>NC_072864.1:20509792-21875558 GCF_028858705.1 Grus americana | reverse complement strand
ATTCCACCACCCATGCCCTGCCTGCTCGCTGACCGAGGGATTGGCCCAGCACTACAGAGTGGCAAACTGAACATATCCCCCAGCACAGACCTTACTGGCGACAACCTGCGACCAAACATCACAGCAGCATTTACCTCCGCAAAAAAATCCTTGCTCCAATGCATCATTATGCAGCTTCCCACAGGAACAAGCATGATCTATTCTTGCAGCACGTACGCACTGCGCATTTCCCTTCACCTCCGTACGGAGCTGCCAAAGTTCCTCCTTGCTCCTTCCTGAGTTAGCTCTGCTACAGTGTTTTATTCTGCCCCTGCTCACTCTGCTCCCAGTGAGACACCGGGAGATGCATCAGGGATTTCAGGAAGGACCCCAAGGAGACAATCTGTTTTGAGACCTTACAGGCACAACGTACCGACTGTGTTTCTGTATCCACTGGCCAGCAGACCTTGCTGTGCTCTAGAAACCTTACCTTGCCTCGCTGTAGTTACAGTCGGTTTTCTGTATTTCTCTACCCTTGTTTCAGAGCAGATGAGAGCACTGGTGTGGGATCACAAAGTAAACTCTAAGGACCTCCAAAAGGCTCAGAGGAGCCAGGCAATTACTCCTGTGATGAGCTAGCTGAACAGGTCTCATATACGGAGTTTGCAGAAGAGTCAGGGTAAGGACCAAAAAACCACAAGCAGAGTAATCAGCCTCTGTCAGTCACTGTTACCTGGAGCACACGCTCAGCTCCAGCAATCTCTCTTGCAGCACATTAATCCCTGTTAACTAACTGTTGCACCACCCTGATAACAAGGTGCTCGGAGCCAAACAGCCATCACAGCAAGATATTACAGAAGCACTGCAAAAAGCTTCCCTCCCTCCCTTGTTTTGGGGGATAGGAAACTTAAGGTTAGAATGGCTTTATTCCTGCTATGCTTGTCATAGACTGGGGACCCAAAAAGCACATTGTGACTCAACACGTTTCCGATTTCCAAATCATGTCACTAAGACATGACCACGGAACTTACACAGGCAACAAAATGCTCAAAAGTTTTGGTGAGCCTGCTGCCATGTGGGTGCAGCATAAAAGAGAAGATAACTTGCTTGTTACCTCTGCAGAAGTGAGCAGGGCACCAGATTAGTCCTTCACCACAGAGAATGAGCACATTGATCCAGCTCACACACAGCTCCACCCAGCCCAGGAAGCAGGAGGACAGAGCTCTGACTCAGCCCCAACTCTCAGATGTGGCACTGAAGCACATAAACCACAGAGACACCAGCCTCATTAAAACATTGCCCTGTTCCAGTTTGCAAAGTTAGAGTCCTGAGAGACCTAAGCTCTGATTTAAAAGGAACACCTGCTTAAACAAGATTAGTCATAGCTACAACCCAGCATCTCCTTGGCTTTCTAACAGCAGCAGATAGCTTCTATCTGGGAGTGGGGGCAACACAACCCACTTGCTTTCCAAGTGATTGATATGAAAGCCTTTGACCTGAAGCAATATAGAGTTACAGCATGTCCGATTCAAATCATTCACCGGCAGCCACACCAACAGCTGCATGTGCTTTTCCACCTGGCGTGACAAGCCGCGTCCTTCCCTTCCCTCCGCAGCAGGAGGCCGAGGCCTCTCTTCCTCCTTTCTCCATGGTGGGCAAAAATCCCTGTGTATTTCACACAGCCTCTCCCATGTAGGGGACATCATCTCCAAGCATGATAATTCACAACAGTGTTTAGACTTGGGTACAGGCTGTTCTCAGCGCAGAGAAGGAAGCAAATTTGGAGGGGTGGGGAGGGGTGTTCTCCCCCAACTCAGACTTCCTTAGGGTTTTTGCTTTGTCTGTGGTCTGGCAAGTCCAGGTCATCCTCCTAAAACAGGGCTGGGTGCATCACTCCACCTCCCAAAGCCAACTGAAAGCCGGGTGACAGATGGAAACATAAGCAGCAGATGGAGATGTAACATCCAACCAAGATGGGAAGCCAACTAGTGTTCCTTTGCCCAAGCTCAAGGCTCACCTGCAATATGCTGAACGCCTTGAAGAGAGCAGGAACTGGTGAACAGCGACGAGCATCCACAAGAACAGTTAGACCCAAAGCCTGACATTCTGGTCTGCAAGGACAGAGAAAGAGAGGTCACATTTGTCGCCCTGATGAAAATCAACAAGACTATGGAAACTGAAGCCATAGTCATGACAGGGTGGGGGGGGGAGGGGGGGGGGGGAGTACATTATGGCTCTGTAAGGACAGGGAACTAACTGGCCTTCTCCTAACCAAAATACATACATGGAAACCACCACCTGGATTGCTCAGTTTTTATCTTTGCTATTTCCACCTGAACTTCCCATTTCTCCAGTTCCTAGGATACATCTCACTGATGGCAAAGGTACCGATACTCACTCCAGGTCATTCACACATGAAAACCAGTCCTTCCTAACTGTGTTCAGGGACAAGCTTGGCCTTAGCCACGCTGCTTCACAAGAACAGCCGTTCTGGATCAGACCAAAGATCTATCTTTCTTTCTTGCCCAGAATCAGATTGGAAGGGAGAAGCATAAGAAACAAAACATGAGTAGCAGAAGCTTCCTCATGGGTTAAGTCTGCTCCCTTTATCATTGGTTTAAAGGTTTCAAAAAAAAAAAAAAATCACTATCAGAGAGTTAGCTTTACCTCTTATTAGTTTAATCATCTAAAAGTGAAACAAATTCTCAGTAGACCCTGAGATGAGCTGGGGGAAGAGTCTGTCATAGTGAAAGGAAGAGTAGCTGCAGCAAACTCCAGCCTGCAGACTCCAAAAAAACCAATTGTCAGCCAGACATCAAGGCAGATTTTCTCAACCCTTGCAGATCCTCCCTCCCTCTTAGCTTGCAGGCACAGCCTTAAAAATATTATGTCACAACACTATCACAGAGCTGCTGCATGACTGCCCCATCATAGCTCCCAAATCCCATTTTCTGAGCTAATGAAGGATAGCAAGAATGGCCTAGATTTATGGCAATGCAAGAAAACATTCAGTACATACCTAATTTTACCACACCATGTGCACAAGGCACATACAGAAGAGCCAAAGTGCTTACTGAGCACCAGCCAGCTCACCCTAGCAGGAGATCCCCACCTGTACAGTTTCTAGACTGTCTGGACCGGGTTCCTGGGCCAATAAAGACAACCTGTTCCACTCACCGCCTCAGCTTCCCCACCCCTGAAAGGCAAAGCGGACACAGGAGCAGCATGCACCTTGTCAGCCCGAGTGTCACAAACCTTGGGATGCTACGTAAGTACAGAAGAAGGCGTACAAGCTCTGTGGTGTTGCAGTGGGGGTTTAACCAGGCTGTGTTCCTTGTTGTTATTATGGCCACTGCACGGCCCGATTTATCTCTGGTACCTGTAAAAAGAGGGGGAAAATAAAAAAAGCGTCACACAAGGAAGTCAGAGCCTGGTTCCAGGTGCGCGTGCCTCGTTTCCCTACCACAACCCCATCACCTTCCTGGAAAAGCTCCACAGAACTAGATATAGTGTGTGCTGCAGATCGCAGCAGGCTATTAAACACACTTCCAAAGTACCCAAACGCGGCCCCAGAGTGAAGTAGTTGAGCTCTGCTTGTCTTTTTCTCATGGTACCATTAAATTTGGACTGCTCTCTTCTACACAAACACATTGTTCATAAAACATGGCTGAAGTTGGCTAATGATAACCCAACCTTTTGAGAAAAGCAAGAAGCTCATAAACTCAAGATAAATAATCTCACCTCCACTTATGTTACAATATTCACATTGCTGTTAGACGAGAGAATGCAGATGCGGTTACATGTGCTACCTAATGAGACTGGGCACGCACACTGCAGGCTGAGCCTAGCACTTAGCCAGACATCTCCTCCTGGGAGCAAAGCCCTAGAGCAGGAGACTGGAGCTCCTCCTCAGAGGCTGCAGAGCTGACAGCCCAGGAACGGACAGCCCAGGAGCTGCCTGCAGCTCTGACAAGGGCTGAGTTGGTGCCAGGCTCTATGAGCTCCCAAAACTAAGTGATAGTCTGGCTTTAGCCACAAAGTGCATTAAGATCTATGAAAAGGACATAGCAGTGCCATTTCTGGAATTACGTCCAGCCTCTTCTCCAGATGCAAAGGAGAGGTAGAGAGCAGGCGGACACATCACTTTGGAGACCTAGAGCTGCCTCTGCCATTCGACAGCAGGCAGTGGCTCTGGAGCGAGCCTGCTCAAATGACCAGCACTCTGCACTCCCGCACGTCACCAGGGAGGTAAGTGATTTGAAGAACAGCAGGACTACACCTCTATTGTGTGAAAAGTAGTTCACAAGAACAGGAGCTATTTCCTGTCATACAAATTCTATGAGAGAGAAGGCGGAAAAAAAATCCCAAGCACAAAACAAAACCAGAGGCTGAGAGAAAGGTATGGCTTTCTGTCTCTTCTGAACCTTATTGCTACTACAGGAGATAGTTCTGGACCACCTCTCTCCGCATCCCAGGGGCAAGCATGTGAGTTGACAGGTGATACAGATGGACAGCCCCAAGCACAGAAAACTGCCCTGGTGGGATCTCAATCTGTCGCTAGGATGTGGTTTGAGTAAGGGCCACAGACACAGATGGGCATCATTTAGAAGCCGGGCTTTCTCCCTCCCAGGGACCAGAACTGTGACACAGGCTTTCTCCTGCTAACAACAGGGACAAAAATCTTTCATCTGTGAAATTCAGGAGGAGTGTTATTACTCCTGAAATGCTGTATTCTGGACACTGTATAATCAAAGAGCTGGAGAGAAATTAGAAAAAGTTTATTAATATACCTTGTTTCATAAGCTAAAGGGATCATCAGGAAAGAAGAAAGCAAAGCACTCAATTACTGGAAAAAGTGGCTCAATAACTAGGCTCAGTAAAAACTTTCTTACTCTGAAGCAACATCTTTTGTCCATCAGGGAGGCTAGGCACCACCAGAACTCGATTAAACCTTGAGCTTCCATATAGGAGCCTGGGAACTGCCTCACCAGGGCAAACAAAAAAAACCCACCCGTAGCCACCGGGACTAAGTCTCCAACAGTGGCATAGCCAGAATGCAGAACTGAAACTCTCCTGAAAGGAAAATTGCTTCCTAACTCCATCACAGCTACTAATTTATTAATTACCTCTTATTCACTATTCATTAGAAAAGTTATACTTGCTAATGTAATTATTGTATCATTACCAATGTCTAACAAAGCATCTGAGTGGTGAGTGTATTCCCTCAGGTGTGAGGATTGCCCACCAAAATCCAAAAGGAGACACGTGAGAAAAGAGCTGTCAGTCAAATCCAATACAGCTTCTACAGAAAACCTAATTCCTCCCTTAGACGTGGTATCAAAGCCAAACCTTGTTTCTTCACTGCATTTCAAGGGCACATCCCTTCATCCCGTATTCAAACGCATTTGCTTTGTTTGGCATTCGTACGTTATGATAGGAATCTGTGACAAAGGAAACAACTAGAGCATTAGATCACAGCCAGGCTTCTACAATAGCACAGACTATGAGCTCCTCTTAAAGACCCCTCTCTTGGATCCTGTAATTTTTTGGCTGTAGTACATACCCTAAAACGTCCAACCGGATCAGCAGATCAGAAGATAAGAACAAATTCCAAAGGAGGACTTCTAAACAGTTTACCCACCAATGCAGAGTTACGTGTTTGAATGTACCGTAACTCTGCCCTGCACTTGGTTTCTCATTTCACCTTTTTCCAGGAGGCTTTCCTCCTTCCCTGCACAAAGGTGTTTTTACCTCAATCATCTTACAAGATAAACAACCTGCCAGTGTCTTGCCCCAAGACATCCAATTCAGTTACAAGAAAGGGCTGTCACCCTTTTCTGCATCACCTCCAATATTCACCGCTTGCTTTTAGAACAAAGGCATCAGAATGGCCCAAACTATTTGGGAGGCATCACCAACAAGTATAGGAAAGTGATTTCACCTCTCTGATCTGGCTAGTCATCCCCTCTCCTTCACACATCTAAGGTTAAAATTGGTCTTGCTGCCCCAGCACTGAGTGGAAAAAAATCACTGTGCTGCCTTTCTGCTCTCCTTTCCAATTTCTCCAGACTGCATAGCTTCTGCCTGACCTCTTCTCTGCTCTCCGGCCAATTTTCAATCATATGTGGCTCCTGAGCTGATCGGATGTAGCTATCTTCTTGTGTGGGCCCTGTGCACCAAGCGATCCTGGCTGCTCTGGCCAACAGCCTCTGCTTTGTTCACCACTCTGCCAATATTTGTCCCATCCAGAAGTTTTATCTGCAGTAGTTTGATACTTGCTGCTGTATCAGATGCAAACACTGAATAGCGTTTGGCCTACAACTGATCCCAGCAGAACAATTCTGGGAAGTCCTCCCTTGATAGCTAGTTTTGTCATCTGCTATTTAGCTATGCTATTGCTCATCCCACACATTGCTCATCCACACTTCATTGGGATGTTCCTTTCAACACTATGTGTCATGAAATCAGATGTTTTCTAAAAAAATCTATTATATCTAGGTAGCTACATTTAATCAACCAAACTTCTAATTACCAAGAATAAAACTGGTTTTACAAGAGTACTGTCGAATAGCATCTTCTACGCTCCTATCCTTTAATTATTTACCAAGTGAATCAAGTTCCTATTGTTTCGACCATGTCTGATGTCAGGCCCACCAGCCCATCATTAGCTGCACCCTCACTCTTCTCTTTTTCAACTACTGGTATGAGCCCACAGGTTTGGCCTTTCTGACTCACACACGCTTTGTTAGCATCCTGAGAGTCCTAGGAGCAAGTTAACATGGCTTCCATGAGAGGGAAGTTCTACTTCCTGTCCTTCCCATCCGGAAGCTTTAGAGGATTCAAAGAGCATTGCTTCTGGAGAGGTGAACGGAATGGAATTGGCACCAGTCTGCAGCGCTGTGACCAGAGACTCTGTCTCCCTCGCCCTCCTAGAAACCACGCTTCCCAGACACGTTCTGGCTCAGCTACTCACCAGGCAGGCAGGCAACTCCGCTCCTAAGCACTTCTGGGTTCACATCCTTGACTATGGTAGGTGCAGACCGACCACCCCAGGCAGTCCCAGAAGCTGGGGATGTCGGGGGAGTAATAGCTGCTGAGATTTCCTCCAGGGCATGGACTTTACTCGCTGGTTTCAACACATCCGTGCTAGTTGCTTCTCTTCTTGTCTCTGCCTCTTCCACCATCCCTGTAAGACAAGCAGCAGTCAGAAGCTTGAGCAGAGCTCCACCCAAAAGGTCCCATGTAAGTACCAGGTTGGGGAGGGACGTGCCCCCAGCCCCAGCAGCTCCTCCAGTCCTTGCACCAGTAGCATGCATGTTCCAAAACTGGTTATAATATTAGTACTACTGTTAATCTAAAAAAAACCCCACCAAAACCCCCAATTTATTGTGAACTCAACACAGACCAGGATTACTGCAGTCAAAGTAATTTTTAAAGGTAACGTACCAAGCGGTACACGTCTGCTCACAGCCTGGAAGTCTGGCGTGGTGCAAGTCCCTGGCTAAGCTCCAGCAGTTTGAGCACACCAAAGTGATAAACCAGCTTCTGACAGGGAGAGCTGCTCCATCAGAGCAGAATTAGTCCCCCAACACCACTTTCTGATTAGTTCCTGAAAATATGAAGTCAACTTGAGGCTGACAAATCAGCTGGAAATTAGCCAAAGAGACCTTGTTCTGCTCGTCCGACTATTTTAATTAACCGTTAATGTGAAATCCAGAAACCTATTTTAAAACCCTGAAGAACCAGATGATTACACCAATCAGTTCTGTTTGGGAACTGGAGAAAATGCTTCCTTTGCCTGACACCTCAGTTCTAAAGTACAAGTTAGTTAATTTTAGAATTAACTGATTCTGATATCTTAGCTACTACATAGAAACTAATGCTAGTTTTATCGAATTTCAATTTCTTGTAAAAGTAGCTGGAGAGAAGGAAAAAAAAATATATACCTACTGGGTAAGAAGTATTATTCCCCATTTCCCAACATTATAAGAATTAGAAGTCAACAGTACATCTTCAACAATCCATCTTTAGCATCCTAAGCACGCAGCTAGGCTGTCCCACTGTTTGGCAGAAAGATATATTAAAGGAAAGGCTATACTTCGGTGAAATCCTGATACTTCAATATCTACCAACAAAAACATCAACCTCTCTTTAGGAAAATAAAAGACCGGAGTATTTATTTGCTTGCTATGAAGTCAGACGTTTTAATTGCTATGTAAAATTGACTTCAACCATCCCACCTTCCTGCTGCATCAACAATGCTGACACTTGACTCAGTTTATTTACTAACAGATTCCAATACTTCATTAAAGAGCAGGACCAGGAACAAAGCAGTCCTTGAAGTGGCTTTCAATACAAGTTTTAGCAGTGAAGGAGATTTACAGGTTGAGGCTCAGCCCAAACTGCTTTCAAAATTGCTAAAGTGGGTGAGAGAAGTGCCCTGAGCAGCATGGCTCACTGTGCAAAATTACCCGACAGCGGGGGGAAACTAGGAGGGGCTCCAGAGCTCTGCACCGTCGAGGCTATGATGCAGTAGCTGCTCATTACTCCTTGGTAACACCCCTCATTGAGGGAGCATCCCTGGGACCCGGCTTGGCATCTGCTGCATTCGGCCACGTAAGCTGCTGTGATGGCTCCAGGGCTCTGCACGGTTCTGGGATGCATCAGAGCTCAGTTCTGTTCCTAGTACTACCTCAGCCTCCACTTTCCAGTGATGCAAGAGGTCACTCACTTTGGACAATGCTGCTAGATCTTCCTGAAGCAGCATTTTAGAAGGGCACTGATCTCCCTTAGATGGAGTATCTTGAAGATCTCAGAGTCATGTAAGTTGTGCCCCAAAGGTTTCATATCAAGGGCTGATAGACTTTCTAGGAGAACACAGAATCATCTTCTCAAGGAGCTGTGAGGCCTGGCAATAAGCAGAACCACACAGTTTATAGTAAAGGAATCTGCGACCTTTCTTCATTAAATGCAAAGAGGACCAAAAGGTGGCATTTAAAGATGACAAGAAAGGGAACATAGCTGTATTAGAGGTACTGTACCAGGGCAAGAGAAAGACATAAACGTGCATGGCAGCCCTGCCTTGAATATCTCTCAGGAATGAGGTAGTAGCTTCCAAAAGCTAGAAGAGAAAAGCATTTTGCTCAGCGCACCAGCCCCAGACCTGGTACTGAGGCTTTTCAGCCCCAGGGAAACCTCGCTGGAGTTGTGCAGCCTCCAGACTACATACATCTTGCCCCAACCAACCTCTTCCCTAAGCTTCTCGGGCTCAGTTCAGATCCGTAGACCCCACCTCTCTCCAAACAGGCCCAAGCACACTGTTTGTTATTTGCAATCTGGGGTGGAGGCACTTACTAAAGCGGAAATTGTAGAATGCGGAGGATTACATCAAAAAGCAAATTGAGAACTGGGACATCTGAATTTGCCATGTTTGCAGGTTCCACCTTTCCCCGAGGTTAAGGAAGTGGTAGAGGAGGATTTGCTTGTGTGCATTTCAAAGAGACATTAGCATTTTTCCTGCAAACTGCCCCGGCACCAGTATCATCTACGCTCACATCACGTAGTAACAGGGAGCAGGAATGGAACGCCCCAACAGCTGCTGCTGAAGAACATGCCCCAGTGTGGCTTTTCAACCAATTGCTTGAATATCAAGATATTTTCCGCCCCCAAAATATAGGGATTCTTTCCAGAGCTGCAAAGTCTCAACATTCACTAACTTAAAGTTAGTTGTTCGGGAAAAACAGCAGTCACATTTTCTGTGAATGGAACCAGTGTAAATTCTAAGCCACCAACTCAAAACAGCTCACATTTGACTCAAAATCTTTTTAAGTTTGATCATATTTGTGCAGAAAATAAACTCGGATTGTGACTGTGAGTGGGAGGAAGGGGAGAGAGTTAAGGGACAAGGAAAAATCTGCAAACACAGCAAACTCAGATGCCCCAGTTCCGAATGTGTATTTTGACATCATCTACAATGTCTGCCGCAATGAGCAAGCTCTTCCAACCTCACTCAGAGCAAATCATGCATCTGCCCACTACTACCAAGGTGTGAACTGCAGATCTGAACTGACCCAGTAAAGCTTAAGCTTTGTTGTTATTTATAGTTTAGGCAAGATACTCACAGTTTCCAATCATAGTAGCAAAATGACCCCAACGAGGCAATTACAGAGAATTTAACTCGCCTACAGACTGGCTGGCTGGAAGAGAAAAGTCTATTTGTAGGACATTTGCTTCACTTTGTAATTTTATCTCTGAATTATCTTATTATTATTATCTCTGAGGGTTTAATAGGGCTAGATAAAGTGATGGCTTGGTTGGATGTGAAAGCAATCAAATGTAATTGAATGGATTAAGCTTATTATAGTTCCAGCTATAGTGTTTAAGAAATACTCCTGGCATTAACAGATATTCGAGCTGCCCCGTGCCTTAAAGAGTTAGGTTGATTGGTTTGGGGTTTTTTCCTGATGATTTAGGTTGTTTCTTTTGCTGTACAAACTCTGAGATAACAAAAGAGTTTTAACTGAAATGCTAAAGTTTAACAACATCAGAATCGGGTCATGAGCATCACTTATTTCAGCCAAATCCCTCAAAACATTTAAATTGTCTTTCCTTAAACTCCACACATACCCCAGAGGGGTCCGTCATTGCCAAAATCCGCAGCAGCGGCCAAGGCTCGTCCTGTGGAGCAGCGAGAACATCACACTTATCTCACACACAAGCTGGACCTGGCTAATTTTAGACAGAAGAGATGGGAACACTGAACAAGCAGCCACTAGAGTCATGAGGAAAGCATACATCCAGCACTCAACACAGCCTAGGTTTTCTGAGGTCCGGTCCTGTGCAAACATGAAGTCAAGCCAGGTTCAGCTCGGTCAGGGGAATGGATACCCACAGCATGGTTATTTACTGGCATACATCCCCCAAGAGCTACAGAGGCAGAAGGCGACCTCTTTTTCTCTGCTCATGGTGGTAGATGCTCAGAGAGACGCACGCTTCAGAAACAGAAACTTTCACGGAAATGTCACTCCAAAAGTATCAGCAATGCCTGGCAACTGTGGGCTTGTCTAATTATGGAATTGAAATATTTTGGTGCAGGTGTTAATGAAATTTCATTTTAAAATCAATGGGCACTTTAGCTCCATTAGGAGGTCAGACTGAGGCGTCAGGTAAAATGTGACTTTTGGACACTTGAGAAAGTAGCTGTGTTTGCAGCCAAATGGGGTAATGCTGCAGTGGTGCCATAGGCTCTTATCCACCCAGTTTAGGACCAGTACAAGCATTACGCTGGCAGCTCATCCCAAGACGACCAGCTCTTGATCTGTTCCTCCACAGGGTCAGACATGCTCTAGCAGCGTGGGTCTGTACCTCCAACCTTTTCAAGAGTCCTCACTCTTAATATTTCAAGCCGGGTAATTTTCCTAGCCAGGGGTCTCAGGGAATGAGAGCTGTTGAACTGGAATGGCACGTTTCACCCGCCCCCGCCACACGCACGCTCCCTGATGTGATCTGCATATCTAGCTACAGCTTTCCAGACTCAGCAGAGCTAGGCACAGCCAACATCGCGTCCATGCGGTTACACACTACCTGCCTACAGTCTGGTGCAAAAGGCAGAGACACCTGGATTGCCTGTTCAATTCTTTCTGAAGGAGCGCAGCTCTGGCACAGGAACCCAGGCATCAAGAAGTCTGGGCAATACCTGCTTAAACATATCATTTGAGTCGAAGTTAGACACTTCATTTCTCTGCGCTCTCCCACTCAAGTGAAACAGCTCCTACTTGAAACATAACCAAGCCGAAGAAAGCACGCTGCAGGGGAAGGGAGGGAAGAGGGGGGGAATCCCTCAACTCTGCAGTTTGCTTCTTAAATCAGTTACCAGCACACACATTTGTTGATCTTCAGGTCATGTTACACAGCTAGTATTTTACTGCGGCACCCACTGCTGCCTCCTCTTGCCACAACTATCTTCCTAAAGCCAATTTTCAACTATGAAAGACTTGTACAGTTAGATGTTCTCTTCTCAGGCATTCCTACTGCATGCATCCGTAATGTGCACACGATGAATATAACGGGTGGAGATCACCAGCAATCAGATTAACTGAAATTAAATTCTCTTACACTGGAACTTTGTTCCATAATGATGTAAATTTGCAAAGAACTATTAAACAAAATACCTACAATAAATCCACCTGTGAAGAGAAAGATAATTTCAAGCCACAAAAGTGACAGCTTAATCCCTTTCCCGTAGTTTGGGCTATTACCCAAAGCCTCCTAGCAGACATAAACTTGTGAGTGGTACCTCTTGAGGACTTTGGTTTCATAGAATCATAGAATCGTTCTGGTTGGAAAAGATCTATGTTATCAAACACACAAACATCCAATTGCTG
Organism: Grus americana; assembly: GCF_028858705.1. Taxonomy (NCBI): domain Eukaryota; kingdom Metazoa; phylum Chordata; class Aves; order Gruiformes; family Gruidae; genus Grus; species Grus americana. Next base: position 21,863,196 of record NC_072864.1, on the reverse strand, counting down.
TACCTTTAGGAGATGATGCCCCAGAAGCTGCCTGTTGGTGGGAGTGCAGAGCAGTGGGGTCTGTATGCCCCTCAGTGGGTCCCGAGGACAGTGGTCCTACCTCCAGTTCCTCTTCAATGGATTCCAGTGTTTTTAAGGCTATAGTCTTTGACTGTTCCCCGTAAGCAAAACTTCCCTGGTTCTCCTCCCCTCCCTGCAAGTCCTGTATTGCAACACGCTCTGGGTTCAGCACAGAGTTTTCTTCGCTTTCACGGGCCTGGTTTTCTGCCTGTCTTTGTGGTTCCTCACACCTCTCTCCAGACCTCTGAGTTCTGAATTGACTGGAGCCTTCTGCTTGTGCATCAGGGCCCAAAGAGTCACTGTCATTTAATTGTTCTGCTGTCTGATCGCACTCTGCTGACAGTGCGGTTTGGAGTAGTATGGCTTCTTCGGATTTCTTATGCTGACATGCAGAGACCTCTTGCTCTTCACCATCTGATAAGGGTCCACCTGTAGAAGCTTTGACAGAACAGTGACTATGACTAGTCTGATTCTCATCTACAGTCAATATTTGTTCAATCTCTTTGACTTCCTCTGGGCTGTCCCTTCTTCCCAGCTCGAATTCATCTACTACTCCTTGGTTCTGTTCTGGAGGAGAACCAAGATTTGCTTCCTGATCACTGCAGCAAGCACTGACTGCTCCTGCACCTGCCATGTTCCCTGAAGGACAGCCTCTCTCCACACCCACATCTGAACTCTCAGGCGCAATAAGCAATGTAGTAGCCTGGACTGGCGCATCGTTTTCACTGATGCTCTGGCAAGAAACATCAGAACCTTCCTTCACTGCACAACATGGTCCCGAAGGCCCTAGGACAGGGGCAGGGGAGGCATCCATCCGCGTCACCTCATTTTGACCCTCGGTCAGTGGTTCTCCTTGTACTCCCAGTATCACCTCTTCTTTAGCAGCAGCAGCAGCATCTAGAATCGTTTCTGGGCTCTGCTCCAATGTTTCAGCACCAGGATTTCCACTAGAACTATCACTTTCTCCTTCCATGTTTCCAGGAGCACCAGGTGACTGTGCTTTGCAGTTGACACCATCTCCAGCACACACATCGCTGTAGCTGCACAGCGCATATCGCCAATCGATTGAGTGTTCACTGCGGGTCTCCTGCTCTGCAGATGAATCCTCTGCATTGCAGGCAGGAGACTCAGCCACAGGAAAGCTATTCCCCATGTTTCCAGGGCCACCTGATATCAACTGACCTTCTGCAGACAGTTCTCCATGCACCATCACTTTGTCACTTCCCAATGGAATTACATTTTTGAGAACGTCTGCAGGAGTCGTCCTCAGAGCGTCCATTTGACAGTGCTCCTTCTGCATAAGTGCTGACTGAATTAAGTTCTTGGAGTAGGTACTGTCTTGAATGACAATAAACCTGTGCTTGCCTTTCGACGCATTCACTCGTGTTCTGGGCTGAGTTAGATAATTTAAAGCTAGTGACTGGGTTAAAGAACCTGTTTGTGGCCCAAACCTGGGCAGTGAAACTTCTGTCAGCTCAACGTACTCCCCTTCAAGGTCACTTTTCAAGTTCTGTTGAGGCACAGGAATTGTACAGTCACCGTTGACAAGAGCTTCACTTAACTGCGGAGCTGTGCTGCTAATGACCAGGTTGTCTCGCTTTGGACTTTGTTCCAGTAGATACTGAGATCCTAGGTCTGGTGAACTGCACTCAGCATGGTCCATGGGGAGGCACAAAATTGAATGGTCCTCTGTTATTTCTGGAGAGATGATATTGTTTTCAATTATTTTTGGTTTATTTATAAATTCAGGATTAACCACTTTATCCCAGGGGACACGAAATATTTTATCATCAGTGGTTAGTAAACAATTTTCCAGTGCTGTACCCATCCGCTCTCCATTGAAAGTACTCAACCATTCCAGAGTAAAAATAGAGGTATAGGAAACTTCTGGAATCACGACTTCCTCTACATTATGCTTGTCTTTTGCCAAACATTTCAATACAATTCGTGGAGACTTCTTCAGATAGGGGACCACCTGTAGGTAGAAGTCACCGGGCTTCAAGATTCGCCAGTCAATGGAAGCCAGCTGGACTACAATCTTCTCGTGAATACACAGGGGCCAGCCCTCATGGCGAAACAGCAAGCCACAGTACTGAACCTATGGAGAAAAGAGAAAGTGTTTTCAGCATCAGGAACAGATCTTAGCTCAAGCTTTTGGACAAGAGAGATCAATGCTTCTCTTTCAGAGCTGTAGCAATAGAACAGTTGAATTTTGGGTCTTTGATTATTAGTGTTGGGGAGTTTTCCATATTGAGGTCTTCTCTTTAAGAAGTAGAAACAAGAAACAACACAAATCACCAGCATCTCAGAATCTGAATATGAACCAACCAGCTGCCAGAAGTCTCAGCCCTGGTTTAAAGCTGGGTCAGCACAGCCAGGCAGAGGTCTAAGCCCCAGAACCTCAGCACAGAGAAATCAGGAGTTCTCACCTCCCAGTACTCAAGCTGGGACAGCCTGTCTCTACCTCATTTCTGACTCCTGAGGACCAACTGGGCTAAGAAAGTGAAAATTCAGACCAGACAGCGTCCCTAACCAAGTGCCATTAGAGAGACACAGGCAGCAGTCTGCTTGCAATGCACAGGCAAAACCCACTGTCCTCAACTAAAGACCATCAACAGCCTTAGATAAGGCAGCAAATGACATGCATCATTTCCAGAGCACCCACACTGAGCTCCAGGCTGTACCAGGTACACTCGATACCAACCTGCCAGGAGAGGCTGTAGATGCAGAAGCCTCATTGCACCTAATTAAGCCAAACTGAAGAGCATGGAGCCAGGTAAAAAAGCATCACTCATCTGGTGCTATCAAGAGCCTATGCAAGGCAGGTGGAGACAAGTTACATGGGATGCTGCAGCAAGGGATGGCTGCAGCCTACCAACAAACTGAAGGAGTTGCTGCAAAGATGAAGCAGGAGAAGGAGGGAGCAAACGAGAAAAACATAGAAGCAGCACAGAGGAAGAAGGCAGCAAGTCCCATCAGTTATTTTCAGCTTTATCACAATGTCAAAGAATAAAATCACTGCTTTGAACTTGATTCTGTTTGGGTAAAGTAAGATTTAAATTGAGCCATGACATAAGCCATCAGTTTCACAAGTCATTTCATCTTTTTCTGTCACAACAAGGGTTTAGATAGGATTCACCTGTATCAGATGCAATACTGAAATTAGAAAGCTGTTATCTGGAAGCCCAAAGACTTTAGTATTGGCAGCATGAGACTTCAGACATTTTGTCTTATTTCTCTTACAGTTATACGGAAGTCTTGACAGAGGAAGCAATTTATAAAAATGCTGTATTCTACAGGCCAGACACATGAAAGAAAAAATACTTTAATTCAAATATTTTGCCATATAGCAGAGAAACCACAGAACTGGAAGGAACCTCCTGGATCCTCACACACTTTGAAACAACACGTAATGACATTAAGTAATTTCTTTCCTATGTTCATCAAGCTTTACCTTCAGCCCAGCCAGGTTTCGTATCCTCACTGCACCTGATGCAAAGTTGCTTGAAAGACCAAATCATCCATCAGATTCAATAATTCCTCATCATCATCCCTGGAGCCTGTTCTCTCAATGTATTCCCATTGCTTAAAATTATTAAGGCACATCACCTTAGCACGGCTCCCTTGATCACCTCTTAGGCCTGCCTGAAGCGCCTCCTTGATGATGCTTTTTTTAAAAAAAAAAAAAATTTTCTTTGTTCCACTTTTTCATTGTGCAAAGCATTGCAAAACGTTGTGTATAATGGCACCAACACTTCCCAACTGTGCTAGGAGCATCTCTTAAAGCTAAGATCACACTCATCTTCCAGTCCTGCCCCTACATAACCCAGTCACCTCCTAGTTTTTCTTTCCATACTGATGAACCCCAGTTCACAATAGAAATTCTGTCCCTTCCTTTGTGGAAGCACACGCCTGCCCTATGAGTCTGCCGTTATAAAAACTTAAGTACAAAGTTTTAGAGCGCATCTTGTGCAATACATTTATCACCCTCCTCCTCTAGGTTATTGCTCATGTCTCCCAGACCAGTTTCATCACAAATATCTGTCATCTGCATACTCTTACTTTTTATACCAAGGTCATGGATGACAAGTAATGTGCGTCTTGACTCCTGTCTCCAACTCTGTTTTCACTGCAGTACAAACACCCTCCCTTTCACCAGTTACTTACTCATCTTGCATAAGCCTCCATCCCCTTGACAGTAATTAATTTTCCATATGACTCCATAATAAATCCTTTACGGAACAGATTAGACAACAAAACTTCTCCAGAGAGCCAGTGTATGAAAAAGGCTAGTCTTACACTACCTGCCATGGATAAAAGGTTATCCAGTTTTTAACGGGTCAGTTATTTCAGTCCTTGCTCAGTGCGTGTTATTGTACTCTCAGCTCGTTCTCTGTATTTTGTTACTAGCCCTGACTTACCAGATTCAACAAAACTCCCTGTTATCAGACATTCAGCCTTGCATGGCAACTTCTTCCATATTGAAGGATGGAGATCAGCCAGTCCCTTTTGTTTGACATAGTCAATTCCGTATCCATTTCGGTCACGACAGTTTTATTCCTGTTCTCTTACTGTTGTATCTACACCTGTATCACTGCTAAACTGAATCTTACTTTAGTTTTCGTTTGAGGGATCAATATTACCTTTATATTCTAACCTCGAACTCAGAGCAGACGCATCTTCCTTTCTTTTCTCTTTCTATTAGCTAAAAAGCCATATAGCCCAACACACAGTTGCCTGTACTTCCCTCAAAGGCACGGGGAGCTACGCTTTGCAGTCTTATGTTCTCACGCTTTCTGTTCTCCAAGACACAGATGCCTCTACACCAACCGTTCCCTTTTGTACACAGCATGGTTCAATTCAGCAAACCAAGACCTCCTCTTGCAGCACGCAGTCTGCAGAAGTCGCTACTGGCTTCAGCAGTCTCAGACTCTGCGTACTTCACGGACTTTTCCGTCAAGCTCAAGACTCACGCAGCACCTCAGTCGATAGACCTTACATTGCCTACAGAAGTGCCTGAGCCAAGTATTTTGTACATGAGGTTTTAAATAAAAACAATTTGCAGTTTTCCAGAAGATACTATACAATTGCACCCCACACCACAGCACATCAACCCCTCTTCTGCCATCAGAGTACATTAAAGGCCATCTGTACCAAGGGCCTTGGGGGAAAGGAGGCAGACATTAAAAAAAAAAAATCAGCTCCTAAACTATTTGTAATAGTTTATATGCCTGAAAAATGAGACATTAAGAAACCCTAAACCCAACCTCACAGCTTACATGACCTGTCTGCTTACTGAGAAACAACAAGCAGAAGAAATCTTAGTGATAAAGTCACCAAAATGAAAATGCAGAATGCACTGAAGTTCCTGACAAACCTGCAAAGCTGCAGTCTGAACTGCAGCAAGAGCTGGATTAACGTCCAAGCAGGAATACAGGTCCTTCGACAGCCTAGGCATTTCAGAGTTTTAGAACTTTACAAGTGGAGCATCCTCATACTGCTTCTGCTCCAAAAAGCACCTTCAAAGGGAAGATTACACGAAGAGGCTTATTTCAGTTGTTTTAACATTTCAGTTTGGGGCTCAGGTATTTGCTCTTCTCATTTCTAATCGTCACCGAGCCAAACCAGGCTTGTCAGAGGAGTGCCAGGAACAGACTCTACGCCCAGTGGTTGCAGCCAGGAATAAAGCTGCCTCTGAGGAAAGAGCTGGGCACCAATGACAAAGATGGCACAAAGCTGGTAGCTCCTAGAGCTATGGGGATGGCTGGGCTGGAACAGCAGATCCCCTTGCTGGCACCCTTCCTGTGGGTCACCCCAGCATTGACCAGAACTCCCCTCCTTTGCAAGAGCAGCACCGTGGGCCCAGCGCCCTACAAGCCATGGGTGGCAGAGGGCTGCACAGAGCCTGCCAGGCTGCTTTCCTTCCCTCCCTCCTCTCCACCACCTCACCTGCCGAGGCCCTTGGAAGCTGCCAGGATCTCGGGGAGTGGGGAAATTCCTACCTCGCCTCCTTCGGTGAGGGAGGCGGTTTAGGGAAAGCCATGAGACGTCTTGCAATACTTACTGGTTCGTACAAACTAAAAGCCTTTTGTTTCTTTAAAGGAGAAGAAACATGCTATGCACCATCAAATTAGAAACTGCAGCTAGATATACCGATGGAATAATTCCTGTTCAGGGTGAGAGAGAACAGCTTCCCAAAATCCTTATGCACAACCTCAGATCTTCTGGAGCTCACAAACACATGGCTGGCACCAAGCTGGAGGCTGGTGACAACGTGACAGAACAAACGCTGCACCAAAACCCTTGCTCCCAGGGGTTGTTACCTGACCAGCTCCCCAGGGTTGTTACATGGCTCCATCCTATCCCATGGGTGTTTCCCCCCAGCATTTCACCTCCCCAAGGTAAACGAGTAACTGACTATTTCAGCTTCTATTTAATATTTTTCCTCCTCCCAGAAGTCTCTTGCCCTCCACCATGAGAACTTCTATCGAAAGCCTGGCCGCACACACCCTCTAGGCTCAGAGACAAACAGGTTAGCAGGAACCCTGGTTTTAGGTTGTTTGGGTTTTTTTCCATCTTGTAAACTTTGAGCCAAGTTTGTGATAGAGGCATTTGACTCATCATTTCTAACATTTTAGACTCCCAACAGTAAAGCACGTTAATGTTGGACTCGTTCTGGCAGTAAATGTAACGTGACTCCTCGGGGCTACTGAGCCTTGCGACTGTTCCAGCAACCATCAAAAGGGAGCTGGAGTTCTGGGAAAAACACCGACTGGCAGCATTTCACCCCGCACGTCCTCCTGCCAGTGGCAGGAGCCCGACAGCGTCATCCACAGGGCCAGGGAACAGCTGGGGTTAGAAGCCATCTGAGCCAGCCACATCCAGCAAACGCTTCGCACAACCTCCCCCTCTGAACCCCTTAAGCCTTCTGCTCGGTGTTCCTGGTTATGGAAGGCGAGGGCACTGCTCCACATCTGATCTCTGCACACTTAAGCTTCAATAACAATTTTTTAAACTGTTTCCTAATTGTCTGCCTGCCCTCCCACCTAGGCTGCCGTACACACGGTACTTTCTGCCAGCCGTTTTACATAGGAGAGTAGAAAGAAAGCTCTCCAAGAAAGCCTTTGCAGGCCTTAGAGAGCATGATGTACTTACACAGGCATCCTGCTGAATGCACTGCAGGATGTGCTTGGCTGGAATCAGGAAGTCTATGAGGTAGCGCAGTCCATCCCCACGGTACGTCTTCTCTACCACATCAAAAACTTGGCACAGAACAGTGGCTGCGGTAGCCTCAAACGGAGGGTAGAGTGCTGATAACGTACTCTGAATGCAACCATCCAGCGACTCCGAGTCCTGCCAAGAGAGAAAGGGTTAGCGGTACCACGGCACGATACGCCCCGGTGCCCTGATGAGCCCTACACCCAGGAGCGCAGCCATCTCCGAATGCAGGAGAAGATCAAAGGAGCAAACTGCCGTCCTTTCTAGCTTCTTTTGGCACTGGCGATTCCAGGTAAACACACGTACACAAAAAAAAACCTCTCCCAAAATGTGAGTGGAGCGCTTACAGAGTGCTGTGCACAGCGGCGAGATTTCCCAGCTTTTGCTTACGCAGCAAGTCCTTCTGACTGCTCTGGGTGGGGCTGCTATTAAACCATTACCGCAGCACGTGAGTGCGTGCGTGCGAGCGTATCATGGGGTGGACAGATCGGCGGGCCCGGTGTTTCGGATACCCACGCCCAGAGATGCCAGCCAGCACTTGGGTACATTAAAGCCCAGCATTATGCTCCTCAGTGGGCTAAGGGAGCTGCAGGGGCAACAGTTGTGCTGAAGCTCCTCAGCCTGCTGCGCTCTGAAGTCCCCATGCAGGAGAAGCTGCCGGAGCTGTCTGGTACTGGGGAAAACCACTCACCACCAGTGCAATTCCTCATTATCCAAAGCTGTTTGCCTCTCATGAAAGGCTCAATCCGGGAGCCAGGTATTTCCTGCAGTGAGAGATGCCTCACAACAGGATCCACAGACTGCGTGTGAACAGGGTTGCCTTTGGTGCCTGAGCACACACATTGATACGTAGGATGCCCATTTCCTGCCAGGGGATCAGAGGCGATGGCTTCCCTACTTTCATTCAGGAGAGCCTGCCAGCCAGAGCCTGCCATTGCATCAGGACCAATTCCAGTGCTAGAGGCCAAATTCTGATCTATTGCATGGGTGTAAATCAAGACAGCTTGCAAAAAAAAAAAAAAAAAAATCTGTACACATCTGCAGAGACAATCAGGGTCCCTCCTTTCCTTTCTATTTCAGAGGGCACCCCTCTGGCTAACTTAAAGCCAGTGGGAGTGAGTTTTGCTACAAAACCAAATGAAAGTTTACTCAGGTGTCTGGCCAGATCCTCATCTGATCTCAATCCACCTCCCTTCACTACAGACAAGGAAATCATTTCAGCCGCTGGCCCAGAAGCCCTACAGCCTCCTGCAGAACAGGAACAGCTGCATGGACATGCCTGAAAACATACCTCAGGTCCCACAGCAAGTTTGGGAGAGAAAGTTAAATAAAAGCAGCACCACAACGGCTTACACTGCCACTGGGGAACAGTAGGATGAAGATACTGGGAGAAAGCAAATCATTTTGCTTCTACCACTCTAAGGAAGCACATGTTCATTGCTCCAGACACCTCCACTGGCCTGAGAAAACACAACAGCCTCAGAGCAAGGCTGAGCAGACCCGCAGCCAGAGCGGAGGTGATGCTCCTCACACAAGCCTTCCCATCTCTCGCAGCTCAACAATCTTTAAATTCCTCCTTTAGAGGGTTGGGTGGTTTAAGCACAATATAAACTCCCTGCTGTGTTGTAAAGCCTTCCTGTAGGACAGCCTGCGGGATTGCACAGGAGACATGAGGACGCCCAGGCAATGCCTGCACAATCCCTGCCTGCACTGAGCTGGCAGAAGGCAGGTGACAGGCAAACCACACGCTGCCCGTGGCACAGCACTGCTTCACATCAGGAGAAACAGCAGAAAAAGTAATGAGCAACAAGCAAGGCTAAATAACAGCAGGCTCCTAAAGTGTTTGCAACTCTTCTGAAAGACCAGCTGCCTCCTGCAATACCCCTCAAGGTCAATGCAACCAGATAAACAGAGGTTAATGAGCTACTTTTCATATTCTTAACTCAAAAAGCGGGAGCCCCATGTGCACAATTCTAAGCGTTGAATGCTAGGAGCATTTAACCCCAGTCCTAAACAGGAGGCAGTGGCTGTTTTAAACAAGCTTCTTTCCACTCAGGAAAGAAAGAATAAAAGCTGAGTTTTTCTATCTATTACTTCAAATGAAAAGCCTGCAAGTTCCCAGGCACTTCCTTCTCTGCAGGAACAGGTCTTCAGAGAAAATCTTCCACTAGATATTGTGGAGGTCAAGAGAAAACTACCAAGAGCTGACAGTCGGCCTGCTTGGTGCAGCAGCCTGCAGCGCTTTGCACAGGTCTGCTCAAGACCATCCCCACTCAGGGTACGAAGGGAGAAAGCAGAGTTCAGGAAATACAGGAAGAGAAAGCAGACCGATAGGAACCATACAGACCCAAGATGACAGCCTAAATAAGAAATGTTCCCTTCACACGGTATCCTGGACCTGCTAAAAAGGGCATGGAAGGGGCTGTAGGGTAAACAATTTCCGTCTCACCCTCCACAGCCCACAGGTTCAAAATCTCAGTCAAAACCAGCTGGGAGGGGGAGTCCGTGCTGTCTTCAGCCCCATACCTCTTCCCCTGCTTGAGCAAAATTCTTTCAGATATCAACTCCCCCAAAATGAAGTTTGTTACATTTTCTATTGCAAATAAAACAAAGAAGTCAAAATATTTGCCCATGAGTCAGTGCATTGCTCTAAGGTTCTCACACCATTCCTGCTGCCTTAGCAAAAGCCCTCACAAGACAATTATTAACGTTGGCACCGAATCAAAAATCCTTTATATGGTTAAAATAAACCAAGTCTTATATTATCCTTCCTTTAGTAAAATACAGAATAACCATAGCCTGTAGCCATCGCAGAGTTCAGTGCTAACAGTGCACTCCTTAGCTCAGGGGCTTTACCTCTCTGGCTACACTACACCACAGAGCCATGATAGCTGTGCAGGCTTTGAAGGGACAGAGAAAAGCTTTCAACCCCTACCATTTGGTAAAAGAGGAGATATTTTCACCAATTTCTCTGCTAATTCCATATGAAAAGCCCCCAGCAGAGGAGCAAATTCATACATCCCATCATACTGCATGTAACTGTAGCACCAGCATCTTTTGGCAGCTGCAGAACAAGGATGCACACAGCCTTCCTGGCCCTCCACGTGCCGCAGAATAACAGAGGCAATAGTGCTTTTCAGTGCTCCCACCCACCCAGGGGTGGGTCCTGCTGGGTCGGAGGGTGAAATACGGCAGAGCTTGGAGCCTGCAACAGATTCGCCTCCAATCGTGGTCTCACTAAACCAACTCACGATCCTAGGGATGGGGCTGCTTGTTTGTGCTAATTAACTTCTCAGATTGCAGGGTGGCCTGAGGAAAGGGCCTCAGCAAGGGCTGCAAGAGGCCGCGTGGTCCTGCTGTTTAATGCTGGGGCGCAGATGGCCACCCTGACACATCTAGCCCATGGGCAGTGCCTGCTGCCACATGTGAGGACAAGCCATGATTTGGAGGCACAGGGAACTCACATGAGCCAGCTCGAGACAGCAAGATAAGGGGGTAGCATCCTGCACTCCAGAGGCTGCTAAACCTGGAGTCTAGAGCCCATCCCACCTACACGCCACATCCCTTATCCCAAGCAGGCAATGCAACCCCCAGCAGGCACAAGACAAACCTCTGCAACCCAGTATGAGGGGACAGTGCCCAGAGAGGAGGGGAACAAGCCAAACCTAGCAAGGATCCAAGGAGAAGGTGCTCCTGTCCCGGCACACTTCCACTTCAGCCCACGCCTGCCTGCACAGCCGGCCCACAGCAGCGCCCGAGAGCTGGCAGAGCCTGGCACGGAAGCCTCCCAGAGAAAGCAGCCCCATCCAGGGAATGCAAGTCTCAGGCTTCCCTGCCTCCAACAGTATTGCCACATCTCCCTCACAGGAAAGGCCTTGGACACTTGCTGCTTTTCAGGCACCCAGCACAAAGGCAAACAGGAGTGCTTTCCAATCAAGCCAGAGAGCATCTCCCCAAGCAAAATGTGTCTTGGGACTCAAATGCTTCTTTGTCAATAGCACAGGAGAACTGTGAACTCCAGCTCACTACCACACGCTCACCACACCTCCTGAAAGAGAAACATGCTTTTAAAATAACTCCTCTATAAATCAAGGCGCTAAATAAAACCCAGGTTAAGGTCACGTCTGGCCATACCAGCTTTCACTGTTCCTCAGCTTGGAGCCAGCTGCTGGTGCAAGGCTGGAGCACAGTGAGGGAAGAGGAAAGTAGTACATGGGGGTGGGATGAGCTTTGCGGGCAGAGCCGTGTGATGGAAACAACCCAGCCAGTCCCACCCAGGAGGGCAGGGAGAACACAGGAGGTCTTCACAACTGGCAGAGGGCTTGGGTCTGAATGGGGGCAGAAATGAGTGGGGTGTCCCCCCACCCTGCCCCACCAATATAATGGGAGCCACAGATGCTGTGAAGTGAATAGAAGGATAAAGACTGCTGTGGCAAAGCTCTGCTGCTCAGCCCTAAGAGCCCTTCTCCCCAAAGTGCAGCAAGAACCAGAAGTTAGGGGAGAAATGAGGTTATGAGTGCCTGGGCAGAAGCCCCAAAACCAAGACTAACAAGCAGGCAGCAGCAGAAGAGCCCAGGATCAGTTACAGCCCTGCTCAGGGGACATGTTTACCTCTCCTGGTGCAAGCAGCCACTGCAGAATAGGAGGGGAGACTGCCAAGAGGCACCTGGAGTAAGCTGGAGCTTCTTGGACTTTTCTAGGTGCACCAATGGAATTTTCAGCCTACCTTTGTGGGCATGGAGAGAGCTACGGAGCAGCTCCAGCCACTGGGAACACCTGCCATGCTACATTTCTTTCTGACTCAGGACTCAACTTCTTCCTCTTTGGGACCTGCTGCTGACCAGTTAAGGCTGAACACTGGAAAGCCTCCTTCGGGTTTGGAGAACAAGAAGTCAGCCTGCCCAGGGAGCACAGAGACCCCCAGGGCTACACACCTTGTGCAGCATCAGAATACCTGCACTCTCCCAGCAAGCGCCTGGGACAGTAACCCAAGTGGCATGGGACGACAGAGGTCGGTGCAAGGAAGAACTGCAACACTGCTGGACCCACCTGGGCCCACAAAGCCTTGGCAGCATTTTCCCTACAACTCACCCAGACACCTTGCTGAGAAGTCAGCATCTTGGCTCAAGAATTTTGTCTATCAAAAAGTTGATTCTTGGTCAAGTAGAACATGAAGAGGCACAGGTCTTCCCTGCTGACAGCCCAGCTGCTGTCTGAAGACTCCTAAAAACCATCAGTGTGGTGAGGCCAGGCTCTTTGACTAACCCAGGACTTATGGCAGACAACGGTCCTTTCTAGCTGGCTAGACTGGCCCATATAACACGCTGAGAATTCATCTTGCAGCAGGAATTTAGCTAAAGACTCTGCAGCTCTGCTCTGAGAAACCCAGACCCCCATCCGAGCCGCCAAAGACTGAAACTACATATCCCACCGTGCCCCAGTTAAATCCAGCACTTGCTGTGGCTTGGCAGAGTAAGGAGCATAGCTGGGCGGCGGAGCAGAGCCCAGAGAGGCTGCGAGCACAGCGAGCAATGCCCATGGTACGCCCAGCTCTGAGTCACCAAGCGTCTCGGCTCCCGCTCAGCAAGGAGGCCTTGCCAGGAGCTCCCGCAACTTTGCCCTCCTTCTGCCGGCTGCCCGGAGCCTGGCCACGTCCTGCACGCACCAATTTTGTCCCATCTTGCCCAGGTACCAACGAACAGAGTGAAGGTAGGACAGGGGAGACCAGAGTCTGCAAAGGTGAGGAGAGACGACCCAACCCTCCCACACCCCAGAACGCAGAAAAAAACCCCAGCAAATCTGGGAAGAGGCAGAGCCCCGAGCAGCGCAGCGCCTGCCCGTGGCCCCCAGCCAGCTCTGGGACTGGGGGAAAAGGAGCACACAGCAGGCGCTGAGCAGGGCTGGGTTAGCTGGTCCCTCCGCCAGCAAAGGCTGCCATGCTGCGCCGCTTGGCTAGGGCTGCTCAGCTCTCAGCTGACGTGAGAAACCTCATTTCCAGTAAAAACAGACCTCTGGGCTTTCCACGAAGCATTTCCACTGTCTGACACAAAGCTGAAAGCCAGGCTGCTTTGCCTTTAAAATCGAGACATTTCTCCGTTCAAAAAGGTCCTTGGCTAAAAACAAGGCTTGTTTTTCTGACAAAATTTGAGATTTCCCACTCCATTTCTGCAGAGAGGAGAACCCTCCCAGCCCCATTTCCTGAGCTGCTCTAATCACAGCGGCAATGAGTTCAAGAGAGAAAAATCTTCCCAGAGCAAGTGCCAGCTCCCCCCCTCTGCTGCTCGCTCTGAGGCTCAGAGGGAGGCTGGGAAGAGGGCGCCTGCCTTCGGCACCCTGCCTGCCTCTGGATGTTTTCGCTAAAATAATGTACTATTAAGTGGTGCAGCTATAGAGGTAGGCATTCACATTGCTGTAATTACACCACCTTCCTGTGAGATAACCAGCAATGGCTCTACCTGCTCTTTGGGCTATTGTTTCAGGCTTTTCAGGGAATAAGTACAGCACCCAGTTCCACTTGGGAGGAAAGCGTTTGCAGTCTCACCCAGGCTGGCTTCGCTCATGGGCTGTACCTCCAAAAGCGAGCTGCCTCCTGCATGCCACCAGTCCATGGCTGTAGCCCAGCTCGGCTCCTGTGCCGCCGGGGCATGCAGGACGGCTCCGCAGCCTGTGGATAAACCAGCTCCTACAGCCTTACAGGGAGTGGTGCTCCGCAGACGGAGCTCGAAGAATCATTTCCAGATGCCTCCCTCTGTTCCCCCGGCCCTTCTCCGGGTTGACGCGGCTGCGGCAGCCAAAGCAGCTCCTACTGGGCAGTGCGCAGGATTATCATTCCAGGCACTGCAGGAAAACAAGCGCTTGGAAGCGATTAACTCATGATCTCTCATTTAATTGAACAAAGGCAAAAATGATGTATTTGCTTTTCAACTCTGAGGTCCCGCTTCTGCGTATGCTGTAGGTCTGGGCGTGCTCAGCCGGTGAAAGGCAGGCCCAAAAGCTGGGCGATCCCCCCACCAGCCCAGGGCTGGTTTGTTTTCACTCAAGGGGGACATCCCAGATTGCTTCAAAAGCGAAGTGTCACCTCCTGCGAGCCTTGAAGCTGGTGCACGGCTATACCAAGGCTGTCCCTGTGCTGGGGAAAGAGGCAGGCAGTAGCCCTGTGGCAGAGAAGAGGATGGAGGCAATCTGGTACAGGCAGCCACATCCCTGGCTCCATACCACGCATCAGGTGGCCAAATGCAGACGTTGGCATATGGCAACACAACCAACAGTCACCTGGGCCTGCTCCCAGCCTGAGACCCCTGCAGCCCAGCAGGATGTTTACATGGCTCCGATACAACAGAAGCAGCAAACCTGCTCTTAACGTACCCAAACCCCAGTATTCATCCTTACCAAAGACATATCCTGGTGCAGTTCTTTGGGGAGGAAAACCTGTGCATCTGGAGAAGCAGAGCTTTCCCCAGCCCTACACTTACACGTGCCCCCAGGGGAAGCTGGATGCATGCAACTGCTTGCACAGCAAGCTCTCTGCTGTTCGACCATCTCCAGACCTGCCTGGGGAGCAAGCGTGACCAACCGCTGCTCCCCAAAGGAAATGGCATCATGTGCCTTCAGACACAGCAGTCCAGCACCTCTTCCCACCAGAGCTCTATGTTCACATTACTCCTCTCCACCCTTTAGGTTTTCATACTCCAGCTTCTCTGGAGCAGGGCCTGTGACTTTCTCCTGTGTCTGTGCAACACCCAACACATCAGAAAAGCTGCTGACAACTGCCAAACAGATTAAAGAGGCCAAAGTGGGGATGAAACACTGACCCACAATCCAAGAAAGTCATCTTATAGCCAGAGAGGAGCAGAACTGGGAAATGGAGATAAGCCTTTCCTCACAGGGATGTGTCCCGCTTGCAGCTGAGCTCTCAATGAACTGAGCAGGAGGTAGGTCTTATCCAGAGCAAGAAACGAGCCCTACCACCAAAGACCTGTTACTTTCTATTAGCAATAGATCAAGGAGATGACATAGGTGTTTAAAGGGCAGCTGAGAGAACAGACCAAAGCCCTGTCCTTAAACAGACATCTTCCAGCTGAAACAAGGGCTTGCAAGTGGATGAGAGGAGCTATGCATAAACCACCACCCTACAGCTGGAGACCAGCTTATTTTGGTTTAGTTTAATCAAGGGATTAAGTCCTTAATCTGAAATAACTGTCTAAGCGCAGATTTTTTTTAAAATATCATTGGCATAGATCTAACCATGCAATTAATTAACAAAGCTGTACTCTGTGTGATGCAAAGCTTTGGGTACTTTTAAAACATCCTTTCCAGCAACAGAATCGTGCTGGAAGAGCGTGAGCACGTGGTGGTTGTGGTTTCCCTGCCCAGCGTTAGCTGCAGACACCTCCCCACCTCCTTGAGACCCCCCAGGGCAGAGCTGTGCCCCTCATCACTCCCACCACCAGGTTGCACAGGCTGCCCTGGCTCGGACACCATATGCCATGGTCCAGCCAGGGATCTCCACATTCAAAGCATCACATTCCTACCGCAGGCTCGGACAAGGCTCGCTACGTCCCATCATATATCACAGACAGAGCCAAGAATTTCCCAGGCCACTGCTACACAAGACAAGTCCTGGGACATTAGAGCACACTCCCTTTCTTTACAGGGTTCTTCTTGCAAATGCACTAAAAATCTTTCTCTTTGCTAGCCAACCGAAGAAATTGCTTGAGCTCATTCATCTAATTACTAGTTACAGCATTTGCTCCACTCTCGACTTCAGGCATTTGAGGAGATTTGACAGGCATCCATCTCACAAACCAACATGAGCGGTAGCATCTTGTACCCCTTGCTATTTGTGCCTAACACCTACCAAATAACAGGGCACTCTAGGCAGATGAAAGATTTGTTTCTACCAGCCAGCTACAAAATACCCTGGGTAAGTTCTTAGCCAAGCAGGTCAGCTCATTTTAACACCTTTTAGTCAGAGGCATCAGGCCATAGCCAACACCTTGTGTTCAGACACCCATCTGGGGGCATCTTACAACAGATGGGCAGCCTCCTGCGCTCCAAGAGAAAATGATAATCCTTCAGCAGGACAGCTGACGAGTGCCAGAAACGATCTTCACAGGGTCAGCATTTAGATTATTACTTATGTGCCAGCATTGCACACGTTCTGAGAGCATGTTTAGATCCCGCTCCTTCCTCTGCAAGGTACATGAGCTGCTGGACAGACTCCTGAGGGCGCTGGTGGGGTTGCTGTCTCTTGCAACCTCCATAATTTGAGGGTGGGCACTGCTAAGAAAAGATCATGTTTTAGTTAAAAAAGAGCTCCCAGACTCAATGTGGGAGTGAGGTAACACTCTATGGTCCAAGTATCCCATAACAGATGAGCCATAGTTCCTTTTGGCCTTAAGCACTCTTTATCACCATGTGCTCATGAAGTACAAGTCCTGCTACAGCAACAGGGAACAGAAACTGCTCTGAAGCAAAGTAACGATTCCAGGAGAAGCTGGCCGATCGGATCAGAAAACAACAAATGCACAAGGACCCTTCCTTGAAAGACCACATCCCCACATGTCTTTGATGTTAAAAGCAGCTGGCAGCAGGTGCCAGCGTACACCTCACCTCTGAGGAAGAGGCTGTGAGGAAGGATGAGCCAGAAGGACAGAGCAGGCAGCACAGAGATGGCCATGGCTATGCCAGCTCAGCCCCAGGCCACCACAAGAAGCGTCAGCCTGTGCCCAGCAACAGAGAAGCGTTCCTGGTCACAGGGAGCCAGATTTGCTCCAAGACTCTCCGAGCTTGCTGGGGAACAGACACAAGCATGCCCAAGCTCTCCCTCCCTTGAGCAGCCAAGCCTGGGACTTACAGTTGGATGGAAACATTTCCCCTATATTCAGACACAGCACTAAATGCACGCCTCCCAGAAAGCTAAGTAAATCAGTCATAAATTCAGGGCATTGCTTTTACTAAACTCCTGAGTTAGAAAGGAGTAAACACAGGCTTTTAAAGCTACTCTCTTTATAGCTTTTTTTTTTTTTTCCCCAAACAGAAAACAGTCTCACGTGTCCCATTATTTCCATACATATCAAAGGAGGGTGGAGATTTAACTAGCAATTTCTAAAAGACATCTTTGTGCACAGAAGGGATGTATGCCAAAACGTGGGTGGTTATAAGCCCAAACACAAAGGAGAATACATCCACAGGCATTTTCCCCCTTGATCCATTAACGGGTCTGCATACCAGCCTCCTGAGCGTATAAGAAGGACCTTGTTCAAAAGGTAAATGTATTCAGAAAGATGACAACAGACAGCAAATAATCCACATCCTTTAACCGTGTCGGAGGCTCAGCAGCACTAGGTTTTTGTTGGGAGTCACTGAGATTTGACAGGCAGCCTCAGGGAAGGTATCTTCCTGATGGAACCTGCTCAGGAAGCCTCGCAACTCTGTCTCCTGCAAACACTGCCACACCTAATGCAGGCTCTGAAGCTCAAGGTGGACACCTAGCTAAGATCACCAGAACTCCTGCAGCTTTCCCTCCCAGCACCATGCAAACCACCATCCAGCCACAGCATTGCATCCCATTGGGGGTGACCATAAGGCCCCCCTCTACCACATCCACTGACATCCAAGAGGAGCATGTGCAAGTCTTTGGCTGGTCCCTGTTGCCCGTCAGCTGAGCCACCTGATTCCATTCAAATCAGTAGCTGGTTGCACCAGCTGGAGCAAGAGTTCATCCTGGGCATCCCAGACTGACAGCGGGATGGTAAATTTGAGCAGAAAGAAAGACTTTCAGATTCATTCTGTGCTGCTTTGATCTTGGAAGTTTCAGCTTGGTGCCCAGTGATGCAAAAAAATAGGATACGTATGAAATCAGCCAGGAGCACTTGCCACAAGAAAGGACCCATATTTTCATTCATTTTTTAATGAAAGACTTGGCCGGCCAACAGAGATGAAGCGCTCTGTGCAGCAGAGAGGTATTAGCATGGTCAAACCTTCAGAGTCTACCAGGGCACATCCGTTCACTTCCCCGAGTTGCAAGCCAGGTATCACAAGTGGTGTAAAAAGTACAGAGCATCCTACCACCAGAAGCAGGCAGCTTATCCTACCAGGCTATCCTTGCTTTTTATTGCTCTTCAGTCAGCAACATGACCGATCCTGGTGCTACTACTCACTTTTTCAGACTTTGGCTACATTAAGCTCTGCAGGATAGGAACAGGGAGGTCCCAGATGGGTAGAGAACCAGGAACAGGAAAAAAAAGGTGCTCTGATATTGAGTGTCCACAGGTGGGATGAGTTTATAGCTTCTGCAGAAGACACCTTGACTGTTTTAACAGAGATTTTTCAGCACTTTAGTACTAAAAAGTCCTGTAGTCCCCATGTCTGACTGCCGCCCACACTCAGCACTGATGCTCAGGTTTAGGCTGCCCATAGTCTGTAAGATGGTTCAGTGTTACACAGCTCAGTTGCAGACAGGGTTATGCATGAGGTGAAAACTAGAAAATTAGGCCCTGGGAGCTGAGAGGCCATGACTGCGCTCTAGTATTTAGAGGCAGACATGCTGGCTGGCTATCTTTTCTGAAGTGACCAGCAGCAAGATGCTCACAAGGCTCTTGCATTGCGGTTTCTTCTGCCAACTTCCCACCAAGGAGCAGGGTGCACTGAGCAAGGTGTCCCTCAAGGCTGAGCGCACACAGGGTTAGATGGCCAGTGGCATGGCCAGAGGTGGTTTTGCTGCAGGATGCCTGTTTTCAGAAAATAAGTGCCAACACCCAGTGTACTTTCCTCCTTGGACACCTGCCACATCTCACCATAAACACTCGCTGTCTTGCATTCCCACCCGGGACTAGAACACCTTTGGTGGTTGGTGGGCAGAGACACATGGATGCAGCTGGCCCGTTCCCTGCCTTTAGCCATTATTTTCATTGCTACAATGAACAGCACATTCACCTGCCCAGTGTTTTTGGAAAGAAGCTGGACAAAATGCATAAGTTGTCATCCTTGTTACCCCAGAGAAGATGCTTTCAAACCACTTCCACGTGCTCAGTATTACGTCTCTGAGCTTTGTCTGTGTTCCAACATCTTGCTCATGGCTTTGGCACAGAAATAAAGAAAGAAGATCCCCAATGCTTAAAGCTCTCTGTGATTCCCAGACTCATTTCCTTCCCACCCCAGGAGAAGACATAACTGGAGGATAGAAGAAAGGCTATAGTTTCTGGTGAAACCCATCCTCTCTCCTGCCAGCACAGAGGTGCCACCTGAACTTCTCTGCAGGAAGACACCAGTGTTTGCACATCTTGTGATACACACAGGCTCTGCTCTACACGTCCGCACGATGACTGGAGACTGGGAGCATACCATCATATAAGAGGAGTAGCCCAGGCAAGTCCAAGGTGCACAGTTGCGGGAGCCTCGCTGAATTCACGTGCTGGGTCCACAGTGCCCCAGCTACCACTGAAGAGCAGCAGCAATCACCCCAGCAAGGGTGGAAAAGCAGCTCTAAGCTCCCTGGCCAGCCACTGCAGCTTGAGCGACTTCCCAAAGAGGAGGCTGTCCCTCACAACATGGGGACAGAGGCTGGGAACCAGACCCCCGCACCATGCAGTGGAGGAGCAGGGCTATCGCTTGCTTTGCCTCCAACCAACCCACCCAAGAGCACAGGGTTTTGCACTTGCTTGGGTGGAAATTGTTCCCTCAGGTGGGGCACACTGGTTTGGCCAGATGCCCTGGCCATCTCCTGTGCTCTATCCAGCAGCAGGCACCAGGCAAGGTGAAGCCTGCTCCCTCTCCCATGGAGGAGAAATCCCCACCAGGGAAGAAGGGCAGATCCCCAGCCGCAAAAGCCACAATGGGACAGGCAGGGAAGAGAGCGCCCAGCCAGGCTCCTGCCTTGCTTGCACCACGGGGTTTCATAGCTGCAAAAGTCAGTTCTGGTGGAAGTGGGCTACTTTGGCCTAAGGTATCTTACGCATTTGGTGCTTTAGGCACCCTCCAGCTGCCAAACCCTACGCACCCATAGACACACCACACCATCCCTAACACTGAAACATGAGACACCCCATGAAGAGGAATCACCTGCCTGACGCAGAACAGGGCAGCCAGCAGTTGCACAGTGTCAGACTCCCATCAGGAGCCAGGCTTCCGAGAGTCCTGCAGACTGCCAGAGGCCATGGGGAAGTCTCATGCAGGCCAGACTGACCCACACTGACTTGGATCCAAATCTTTTGCCTGCAGGGTTTTGTCAATTCACCAGGACACCAAAAACTCAAGTCAAACAGAACAGCTTGGAGCTACAGTCACAACTCAGCCACTCACAGATCACACCTCCCGAACGGCAGATTGGTGTACCACAGCACTGAGAACGGACACCCGCCACAGAGCACAGGTGACCACGGTGTGGCCAGCACCCACTGCCAGGTCTGTGGCAGCTTGGCCTCTGGTTCCTGCTCCTTGCAGCTGCCAAGCCTGAACTCAGCACCAGAGAGGCACACAATGCCTCCTCAGCAGTGATACACAGTCCCTGCATGCCCACAACTCACCATGGCACCCGGACTGGCCACGGCACTGCTCTGCGCAAAGGCCCCTGCTTCAGACAGCTTTTACATCACACATTAGAACAAGGTGAAGGACCTGAACTGAGGATGAAGCACTCGGGAATCAGAAAGTCACCTCCAGTTTGCAGGAGCAGAGCAGCAGCAGCCAGTCTCTGCTGCAGGCCTCCCAGAGCAGAGCCCTGCTTCAGCCCCTATGGGAATATGCAGCCCAAGGGCCTGCAAGGAATGGCACCCATCCTGAACAGCCCCGAACAGCACTCTCCTTTGATTTTAACTTCATACAATAACCAGCATAGACCAAAAATTGCTGAGAATACACTAGGCATGGGATGAGGGAAAGAGCTTTCCTCACTGGGGTGGGGAAGTGGAAGAAGTGAGATGCCTGCAGGCCTCCACAGCAGGATGGGAGAGGAGAGCACACCACGGCTCTGACATAGCCACGTGAGGGTACAGAGGGCCACGGGGTCCTCGGCAGAGAAGCTGGGGGGTGGCAAAGAGAAGAGACATGGGTCCATGAGCTTAGCTCAGGTTGCATAAGCCAAAAGTTGGGCAACTTTTCCTTCAATGAAAGCCAAGCTCCTCCAAGCTCAGAAACTGAACTTTTAAGAAAAAACAAGTCACTGCCAGGCAGAGCCGCAATACAAGCTAAGCTGCTTGTACCCCTCACAGACTTTTTTCCCCTCTGCTGTGGAGAAACAGCCCGTGACACAGCAGGACACATCCAGGAGATTTAGGGCTGCTGGGCCCATAGATCCCAGCCTGAGCCCAGGAACAAACCATCAGAAGTCAGACTGGTGCTCAGGAGGATCTTGCCACAAGGCTAGTGATCCTTCCAGCCTCTGCTGCCCCAGGGCTGAGCACCTCTGTTTGCAGGGCAGCGCCAGTGTGGCTGGGCTGAGGACTGCCCTGCAGCCATTCCCAGGGAGATGGGGTGTTCTGCCCCACTGGGCTCACTAGTCTCTTCCCCCCCAAAACAAGGATCCCCATGTGCAGAACTTGACACTGAAAGGGATGGATCCCTGCCCAGCTCTGGGGGTTTCTCCAAACCCCTGGCTGCCCACCTTGAGCAGAAGAAAAGAAGCAGACACTCTCCCTTTCCCCGGGCTCTGCTAGGTGACAGTGCCCACAGCCCAGGAGCAAGACTGGCATTGAGCGAGGGTAGGAGGAGAGTCCAGCATCTGGGCAGCCCAAAAGAAAGGGCCCTGCCTGATCTGCCCCATCCCAGCCCCTTGCTCCAGAGCTGTACCCCGATAGGCACCCTGCAGGGTGCCTGTGCCAACAAGAGCCCTGTGTCCCTACAGTCACCATCCGGGGCTGGCACCTGAGGGTACAGTGTGCCACCCAAGTAACGGGAAGTGCCAGAAGAGCCGTTTCCCACTCCCGGCATTACTGCCGTGCGCTGGCTCCAGGCAGACTGCCCTGACAGCAGCTCCATCCCGCGCAGCCCTGCTCCTGCACAGGGCGAGAGCCCTTCGCAGAGATTTCCTTACCATGTTCCCGGCCTCCTTTATTCCCCCTCAATTCCAAAGGCAGAGTTTTTTCTCTTTTTCCTCCATGTGTGCGACGGGGCGTCTCCTCTCCCCTCCGACGTGAACCACCGAAGCACTTTGAGTTCTGGACTGTAATCCAAGCCCTCACCGCCCCCAGCACAGCTCCAACTAATCTAACTCATGACACTACCGGGGCTGAGCAGGGGACCTCGAAGGTTTCTCTGACAGCCAACTCCAGCGCTAACAGCGGAGGGGCATAGTGAGCACAGGGTGCCGCCGATCCCCAGCCCTGCGGGGACCTTACGGACACAGGCAGAGCCAGCAACGCTCACAGGCTGCTTGTTACGGCATCGTTGCTATCTGCGTCCCTGGCCGTCTGCACAGACCTGCTTAATGCAGATGCTCCGTGGCAGGGAGCTGCCTTCGCCCGGGAAGATCTGAATAGCTGCTAGAGGAGAGCAAGCCCACGGCAGGCATCCCGAGAAGGTCTCCAGCTTCCCAGAGAGGTTTCCAGCAAAATCTTCCCCCCCTGCCTCTTCTTGGCTTGCTGTTCTCTAAGTCCAGAGAAGTTTTGCTGCTCCACAAGATCCTGAGGCAATGCTGCAGGTTAAGGAAAATGCTGAGAAATACAAAAAGAGTGCTCTGAAATACTGTTTTTCTAACTTCTAGAAGGAAAACAGAGAGGCAGTGACCGCTTCAGGCAACAGCAACAAACTGCATTGGTATCAGGCAAGAGATGTGGAGACCTCACCCCCTCCCAAAGGAGGAAGTAATTTAACATGGCAAGTTTCTCCACTCCTCCATTAATTGTTTAAGATGGCCAGGGGCCAAAACACTGCCCGAGCAGTGGGAGCAGTGGGGAAGGTCACCAAACAGGCAGGCAGCAGCCTACAGAAGTGACAACGGGAAAGGGCAGAGCCACAGAGGCGGAGAGGGAGGGGAGAGGCAGGTGCCGCAGGGCATCCCAGGATCTGCTGACACACAAAGGCTTTGTGTAACGGGAAGCGGGGCGGGAAGTGACACACAGACGAAGCCCCGGAGCCCTGGACATGAGGTGCAGAGCCTGGCAGCAGGGCTTGGGACCAGGAGCTGCCTCCCCAGCCTTGGCCAAGCAGCGCATGGTCTCAGTGGCTTTGGTGAGGACTGACCCTCCACCAAGGAGGCCATGGTGCTGGTACCTGGCTGCTGTCCCCCCTTCTGGGGGAGGTCACACAAACCAATCCATCCCAAAAGGAAGGGTGACTCAGGCAGGACATGAGGACCTACAACAGGAGGGAAGACATCCCTGCAGGGACAAGCTCAGTAGAGGAACACAGGGTACTTGCCTGCTGAAGCTATGGCAACTGCTACCAAACCCCTTTGCTGCCTTGGCTCAAGGGGCAGGCCCCTACAGCCTCCCCAAGCCCTGCTCCCCAGGGCCCACGGCAGAGCCCACACAGGCTGGTCCAGCTCAAGAACACATTCAGATACTCCTCTCCCAGGGAGGACTGCCAACAGTTGGCCCTAAAACCCATTGCACATGATGGCCTCATGGCATGTTTTCAGACATAACCAGAAAACAAGGGTTCAAGCAGTCCCAAAGCTGACCATTCAATATGCCAGCTGCTTGATGCATTGCATTTCCTACAGGCAGCAAGGATGGATGACAGTCCCTGCAGGGTTGCAGTTTGCTTTCCTTAAGCAGAAAGAGATGTCCTCCAAAAAGGGGATGCAACACTGACAGCAGACCAGAGCTGAGCAGCTGCCTCACTGCTCAGTGCTTGTCTTTCAAACAGTCCTTGCTGGCAGAGGCTCCCCACAGCCTCTAACAGCCAGGCACCTTCTCCCTCCAGTGCACCATAGCAGTGAGGACCTCCAGCCCATCTCAGGTGAGAACAGCTGACGATCCCAAGCTGGGTGAAGAAGACCATCCCTGCCAGTGCAAAGGGTATTAACAACCCAGCACTGGCACTGCCTAATTGTCATCTGCAACAGCTAAAGGAATTTGTGATCTTGTCTGCGGATGCAGGAGAGCCTTTCTTTCCCCCTCATATTCGCAGCAGGAGGATAAGGAACCTGGCATACTTCCCCAGCAGAGCCTCCGACCACAGATTTCACTGTCTGCACAAGGCCACATTTGCAAAGTAGCTTTGCCCTTCATCTATTCCCCAAACACATCTCCCAGCCCACAAATGTGGCTACACCCCTGCAACATCCTCCCATGGGTGCTGGGAGTCTCCCTCCAAGAAAGGGAGCAGAGAGCAATGTCCCTCCGGTGCATGCATGGCACGCAGCTGACTGCGACAAGCCTCATGCTATTAGAGGGGCTGAGCTATTTCTGTTGGAGGCACGGCCTCTGCCCTCCCTGTAAAAGGAGTTAGAAGAGATCCACCACGCCTCTCATGCCCAGATGTTTTATGGAAATCTCCTTGCTATTTCTTCAACTGCAGCAATACCTGCAGGCTTCCTCTCAGGAGGCCATGGGTGCCCAGGGCTAACCTATCTGCTTCCATGGAACTATTTTTATCCAGCAAACAGGCCTCTGCAATTACCCTGGGGTCTGCAGGGGACCAGCCTCTGAGTAGAGATCTGAAGCCTCCACGCAGTCTGGCTGCCAGCAGCCTGGGTACCAAGACTGAGCTCTTCGGGGCTACTCCAGCAGCGGGCCAAAGCCCCAACCAGTTGTATAAAGCCTGTTCAAAAATCTGCTGCGGGGCTGAAAGGGGTCCCACAGGCTACCTCACTTTTTGAAACAGAAACACATACTCCCCAGACACAGAGGGCAATGCAGACCCAGGTGGGGTTGGGGCTACCCAAGAGCCCATGGGGATGAAGGAAGGGGACAGAGCTGAGAACCTGCTCTCATGCTGTTACTGACCCGGTCAGGTCTCCTGCACCCAGACCTCTGGCAGCAGCTCCAGGATGAAAACAGCTTTCAGCTTTCCTCATTCCTTCAGGTGGCTTGTGCAGGCCTGGGAGCTCAAGGTTGCCTTCTCCTTAAGCTCCAAGTTAGCAGGTAAGACACTGTCAAACCACCTAATTCCAGCTCTTTGAGGGCCAGAAAGAGAAAAGCAGCACTTTCAGGGGCTGGTGTAGGAGCTTGCGGAACCCCATAAACAGATGAGGAGGGCACCATGTAAGCACACAGAGCCCATATCTGGTTTCTATCCCATTTTCCACCTCTGTAACCAGGGACAGAGCCAGGTGCTCCCCAGATCATACATGCAACACTCGCTATCCAGGTCCTACTCAAACTATATAATCATTAACACACACTGTTTGCAATGCAGCTCAGTTTTGGACATGACAACTGCAAGCTCTCCACAAGTTCCCAAACCACCACCACACAGGACGATGCAGGAAAGTCAACTGCTGTAGGTATTTATTTATAGAAGCAGAGGGGAATAGGTTGTCTAACACAAAAGCAGCTTAGAGCCCAACCTCACACCTCCTCCCTTTTCTCCACTGCGCTCAAAGCTCCTTCCCCCATCAAGGATTTCCAGGCTCAAGAGCCCAAGTTCAGCTCACCCCCATCCAGTCGGAGGCAGTGACGCGATTTCCTATGCCATGGCACCGCGCTAAGGGGAACATCGCACTGCTGTTTACTCATGGCTGGATCCTAATATAGCGTGCTTTTTTTTTTTTTTTAAATTGCAAAGTGGTCTTTCCCTCTTCTCCTGCATTGTAGATCCATTTCCCGCACAAGCACATGGGAGACAGCTGTAGCCAGCACTTCAGTGGGTGTTAAAAAGCCCCTCTTGACTGAGGCTGACAACAATACCGCACTTGTTCCCCAACACAGTCTCGCACTGTCTCCTCGCAGGAGCAGCTCCTTGCTCTTGCGCAGGGCCTGCGCTTTCCTCAGGGTTGGTTTAATTGCTGAAGTCACTGCAAAAGGCTGCTGTCATCCAACTCTGCTGGCAGAGATCTGGGTGCTCCAGCTTCCCATCCAGCAGACCCAGGTCCTTTGCATGGACCGATGGAACTGCTTTGGTACCTGCCTGCGGCAGCAGCTGAGTACTGCTAAGCACAACCTGTCCCAGAGGTGAAATATGGCAAAAGGCAGCCAACACTGACATCATGAAGGATGGGGAGCCAAACTTTGAAGGCTGTGGGGCCTCCTCAGAGTTGAAAGAGGAGGTGGTGGGAGAAGGGTCAGTGCACTAACTGTTACGAAACTTCAGGGGTTGTAATTTCAGACCCATACCTCTTTTCCCCCCTTCCCCTTTGTTGGGCCTGGTTTCTGGAGCAGCAGTATTTCTGACGTGCCTGCTGAAGCAGTACCACAACCTAGAGCCCTGTAAGAGCTGTGAGAGAGCGCAGGCAGAGGTAGGAGGCAGGCAAGGGACCTCTGCCTTTGAGTCAACACTAGCAGAGTTCTGCTTATTTTCAGTTGTACAAATCAAGGAAAGCTTTTATGCATAGGACTCAGCTGTGCTGGAAGAAACACAGGACAGCTGTTTTAGATGCCAGATAAGGACATCTTCTGACCTAGGGGAAGTTGTGCAATATGCGTGCTCGCTAGACTACTGCACTACAGCAGCCAACAGCTCTTAGGAAAACACCCCCACGCGCTCCATGTTAGCTTAGCATGGTCACTGGTGTAGCCCTCAGCATGGCATAGGGAGCTTCCTATCTCCATAGGGACTTCCAAGGGAAAGGAGAGTCTGGGAGCAGGCTGTGGCAGAACAGTGTTCCATGACCTCCAGCCCCTGCTAACCCACTGATCAGTGGATGCCTCTGAATCTGCTTCTAGGCATCTCCTCATCACCAGACAGGGGCTCTCCGCCAGCTCCCACGTTCACGGCTATGCAGATGTCCCATAAACTGTGCCCTGAAAGTACAGGTTCAGGAAAGGTTCATTATGGTCCTGCCAAGCTACCCACTGTGAACCCCACTCCCCTTCCACTTGGCAGCCTATAAAAACAAGGGAAGCCACCAAGAAGCAGCATTAGACCCCACTCAACACAAACAGGTACCTTAAGACCAGTGATAGATGTTTGCTTGAAACAGATTTCAACAAATAAAAGCAACAAATGCTGCAGCAAGTAGAGTTGTAAGCAGCCCTTTGTACCAACAACGTTTCAGGAAAGTACTAGTTCTCTTCCCATTAGTGAGACAAGAGGGGGTTCTATGCGGTTTAATAATACTTAAACCTTTATTTCAGATCACAAGTAAAGCAGGCCTTGGCTTCACAAAAGCACATCTTGGTTTAACTAATTAATTTGATAATCCCCTATTTGCAATCCTCAGGAGACATTCAGCTTCTAAAGCAAGTAATTACCACTAAGTGGCAACCTCTTTGTGAGGCCCAGTCTGATTAGGGAAAAAATTTCTTAAGCCAGAAATATAATCGTGGTGTGATTTCCCAGAAGGACTGGAGGAGAGACTACATAACAACAGCTGGTCACGCTCACCATTTGAGGGAACAAGAGCAACTCAATTACTAGGTCTCCAGCCACACTTCAAGATGTTGTTCAGTGCCACGTACAAACCTGGTGTGCAGTTAACCATCAGGAGGCTTTTACAGGAGATGTTTTATAGGTACAGAAGCCAGGAACGTCCCACTTAGGGCTCTCGAACGGGCCACAGGGTGGGGGGAAATAAAAAACAAATAAAAAAATCACATGCCACAGCAACACATGCAAGTTCACAGCGTGCAGTTCCACAGGGAAGCAATCCAAGCAGGGGTATGCCAGCCTTAAAGCTTCTCCGCACAGATAGGAAGGCACACCTTGATGACACACAGCATCTTCCCCAGACAAGCCAGTTAGGCTGAATACATACAGAGCACTTGCTAGTCTAATGCCTGCTCCAGGCATCCCCAAATGCCCAGGGTCTCGGCTCAGCAACATCCCAGCACTAGCATCAATCACTGCCAGAGCCCACAGGAAAAAGTCCTGCTCCTGCATACACCCAGGACACCTGTCTCGGGCTGAGCAGCTTTGGGCTCCTTTAACTTTGAGCTGTTCTTGTTGGGGGACACAGAGACCTGTAGGACACAGAGCCAGGCAGGGACACGCCTCTGTGGACACAGACCCAGTTAGGAAAGCTGAAATCCTTTAAGAGGAGCTGCTTGTTTGTCTCCCCGGAGTTCAGGCACTGCCTCCCTTTCCTGAGGACAAAGTGCTCTTGGCTGAGAAATTCATCTGTGGTTTCAGGACTGCTGCCTCAAAACTCACCACCGTCTCTGGTTAGAGAAGGACAGATTGGCTTTCTCTGAAGAACAGCCTAAAACTGACCTGTCTCTCTCCAGATCCCACATATTTAATGGCATAAGACAGTCATCTGTTTACCTTCCCCACTGGCAGTGATGTTGCATGCTATTTAGTTCCTGCAGCACATGTTTACTGTACTCTCCAAGACAACACGTTCACCTCCTAGCTAGACATGCCAGCGGGCACCTACGCCCTTCCTGCCCCAGCCTGGCAGCCACCGCCCCAGCCCCTCTCCCACAGGCACAGGAGACACAGAGCACAGGGTCTCCCAGCTACCACAAAAGCCATCCTCAGTCACAGCTGCCAGGGCTGTCTGCTCTTTCCAGCTCTGCTTGGCAGAGCAAAGTTGCAAGGACAGACAGACACCCCCCTGGACATCCTCCATGCCTCTGCACCACCAGGAACCCCACACTTGCATCCCTTCACTCTGCTCCAGGAGCTGTGACCCCCAGGATTGCTATTCCCCCTGGGTACACGTTCTGCCAAGCCCCCATCCAGCCCCCCCAGCCCCTCACAAACCCCCTACTTACAGCCAGCACTTGCAGAGCCTGCACCCAGCAGATCCCAGCAGATCCTGCAAACCATTCTCCCATAGCAGAGCCTCTCCAGAGAGAAGGAAAGCTCTCACCTGCCTGCAGTTTGCTCCTCCAGATCAGGCAGGCAAAGAAGCAGCTGGGTTAGCTCAGCACTCTCTAGGGCAGAGCAATAGCCCCGAGGTGCAGCTCCAGCTGTGGGCATGCAATCCCTGCTTTACACAGCCGCATGGGCGTTCCCTGGGACTAGCTCTCATGTTGCCTGTAGCAGCTGAGCTGTGTTGCCCACTGAACTTGGGCAGTCCCACTGTGGGTCCTCCAGGTGCTTCTCAAAGTACTCTAAATCCTGCTGGTATTTCCAGCAGGGAAATAGCAACCTGCTCAGAGCTGAGTGATGGTCTCCCTTAGTACAGGAGAGACATGCTTTGCCCCCTCCAGCCTTGCTCAGCTGGTAGTGAAGGGGAAAGATCTGGTTCCTCCATCTCAGTCTCAACACAGCAGCTCCACAAGGCTCCAGGCTGAGGTTGGAGTCACTCTGCAGTGGGCAAACAGCAGTCTGGGGTCAGGGTCTTCTCCTTAGGGGAGTCTGGAGCCAACTCTGCTGACTGCAGATCCAAAGCACAAGAGGTGGTGGGGAGGCTCCTCAGATGCCACTGGGAAGGGCTGGTTTGACTGGGGTAGGAGCAGGCTGCCATGGGACATCCGTAGCTGGCAATTAGAGGAGTGAACCTCGGGGAATGCCTACAGCGGGGGTGCCAGGCAGGAAGGCAGAGCAGGTGGGACACAGGGCACAGTGGGTTCCTGGAGGAGGTGCTGTGATCTGGATCATGGGTCCTACACCAGGGACTTTTCATTCCCAGCATGGGTTGGAGGGAGAAGACCCTGTGCCAGGCAGGAGCACAGGACAGCCATGCTGTGAGCGTGGTGCCAGCTGGGCTGGGCACCTCATCTCCGTGGCACCAGGGCTGGAGAGCACCAGCAGGAAATAGTGTGATCTAATCCTATCAGCAGCAATAACAATGTGTCTGCTAACAGAGACCAGCAGCTTCCTCTCGGGCAGGAGAAGGCAGAGGGCTCAAGCCGCCTGTCATCGTGCTCTCCTGCTTTCCTCTCACTCGCCCTTCTTCCGTCACTGCTGCCATTCTCTTCCTCCTTGCAGAAAGATCTCTGCTCCCAAATCAAGACAGGGTAAGGCCAGCTACAGAGCTGGAGGCTTAGACCCCTCTAGTATTCATATAGGACCCCTGCAGACCCCCTTGTTAGACTGGGGCCATGTGTCTCCAGAGGAGCTCAGCAGTAAGTGGGATGAGCGGGTCAAGAGCTCTGGGGCTGATATTCTGGAATATCGGTATTCCAGGTACCCTGCTCCAGACATCCCTGGAAGCATGGGGAGTTCAGCAGCCCAGCCGGAGCCAGCAGTCCTCTGCCCTCTGAGTCCAGGCAGCAATTTTTCACTGAGTCTATACAGGCCCAAGTGTTCTTCGCTGCTTATATATATATTTTTTTTTTTTGCTTGGGTCTGACTTTGCCCCTGACAAGGCACTCCCTGCCTGCATTTGCTGCTGGGTGAGATGAAGGCGTCTGAGGAAGAGGGTGAGCCAGAGGCTCACCGACAGCAGTGACCACCCGCAATTGCACAGCGGGGTCTTCCAACAGGCAGGGGCAGGCAGCTGCCTGCACATCACAACCGACCATCAGGAGGGCGGTGGGATGCTGAGGAGAGCAGCTCACCCCGCACACGGCTGCTCCCCTGGCACACCGAAAGAGACCTGAAACTACCACAAATATATATATATAATATTTTTTTTTTACCCTTAAGACTACTCCTTCATGGCAACGCGGGGCCTTTGGCACTTCTCGCTGAGCTCAGTCCCACCAGTTCACCCCCCGGAGGGGCCGGGACCGGCGCGGGAGGCCCCTGTGGGGAGCGCGGCCGCCATCTTGGCGGGCTGAGGCGAGGCGAGACCTCGGGGCGGGGCGACACCTGCCGGCCGCGCTGGGCCTCGCCCGTTCCCGGCGCGGGGGGGGGGTCGTCCAGCACCCACAGGGACCAGCACCCACAGGAGACCAGCACCCACTCGGCTCCAGCACCCACAGGAGACCAGCACCCACAGGAGACCAGCACCCACTCGGCTCCAGCACCCACAGGAGACCAGCACCCACAGGGGACCAGCACCCACAGGAGACCAGCATCCTCAGGAGACCAGCACCCACAGGGACCAGCACCCACAGGGGACCAGCACCCACTCGGCTCCATCACCCACAGGGACCAGCACCCACAGGGGGACCAGCACCCACAGGGGGACCAGCACCCACAGGGACCAGCACCCACAGGAGACCAGCACCCACTCGGCTCCATCACCCACAGGGACCAGCACCCACAGGAGACCAGCACCCACTCGGCTCCATCACCCACAGGGACCAGCACCCACAGGAGACCAGCACCCACAGGGCACCAGCATCCTCAGGCGACCAGCACCGACAGGGCTCCAGCACCCACAGGAGACCAGCACCCATAGATGTCCAGCACCCATAGATGTCCAGCACCCACAGGGGTCCAGCATGGCCAGCGCCAGCCCCTCTTCAGCCCTATAAACCCTGGGTGCATCACCCTCATTGGAGGGTGGATGCTCCGGGGTCGAGAGGGGCAGGGGGGTCC
This sequence comes from Grus americana, assembly GCF_028858705.1. Classification (NCBI taxonomy): domain Eukaryota; kingdom Metazoa; phylum Chordata; class Aves; order Gruiformes; family Gruidae; genus Grus; species Grus americana. Next base: position 21,831,498 of record NC_072864.1, on the reverse strand, counting down.
CCGATTTCTAGCAGTTTTGGGGCAGTTTGCTTGCCTTTGGTCAAGCGACACCCCACGCAGAGCTGGATTTCTAGGCAAATCCAAACACAGCGAGATAGCTGCTAGATTTTTTTTCACTCTTTACTGCACTCTTTAGTCTCTGTAATTTCCTGTTTGCTTCGAAAGCTATTTTTCCTAAGGGAAAAAAAAAAAAAATCAAACATTTATAACAATTCTGTCCATTTCCTAGCAGGAGAAAACAAAGATCGGAACGAGCCTAGCAGGGGTCACTGATTAACTACCCGCCAGCAGTCTGGTTAACCTGCTCGCTCTACCGTCCTTCGGTCCCGGCAAACACAAGCTCAGGCTCCCATCAGCCAGCCCCGCACCACGGCGTGTGAAAACAGAATAGTTCTTGGCCTTCCTAGTTGTTTTCTTATGTTTTTTTTTTTCATCTTTCCAGGATAGCTTTGCAAAGCTTTTGCCAGCTTTCTCTGTAAGTAGGCGAGAGTAGGGATGCCTACGGAAAATAGGTGTATCTACACGCGCGTATGTGGTAGACAAGAGAATATCCTGGCCCTGGGAGATGGGAGAAAGCAGGCAGGACCCCAAGTGTCCAGAAGAAATATGGGGGGGGTGACCCCCGCACGAGTGATGCTCACGTGGTGCCAGCACCAGCCGTGCCTAGAGGAGGGCTCTTGGGGCGGCTCTGAGCCCACGATTCATCCTGCTGCCCGCGAGAGCCTCAGAGCCCCAAAACCACCAGGGACCCGCACACGGTGAGGTCCTGGGTGGGTGCGCAGCCCCGAAGCCAGCTTCCCCCCAGCCAGCCAAGGAGCCAAAGCAAAGCCGTAACCGCCTACTCCAACTCACGGGGCTTAGCTGGGCTCCGGGAGGCAAAGCTTGCGCGGGGATTGCCGCGCATCACTGCGAGGGAGGAAAGCACAAATACCGCAGACCTTCTGCAGAGGTTGGGCTCTACCAGTACCCCGGGACCTTTCCAAGCCCTTCTTCACGGGTTGCCCACGGGCTCGGGACAATCTGTGGTCTGATGTGGCCACCTCCCCAGAGCATCCTCAGCACCCTCCCTCTCCAACTAACCCACCACAGGTTTCATTTACCTTCGGGGCAGCCCAGCTGCGTGGCTCTAGATGCCAGGAGGAGGTGAGGTGAGAGGAGCTCAGGTGGCTTCTTCAGGGATCTTTGCCTTCCCCGCGGCTGCAAGGAACAGTTCTGTCTGGCTGCGGAGGAGATCACGGCTCTCGGATCTGGAGTACTCGTAAAATCAAAGCCCCTGCCATGTCAGCATCCATCCTGGCTGTTCTGCAAGAGTTCCCGTGCACAGCAGCCTGGCCACGCAGTCCTCCAGAGCAGGGAGTCCCACAGCCGCGTTTGCTCCTCCAGGCAAAAGCAGAGAAATCTGAATTACGAAGGGGGGTGCGGATCACCCCACCCAGCTCCTGCTGACCTACAGATCCCACTGATCTTGTCTGTCCCCAGCCCGTCCACGCCGCAGCTTGTTCCCCCACGCAGCCGGGGTGCGAGGAAAGCCTCCTGGGCAGCCCTGCAGCCCGGCGGGTGGCACAGCTGCTGGAGAGGGTCCCCAGCTCTGTGGGGAGCCTGGGGGACGCTCACCGCCAGCGGCCAGCGAGGAGACACGGGCGAGCGGAGGGGCTGGCTCGACACGCGCTGGAGGGGTGCAGCACAAAGCACAAAGGCTCTCCCATCCTGGCCGCTCTGCCCTGGAACGCAGCATGGGAACCGCTGCCCAGCACAAATCTGTTCCTCATTATCCGCTCCGGCTGCCGACGGATCCCGGCTCCGTCACCAGCCACTCGCTGCACGGTCCCGGCCAGCTCGTTTCCCATCAGCCGAGCAACTTCTGCACGGCTTCACCAGCCAGCGCGGCGAGGCAGACCGGGACCAGTGCTGGCATCCCACTCCTCCGGAGGTAATTCCGGAGTGAAAATGAATCGTTCCCTCCACCAGCAAGCAGAGGAGCCTTCCAGTGAAAGCAGGGAGCAGGGATGGCTGCGAAGAATGGGAAGGCAGACGCAGGAAAATTCAGGAGACGTGCTCAGTCTGATTGTACCCAGGTGAGATGGATGCCTGGACAGACAGGAGCAGGAAAGAGCGACGAATGGACTGATGCGTCTCCAAAATGTGTATACCCAGATGCGATCAGACTAAACTCCTAAATTCTCCCGCATTCGCCTTCCCGCTGTTCTCCGTGAAAACGTGAACGTGGCCAAAGCCTCTGCCACGCATTGTGCTTGCTGGGGCCAAGTGGGAGGTAAGAAGCTGGGCTCCCATTCACTAGCTTCCCACCGCTTGTGCCTGTATAGGCCATCGTGAAAACATCACACGAGGGCGTCAGAAGTGCTCCAGAAATAGAGCAGAATGAAAAATCACGCAAGGTTGCCCGTGAGTCAGCAGCGCTCTTGCTGCAATGGAGAGCTCGGAGCTGGTGGGTTTAAGAAAATGATTGTTCCTCTTGGCTTGGTACCTGTGAGACGCAACTGGGTACGAGCTCCAATTTGGGGGTCCCCAGAACAAGATATAGATATATATAGCAGAGAGAACCAGCTTTAGGAAGACAAGGCAAAGAGGGGAGCTACCTGCAGGGGGGCACAGAGAAACCAGAGCCTGACCCTTCTCAGAGACACACCTGGAAGGACCAGAGGCAACGGGGACAAGCTGCGCCGGGGGAAATTCCTGCTGGGCAGAAGGAGAAAATCATTCTGCGCAAGAGTGGTGCGGCCGTGGTGTGGCTCTGGGACAGGGTGACATCTCCATCCTCGGGGACTTTCCGAGCCCAACTAGTCAAGGCTCTGAGCTACTTGCTGTAGCTTTGCCACCAGCCCTGCATGGAGCCGGGGTTGGACCGCAGACCTCCCAAGCCCCTTCCAACCTAAAATTTACCAGATGCGCCAACCAGAAGTGGCGATTTTAAGACAACTGCTCAATGCTGCTGCTTAGCTCACCTGAGAGATGGCCAACACCAATCCATCACCCGCAGCTTGGTTCTTCCATCCAGCCGCTGCCCCTCTTACCAGAGCTGCCTTACATCCTCTGCTGACTTCACAAGTTCTGGTACCACGGAGAAACTGGAGGAGCCGAGCATCGGAGAAAATAAATCACTGTGGAAAAAATGTGTAGGTTTAATGGTAGGCTCTGAGGAGAAGTTTGCGTGCAAAATGACGGGTCTGCGATAGTCAGGCAGCTCCGGGATGGGATTGCTTATAATACCAGTCAGAGGGTTGTACGTTCTGGGTTACAGTCTGACAGGCAGCTCCTTTGGTTATGCTTTACTCTCTCCTGGAGAAGCAGAGGTTTGGGCACATGTGTTCGTGGTTTGGCCCGGTCCTCGTGTTTTTCCACTGAAGCACTTTAGTATTTTTAGGCTGAAAGAGACGGCTCTGTGCTACGCTGGAAGGATCGGAGCGGTCCTGTGCAGGCAGGGCGCTGCCTGCTATCTCTCCCTGTAAAGTGAAATACGGAGATTAGAGTATGGGAATAAATGCTGACAAAACCCTGTGGGGAAGGGTATAGTAGGAGCCACCATCCCTGCTCACGGCGTGGCTGGGGTCAAGGGTGGGAAGAGGGGGCTGCAGACTCCAAGCTCACCAGCTGCTGGCTGGTGGCACACAGAGCCTGCACACAGATAGCCGCTCGGCTCAGCTAACCGATGTGGGACAGCAGCAACTGGCCCCGGCGTTTCCCCAAGCCGAGACATCTGCTTTTCCTCCTCTGAGGACCCCGAATACCGCAGACCCACCGCTTCCAGGAAAACAACCTGGCCCGCACAACCTGGGGCGCTGCCGAGGCGATCGTGTCTGCAGGAGACGCTGGCACTGAGGTCCGGCACGCAGAGCGCGGCTCGGCCGGCATCGCTGGTCAGCGGGATGCGAGGCGGATGGGAAACGGCGGGAGGAGCAAAAGCTTCCGAAGGGACCAGTGCAAAGCTCTCGGGGCGAGGAAGCTGTACAGGGACCCTGCCAAACAGCACTGGGGGGGAACGGTAGATGCCAGGTTGGGGACAAGCAAAACTTCGATTCGTGAATCAAGTAAAACACCTTTACTCTGCTTTAGGAGAAGCGGAGCCGGCAGACACCGACACGGGGAGGTTCCTGCGATCCAGATCACCCTGACACAGACCTATCTGAACCATGTTTTTGGCAAAGAGAGAGGAAGCACGGACACGGGAAGATGCGGGCTCCCCGCACCCTGCCGCTGTGCCGGCAGCCGCGACACCGGGCAGCTGCACGCTGCTCCCCGCACCATGGCCTGATGACGGCTGCAGGCAAGCTTCTGTTCGGAAGGAATGTCACATTTTCCGCAAACATTATCGAAACTGGGAAATGTGCAGAGGTTCCCTCCCGGAGAGCAGAGAGACCAGACCGCGACACCTGCTCCAACTCCGATTTATTGAACATTACAAAATACTCTGCATATATTTTCACATTAAAACAATATTCTTGCAAATAAGATGCTAAGTCTTGAGTCATTTGTGGTGCCCGTGGCTACAGAAAACACTGACCCAGCTAGAGATTTAGTATGGCCCAATATCAGAAATCAAAACCAGAATAAGGCATACCAGAAATGCAAAACTATATAAAAACCTTTTAAAAACCTCATGCTCATCTGGTGGGACAGGTACAGAGCAGAAGGGCTTTTGCTGAGCCTTGCTAACAGTACGGGGGGGGGCACCGCCAGCTCGTTTGGCCCACGTTGGGCTCGCTCACCCAGTGCATCTACGTGTCCCCTCGATGCCTGCTGTCTCAGGACACCCACGTAGCTGGAGCAGGCGGTTATTAACCTGCTCTGGGGCATTCACAGCCCAAGGCCCCATTCTGCCCAAAAAGGAGCATCCCCAACCCTCCCGCCTTGCTGGTGCCCAGCGGTCGTGCTGAGATTCTGCATGCTGAGCAGTTCTTGGGGAGCGATTCTTGGACTTTGGGGTCACAGGAGGAATAATTCGCTGTGTGGGCCATTGCCCCCGGGTCCCACCACCCTCTCAGGAGGGACCAGGGGTGGCTGGGAGGCAGATGGGGGGGGGGGGAGGACCTCTGAAGATGCACTCAGCTCTCACCCATCATCCCTGTTCCTGATGTACATTCATACCTGCTGCTCGCTCCGCTCCTCGCACCATGACCAGCCCTCCCAGCTGATGGGCCCCAGTCAACTGGAGGGACCGGGACGTGGGCAGGATGAATGCTGAGGATGCTGTGCAGGGTAGCTGCCTCCTAGCAAAGCCAGGAAGCTGAACACCGCAGCTATTGGGAGCACATCCAGACAACAGGCGTGAGGTTGGTACAGCAGGTTGGGTGCTGGAAGAGTCCCTGTGCGTACAGGTTTGCTAGTCCGGCTCCTAGTGGAGCCAAACCCCAGGAGCGCTGCTCCCAGTCCTGAGAAAGTCACGGCCTCGCCCCTGCGGTACCTCCATAACTCGGGGAACGCAGAGCTGCCGTGGCAAGGAGCCCATCTCCGGCCTCCTGGCTGAGCTCCGTGCATGCCGCGAGGAACCAGCGCTGATGCCACCTTGAAGTCAATGGCTTGGTCGCTGCGTGCGGATGGGTTCTCGTGCACCGGCCGCCGCTCCCGGCCCTCTCCCCGGAGGTCTCCTACCCACAGCCAGGCTGGAGATCAGCTCGTGCTCCCACACTCGCGAGCAGCCACGGCACGTTAGCCAGCACCCACACACCTCAGGGCGGCACAGCCATGACGGGATCGAGTCCGTCTGGGATCCCAGCCCCGGGAGGAACATCTCTGGCCTCCCAGTGCTGTGAAGATGTGCAGGGACCAGAGAGGAAGAAAGAGGTTTGGGGTCTGTGCCTCCCTGGGTGGACGGGGGTCGGTACCTGCTGTTCCATGAAGCCCAGTTATTGACCAGTTTGGCATCAGTAGGTGCACGGGCAAAGCCCACCCTGGAGTGCAGCTCCAGGAGGAGTACTGGGCTCTCCTGCCACTCCTGGAGTTTATGGAGACACACACAAGCTTTACAACGCAAGACAGCAGAGCGCTCAGTGGGTCGCAGCCCGTCCGCAGCCCCCAGCCCCTTCCCCGTCCGCAGTGCGCCTCAGAGGTGGCTCGCTCTGTTGAACATCAGCCACCTGGGCTCCGCAGCAGGCAGCATCCTGCCCTGCTCCTCCGTGGCCATCAAAGGCTGCAGCTCCTGCTGCTCAGCGCCATCCGGGCTGCTGTCGCTCTGCGACCTGCCGCTCTTAGAGACGTGGCTGGGAAACTGGAAGCAGGAGCTCTGCTCTGGCATCGCCTGGCTCGCAGACTGGGGTTGCTCCTCCAGCACAGGGCAGGCGAATCTTCTGTGCTGAGGTCCGCTCTCGATGCCTGGGGGGGAAGCGATGCTCTCCAGAGAGGAGATGCTTTGGTTCCACGCCTTCTGCATATCCACCGGCACGATTTTGGTGGTCTCCGAGGAGACGTAAACAGCCAGATCAGCCTGGTCTCCTTTCCACGGCAGCTCCTTCTCTGCCAGGGTGGGCGATGGTGGGATGATGCAGGGGCTGGGGCAGACATCCAGGCTGCCTGGGGATGCAGAGGGAGGGACAGTGAGAGGGATCTTGCACAGCTCTTTCTCTCTTCCTTGCCCCTGAAAACATTGCAGAACCAACCACAACCGAATGGCCAGCTGGCCCAGGGATGCGGGAGCCACCAGGGAGGCTCTGCCCTGCCTCCAGAGCCACAGAGAGCAGAGATCCTCCCACGCGTGCTCTGCCAGCTTTGGTTTTGCCCAGGCAACTTTGCTCCCCAGGTGGAGGAAGGACAAGCTACCCAACGGCAGCTGCCCTGGTGTGGGAGCATCGGTGCCTACCAGGAGTTGTCTTTCCCTGCAGAACCTCATCGGTGGCTCGAGCGATGAATACAATCCCTTCATCATCCTCTCTCTCTGTCTCCGAGCTATCGCTCTCCTCCTCCTCTGAGCTGACCATCACCAGGACAGGAGCTGCAGCCAGATGGAGAGAGTTGGTTTGGAGGATGGGGCACCCTGCGGGGGAAGGACTACGCCCATGGGAGAAGGACCTGGTACTAGCACAAACCCGGGTGCTGTCGTGCCACCGAGCTGGCCGCGGGCAGGCACGGCAGGCTGCTCCCATCCCACCTCAACAGTTCCCCTTGCCAGGACCTGCAAACCTCGCCCGCCACCAGCCTCACCTGCCTCCTGCCAGGGGACGTGTCTGTGCGTCTTCCCATTGGGTGCGTCGCTGGGCAGAGAGATGTTCTTCTGCAAAGGAAGAGGGACCGGCTGGGACCTGCCCTGTGCCAACCCCTGATCCCGACCCAGGCGGCCCTGCAAGCCAGGGTGACCCCAGGGACACAGATTCCCACCCCGGCTGGATGGCAGCTGGCAGCCAGTGGTTCCTAGTCCTTGGGCGTTGCATCTTCATGGCCCTACAACCGACAGCTCAGCTGCAATGGCTTCAAGAGCCTCCAAACGAGAGAGGACGCCTAAGGCTCAGTTTAAGGCACAGTGACACAGTTCTGAGCCTGGATCTGCACGGACGTTCAGGCTACTTTATGCTGAGTGCTCTTGGAAAACAAATGTGTGGCTCCTCCAGGGCTCGGGACCGCTTTGCCCAGGGAAGAGCCACCCCGTAGCAGCGCTGGCAGGGTTGGGACCCACGGACACGTGAGACCCGCGTGCTCACACGCAGCGCACACAGGACTGAGATGAGATGAGCCGCTTTCCCCGCTGGCTCTGGAGCTGCCGATGTCCTGCAGCACCTCACCTACACCCCAAAGGACCTCGCTGTCTGCAGCCCGGGGGAGCCCAAATCTCAGAGCTAGTAACGGAGCAGGAGGTTGGGGAGCGCTTGCCTTTTTCCTGCCCTTTTCCTTCAGCCTGGCCTTGCTCTTGGAGGAGCAGACATTGTGCTTTGTGGACTTGAAGGTCTCCAGCCGCCTCTTCATGTTCTGCCGGAAGATTTCTTTATCTTGGCGCTCTTGTTTATCTGGAGAGATGAAGTGACGGCTGTAGCTGGCCTTGTACTGGCCGAGGGAGAGGCAAAGAGACACAGGGTGAGCAGCTGGCCCCAACGGAGCATCCTCCATCCCTGCTCCTCTTGCGGGTGCTGCTACCCTCGGGGTGAGCCGCACGCCACGGCCGGGGAGCGCTCACCCGCCGGCGGGGCTTGTAGAGGCTCCCTCGCAGCACGTGGTGCATGGCGGCGTCCTCCTTGTCTCGGCGGCTCCGTACCGTGTCGATCACCTGCAGGTCCAGGCACGCGCCGCTCCCGCTCTCCCTCCTGGGGGGAAGATGGAGGGAGATGGAGATGGAGATGCTGGGCTCCATGCCTGCATCCTGCCAGCCTCGGCATGACCCACCCCAGGGGAAAGGGGCGGCTGTAGGGGTCCAGCGGGGTCTGCCCGGGGGCTCGGAGGGATGCTGGTACTCACAGGAGGTTTGTGACTGACGACTCCGACATGGACGTGCGGCTGGGCATGGAGGGCAGCGCCAGCTTGGCAGCCGAGAGCACATGGCCACCCTGGGAGGTGGGAGGGCAAGGCTGGCATCGGGGCAGCAAGGACCCAGCTGGGCTCGGGGGGGTCCCCACTGCCCGGCCAGAGGGGACACGGCGTGGCCGTGTGTGGGGTACGCCACCACCCCAGGCCAGCCGGCTCCTGTCGGGGCCATCCCGCTGCCCGGCCCCCACCACGTGCCCCAACCTGGTCGACGAAGCTGATAGCATCACGGATGTTCAGCTTGTAGTAAACGTCCCAGATCTCGTCCCGCAGCCTGTAGGCAGATTTCCGCATCAGGAGCTGGCTCAGGTACTTCTTGTCGAACTGTTCCCACCTGCCGCGAGATGAAGACATGGGCAGTTTAGCTCCCACGGGGGGTACCATGGCCAGGGACCCCCTGCCCACCCGAGGTTGAGAGTGTCCACAGCGTGGTGAGAGCAGGCTGGGCACGCAGGACCCAGGGACGTGCTGCCGGGGGGGGGCAGGAGGGGAGTGGACATGCTGACCCTGTGTCCCTGCCCAAGGGGAAGCCGGAGACCAGCGGGTCTGCGGGAGGCGATGGGAGTGGGAGTGGGAGTGGGGCTGGCGTGGCTGTGCCGCTGGAGTGCTTCCCCTGCAGGAAACAGGCTTTTCGCATCCTTTTCCTGTCGCCGTGCTGCAGATAAACACTGCTCGGGCTTTAACAGGGCTGTTCCCTCCTCAGCGCCCAGCGCAGGTCCATCTGTGGGGAGGCGCACGGCCATCGTCATCCCCACGGACGCCCCACAGCAGCTCTGGCGTGGGCAAGCAATGCCAGCTCTCGCTGCATCCCCAGCCGCGCCTGCCCGACCTCTCTCCGGGATGTTTTTGGGGAGCTTGGCCTGCTGCACAACAGCAGCCAGACAGCCCCCTGCCAGACGGACTGACGGACAGACATACAGCCTTCCTGGTCCCGCTGCCCTGCCTACCGCAGGGGTGTCCTCCAGCGGGGACTCTGCGATGTCCCCATGGCTGACGCGCGTCCCCCATCCACCTGATGGCTGACAGAGGGTCCTGGCTAAGACACTCACTTGTCCCGCCAGTAATGGTAGCCGTGGTGTCCCACGATGTCCTCCACCGCTGCCAGGATGTGGTCAAAGGCCTTGAGCGAGGAGAAGAGGGTGAGAGTGGTGGCTAGGCTGCGGGTGCCCCGGGGGTGCCGAGGACGTGCATCACCCCTGCCCGGCCCCGGCGGTGCGGGGAGCCCGGCAGCCTCCGGCACCAGCACCTACGTGCTCATGCAGCTCCTCATTCAGCGTGGGCTTGTGGTGGTCGCTGCGCTTCACCTTCAGCCACGTCACCAGGGGTTTGATGGTGAGGCCCTGGAACGGCAGGAGAAGACAAGGGAAAGACTGGGAGGGCGAGAGGGTGCGTGGCTGGGGCATGGGGAGCAGAAGCGGCATGAAGTGACCGGGAACAGCAGCTGTGCCGGCCGCGTGTGTCCCTACCAACCCGACCCCCTGCGCCTGGGACCTGGGCGATGGTCCTGTGTCTGGGCAGGCAGTGACCACGTCGTACCCCTCCGGTCCCCTCCCCCTAGGCTCGCATCCAGTCCTGAGACGCAGGAACCCCAAGCCCAGCAGCTTTGTAAAGGGAACAGCCTGGCCAGGCACACGCCGTTGCTGCTCTTGGAGCGAGTCCCAGAACAAGAGGCCAAGAGGGACCCAACATGGGCCACAGCCCTGCAGTTGTGACAGCCGCCGCAGCGGTCCTGCGCGCCGGCCCGGTGATGGATGGGGTACCGGGAGGCACCAAGGACCAAAGGTCATTTGAAAAGAGGTACTTGCCCCAAGCACACGTCCTGACCCCCCCGGTGAGCTCTGGGCAAAAGGGCAGCACTGGAGGAGGGCACGGTGCCCATCCTCACCTGCACAATGACAGTGAAGAACACCACCACGATGGTCGTTGCCACAAAGTAGTCCTTGGCTTTCACCTTTGCCCTGTCCAGCAGGATGACCAGGGCAAAGGCCACGGCTCCGCGGAGGCCACCATACGACATGACCACCTGGTCGATCCTGTCCAGGGGGATGAGGCGGAAGCGGTTGAGCACGCAGGTCTGGAGGACAACACCTAGGGAAGAAGGAGGAGGAGAGCCTGGGATGCCAGCAGAGCCCTCCTTGCTCCTGGAGCCGTGGCAAAGCCCAGGCCAGGAGCAGTGGCTGGTCCCGCACCCCAGCCTTTCTTGAGGAATGCCACTTTTTGGCTGGGTGCTGTGGCCAGAAGCACAGCAGGGCAGACTGACCCACAGCTCTGAAGAGCAGGATGAAGAACAGGGTGCCCAGCACCAGCGCTGTGTCCCATGCCCACTTGGAGGTGTCCACAGCTGAGATGCCCAGAAACATGAAGATGATGGTCTCTGAGCTGCTGGCCAGTGTCTTCATGGTGTACTTGACTGTGGTGCGGGATTTCTGGGAGATGTTGGCTTCCACATACTTCTTGCAGCAGATTCCACAGAAGGTGACTCTGCAGAGGGGCAGAAGGAGCCGGCATGACCCTACGGCGGGATGAGGAGTGGGTCTGCTTGCCGCCTCTTGCTGCTCAGCACTGCACCCCCCACTTCCTGGACCCCCCCAGGGTCACCCCGGTACTCACGCCAGGATGGAGGAGAGAGAGACCATCTCAGCAGCAAGGTACGCGATGTAGGCCAGGAGGAAGACAAAGAGCGGCTCGATGATGCGCACCCGCTTGGTGAACCGCGTGATGAGGGCCAGGAGGAAGGCGAAGAGCAGCCCCACGGCCGTGCCCCCCAGGCTCACCAGGAAGAAGGAGGCTGGTGGGGGGAGAAGACTCATTTGCTCCATAAGCAAGCGAGCCCAGCTCCTGCCACGCTGGGCTGGCCAAGCCCCGTGCTCCCACCTGGGTCCCCACAAAACATCCCATGATGACAGCTGGCATGTGACCACTGGGATGGAGATGACAGAGCTGCGGTGCTCAGTGCCCACCCCACAGTACGACAGCATCCGTGCTTGCCCCCCACGCTTCCACTCCAGAGGAAGAGTCGGAGGGGCTGGTGGGGCACATACTCACCTACCCCCTTCATGTAGTCCGTGGCATGGATGTGTGCTGGGCCCAGCTCCACAAAAGAGTTGAAGACCTTGTACAGCACCTGCAGGCAAGGCAAATCCCTTGGGGAAGGCAGGGTATCGCCCTGCTTTGAGAGGGACGGCACCTGCGGGCAGGATGGACCCTGCGGAAGAGGCATCGCCTGCCCCAAATCTGCCAGGTGACACAGCTCATCTCGGCAGGCAAAGTCCCCCAGAGAGCATGGCATGGGTCTGCCCTTGGCTTGGGGTTGTCACCTGCGTCCTCTGCCCATCCTGGGGGACTCCAGCGCCCTGGCCCACGTTGGGCTCCACTTTAGGGTCCCCCAAGCTCCAACTCACCACGGTGACAGCATCGTTGAGGAGAGACTCGCCGAACACAATGATGAAGAGGGTCTCGTTTACATGGACCTCTTCAAAAACCGCCAGCACCGCCACAGGGTCCACAGCTGAGATGAGGCTGCCGAAGAGCAGGAAATCCATCAGCCCAGCTTCGATGCCCGGATCTGCTTAGGACAGAAGGACCAAGCTCAGGCAGACCATCTGCCCCAGAGCCCCTTTCACCAGGCTGAAACAAGCCTGTCCCTCGTCTGCTCTCAGTGACTTGGCCGCAGCATCCCAACTTGGAGTGGGGTGAGCCACGGAGTGCTCCCAGACCTCCGGGGTCCCCCAGACGAAGCCGGGATCGTTGCTGCAGCATGAAGGGAGCAGGGCTTGGACGTCCCCCCCAGCACCCAGGTGCATCGCTGCCCCTCCGGCAGATATGCACCGACGGAGGCTCAGCAGCCCCACCTCAGGTCCAGGCATCAAGCGGTTCCTCAGGAGACTCAAAACATGGCCCAGGCCAGCCAGGGCCAGCGGCTACAGCCAAGAACAGGGAACATGTCAACGAGCCAGCAAGGCTAGCCAAGGTCGGCGACAAAAATAGCAAAGACGTGAGTCAGCTCAGTGCCGAGCAGGGGCCGAGCAGGGCCCGTTTGTCCTGCACGCTTGACGGTCCTGTCAGAGCACCGTTCCCAGGATGCCAGGACCCTGCTCCTGCAATACTTCCTGGAAATCCGCGGAAGGAGGGCAGTGGGCTCTGAACTTGGGGGTGCTTTGCACCCTCCGACCCATCTTTTGGGGATGTGACCCAAGCTGCGCAGCCCTGTGCACCCACCCATGAGCCCGGCGCGGTGCAGTCCCCAGAGCGCAGTGCCGGTGGTGAAGGAGTTCCAGAGCGTGCCCACCACCGCGTAGGTGAGGATGGCACCGATGTTGTCGAAGAACAACCGGCTGGGCATGAAGTAGCCCGAGTCTAGGACAATGGGGGGCAGAAGGAACAGGAAGAACATGTTGGGCTCCAGCTGGTACTCGGCTTTCTTCGCCACGGCCAACACGATGCCCCCCAGGCCCAGCCCCAGCAGGATGAGGAGGCAGCTCTCCGGGACGATGGATGTCACCTTCCTTGACAGGTGGAAAACTAGAAGGAAAGGAAGAACGAAAGCATCAGCCAAACAGGCATGTGGACAGAGCGTCCCAGATCCACAAGCTCCATGGAAGGGTTGGCTGATGCGTGATGGACCCTGGGGAGGACAAGGGAGCACCTAAGGCTGCTTCGTGGCCATGTGTGCACAGACCTTCCAGCTAGCTCCCAGGTCAAGATTTCAGGTCCCTGACTCTTTGGGATCTTACTCTCCTCCTCAGCCACTCTCTAGCAAGCCAAGCAGCCAGGCATTTTGCTTTTCCTGGCCTCTGGTAACTGCACTTAAAGGATAAAAGCAGCCAGCGAGCACGTTCACAGTGTCACCGGCAATGCCGGCTGCTGTTCAAGCGAAGGCATCCTGGTTCACCGGGACACGTTACCCCACTCAGAAACGAGGATGCTCAGCCCTGGCGACGGGGTGACCTTGTTTGCAGCCGTCTGAGCAAGCAGACGGAGCAGCATGCAGACCGCTGCAGCACAAGCCAGTCAGCCGCTCTCCGTGTGCCGGAACACAACCTTCCCCAGCACCGGCTAACCCACCTGCATGCAAAAAAACAGGCGCACGGGAGCTGCGGATTTAGAGATGCTTTGAATAATCGGTTTATTCCATGCGAGGCTTGGACCAAATCTTAAACTGCCGTGGAACAGGATATATTTTGTAATGCAAGGAGAGTATGCCTTGGTATTCATCCATCAGCTCTGTGGCAGTGAGCCTGCAGCTCAGGCACAAGCCAGCGGGATGTCACGCCAGCCAGCACAGGGGACTCGCTCCTCCAGGCAGCCTTGTCGCCAAGCTAGGGCATCTCATGTAATCCCAAATCATTCCAGCATCCAGACAGGCAACCCCCCCTGTCCCTGTGGGTTTCTCCTCCCTGAATTTTTGCTGCCCCCAAAGGGCTCGAGGAAAGGCTCTCGAGGGTCACAGCAGTTTTGCTCCCCCATCGTGGAGTTCTGCCATGGCCTGTGACATCCAGCCCAGCTCTATAGCACAACTTGGGCCTTCAGACGAAGAAACCTTCTCCTGGGGAGTGGGTTCCTCCAAGCGCTTCCAGAGCCACCTCTGTCCTTGAGCACCCAGCAGGTACAGGGGACATCAGGGCAGCCTCTGAGCCGTCACTTGGCCACAAGCCCAGCCCTGCTGCCAACCCAAAACCCAGTCCCTAAAGCCCTTTAGCTGGATTAAAAGTGCCCATTGCTTGTGCCAAGTCATCCCACCAGGAGGAAAGATTTGCTGTGGTCACACGCAGACCTTAGCTCACATGCTTCTTCTTCCCTCCCTGGAACCCCCCAACCGTAAGGTCTGCCTAGATCAGTCCTGTCTCCAGTGGCATAGACCTGGAGAGGAGCCCAGGAACAGGCAGTGCTTCATCAGTAGGTTTCCATGTCTCTACGCCCTTGTCATTCTCCTCTGAACCTGTTATGGGACAGGTCCCAGTGTCCCTGAGATGCAGACATCCTGGGCATTGAAGTCGTGGCCTCCTGATGTTCTTCCTTTCTCCTTTCCTAACACCTCTTAGTTGATTTGCTTTCCTTGGCTGCAGCTGAGCACTGAACTAGAGGAGCTAATGTCAAAGATCTGGTTCCTGAGCAGAGACAACATCTGTGAGCCCACCACTGAACGTGCAGGCTAAGGGCAGCTTTTCCTCTCGTTCCTTCCTCCTGCTCCTTGGCACGGTAAGCCCTGTCCATGGCGCCCGGGGCCAAGTGTCTGCCACAGCTCTGCAGCCCAAAGCCCAGGGCATCCACCCTCGCCCCCAGCCGCCTCCGCTCGCTGCGATTCAGCCACGGAGGCAGCGGCGACACGGACTCTACAGCCCTCCAAGAAAACCCACAGCCCAGAGAAGGGGTGGCTGAGCTCCAGCCCAGCTGAATTCTTGCTAAATGACCGCACAAGCCACAGCGGAGCCCTGTTCACCCCACGTGAGGCCGGCAAAGGCAGCGCCGGTGGGCGAACGGCGTTCGCTCAGCTCCTGCGGCAGGCTGCGAAACCGCTTCCCGCCCACGGGAACAAAGCTCTGAAGTTTTCAAGAAGGGAACGAGGCGTCCAGCCCCTTTCTGCACACTCAGGAACATTGCCAAGATCCCCGCTCCCTGCTCCAGCATCCCATCTGCACTGCCCGTGCTGCGGAGATATGCCCTGGCTGGCGAGAGAGACCCAGGAGAGCCCGCAGAGATGCTGTGGGGACACGGGGACACGGCTCCTGGCTGTCATCCATCGCTCTTTCTGCCAAGCCAAAAACTTGGGCAAAGAAGGGAGCAGCATTGATGGGAAAGACCCTGCTTGTCCAAAAATCCCCTTGGCTGAGGGGGGATGCTGCCACCCTCCCGAGCAAATGACAGCACACGAGCTCCTCTGCGACGTGGGGAGCAGCCAGCGGGGACGGGTGGAACGAGCTCTAATTTTACATTCGCTAGTCAAGAATTTCAGCATTAAAGGTTCCCACAGCAACGGTAACTTAGCCACATGTGAATTAACTTCAGAGCCATAATCCACACTCAGGCATCCATAATAAGGATTTGCCATTGGGAGGACTCGAGGTCAAAACCTGCTCCGCTCCTCCGGTGCTTGGGAAATGGTGACACCGAAACCAAGATGCAAGCAGCCGGGGACAGGGGTGATGGTGCCGCAAGCAACAGAGTCAAGGGAGCGCGTGCTGCAAGGAGAGGGGGTTGCGACCCGCGGGGATGCTGCTGGGTGGAAAAACATCCGTCTGCTGGCAAACCCCTGCCCACGGGGCAGCCGTGGGTGAGGAGCAGGTTGGGGGCAATGCTCATCACTTCCCTCTTCCCCACATCCTGTCCAAGCAGATCTGTGTTTTGACCAAGTGCGGAAAAGGCAGCAAAGCCCAGATGATGCCTCGCTGTGCAGGAAGGCAACACCCAAGGCAGTTTTTCCCCGC
The DNA here is from genome assembly GCF_028858705.1 of Grus americana. Taxonomy (NCBI): domain Eukaryota; kingdom Metazoa; phylum Chordata; class Aves; order Gruiformes; family Gruidae; genus Grus; species Grus americana. Next base: position 21,815,614 of record NC_072864.1, on the reverse strand, counting down.
CCCGGGTGTTTGCTGGCTCAGGGCACCCCGGCATCATGACGGCCTCCGAGAACAGAGCCTGCAGTGTCATTTCCCCATCACCCAGGCGTGGGGCCGCTTCCTCCCCTGCAGTCACAGGGCTGTGAGCTAGCAGCCCAGCCCAGCACCGCAACCGCAACGGCTCCTCTGCACCAGCCTACGCCTGGCGTCCACAGCCGCCGCAGCCAGCGCTGCCCCCTCTGCTCCCCGACATCCTCCACCCCCGGCTCCATCTCCTCCATGGGCTCCCGTGTGCCCTCAGGACCGTGCATGTGTGGGGTTGCGTGCCACCTCCAGGGACCCCCCTGCCCGGGTGCTGCCCACAGCCCTGCCTCCAGGTGTGGGTGTTGCTCCTTGCTCCGGGCTGCGAGTATCCATCGGAGCCATTGAGCCAGACCCCGCTGAGCCCAGCAGCCCGGAGCTACCCACCGTCGCGGTTGTGTCTCCCAGATGGAGAGGGAGGGTGGCCATCAGCTCGCCTCAGGCCTGGAAGAACACAGCGGGGCTGGGGGTTTGGGAATGACCTCGGCTCAGGCCCCTCCGCACCCCCTGGCACTGCCGGGGCGAAGGGGAGTTCATCAGGGGAAACCTGCACAGGGAGCAGCTCCGGGGAGATGTTTGAGAGAAGAAAATAAGAATCAGGGAAAGGGATCGTCTCTCTGATCTCCTGCAGGTAGGAGGGACGTGCTTGGCAGCTGGAGGTGGCACAGCTGCAGACAGAGGGTTGTATTTTTAAGCTCACGACGCCCGTTAATTCATTCCTCACGATGCTTTAGGTCTCCCTTGTGAGAAGGCCAAGGAAGGAGAGAAGCGTGAGGTCCACAGCAATCTGTTTGGTGATGCTTGGGACAGGCAGAGGCCAGCTGGTGGTGGCAGCTGTAGTTGTCCCCTGTGTACTGGGAGCTGCTGCTGGTCCCCGGCTGCTCAGAGACTCCCCTGCTTAACTCCGAACCCGCATTTCTTGAGTCGGCTCCAAACTAAGAGGGTGCCCGCACCCCCGCCACGGGGGCTGTGCCCACAGCAGGGTCCCCAAGGAGGAAACCTGCCTCAAGGTCACGGTCTCGTCACCTGGGCCCAGCACAGCAGGCAGGGACACCGCGGGGGAGCAGCCCCTGGGGACCCCGCTCAGCACCCAGGGTGCTCCGGGGGGGCACAGCCCTGCGGCAGCTCACACACCCCCTCCTTGCACCTTCCCACGCAGCCTCTTGCGGCAGAGCCTCCCCCCGGCTGCCTGGTCCTGTGCTGGGGAGCACGAGAGCCCGAGGCGATGCCGATCTGGAGTGACCCACCGGAGAGGACCACACGCACGGACCCGTCCTCAGGCTGCAGGGGACACGTCTGGCCCAACACCGGCACCACCGAGCCCTTCCTGAGGCCGGGGGGATCAAACAGCTTCCAGCCCCGCCAGCGGCACGTGCTGTGCCAGCCTCTGGGGCATGGGACACCCTTGCTGGACGTCTCTGCTGGGCTCCTCTTCTGCTGCACCGCCCCTCCTCTGTGCCCACCCGTCCATCCCTCGCAAGGAAAAGGGGACCAGGTCCCTGCGTTGTCCCTTGGGCTGTACCTTCACCTCGTCACCGCTCATCGGCCCAGGGAAGGGGATGGAGGACGCGGCGCGGGGTCGTACCAGGCCACCGCAGCCCAGCCCAGATGGCGACCAGCCGGGCTCTGGCCGTTCGTCCCCCGAGCCCCGTGCCCCGGTGTGCGGTAGCACCCCTCGCCCCGGATGCCCCCGCGCCCGCCGGGGATGCCGCATCCCACCCTGCCCGCCCCGGGGATGGGCGCAGCTGCTCCCGGAGCCCCGGGGGACCGGGAAAGGTGGGGCGGGGGGGGGGGTAACGGACACTCACCGATCTTGGCCAGGCTGGCCACCAGGATCCAGGCGGCCACCAGGCAGGGCGCCTGCACCTCCCGCCACTGCCACCGCAGCAGCTCGGCGCCCGCCGGGGCGGCGGGGCCGGGGGAGGCCGCCGGGGGCTGCATGGCCCCGCGCCGCTCCCCGCCGCTCCCCGCCGCTCCGCCGCGCTACCGGCCCCCGCCCGCGTCACGCGCACGTGGGGCCGCACCGGGCCGGTCCCGCCCCACGCCACGGGCTCCGCCCGCCGCTCCCCGCTCCGCCCTGGCCGCCCCCCACCCCCCCGGCCCCCCCCACATCGTCCTCCCGGTACTGCCCCGGGCCCCCCTCCCGGCACTGCCCCGGGCCCCCCGGCCCCCCAGCACCAGCCCCGGTGCCCGGCAGCTCCCTGCTCACCCTGTGCATCACCCTCCAACCCCAGCGCATCTGCACCGTCCCGGTGCCCCCTGCCCCACCTTGGTCCCCCTGTGCCTGCCCCGGTCCCCCCTGCATCACCCTGGTGCCCCGGTGCCCCCCGCCCCATGCCAGTCCCCCTGCACTTGCCCCGGACCCCCACCCCTACCCAGTGTCCCCTGCACCTGCCCCAGTGCCCCTTGACCCACCACGGCCCCCCTGCCCCTACCTGGTGCCCCCTGCGCCATGCCAGACCCCTGCATTTGCCCTGCTCCTCCCTGCATCTGCCTCAGTGCCACCTGCATCGTGCCCGTGCCCCCTGTCCCATGCCAGTCGCCTGCCCCTACCTGGTGCCCCCTGCACCTGCCCCAGTGCCCCCTGCCCCACAGCGGCCCCCCTACCTCTATTCTGGTGCCCCCTGCCCCATGCCAGTCTCCAGCTCCTGCCCGGTGCGCCCTGCGTCACCCCAGTCCCCCATGCCCTCCCCTGGTGCCCCTGCTCTGCCCGAGTCCCCTCACCCTGGCTCAGTCTCCTGCACCCACCAGATTCCCAATCTCCCCACCCCACCCAATCCCCCTTCTGCTGCCAGCTGAGAGCACCCATCCCTGCCCCAGCGCCAGCCTGGGAGCTCCCCAGGGGGGCCCCCATGGTTCCTGGGTCCCCCTCACCTCCCCAGCCCCTCTCAGACACCCCTAAAAGCTCCCACTTGCCCAGCGACCCTGGGCCATCCCCCCTGCTCTGGGAGGTGCCCCGTCTCCAACATCCCATCCCTGTGGCTCCCAGATCCAGGGCCCCGTGTCCTGGGTGGGCAGCGGGGGATGCCCAGGCAGCCGAGGGAGCGGGGATGCCACCTGGCAGGGGGAAAGAAGGGACTCTGGCAGAGTGCTTCATGGAAAGCCAGCTTGGAGCTGTGTCCATGTGTCCCTTGGAGCCAGGACAGAAGGACACCTTGGCCGGGCCGAGCCCTCTGGCTGGTCCTGTCTGTGGCACAGGCACCCTTGGATGCCAAGTGCCCGGCAGAGCCCACTGGCCAGAGGGGAATCGGCTGCAGGACGCCTCCCTGGCAGCCCCGGCAGCATCGCCTCTTCCAGTCTCTGTGACCCGGCACAAATGTGTTGCGAACGTTTGCCAGCGGAAGAAAACGGCCGGGGAAAGCAGCCTGCTGCTGCCACCCCCTGCCAGCCGGCTCCTGCCAGCAAAGGCAGCGCAGCAATGGCCTCCCTAGGGCTGCCGCGGAGAAAAGCTGCCTCCCGCTCCCCTTTTAAGTTGCCAAAGGCGTAATTAAATCCCTCCTTGGCTTTGCCTCCCCCAGGCTGGTTGTGCCTTGCTGACCCGGCCTGTGCCGCTGCCCGGGCGTCTCTGCTGAGCCCCCCCAGTCTGCTCACGCCTCACTCCTACTGGGAGCCCGGGCTGGAGCCAGTAGCGAGGGGAAGGCTCCCTGCCCACTGCTCCATCGCATTGGGCCATAGTCACGGCCCAGCTAATCAGTCAAAAAGAAAGTAAAATCGCCTTTGCAAAAGCTTTGCCTTGCTGGGTTGTGCTTCATGCTGAAGTCCAAGAGCGATGAGAACTTACGACGTCCCCAGTCCCATCCCCCTGGGTCGTCCCGGGGGTCCCAGCTCTCTTTTGCATGCTCCTTTCCAAGCCCGCTACGTGATCCATGCTGGACGCCCTCGTTAGCATCAACACCTTGGACGCGGAACGCCCTCGTCGGCATCAGCACCGGCCTTGGAGGCTGCCCCGCTGCCGGGGTGGTACCGCTGCACCCCTGGCTCCGGGCTGCCCGGTGCAGGGCAGCTCATCCCTCCGCCGCTTCCCCCCCGGCCCTAGAACGGGGAGTTGCAGCCCAGCCTCCCACCCGTGCTCTGGTTCGCCCGGGGCGATCAGCCCCACCCGGCACCTCGGGGCAGCCCGGAGCCCCCCCCCCGGGGCCTGCAGCACCCCTGACCCGGGCGGAGCATCCCAGCGGAGCATCCCCGGGGGGGCGGGAGGCAGCTGCGGGCGGGCAGCCCCCACCGCGCCGTCAGTCGCCCGCGAGAGGGCGCGCCGAGCCCCGGTGACCGGTACCGGGAGGGGCGTGGCCGGGGCGTGGCCGGGGCGGCGTGGCCGGGGGCGTGGCCTCGCCGCTCGCCCCCGCGCGGAGCGGCAGCAGCGGCGGCAGCGGCGGCGCTGCCATGGCGGAGGCGGCGGTGCCGTGCCGGCTGCAGTACCTGGAGGACGCGGATCCCTTCGGCTGCGGCAGCTTCCCGGAGCCGCGGCGAGCTCCGGTTTACGCCGTAGCGGAGGCGCTGGCCCTGGGGGCGCAGCTGCCCGCCCTGCACCGCCTGCTCGGGGCCCCGCTGCCGGTGAGGGGGAGCCGGGTGGCGGGCGGGGGGGAGGCACCGGGAGCGGGGCGGGGGGGAGGAGCGGGGAGGTGAGGGGACGGAGCGGTGTGAGCCCGCCGGAGCCCGGGCAGCGCTCCCGGTGCGTGTGAGTCAGGGCGGGATCCGTGAGCCCCCGCCGGAGATGCCAGTGCTCGGCCGGCCCCGGCTGAGGCGGCGCGGAGGAAGAGGATGTGCCCGCTCCGGGCGGGCGGGAACCCGGGCAGGGGGAAGCGGGACGAGGGCATCCCCGCGTCGTGGGGGCCGAGCCAGGCAGCGTGTCCCCACCCCAGCGGCCCCCTTCCACGCCGGCTACCGGGAGCGGAGCCGAGCCTGGACGGGAGCACAGCGGCTCCCCAACGCCGGGGACACGGCCAGCGTCCCCGCTCGCCGCAGCGTGTGGGCCTTGGGGAGGTGACGCTGGAGCCCCAAGGCCACCAGCCCCTCTGGTTCGGTGGCAGCTGCCCGAGAACGGTGCGGAAATTCATGATGAGCAATTTCCTCCGGCCGGGAGGAAGGCTGGAGGCTGAGGCTGAGGCTGAAGCGATGCGCCGTGTCTTGCTTGTGTGCCCTCAGACCCGACCCAGGCTGGGAAAGAGGGGCTGGGGAGCAGGGCAGACGGGGCACCCTCCCTCCTGGGTGTCTTCTGTTGGCGTGATGCCTGCAGAGCATCCTTTACGGGACGGGGACGGGCTTGTTTTCCTCCCTACGAACATGGAGCCCAGCAGAGTTTTGGCACTGGCCGAGCATCTCTGTCTTGCAGCACTGCGGGATTGCAGGCAAGGGAGGCGACCCAGGCAGGCAGGGGGAGTGAGCCCTGCCCGGAGCGGGACGGGAGAGCTGGGGGGCAGCAGGAGGGGGAAATCAGCTCGGTGTGCCTGGCACCGAGCTTGCTGGTCTGCCAGAGGAGAAAATCGCTGGGAGACCTTTATCTGTATCAAAACCACCTCCCTTTTATCCCCCTTTTCATTTTTCTTGGAGCAAAGCAGCAGCGTCTCATGTCGTCGCCGTCATGGGATTTTTAGGCGGTGACTAAATGGAGTTTGTTTGGGAACAAACAGCACCGAGACATGACGAATGGAGCAAACTCAAATTTCAGGCATGTGCTCTCCTCCTCGGGCAGGAGGTGGCTGTAACGGGATCACCAGCCCAGGGTGCTGCCGTGATCGCACGGGGGGCTGGACGCGACGTTTCCGAGGGCAGGAGCATTGCAAGGAGGTCCTGTGCTCCGCGGAGGCGTGTTAATCCTGGGGGTTCGGGCTCTGCTCCCTGCCTAAGCCAAGCTCCAGATGTTTTTTTTCTGTAATTTCTCTGCATTGCCCCATGGCAAAATCACAGGCGAGCGTCTAGGACCTTGCTCTGGGCTTACAAGCCATAATCCCAGTTTATATAGGTTATAAACTGTGCTGCCTTTGTTATGCAGAGCTCTAGCCTTGCCTGACAAGCTGGGCTGCTGGCTGGGGTTTGCACAAGCCAGCATCTCCGTTGGGAGCCTCCTGCAACGGGATTTATACCCCATGGAGCAAGCTTGGTCTCCCGAACCCCCTGGTTCAGTCCAAATTCAGAGCTGGCACCCCGGAGCCATGTAGACATCGTTACCCTGGCACGACCAGCCGAAACCTCCCTTGGTGCCCTTTGTGCCAGGTAGCGCTCACCTCCATTACTCGCTGCCCTAAAATTAGTAAATGAACAGTCGGATTTTTCCCAAGGAACAGGCTGTAAAAAAAATTTCAGCTGGGGATGCCCTGTGCCAGGCTTGTCCCGAGGTGACGTGTGCTGGGGAGCATGCCCGGAGCTGCGAAGCACCGGGAGGAGGACGCAACGACTGGTAGGGAGCTGGGCTGGGGGTCTCCGCGTTGTCGTCATTGGACCGAACCGCACCGCAGGCGCCCAGGAGATGAGCTGCCGTGGGGCACCGGCCGGGTCCTGCCCTCCCTGGGCACAGCAAAGCTGCTCCCTGAGCTGGGAGCAGCCTAGAGATGATGAGCAGGAGATTTCTCGTGCCGGCATTGCTACCTCGAACAGCCTGTCCTGCCCTGTGACACCCTCGGTGCTTCCTCTTCCCCGAGCGCGACTCGCCACTGATGACTTTTTCATGCTCTCCGGAAGGCATGTTTGTGCTTGAAAATACCTTCCTGCTTTGTTTGCCGCCACCGCATTGTTCGGCTCTGGGCCGATACTATCTTCTCCTGCTTTCCAGCATTTTTCTAGTACCCTTGGGTGATGCTCGCGCTGGGTGTGGGGGTTTTTGGAACCTCCGCAGGCAGGTTTTTTCAGGGCAGATTTTTTTGGCTGTCCCCAAAGGCCACTGTGCTCCCTTGCCCCCCCGGCACTATCTCGCCTCTGAATCTCGATATTTTTTCCAAACAATTGCAAAACCCAACCAACTGGAGTTTTGCTTTCCCTTTCCTCCCCCAGAAACCTGGGGAAGAGCAAAAAGCTCACTGGCCTCGGTGCCACAAGCTCGCCCTTCCACTCGCTGCAAGCTCTCGGACTTGATAGCGGAGATCTGCTGGGGCGACCTTGATGCGCGCAGCATGCAGGCCCCGTCCCACCAGCTCTGCTTGTCCTCTGTTTCCTAACCGGCTCGAGGGGGGCTTCGCCGAGGGTCTTTGCCCGTCTTAACCTCTGGCAGGCACAAAAGCGGTGAGATGGGGTCGTCGGCAGGCTTTGAAACACCACCGTCTGATTCTGGCCGACCGTCGGTGCTCAGCAGCCGCCAGCACGCCCCAGTTCCCGGCACGGTCCTCGCGTGGGTCCTGGGACAGGAGCTGCGGCCAGGCGTTCGTGCCATGGCTTTGCCGGGACGCCGACTGCTCGCCAGGACTGGGGCCCTCCTGCTGCTGCTGCTGAGAAACGAGGGCCCTGTTAATGAGCTACAAGCCTGGCTGGTGGAGCCTCGAGAGGGACATGAGTGCGCACTTCTAGGCCAACTCTGGGTGACCTCCAGAGATCCTTCCTGGCCTGAGTTTTTGGGTTTTTCCCCCGGTGATAAGGCAATGGCAGCGCTCCCATCCACTTGCTGCCGTCTGTCAGGCAGGAGCGGGCAGGAGGCAGCGACCGAGCGCCCTGGCAATAAACACCCCTTGTAGCCCTGAAACCGAATCACGGTGAACCCGCTTGGCCGCTGGCTGCCGTTGCTCCTGCAATGCAGCTCTGTAATCCATCAGTCCCCATGTGTTTTGGGAGGGTGAGCAGAGGCTTGTGATGCCAGATGCTTCTGACCCATTGGTGCCTTGTGCTTAAATGCTGCCTCAGCTGGAGAAAATAATATATTTTTTTCTGTAATTTCCCCATAGCTTTCCTAGAAGAGCTGCAGCAATGTTGGGAAATTGTGGTTGCTGCAAAAAGAAGGTGTTAAAGACGGGGGAAAAGTGTTTCCTCTGCTGGCAGATAAAGAGGATATTCACTGCCTGGCCTTGGAGCATCCTCTGGTGTGGGGTTGCCACAGGGTCTGAGCAGGAAGATGTGATGCCGTGGTAGGTGGAAGATGTCTCCGTCACACCCCTATAGTCGAGGGGGGACAGTCCTGCTTTGGGGGGAGCCAGCGTTCCCTGGGGACTCGCTTGCTTGGCACATGTGTCCTTTCTGAGCTTCGTAGCCGACCACAGCTGCTGGGCGTTGGTAGGATCAGGGACATCCGTGTGTTTCCACCTTTCCCACGTCTCAGATTGGAGGTAACGGGGCGGATGGAGGACATCAGTGCCGTTGTGGGGTGCCTGGCGCTCCCAGGAGCCACGGGCTGGAGGTGTGAGCGTGGGACGCTGCTCTCCTCCCCCAGCTCCGCTTTGCCTCCAAGTCCCCACGATGCTCAAAGCCCAGCTCATTTTAAAATGGATTTGCAGGCAGGAGACGGATGGATCGCAGCCACCCTGCGCCGGGAGCTGCCAGTACCCCGTGGCCCCGACATGCCGTCCCCAGCAGCGCGGCCCCGAGCTCCGGACTCAGATCCTGCGTGGTTCAAAACCTCATCCGAGGGCACGGGAGTAACCCCAGCCCTGTGCGGCAGTCGGCGCTCTCTGGCGCGGAAGTGCCGCCCCGGGATTTTTGGCAGGGCGGCGTGAGCCTGGGACGGCCCGTCTCCATCCCCGGGGGGCTGGCGCTCGCCGCGGGGGTCGCAGCCGAACCCGGGCCCAGCGCTCGGAGCATCCCTCGTGGGGAGCGCTGCCAAGCTCACATGGGAAACGCGTGGGGTCACGTCCCAGGGACTTGGCCTCCCCCGCCAGCTGGGACATGTCACCAGCCCCAGCAGGAGCTGGGGACGTTAACTCTGGCTTGCCGGGGCTCTGGCAGCCCAGAGAAGGCAAAGCTTTAGCGCTGGAGCTGTGAGTTGCTCCTCACTGTGTTTGAGCGCGCGGAACGATGCGGGGATGTCTGAGGGGATGCAGGAGGGGTCTCCCATGCCCAGGAGGACGCAGGGATGCCCGGGAGGATGGGGGGATGCAGGAGGGGTCTCTCGTGCCTGGAAGGACGCAGGGATGCCCAGGAGAGCCCTTTCCCCATGCAGGAATTGAAGCTTTCCGCAGCAAGCAAACCCTGCGTGGGGTCAGCGTTAGCGATACCCGCTGTGGAGGCAGAGCTGGTGGCCAGGAGCGCTTGCCTGGTGCCAGCAGCCTGTGTTTGGTACGTGTTGCCATGGCCGGCTGGCGTGGCCAGCAACCGTGGGACGTGGACGTTAGTGTCTACTAACAACGTAACCGCGTCCGACCCAACGACGGCACCATGCCAAATTGCCCGTTATCCCAAGGCTTAGTTAGGGTAATTATTTTAATGCACGTGGCGTTTTTCCTCTGCCCTCTGGTTTTAACATCCCGCTCGCGCTGAAGTCATACTTTTGAGCTCTTGCACGATCCCGTGACTCGAGGAGAAGGGGCTTCCGTGGAAAGCAACCCCAGTGAGATGCAGGAGCCGTGCCCAGTATTGCTGTGGGTCACCAGCCCGCCCAAGGGTGGCCAGGGCAGGGTTTTATATAAAACCCAATAACAGGATTTTATCCCCAGGTGGTTACACAGCACTTCCTCGGAGCTGGGGTGAGCTAGGAGAGGGGGGGGCTGCAAACATTTTAGGAACGGGACCAGATGCGCTGCGGTGGCAGGGGTGCTGGCGCTGCCTTTACTCCCGCCTTGAGGGCAAATTGCCCTGCCCCATCCGGAGCTCAGCCGGGAGACGTGCCTGGGTGCTGTGGGGGGCTGCTGGGTCCCAGGTGGCTCAGGGGCTTTGTGGGTGCCGTGCCTGGAGCACCTCTGGGTGCCGTGCCCGCTGGCTGGGGTGCACTGTGGGTGCTGTACGTGGGCTTTCAGGGGAGACGCCCTCGCCCCAGCCTTGCCTCGGGCTGTGCTTTTCCCCATCCCGCCGGAAGATGCCACGTGGCTGCGGGCTGAGCCAGAGGCTGGGTGGGCCGGGGGACATCCCTGTGGGATTCGCCCTGGTTTGGGGTGTCTGTACTCGGGCTGGGTGCCTTGGCGGTTCCCGCAGACCCAGTCCCCGCAGGCGGAGGTGATTCATCTGCCCAGGCAAAGGCACCAGGGAGGAGATGGATCCTGCCCCAGTCACGCCCTGGCTGACTAAGGGGAGCCCCGGGGAGCGGAGCAGCCTCTTGCCGTGTCTCTGGCTGGCGGCGGCAGGGCCGCCCTCGCTCTGCCTTCTCCCAGCCTGCGGCTCCGTGTTTTTCCCCAGTCTCCCACTGGGCTGGGGTGGGGGTACCGGGGCATCTCCGCTTGGGGACAGGGTGTGACCTGCCGCCCCACTCCGGGATGCGGCTGCCTGGTGGGTTTGGTGCGGGTGGGAGGGTGACCCGGGGATGCTGCATGGTCCGGGAACTGGGAGGGATGTGGTGGGCACGGGGGCTCAGCCGGGCTGTCTGCATCCCCAGCTGGAGGACTGCACGCTGCAGGTCTCGCCCTCCGGACACTACCTGGACCTCGACTTGTCCCTGCTGGAGCAGAAAGATGATCTGGAGGGTTTCTACGAGGAGGTCAGGTGAGGCACGCGGGGTGCCCAGACCCTCCAGGGATGGGACACGGGGACTCCGCATGCATGTGAGCGCCAGGGGCTGCGGGCGAGGGGCTGGGGGCCATGGTGGTCCCGCTGAGGGTGCTCACGTGCTGTTTCCCCCCACCCTAGGAAGGGGAGACGGCCGACTCTGATCCTGCGCACTCAGCTCTCCGTCCGAGTCCACGCCATCATCGGTGAGTCGGGGCTGCTCCTTCCTCCAGGCTGGTGCGGGTCCGGCCGCTCGGCCCCCCCGGACGGTGGGGGTTTGGCCTCCGTGGTGAGTTTTGGCCTGGCTTTTCATGATGGAGGTGGGGAGCAATACAGCCCAGGGCTGCTCCTGCCCCAGAACCCCCCCGAGAGGTGCAGGGGACACGGTCCCCGCGGGGCTGGTGGGGACCCGCTGGGTTAATCCCCTCCATACGCAGAGGTCGGGACTTTTGCCTCTTCAGCTGGGAGCTCACCGCCCGCTGCAGATATTCCGGGTCATTCAGGCGAGCTCTAAATATAGCTTTGGAGGTACAAACAAATAGCTCTAGCTCAGCAGAAAGCGCTGCCGTGGCTTCGGGCAGCCCGCTCGGAGGTTCTGCAAAATATTCGGGAGTCTCAAGGGGGGGTTTTTTTCCCCTTAGCAGGGGGGGAAAACAAGCGCTGAGCAGAGCAATGCCGGCCGGGCATCAGCTTCCCGAGCGGCGCGGGAAGGGGCGCAGCGCAGAGCCCTCTCCCTGCAGGAAGGTCGGGGTCGGGGTCGTGCTCTTTGCCGGCGGTTCCCAGGCTCCGGCTGAGCCCCGAGCTGCTCTGCTTTCCCTCTCGGCTGCTCTGACAAGCTGATAAGCAAACGGAGGAGGCTGCCGGGACCTCATGTTTTACAGAACCCTCGTTGGCGTGTCTGGGGGACTCCTTGGACAGCTTGCTTTTGGCTTCTCACAGCTCTACGCCTGACCCAAATAACTTGGGATACTTGGATAACTTGATTTGTGGATGCGGGAAGCGCTGGCTCCCGATGCCTTTGGTCCTGGCTCATTGGAGCGGGGCTTTTGGGCTTCCCGTTGTGCTGGCTCCTGCCCGCAGGCTCCATCCCCATGAGCACGTAGGCTCCATCCAGCCTCCAGCCCGGTGACCGTGCTATTGTCCCCGAGCAGCCGGTGTCACGCTGCCGTCCTTCCCATCCCCATCCTGCTGCTCTTGGGAAGCTGTGGGGCTGCTGGGGGCTCCGGGATGGGGCCAGGGCTGTGCCCGGGCAGGGATGGCTAAAAGTAGCTCAGCCTCCTGCCCGTGTTCCTGTTTGCATTCTGCACAGGAAACCAGAGGGGATATTTATGTCATTGCTGGGCAGAAAAAAAAAAAGCAAAAAACGGAAATAGGAAGATGGCAGGGCTGAAATAAGCAGTTGTGGAGCCACAGCTGCTTCCACCCTGCGTGTCCGACAGCCGGGCAGTGCTGGCACCCTGGGGGGACGGCACGGGTTGAGCTGGGGTGCGGGACTTTCCCAGACAGCCGGGAGCACTTTGGAGCCCCGGTTCAGCCGTGAGCCCCCGCGGGTCAGGCCACCATGCCGAATCTCTTTCCTTCCAGAGAAGCTGTACAACTCGCAGGGGCCGGAGCTGCGGCGATCCCTCTTCTCCCTCAAGCAGCTCTTCCAGGTACGGTGATGCCGGCGCGGTGGGGGGCTCAGGGGGAGCTCCCCCAGAGCTGGCTGCCTGCCCCTGCCTCCCCACGCTGCGGTAACGCCTGGCCTTACCCCCCGCCCCAGGAGGACAAGGACCTGGTGCCGGAGTTCGTGAACCTGGATGGCTTGACATGCCTGATCAAAGTGGGGGCAGAGGCCGACCAGAACTACCAGAATTACATCCTCCGGGGTGGGTGTTTGGGTGCAGGGCGTCTCTCGTCCTCGGGGAGGAAGGCTGGCACTCGGGGCGGGGGGGGGGGGGGGGGTGAGTAAACAAGTTTCCCTGGGCAGCTGCCAGAGCTTGCCCTTGTCGTGGTGATGCTGTGCGGGTCTGGGAAAGCCCTGCCCGCCGCAGCCCTGCCGTGACCCTGCCTGCTCTCTGCCTTGCAGCCCTGAGCCAGATCATGCTCTTTGTGGACGGGATGCAGGGTGTCATCAACCACAACGAGACCGTCCAGTGGCTGTACACGCTGTCGGGAAGCCCGGTAAGCCCCCGCCGTCCTTTGGGGTCTGCCTCCCCACTGCACCCCTGCCTGTGGCTGTCCCCTTGCACCGTCCCTCAGGGGCTTTACCCCACCCTCTGCCTTCGGGCTCGGCACCTCTGGGTGTGTTGGGTCCCGCTCCCGCCCGTCTGGAAGTCACCCGGGGTCCCCAGAGCTCCCCGTCCCGATGTGACCATGCTCCTGGGCACAGAGCTGGAGTAAGAGGGTCCCGCTCCGGGTCCCTTCCCGGTGCCCCTTGGCCATCACAGCTGCAGGCTGGTCCCTGGTGGCACGGCAGAGCCCCCAGCCCTGGCCCATGGGCGCAGCCACCCCGCAGTGCCCTGGCACCGCACTGGCAGCCCCCTGCCACCGTCCCAGCCGCCGTCCCTTGTCCCAGTTTCGCCTGGTGGTGAAGATGGCGCTGAAGCTGCTGCTGGTGTTCGTGGAGTACACGGAGCCCAACGCCCTGCTCCTCATCCACGCCGTCAACGCCGTGGACCAGGCGAGAGGTGGGTGCAGACCCAGCTGCCCGCAAGATCCCCGCTGGGGGACGGCGTCCCCCCGCCATGGCCCGCCTGTCACCTTCACGTGTCGCTGTTCTCAGGCACGTGCCCGTGGTCCAACCTGATGGCCATCCTGGAGCAACGCAACGGGGCTGACACGGACCTGCTGGTGTTCGCCATGACGCTGATCAACAAGGTCCAGGGGGGTTGGCAGGGTGTCCCCACGATGCCACGCCAGTGGGGCTCGGTGTGGGTCACACCGGTCCCAGCAGCGTCCCTCTGGTCCTGCTCAGACGCTGGCAGCCCTCCCAGACCAAGACACCTTCTACGACGTGACGGACTGCCTGGAGCAGCAGGGCATGGAGCACGTGGTGCAGCAGTACCTGGGCAGCAAGGGCACCGACCTCGACTTGAAGCAGCAGTTCACGCTCTACGAAGTGAGTGGGGCTCCCACGGGATCTGGCCACGTGCCGCGTCCTGTGGCAGCATGGGGTGGCAGGGGTGCCGTGCGCGGTGCCATGCCCCCCGTCCCCTCCCCAGAGCGCTCTCAAGCTGGAGGATGACGCGGAAGAGCCGCCCTCGGGAGGACGAAAGGAGCGGAGGACGGACGAGGGCCGGCGCGGGTGGCGATCCCAGGGTGGCTGCCCGGAGCCCAGCCCCGATGCCCCACCGCTGCTGGGGTCCCCTGGCACCCCGAAGGAGCCCCCCACCGAGGACACCCCGGCTGTCCCCACGCCCAGCAGCCCAGCAGAGTAAGTGCGGCTGGAGGCGGCCTGTGGTGGGGATGCTCCCGGGATGGCGGAGGTGCTGGGATGCGATGTGAGCAGCGCTCGGGTCCGTTCCCGGTGCCAGGGTGGAGGGCAGCCCTGCGGGACCCCCTCTCAGTTCCCGTCACCTCTCCTTCCAGACCCTGTCCTGGCAGCGTCTACAACAGCGCGTCCAGCGTGCGGCTGGCCCTGGCCTCCCCCCCGGCCGAGAAGGAGCAGCCCCCAGCCCCAGGCGAGCGCAGCGTCTACAAGTAAGCAGCCAGGAGGGGCTGGGTGCCTGGGGGGTTCCCCTGGGGCTCTGGGGGGGGCTCCCGGGGGAAACGGGGTCTGGGCAGGCACTGGGACTGGAGAGAAGTGTAACGGGGGAGTTGGCATCAGAGGTGATCCGGGGGCATCAGAGAGGGTCCGGCCAGGGGCTCCAGGGCATCCTTCAGGCGCACGCGGCTCTGCTCCAGCTCCTCCTCGCTGCTCCTCTCTTGCCACGCTTGCCCTCTCCTCTGCCCACTCTTTCTATCTTTCCTTTTGCAGGCTGCACCAAACTGCCCCTGTCTGGTAAGTGCCCGGGCTCTGCACGCGTGTGCTCCCTCCTGGCGTGACGCTCCGGTGGGAGCGGGCGCTGCCCTGCCCTGCCCCGCTCGCTGCCCCTCGCACCCCCCTCGCTGCCCCCATCCCTCGCCTCTCCCCTCCGAGCCCTGCCTGCGGGACCCCAGCCCGCTCCCCCCATCGCCAGCATCCCCCACGGGGTGATGGCACCCTCTGACCCCCCCTTGCTGGGGTGAGGTGTCCCTGCTGGGGGTGGCATCGCCATCCTGGAGGCAGACCGGGTGGCTCTGGCGGGGGGTCTGTCTCGCCAGCACCCAACGCCATGCAGTGCCTGGGCAGGAGGGGACTCGCTAGGGCTCCCCGTGAACCCCAGGGCCGTGGGGTGACGGCAGGGTGACGCTGGAGGCGTGGTGCGTGCAGGAGGCACGAGCCCCGGGGGGCTGCTGGCAGGGGGGGCTAACCCCTCTTTTCCCTCAGGCGGGAGGATGCCCCCTCCTTGCATGGGGACAAGCCTATTTTGAGGAAGTTTGAGTAAGTAGAGGCATGCGTGTGTCTCCAGGCGTGCGCTTCCTCCGGCCGGAGGCGTCTGGGCTCCGGCTACGCAGGGCATGAGGAGCAGGAGGGTCCCCACGAGTCTCTGCCTGGGTGCCCTCCTGGGTTTTGCAGCTTTTGGGTGATGGTCGCAGCGAGCACCAGGTCCGTTGGGACCAGCAGGTGATGGTGGCACCCTGACAGCATGAGCCGTTGGCTCCCGTGGGGCCGCGGCATCCCCGTCCCTGAGCCGTGGTGGCATCGCCTGTCTCTCCGCAGGGCTCGGAGGAGGTTGAACCTCCGGGTCCGCGATGTGGTGTGGCCAGTGCAGGGGGTTTCGGTGCTGCGGGGCTGGCTGTGCAGTGCGGCGTGGCATGGTTTGCCCATCGTCCCCATCCCTGCCTTGCTCCCGGCCAACATCCACCCCTGCCTTGCAGAGCTCGCTTCTTGGAGAACCTGGCCGCAGCCCAGAAAGAGAAGATCTCTTCCATGGCCAAGGGACGGCTCGATGTCCTCAGTGATGCTGTGCTGGAGCATGCCACCGCTGTCGCGTGGGACAGGGACAGCAGCATCCCCGAGCCCGGGATGAAGCCACCCGGCATAAGTAGGTGCTGCCAGAGTGTGTGTTCCCAGCTCTGGGCTCGTCGGGGTCCCTGGGGTGGGCATTAGTGGCCTCTTTGCCCCCAGCCCACACCTGATACCCAGAGCCATGGTGGAGCTGTGCGGTACCTCCCCGTCCCGCTCCAAACACCGGCATCCGAGCACACCCCACCAGAGGGCAGGACCCCAACTCTACGTGCAGCCCCTCCAAGCAGGGTGTCCCAGCCTCTCCCCCTCTCCCTGCAGGGTCCCGCCTGGCTCAGCTGGACACCACCGACTCCTGCAGCACCATCTCCTCTGACACCAAGTTTATGCTGGACATGCTCTACGCCAAGGGCTCCTCAGAGCCAGGGAGGGAGAAAGTCTCCAAGGTCCCATCATCCCCCCTGGTCCAGGGTAAAGTGGAGATGGATGCCGAGGGAGGTGGCAGCCGGGAGCAGGAGGGTGCCTGGCTCTGTGGCAGGACTCCAGACAGGCCAGTGGCCAGCACCCACACCAAGCTGGCACGTGCCGTGTCCAGTGTAGATGCTGAGACCCACAAGCAGAAGCTGGAGAACACCGGGATGATGCCCATCAAGAAGGATGTAGAGCTGACGTGGGAGTGCCTGGAGGCCAGCCCTGTGCAGCTGAAGATTAAGGACTTGGACTTCACTGATTTGGGGGAAGAAGATGACTTTGACATCCTGGACACAGGGCCCATGGCCAATGGCTCCTTCCTCTCTCCCAGCATCGAAGCGACAAGTGCTGGAGCTCTCATGGTTCCTCCTCCACCTCCTGCAGCCCCTGGCTGCCCACCACCTCCACCCCCACCTCCTGCGGTCCCTGGCTGCCCACCACCTCCACCCCCACCTCCTGCGGTCCCTGGCTGCCCACCACCTCCACCTCCTGCAGTCCCCGGCTGTCCGCCACCCCCGGGGCTGCCAGGCTCCATAGCAATGGATGGCCCCTCCCAGGCCAAGAAGAAGAGGACAGTGAAGCTCTTCTGGAAGGAGCTGAAGCAGCTGGATGGCTCTGTGGGGCCGGGCAGGTTTGGTCAGGCAACACTGTGGGCGTCCTTGCAGAATGTCGAGGTCAATGCTGCCAAACTGGAGCATCTCTTTGAGTCACGGTCAAAGGAAGTGCCAACTTCAAAGGTACCAGCGGGCTGGCACCCATCAGCCAAGGGGACTTGAGGGGTGGGAGGAAGGCTGTTGGTTCCTGTGGGGACCCTAGGCATGGACTGTCACCCCTACCCCGTGCTGTGGATGGGTTCCCACAGCCCAGAGGCTTGGTGAGGATGGTGATGGGCAGTGCGCAGGTTTGGCTCACTACCGGGTTCCTGATTGGTTCCCTGTGTCCATGGTGTTTTCATGAAGGTGTGCCCTTTGCCTGGCTGTCCTCAACCATCCTGTCCTCCTTGCAGAAGGCCATGGATGGGAAGAAGGTTGTGGTGGTGCTGGATCCCAAGAGGAGCAATGCCATCAACATTGGCCTCACGGTGCTGCCACCCGTGCACATCATCAAGACAGCCGTGCTCAACTTTGACGAGTTTGCAGTCAATAAGGAGGGGATTGAGGTGAGCACGACAGAAGCTCGGCCCCTGTGAGGTCACCATGTGGGCCATTTCACCTGTCCAGGAGGCCTCCATGCCATGATACCTGCACTGCCAGTGCTGGGATGACACGTCCCATAGTGACATGTCTGGAGTCTGACACATCCCTCTTTGCCTGCTTTAGAAAATCCTGACCATGGTCCCGACCGAGGAGGAGAAGCAGAAGATCCAGGAGGCCCAGTTGGCCAACCCTGATGTGCCCTTGGGCTCTGCGGAGCAGTTCCTGCTCGCCCTGTCTTCTATCAGCGACCTCACAGCCAGGCTCCAGCTCTGGGCCTTCAAGCTGGACTACGAGAGTCTGGAGCAGGTACGGAGCCACGTACTCCATCTGCCCTCTGCCCTCCCACCACTGCCAGCCCCAGCAGTGCTGAGCGCTGAGCCAAGCATGTTGCTGGTAATGACCAGGCATGTCCAAGTACAGGAGGTGCCATCCTGGCTGGGGACAGGCAGATCCCCGAGGCAAGCATGGGCTTGGGTTGACCATGAGGTGGTTGTCCTCATGAGCCAGGGCAAATGCTGAAGCTCCCAGAAGTGGCCAAGGGGTTTCACCTGCCTCTCTCCTCACCCAGGAGATTGCAGAGCCGCTCTTTGATCTGAAGGTGGGCATGGAGCAGCTGGCCAGAAATCACACCTTCAAGTGCATCCTGGCCACGCTGTTGGCCATGGGCAACTTCTTGAATGGCTCCCAGGTGAGAAGCAGGGCATGGAGGGATGTGGCCTGTCTTGAGTGCTGACTCAAGAGGGACCATGGGAAGCCTGGGATGGCACCTGAGGCTGGGTGGTGCTGGTGGGGGCCCAGTGGATCTGCAGGTCTGCTGAGCACATTGGGCTTTCAGAGCAGAGGCTTTGAGCTGGGCTACCTGGAGAAGGTCTCAGAAGTGAAGGACACAGTGCACCGGCAGTCCCTGCTCCACCATCTCTGCCAGATGGTGGTAGAGAAGTTCCCAGAAACCACTGACCTCTACTCGGAGATTGCCTCCATCACCCGCTCCGCCAAGGTGAGGCAAGGCAGGTGACACCCAGGCAAGGCAAGGGTGTGGGTCCCATGGCTGCCCAGCTCCACCAGCATTGCCGAGAGCTGACGTCTTGCTCTTCCAGATTGACTTTGACGAACTGGCCAACAGCCTGGTGCAGCTGGAGCGGAGGTGCAGGGCCTCCTGGGACAACCTGAAGGTGATTGCCAAGCACGAGACCAAGCCGGTGCTGAAGAGCAAGCTGACGGACTTCCTCAAGGACAGCACCCTGCGCATTGTCGTCTTGAAGGTGGTGCACAGGCGCGTCCTCAACAGGTCGGTGGCTTGAGGTTCTGGGGACACAGCGGGAACCCTGTGGTCCTGTTGGTGGCCCACCGTGACCAACGTCCCTGCAGGTTTCACTCCTTCCTGCTGTACCTGGGGTACCCGGCAAGCACGGCGCGGGACGTGAAGGTGACGCCCATCTGCAAACTGCTCCGGGAGTTCGCCCTGGAGTACCGCACCTGCCGGGAGCGCGTCCTGCAGCAGCAGCAGAAACGGGCTGCCCACCGCGAGCGCAACAAGACCCGGGGACGTCTCATCACCGAGGTATGGGGATGCTTGGCTGTCTGCCGCCACCAGGTGATGCCCCCCAGGTCCCCGACACCCGCCTCTCCTCCCACTGCAGACCGAGAAGTTCTCTGGCATCACCGAGGCCGCTCCACCACCTGCCGTGGTGTCCAGCGGCCCCGAGGAGCAGATGGAAGCAGGTCACGAGAGCATGAAGAACCTGCTGACCTCCCCCACGGACGCCCCTGTCCGCCGCAGTCGGGCCAGCCGGGGTAGGAGCGGGGTGGCAGAGACACTCCAGGCATGCCCGGCTGGCTGGGCACGGCTGATGCCAGCATCCCCGTTGTCCCTGTGCAGGGACAGGGCACGCCACCCCGGCCCAGGGCTCTCCAGCCCAGGAGGATGTTCCCAGCTCCCCGGACGATGCTTCGGATGAGATCATGGACCAGCTGGTGAAATCGGTGACTCACAACGCCAACCCTCGGCCCTGCGCCAACAAGGAGCGCAGGAGGTCCCGTGGCAATAGGAAGTCCTGTAAGTCCCATCCCTGTCCCCATGCCCTGTCCCTGTACTCTGTTCCATCTCCCTGCCCAGATGCTTTGTCCCATCTCTGTCCCTGTCCCCTTGCCCTGTCCCACCTGTTTCTCTCCTCCCATGCTCTGCCCCGTCCCTGTACTCTGTCCCACCTCAGTGTCCCTGTCCCCATACCCCGTCCCACTTCTGTGGCTCTGTCCCTGTTCTGTCCTGTGTCCCTGCCCCGATGCTCTTTCCCATCTCTGTATCTCTGTCCGCATGCCCTGTCCCATCTCTGTGTCACTTTTCCCCACTGGCCACCCCTGACCCCCCATGTTGAGACCAGACCACGCCACCGTACCCCATCGCGTCCCCTCCCCAGCACCCCGGGGCCACCGTGTCCGGGCAGGCACCCAGCGTGTGGGGACCCCGGCAGCCTGCGCTGCCAGTGCCACCCTCTCCTCTTCCCGCAGTGAGACGGACGCTGAAGGGCGGGCTCAGTGACGACCTGGTGCAGGCGCTGGGCCTGGGGCGGGCACCCGGCATGGAGGTTTGAGGGGGCCGAGGGGGGGCTCGTGCCGCTCCCCAGCACCGGCAGCCCCCCCGGGGTGGGACGTGGTGGCAGCCGCTGCTGCTCCAGGACTGGCACGTTCTGCGCCCTTGGTCTCGCCTCGCTTTTCCCTGCTGGCCCTGGTGCAGGCAGCAGGATGGGAGCGATGCCCCGGAGCTGCTCCGTGGTGGTCAGGATGTGGAGGACGCTCAGCACCCGTGTGTGGGGGTGGAGGCTCGGGGTTCAGCTTCTCAACAGTATCGGAGGGGTCAAGGGGCTGGACCCAGACCCCCTCTGTGAGCTGGGTCTGGCCTGTGGCTGCTGTGGCAATAAAGTGATTTGACGCGCTGCTGGCGTCCCTTGTCCCTGTGCCTGGGATGCTGGAGGCTCTCGATACTGTGGGCTGGAGCCAGCAGTGCCGAGGGCGGTGGCAGGAGGGACGGGGTGAGCCTTCCTTCCGTATCCCTGGGGAAGCCATCGCCGTGGTCCTGAGCAGGACGTGGGTGCTGCCGGAGATGTCCCAGGGTTGGCCCTGCCTGGGGAGCCTGGTGTCCCCATGCCCTGCGGAGCCCCGAGAGGCTGGGGGGATGTGGTACGCCCCCCCCGAGCCAAGCCAGCATCCCTCCCGCTGCATCCCCAGCCCCACTGCCCAGGGCGAGCACTTGCCCGCAGCAGCCAGCCCTGTGGCTTGCAGGCACCTTCGTGCCTCCCGGGGACAGTATGATCCCCTCTGTTCCGGGACACCCGGGGGGACCCCACCAGAAGGCACAAGGACTGCTGCCAGACTCAAGGCTGCATGCTCAAGGGCAGGAGCGGCGACTCAAGCACAAGGCCGCGGCGCAGTAAAATCAAGAGTATTTGCCCCGTCTCAAACCCCACCTCTCCCTTACAAACTTCTCCCGGAGGGTTTTAGCCAGACCAGGACCTGGGTCCGAGGCAGGATTGTTCCCCTCCCTGAGCGGGTCCAGGGCACAGCAGCCACCTCGCCCCCTGCAAACCTGGCCGAGCTGCAAGCCTCGGAAACATCGCCCTGGTTTTGGCAGACGGGCTGCCTCCTGATGTAAAGGCTGCCAGGGCAGGACCTGCCTGTCCCCCTGGGCGATGGCCAGCCAGGAACGTGCCACCTCCTGGCTCGTGCCCGTCCCAGGCGCGGGTTAAACCCCACGCCGGGTGCTGGCTGCGATGCTCCCCGCAGGTGCTAGACGGTGAGTTGGTACCGTTTCTGAGCATCCCCCTGTGCCAGCTGCAGCGCTTTGGGCACCGTCACCCGTGGCGGAGGCATTTGGGAACGATGTCGCGTCATCCATCACGGCAGCTCCACCTCGCCACTGCCTCCAGCCCTGAATCCCGCACGGCAGGTCTCTGCGGCTTTCAAGGAATGAAGAAAAACTCCCCCGGGCAGGGCCGCTTTTTCCTCCCAGCTAACCTCTGCCCGGGGTCGTCCCTCTCCTGCGAGGCTGGACGCACCGGTGGCCTCGGAGGAGCCGGGCAGTGCCAGCCCTGCCCAGCTCGCGAGGTGCCTGTGACGTTCCCGGGTGGCTTTGGGGACAGTGGGATGCCATGCCAAGAGCTGCAGGTGGCCCAGAGGTGCCCCGGGACGTGGCCTGGCTCTCCTCCCCTCCGGGCGCTTGACTTGGGTCCCTAAAGAGAGGGCGAAGAGGTCGCAAAAGGCAGTATCGGGCAGCTCAGATGCACAGCAGGAAGGAGAAAGGGGTAGAAAAGCATCTGCCTGGCCCCTTGCAGCCCAGGTACCCAGCGTGACATTATACCTGTGACAGCCCCAGGACTGTTGCTCCCGAGGGCTCACTGGGGGGAAACTGAGGCAGGGTGCTGGGGAATGCCCCCCCCGCCCCCCCAAGCAGTTTGGCGGCACTCGTGGCAGCCATGGCCTCAGCGAAGGCCTTTGCCAACCCCTGTTTTATTTTTTCCTAGCTGGGTTTTTTTTGCAGCCTTGGTGATATTTCCAGGATTCCCGGCCCAGCCCTGGGCACACGCTGCCCTTGAGCGGCGCCTCAAGTGCTTGGCTTGGCTGCGACACGAGTGGATTATGCCAAAAAACCACCAGGCAGGCACGGTCATCAGCCCCCCCTCCACCCCTCCCACCGCCCCCCCCCCCCGAGAAGGAGAGGGGGCGGCGGGATGCCACAGACTCCTCTGCGAGCGGAGGCAGGTTCGTGGGCTGCCTACGAGGTTTGGCGGGGACCCGCGGCACGTCTGGCCTCTGGCATCATCAGCAGAGCCGGGGTTGGGGTGCTGCACCCCCAGGAGGATGCTCCGGGTGGGATGGGGTGCACCTCGCGGCAGCCGGCACCTCCATCCCTGCCTCCATTCCTGCCTGCACCCGGGCTCAGCCCCTGCGTGGCTCCTGCCCACGCCAGCCCGGGGCCACCGGCTGTGTCCTGCTGCCACGAGGGGGCACGGCGGCCACGCGCACGGCGAGGCCACCCGAAACGCGACGCCTCCTGTCCCGCCGCTCTTTGGGTGCTCGCTCGCTGGCCTTCGGTGTGCTGTTCTCCCCGTCGGGCACCCAGGGGGGCTGCACCCCGCTCCCCCTGCCTCCCCCCCCCCACCCGACCCGAGACATCCCGCCGCTTCCGCGTCCCTGACGGAATGACAGCCGCGTCCTTGGTCCCGGCCGTTTGTCTGGCTGGCGGGGACGTGCTCCTGTCCCCCCATGCTCGGCCGTCTCTCCAGCGCTCGTCCCTGGCCCCCATCTCGCCCTGGCCCCCTTCCAGGGACGGGGGGTGAGCAGAGGACAGCGGGGACAAGCCCGGCTCCGCTTGCTGTCACATTTACCCTCTTCTGCAGCAGTTTGGCGGTGGAGACCTGCTCCCACCCCTTACAGAGCCTGTGCTGGAAGATGTCCCCTGCCTCCTCCATCCCCTGCCTCCTCCATCCCCTGCCTCCTCCATCCCACCCCACCAGCCCTTTCCACAGGACTGTCCCAGCGCGGGGGCCTCTTTGCTGCCACACTCTGAGGTCGGTTCCAGCCTCATGCCGCGTGGGCACATCCCCGCTGCCGTCCCCGAGCTCAGGGTGATGCCACCCGCGGTCCTGGCCTTGCGATTGCTGCGAAGCCCCGCCAGCTTGCGTGAGAAGCACAATTCCCACCAGGAACAGCACAACCTCACCTTTGTTCTCAGGTCGGAGCCATCCAGAGCACTTCTTGCGAGTGCCGGTGTGCCCTGGCCACCTTCCAGGAGCATCATGATCGCTTGTGTCCCCCCCCAGATTCCTCCTGCTGCCTCAGCCGGAGGACGACTCCTCTACCTCCTGGCCACGATCCTCTTGAGCAACCTGGGGCTGGCGACACGCTCTGCTCTGCAATCACCTTCCCCAGCAGGATGGAGGCGTGGGACAGGAACCAGGTCACAGCTGCCGTGACCTACTGCCCTCTCCCCTGGGGGCAGAGGCGGCAAGATGTCACCTGGAGCGTGGCGCAGCTGGATTCCCCTGGGATCTGTCTCGTGGCCGGGGGGGAGCCACGTTTGCCCTGTACCCATCACCCTACTATCGAGGTAGATTCCCTGTGATGAGCACGGGAGAGATGGGAGATGGGAGGATGATGCTGGGCTGGCAAAGCAAGCCTGGCACGGGTACCACGCATGCCCGAGGACATGGGGGATGCAGAGTACCAAGCATTAGCGGAGCTGGGAGCAACTGGGAGCGTTACCGACGCTTTCCAGCCACACCGAAGGAGCAAGGTCCCTGCAGCCCAAAAGCAGCTCTTGTTTGAAGAACCGTGGTGCAGAAAGCCCGGCTGGCGAAGGGGCTGCCAAGGCTGCGTGGGCGAGCGGGCACAGCGACACAGGGTCCTCACCGGGGCGGAAAAGCTCAGGGTCAGGCTGGGGAGCGGCTTTCTAGAAGGTGAAACCTCTCCCGAAGCCATGAATGCGGCTGGAAGCGGAGCTGTGTTTTGTAAACACCTGGGGCTCCTGCGCAACCTGAAAACAAGTCGGAGGGAGGAATTTTCCAAAGACGAAGGGATTTGCAGAGCCAGATCTGGGGTCAGCGCTCAGCTGGTGCTCCATGCTGCCAGCAACGTGGTCCTGGGGAGCAGCCCTGGTACTCCCCGAAGGAGGTGCTCTGGCCGCAGCACCCTGGGAGCAGAGAGGTCCTGCCAGGAGCTGGGGACACATTTGGGCTGTGCCCACCATCCAGCCGAGGTGCGTGGAAACCCCCCGCAGATGGAGGATCAAAGCCTGGGACTCAGACCGATCCCACCAACGTGGCGTCAGATGCACGGGATGATGGGCACAAACAGTTACCTGTGTTTTACAGCAGCAAAACGTAAGGAAAGCCCAAAAAAAGAGTCCTCGGTCATGTCCCAAAGTTGGAAACAAGGGATGGAAAGTCCTGGGGAGAGAAGGAGGAGAAGATCCCAGCACAAGGAGTTAAGGTGGCTCCTTGGGCAGCTGTGGCTCAGGTTGGCCATGCCATGGGAAGTGCCTCCAGGCTGGGCTTTAGTAGACCCCGTTTCCATGCCCTGGGCCTGGGGAAGGATCATGGGGACATTAAAGTGTTGGGTGCACGAAAGGCTTCCTGGAGCTGAGCCTGGCTTAGCTGAATCGCAGCCACCCGAGGATCTGCCCTCCCCGAAGAAGAAAGCCAGGGTAACAGAGAGCTCCCGCTCCGGCAGCAAAGTCCAACCAGAACCAGTACAACAGCACAAGTTCAGTGGTAGGACACAAATAGTTGATGCTGGGAGTAATTAATCACTGTCCTCTGCAAGACGCTTTGGGTCAAAATGAGAGTTAATTCCAGGCAGTGCAAACGGCCTTTGTCACCCCTGAACTGTCTCTGGCCCCAGACGCCAATGGGCTCCAGGGTCCCACATCTTCACTGCGAAGAAGGATGGACCCACGTCCATCCCAAGGGCTCTTTGAGGACACGGTGTGGGAGAGAAGGAGCCCCATCTGCTTTAGTTAGCGAGGGACATTTCCAGCATCCCCTTTCCTGTGGGCTTGATGGTCCGTGGTAGGTACCCAGCCCACAAACGACAGCCAAGGGGGTCCCAGCCCCACCGTTGCCTCTCCTGGGACAACTGCTCCCAGGGAAGGACTATACCCCATGGCCTCTGCGAGGAAGGAAGTGCTGGCACAAGCATCCATCAGCGCTGAACAGACAAAAGTGCCCTGTTAGGTGCTCACCTGGCTGGTGTTTCCTAAGGAGGTAATAGCTGTGGAAGAAGGACTTGCTGTTTTGGAGAAGATTAAGTACCTGTGGGAGCAGCGTGGATGAATCACATCCCTCATAGGCTTACAGCCTCTGGAAATGGCTCATGGCACTTCAAAAACAATGTCATGAATCTTCTGCAGATGAGATTAGGGAGTGGAACAATTATCTCAAAACCTGTTAGTCATGGGAGGCTCCACCAAGCTGGAGGAACAGCCTGGGGCAAGGGGAGCACTAGGAAGATGTGGTGTCCCCCTGCCAGGGATCTGCATGAGCAGCCCCAGAAGGTGTGGGAGGTGGCTGCGGTGGAACCAGCCCCACTTCCCCTGAAAAAAGTGAGCTGTAATTAGCAGAACGGGTACGGAAGAGCTTGAGTAGGTCAAAAGGTAATGGGGCTATCACCAGCGTTTCCTAACAGCACAGCGTGGCTGGGAGGCACCCTCCGGTGTTGAGCAACGGGAAGATGAACAAGGCCAGGCACTGTCTTCAAGGGAATAGCCACCAAGGTCAGCCTATCCACACGCCGGCTTTTTTGAGGAGAGCTGGGGAATGGCCAAGGCTGGCAAAGGGTGCTGGTCGTCCAGCCCCGCCCCAGCAGACCTCCTGGGGAGAGCATCCATGGAAAGCCCTGACTGGCCAACAGAGCACACCATGGCTATCTACAACCCGTCTTGAGGTGTCCCACAAGAAGGGCATCCTGAGACCATGCGTGAGGAGCTCTGGAAGGGATGGATGAACAGACACCCAACCCAGCTCTCAAGGAGATGTGTGAATTCACGTTGTAATTTGGGAATGGTCACAGCAGCCCTTGCTGAAACACCAGTGTTGGGATGGGCTCTATGTTCTGGCTGTCTCTGTAAAACACCGTATCCCTCAGCCCGCTCCCTTGCACGCCCCGGCAGCCCTGGCTTGGCCCATGCGGTGACGGATGCTGCCTCTGGATACCGTGTCTTTGGAAAACAACGTTTCTCCAAGGGCATTTTGCAAGCCCTGGTGAAGTGATGGGATGGGGAATTTTAACAGGGTCCTCTTTAGAGCCCGAGTCCCCCGAGGCCCTGCCTTGTGGCCACCTCCATCGCTTTCACTGAGTTCAGTAGCCCAGTGCCGCAAGCGAGCGGATTCCCGCGGGAGAGCCTGTGGCCACGCTGTCGCTGTCGGGAACATCCCTCCTCCTCCTTTACCTCACCGGCATTCCCGGCATTCCCCTGCCTGCAAGAGCAGGGCTGTGAACCCAGCCAGGTCCCACCACCACACCCCGGCAAAACCACCCCAGCCTGTTTGACGCAGCACTTCTGCAGCGCTGCCGCCGCCGTTGCCGCTGATGAAATGTGTTTTTCCGCCAGTACCGGGGAGGTGTTTCCAAGAAGGATGGTGCAGGCACCTGCTGCCATTGCCACCACCGTGCCAGGGCTCGTGGGGTCTGGCAGGGGCAGCCGGCACCGACGGCAGTCCGGCTGGCAGAGCCCGGCTCCTCCGGCATCGGAGATCAGTGTCGATCCTGGCGCGCATCTCACCCTCCACGCAGAGGGCACCGAGGGTCAGGCCCGTGGCGAGAGCCTGCGGCCCTGCGCAGCAGGGACGCGCAAAGGATCACCGAGTACAGAGACCTGGTGAAATATTAAAGCAGGCGCTTAATAAAGCGAGCCCAGCGGCAGCAATTACCCTGTGTAATAAACCTGGAAAGGAGAGGACTTTGTCCCCCTGGCCGGGGCAGCGCAGGGAGCTCCTGCCAGCACTCGCCGGAGGTGGCACGGACATGGCGTACGATGCTGCGCGGCACGGCTTCCCTCGAGCTGCGCGGCACCGGCCGGGGCAAGCCAGGAGCTGAGCTTCCAGCACGGCTTGCTGCGCCGCAGCCCCAGAGTGACGCTGGGGAGCAGGGTGGCAGGACGCTGCGAACAAACAGCGGGGTGTGAGGAACGGTTGGGGATCACCCGGGGGGCATCAGCCTCACATCGCAAGGGAGCAGCTGGGATGGGATTCACGCCTTACCTGCCTGCTCCAGGCACCAAGCCGGGCCAGGCCAAACCAAGCTGGGCTGAGCTGTGCCAAGCCATGCTGCGTCAAGCTGTGCTGAACTGAGCTGAGACAAGTTGAACTAAGATGAGCTGAGCTGTGCCTACCTAGGTGGCACGATGCCCGGAGCCGAGCTGTGCTGTAGGTGGCATGACATCTCCAGCCGTGCTAAACCAAGTCAAGCTGAGCTGTGCCTGCCTAGGTGGTATGATGTCCTGAGCCATGCTGAACTGAGCCGTGCTGTGTCAAGCCATGCTGAAGCGAGCTGAGCCATGCCTACCTAGGTGGCATGATGTCCCGAGCCATGCTGAACTGAGCTGAGCCGTGCTGTGTCAAGCTGAGCTGAGCTGAGCCATGCCTACCTAGGTGGCACGGTATCTCAAGCTGTGCTGAGCCGAGCCGAGCCGTGCTGTGTCAAGCTGAGCCGTGCAGAGCTGAGCTGTGCCAAGCCAAGCCAAGCCATGCCTACCTAGGTGGCACGATGTCCTGAGCCATGCTGAACTGAGCCGAGCCGTGCTGCCTCAAGCCATGCTGAAGCGAGCTGAGCCGAGCTGAGCCGTGCTTACCTAGGCGGCACGATGTCCCGAGCCGCGCCGAGCCGAGCCGCAGGCTTCGCGGCGTCCCGCCCTGCTCCGCGCCGCCGGCCGCAGCCGCGCTGCCCCGCGGGGTGCCGGTGGGGGGTGCGGGCCGGTCCCGGCGGTGCCCGGTGCCCCGGCGCGGGCCCGACCGTCTCCCATTGGCGGGGGTGGGAGCGGCCCCGCCCCTTTCCCACCGCCGGGGCGGTTATAAACGGGCGCGGCGGGGCCGGGCGCGGCGGCAGCGGCGGGGCCGGGGCCCGGGATGGAGCCGGGGCTGGAGCGCTGGGCGTACGGCGCGCTGTGGGCGGCGCTGGCCGGCAGCCTGGCGCTGCGGGCGGCTCGGCGGGCCCTGGGGCCGGGCCGGGGGCTGGTGCTGCCCCTGGCGCTGCTGGCCGGGCTGCAGAGCCTGTGCCGCGCCTGCCTGCCGCTGCCCCTGGGGCTCGCCCTGGCCGCCGCCGCCGCCTGCCTGCTGCTGTGGCGGGCATCGCCCCGCAGGCTGCTGCCGGTGGCGGGCAGAGCCGTCCTCGTCACAGGTGAGTGCGGGGACACGGCCTCCACGCCCCGACGGCCCCGGTGTGGGGTCGGGCTCGGGGTGGGGGGGGGGGGGGCGGAGCAGGGCATCCCGCGGCCGCCGCTCCGGTGCCGAGAGCGGGGTCCCCGTGTCCCCCCCTCCCCTGGGTGCCAGCCCGTGCCCCGGGCGGAGCGGCGGCGTGGCCACCGGCTTCCCTGCTCATCCCTCCTGCTCCGTGCCCAAGCAGAACTGGCCAGGCTGTGCCTGCTGTTGCCCCTGCCCTGAAGCGAGGAGGCTTTGAGGAGTTCCTTTAGCCCCGCACGCAGCTCCTCGGCTCGGGGAGTGAAGCGCTGACCGCCGGTCCCGGTGTGATGCCGGGAGATTGAATGGGACACGTGGTGGGGCTGGTGCAGAGCTGGCCCGCTGGTTTGGGAGCACCTCGGCTGTCCTCTCCTCCCCTCTGGAGCCATGCTTGTTCTTAGAAAGCTTCTCGTGGCATCTCTAGAGGCTACAGTGGAGCTGGCTGCCTGGTGCTGAGCACAGCTGCTTCGTCCTGAGCTCTGTCCCGGGAGCTGCTGGGAGCAAGCAAGGCTGTTCCTCCTCTTTGCCGGGGCATCCTTGGGAAGTTCTGCTCAGCTGCTGCCCACCTCCTCTTTGGGCTGCCGGGCACAGAGCTGCTCCGTGGGGAAGGTGGCTCTGCAGGGGATGCGCTGTGCTCCCAGGCTGTGTGCAGCTCTGGCTTGGTGCCTGAATGCCTTTAAGGATATCTTGGTATACAAGCGCTTTCCCCTCTCCTTCCTCCTGGCAGCGGGACGGGAGGATGATGAAGGTAGCTGGGGTCAGCAGGCGCTTTGCTGTGAGACAGCGGCAGCAGGCACGGGGGGAGCAGGACGCACTGGAGCCGGGGTGGTTGTTGCTGCAGGTGTGCCAGGAGGGTGCTGCCAGCTCCGCATGGGTGCGGAGGGGATGGAAACCCATGGGCATGACCTTGGTGCTGTTTCTGAGGATGGGAGCCCATGTCCCGGTGGGAATGTCTGGGCTGGGCTTGGAGACCCCCAGGTTGGAGAAAGGGGTTTGTGTGTTTCTGAGAAAATTGGGTCTTGTGATGGAGAGTCCTTGTGAAGGAAAGGTGAGAGCAGGGTCCCCCGTCCAGCTCAAAGGGCTCCGCGGTGCCGGTGGGAAGCAGAGGGAGGCCTCTCCAGAGGAGGAAGCTTGGAGGAGCAAGGCAGCAGATGCACGAATGATTGAACCGAGTGAAGGTGAGAGCCCCGGTGGGGCAGAGCCGCCTGGGCAGGACATGTCTGACAGCCGCACGCTTGCAGGTGCCCTGTGGCACACCAAGTCAAGCCAGCCCGTGCTCTGTGGCATTGCCTGTATAATTAGTGAGTCAGTGGCTGGAACAAGGTGTTCTTGCCCTGGTGTGTTGAGGTGACACCTCTGCAGCTCTGGTGTGTTTGCTCTTGGCTGTAAATACTTTGTGGTTTTACAGGTTCGAGGCGCAGCCCGCGGTGCGGGATCGGTGTTTCCTTACTGCTGCTCCAGCAGGTGCCTGCCAAGGGGCAGATGCGAGGGCTGCTCTGCCTGGGACAGCATCCCTCGCTTAGGTATTTGCATAGTAATTAGCCTGATTCTTTTGCGGATTAATTCAGGACACCTCCTGGCAACTGGGTGTTGAGTCGCTGCTGGTGTCTCTTCTGGTGTCTCCTGTGGGGGCTGGCAGGGAGGATGAGTGCAGGAGGGAGCTCTTGGAGGAAGGCAACCTGGCCTTCTCCCTCTCGCCCATAACAAAACACGGCAGAGGGAGAAGCGTGGAGCTGGGTGCCTGGGGATGCTGGGCATCAGTGAAGGTGTGCGACATTGGGGACAGGGCTTCTGCCATGCCGGGTGTCGTGCTGGACCCTGCAGTTCAACTGAGAAATGCAATGAAGTCCCCTCCTGATGTCTGCCATGGAGCAGCACAGGTCCCAGCCCAAAAAGCTTTGGGCTTCATTTCCTCTTACATACACTTCTTGGCCGCTGGCTTAATCCTGCGGCAGGGAGTTGCACAGGTTCAACTGCTGCATCTCCTGGTTGAGGTGTCCCAGCTCTTCCAGCTGCCCACTCTCCCAGATCCCCAGGGAGCAACCCCAAGTTGAGCCCTGCGCGTGATGCTCCAGCCCCATGTGCTTGTCTGGACATAGCTGGCTAATCAAAACTAAGTTTATGGGATGGATTGTGCAGTTCAGTTTGGAAGGAGCAGAGCAGATGTGGAGCTGCTGCAGAGCAAAGCTGCTGACCCCATGGTAGTAGCCTGCGCTCAAAACAGGACTAGAAAGTTGTGGTGTTTCCCATCTGTTGCAGGTTTGCATTTCTCGGGGCTGGGGCTTGGCCGGAGCAGGGATGGGCAGCTGCCTGCTCCTGCCCGCTGCCGGAGGGGAGCGAGGAATGCTGCGGTTTCCCATGGTGCATCCCCTGGGCTAGCAAAGTAGGTAGCCACTAGTCCTTGTGGAGGCTGTGACCTCGGGGCTCACGTTGCATCCTGACCGTCTGGCTTCTCTGGGAGCGCAGCTCCGGCGTATGCAGCCTGGCTGGGGCAGGGGGCAAGGAAAGTGTTAATCCTGCCTTCCTGGGGGAGGTCACAGCTGTTTGCAGTGGGGAGGAGAATGCCCTCCTGTGCAGCATGGGCTGGGAGAGGTCAGCCCTGGGAGGATGGGTGGGAGGGATGAGAAGGGGAGTGGAGATCAGCTGCTCCAGCCCAGGGCTGGGATGGACACAGCAGCCATCTCCACCCTGCCATTGATGTGTTGTCCTGAGCTAGCCTCTGAGTCCAAACCTGCCTCAAAGACAGCTCATGGTCCAGCGCAGGCTTTGGCCAAGCATGGGAAGCTGCAGAGACCCCAGCACGCCGGCGGTGTGGGCAGGCTGGGAATGGGCACCTGCCTGACCCGAGGCTGATCCGGCACCGGCAAGCCGTGGGGTAGCCGATACCCGGCATCCCTCACCGCTGGTGTGTAGTCGGGGCACCCCGGGGTTGGCACCCGTGGGCCAGCGATGCAGCCATGTGCCGGTGGCTCACCGGGAGCAGCCTTGCTCCGAGCATCACCAGGTTGGTTTCTGTGTGTGCGTGCTCCTTCCTGAACCTCAGAACAGCCCAGCTGGGTGTCCTTGGGTGCGCTGGAGTCCTCTGAGCCGTGTGGGCAGAGAGGAGGGGGTGTTGCTTGTACCCCCATCCCCTTCCTTTTGGGAATCGATACAAAAAGCCTCTGTGGCCTGTGCAGGGGGGGATGGCCTGCGAGAGCAGCCTCGGTGGGGGAGGTGATGAGCTGCCCTTGCTCAGCCTCTCCAGATCCAGACTGACAGCGCTTTATGCAAGGTTCGGTTTTGACCTGGGTCAGTTTAGACGTGAGCCTAAATCATCCTTTGGTCCCTGTGGTCTTAGCGGATTCTTGTGAAATTTGGTGAGTCCATGGAAAATGGCGTGACACAACTGAATGTAGCGTTTGGAGGTGGTGGGGGCATGGCTGGGAGGATCCCGGGGCTGAGCTGAGCAGTTGGAGCCGTTGCAAGTCCATCGCTGTTGCACAGCGCTGCTGTGTGCGACTGCTTGGGATGGCGTTTCAGACAGTAGCTAATTGCCTGACTTATGCAGATCCTTGCACAGGACCCAGCGCAAACCAGCCCGTAGACCCTGCGTGCCTACAGGGTTTTCTCGGAGCAGAGGGAAGACACAAGCTGTGTAGCAAGGTATTGATTCTTCCACTTCAGCTTGGGTGAGAAGTGGAAAACAGTGAATTGTTGCTCCGTCTGTAAAGGTTGTGCCTGAATTACACAGCTCTGAAATCACCCAAAGCCTTGGGACGGCTGCCTGGGGGGATGTGATTCAGGTCCCTTGCATCCTTGTTCCTCCTTGGTGTAGCCTACAAAGCCAGGAGGCACCTGCAAGACCTTTCCCCCAACAAGTCCTCTTCATGAACAAAAGCAGCTGACAGGTCCGGCTGCTCCAGACCCAAACCTGCCGTGTTCTCATCTTCTCCTTCCTCGCTGCAGGGAAACCCAGTTTTCCTGGTGCGGCGCTCTTGTTACAATTGCATGCCCCATTAACAATCTGAAATGGGTCAGAGCTTCAGAGCGTGTTCAAGGTTAACAGAGGTTTTGCAACTTGATCGTAGTCAAGCGGAGCTTCAGTGTTTCCCATGGACTCAACAGATGTTGAAGCATCTGGTGACTGCAGCAGGACAGAGTGATTCAATCCAGATGTCGGGACTCTCACTGTTCTGCTGCAAAGGTAAATCACTTTTCTTGGTAAGAGAGCAGCATCGTTCCCATCTGGACTTTGATGCTGTCTCTTAAACCCATTTTCCACCTAAACTGGTTGCTCAAGAGATGTCAGGGGTCGAGACTTTGGGGGCTGAGTAAATCATGCTTGCCCTGGGATGGACACCTCTGCTCCAGGGCAAGCGTGGAGCTTGCAGCCTGTATTTGGTGCTGAGCCCGCCAGCAGCCCTGCGATGAGTAAAGCTTCACGCAAAGACGCCGTAGCTCTCCGTAGGCAACTTCAACTCTGCTTCTGGAGCCGGTGCACCAGCTGAAAGGTACCCGGGGTCTTCCCCAGGCGAAGTGCAGGCTGAAAATCAGCTCATTCCCTGGAACCGCTCTGCTTTTTCCAGAATCCATTAAAAATTAACAACAGAAACAACTGCTCCTCCAAGCTGAGGGGGGAGACAGGACCAAAACCAAACACCCAAACTCCAACCCTGGTGTACAAGCAATCCTTTGCATATTTAAAGAAAAAAAAAAAAGCAACATTTAACTCTCTAGTTATGGGGCTTGCTGCTGATTTCTGGGAACAGAGGACAAAAAAAAACCCACCACCTGCGCTCTCTGCTTCTCTTTGCAGGGCTGAAGCTCTCCCCTGACTTTGTCAGCAGCCCTCCACAGTTTTAGGATTCTTCTTCCCCTTGCTAGGTTTCTTCAGAAACAGATACCTACCCCTGCTCACCGCAGACGTTTAGATCTAGACACTCAGCTTTTTATCAGTTATCTATTAAATAAGCATTTTCGAAGCCCGCTCACGACACAGACCTGTTGGGGTGTTTTTTTTTAGCGCCGTTAACCAAAAATGATGAGCACAGCTAATTAGGAGGAAAAAGCGCATAGAAGTCAGCATGCTGTGGGAGAACAGAGTTGGTAGAGAAACCCAAGCTGGCTTGATTAGTGCTCGGGGTTACGCGGGGACATGAGAGCAACAAAGCAGAGACTTCCCTGCAGAAATGAGATTGTCAGATGGGAACGGATGCTTCGGGAGGAGAGAAGTGTAGGCTGTTGCTGCCCTCTAGTCCAATGAGCAGCACATCTTTAATGAGGTCTGGGATTGTGTTACCCACTGTTGAGTCTAGCTCCTCTCAAGCCAGGATCTGGTTACAGAAAAGCCGTGCTGCTTTTACTACTCGTAGCGCAGGGGTGGTGGACTTGCCCAGCTAGGGTTTTGCTTGAGCGGGGATGGGGTGGGGGGGAAGAGTCTTCAAGGTGCCTCCACCAAGGCTGGGTAAGCATTGGCCATCTCTCCGTAGTCATCTTTAAGTGTTGGCCCAAAAGCCCAGCTGGGAGACCTCTGCTTGCCCAGCTGACCTGTGCAGGAGGAAAGGCTGCAGGGCTTTCATGCCTCTTCACCTCCCGATGTCCCTCCTGCCATCTCAGATCTGAGATACTGCCGTGGAGCCTGTAAGGTGGCAAATGCCCAAGACCGTTGCCTTCATGCTGTCAGTGTGTTGCTATGGGTATAATTTAGAATTTTTGTTCTTTAACCTTGCCCAGCATATGCCCATTACCTCCTTTTCTGGTTCCCCTTGGCTGCTATGGTACGTCTACCATCTCCAGTCCCTGTTCTTCTGTCCCAGCCTATGCGTGCTTCCACGTGCAACGTATCGCTTCTGCTTCCTTCTGCCCTGGAGAGCTGCCAGCCCCTGAGCTTTATCAACTTTCCTGTTGGGAGCTGGCTTCCCCGTCACACATGGTGCTGTCCCGGGATTTGCTGGCTCTAAGGCTGTAATCTTGAAAAGCAGTTTTTGGCTTTACAGGCTTTGCGGTGACGTAGCCTCTCGCTGGGTGGTTGACCCTGGGGAGCCAGATGGTGGGTGCTTCCCAGGCAGGCTGGGGATGGAGAGGAGGGATGGGCTGGTGAGCTGAGGTCTGGAGGAGATACCTGCCCTGATGTCTTCTGTGGATGCTTTGAATGTCTGCCCTCTTCTTGAAGTGTTTCTTCTGGTGGTGGTGATGGTGGTCTTGTGCTGGGTCTCTCAGCTTCCACCAGACATACCCTTGAGCAGATTTATGATCCCTCCATACCCCCTTTCTCCACTCTGGTGGCCATACTCCAGTTTGGCATAAACATCACACCGTGCACATCTGCATCTCGTGACCCTGTCCAATGACACTGTGACCAACCCTTGCTCTTCTCCAGGGTCCCAGTTACCAGGTGGGGCCAAGCTCTATAACCCGGGGCGTGCAGCCATCCCGCAATGACTTCTGTCCCCCCTTCAGCTGATGTGCTGGGCTCTGCCTGCGCTGCCCCGAGCCGAAGGGCACGTGTGGGTCCTGCCCTGTGTGTTGCCGTTTGGCCTGGGTCACCATGGCTATGTCTGAGAACATCAGCCTGGAGGGCCGCCTTTATGTGTTTTGGGGGAAAATGCACCAAAATAGTCTTGTGATACTCAAATGCTGACTCTGAAGAGCTGGTGGGAGCTGCAGGTGGAGGGTGAGGAGGGGACAACTTAAATCAGGTGCAGAAGGGGCTGGTGGGGCTTGAGGTGGCTATGGGGGTACAGCTCTTAGCCTGGGGGCCTAACCAGCGCAATGTATTTCAGAAGCTGTCTTGGCTGCAGCTCAGTTGGTGCTCACTCAAGTGTTTTGCTCAGTTTCTAAAAAACAACAACAACAAAAAA
Source organism: Grus americana (assembly GCF_028858705.1). Lineage (NCBI taxonomy): Eukaryota > Metazoa > Chordata > Aves > Gruiformes > Gruidae > Grus > Grus americana. The sequence goes on along the minus strand of NC_072864.1, from coordinate 21,780,525 downwards.
ACCCCCAAGCAAAACCAAAACCCCACAACTGAGCTCCGCGTGGATCTGGAAGCTGCAAGAGGAAATGCAGTTGGTACAACTGCAGAGCCCAGCGTGATGTGCAGGGCTTGCACCCATTTTTCCGCTTGCCTGGGCTTGTGGCGTGTGATGGGAGTTTATTCTCGAGACAAGGGGAGCAATGAGATGGCACCTTACAGGCAAAGTAGCATTTCATCACCAAAATTGATAGAATTCTGTTGAAACCTCCGTAGCTTTATTGTGGTGCTGCAAATGCTGAGCTGCTTAACGTTGGGATCCCCTGGGCTCGCTCTGGAGTGACTGCTTTGGTCGGCACTGCCCCAGCCGGGCTCTGTCCCTGCCGGCGCCACCGCCTGTCCCAGCCCCTGTGACTCGTCCGGCTCCACGGTGGGGTGGGTGGGGTGGCACCCCGTCCTGGGTGGCATTTCAGGGCTCTTCCGTGGCTGACCTGACCCACCACGTGGCCAGAGGTTCTTCTGCGGTGGCTGTGGTGCTTTCCTGTCCTGGCTGGAAATACCTTCCCTCAGGTGTCCCAGGGTGGTGATGGCTCATGGTGGTCCACGTAGAAGAGCTGGTCTTCTCTTCTACTGTTTCTTGCTGGCTTAGCCCTATCCGTAGAAGGTTATGCCTAAGTTCTGCTGCCTCTCCTTGCTGGCTCCTGGGGCCCGGTGTGTTACCACGTGTGAAAGATGGATACGGGGCTTGCTTGGTGTTTCCCCAGCCTGCTGGGGGGCCCTGGGGAGCCCTTTCGCAGCCCAGGGATGCTCCCAGCAGGTGCCCAGCCACGGCTTTGCCGTCACCACCTCGTTCCCTGGGAGCAGCTCCAGTGCCGCGTCCCGGCCGTGGCTAGTGGAGCTTTCCGGCTCTCCGAGAGCCCAGGCAGATGTGTTACCAGCGCTGGCTTGGCGTCGGCACCGATCTGGCTGAGCCAGCCCTGGGCCATGGCTGTCCTTCCCAGTGACAGCTCTTGCTGATGGATGGCTTTCGCAGCTCACCGGCGCCGTGTTCCCGGTTCGCCGTGTTCCCTCTGAAGGTGATGATTAACCCGGTTATCGCTGCAGCTCTTCACAGCTTCCTCTTCTCGGGGAGACATCCATCCATCCATCCATCCCAGATTAGCTCTGAGGTACAGGCTGTGCCTTTTCCCAGGCGATGTCCGTGCTGCCGTCTTCTCCCACTCATCCCTGCCCATGGGAAGCTCAAATCCTTAACTGTGAGAGCCCGGCTGCTCCTTTCGGGGGGTCGATCTCCCCTCGGTGGAGACGGCATCTGCTGGAAGATCCCGTCCAGCCCTGGGATGCGGCGAGTGGCTGCCGCTAGGAAATTCCCTGCGCCCTTTTTCTGCAAAACCCCAAAGCGTCGCAGTGTTGCTGGGAGGAGAGACGCTCCCTCCGCCTCGCCTGTTTGCGAGCCCTGGGCTGGTCCTTGCCGGCAGCAGCATCGCTGCCGTGCCGGGGCTGGACTATCTCCGGGGCTGCCCTGTGCCCGTTCCTCCTGCATCCGAGGAAGACGCCAGTGTTTTTGCATCTGCTGACCTTGCTGGTGCAAGCCCTTAGGCTGAGTTTAGCAGGTCTGGGTGCCAAACTACCCTCCCGAGAGCTTAAAACCTGCGCCGAGGCTGACGGTAAGCTCGGGGGTGGATGCTGACCTCCTCGAGCATCTCACCGGGCGCTGGCCTTGCGCAGGGGAAGGTGGCTGGGCTCATTTCTGTCCTGGCTGCACCAGGGCCACGTGCAATCTAACGAGCTCCTGGCTTCGTTAGTCCCACCGGTTGCAAGCAGCATCTGCTGCCCAGCTTTGGCGGGGGCAGGAAAAGGCATCTGGGTGGCTTTTAGTGACAGCGACGGGGAGGGCCGCAGCTGCCGTTGTGCCATCGGGTCCCCAATACTGATGCACCGGAGCTGGCGCCTGCTCTTGAGAAATGGGTTTTAATTCAGGAGCCGTGGGTGCATCCGTGCCGGCCTCGGGGCTCCTCGTCATCTCTGCCCGGCTGCTTCGGGTTGTCTAGGCAGAAAATCAGATTTTCCCCTTTTCTTTGGTTTGTTAAGTGAAAGATATCTCCCCGGGTGGAGGTGACGGCGTGTGAGGCTTCAGAAACACTCGGCTAATCCGTTGTAATTCACACCATCTGGCCGTTGTCCCCGGCGTGGGGAGGGTGTCGGGTCACTCCCGTACCCCCTGCGGTGATGGGCATCCCCCGCTCTGCCTTCTGCCATGGTCCACAGGCCTCCCTGGGGTGCTGGGGGTCTGCCCGGCCCCCCCTACCCCATAGGACCTGCTGGAGGGACGTGGATGTAGCACTTCATCCAGGGCTGCGGGAGCTGTCAGCACCCCGGCCGGTAATCTCCCTCCGGCTGCTCGTGCCGGCCGTGCCATGCGGGGGGTCCCGGGGAGGGGGTGGCGTGTGCCCCCCTTGGCTCAGATCCTGCCCGGGGAAGGAGGCTGAGGCTGTGCAGGGACCCCCCCCTGCCACCTCCCCCCCAGGCTGCTTGGGTGGGAGGCTCGTGTGTCATCCCCTTGCTGGGGATTTGGGGATGGGATTTGGGTCATCCCTGAAGGCACCTCCCTGGGTTGAATTGAATTGAATTAGGCTCGCGGCTTCCCAAAGCGCGGCACTGAGGACCAGCAGCAGCAGCATCACCGTGGCTGCTGCCACCTCCTGCCACCTCCTGCCACCCCGGCCCCATCTGCCAGCGCCGGGGCACGGGGCTGCTCCCGGGGGGCTCCGTGTGGAGCGGGGACACCCCGCTGCCGGCACAGCACGCTGCTGCGCGAGCCGCCGGCTGGGGTGCGGTTTCCTGTTGACAGTGATGCCACCGGCTGCGGTGGGGTGGGGGCTGCCGGTGCCCCTGCCCGGCCCCGCTCTCCGCGGCAGGACGGCAGGCGATGGCTGGCCGGGGAGGCCGGAGGCGGCGGGCGGCCGGGGCGGCTCAGCTGCTGCGGGCACAGGTGTTCTTGCCCTCCCCTCCCTCCCCAGCACCCTGCCAAGAATTTGTTCCCTCTTGACTGGGGCTGACATCACCCCTTTATCGCTCCTCACTCCAAACGCGCGCGGCATCCGGGAGGTGTTGGCCACAGGGTCCTGCCCTGCCCACGTGGGCTTTTCCTCGGTGATTCCTCCTGCCTGGATGTGCCCTGTGCAGGGGACACCCCTTCCCCTCCCGGTCACTTTTGGGGTGTCCCATCCCCTCCGATGCCACCTTGTCCTGCGCTTCCTCATCCGCAGAGTCCTCGTGGTGCTCCCAGGATGGAGCTGCTGGGATGACCGTCCCCAAGCAGCCGAGCCAGGATCAGTCCCAGCGGAGCCTCCCCACGGTGCAGCCGGGCTCGACCCCATCCCGCACCCGGAGGAGCTGGATCCGAGGTGGCAGTGGTGAATCCTGCCGGGGCCAGAAGGCAACACCTCCGAGCAAAATGTCAGCTGTGTTTAGCTTGGCATCCCAGGCAGGATTTGAGCTTGAGCCTATGGAAACAAGCAGCTCAGCGTGTTAATCCGCTCGGCCTCGGCGCCCCGGCTCCCCTCCGACTGACGGTGTCCTTGAGCCCGGCGCCCTCCCAGGGCTGGGAGGCTGGTGACAGCAGTGACAGCCCCATCTTGGTGAGGCACCTTGGGCAGGGTGGGAGCGCCCAAAAGCTCTGTGCAGGAGGTGGGATTGATATGCTGGGATGTGGGGAGCGGTGGCAGGACTGGGGGGGGGCACCCGGGCAATGACCTGCAGAGCTGGGATGGGGACGATGCTGCTCCGGGTGTCCCACCCAGCGGACACGTGAGAGATGGAGCGTCCCCAGCGGATGCCCCAGGGCCACCCCGCTGCCCATCCTCAGCAGGTACCTGGGTGCCCCCGGGGCTGCCCACGCTGCCAGGGCTAACCCCGGGGGAGCTGGTCCGTCGGAGGGATGCTCAGTCCTGGGCAACCCCTCTCCAGCTCCCATGCCAGGGTCCCAGGCTGGGGCGGCCGTGGAGGGAGCAGCTCCCAGAGAGCTACCGCTGCGCCCGGGCACCCACCGGGCTCTGGGCAGCTTCGCAGCCGCACGGGGCTTCTTCAGCCAAGCTGTGCTTCTGAGCGATGAGGATTTGCAGGTCCGTGCTGGTCCTCTCCCATCGTGCATGGCTCAGGGATGCAGATGCACGGCTTGCTGCTCCGTGGCTCAGGGATGAGGATGCACGGCTTGCTGCTCTGTGGCTCAGGGATGAGGATGCATGGCTTGCTGCTCCGTGGCTCAGGGATGCCGATTCACAGCTCAGGTGGGGAAGTCACTCCTGCGTCGCCTCGGGGTGAGCGCCGCGCACCCGTGCCACCAGCCCTCCGTCACATACCGTGCCGGCGGTGGGCATGGGCTGGCAGGGGGCAGTTGTGGTTTGGTCCTGGGTGGTAGCCGTGTTATCGCCCATCTCAACTGCGGCGCTGATTTTGAGCATGCGTCTGTGCGCGGCAGTCTCGGTGCCGGCTGCAGGAGCAGGGTGAATACCTGAGACAGCACAAAGCCAGTGCCGTGCCACGCCTGACTCACCTGAAAGAAATGTGCCCGCACCAAACCGGGACTGCGGCTTCAACCGGCGGCACATGAGCCCAGCCTGGTTCCCAGCAGCGAGGAAGCACGAGCGGTGCCCACCCCTGCCACGGCCGGGCACCAAAGGCTGCAGGCAGGCTGGCCGGGAGCTGCCGGGCTGGCACCGCTCAGCCCCTCCGGTGGCTCTGCTTTCACCGGCAAGGGGCATCTCTGGGCAGCGGGCACGCCATGCTGCGTGGTCGGTCCTCTTCGCCCTCCCTGGATGGGTGGGAGGGGACCCCACCGGCGATGCTGGAGGCCAAACTTTTTTTTGCTTGCTCAAGATAAGTAAAGCTGGGGCTCGTCGTACCAAAATCCCAGCGGAGGCCGGCGTGCCCCACTCTTGGGGAACCACTGCAGTGGCTGGAGCTTCTGCAAAGTCCCTAGGAATTGCTGCCGACCCGCTGCTCCGGCAAAAGGCCAGCCGGCCCCTGGAGCAGGCGTTTGCCCCCCACTTGCTGAGCCTGCAGAGCTCTGCTGGATTTTGCAACCTGGGCTCGGGCTCTGCTCCCGCTGCAGCAAAAGCCTCTGGCTGCTGGCCCGGGGCCCGTGGGGGGATGCGATGGGGGCTTCAAGCCGCTTGCCTTCCTCCGCCGCGCTCCCTACGCTCTTCTTCTCCTGCGCTTGGTCCGACTGCGGTCCCTCCCGCCGGCACAGATGCAAAACCGGCTGGCAAGCTGGGAGCCGGGGCGGGAGGGAGCTGGCGCCGGCATCTCCTCGTGATGCCGCTTCCTCGGAGGGCGGCGCGCCCAGCGCCAGCCTCGCCGGGGCCGCGCAGACTGGTCGGCTCCAGCCCTCCCGGCGGGGTCAAGCCAGCGGCGGCGGCTCCTGAGCCGGCCCCGGTGTGGCCGGTGGCTCGTGTGCTGGTAGCCATGGGGAGCGAACACAGCCCTGGGTGAGCTGCCGTACTTTGGGGCCACGTGTTATGGTCCCAGAGGGTTTAATTGTCCTTCCCTCTGCTCTTGGCCATGCCTGAGCACGGCAGCTGGGAAGCCGAGCAGCGCCGGAGACCTTAAATAACACCAGAGCATCCTCGCCCTCCTGGCCCCAGGCCTCCCGCCAGCCTCCCAGGAGGGTGGGTTGGTTTTTTTTGTTTGGTGGGGTTTTTTTGTTTTTTTTTTGGTGTGTGTGAATAAATTAAAACTTCCGAAACAAACCCTTCAACTGCCCTGCTCCTCTAAGGCAAAACAAAACCTGCCTGGCTCAGACGGCACACGGCTGTGTTTGCTCCCTCCTTGCCAGGCTTGCCCCAAACAAGCCAGCAAACCTGTCTCTCTCGGGTTTTTTTGGGATGTTTCCCGGTGTTTTGAGGCTCGGGAGGTGATGGGGAACTTCATGTTTGGACTGGAAGCTTTTCTTGCCGGCTGGGGCAGGAGCAGTGCAGGTAACCATGTCCCGGCAGCAGTGGCGGGCAGAGCGCTGGCTGCGGCATGGCGAGGCCGTGGCTGCGAGCACTTTTAATTTTTAAACCTTATCTTTATTGCAGTTTTCTCCTGCCCTGTTGGGAAAGACGAAATGCACCTTATCTGTCCGGCTGCTGGCAGCACGACCTGTTCCCAGGGAGGGGAGAGGCGGATGTGCCGTGCCGGCGGCTTGCGGCACCTTCAGCATCCCCTGTGGCACCGGGGATGGCGCCAGGGGCGATGCCGGGGTGATGCTGAGCCAGCCTGGCATACGCCCATGGTGGGTGCTGGGTGTTGGGTGGCTCCGCCGGGAAAGGGGGGGATCCCCGCAGCCCCTTCCTGCCAGCCGAGCACCTCCCGGGTGTCTTATCGCTCTGGCCACTGGCCAGGGGCTTTACTATGGGTTTCTGATGCAGCAATAAAGCCAAGCTGGGAACCGGCCTGTGGATGCCAAGCCAAGGATGGCTTAGGGGGCACCCCGCGAGCTGGAGCCAGTAGCACCCCGATCCCAGCCTGGGGGTGCAGGAGCTGAGGGGGCAGCTGGTCCCCGTGCCCATCCCGGGGCTGGTGGAAGGGTGCTGAGACAGGTCTGGGTCTCAGTGCGGGGGGGGGGGGGGTTTGGAGTGAGTGGCAGTGCCCAGGGCCACCACTGCGTCCATCGTGGGGTGGCTCCAGGTGCTGGATAGGGCCCTTTTGCAGGGATGTCCTAAGGAGCACCCAAGGGTGCCAGGCAGGAGGGTGCAGGGGCCATGGGGCTGGCCCTGCAGTGCTCCCCGTTAATGGTTAATGTGGCCAGGCAGTGGCACAGGCTCCGCGCGAGCTATTGACGCTGCCGCTGGCCCCGGGAACAGGCTGTACCTTGCTGCCGCTGTTTGCATCCCAGCCGCTCTGCCCCAGCCACCTGCCCTGCCGGTGCCCTGCGACACCCAGCTCCCACCCAGGCTGTCCCCCAGCCACCCTGATGGTGGCTTTGGGGGTGACAGTGTCACCTGCGGTGCCCCTGCTCGAGCTGAGATGGAGATGAGGCTGGGACTGGGCATGGCGGCACCCAGCGCACCCTGTGTGGGACACTCCCATCGGATGCGGGGTGGCAAGAGCAGACCAGGATCCCTTTTTCTTTTTTTCCTCCCCTCAGCACCCCAGCCAGGCGAGGGGGGAGCTGCTGTGCCTCTCGGCCACCATTTCTGGGAGGTGAAAAGCATTCAGGGAAAGGCAGCGTCTCCCAGGGAGCCTTGTGCCAGGTCCCAGTGGTGCCCGATGGAGCTTTTGGAGGACGTTTTGGGGGTGATGGCTCCGGTCCTGCATTGCTGCTGGGCTCTGGGCTGTCCTGGCGCCTTGCCGTGCCATGCCCGTGCTTTTACCTGCACCTTGCATCAGAGAGGTGCTTGGGGCGATGGGGTTGCAGATAAGGGAGTGTTTTCTTCCTCTTGTGTGCAATAGGAGAGAAAACAGCAGCTCCTCAACCTGCGAATGCCTCAGGGCAAGGTCATGTCCCCAGCGGGTCCGGAGCTGGAGTGGGGCAGTGAGCCCCAAGCAGGGGACCGGTGCCGGAGGTTTTGGTCCCTGGGGGTGGAGGGGCAGAGCTGGGGGAGTCCCTGGGGGCTGGGGACAGCCAGCCGGCAGCTGTCACTGCCGCTACAGGGCTCTTCTTGGCTCTTGCAGGCTGCGACTCGGGCTTCGGGCAGGCGACGGCACGGCACTTGGATGCCATGGGCTTTCGGGTGTTCGCCAGCGTGCTGGACCCACAGGGTCCCGGCGCCCAGGAGCTGCGCAGGAGCTGCTCGCCAGGGCTGACGCTGCTGCAGATGGACCTGACCAAGCCAGAGGACATCCAGCGCGTCCTGCAGCACATCCAGGCCCACACCAACAGCACAGGTAGGAGCCTGTGGCACCCCCCAGGACCCCACGCAGCTCCCCAGGACCTCAGCCTGCAGCCAGCGTGGCAGTGCCAAGCCTCCATGTGCCCCCAACATGAGCTGCATCCCTGCTGACAGCCTCCACTAACGGGGCTTGTCCTGGCACACCCCGCAAGTCCCCTGCAGGACCCCCATGAGCCAGGGAGCACCTGGGATCCCCAGGGTGAGGGCTCCCCCATTCGGGTCACCTCTTCAAGCTTCCCATCCCTGCAGGGCTCTGGGGTCTGGTGAACAACGCTGGCTTCAACGACACCATCGCCGATGCCGAGCTCTCGCCGCTGGGCAAGTTTCGTACCTGCATGGAGGTGAACTTCTTCGGTTCGCTGGAGCTCACCAAGGGGCTGCTGCCCCTGCTCCGCTCTGCCGGCGGCCGCATCGTCACCGTGAGCAGCCCCGCGGGTGAGCAGCCTGCCTTCGTCATGGCCCGCCAGACCCCTGGCACCCCCAGCTCGGGTCGAGCATCCCCACGGCGTGGCACGGCTCCCACTCCCCACCAGGCACCTCCGCTTCCCCAGCCAGCCGCATAGGGCCGGTACCCTAAGCCCTCTCCTTGTGCAGTGGCTGGGAGTGCAGCCCTACGCAAGTCCTGCCAGTCCCTGCCTGCCCCCAGCCACGCAGGCAGCTGCCTGAAAGCCTGCTCACTCATCCTTTCTCTCCTGCAAGGTGATCTGCCCTTCCCCTGCCTAGCAGCCTACGGGGCCTCGAAGGCAGCCCTCAGCCTGCTCATGGACACCTTCCGCAGCGAGCTCCAGCCCTGGGGTGTCAAAGTCAGCCTCGTCCTGCCTGGCTACTACAAAACAGGTACGAGGGTCAGCACCCACTTGCTGCCTGCACCTGCAGGCAAAGGGCAGGTACCCCTGGGGAGGCAGAAGATGGAGCAATGGCAGGTGGTGCAGGATCCAGTTTCTGAGCAGCCCTGGCTACCTCCCTGGGGACAGTGGCCATCGTGTGGCCTTTGGGCTCCGGTTAGTGAGAGGCACGGGTGCAGGATCAAGCCCTGCCAGCACCTTCTCTGCCACAGGGGCTGGCCAGACCAGCTCAGCCACGTTTATGGTGGCACCGTCCCCACTGCCAGCAGGATCCGAGACCTCTGGTCAAGCCCTGGGCTACAAAGAGCCACCCTGGTGCTTCCCCCATGGCAGATCTCTGCCAGGGCTTCAGCAGGACCTTCCCGGGAGGGGGCTGGGGGCTGCTGGCACTCATGCCGGGGGGGGGGGGGGGGGGGGGCTGGAGGAGGGGGGCCACGCAGCTCACAGGGGGGCCACGTCCTTGCAGGGACAACATGCGACCCTGCCTTCTGGAACCTGCAGAAGCAGCGGCTGGTGGCCAGCCTGCCCCGGGAACTGCTGCAGGCTTACGGCGAGGACTACGTGGAGGAGATCAACCGCCAGTTCATCCAGTTCATGAAGGTGGCGGTGGAGGACCTCAGCGCGGTGGTGAACAGCATCACGGACGGGCTCCTGGCTGCCAACCCAGCCGTGCGCTACTACCCAGGGCAGGGCCTTGGGCTCATGTATTTCATACATCGCTACCTGCCCTATTTTGTCCGAGACTTGTTCTTAAAAGGATTTTTCATCAACCCCAAGCTGCCCCGAGCGTTGCGGCAAGAGCACCACAACGACGTGAAGAAGGCCTGACCTTGGCCCGCATGCGGTCGCGGGGCAGGAGCGAGCCTTCTCCCGGGATTTCCAGGCACGCCAGCCCCCGAGCGCGTGCGCAGCCATCGGCATTGCCCTCCTGCACTGCGGGGGAACAATCAGCACTAGATGTGAAAAACCAAATTGCTTTCCAAAATCAGGCAGATCTATTTTCTATTGTGCAAGAATCAACATTTTCTAAAGACCTTGTTTTTGTATTTTTTCTAACCGTGCATCCTCCAAGGGGGCCGCCCCTGCCTGACTCAACGGCTCTGCACCAGAGGCTGGGATGTACCTCAGGCGTTTCTCAGCTACCTGACATCTTCCTTGCTGCTGTGGGAGCTGCAAGCGTTTGGCTCCATCACCTCTTGGCTGGGTCAGGCCCAGGATCCCGTGGCCACTGGTACGCCAGCCCTCACCTCCCTGCTGTTCATTACACACTCCACATGCTCCTGGCAAGCGCAGGGGCCGAGGCCAGGCTGCAGAGCTCTTCACGAGATAAACTACGTGATTGTCACTTTTTAAATAAATCTCTTCTTGATATGCCACTGGGCTCTGGCAGTCTCCTTCTGCAGCGCTTGGTCAGGGATGCCCGGCCTGCTCACTACCATCTGGCTGAAGGAGCAGCGAGGGCTACAGCTCCTGGGCACCCACCGGCTCAGCACCCAGCTGCACCCACAGACCAGGCACCACACACAGCTTGGGCTGGAGTGCAAATGCCCAGGGCCCCAAGGTGGGGGGGCAAGACCTCCCTGCCCGTGGTAGAAGCAAGAGCCCCAAGTCATGCAAATACTACTACAAGTATCAAATTCCATGGGTAAGAGGCTCCGTGTCAGACATGGGCTCCTCCTGGGGACGGGGGAGCAGGCACCCAAGTAAGCAGGGAGAGCAGAGTGCAATAGGCAGGTATTTATTGGTGTAGAGAGGAGGGGGTCATGGCATAACAAACACCGCAGAGGTGACCACAGCACAAGCTGGGACAGAGCCGCTCTCCATCCATCCCTCCCAGCAGCAGCACCAAGCACGTGTTTCCCACCGGCAAGGCTTCCCCACTGCCACACCAGCCCGGGGCATCTCCCAGATCTCAAGTGCCAGTGGGAGCTGGCAGCCAGGAGCAGGGCTGCCACACCATGCCAAGGGCTTGGCTCCCACCCCCTAACCACAGACAAGCAGGGCCTGGACGGGGCGTGGGACATTTCTGCCACTGGCCCCCCTCTGTACTCATCCAGGTGACAACGTGGAGCCTGATCTGAGGGCTGCCCTGCCCAACAGCCAGCTGTGTCCGTACAGCTGCACGGCCGTGCCAGTCCAGATGCCCCGCGCAGGGGAGGAGGCTGCACCAGCCTGGATGTCTGCACCGGGGGGTGCAGGGGTCCAGCACCATCCACAGAGCCAAGAGGAGCCCCGACTCTTGGATGGTTGTGGGTTTTCAGAGGAGGAAGGAGCTCAGCCAGCTTACAGAGCCCTTTCAAGCTGCAGGGCAGAGGGGAGGCTGATGAGACTCGCTTCTGAGGACATGGCAAAGCTGCGCTAGTGCAAATGGTGCTGGAGATCTGGCTCTGCCCTCGCATTCCCAGTCCTGGCCAGGGCTGCCCAGTCTCTCCCAGGTCAGGGTTAGCTACAGGGGGATGCAGGGATTGCACAGCAGCATGGGCTACGCTACAAATCACAAACTAAATCTCACAGGAACAACACTGACTAGGAGGCGCACAGAGCACTGACAGAGAGGATCCCCAGCCACGGCAGACCCGATGCATTCCTCTGCGGCAGTGGGAACCTCTCGGAGGCAGCAATCCCCCGGCTGGTGCTTGCTCTATGAGCCTAAGCGCATACAGTGGATTAGTACAGTAACATGGGGACTATTAGATACACAACAGGAGGTGTCCCTCCTGCTACACAGGGCCAAGCCTGTGCCACTGGTCCCTCCGGACCCCTCACAGCACACACAAACTTCAGCTTGTGAATAATTTAACTAGCAACTGTACAGTTTCCTCATCTGAGCCAGTTCCACAGATGGGACATCCCTGGAGTCTGGGCAAGGGGTAATTCAGGGAGTTAGACAGGGGTCCCTCTGGACTCCAGGGGCGGGAGGGTCGGACAGGAGCAGAGCAGGGTTAGAAGATGGGAATGTAGTTGTCGATCTTGGTCCTGTGCCGCTGAGCGATGCACTCTGCGATCCACACAATGTTACGGCACTCCTGCTCCTTCAGCTTTACGAAGGCGTAGAAGACTCCAAAGTGGAATTGGTTGAGGAAGGCCAGCTTGTTCAACTTCACCTGGGGAAAGCCCAGAGGAGGACGTGTCACTTGCCCACCTCAGATGGGAGGATCTGGCCAAGGCAAGGCCTGGAGTAGCTTGGGAGGTCTCATGGCTTCCCTAGCAGGCTGGAGGGCTCAGCACAGGCATCTCGCTCTGCACCTCTCTAGGTCCTCAGGGCAGCTCTAACCTACAGCACATGGCTCAGGACAGGCTCTGACATTTGAAAATCCTCCTTTCCCACATAATTACACTCTGGTTTTGCTATCAGTGTACCAAATACCCACCAGCAGCCCCAAACTTGCCTCCCACACTGCTCTAATCTGTCTGGGTGAGAACATGGACCGAGAACCATGCTGGGCCCCCATTCCCTTGCTGGAGCAGCGGGCTAGCGTCCTTTTCCTTCCCCCAAGCTCTGTTCATCCACAGCACTGCTGACAGCACAGCAGACAAGCTTGCCGCTACCCTGAGCTTTGCAAATGGCACAGGTAAGCACGTGCTGAGAAGCGTCTCGGGGCTCACTCACCTCATGCTCAAAAAACCTGTCTTCAAGAGTCTTGTCTCCAGGGTTGCTGCCAGCCCCTTCAAACAGCAGCTTGTACTCCTGCAGGAAGACATTACAAGAGGGTATACCCAAACCCCAAAGCCCTCCAAGTTCAGCAGCGCTCTTAGGCCACGTACATCAAACAGACACCCCAGCCACCATGGCAGGTCAGCAGAGGACACAGAGAAGCCAAGAGCCTGCCCTGTGCACACAGAACAACGGTAACAGGATGCTGCCAAGGCTGCGCTGCACGCACACCGGCTGAAGGCAATCCCCAGAAAGGCAAAGAAAGCCTTTATGTCATCTGTGAGCTTGTCCAGCCAGAGATCCTACCCCTTCTCTGAAACACACGGTGCTCAAAGCCATATCATCACTTTGAGTCTGCAGGGAGGATGCATCAGGTACAGACCCCTCCACATACAGACCAGAGTGTTTGGGCCAGGCCCCTGTGCCCACAAACACTGGCACGTGCCCTGGCTGCTTTAGCAAGGGAACACTGAATGCTCTGACTCCAAACAGGTCCCCAGCCATGCACAAGAGCGGCTTAAGGAAGCCAGACACATCCAAACGTGTGCTCCCAGGTCAGCGTCTCCCCCGCGACTGAACCAGAGCTCAGAGCGAACCCCTAGGCCTGGAGGTACAGCACGCCACTTCTTGCTGAAGACACATTTCCACCCCGAACCACCCAAAGAGAAACTGTCAGTGCTGCCACACCAACACCCCAAGGGTTTGGTGGCAAGGGCAGTCCCCACACCCAGGGACAGGGCACACAGGGCACGCCTGGTCTCCCTATCACCACTGCTACGGTAGCCATGACTTGACAAGCCAACAGCGTCCCAGGTGAGCCAACTCCACCTTGGCCAAGTAGAGCACAGGACCAACAGTAGCAGCAAAAGATAGCCCTCCCCAGGCTGTCAATCCAAAAGTTCCCCCAGATCCCCGAGAAGCCCTGACCCAGAGCAGGTCCTTGCACCAGCCCTCACCCCAAAGCACTCACAGGGTAGTAGTCAGCAACATTTTTGACTTGTTCGTAGTCATCTGCTCTGGCCAGCTGAGCCAGGCCCTCAGGGTAGAGTTTGCCACAGTGTGGGAACAGCTTTGCTCGGTCCTCCTTGGACAGCTCAGTACCAAATGAGTTAATGGTGATAATGAAGGCCCTCCGGTCAGCTTCGAACTGTGGGAGAAGAGTGGTTCACCTTAGGATGCAGCATCTTTGCCAGAGGCCAGCAGATACCGACGCTGCTCTGAACAGAGCCACATCAGAGGGCAGCACGAGCAGGCTGCCTGGGACGTGCACAGGCTACCGGTGCAGGCTCCCAGTATGCCCAGTAGCTGACGCCTAGGGAGCAGTCAGGTGAGGAAGTTCCCACCCCAGGCATAAATCAGAACCCTGCCAAGGTCCTGGAGTCTCTCTTACCCACTGCCCCTGAGCCCTGCACATCCCACAGTCAGCCTTGGCATGGAGACGGGCCATGCTCTGAACAGCTCTGGTTGTTCTCCAGCTCGTTGTCCATGTGAGAGGATGGAAATGTTGCCATGAAGGCAACAGATGTGTCAGCATCTGGCAAGACCAGGACTAGGGAACCCAACCTGTCCAAAGTCATGTGCAGGCAGTGTCTTCCTAGGTCTCCCAGTGAGCAGAGTGTGCAGGGATGCTGAAGAATATCTTGAGCATCCTTAATGTTGGCAGACAGGCTGGGCCCGAGCAACAAATATCACAGCAATACCATCCAGCTACAGGGGTTTCCAGACCTACCTCCAGGATCGGGCACATGGCATCTGCTGTGGTACCTCCCAGCACCTTGCAGAACTTGTAGAAGGACTCCAGGTAAGCCTGGAAGAGAGACGGCAGATGAGCACTCTTCATCTACTGCCCCACAGGGCCATTCAGCAGGGGACAAAACAGCAGGCAGGGATGCTCCAAACACTTTATAACACAGCACAGGCACTCTCATCCCATGTGAACTTGGCTGCTGCACATGAGGGACAGTGCTTCCCCCAGGAGCTGGGGGCACAAAGGGTTGTGGTTGGGTTTGTTCAAGCGACTGCATGAGTTTACTGCAGGCAACATCCCCAGGCAACAAGGTTAAAGTCTATTTTGCTCCTTTGAGGCGTCTAACTCCAAAGCATTTACTAAAGTCTCACATGGTTTCCTGACCCCGCTCTGGCCTCCACAAACATGCCAAGCCACACAACTATAGCTGCAAGACCTACGCTCAGAAAGTACCGCTGTGTAAGCAGAGTCAAGAGATGAGACAGGACATCTGTGAAGGAAACTAGCCATCCTCTGTAATTCTCTTTTCGCACTGCAGCCGCTTGGTCTCCATCCCAACTGGAGCACTGCAGAAAACATATAAGGCTAGGCACAGCTATGCTGCCTCCAGGAAACATAATCCTTTGCAGAGATGTACCGTAATCCAGCTGGAAGATGACTGTATCTCCCAAGGGGAGCCCATGAAGGCAGTGCATGGCTAAAAGTGCTGTTCAGCAAAAACTCTCTCAGAAGGAGCCATCATGTGATAAAATACCTCCCTAGACAGAGAGCTGCAACCGGAATCACTTAAAAGGGATGGAATACAATGATCCTGAGACATCACAAATCTCTGCTTTGTCACAACAGCTCCAGGACTGAAGATGGACCAAGAATGCATGTGTTGGACACCCTCAGCCTCTGCACTAGGAAAGCACCTGGATTACTGTGTTCTGCAAATATTTGTTACCACACACAGTGCAAGAGGATGCTGCTGGGTGAGCATCACACATCAAAAACAAACTTGCCACTGCTCAAGTGCAGGAGAGCACAGAGCATCAGTCTGCAGAGCTACGCAGGAACAAGGCCATGGATAACGGACTTTGCTTGAGGCTGACAGAAGAGGGAACCCAGATGAGAGGTTCAGTCACTGCCCTTCCCAGAGCTCACACACAAACTTAAGGCTTTAGAAGCAAAAGTAGGTGAACTCAAATATCCAGCACTGAGTGAGGATCCAGCATCACAGGCACCATGGAAGCACAGACTGTAAAACAGCCACACTGGGTACCCTCCCCTGTGGACCCCTCCGGAGATGACAACAATTTACAGACACTCTCCAGTGTCCTGAAACCCTCAACCCCAGAAACTGTAATCACTTTGCATTTAATAATCCTTAATGGACCTTTACTTCCATGAACCCACTCATTCTGCCTCCTGCTAGCCTCATTTGTCCATCACACCCAGCCTGAAGGGAGACCTGTGGCCTGTCCATCCATGCTGACTTCTCCAACACTTCCTGCGGTTACCACCACAGCTCCAATTCACTCCTCTTCCAGGTGAGGAATGCCAACTGGTTTTGTAGTTTCCCATACAGAAGTCATTGTACCCAAACCTTTAAACGTGTCCTCCTTAGCAACTTCTGCTGTTCATATTCAGAGAGGAGAGGAACGAGACAGAGTTCGGGACAAACGCGCTACAGATGAACACAGAAGCACTTGCTTAAGTCAATCATAACCCAAGATTTCATTTAGTAGTAGAAAGGAACAAGGAGAGCCTCACTGTACAAGCAGAGTTAGGATGACCTCCTTGCCTCTCCCATACATCACTCCACATCTATCCACATTGATTTGCCTGCTATATTTTATTGTCCAGTCACAAAGCTCCTTCAGCTCAGCAGGTTCCTACAAGAAGGCTGCCAAAGGGCCAACAGTCAGCCAGCTTCACTTCAACATACCCATTTAGGACATGGAAAAAAGGGAGCAAGCATTGAAGATGATAATGCCGGCACACCTCTGTTGTAGGACTCCGCTACTGACCACCCTCTATACTAAAAGTCGACTGCTTACTTTTAACCTCTGCTCCCCATCTTACCCATATTTCAATTTGAGAACCTTCTCACTTGTCATTGCTAACATGAAACCTTTGCAATTACTCTCCTCCTATGAATCCTGTTCAAACCTTCTGTCTACATGCTCACGGATTCCTTCAAAAAAACCTCCAGTAGGTCTGGGAGGTGGTGCTTCCCCTTCCCATGCCAACTCCTCCTGGACAGAGGCATCTGCCTGCTCTGTTCCTCTGAGCAGCTCTGTGCAGATTTTAAGACCTGGTTTTATTTCCCTCATTTGCCTGTGAAGACCATTTGCATTGTATTAAACATTTTCCAGTCCTTGGGGGAGAGAGGTGGCTTCAAGTGAGTCTGGCAGCAGCGGTTACCTTTTCCACCCTTGCATCCCTGTGCTTTGTTACTGACAGAGTGGGCTCCGCTGGGGCTGCTCTTTATCAAGAATCAGTCCCAGCACACACCAAGGGGTGTCAGGCATCCACATTCAATTTGGAGGTAGAAAGAACAGAATGCAAAGCAGCATCCATCCTCAGAAAGGAGATGGGAAAGGATGTGGCAGCTGGGACCAAAGGAGACAGCACCCCCCAACCCACTCACCCCTGTGCTTACTCTGCTCCCTGCCTCATCTCAGAGGTCTGCACCCTGCAAGGGTGCAGGTATTTATGCGTACAGGCATACCTCCCCCCGTTACAGCAAAAGACCAGTACATGCCAGAGGCCACAAGTGGCTCCTTCTCCCCTCTCTTTGCCTTCTTTTCTTCACGCCTGACCTGTTCTCTGCCTCACCAAACGGGCCACGGCTTCCTTAGGAAGCAGAGGTCACGCTGACTCCAGGCTGGCTGTGACCAGCCAAAACAAGGTTGGCAGATACAATCTGCATCCCACCCTTAATCCGGAGAGCTGAGATGGAGCGATAGCCACAGCCTGCACATAAACACATGCTTTGATACCACCAGCTAAAACCAGACCGGGCCTGCAGAGGAGACAACAACAGCTCCCCATGCAGGCTCAGGACAAGGAGATCCTTAGCCCCTCCACATCCCTGTGCCAATACTGTCCCCAGCCTGCAGGATTCCTCCACCCCAGCTGCACCTTTTACACTGCTCTACCAAGAGCATCCAACTCCAACCACAGCCACCAAAGGCTTGAGCAGACTGTTGGAGGCTCTTCTGAAAAAGCTCGAGAAAGAGAGCCAAGCCCATGGAAGCCCTTCAACCAAGTTTAGGATCAAGCCGCTTTA
This sequence comes from Grus americana, assembly GCF_028858705.1. Classification (NCBI taxonomy): domain Eukaryota; kingdom Metazoa; phylum Chordata; class Aves; order Gruiformes; family Gruidae; genus Grus; species Grus americana. The sequence continues at coordinate 21,763,149 of NC_072864.1, read as the reverse complement.
GCCCTTTGCATGCAGTTAACTACACATCTAAACTCGTGTGGTTAAGGAGCAGCCTGCCTCGGGCCTGAGGAAATTTATTCAAAGGCAGGAGCTCTAAAAAAAAAAAAAAAAAAAATCTCTTGCACAGACTCTTGACAGCCTGACAGCTCCAAAAAAAAAGTCACTCTGCCTAGCTCTGGTACCCTAACTCTGCACAGCTGGGTGATTGGAGGTCAGGCCCCTCCAAGAGCTCTATCTTTACTTTCCATGCAGATGCAACTAGTTCTTGATCATGCTCACTCTATCACCACTCCAGGGAAGAAAATAGAGAGAAAGCAAATTTACTTTTAAATCTACTCTAAGAGGAAAATATCCTCTCCCCTTCAGTTGAAGAAAGCCAGCTCCAGACCCAAGACAGAGCTGTAGTCATGCTAGGAATAAAATAGGGAAGTTAATATCTCTTTCCCTTCCCAGAGACTCATTTACCTTATACAGTGTGTTTCGAATGATTTCAATGTTCATTTCATCCAGGTCCTGTTCAGATATGCAGTCTTGGAAGAAAGCAGCTGAAACAGAGCCACAGACAGAGTTAGCGTTGCCCTAACCAGGCCCATGCCTGGCACTTTCCAGACTCCTCAACAATACCAGACAGAAGCACACCCTATGCTGAGCTCGTCCCTCCTAGGCCTGGCCCTTATCTTCAGCAGCCACCAAACTGCCATGACTCAAAACCTCAGGCTCCACCGTGGTTCCCCAGGCCACAATCATTTTTGGGGCTCTCACACCAGCCTATTCTCAGCAGAAATTCTCAGCTCTAGTCCCCAGCATCAGTGCCAGAGCACCCTGTATTTAAAAATAAGCAAACCCCAAACTGTTCCCAGATGCAGGCACTCAGAGGTGACAAGACAGCTTCCAAGTTGCCTGCTACAGCATGGCAGCAGTGCTTAAACATCTGCGAGACAGCAGGTAGTGAGTCCTGAGGAAGCTGGTGCTGCGCTTCTCCCTCATCCTCCAATATCGTAGTTGGATTAGGGAGGCATGGGGATGCCACAGCTCCTGCAGCCCGTGACACTCCATGGGTGGAGCCAGAAGCTGTTTCCCTTGGTTAGGTCTATCAGTCCCATTTTCCACTTCTTCCAAGGCCTTTTATTTCTCCAGCTGGAGGTAAGCAACAGGAGACAGGATGAACTCGTGTATTTTGGTAGGAAACTCAGCCTTACATATTTTGCTAGACTATCTCTGGGAGGGAGTTTGAGAAGTTGTTGCCACCTAAAGAACACAGAGAGGTGTTTCAGACCTAACACACAGTATTGCAAGCTGCGGATAAAGGTAAGTCTAGTGCAACATAAGGCTCTTGTACCATTTGCTTGTTAGCAAGAGCACAATAAAACCCATTGACAGGACTTTTATGACTTCTTCAACTCTCACACAGCAACCAACTTTGCTGAATTTGCTACATAGAGAAATATGATCTTCCTCAGCTTACGCAGTCCAGCTGCGGGTAAAGCACACTGCACTCACGCTGAGAACTGACCGGTGCTCCACTTTGTGTGGCAAACCAGGTACGATGCAGGGTCATACCCCTGGCGGGTACCACTTTTATAGCATGAGCTCCTTGGCACAGAGAGCAGCCACACCATGGGTCTAGAGAGTCCTGAACAGGGGTTAACCCCTGCAGAGGTTTCTTTGCGACAGTATCAGAGACCAATGCCACGTAGCTGGAGGAGCACTGCTCCCTATGGCTGGCAAAAATGAAAACAGAGTGTGCCAGGACTGGTTTTCATTGCAGGACTCGCTGGCTAGCCTGGATAGCTAAGCAGTGGCTACTTCAGAGTAGCAGAGGAATGAGAACACAGCTATTTCAGTTCTTGGCCCTCCAATATCCCAAATTAGGCTAACAGCAATTCTTATTTTGCCCTGCTAACCTATGAAAGCCATTTGGGGTTAGGCATTCCTACCAAGCCACGTAGCTACTCAAGTACTTTTAGGAGATAGAGCTGCTGTTTCTTTGCGTGTGGTCACTGGAAAGAGCGCAAGTTAAACAACTGGAGCCTGCGTGCCTGCTTGTTTAGGCAACACAGCTACTCCCCATGCTCTCCTGCTGAAGAAATGCCACACTAGATGGTAGACAGCCTCAAGGGCACCGTCAGGGCAAAGGTCTGAAGAACTCAGCCTAGCTAGGTCAGAAGCAGGCAAAGGTCACTCCTCTACAAGTACACGATTGCAAGAGGCCAAGACCCTCAAGTGGCAGCCTCACTCTCCAGAACCACCTTGCCAGCATAACAGGGCCTTTTCACTCCATACACAGCTGGAAGTTTTAAGGTCTCTGAGAACTAATACCTTTGAAATACTTGCTTCTATCTTATTCCCAAAATTGGAAGGTTCTCACTTACTCATGAGGAGGATTTTCTTCCCACACATCATCCCTACAGCGGGCTCAACTCTCAGTTCTCCTGCTGTGTGATTGCCCTACCTTGCAACCCAGATATCTCGAGACATGTTTTCCCTCCTTTACTGGGCTCTATCTGGCAAATCATTTTTCCATGACAACTACTTCATTTGCCCCATTATTACACAGAGCATTTGCAAAAGCACTTTCAGTTCCAAAACCAACTATTTCTATCAAAGACAATATGATGATCTAAAGTGTTATGTTCTTTCTAGAAACCCCAAAAGAATGATTAATCGCCGACTCAGGCGTACCTCATTACTTTTTTGCCCACAGATGCTAACCTAGAAAGTCTCCTGTGACTATGTCTCCTACTACTGCAAAAAGACTTCCATCTTTTCTCCAGAACCACTTCCTACACCTTTTATCTTTAAAAAACGTATCTGTCCAACTGTTCATAAGACACTTGGTTTTATTGTCATGCGCTTCCCGGTCAAGGCTTGTAATTGTGAGACAGTATCCCTCAGTGCAGGATCCTGCTATACAATGAGCTTAAAAAGGCTTTTGGAGACTTTTTTTTTTTTGCTGTTGCTCGTTGGGGTTTTTTTGGTTTGTAAAGAGCCTTCCTTGATCTAGAGCTAATTTTATCAGTCTCGGAACAAGACCGGGTATGTGCAGATCTCTATAATTACCTACAAAAATTGCCTACAAGAAATTGCCCAATGGTCAAACTAAAAGTGCTGGACATTAAGTGACTCATGCCAGCAGAGGACCTGAGAGCCCTTCACTAAGGAAGCAGGTGTACCATGTGTTCCATGACGATTATTAAAGAGATCACTTTGTCCAAGACTTCTCAAACTTTCTCCTTCCTCCTCAATTTCAGGTGAGGATTCCCAGAAGAGCTGGTAAATGGACATGTCTAGCAGATCAGATCTAGCTACACCTGCAGTGTCGTGACAGCTCAAGGCCTGGCTCTCACAAACCAAACTCCGCAGCAATCTGCACTACCAGTGTGCTGGTTTGGACATTTGTTGAAGCATACAGAGAGCTAGCTGGTTCTCAGGAGGTAAAACATAGGGCAGGCATAAACCTGAACTCAAGCGCAGGCACCGTATCTGTGCATTACCCGTCGCTTTGTCTTCCTGGAGCACAACTTAGTCTTAGTTGGACCTAGTTAGTCTGGGGGAGGAAGGGACATCTGCTCCACGCACAGCTGAGAGGTATTTCGAAAGGCTCCGCTCACCCAGGGGAGTGTCCACCAGGATTGCATTGTAGAGCTCTGCAGGCGTCTGAGCAATGTTCACGGCTTCCATCTGCTCGAAACTTCCCAGAGGATGGCACTTGGGCACCAGTTCGGAGATTGAACGCTGGTGCAGGGTCCCAGTGATCAGCAGAATGACGTTGTCAATCATGTAGCTGTACCTGGAGGAACGCGAGAGGAAGCCTGTCACGATACAAATAATGTAAAAATCAGCACCTGGCACCAGATGGACACACATCTTCAGTCCCTGTGAACATCTCCAGAAAGATGCGCCCTTCCCATGAAGGACTAGTAAGGTGCCTCCTTAATGTCTCCCTATCATCCCAGCCTAGGAAAAGGGATAATCCCAGGCTGTGATTTATGCTACAGCTGAACTGCACCATCTGGGCATCTCCTACCTACTATTGAAGAGTATTAGATTGGAAGGGATTTCTGGAGGTCTCTGGCTCGATGTCCTGCTCCAAGCACAGCCAGCTCCAGCTGCACTTTGAATTATTTGCAAGGATGTATATCTCGCAGCCTCCCTGGGGGTCTGCTTCAGCATCTGACCACACTCACAATGAAAAGTCTTTTCCCAAAAGCTGATCAGTCTCTCATCCGAACCCCATGCACCTCCAAGAGCAGCCTGGCTCCACCTTCCCCACACCCTCCCACAAGATAGCTGGGAATATTTGTCCTTCCAGCATTCCCACTGCTCTCCTTGCATTGCACGCTTCCTGGAGAGCACGTGCAAAAGTGCGAGTGATGGGACACCAGCAAAGGGGAATCTGCAGATAGCCTGGCTTGAGCTCAGCTTTGCTGCCAGCAGCACTGCTCCATCTTGCCAAGACTATGGAGAAAGGGTCACGTTTCTGCAGCCCCACTCCCTTCCAAAAACAACAGGGCTAGCAGCTTTGGCACAGCCTTCATTCACACAAACACACACACAAGCTTTTTCACACCTCTGTCATCAAAAGCTACATGCTTTTTCGCATTAGTCCATATTATGATGTCCCTAACCAAGTTCTCCGCCTGCGTTATACAGGATATGCAGATTCAGGCTTTGGCACAGCGGTAATGGGACATTCAGTCTGTAACCATGAGCATAAGTTCCACCAACACAAGCTCTTTGTGGCCCTTCTCTCCAGTATGGCCATGTTTCTCTTGCACTGAGGAGTCCAGAACTAGGCACAGCACTCCAGGTGAGACATCCACCAGTGACGAGTAGAGGGGAAAGATCAACTCCCTGTTCTCCCAGTCCAGCCAGAGAAGGGAGACACAGTTGGCCTGAACACTAGGAATACAAGAAGGGCTAGTGGCCTTCTCCAAGTAGAAGGTCCAAGCAAGGGATTGAGACATCACATAAATACAAGTAGCTGAGAGGAAAAGTGTCCCCAGCAAGAACACGAGCGGTGCTCTAGGCACCTTCACCACCATAAGTCAACCAAGGTGAGACCAGGAAAACATCAAGGGATTTTCTTTTTTTTTTTTTTCCCTCTCTTTCTTCAGTCAGCAGAAGATACCTTTGCAAATGTCCCTCAGGGAAAGGGGCAGGATATTTGGAATTTTACGCTCCCTTGCTCTTGCTGCTAGAGCTCTAACTCTAAAAAGTTAGATGATGGAAAAGATCAGGCCTGAACTAGAATGGCAGAAGGAGCTGTGCACATCTGGAGTTGGTGCTCTGGGGAGGTTCAGGCTTCCCACATGTACCTGAGTGCTGAAAAAAAGGGAACTTAAGGCCAGTGGACTGGGACTGGGGCAAGGGCAGGGACAGCAAGGCTCTGCATGCCTTTGTCAGAAAAGCATTGGGATGCTGCATGTCTGTATATTTCTGAGCTAACAAGGAGGACACAGTGCAGCCCTGTTTCCCTTTGAACCGCATCAAAGGCGGGCAAGTGGAGCCAGTTAAAGGCAGATTTTGGTCGTTTTTATTAGATGGGCTTGCTGCCTCTCAAATATGCTCAAAGGGCACGTCCAGGAACAAATCCACACCTTAGTTCCTCAAACAGGTGCTGCCTTTTTCCTCACACTGCAGGGCTTGGTAAACGTACCTACCTCCTGGCTCTACTATTTTTGCTGAAACCCCTTCTGTGTTTGCAGCCTACCTTTCCAGGGACGCTCAATCTAGAACCACAGCAATCAGCACAAGGTTCCTGTACTAGGAAATCTCCTTTTACCCTTTAATCCGTGAGGTCATTATCCTGCCTTCTGTTTGTGCAACTCTCACCATGGCGATGATTGCAATCTCCAGGACAGCAAGAAGGGCCTGTTTATGAGAACTGAGGGGAAGTCCCTTGCAGTAAGCAGCTGGTTCCCAGTAAATACAAGCATCTGCAGATGCATGTCCATGAGGTGTGCCAGACCAAGGATACAGGAGATCATTTCCCAGCTCCACCATCTGCCCTCAAACGTGCAAGTTCGCTTAGTGCAACACAGTAGCTTTCAGGAAAGACCATAGGCGGGACTACTCTCATCAAAGCAAGGCAACAACATAGGACCAGACTAAATTTGTTTCAACTCAGCCTACAGTGAAGGAACAGGCAAGGAAATAGTCATTGCACGATACTCTAGCACACCTCTTTCCCATTCCCAGCTTACCACGGATCTCGCGCTCTACAAGATATTTGCAGCTTGCAAGGAGCCTGGCCAAAGTCAACCATACAAGAGGAACCGAGGGAAACTGCCTGGAGCCCCTTCTCTTCGCAGGTCTTCAAAGCAGCTTAGCTCCTGGCTTACTGGAGTCACATTGAGCTCATCCGTGTGCTCTCAGTCCAGCTCAGCGTGAAAGCCACAGCAAGGTTTGGGGAGAACAGCCCAAATCTGTCCCTCTTCACACATGAGAAGCTCCTGCTTTCAGACTGATGGTCCCAGGAAAGACAACCCAGCTGGCTTCTGCTGCCAGAGCACATAGCATGGCATTTCATTTATACCTCTTAACTTGCTTGTTTCCTCATCCTTCAAGGAAGTCCGGGGAAATGCAGTCTACAGACCAAATGCCAAGGTCTCTAAGGAGGCCCAGCAGCAAGTTTTTGAAAGAGTACCTATTGAGACTACTTAAATCTCACTGTCAGAGGAGGATTAATCCCTGCAGGAAGAGGGGTTACCATGCACAAGACAGAGGGGAAACTTCTCATTCAAATTTCCACTGCGACAGCATTGCAAACCTTTACAATAACAAGAGAACTGCAGCAGGACAAAGGTCTTCTTGTGCCTGCCAAGGCCAGGCAGACACCAGCACCACTACCTAGTCCTTCCTGATACTTCCCGTTTCCTTCAAGCGAGCCCAGACCATGTGTATTCACAGTCAGTCCCTGCTCGATCCCAGCAAAAGCAGTCATGGCTCAGTCAATCATGACTACGAGGCAAGTCTTCTAGTGCCAGGGCAGCTGGAAAAGCCTCCTCTCATCTGTGGAAGGGGCAACACTTGCCTTCCTGTGCCAGCTCCCAGCAAGAACACATCTGCCTCCATTAGTACAGCTGTACTAAGACCATAGCAGAGGTGCTGGCTACACTGGCATTTCCTCTCAGGCCCAAAGGATTAGATTAATTATGGTGGCAGCAGTTTTCCTAGGAGCTTCCAACTACTTGTTTAATAGAGCAGCTTTTGTCATCATCCTCCCCATCTCCTATTGGGTTCTTACCAGCTTCAAATGTTTCAGCTTTCATGGTTAATGCAAGCTCATACCCCTACAAAAGCATTTGAACCTTCACTAGCTCTCAGTGCAGCTAATAAGAGGAACAGACTATAGGACATGTCAGAAAACAGGAGCAGTTGATCACCTGCAACACCATGAAGTCTTATTGCAGTCTGCTTGGCATGGAAAAGAGATTAGGACATAGGATGGTCTGGTGGGAGATTGGTAGAAGGACCAACAAGCTCCTTGGTGAGGACAACCCCCTGCAGTAGGCCACTGGAAACACTCAGTAGAAGCTCAGAGGAGAAAGTACTACATGGAGGCCCTATATAAGCTAAAGCCAGCGACATGGGGTGGAAGGGCTTTATTTAAGCGGTAGAATGGCACCGCATCTCAAGCCCCCAACCTTGCCTCCACAAAGACCGTAGCAAAACTCTTGGGCAAAAACATGTTTTCACTTCTGCTTTGAGCTGCTATCTGCTCACGCAGAGAGATGGACATGAAAAGAGTGGATGTTCAGCCAGCGTTTCAATGTGCACAGTTACGCCCTGCCTCGCTCTTCCTGTTACCCACTGACTTGAGGTGTGGTATATTCCAGAAATTCACATTCACAGAAATACAATTTCAGTTGATACTGAGAAGCGTCAGTAGCATCTCACACAAGAGTAGAATTTCTTATTAAAGGACAGGAAAGAGTCAGCAAGCACAGAAGTACCATCCACAGCATAAGAGCAATGATGGTTTACAGCTTCCTGAAGTCCAGGACAACCAGAACCAGTATCCTCGCTCCTCCAGCGACACTCAGTTCAGCACAATCCACACAGGGTGGCACTCGCATAAAGAGAACAAAGCCGGGCTAGAATATGCCTAGAGAAGCTAAAAGGTGTGCATGGGGGGTAAAATGTTCCTTCTAGCAGCAGCAGGTCACAGAGATCACTCTCACTGCTGGTTTTGGGACGTATGGTCTCAGACAGGCACAGCAGAGACCTCTCAGAAAACAGGAGAGCCAGGCCCCAGAAGCTAACTTCTGGGATAGTCATCCGTGGATAGCTATCAAGCAGAATCAAGGAGGAGAACACACATGCAAGAGCCATGTACAGGTACTATGACTACATCGTCCTCCTTTTGGAGTTATTTAAGTACAGCCACAGATAAACAAAACACACAAGAAAGATTGCAATGGCCTGGTGAACATCAGGAAAGGCTTTTTAGCAGGGTAGCACATAAAATGCATGTAAGCTCATCACATGGGGCATTTACAACTTGGCCTGAAGGCATAGCCCTGCAAGGCATCGACCCCAAGACAGTTAGGGCTTCTCCCTCCCCCACTTACTAATCTAATCTAATCATAAAGAGTCATTGTCCTACAGCAGATAGGTTGGTTTTTTATTGCTTTCTGCTCCAGGATACTAAAGAAACCGTAAACAATACTGCAAGTGATCACAAAGCATGACTAATGACGGAACATTGCATGACCTGCGTTTCTCAGGGATCCTCTGAAAGCCTTGCCAAACTGTAGCTTAACAGCTGCTCTGCAAGGGGTCACGAGGACAGCCCTCCGTCTCAGCAAACGCAGAGAGCTGATGCAGAAGTGCATAGCAAGGAAGAACCGGGCTGCAGCTCGGGGGTTTTGCCAGGATGGGTTAAGGTATTGCATTGCTCAAGCAACTTTAATGCTTTCCAAAACCAGCATTAGACTTTAATGCAGACTAATGCTAGCAAGGCCAAAGTCACTATGTGATTGCATTGGGCAGTGGCTCAGATTACCGTAGAAGCATGTGTTTATTTTGGGATGAAAAAGGGAAATCTCCAGCGGAATCAGAGCAGTACTCTGAACTCGGCATGAATTCTAGAGACAGCTTTAAATGATGATGAGGTTGTTTTGACTATAGTCACTTTAGCATCTAGCACTTCCCTCTTGCAGCTCATCCAGTTCGTGTATTCAGGGGGCTGAGGGAAGAAGTAACTTAAGGAAAAGGTTGGATGTACCACTGCTTCCTTGGGTTTGTGCATAAGTACACAGACCCATCTCTCTATCCCCCTGGGTTCAAGACCTGAGCAAAGGTGCCGGTATGCAGAGCCACTCGTCACACCCCTCTCAACCTCCCAACATAAGCAGTCACGGCAAAAAGCAACACACAGACTTCAAAGCACAAAAGAGCAGTAGCTGACGCTAAGAACAGTGCCAACAGTAAGATGCTTCTATCTGGAGTGTCATTTTAAGATCATCAGTAAATAACAGTATAGCTGTCCTGACGGGAAAGGAGAGGGATGTTGCGCATCAGGAAGACCTCAGTGCCTCACCGAGGCTTGTTTGAGTAATAGTAGATGAACCGAGTTAAGGATTAAATCAGTTTTTCAGCTCAGACTAGAGCAAGTCAGACCAGCAGCTTCTGGCCAGGAGCAGTTTTACCCCTCGTCTGCAGCTGAAGCTCAGGCAGTCCAGGGAATGGCAAGAGTAGATGCAGCATGTGATTGTCTCTGCTCAAAGTGCACTGATATCTTCCTATCTTTGCACACTGTCTTTCCTAGAGTCACACCAATAAAAACCACACCTAAGTGGTAGGTTCGTGAACCTGCCAAAGAGAAAGCTGAGAATTTCATGGTTGCCACCACAAACCAAGGGCACTCAGCCAATAAGTGGGTCCCCTGCTAAACTTAGATCAACGAGACCATTTCACAGCAAAGAGTTGTAACTTCACAGTACTACAGAGGCTGTGGCAGCCTTTCAAATCCAAGTATCCAGGAATGTTCTCAGCATCAATCTATATTTAGCTGCATCTCCACATGATTTTTACCATCTTGTAGTGAGTCTAGGTCTCTTGGGATACTGACCTCAGTTTTCCAGTGGTATCATCCGGCTCATAAGCAGTCATACAGTGTTAGCTGCATTAAAGGCTAACGAGAAAAAAAAGCTAGATGAAGTACTTTACATTTTGAAGCTTTATGACTATCATATTGTGTTCTAGATGCGTACAAACCACTTGAAACACCGGGGAATGTTTTGAACACCTCACAGCCTCATGTAAGAGTCTCTGTTTGCTTTAACTCAAAGCTTGATCTCAGAGCTTGAGAAACACTAGGCTGGTATGCAAGGCTGAGTCCTGGCACTCTGTGCTGTGCTGAGCAGACTTCAGCACTAATTACATTTTAAATATTGACCAGAAACATCTAATCATGCTGCTTTCACACAGACCAGCTGCAAAAGCTAAACTTGCATATACTGTTTTCTTACCTTCCTTACATGTAAAGCACTATTAAAAAAATTCCAAGGATATAAAAGAAGATTAAACTGCACAAACTCACATTGTCCCCAAAACTGCCTGAAGTAGTTAAGAAAGCTGAGTGAGTTTAACGGCCTAAATGCCCTTAGCTGATTCTCAGTAAATGTGTGGTCTGGGCTTAAATAACACAGAATCCCAGACTGGTTTGGGCTGGAAGGGACCTCAAAGCCCATCCAGTCCCACCCCCCCTGCCATGGGCAGGGACACCCTCCACCAGCCCAGGTTGCCCAAAGCCCCATCCAGCCTGGCCTTCAACACTGCCAGGGAGCCAGGGGAAGCCACAGCTTCTCTGCACAATCTGTGCCAGGGCCTCAGCACCCTCAGAGAAGGATTTTTTCCTAATATCCAATCATAACAACATATAGAACGTTACTGTGTATAAAGACCTACTGCCAGCAGAAGACAAGGAAAAAAAACATGATGCCACTTGACATGCAGAAAACCATATGGGGTAGACGCAATATTTTGCTTGGCCTCTAAATATTGCAGTATTTACGCAAAGCTCTATAGAAGTATTTGCTAGATTTCAAGCTAGCATACAGAATGGATCTGGAAGAGGGGACTAGGACCCAAGATGCCCTCAGGAATTCTTCAGGAGCAGTGCTGTTGGCCCCCAGGCCTTCTCTGGACTGAACTTGCCAGCCTAGAGCACTGGGGGAGGCAAATCGATGGAAAAGCAAAAGGAAAATGAAGGCTGCTAAGGTCCAGCACCAGAAGACCTTGAGAACGGTTTCAGTCAAGGAGTGAAGCATATCGCACGGGGACAGAAGTGCTCAGCGAATGTTCATCCAACTGAAGGCATTGCACGCAGGTTGTCCTCTGGAAAAGTTGCAACGACACATAAATTGATCAGAGGAGCACTGATAACCTCTTAACATACTCCTTCCCTCCCTATTTTATGCCTCTAACAGACATACTGTCCAGCCTGTAGAGGGAAAGATTGCGAGAAGGAACATGAGGGAAGTGGTAGGACTGTCCCTGCGAGCTGCAGAATCACCAAGGGATTCAGCTTTAAACAAAGCCCAAGTAGATAGTTAAGTCCCCACACTGCCTCTGGATGAAACAGCATCAGCTTGGACACTTGCGGGTGTTATCCAGGGGCGATGCGTTCTCACCTAATCACCCACAGCTTGCATGCTAGAGCCCCTTCTCAGGGCTGCAGAGTTTCATTAAAGATTTATCTTTCTTAGTGAAACACAGGCCTACATCTGGAGCTCAGCAGTAGCATTTTGCTGCATCTTTACTGCCACTGATAACCTTTTGCTGGCTTTTCCAATCATTACCGTGGCTTGCTGTGCTTGCTAGGCACCATGCTAACACCTTCCAAAAGAAGAACAGCGATGATCAGAAGGAGGGTTACACTGTTCCAGTTCAAATCCACTGGCCAAATGAAGTGTTCTCCAGGCACTAGAGGTTTGGGGGGAAGAAAAAAAAGCATCCACTCAACATAATACACAGTGAAATCCACCTTTCAAAAGAGTCCCTTTGCAATGAGGACACCTGCAGCCACACCATTTTGAAAGATGACTTCCATGGCCACCACTTAGGCATGCAACCCAGTCCATTTTCATAGACATTGGTTCTGGGAAACTGGTATGAGATCTGTATCCTCTAGGTATGCGGGAGAACAGATGCAGTTCTGATGCTACCACCCACAGGATGCAAGTCTGTGATCATTTCCAGACCATTAGTTACATGCCCTCTTATTTTGAATATTGCATAATCCCTCCAAGAACTTGGCTTATCAGTTCAACTTTGCACTCCCTGCAAACAGGGAAGCTGTTTGTCAGAAACCTGTGCTTCTCTGCCAAAACTGTCTCTGCCAGAAAAGGCTCATAAACCTTTTATTGCAGGATCCCCGGCCACTATGGTAATTTTTGCTTCCCGATCCCACCGCCTCTAAGGAGTCAACAACTAATCGAAAATAGTATAGTGCACTTTTAACCACAGCAGCATTAGGAAAGATCCTTCAGATTGTTGCATTCACCCAAATAAACTGCAAGTGTCTAATGTACAGAATTTGGATTTTTTTCTTCTGCAAGAAAAGACTTCGAAAGGATGCAGTCGTGTTTTATAACCTCTGCAGTTATACCACACACTCCAGTATATGTAGAATAAAGACAGGCAACTTCCTAATCCAGAGAAGAAGATTATTGCTCTTCAGCTCAAGTAGCAATTGAAACAATTTGGCTCCAGAAAAACCACTGCTGCAAGATTAAGTTTGAACTCAAAGTTGTGCAGCAGAAACTAGATCTATCCAGTGCAGGGGAGAGGCAGAGCAAGACTGGGTCAGGGAGAAGGTAATAGAGGAAAGCGTCAGCTAAGAAAAGGCATGTGCAAGGGGAAGAGGTACATGCAGCCTCATCAAAAACACGTCTTGTGACCACAAAAACATACTGAAAGTCAAGTTCCCAGCTGCATCCTCAGGGCAACAAAGAACCTGGTTCCCAGCCCTAGCAGACTGGCAAGGTAAAGACAAAAGATGACCTAGTCTGTCCTCTGAGGACGAGCTTCATCACAGCTTTGGAAAACGTGTTTAGACCTAGCTTCCCCTCAGACCTCACTCCTACAGCGGACTCAGTTTCCACACAGTTACCAGCAGCTCCCCCACCTCAGCAAAAGATCGAACCCTTCTCTGCCCATCAGCTCGCTGCAAGAGCTCAAGGGGCCCATCAGCTGCCAGAGCCCTCACGTCAGGCTGCTGTGAAACCAGACTTTCCAGAGCAGGAAGAAACTGTGCTAAAGCAAGGGCAAAAAACCCCCTTCCTTCCCCCCGGAAAAATATTAAAGCTGACAATCTGATCAGGCTACAGCAGGCTACAGTCAGGAGAGACAGCGTGAACCACAGATAAAGAATTCTATCTAAACTGTATACAGGAACACTGGAAGGAAGGAGAGACAGGACATGGCACCGTGTCAGGCTAACACAAAGAACAAAGCCTTTACAGAAAGGCAGGGCAGCACATCACCGAGAAGAACCTAAAACCCACTTCCATCCCACAAGTCAATACGTGCTTGTTGAATTCAGGAAGTGGGTTTTGCTGTTTCAAGTACACTTAATACCTGTTTGTTGCTGCCCTACAGAACATCGCTGCATTCCCTCAGCCAAACATTCTATTGTTTGTGTTGGAGCAGAGATGTTAACAGCCAACTTGTGCCTATCAGTCAGAACCTACTACGGTCAGATGAAAAACACAGGGAAGCACCAGCAGTCTGCCAGCAAGGAGCTGCCCAGCAAGGCGCAGAGCTAGCAGGTGTTTGTTACAGAGACCATGGAAGTTCAACAAGTTGAGCTTTTCCTTGCCATGATATGCAGTGGCAGAGGCTGCCAGCTACAGCCACCACTTGAAAAAACAAAAGGGAAATCAGCCAACTTCCTCAATATTTTGGTACTAACAACGCAACACTTGCCACAGCAGAGTTCCTGAAGAGGATCAGAGCCAGGAAAGAGTCAGCGTGGTGCCAGGAGAGGAGCACAACAGGACAGAAATCAGTGGTAGCAAGTGACTTAAGAAATGAAGATCTTGCTTTGGGGTTGCCACCTAGCTGCATTCTAGGGTCAGTTTTGTTCGTGTGCTTTTAAACACCGTCCTCTCCCCTAAGCTCAGGAGACAAGTTAAGTGCTGCCCATCTCCATAGGTGCCCACCCTTACCTGGGGACAGGCAGCCATGGGGCAGGAGTGCCACCTTCCGGCAAGTTGCAGACAGCGCTGCCTCATCTCCCTGGAGCTGGGCAAAGGAGAGGACGCCAGGAGCACACATCCTCCTGGTGCTCCAGAGCCCCCCCGCCATCCCCGCTGCTGCTTCTCTGTCCCGTGTCCTCATCTAGTTCATGGGCCACTTAGAAGAGGTGAAAGAAACCACGAAGCATAATCCCATGCAGGCTTTTGGCAATCAAAGGGGACAAGGACTACGGCTGCTCCCAAGATCAGACAGTTCCCCAGATCTTCTCAGCAATGTGCCCCAGATCAAGGTCTAAGCACCCTCCGAAAACAAGCAGAACAGTCACCTGTGAATCAACTCAAAAGCACCCCAGAGTCCAGCAGGACATTCATGAAAGAGAAAGCTTGCCTTTTTTTTTTTTTTTTTTTAAAAATGCTTGCTCCACCTCCTGGCATCAGTGTTCGACACCCTGGCCACTCTCAGCAAGATGGTACCCAAATGTTTAACGGGCCTCGATGGGCCTGTCTTGTGTGAGGTGATCCAGTATTTCTAAGAAGGCAAAAAAATCTAAGTCCATACAAAGGCATTCAGCAGCAGTGAGTTTCAGAGCTCAGCTGGACATGCTACAGAACACTTCCTTCCATTTCAAGCCAGACACACCACCTACAATCCCACTTGATTTTTAAAGTCTCTGTTTACAACCCAGTGCCTCTCTCTCAAGAGAGTCCCAGCAAACTCAAGCTTTCCTCCTGCAGAAGCTAGCCCTGCTCAAACTTCCCATATCTTTCTACCATTTTCTATTTCAATTCAGTCTGTACAGTTTTAGCACACAGACACATTCGGTTGAGTACAATTTCTTCTTCTGACCAGCTGGTGCCTTGCTTGCCCCGAGCTGTCTACCAGGAGCGGTCTTTACTATTTCCTGCACAAGTTTCATTAACTACTATAAAAAGAAAGGAGTGGGAAATAGCCATGTTCAAAAGGGAAAGATAAATCACCCCATTACGCCTATTTGTGTGCCCAGGGTGGAGGATCAAGTGGCCCAGGCTTGCCCCAGTATCACCCAGGCAGGCAGGATGACACAGTACCTCTGTGCACAGGCACAACATCCCCAGCACTGCCGACGTCTGTTGGCTGAACGTTGTACAATGCTGCCTAGCCGTAAGCCTGGGTGCGATGAAGGCTACCGGCACAAGTACGTGCTGCCAGCCTCCAAACAGAGCTGTTCTCCGCTCCAACTGTTTGGGATGCTTCACACTGTCAGCAGGACAATAATCTCTGAAACTTCTGATCCCTGCCCCAAATCAAGACCTATTATGACCCATGGGACAGTTTCGGGGAACAAAACGCAGCCTGAAAGGCACCCCAAGTCACATCTAGTCTACCCTCTTTTCTACTAGCTCAGTCACTAAATATATTAGGATTATCAACAGAAGATATTAAAACCCACTGGGCAAAACCAGCATTCTCTCCAAACTCCCTGTGTTTCATCATCCTCATTCTTCTGTTTTACTATGTATGTAGTGTCACTGGAATTTATAAGAGCTTCTAATACACTGATAGCAACTCCCACCTTGGGCCAGCTGAAGCTGGTAACACCTTCTCTATTTCATCGATACTCCATTGGTGTGATAAGCGCAGACTCAGAGGAGACCCGTCCATCAGTGGTGCAGCAGAACCACACCAAAACACAACGGAACACTTGTGCACTTCATGCACAAAAGGCTCCGCAAGAGAGTGGAGATGCTCCACGTAGGAAAACGCTTTTCTGCTGCTTCATCTTCTGCCTTCCTCTAGGCAGCACTGCCGACAGTGGCGTTAAAATAAATCTTGTGGGTAAAAAGGAAAAGAGATGAGAGTGATGACAACTCAAGGAAGAAACATCCTGTGTGGAATGGGACCAATATGTTCAAGAAGAGATTACGCAGTTGGCAAGAGACACAGATAGCTGCACAGAATCGTGTTTTGCTATAGAGAACTCAAAGAGACAGAAGCAGAACAAGATCAAAGTTAAATCAAGCTGAGGGCAAAACACCAGTTTTAAACTTAAGTCATTCCAACAGCTGGCAAGAACCAGCCCATAGGATTAGATGAGATGTTTAAGGTTTTCTCTGCACAACTCAAGCTGGATGTAGACATTGGATAAAGGTCAACAGGACTGGTGTAACAGGAAACTGGATTTCCACAGCCATTCACAGCCTTCCTACCAAATCACGCAGAGTGTAATGAGGGCAGGCATGGTCCGAGACCTTTCAGCTGATCTTTTCCACACATGGTTTTCAAAGTTAGGGAACAACAAAGTTTTAAAGTCTGCAAGATACTCATGTGTCCTGCCCAAACTATTGCCTTTAAAAAGATACGACAGAAGCTAAGAGACCATTAGTGATTACTATGATACTTCCTTGGAGACTAGACATTTCCATAAACCTGTAGAGCCGCAAAGGACAGGCATTAGTGAAGGACAAACTACGTAATATTGCCATGCTCAAACAGTACTTTGCTGCGAAGACATCAGTAAAGATGGGCAAAGAGGTATTTTGAAAGTTAACTTAAGTTTGAGAAAATACAAGAGATTGCTCCATACAACTAAGATGATGAGCTAAAAACTGCTTCATCCTTTGCAAACACTGCTCCAAAATCAGGGCTTAGCCATGTCTTGCTCCATATCTGGAGTCAAATATGAAAACTTCATGAGTTTTAGCACAGGCATACCAGAAAAAACTATTTCTTGGAAAACAGGAAAGGCTTAAGAGACAGGCAGCTTTAGCACAGTGACCCAGAAAATAACAGATATGAGCCACTGGGTTGGAAAAATGAGATAGCGTCCAGACATAGGAAGGATGGAACAGGAAGGAATACAGCAGAAGCAGGTCTTTAATCAATATTTGCACATACAGATGCAATGGATAGGCCAAAATTTAAAATCTTTGAATCGACCACAAAGGCCTTTCCACATTGGCCTGCACCATTCAAAAGATCTCTAGGTGGTAAGCAAGATAACGCAGACTCAGCTGCTAAAAAAGCAAGATTAAACACCACTTGCCGGAGTGCCTGCGATGAGCCCAAGCTCACTATAGCAAATAAATGAATGCTGATGCATCTGCTGTCTGACTCAAGAACAGAGTACAATCTTCCTCTCAGAGATCCAAGTTAAGGTCACATTCTACTGACCCAGAAATTCACTTTTGTCCATGAGATATCTCCTTACTGCTCAGAGAAGGCCACTGGCTACGCTGTTTGCAAGCCAAACTAGAGCTTACAGGCACATAGACTAAGGAAAGAAAAAAAGGCAATTTTATTTCCATGTTTCAGATGCAAACTAGCACAACTGGTATCTCACTAAGGCTAGCAATTTCTTTTTATTACCAATTAAAACAAGAGCAACACACAGGGAAGCAGAGGATTGTGGAAAACTACTAGGAGAAGATACTTGCGAGAACGCTGTGCTATTTTAAGGTTTTCACATCAGCTGAACCTGCTGTGGAAGCACACACACCCTCAGCATGTCTTTTCATGCGCTGACAGAGACATGCTGAGGCTGCTGCAGCTCATCCTTCCCTGCTGCATATTCTAGGCCCTCCCTTCCCCTAGAGCTGGTGTTCGTTGGATCCCACTGAGCTGGCCCAGAAAAAACAAATCAATGAAAGATTAACCCCAAAAGTGAAAAATTGTTCAATTTTTGGCCAGCTCAACTCCCTGAAGCAGTTTGTGGAGGGTCAGAGGAAGGCCTACAGCCCCTGCGGTGGGATGGCAGAATCACAGCAACCCTGACAAAGGTTCATCAACCTCGGTGGGTCAGAACTAGCATGCAACTGCTGTCATGCACGTGCATGTGTTTTACAGCCGGATCATATTTTAAAAATTCCAGGAAAATTTAACACAAGCCACAAGGGTGACAGTTCTAATTGAGACTGAACCAATTCTGCAATGGAAAGCAGCTACGGAGCTGTGCTGACGAAGCGTGCACACCCCAGGAGCAGAAGCCTTTAACGACGCAGTGATACCGTGCTGCTGGTTCGAGACCTCCAGATACAACCAAAACAGTTTCATTCAAGAAGCTGCAGAAAACATAGCAGCTACAGGGCTGAGTCTGAGAGCCCTTAAGTCTGGAAGAACACCAACATTTCAAATGCTGTTCACGAACAGCTGGTACTCACGTGATGAAGTCCAGAAAACTTGCTAGGGGCTCATATGCATGGTTCCTCATGTGACGAAACTCCACCACCATCTTCTCCTTCAGCTTGTCGTCTATGACAGAGACGGTGAGCGGGGAGGCTTCATTGGCCAGGAAGTTCCCATAGTCTGTGCTCTGGAGGTGCAGTTTTAAGTCTGAAAAAGAAAAGAACAATTTTACTCTACAGGGTCTGTGTTGGGTTTGGGGGGTTTTTTTGAGCATACCTAAGAGGGCTGTTGCTCAGCACTTCTCTAGGCATTCTCTTCTCTGAAAGATCACCTAGACAAAACCCACATCTTAAGTCATACCCTTGTATTTCTGCTCGGTTTTATCATGGACTATCCAAACGCAGTAAAAGATCAGCATTTCACCACACCAGCCTTGCCCCATCTTAAAGACAAAACTGTGATGCTATCTGTGTAACAGCACACATCTGTGCCAGCTGTCCAGTGCGCTTGATCAAGGTGGAAGGTTACTGATTTTCTAGGAAGATTGCTAGAAATCTGGGAAAAAAAAAAAAAAAAAAAAAAGAGAAAGAAACTTCAGCACTTCATCCAGCCAAAAGTGCTTCAGAGAAGCCTGCAACCAGAGCCATCGGGACCAAGAACTCATCTGCACCCACAAGCAAATTTCCTCAGATATAGTGATGTGGAGGCATCTGAAAAGCTTTTAAAGTCAAAAAGACACAAACCACCTTGAAATTATAAAGCAGCTAGGTTTTACATTATCAAGTCAGTCCAGCTAATTGCACCGGTAAACAGAAGTCAGGCATTAAGAGGTAGAGAGGGGCTGGTGAAGAGGAAGATCATTTAAATCCATCTCGTATGGCAGGCAACCCCTGCCCGGGATGGAGGAACATGCTCAGAAGCCTTCCCCTCCTCCAGTTTCAAGCAGAGGAAACCTTTGTTTCCTCCATTACCCTTGCTGCAGGTCAGGTGCCCAACCAAGCTGCAGTCCTGGCCAACAAGCAACCACAACATGCTGAGCTCTGTCAAGATAAAAGCCCTATTTGAGCCAAAAGCATTTAAGTGTCTCTATGGAAAAACTGAATCCAGAACTGAGGAATGTCATATAATCCTAGTCTACTAGTTGCACTGGTACATAATGTTCATCTCCCTTCAGCTTCACCTCAGAGGACCAGTTAGGCGAGCACCCTCCTAGGGATTCAAGACCTTTATGGAGAAAGGAGAGTAGCTGGAAGAGTTTAGTCAAACCAGATGTGAACACACCATCCAGAGAAAACAAAACAGACATTTCTCCCTGGTTTCTTTGAAGCAGGAGAACTGAGGTTGCCTTTCCCTTCCACTGAACCATACGAGTCCTCAGCATTATGGCACGAGCATCCACGGCACCAAGGTCAGAGCAAGGACTCAGCCTAGCTTGAGGAGTTTGACCTTTGGACATTACATCCAGCTCCAGGCACGAGCTGGAAAGCATCCTCTGCACCAGGCTCCAAGCTGTCCTTGTACTGTACAGTGCGATACTGTCCTCAGCCCAAGGGCTGAAAGAGTCAAATGGCTTTCAAGCAGACTTTAACTCTTCTGGGTATTTCCAAGGAGGTCTAGCAAAGATGGTTTTGACCCAGCACTCTTTAGTTATGAAGATATTACCACTGCTAAGTCTCACAGGAAACAGATGGTGGTTATAGGGGGGGAAAGGCCAGAGACTTAAATAGCACTCAGTCCCTGTCATGTTTCTCAGCGGTTTACTGGAGAGTTTGGTGGTACTCCTACTTTTAGTAAGGAATCCTGGGCACAGCAAAGAGAGCTACCCGCCCAACAACACACATCATGGCTGAAGCAAAGAAAACTTAACCTAGATCTCTGCTCCCCAGACTATGCTGCAGCTAAACAGCTGTTTTTTATTCTGCTGAAACATTATCAACTTATGCTTGCACTTTCAAGGTGGGAAAACACAGTCTGAAAAACTCAAGGCAGGGACAAGGGTCATGTTGAAAACTCCAAAGCCAAACACTAGATCGTGCCAAAACTCAGAATGCCCCTCACCTCCATGCAGCCTGCATAGGATTGTTACTGACAATAATCACTTGCTAAACCCTGTAAAAAGCCCAGCTCACAGGCAGCACTCTGCATGCAAAAAGTTCTCACCCATCTGTTTTGCAATTGCTTGATTTTTGAAAGCTAAGATATAGTCACAGAGGGGAAATCTACCGGAATTATGTCTTAATGAGTTTCAGTCCCTCTTTTGAAAGCTCTTGGGTGCTGAGCTTTGGAGTCCGAGTGGAAATTAAGTTCCACTGTCAGATAACTGCTTTACTAGTTTGCTTTTAGTGGAGGCTGGAGAAAGCATGGAGCAAAATTCAGCAGTTGCTCAATGAATACAAGAGAAAAGCTAAGAGTATTGCACCCATAAAATCAGACCACAAGGGAAGGCACAGGAGACTGCAGTAGCTACATTCATATACCTCCTACTTTCAGTTCTCTGTAATTGTGCAGAGCTACAATAAAAATTAAGCCTGCCCAAAAAGGCATGTGATGTTGTTTTGCAGCTATACAGGACCTTGGAGAGGAAGCAGCTATTGCATATCCTACCGTGCCTTACTTCAGTAGGGAAGCTTCCAAAGGTTTCAGCTTGTTTCCTCAACTCCAATTCTGCTCCTCCAAAACCATCAGTTCCTTTTGGTATCATCATGACTTGCAACTCCGCTCTTACTTTTGAGGCTGCAAGAAGCCACCTTGCTCTCGGGTCTCTTGATGCTATAGAGACACAGTGACACAAGAAGTAGAGTTTGCTGTATCATCCACTTCCAGGAAATCGAAGCTGCATCGCATTTAGACCAGAATCACACAAGCTGCATGCTGAGCCTTGCAGCCTCTTCCTCAACAGCTCTGAGCAAGCTCCCATTAGCTGCTTAGCCAGAGCATTTTGTCCTGCTCGATGGGGGGGGGGGGGGGTGTGCCCCCCCAACCCCACAGCACATTATGTTGCAACTGGAATAAGGGCCATGTTTATATAACACTTGGAATTAATTTTTACAGGGAAGGCCAGCCACAAACTGCAGGAACTAAACTCTTCTGAATCTCTTAGCATCCAAGCAGACAGAACAGAACATATTTTCCAACAATTGGACCGGATTTATAAAACCTGACTCAATGCATCCCACAGCGTACCAGTGCCTGTCCTCCTCCAGCCACTGGGCCAGTTACCGAACCACAGCCAAGAGGGTTTGGGAGTTTTTAGTAAGACTATTCACATCAGGCTTCTCAGTTAAGAGCAGACTAATCCCGTGGTTTCACAAATCCCCTGCCAGAATTGCTGTCCCAGTAGCACGGTGACTAATAAGTGGACCCACTGCTGAGCAGGCCTCAAGCTCTCCAAAAGCTCAAGCTCCTATTTCCTAACGCTGCCACTGGCAGCGACAGCAGCACCTCAGCAGGGGCAGCTGTCAGAGATCCCACACACTGCATGTGGACAAGACACCAGTTGCAAGTCTTCTGCCATGCCTCTTCCCCAGCCGCCTGCTGAAAGAGAAAGAGACCTGCACCCAGAGCCCAGCCACCCTCAATGAGCTCCTCCAGATGCTGACTAACAGCAGCACACAGCCTCAACCTAGCAACTGCTTTTGAGAGGTACGTTTGCCTGTTTCGGCATTTTTTCCAAGCAGTTCACGCACTTTAAGAAACAGACTGAGCCAGCATTTGGCAAGGGAGTGCCTGAATTACCATAATGCTTTTGCTTTCTCCCCCGCAAAAACTGGTGAATTATGGCCAGGTCACAGTTCCCAGAAAGCTGCCTCAAGCAAGAGCACAACAGCTTGTCAGAACGGCAGCCTTTTTCTGCTGAGTATTCAAATAGGGTAGCGCTCAAGATTACCGTGACATATACTTACAGCCACCTCCTTCCAGCTCTTGGATCAGGCCCTCTGGTTTCGATGCAGCTGACTGTGTATGAGGCATAAACACAACTGAAGCTTAATTCAAGGCACCGCTGTGCGAACACCACACCTCGACATTTCAGATGACATTTTCTTGAGAGACTTCAGATCCACAGTAACATTACTATCCTCTCCTGCAAGTTTGCTTTGTCATAGCAAGGAATCAACCCATCACTCAGTCTTTCAGACATCTGCCTGTCATCAAAGCCTGTCCTATAAGCCCCACACGGACAGTGACCCAATACCCCACCAGCTCATACTTCTACCCCTTCCTTCTTCCTGTAGCTGCACTGCAGAGCTCTGAATCAAGTTAAGGGCTCAAGCACTTCCAGGCAAGGACTGATTTGTCTTCTCATGCACAGATATAGAATTAGCTTTCGCAGCTTCTGAGCTGAACTGATGTTTTCACGCAATTATCTGCTGTAATCTCGACATCTCACTCCAAAGCACCCGGGGCCATCGCTGCATATATAAAAATTAAAATATCGTTTGCCATCTCCCAGGCCTGAGGCAGTAAAGTAGTTGAGGGATTACACAGCAGTCTGCTGATCAGCTATATCACCCACATCTCCCTTCAGACGACTGCAGTCATTACCATTTGGCTTGTTGCTGTCTGTTTACAGCCACCTCAGACACTCCTGAAGCTGATTCTCTGAAATTTCACCCGAGAAGCACCCAGAGACCCTTCATTCCCTGCAGAATTTAAGGCCTTTTCTGTGATGGCACACCACCAGCAGTGACATGCCACCTCCCCTCTGCTGTCAAGCAGCAAATTCCTCTGGGCCACAGCTGAACACAGAGAACTGTCGTCTTCGGTCCTTTCCTCCATCAGCGTCTCACCACGAGCTCTTCACCTCTCTGAGATGTCCTCAGCACCAAACAGCAGCCTGTGTTTCTAGCCCAGCCCTTCCTGGGGTTGGACTCACCCCCCTCAGAGCTTCAAACCCAGCACGGCCAGAACTTATTTCCTTAGTAGTCCTCTCCTGATCCTTCCAAAAGGTGAGGTAACCTCTCCTAATCTGCCTGCATCTCCAGTAAGCTTCACCCCTATGTAACCCCTTCCCCGCCCCCCCCCAAAAGCAGACCGCACTAAGTCACGGCTTGTAACCTCAGAGGTCCAGTACACTAACAGGACATCGGCCCGGCACCTAGCACAGCAGTTTAAGGGAGAAGCAACAAATCATTCAGAAGCAAAGAGAAACAAGGCAGAAAGCAGTCTCACACTGCAGGAGCCAAGAGCAGAGGAAAAACAAGACGAAAGCACCGACAGGCTGCCGAGCAGTAATACCTGCCAGGAAACCCAGACACCATCATCTTCTAACGAGGGGCAGGACCCAAACAAGAGCTGAAGCTGCACTAGTGCTAATAGCTGACCTCAGCTTGAAGTTTAGCTAGGAGAAGCTATGAAGCAGGTCTCTGCCCAGTAAAGGAGGCCAGAACAAACAGCACAGAGCCTCTGCTGAACCCTGCAGGAAGCCAGAGACCACAGTGTTTGTTTGCCACCATGATTTAGCAGGCCATGCAAGTGCCATCTTTCTTCCAATAAATAATGTTTTCCTTGAGCTTATTTTAACAGGACAGCTGATTACCCAGCAACAGCAAGTGGTTGCACTGGAGGACACGGGACAAAGCACAGAGATTAGCAGGACAGCCTTCCGGCTACTGCTCTGTTGCTGCACGAGCAGCCAGCATTCACAGGACAGGAAGGGTCTATATCCTCCTCCAGTCTCACCATTCCCACATGCTCTGCCACATCTGATTCAAGGTAGATCTAAGCATGGCCATGCTTCAGGACCATCAAGTGGCCTCTCCTTGCTTGGTTGTACAGCAGAGCTGCGCAGGAAAGGATCTATCCAATTCCCCTCACACCCAGGAGAACACCATGAGCTCCACCATGGACCAGGGTGCCAAAAGCACTCTTGGAGGTAGTCCGTAGCTATGATAGCAATGCAACTTCTCTACATGAGAGATACACTGCCCATGCAGTTAAGCTGAAAGAGAAGCCCGTCTGCAGCCTTTTGGGGCCCAAATTCCAGGACCACAGTGATAAAATGGAGGAGAGAAAGGTAGCACAGCCTCTCCCGCTCTTCTCTCAGCAAAAGGAGATACGGCAAACACTCAGTATGTAACACCATAAAGCAACAGCAACCTCCAGGGGAGGAAAAAAAAAAAAAAAAAAAAAGAGATCCTTGGGACTATGAAAACAAAAACACACACTCAGCAGAAGCCTGGTGCACAGAGGACGTGCTCCCTAACACCCATTTGTTGGGGGCAATGGTATCCTCATACATGCCGGAGCCCTGTTTCCTGAGCTGACTGAAAGCAGCACTCCCCTTCTGGGCAGCAAGGGCTACACAGAGCAACCCTGGAAATACTCTTCCAGACTCAAAACCAACCAATGAACCTGTCCAGTCTTAGTTTATTCCACACAATCCAGCCCTGTATCAAGAGTTTAGTGCTCAGTATGTATTACTACAGGTGCATTCAACAGGAAACAGGGCTCCAGCATGTGTGAGGATACCATTCATGCAGACCACCATGCCCTCCAGCTGGCATGGGGCCAGGCAGTCTAGGACAAGTGTGACCTCATTGCTTCAAGCTCTCTGATTTCACTGTTGATTTGCATGTGCCCTAGAAATGGAGGCCTGTGGACTAAACTGAGGAGATGAGAGAACACAGCAGTCTCGGAAATCCTTTCTTTCTAAAATAATCACATTTATTTTCTTCTCCTAGCTACCCTTCACCTCCCAAATGCATCTTTGGGGCTCAGATGGTTACTGTGCTCTTCCCCAAGCTGATGTGACACAACACTACTACCTTGACTACCTTGGGGTTACGAGGACTGAAAACCCAGCGAGTTTTCACAGGACAACTCCACAGCAAGTTGATAAACTGCAGGCTGAGATGCACAAATAAAACATGACAGACCACTGTGGGGGTACGAGACTAGTTCCACACACAACTTAAGCTGAAGACAGGACAGATCCCATCCCTCCATGTGCACACCACTGTTTCCATAAGTCCCCAGCTGAGCCGACTGCACAGACAGAAGCACTAGCACCCACAGAGAGGTGGTGGTGGAAGCATGCAGCCTCTGGAAAGCCTTTCCCAACAGAGGTCCACACTAGCAAGCTTGAGCCAACTACCAGCCACTTCTCAGCTGGCCATTTCACAGCCTCATCACCCAGCTGGAAGACAACACAACCTGCTACTGAATTTCACCACACCAATCACCTTTATCACATTGGCAGGTCAGAAAGAAATTGGCTTCCTACACTGTTGCTGTGGAAGCAAGAGGACTATTAACAATAGGAGGCTCGTGAACACTGACTGGAAGGTAGAGAAATTCCTGTTTCTAAAGAAGATGTTTTTGTGCACTTCCCAGGCTCCATATACTTTTTGCAGTACAGAGCGTTGCAGACTGACAGTAAAGCCTGCCGATAATCTACATTCCAGTCCCAGACTGAACTCTGCTTCTTAAAGCAGCACTGCTGTCCAACCGCATCAACAGCTTTTTATTCTCCAGAGGTGATACCAGACCTCTAATGGGCTACCATGGCTTTTAGGAGCTGGAGAGAGTTCACCATCCTTTTGACAGTAGAAGTCTAGGTGGCTCATAACTTTGGTTATCCAAGACAGATTCCATGCAAGAACAGATCCATGCTCACACCACTGAACCAGAAGAAAACAGCTCCAAGTCCTTCACTGACACCTACTGTCAGAAGCAGGAATTGGCTACAACAGAGGGCCAAGCAGGTTCCAAGCAACATCCAGCACAGGTGGACAACACACAAGAACCTCTGGCTGAGAAAAAGCCAGAGCGCCAGGACTTTAGGAGCTGAAAAAAGGGATTAAACATATTGTTGCCAAAGGTTTCAAGAGAAAGCTTAAGCCAGAACAGCTCTCTCACCCTCCCCTCGATCCTGGTCATGTTTTCCTGCCCCTTTTTAAAGCCAGCTCCGGTGTCTGCATGAGCACAGAAGCCTATTTGGCTCTCTGTTTCTGACTCATCAAGAAGCAAGGGCTCAAATCAGCTTACTTTGTGATCAGACAAGCGGAGATGAGAAAGAATCACACAGAAAAGCATGATCTCCTCCTTCCAGCAGCACTAAGCTGTCAGCCCAAGTCCTGAAGCAGAGAAGTGAATTCCTTTCTGCTTCCAGATGGATCCAAGCACACAAGAGGGAGCAGCATTTCAGACCTGGAAGCACGACATCCTCCAAGCAATGTCAATACCAGTGACCAGCCAGACACCCGATTCCCAGGGCCAGCCCCAGAACAGCCTTGGTCCTTCAGGATTTCTCCATGGCCAAGGGGATCATTTGCTCTGGGACTAATTGCAGGGCCAAACTCACACGCAAAAAGTGGCAGCAAACACAAAACAGAAACAGTAGAGAAGAATGCTTGGCTATTTTACGCCTAAGTACTTATTATGGCTGCTGATAACCAAGCAGTGGCTAGTTTGAGTGCAGACAAGCACTCAAGAGAAGGAGAGAAGGAACACACAATAAAAGTCTGTGGAGCACAGAAAACAGGTACTGAAATGGGAAAATCAGAAGTTAAAAGGTCAGAGGAAAAAAAATTGTCTGACCACAGACCTACACAAGTGATCAAGAGCAACACTCCTTTGAAGGAAAATCCTTTTACAAGAGCACACTAGACAGGGGCATGGAATGCCAAGTGGAGGAGGAATGAGATTGGCAGTGAACTTGGAACAGCCTTCAAGATCCAAACGAAGCTTGACAAGGAGCACAGCAGCAGCCCTGCCACCAGAGAACCGTCAGGAATGGGACAGTAACAACACCAAGACAAACATACGGGAACTCCAAACTGACTCATTCCCAGTGCAGAAAACACTGCTCCGAGGGAGAGCTACATTTACGCAACTTGGCTCAGAAGGCAAGGAGGGGAGAAAAAAGAGAAGCTATAAATACAGAAAGACTACAGAGAGGAAGTTATCTGCAGGGAAGGTGATAAAGTGATAGTTTAGGCCATGCTGACACTTCTGACGAGCAAGAGAGCAGGAATAGCTCTCCCACTGCCCTCTTTCAGGCCCTGGGCTCCATAGCAAAAGTGACAGACACTGCTGCAAGCAGAGAGCTGCAGAAAAGGCTGGATGAGAAGTGGCTTCTGTCCTAAGTAAAAATATCCTGGATATTTTTAAGGTAGATACTGAGGCACATCACAGCACTCTGTTCCCGTTCTGTTGTTTAATGTTTGTGCGAGCAACTCTAGGTAACTTGTATCCAGGGTTCAGCTGGCCAAGGATCCCTCTAGGCAGTCAGTATTAATTTCAATCGCTCAGCAATGATCATCAAGATAAAGCTGATGCTTAATTAGTATTTTTAGAAGAAAGAACAATTCGATTATTATAATCCCATCGATCAAAACAACTAACATCTCTGGATACATATGTTTGTAGCCTATTTCAATAGAGACCTGGTTTTGATCTTCATGATCTGTGATCGAGGTTCTGGACACGACTAAGTGAAAACTGTTAAGCAGGTCACTGATACAGAGGAACAGTTCAGCACCGACTAATTAAGATGAGCTGACCACAGGTGATGAGTATCACAGAGCAAAACCTTCATATCTCTCCAGGTTTGTGCACACTGATCTAGAAAAAAAAGGTGATGGCTGGAAGTCAGAATTAGCCTTGAAAGAGAGCTCAGGATTACAGGGGAAGGGAATCACTAAGATCTGCACCGGATTTTTTCCACTAGCAATCCTTCAATAACAGCAGGTACTTTCCTAGACATCCTGATCTCATCAAAAACTGATCATGGGTACCAGGGATTAAGCTAGATTACCCCAATAATCTTACTTCTGGCCTTAAAAAGGTTTCCTGCACTGCCTTTTAGGAAGCAAAAGCACAAAACAAGATTCCTCAGCAAAGCCTGACAAACCTGCCAGGCTCCCAACAACCGCAGGACACGCACCACAGCTATACAGCCACCTCAAGAAAGCACTGGGAACTCAAGCTTCCCTAACTACCGTATCAGCTGTTGCAATCGCACGGTCGGGCTGGCCGGGAAACGGAGTCAGCTGAGCAGCTGGGGGTGGGGAGGACCAAGAGCCTACTCAGCCAAGGGGTGAAAAGAGGACTGCGCCTCAAAAACGCCACTGTCAGCTCTTTTTCCTACTGCCACGCAACCCCTTGCCTCCCCACCGGCCCTCCACCCTCACATCAACCGAGCTTTCCCCTCAGCCCACCAACCAGGCCTTCCCCTCAGTATAAGGGGGGGTATCCCCACCCGCCTCGGACCCCCACCGCCACTCACCCTCCAAGCTCTCACACTGTACCAGGTTCACGTAGTCACCTTGCCGCAACACCCCCGCCTTAAAACCGCGCACCAACCCTTCCAGGTAACCGTTATCCACGTTAAAATACAGCTCCGGGAAAGACGACATGGCGGCCGAACGACAAGACGAGCGAACTATCCTCCGGCGCCTCACGTGACCCTCCCGCCGCTCACGTGACGCTGCGTGGCTCCGCCCCTCCCTTCCCGGCAGGCAGTGCGAGGGCGGCGAAGCGTCTGAGGAGATGGCGGTCGGGGTTGGGATGGCGGCGACCGGCAGCAGCGTGGCCCCGGCACCGCCGGCCACGCGGTTCCCGGCTTCTCCAGCGCCGCACTCCCCTGTGAGGCCTCCCCTCTTCCCCCCCCATCCCCCCCCATATTCTCCCCCAGCGCTAGGCCTGACGCTGGCTTCCAGCACCCCTGAAAGCCCGTCTGTGAGTTTTTAAGGATTTTCACAGCCTCCGCGGACACTTTTAACCCCCTGAGTGCACCTGGTGGCATGACGGTTAGTGGTGGAGGAGGGGGTGGTTTGCGCTGGCTGCAGGTACCCCATTCCTTTGGGTTGACAGCTTGCAGGTTCCCTGGGTGTAAAGCACCCTGGGCCACCGTGAGCGATACTGGCAGGAGAAGAACACAAGTAAAGCTCCCACCTCCTGGGGCACCCCTCCTGCTGAGAAGCCACTCGTCTACCAGGAAGGGCCCTGCAGGAGCTGCCCTGGAAAATAAAAATGTCGTTTTGTTTGACGTGAAGGTGCCCTGGACTCTTGGCTGCATGGACATGGTGCCCACCTGCGTGCAGGTACCGGCACCTTGCTGCTACCCCTCTCCCCTGAGATCCCAGGTGGACACATTGAACCATTCCCACTCTGCGATGGCTTTTGCTAATGGCTGCTTTATTAGAGCTGCAGAGAAGGAGGCAGCACACGCGGGGAAGGAGCGGGCAGCCCCACGGCATGGGCGCTAGTTCTTGCCGCAGGGGAAATTGGTGCTGATTTTCCTGCAGTAGCAAAAAGCGTTGAAGAAGCGGCAGTAGCAGGTGGCACAGGGGTCGCAGCAGGGGACCTGATGCCCGAGGCAGGACTCCAGGAGACGGACGCAACGGCGTGGGGAGCGTTCTTCTCGGCCCGCAGCTTGCAGTTCTGTGGACGATGCCTGCGGGAGAGAGGAGGAGGAGGAAGAGGAAAAGGATTGGTGCTGGACCACCATGCCAGCAATAAAGAACTGTGTGGGAGAAAGCCAAGAGTGGCTGCTGAAACCTGCCGCTGCCAACAGCAGAGAGCTCTGTCGTGCTCAACTCCAGGCTCGGTCTGTTGGAAATCACCGCTGAGCCCCGTGGGCTCTGGGTGGGCATCACTGCCTCTTCCACCAGGACTCAAGGTCTTTATGCACACGTTTATTTTGAAGCGTAGCCCCAACTTTAGTGAAGGTTGCCACGCCATCTGCCCAAACAGAGACACCAGGGGCTGAGCTGAGCAAGACGCAGCACTGCCCAGCAAGCTCCTGCTCTGCGGAGGCTTCCTGGGCTGCCTCAAGGTTAATTAAATAACCAGACACAGGAACGCAGGCTTGGACCACCCTCCTTTGAGTGCCGTAGCCCTTGGCAGCTCTGGGCAGCTTGTCCCAGCCCTGGCTGCTCCCCAGGGAGCACCACATTGGGTGTTTGCCCCAAAGCCCCCCTGACCCCAGGTCGCCTTGGCCCGAGGCTGCCCCGCTCTGGGGTGTCTGTAAGAAAGCTCAGGGAGTGTCACCTGCGGTTCCAGCGCGCCGCCTCTCTGCATGAGGTCACCGTCGGCTTCTTGGACCTCCAGGGCCATCTGCTCAAACCCCAGCCTGGGAGGAACTCCTGCAAGATACGGAGAAGCTGGACAGGAGGCAGCTGAGGCGGACTGCTCTGATTCTGCTCCCCATGGTCGTCTGTCCCCCAGAAAAAGCCCCCCACTCCCTGCGGGCTGCCAGGGTGGCGGGAGGGAGGAGGCTGCTCTCACAGCAACCGGAGAAGCTGCGCTGCTTTAAGGGGATCCCCTGCATCTGACCCCAGGCGTGGTCACTTCTATTTTGGGGACCCCTGGCATGCCAGTGAGTGGCTGATGGGGGGCAGCAGGAGGACAAGGGGGCCGCAGGACTCACCCGCCGGCTCTGCAGACACCTCCTTGACTTTCCGTAGCAGGCTGGAGTAGCGGGCCCTGTCCGCCCCCTCTAGCCCCCCGCTTGCCTTCTGCAGGTGGCCGCGGCTGAGGTCAGCGGTGAGGACAGCTTGGATCCCCTGCAGCAGCCCGCAGCACAGCAGCAGCACGTTCAGCATGGTCCTGGGGGGCAACCTGTGCAGAGGGGGGGTCCCTGCCGGCATCAGCCCACCTGCTGGCAGCCTGGCCCTGGCCCCGGCCTCCACCCCACCGCCGCCACCCCCCCCCGAGCAGTGCTGTGTCGGCAGGAGGCAGCCTCTGCCAGCACGGCCACCGGCACCGGGCTGTTTGCTCTCTTGGTCTCAAGAGCCTTTCTTGGGCCACCACATGCCAGGGAGCTTCATGCGGACCCTCCAGAGCTAACGCGCATGCCGTGGTGCCCCCCACGTACGGGCACATTCGTGATCTCACCGCGGAGCGGGTGAGCAGCAGAGGATGGACTGAGACTTGATTTTTTTTGCAGCGGTTCAGGGTCTCTGTGCCCCACGCACAGCCTTCAGCAGCCGCCGGACCATCGCGGTGCCACGCCTTCACCGCCTGCACGTGCACGGGATGTGGCCGAAACATCTGACACGGCTCCTGTCGAGCCCAGCACCTCCCTGTTCTTGCCCAGCTCCTCTGTAACGCCTCCCTCTCGCAATCCCGCTTTCTCTCCCCTCTCTCCAGCCGCCAGCCCTTAAGCCACATTTCTGCACCCGGTTTTACAGGCAGGTTTGCAACCCCGCAGGCAGGAGCCCAGGGAACGGGCGGGAGCGATGTTACATGGTTGAAACACGAGAGCCCGCCTGCACATTGCAGCTGGAGCAGCTGCAACATAAATCTCCCCGAAAGTCCCTGGGAAATGGCTAACTGCTTTGCTACAACTCCTTTTGCAACCAAACCACAGGGTTTGGGCACAATGAACAAATGTGGGGCTTTGGGAAAATAAAGTGTAATGTGGAGGCTGGCCGAGAGAGCAGACACCGTTTCAGTTTTGCTTAAGGACTGCAGCGATGGGCTGGACGTCACGGCCAAGACCCTTGCAGGGGGCTCCAGCCCCTCCATCCCACCTGAAAAACCCACTTGTGTAGCTTCTGTGCAGGAAGCAACGTTGGGATACAAAGCCCCCTCTGCCTGGGACAGGGGCACCATCACCAGGAGATGTCCGCCCCCGATTGGACCAGCCCGGGGTTTTCACCAGCCCCTGGTGCGGGGTTTGCTTCCCCCTCCCTGCTTGTGGGGGGGTGCAGCAGGGGGGAGGAAGGTGAAAGTGAAGCCAGCCATAATGCTGAGAAGAGGGTGAGGATGGGCTGGAAGGGGCTCGGCGGGCAGGAAGACCACCCTGCGCACAGCTGGGGGAAGGACCGCAAGTTTTGGGGGCCTGAAAGCCATGAAAAGCAGGGGGGCTCATAGGGAGCCAAAAAAAGGGGGGCGAGAGGGGGACCCCCAGTCACTGCCGGTGGCTGAGTCCCAGCAGCACTTGCTGCTTTGGCAGCCTCGGGGCTCCAGCCCTGGCTCCAGCAACCCAGAGCTGTGCTGGCCCCTCCTCGCCTCCCCATCCCTGCGAAACCGCCCAGCTCTTTGCCAGGAGAGACCCCTCAGTGCTGCGGGGAGCCCCACGGCCCTTGGTATCGCGCCCCGAACACCCCCAGACCCTTCCCGTTGTAAGCACTGACCTCTCCGAGCGGAGAGTGGACTTGCCGCTCGCTGCTCCACCGAGCTCACTGGGAGCACCGCTACGGCTCTCTGCCTTGATGTCCTGCTCCCCACACGCTTACTGGAATTTATATCGGCTTTTTATTAATTAAGTGCTGCAGCCACATGACTCCGCTAACTACCAGGTAGGTGGGCTTCTCTGGAAACCGGGCTTTGTCTGGATGGAGAGGCAGAGGCGGCGGGAGGGAGGACTCCTTCTCTGTGCCCCATATGGCTGTGGGGAGGAATAGATCCCCACTGGCCCCAAACGCCAAATTTCTTGGGAGCGATCCCCACTGCCCCTCCAGGCCGTGTCCCTTTCCAGCCCTGCCCGAGCAGCGCCGGGGCTGCAGCCTGCGGACATCTCCCAGTTCCTGGCTAGAGAAATACCAGGGCTGCGGGCTCCTCTCCCAAGACGTGCTGAGCTCTCTGCTGGTTTTCAAAGGGAATATTGCTCATCCATAGGTCCTGGCAGGTGTCCAGCCACAGTCCAGAGCCTCCAGAGGTCCTCCAACTCCTGACCACTCACCATCTGCAGATCCTTCAGGCTCTCACCTGTGCTAACTGCATCTCTTTCATGCATTCTTTGGAAAACCTGCAGCTCCCCTGAGCCAGGCGCTCTCCAGAGGAGCTCCCTTGCGCATCCTGGGCTCATTCCCATGGGAAGGAAGGAACCCGCTGCTCGGTTCTCCCTGGCCCCGACGCTGGCTTTCACAGCCGTCGTGTGGCTTCACGAGCTTCTTGGTGCTGAGACCTTCAGGGGTTGCTCCAAAGCCCAATGGGAGCTGCAGCCAGGCCAGCACAGCCTCAGCCCCGCAGTCGCGGGGCTGGGCACTGCTGGAGGTGACGTCTCTGCAGTCTCTCAGGGACGTGCGATACGGGTGCAGCACTGTTTCAATAGAGCGCGTCAAAGCAGAGTTGGCGTGTGTACGACAGGCCCAAAAGGGTACGGCTCTGCGGCTCGGGTGCAGCACCCAGCACCCCATCGGGACCCAACCCCGACACTCACGGGCCTTCCACTAGTGGCAAGGAGCCAGGGTCGGAGGGTCAACCGAAAGACGTGGCGGAGGACCCCCCAGGCCTCCCAGCATGTCCCCAGCAGAGTGTGCAGCGCCAGCCCCGGGGCTCTTTGCAGACCCCCTCTGTCCCCTGCGCACCCTGTCCCGGCACGGCCTGATTCCCGCTGCACCCAGGGCCGGGCTGGCTCGGAAGGGACGGGGCAGGGAACCGGCGAAGGGCTCCTCGGCTGCGTCCCTTCTCCAGCTGCAGCTGGCTGCTGGGAACACTCGGCACCCGCTGGGGTGCCTGTGCGCAGCACCCGGCTGCTCCCCCAACGCACAGCACCCAGCCAGAACCTCCCTGCACAGCACCCAGCTGCCTTCTGCACCCCACGTGTCTGGATGAAGACTACTCTTGGGTCAGGGGCAGGTTTGGCAGCCCCCTGTTCCCGTTCCCAAAGCCCGGGTGGGTGCTGAGTGCCCCATCCAGCCCCATTCCTGTGGCAGAAGCTTCTGGGCATCTTGATCCCCCCAGCCCCTCCGTCCCCAGCCCGGGGGGGATCGGGTCCCGGGTCCACGCTGCCCCTGGCCCCCGGCTGATGCTAGCCCCTGAGCGGGGCCCTCAGCCCGGCTCATTAGGGCCTGTTTGCAGCTGCGGGGCCGCGGGCGGAGGACTTCTGGGAAGGCATTAGCGGTAACGAGGGCGGCCGCGCTGAGAGCTTTTTAATCTGCGGGAGCAACGTCTGCTTTGTGCGCATCCCTACGGCCAGTAACGAGCTAAATGAGGCGGCCGGCCGCTCGCCGGGCCGCTTCCAGGAAAAGAGGGCTCACGGCGGTGGGGGAACGGGCAGCCGGGGCTGCGTCTCCAGCCCCAGCTCGGTGCGCCTGGCCCCGAGGGAGGGTGGGAGCGGGCGATGGCGTGGGTCGGCAGCGTGGCAGAGATGCCCGTGAGCGGCTGCCCCGGGCAGCAGGGTGGGAGCCCGTTCCATGGCGGGACCCTCGGGAGAAAAGGGGGATGCCAAGCCCGTGTCGGGGGCTCTTCCTCTCTTCCTGGAAGCGGCCTGGCAGGCGGGCAGGCGGGCGGCTCGTTTAGCTCGTTCCTGGCCCTCGTTACCACTAATGCCAACCCGGTCCCTGCCGCCCCAAACGGGCGGTAGTGAGCCGGGCTGAGGGCCTCGCTCGGGGGCTGCCGCCAGCGGGGGGGGCCGGGGTCAGCCCTTCCCCGGGGCTTCCTCTTCGGGAGGTGCGATGAGCATCACCCCGGCCTCAGCCCCGGCGCGCGGGGCCCTTTAAGGCGCGAGCCCGGAGCCGCCCTGACGTCAGCGGGGCGGGCACACCCGGGCAGCCGCAGCCCCGGCGGCCCCAGCTCCGCCGCCCCGGTGGGGGAGTGGGGGAGCGGGGGAGCGGGTGAGTGGGGCTCCGCAGGGACGTGCCCCGGGGGGGCCTGGGGTGCTGCCGGGGAGCGGGGGGGGGGGGGGGGGTTTGGGGGTGTCCGGGGGGCTGGGGAGTGGAGGTGGGGGTGTTGGGGTACCCAGGGGGCTGGGGACGTGGAGGTGCGGTATGGGGGTGCCCAAGGTGGTGGGGACCTGGAGGTGGGGGTGTTGGGGTGCCCAAGATGCTGGGGAGTGGGAGTGAGGGTATTGGGGTACTCGGGGTGCTGGGGACCTGGAGATGGGGTACTGGGGTGCCCAAGGTGGTGGGGACCTGGAGGTGGGGTACTGGGGTGCCCAAGACGCTGGGGAGTGGAGGTGAGGGTATTGGGGTACCCGGGGTGCTGGGGACCTGGAGGTGGGGTATTGGGGTGCCCAGGGTGCTGCGGTGCTGCACACCTGGAGGTGGGGGTATCAGGATGCCCTGGGGTGCTGGGCAGTGGAGCTGAGGCTATTGGGGTGCTCAGGGTGCTGGGGACCTGGACGTGGAGGTATTGGGGTACCCTAGGGTGCTGAGGAGTGGAGGTGGGGGGTATTGAGACGTCCAGGGTGCTGGGGACTGGGAGGTGGGGTGCCCAGGGTGCTGGGGACTCTGATGTCCTGGGGATCCTGGTGTCCACGGTGCTGGGGGAGCTGGTATTTGGGGGTGCCCCATCCCTCGCCCCGCATTGCTGAGCAGCTCGCCCTCCAACAGCGCCCGATGCCCGTCCCCGCCCGACGCTGCCACCATGGCTGGGACGCAGGGCTGCAGCGAGGGGAAGATCGCAGGGCTGTACGACCTGGAGCGCACGCTGGGCAAGGGCCACTTTGCGGTGGTGAAGCTGGCGCGGCACGTCTTCACCGGGCAGCGGGTGGCCGTCAAGGTGATCGACAAGAGCAAGCTGGCCGGGGAGGCGGCGGGGCAGCTCCTGCAAGAGGTGCGCTGCATGAAGCTGGTCCAGCACCCCAACGTGGTGCGCCTCTACGAGGTCATCGACACCCACGCCAAGCTCTACCTCATCCTGGAGCTGGGTGACGGCGGGGACATGTTCGACCACATCATGCGGCACGAGGGCGGGCTGGCCGAGGCGCGGGCCAAGCACTACTTCGCCCAGATCGTCCACGCCATCTCCTACTGCCACAAGCTGCACGTGGTGCACCGTGACCTCAAGCCCGAGAACGTGGTCTTCTTCCAGGAGCAGGGGGTGGTCAAGCTCACCGACTTCGGCTTCAGCAACCGCTTCCAGCCCGGCAAGATGCTCACCACCAGCTGCGGCTCGCTGGCCTACTCGGCGCCCGAGATCCTGCTCGGGGATGAGTACGATGCCCCGGCTGTCGGTAAGGGCGGTGGGGGCGCAGCCACGGCTGGCGCTCGCCCTGGGGACGTTCCTCCCGTGTGTCCCTCGCCCGCAGCGTGGTCCTGCCGGCCAGGTGCCACCTCGCCTTTGGCCCCGTACGCTGGGAGCACCCATGCCCCGGTGGCACTGCTGTCCCCGCAGGGAGCAGTCCCGTCCCTCGGGGGCTCGGCTGCCCAGCCCTGCCCTGGCACAGGGCGGTTCTCCCTGCGGAGACCATCCCTGCACCCGCTGAGATCCCGGTTCGTGCCATGGAGGGAAAAAAGCCCGAGCAGGCTGTGAGCCTGGCGTTGCATCCGCCGGGGCTCGGGAGGAGCAGCGCGAGGGCGCAGCCGGCTCTGGTGGTTATTTGGAGGGGTGATGCCGGAAGGAAACCTGCTCGGGATGCTGCCATTTGGGCGGAGGAGCTCCGAAAGTTTCCTTTGCTCCAACCCCACCCTGAAAACCGCTTCCTCTCTGTGACTCCCAGCGCCCTTCCTCCCCTAGCCAGGGTGCAGGGGGGGCAGGGAGATCATCCCGGGGTGCGGGGAGCCGGGCTGGGGGCACCAAGAGGCTCTGCTGGGACAGAGGGGACGTGGGAGGGAAGCGGGACCCCAGCCAGCTCCGCTGGAATTTGGGGCAGGAGGATTTAGCAAAACAAAACACGAGCCCTTAAAGGAAAAAGCCCAGCGTCGGCTCGGGGAAAGGCGTCTCTGGAGTTGAAAACGGGGATGGCTTGTGGAGGTGGTAGAAAAATAAGCTGGTGGCTCTGCAAAGGGAAGTGAAGGGAGAAAAGTGGCGCAGATGAGAAATTTTCAAACGTAGGCACTTGACTTAAGAAGCTGAATGTATTAATGGAGAGCCCCGGGGTGTGCTCAGCATCCTAAAAAAGCGCTTTTGCCGAGAGTTTATGTACTCGTCAGGAGGAGCAGGAGAAGATGCCGCTGGCTCCGTCCCTGTCCCCAGGGCAGGGCAGCGATCCTGCTCCGGCTGGCGCCTGCGCAGCTGTCGGCAGCTGGAGAGCCCGGATCCGTGCAGAGCCCTGTCCCATCGCCGTGGTGTCCCCTCCGGCACAGCCCAGTGCCGGGATGGAGATGGCGGGGTCTGTTTGGGAACTGGGAAGCTGAGCAACGACATGAAACGGCACCGCGGGTGGGTGACCGGGGCGGGGGGGGGGGGCGGCACGGAGCTCAGGGCTGGGAGAAGGGATGAGACCTCGACTGCTTTGGTGAAGCCCCTTGAGACCTGCTTGGATGTGGGGATGGGGAAGGTCCTTCCCCGCCTTGGTGGGGTCCCCTGTCTGCGGGGCAGGACCTGGGAGCTGGTACCTCCGAGGAGCATCCCAGTAAGCACTGGTCTCTGCTGGATCAGCACTGGGGGCTGGTGGGGGTAGCCCCCCCCCCAGGGTCCCTGGGGTCGGGATGCTCTCCTGGGCCGTGGTGGGCACAACCTGAACTGCTGCTGCTTCTTGCAGACATCTGGAGCCTGGGGGTCATCCTCTACATGCTGGTGTGCGGCCACCCCCCCTTCCAGGAGGCCAACGACAGCGAGACCCTCACCATGATCATGGACTGCCGCTACACCGTCCCCCCGCACGTCTCGGCACAGTGCGCTGAGTGAGCACCTCTGCCCCCCCCGCCCCACCGGACCCTGGCTCGCTGCCCCCCCCGGGGGGGTGCCCCATCCCCAGGGGATGCCTGGGAGCTGGGGTGGGAAAGGGGGGGGTAAAGCTGCTGAGTTTGGGGTTCGCGTGCTGCTGCAGGATTGCAGCGTCAGCCCTTTCCCCGTCAGTCTCATCTCCAGGATGCTGCAGCGGGACCCGAAGCAGCGAGCCTCCCTGGAGCAGATCGAGGGTCATGCGTGGCTGCAGGGGGTGGACCCGTCCCCCGCCAGCCGGTCCCTGCTGCCCCTCACCTCCCACAAGCGCGTGTCCGAGGAGGAGCACGAAATCATCCTGCAGGCCATGACGTGTGGGAACATCGCGGATCGGGACACCATCCAGGAGTGAGTGACGGGGCGGGATGCCGAGGCAGGAGCCCCTGCGAAGGGCTCTGGGGGGTCCCTCCGTCCCTCGCACGCTGACGTGGGTCCCTCGGTGCAGGGCGCTGGAGGCCGACCGCTACAACCACATCACGGCCACGTATTTCCTGCTGGCGGAGAGGATGCTGCGGGAGAAGCAGGAGAAGCAGGGCCACCGCCTCAGCCTTGTCTACAACCTGGCCAAGGAGGTGCAGAGCAGGTGAGCCCCCCCTGCTGCCCCCCGTAACCCCCCACGCCACCCCGGGTCCCCAGCGCAGGGTTCCAGCCGGTTCCCCATCCTCTTCCTCGCCGCAGCCCTCGCGATGCCCGGCTGGGTACCGACACCTCCATCCCTCCCCTTTCTCAGGACCAACTTATCGGACACGTTTGGCTCCGGGGGCAGTGCCAGCGGCCTCCTGCCCTTCACGGAGGTGCCAGGCGGCCTCACCAAGGGCCCCCGGCTGCCCCCCCTGCCCACCGGAGGGGACATTGGCGGCCGGCAGCCCCCCGGGACTCTACTGAAGGTCCCCGCCGTTGACACCGCCATCACCAAAAGCACCCCGGCCCTGCAGCAGATCTGCGAGGAGGAAGAGGAGGAGGAGGAGGACGAGGAGGGGAGGCCCAGTGCCATGGAGAGGAAAAGCAGCTCTCTGAACCAGGAGCAGATGCGAGCCTTCCTGCGTGCCCGCCGCCCGGCCGGCCGCGGGGAGGTGTGGGGGCTGGGGGCCGAGCTGGGGGGCTGGGGCAGGCGCCCGGGGGTGGCCTGGGCTGGGAAGGGCGTGAGCGGGGGCCGGGGTCCCCCGGCGATGCGGGGGAACGGAGCCAAGCCCGCCAGGAGGGAGGAGGACGTGGAGCTCGGGGGCTCCTCAGCGGAGCCCCCCAGGGAGAGGGGAGCCACCCCATCACCACGGAGCGGCTCTGCTGGGGTCCCCCAGGCGCAGGGGGCAGAGCCAACCGCCGCCGCCCTCCCGGCCCCCGCGGACAAGTCTGGGGCACCCGCCAGCCCGGCCCGGCGGTCAGCGGAGAGCTCGGGCCTGGGGGGGACCGAGGGGGGCCCAGAGAGTGTGATCAAGCTGGACCCGGGCAAGAGCAAGGGCGGCAGCCTGCGGGACAGGCTCTTGCAGTTCCCGCTCTGCGAGAAAGCCCTGGCCTTCAAAATCCGGCCGGGCTCCAAGGAGAGCCTCCTCTCCCTGGGGCAGTTCAACTGCTGCCACGTCATTTAATCCCCGGGGCGGGGGTCCAGGAGGGTGCTCACTACCCCCCCACCTTTGGTCCTGCCTGTGGCCGTGGGGCTGGCAGGGGGCACGGTGCCCCTGCTTTGTCACCTGTGGCGGCCACCCCGCTAGACCCCCCCCCCCCGGGAGGGGACTGCCCAGGGAGGGGGGTGTGAGGCGGGCTGGGGTCTGTCCGGCGTGTCCCCAAACCCCCGGGGCTGCCGGGGCAGCTCCACGGTGCCGCTGGGGTTGCATAGACCACGACACATTTTTTTTAACTACTAGAAATAATTTTTTTAAATAGTCTATTTTAATGTAATTAAATAGAGATTGCTATATCCCCACCCCAAACCCCTCCAGGGGACGGTGGCCCCCCAGCCCCGCAGCGTGGTGCATGGCCCCGGGGCCAGGCCGTCCTGCCTGGGGCAATCGCTTGTCTGCCTGCAGCCCCCCCCCCCTCCCCGCCGTCCCCCCCACGCCGCCGGGGCCAGGCGCAGCCCTGCACGCAGCCGCGCGTGACCCAAGGCCATCACCCCCCCACACCCCCCTTTCGGGCCTCCCCCGCAAATAAGCTTCCTATTTATTATCTCTTTGTTTTCTTGCTGGCAAGAAATGAATGACGACTGAGGCGTGGGGCCAGAGCTCGGCCCGAGCTGTGCGGCGCACGCATGGAAAGGATCGGAGCCGCTGGGAAGCAAAGTTCATCGGGCTCAATAAAAATAAGCTCGTGGGTCGATGCGGTTGCTACATCCTGTTGCAAAAAAAAACCCAAACCAAACCCCCCCAAAAAACCCACCCATTGTCCTCCAGCCCCGCCAGGGCTGAGTCCCTCTGCGCCGAGGTGGGTGGCTGTGCAATGCGGGTGCCGCGTTTCTCTGCCAGGGTTGTTTTGGCACTGCCAGGCCGGTGTGCGCAGCCACGGCCATGTCCTCGTCCCTGTGGAGGTGTGTGTGGGGGGGGAGCAGCTGCTGGGGCAGCCCCTTCTTGGGGAGTGAGGTTTGGGCACGGCCGCAGCTTGACGGGGTGGTTGTTCCTCAGCCCAAAGCTGGGTTTTGGCTGCACCTGGATGGGGCCCACCAGGGAGGTCCTGAGGGGCACAGAGGGGGTGAGGGATGGCCAGAGGTGCGAGGGGGCCCTGGGGCACGGCAGACGGTACCGCATGCCTCCAGCAAGGCTTGAGGTTCAACCACACTCAGCCCCAGCAATGCCCCCAGCCAGCCCCCGACCCTGGGCTGGGGCCGCAGAGCACCCCTGGGCCCCCA
This sequence comes from Grus americana, assembly GCF_028858705.1. Lineage (NCBI taxonomy): Eukaryota > Metazoa > Chordata > Aves > Gruiformes > Gruidae > Grus > Grus americana. The sequence goes on along the minus strand of NC_072864.1, from coordinate 21,722,498 downwards.
ATTCCCACCCAAGTCTCTTCCTCTCCCTCTTCCATCCGTCCTGTTCCTCCCTGTGTACCTCCAAATAACGCCCCTGCCTGTCCCCATCACCGATCCCTCTCTGGGTGGCTGGAAGACGGGAGCGGTGCTGTGCGGGTGGGGTGATGGCGGGAAAAGAAGCAGGGGAGGGGGCACCTGCGGCCCCCCTGGCAGCAGGATGAGGTGCCGCTCCTGCACCCCGGCTCCTAAAGGATAAAGCCTTCGCCTGAACAGGGGCTTGAACCCTGGACCCTCAGATTAAAAGTCTGATGCTCTCCCAGCTGAGCTATCCAGGCTCCTGCCTAGGGGCTTGGGGGACACTCCACACGGCCGGTGGGGACCCCGCGGCACCGGAGGGACAACGCGGGGGGCCCTCGGCCCCCGCCACCCTGCCTGCACCTGCCGGGCTCTGCACCCAGGTACCGGCCCCAGCCCGGCCTCCCGCCGCAGGGGGTAGGGGGTGGGGGTGTGTGTGTCATAGAATCATAGAATGGTTTGGGTTGGAAGGGACCTCAAAGACCATCTAGTTCCAACCCCCTGCCATGGGCAGGGACACCCTCTACTAGCCCAGGTGCCCAAAGCCCCATCCAACCTGGTCTTAAACACTTCCAGGGATGGGGCATCCACAACCTCTCTGGGCAACCTGTGCCAGTGCCTCACCACTCTCACAGTAAATAATTTCTTTCTAACATCTCATCTAAATCGACCCTCCTTCAGCTTAAACCCATTACCCCTTGTCCTGTCACTACACTCCCTGATAAACAGTCCCTCACCATCTTTTCTGTAGGCCCCTTCAGGTACTGGCAAGCCGCAATCAGATCTCCCCGGAGCCACCTTTTCTCCAGGCTGGACAATCCTAACTCTCTCAGCCTGTCCTCACAGGAGAGGTGCTCCAGCCCTCTGATCAGCTTCGTGGCCTCCTCTGGACTCGCTCCAACAGCTCCATGTCTCTCCTGTACTGGGGCCCCCAGAGCTGGACGCAGTGCTCCAGGTGGGGTCTCACCAGAGTGGAGTAGAGGGGCAGGATCACCTCCCTCGACCTGCTGGTCACGCCTCTTTTGATGTAGCCCAGGACACGGTTGGCTTTCTGGGCTGCAAGCGCACACTGCCGGCTCATGTTGAGCTTCTCATCAACCAATACCCCCAAGTCCTTCTCCTCAGGGCTGTGTGTGTCCGTGGGTCCCCCTCCCCGCGGCCGCGATGGCGCAGCGGGCACCGCTCGGCGCTGTGGCCGCAGGGCCCCCGGCTCGGATCCGGGTCGCGGCGACGCTTTTGCCGAGAGCCCGGCGCTGGGAACGGAACGGAACGGCCGGGCCGGAGACGCGAGGGAGGCGGCTGCGCTGCCGGTTTGCAAAGCCGCCGTGCCCTGGGAGGGGGCCGCGGGCTCGGGGGGGCTCCTGGCGGCCCCCCTGCCTGTGCGCTGCCCGTTCCTCCCGCTCTGCGGGCAGGGACCCCTCTGCGCCCGGGGCGGGGGGGGGGGGAAGAGCCTCGTGCGCGCTAATTGGCTTCATTAAGAGCAACGGGTGAGGGCATCCGCCCCTTCTGATGGCACTGGGGACGGGATTAATTAGCGGGGGGGGGGGCAGATCAGAGCTCGGCACCCGCGGTCGTGGGCGGTGTTGGGTGAGTAACCCCATCAGCAGGAGCCGCAGCCCCCCGAGGTGCACCAGCACGTGGGCGCCGGGCAGAGCCCCCGGAGGCCCCTCCGCAGGGACATTTAGTGGCCCTGGACGCCCCCCGCCCCCCGCAGAGAGGCGGCTGCAGGCCGAGACCTCCCGGCGCGATTCCGCCGCGACCTCCCCCCCCTTTCTTGACCCTCCGCGGCCGCCGTCAGCCCGGCCGGCGGGGAGAGGGGCGCAGCTCTGCGCCTACCCGGAAGGGCCCGGCCGGGACCACGTGGTGGAGGCCCACGTGTCCGCAGCGCCATGGCGTCGGCGCCCAAGCGGCCCAAGGTACCGGGCGGACGCACGGGCCGGCCCTGGGCGCTCCGCCGGCAGCGCGGCCCCCCACACCCGTGGGGGGGTGGGGGGGGGGGGGAAGCTGGCCCCGGCCCTCGGGGTTGGGAGGGGGAAGGTGAAGCGGCTCCCGGGGCGGCTGGGGGTTGGCTCCCCCCTGCTTCACGCCGTGTTTTCACCCGCAGGCGGCCGCCGGGAGCAGCGCCCGGGGAAAGGGCAGCGCCGATCCCCTCTCCGGCTTCCTGGCGTGGTGCGGGCGGGCCGGGGTGGAGCTCAGCCCCAAGGTGAGGCAGCGTGGGCCGGGCCTCGCCTCCCCGGGGCCCCCCGAGCCCCCCCCCCCCCCCCGGGCCGGGCCCTGACACCGCACCCGTCACCTCTCGCCCAAGGTCCGCCTGAGCAGGGAGGGCGCGGTGGCGGGGTACGGCATGGTGGCCGCCGAGGAGCTGGAGGCGGGAGAGGTCCTCTTCACCGTCCCTCGCACGGCGCTGCTCTCCCAGCACACCAGCTCCATCCGGGTGCTCCTGCAGGAAGGTGAGGGGCCGGCCGGAGGGCGACCTGCGCTGCCCCCGTTTTTTCTTTTAAAGGGATAAACCGGGTCTGGGATAAAACTTAGGGAACGTTCCCGCTTTGCGGAGGATGGCGGCACCGGGTAGGATGGTGGGGGGCTCGGAGAGAAAAAGCCCTTCGTGCCATGTCGGAGTGACAGCCCACCGTGCAGGGTCCCTTCCTCGCCTCGGGGCAGGAGCAGCTCAGCCGCAGCTCCCGGGCAGCAGCTGCTGGTTGTGCTTCAGCTCCGGCCAGAGCTAAGACAAACCCGAGTAAAAGCAGAACGCCCCAGGCTGCAGCCAAGTGATGAGCAAGGGTAGTGGGATCAGGCTTCTGGTTTTTGGAAGGAAAAAAAGCCCTAAAAGCTCAGATCAGCTGCCATTTTCCCCAGCCCAGGAGTCCCTGCAGAGCCAGTCCGGCTGGGTGCCGCTCCTACTGGCCCTGCTGCACGAGTACACAGCCAGCAACTCCCAGTGGCAGCCTTACTTCTCCCTCTGGCAGGACTTCCGGAGCCTGGATCACCCCATGTTCTGGTAAGGTGAAACAAAGCTTCCTCCTTTGGACGAAGAAAGAGGTTCTAGACCCTTTTCCCTGAGGCAGGCTGAGATAAACCTGCTGGTTTTCTTGCAACAGGCCTGAAGAAGAGCGAACAAGGCTCCTGCAGGGCACAGGCATCCCAGAAGCTGTGGACAAGGACCTGGCTAACATCCACCTGGAGTACAGCTCCATCATCCTGCCTTTCATGAAGTCCCACCCTGATGTCTTTGACCCCAAGCTGCACACGCTGGAGTTGTACAAGCAGCTGGTGGCATTTGTCATGGCCTACAGGTGAGGAGCAAGGGCTACTCAAGGAGTAGGATCACAGGTAGGAAAAAATCATAGGCCGTGTTACTTAAAAGGTTGCAGTTGCACAAGAACCTAAGGATAAGGTGATGCTTGCTCTGTGCTGCAAGGTGTAAAACTGGCTTGGCTTCATCTCCCCTCTCTTAGCTTTCAGGAACCTTTGGAGGAGGAAGATGAAGATGAGAAGGGGCCCAATCCTCCAATGATGGTGCCTGTAGCAGATATTTTGAATCACGTGGCCAACCACAACGCCAACCTGGAATACTCTCCTGTGAGTGCAGTGCCAGGCGTCACTGAGGTCTGGTTCTTCACCACAAGGCCTGTGGGAGCAGTGGCACAGCAAGGCTGGTGCTCCGAACCCAGTCTGGCCCAGATCTCCTTAAAACAAAGCTATTTTACTTAACATAGTCCCTTGCTGCATGCCCGGGTTTAGCTAGGAAGAGCTTAGGGTCATCTGAGCCTCTCTGAAACACCTCTTTTCCCAGTGGTGGGATCACAGCAGCTCTGAGAGCCTCTTCTCTCCCTGCTCGCAGCAATGTTTACGAATGGTTACAACACAGCCCATCAGCAAAGGACAGGAGATCTTCAACACCTACGGGCAGATGGCCAACTGGCAGCTTCTACACATGTATGGCTTCGCAGAGCCGTATCCTGGCAACACCAACGACACAGCCGACATCCAGATGGTGACAGTACGCAAGGCAGCGCTGCGGCGTGAGTAGCTGCTTTGGGAAGAATAGGGATCACTTAAATAGCGATGTAGTGAAACGGGGATCAAGGGCGACATGACAACTAAGCCTGTTCTGCCCCATTTCAGGGGCTGGTTGTGGTTTTCTGCCTCCCCTCTCCCCTTCTCCATTCACCACTCCGTCTGCGCTGCAACCCAAGTTGGGTTTGCTGCTCTGCTGGTTTCAAAACAGGTGCCAGAAGCGAAGCGGAGCAGCAGCTGGTCTCAGAGCAGTGGGACTTCTTGTGCCAGCTGGAGATGGTGGGGGAGGAAGGTGCCTTTGTGCTCGGCTGGGATGAGGTGCTGACAGAGGAAGAGCTGTCCATGACCCTGAAGGTAAGCACTGCCAAGCGGTGGAAGAGCAACACAAGGAAGAGCGCAGACTAAGCGTGCAAAACGGTTCAAAGAAGGAGGGGGGGGAAGCCTGTAAAGTTAGTTTTAGTACTAACACTCCTGCGTGAGAAGCGGTGGGGATGTGGTTGCCCATCTCCCCAGCTTCCTCCTGAACTAACGGCCCACATGCACTTACGAACCCGTCTCGAGTGGCCCTGGGGCCACTGCTGTGCTGGAGCTTTGCACATCTGTAGGCAGCAGCTCAGATGTCCTTCAAGGCTGTTCCCAACACCCAGGTTCGCTGTTTGAATCCTCTGACCCACACATTACCTGTGATGAGGGACCTAAGCCAGTTTTATGTGCAGCTGAGGAATAATTCCCCTGCTCCACCTGGCTCTCAGACCACACCTCTCTAGGAGGAAGCCTGATGTGCTCACACTGCCAGTGACATCTCATTGCCTGGGTCATTGCAGGTGCTGTGCATGTCAGAAGAAGAATTCAAGGAGTATAAGGAACAAGATGGCTGGGAAGATGACAGCGAGGAAGAGGAAAACTCCACCCTTTCTAATGAGGCTCTCTCCAGACTTAAAAGCCCTTGCAAGAAGCTCCTTTATGACAGCGTGCTGCTGACCCTCGAGTCCTACAGGTCAGACTTGAAAGCAGAGCAGGACTTGTTAAATAACAAGGAGGCTTACGAGAAGCTGAGTCGAAGGGAGCAGCAAGCTTTGCATGTGCGCTATGGACAGAAAAGGATCTTGCATCAGCTGCTAGAGCTGGTACGCTAGAAACCTCGCTGGCCCTGGGCCTGTCTCAGGAAGGGAAGGTCAGCCTTTGGCCACCTTTTCTACAGCAGCAAGATTAAATATAGGCCCACTTGTCCCTCAAACAGCTTCTTAGCTACCTCTACATAAACAAAGGTACCTGCCACAGCACAGAAGTGGTTTTGCATGGCCTTATCTTCCAGCGAGAGCTCTGGAGCACAACTACCACCTTCTAGACAACTTAAGAAAACCCAGCTGTCCTAATGGCTGCTGGAGGAAGACAGACACACACTGTGAGGTCAGCAAGTGGGTTCCCTCATTTAGCATCAGGCTAAATCTAAGGCAAGAACTGCTCCTTGTCCAGATGAAGGGGGCTGAAATCCAGCTGGTAGCTCTTACAGGGGTTCAGAGTAAACACCTGGCAGGTGGAAATGCTGACAACACTAAACTCTTCACCTACGCTTTGTTAATACTGAGCACAATACAAACCTATCCATACGGTTTTCATGTAGGCTCAGTAGAGCAAGATATTTCCTTTGACCTGTATGAAAGGCATTTCTGTACAGGCTTGAGACTACTCTATAAGGAGCAGCATCGCAGTTCTGCAGCTGCTGTAGGTTAAACATTCAATACACCCCCTCCGGTCAATACAGTTCTTCCCTGAACTCAGGCATTGCTCTGCATCATGTTTAGCTATATTAATATTTTTCCCTCAGCAGTCTTTGCATGACAAAACACTGGGAGGTTTGCAGGCTAAGGCATATTTAATAAAGACTATGTTTCTTATCCGGCCAACGCTATCTACTTCAACAGGGTGCAAAGGCCCATCTAAAAGGGGGGGCAGGAAATCTGCTGCTGCTGCAGTCAAGTATTGCAAACAAACCAACCCCAGGCTGTTATCATGTATATAATAAAGATGAGGTACAGCCCTCCCTGGACTGCTGGGGGCCAGGGTGGGTTAGCAGTACCTAGAATAGCTTGGGTTTTTTTTTTTAATTCGCCTTTTACAGTGGTGTAACAGTGGCTGGCTAGGGTCCAGTCTCCCATCTTGGCTCTTCTCTTCCTACACCAGACTAGATTTCAGACTAGGCACACAGTGGATCAAAAGGTTAGTCTTCATTTCTTAAACATGAGGTTCACTATAGCCAGGGCCTTTGCTGGCAAGGACACTGGCAATCCTTGGGGAGCTGACACCAGTACCATATGCCCTGAAACCTGTAGGCTCCTTACCCACTAAGAGAAGGTACGAAGCACAGCGGCCTCCATCCTATCAGCCCAACTTGTGTTACTGGGGTCTTGGCCAAGTCCTGTCCACCTTCCACCCTCTCCACACCAGCCTAACGGTTCTTAAAGCCTAAAGGGAACCAGCCGTGTACAGCAGCATTAGTACAGAACCAGAGAGACCTTTGAGCTTTGAGTCATTGGGACAAGTCAATAAGCTCTGCATACGGATTGCTAGAAAAAAAATCCCATGGCATCTGGACTAAAGAAAACCTGGTTGCTGATAACTCTCCATATCCTAACCCAATACAGGAGGAAGAGTAAACTGGAGTTGCAACACCAAAAAAATTTCCAACTTCAAAAGGCTCAATTTCAGCACAACTACTGAGCACCTCTCCTATGAAGACAGAGAGTTGGCATTGTTCAGCCTGGAGAAGAGAAGGCTCCAGGGAGACCTTAGAGCCCCTTCCAGTCCCTGCAGGGGCTCCAGGAAAGCTGGAGAGGGGCTGGTGACAAGGGCAGGGAGTGACAGGCCAAGGGGAATGGCCTGAAGCTGCAGGAGGGCAGATGGAGATGGGATGTGAGGCAGAAATCCTTCCCTGTGAGGGTGCTGAGGCCCTGGCACAGGTTGCCCAGAGAAGCTGTGGCTGCCCCTGGCTCCCTGGCACTGTTCAAGGCCAGGTTGGATGGGGCTTTGGGCAACCTGGGCTGGTGGAGGGTGTCCCTGCCCGTGGCAGGGGTGGGACTGGATGGGCTGTGAGGTCCCTTCCAACCCAAACCCATCTGTGATCCTATGATCTGCCAAAAATGTCAGGGAATTGTAAGAATTGGCAAGAGGCTACTCCTTTACACGCAGGCAACCAAAACAACCCACTGCCTAGAAAAAGGTCACAGAGAATTCCCTTTGAGCTGCAGTCCACTGGCAGCTGGCCCAGTGGTCCCTTGGAGCTAGTTTTTGCTCTGTGCAGCAAAAGCACAGGCAGGTACACAAATCCCTTAAACCTCAGCAGGAAATGTGACCTCTCCACCCACACAATAGCAGCCAACTAGCTTTAACCAACTAGTAATGTTACCCAAAAAGAAAGCAGTGAAGTTCCTTTTCCTGGTATCTGCTAGGTTGCAAGGCATAGGCTAAAGGAGTCTGCAGCATCGGTAACACTGAAGCCGCCTGTCCTTGTTACATCTAACTAGCAACCTTGCACAGACCCTTGCTGAAGGGAATATCATAGCAGGGTGCAAGTCATTAGAAATGAAGCTGATCTGCTGTCTGTGCTCCATGTCCCTCCACTGCAAGCAGTCTGCCTTCTAGTAAACTCTGACAGAGACAAACTCTGCTCCTGAACTTGCCACTAAGATATTTCTATCTCCACAAAATTCTGTCCTTTTGCATTTCAAAGCAAGTCCCTATCTAGTCAGAACAATTCTCCCCTCTGACCTCATGCTAGAAAACAAACCCAGTTGCTTTCGCTAGGCAGTGCCCAAAACACACTGGGAAACTGCAGTTTTTGGATGGGCGGAACAGACTTTGAAAGACATCAACTGGCCAGGCAGGATGGGACTGGACAGAATAAGCACAGTGGCACGTGCTGCATGTCATGACTTTAATGTGTAACTACAGTATGCATACATACAAGAAGTGGGAGAACTAAAGCCCAAGAACTAGAAAGGCTACAAAATACAACACGTGGACCAATACTTTACAAAACATTCAAAATCATTACAAAATGGGCTGTATTGGTCCTTTGGGATTTTTTGTGTTTTTTTTCTTTTGGTTTTTTTTTTTTTTACAAACTTATATTATGTGGTCACAGGGTGGTGGGATGGGGAAAGGTCTAGATTTACCCCCTCCCCCTTTCAAAAAATTTACAAGTGTCAAAAAAACAAAAAAAGAAAGAAAAAGCTATAGGCCTGGTCTCTGGTTTCTTTACTAAAAACAGCTGACCCTCCCAAAGGGCCTGAGGTGTGTCTTTTCCAACAGAAAGGAGGCATCCTCTGCCTGCCACTCCACTTGCTGTCTGTCAGCATTTGATGAGGGTGGGGGAAAAGCAACACTGAACCTTAACCCCTCCTTCACCCCTCCCCTACTCCATAGTATTCCCATATTCCAAACACATCCACTTTTTTTTTTGTAAAACAACTTAGTGATTTCAAGGTCCCCCATCCACATAAAGAAAAATAAGTTACATAATATTATAACTGGCTTTTCAATATTCTTTGGGAGTCTGGGAATGTCAGGACAAGGAGGTCTGCCCCAGACAAGTGCTTGGCATCAGCAGCTGCCCCTTTATTACAAGCCGGACAGGCACCAGTTACCCACCTGTCTTTTACACAATTTTGCACAAACCCAAAAGTCCGGACAAACGTTTCTGGTTCCTTGTATTTACACTAGTTCAAAATGATATTCACAGCATCTTCTGATATTTTGGCCAAAAGTCAAAAAATTTTGTTTCAAACTTTGGAACGTGCCCAACATAAGACTTTCACCCAGGGTCTGTTGCGTCTACCCGATCGAAGGGGCTGGGAAGGTCAGGAGGAGCCTTACGGAGTCTTCTGTCAGTCGATGGGATGGGGACCTCCAGGCTGGCACGCTTACAACACAAGATGCAGCTCGTCTAACTGGCACCAGTCCCTTCCATGACTTGCTGGGCCTGCTTCTGCCCCATGCAGCACTGTGCAACTGACTGGAACAACCTGAACACAGAAGCAAAGCAGCGTTAGGTGTGTTTACAGCAGCAAACGGTGCTTCCACTATGAAGCACCAAAAAGTCAAGGTGCATCTTCGGATGTATCATTTGAGTGATTTTTTTTTTTCCTATGGGTAAGTTATACTCACTTCTCAATTTCTGGAGCGCAGTGAACAAACTCATGGTTCCAGAACTTAAATGCTGGATTTTTGATCAGCTCGATGAAAGTAATAAGGAGACCCCAGGGATGAGGCCTATTTACAATCAGTCTTTCCAAGAGAACCCTGAAATCCCAAAGTAAAAGCCGTTAGAGCTCAAAGATCCAAAACACACACGGAAGGAAAGTGAAAAGCTGAACGGTGGCAGGTTAAACTCCTTCCCTCTCACCTGGTGATCTGCTCCTGGATAGCCTCAGTGTTGGCCTCTGCAAACAGGTACAGCATGGTGCAACTGAAGTAGTGGGTGTGACTGTTGGGGTATCGCAGCTGGTTGGCAATTGCGTTCAAGAAAAGGTACCGGCCTGCAGAAGAGGAACAGTGAGTACCTACTGTTTCCCTTACACACACAAAAAAAAGGAATAAAGAAGCGGCTAGTGTTGCTTAAGATTAAGCTTTGTGAGCCTGTCTTATGAGGGTATAAGAAACAAAACCAACAACTCAAGATATGAAAAAGCCTTACCAACCCAAGCTGATGGGGTAGTAAGAATTCAATTCTTCATTAAACTTATTTCTCATTGAAATACCCTGAACATTTGGTTATAGTATTGTCCCTGTATTCAGAGTTTACTATTCTAACCTAGCATTACTTAATGGTGAATTCACTAGCAGCTACATGAAATGATCTTCTGTATATCTGATAGGTCAAACAGACAATCTGCTGTTAAATTTGACATTGCATGAACTAAAAGTGTTTCCAGCTCACCTTCGGTGTCCAGATCTACTGCCAAATTCTGGAAGATGTCCATGTGAGCCGAGTGGGTAATGGTGCTCATAGAGGGTGTGCTGCCTTTGTTGTGAATGTGCGCAATAGCTTGAGTACCTACGTAGAGCACCAGTGCATTAATCAGCTGGATGTTGTAGCGGTTGCCAGGTTCATTTGATACCTAATAGCAAAGATATGAAAAGCATTAACATTCTGTATTCCTCCAGTGACCGAAGGTACAGCATGTACAACAACAGCATCCGAGTATCTTCTTGATTATACAGAAGACAACACACTCAGACATCCGCAAATTCAATTTGGCATTTACCCTTTTCCAATACAGCAGTTATATATATATTCAAAAGCATCAGCAAAGTGTTGACAGACCCAACAGACAATTTTTGTACTCCCTACCTAAAAAAAAAAAAATCAGGTAAAGGCAATCTGAATTCACCAGCAGTGCTAGAGGCTGGCTGAAATGCATACCACTTCTGGGAATGCTTCAGTCTGAGCAATTTTCTCAAAAAGTTCAACTTCAGTCCTGAAGTCTCTTGCAGTCCAAGCCAGGCAATGTATGAAATGTTGTTGGCTAACAATTCTGAACCCGGCTTTAGCTAATTTGCCTTTTTACCCCTAAGCAGATCCACAGATTTCTATAACAATGAATCCATTTGGAGTCAAAATGTAATCAGATTCTAAAAAAACACAATCAAGTTCAATAGAAGCTGTTGAGTCACAGACAATGCCTGGGTAAACGGCGCTGGAGTCATGTGATGGAAGCCACAAGACTTCACCAAATGAGGACAAAAATAGCAAGCTTGATGCAATCGGCTCTGACTACATTCTTCACTAAAGATTTGCAAGGCTGTGCACTAGAGACAGGCAAGCAGAAGAAGTTTTAAATAACCATACATTTTCACTTACACGAGCATTTGGCAGCTCATGTAGATAAAACCAACTGCTTGTAAATTAGATCGTTTTAGGGTTGTTAAAGTCAACATTCCCCTTTCCTTAAATCCCACCTGGCTGCAACTAAACACACAGACTTAAACATCTTGCCAGGGAGTGGTAGAGGAAATATTCAGAGAAGTGTGCATTTTCAGAGGCTTTTCTACCACCTGGAACACATGCTTGCTACACACCAACAAAATTCCTGCAAGAAAGGAGGGAGATCACTTGTCCCACACTGTTTAAATTCTGCATCCTCAGAAACCAGCCACTCACTTGTAGGTTGCTGCGCAAGTCGGACAAAAACGTGACCGGAGAACGGGTTTTGAGATAGGAATCCAAGTCCTTCTTGAACTGAGGTGGCATTACTCCAGTGAAATTCGTGAGTATTCGTGGAGCAATGTTAATCTCACTTAACATGTCCACCTGTTGAGAGAAACCCCAGTCAGCTAAACCATAAGCAATCCCTACAGGAACAAATTGCAAAAGCAGATCTGTAAGCGTTATTACATCAACTACCGCTGTCGATCGCTTTCTCCTACCAGCAATGAAAAGAAAACACTAGATTTTTGCAGATTTCAGAAGAAACTTGGTCTCATGTGCAAACTTATTAGATGACTGCTGTCTCAAAGAATTGAGAGTAGAAGATAAAAATTCAAGGCCGTAGGGGAATTCAGTCACCACCTTTGAAGTCTCCCTATCTACATTCAAGACAGTTTGGTAGTTTCAAAAAGCACAAACATCCACACGAGTCAAGAACAGCCTTCTTCAGTCTCAAGAAGTGCTAACTGAATGAGTATTGCAGCTTCGCTCCCATCGCCCTGCATAGCTTCGGCAATAAAGAACAACAGGCCAATGCTTTAGCAGTGTGAGAAAGTTTGCTCCTAATCGTTCCACAATTAGGAGACTGGTACATGCCCAGAGATTTAATTAGGTAGCACGACCACTTCTCAAAGTCTGTCCCCATTATGCAAGAGGCTCGCTTCAGAATAGCGGTTTATCTGATTAAAATAGGATGGCATCCTTGTTTCTCATCAAAAAGTATTTACAATTACCTAAAGCTTGGACACCAGCACTTCAACAAGTACTTAACTGAACTCCAGTCGTCACATCCTGTGGAGCACAAGCTATACAATTCAGCACAAGCTGAACAAAACTGAGATGAGAACTGTTGGCTGAACTTTTAAACAGCAAAGCCACAAAGACTGCTTAAGCAGTCTGCTTTTCAGCAACAAACAAGACAGTAAAATGATAAAGATGCCCTCGGTCTAACACCGTGTGCCTGTCAGATCTAGGGACGCCATCAAGTCAAAGAAAAGCCCTCTGGTTTTCCATGCAAAAGCTTTAAAAATGCTGTTCTCCAAGCTGCTGTCACTTAAGTTTCAAATTACCTGTTAAGTTCTGAATGGTTGCATTAATTCAAGTATCAGTTAAACTGTTACCGGAATTCCAGAGTCTCCACCAAAAACCAAGATAAAGTATTTGGAACATTAAAGCTTCCCATTATCAAACTCACTAAAGTAAGCCCTACCTTTAGATTGGGGGTGAAGGGGTCTGGAAGCCTCATGTTCCGTGGGAAGGCACTCAGGATCAGGTTCCTTAGCTGAATACAGTTAGGTGGGATCACATCACAGAATCCATAGTGGTAGTCACAGAGAAATTCTGGGAAATCATGCAACAAGACCAGCAACACACGCAGAGTGCCCTGTGAAAGAAAACAGAATATAAAAGAGGTGTGTAACTGTTGAAACTGCCCGAGAGCTTGCAGAGCTGTCCTATGTCATGTGGTTAACATTAACAGGAAGAAATTAATGTGGGAAGGTAGCCTGTTTCTGTCCCACACCAGATTTGCATTTAACTGCAAGAAATACGTTATAAAAGAAGAGTAAATCCTATTTTGCTACCAGAATACCTCTACTTTGAGACAACTTTGGTTGGAAGTAGCATCTATTAGCTGACTTTTTTTTTTACCTTGTAAAGAATTTGCATAGGTTTGGTGAGTTCCACATTTCTAAGGAAAGGAGCCAAGTACTTGAAAAGATCAATCAGTAACTGGGCATACATAGGCCAACCCTGTCAAGAAAAAAAAAACAGGTGGTGGAAAACATGCCATGAAGAGCAGTTATCTTAAGTTCAAAACTATAACTAGGTTGGTCTTCATATAAACCTGGATCGAAGTTTTATCCTACTGCTAGATCTAGCAGCACAGCTCATTTCAAGGGCCTTAGCTGCACATCATATGCCTCGGGCATTTCTAGAACACTCAACATGCCACACTGAGCCGACAGTATTTGGTCTAGACTACAGCTCTCCCAGACTTTGACAAAGGCATGTTTATTAAATTCAATTCACCCTATATTCCATATTTTATTGACACAGACTCTCCTCCATGCAGTTAGGTTACTGTGAATATGGAAGACAACAAAAACAGAACAGCCATGCTACTAGTGCACTTCGAGAGGTGTGAAACAGCACCACACCAGATAAGCATCCGTGTGAGCTTTTTAATTCAGAAGAGATAAACTGCAGCCACACCTTCTGCTGTGGTGTATGTGCCAGCATTCTTGCAATAAATATCCGATGGGAGATCAGTTCCAGCCAGGCATAAACAAAACCTGGAGCTTTTGTAGGCCTCAGGATGTGAAATGTGTTACTGAAAGAAAAGTTAGAGCAGGTTAGAAGTGCACAGCAATAAGATTGCTTTTCATAACATTGAGGGAAAACATACACAGCCCTAAAAGCAAGGCATTTTAGCATCTTGGGTTTTACCAGTCATCCTCCTTAAGACAAGCAAGTGGACAGTCTACAGGAGAACCAGGTATTCCAAATGTGACTAAGCCACCACAAAGGAATGGTCAGATAGGCTTTAGATGAAAAATCTGGATCCTAGCAGAAAAGGATGAGCATTGCGGCCCATCTCAAATACATACCAGAAAGCTGTGAGTGTCTGGAAGTTGATGGTCTCCAGCACATGCTCAGGAGCATTTAATTCCAACAGCAACATGATGAAAATGCGATGGTAAGGAAGTTGCTGAAACTCACTCTGCCGAACATCATGGTCTTGCAGAAGAACTCCCACCACAATACCGAGAACCTAAAGAGATCAAGACATTTCAGTGGTGACAGCAGGAATTACTTCGCAAGTCAGACTATAGGTAACACTTTAACCACCAGTAAAAGCCAAAAATGCTAGTTATTGGAAGTGTTATGTAACATACACCAAATGCAACAAGTACACAAAAAGGTCCCCAACCTTATTCAGGAGGTTGATCTTTGTAACTGTGTTGGTTGCCTCCCCCGAGTGCTTCACTAGCAGTGCAATAAGTCGCACAAAGGCATCCAGATTGTGGTAGCACTTGGCTCGAATCATAGTGGGGTTGGCAGCAGGATTATGCTGTTGCTCAGCCTGAGCACGATAGCTGATTTCAACACACATTTCGGTGCAAAGACGGAAAAAGCGAGTGATCAGGTCATCTGTTTTCAGGATTCCTTGCTGATGCATCTATCCAGGAAAGGGGAAAAAAAAAAAATCACCCTCAGAACTGTAACCACAGAAAGTTTCTCTTACAACTTATTTCAAAGAACACACACTTTACAAAGCACCCATCTTGCCTGGGACAATTTATTTTTACCACACTCTCAAGAGAGATGGGTAGCAAGCTATCTCTGCTGCTTTTCCCCAAGATGAGTATTGTCAAGGCAACATGAGGGTGGCAACACAATTGTAGCAGATTTATTCCCAAATAGAGTCTTTTTGATCCCAACTCTTTTCAACCATCAGCATAGCTGAGGAGCCTGTTTCAGTATCAGTTCTGCCACCAGCACTTGACCTTGCACAAAGGACAGCAAGAGGCAGCAGCAGTTCAGTCTGTCGGGCCTTTCAGAGCCCACCCAGCTATGGGAAGGGCAGACTTCACCTGCTACCTCTGAAACCATCACTACTTTGCAGCAACATTCTGTAGTGCAAACTGCATTTGTAGAGTGAACTTTCCTTACAGGAGAGAGATACTGGGTTTTGAGTAAAGCACCTTACTTCTAAACTCCTCCTGCATAGACATAAAGCTATATAAACAGCATAATCACTACCTCTTGGAGAACTCCTAGTATTTCTGGAGAAATTTTCTTTGTTTTAAAAAAGGAATTCACGTATCTGCCCTCAAAATTCTATGCTCCTTGTCCTAAAGACTAGTGGAAAGGAAGCAACACTTAAACAGCCAAAATTATGGTTATTTAAGTTCAGCAATAAAACCTTGTTTAACGCAGTTATTACAAAATACTCCTTCAGAACCCATAGCTAAAGCCTGTAAAGAAAAAAATATATATAAACACTGCACTTTGATATATTTCAATTGCTATTTCAAATCTGATCAAATACATACAAAAGGTAAACAAACAAGCGTGATAAGAGTGAAGCAGGATAAAAGTGCATTGAGTGTTATGAGTATAAAATACTGAAGTGTGCTTTAGAAGCAGACTTTAAGGTATAAAAAGAGTGAGGTCACGTGAAGAGGTAAGAATTTTTTCTTAAAAAGCAGATTTAACACAAGACCCATTAAAAACATTCAAAAAAAGATGCTGTGCAGTAGAAATCAGACCAACAGAAAGCTGGCTATAAGCCAGTACACAAGGACTCTAAAGTCACATGAAAAAAATCACTGCATCAGTCAAGATCTCTATGCATACTTTGTAGCTTGAACTTCTTTTCCTTAGTAGCTGCAAAATCTGCAGCATTTCTGTTGTATTAACGCAGAAATGTAAGGAGAATGCAATGCAAATAGACTATGTCAGAGGCTTCCTTGCAGCTGCGGTCAAGGAGCTGCCAGGAACAGTTTCAGGAAGATGACTGCAGGTACACAGGGAGTTTGTTACGACACATTGGGTTACTGACGGCATCTCCCTTCTGTCACACCTGAAGGCAGATGTGCACTGTTCATCACACCTGTTAAGGTGCCCTGGAGTGAAACACTGAAGGCTGATTCAATTTAGGCAATACTTTAGCTTCAAGTTTTCCCCTCACTCTAATGATTCCCATTAGAAAAAGGATTCCCTTGTTCACACAGTCTGGAACAATTCACCTGCATCTCTATCTATTAGCAATTTCCTTCTGGAGGCTGTCAGAGCTTTTGCTGTTACCTGTAAGGAGCAATGTTAGTTAAGCTTCATTACACACAGCATTTCAGAACTATTCCCAACAGTGATTCAGCTGAAGTTCTTTTCCCACCAGACTTATCCCCAAACTCATAGTCTGAAATGACAGCTTGTTGCTACATATCTGAAGATGATGATTTGGTGAAGGGTAGGGGTTTCTACAGAACTTTACCATCAAAAGCAGGCAAAATTTTGATAGTCAACTGCCATATGCCTGAAAGTTTCAAAAGGATGCCTAACATGGGTTACAACACTGCTTTAAAATGGAGGGCATCACACCCTACTTATGTTGAATAAAAAGCACCTTTCTTTCCAAAAGCTCTACCTGTCCAACAAACGCAGAGAACGCTTTGGTACTGTCGCGGCCCGCTGCAGCTGAATGGTAGAGGTTCACCCACTCCCTCAGCAGGTATTCTGCCTTCTCCCTCAGACCTGGTGGATCATCATACTCAGAGGCTTGGGAAATTCCTGAATGCATCATGAAATTGGGACCTCCGTGAGCACGGTCAATCATTGCTTCATAGTTTGATCGGACCACTTCCATCAGCTGGGGCAATCTAATTCAACAGAGCAAGAGCTGGGTTAGAATTTCTCCTCCCCTGAAGGTACCTGAACTGGGACCTCAGTCAAATATAGTTGAAAGAAAGCAAATTATTTCTTAGACCAAGTCTTCCCATCTTCCAGTCCTCACTGGAATAGCAAAAGTCAGTCATGAAAGCAGGTACATTTATGATGAAAGAAGGAACACTGAAGTCAGACAAGCTTTGAAGTTCCACTCCAATTCATAGAGCAGCATGCTGCAACAAAGCACCACAAGCACTACAAATAACTTTTTGCAGACTTCAGAAGCCCTAAACAGCTCTGAGATAGCAAGATGCCAGTGCTAACCAGCTTGACTGGGGCATTAAATCTGGCTGCAGTGGAAGTCATACCGCAGAGACCATCTTCCCACACTAACTGCAGAGGAAAAGACCTTTGTTTTGGGACTGCCACCATCACCAGCTGGTTGCTCTCACAGCAATCCAGAGTTCTCCAAGCTCCAATCCATGTCTTTCTCAAACCCAGCAGCAATTGCTTCCACCTCAGTAACAGAAGACCTGCAAGTCCCACAGGTATTTCCAGATGCTGTGGCAATACTCACTGCCCAATTATCTGCTGGTGGATACACAAGCCATGTGAGATTGGTGGCTGATTGCTTCATAGATTCTAAACAGAAAATTGTCTAAATAGAAAGGATTGCCTAATTTGGTGAATTGCTTGTGATTAACAAATAATCACATTAATGCTTAGACAGTTTAACTTTAAACAGGTAAGAATACTGCCTAAATTTGAGATAAAGCAGGAATTCAAGCAAATTGCTCAGTACCACAGTATTTTGAGGCAAAGATTTTCCTGCTCAAGCATTCAGTTTGACATCATGCTGCAGCTGCCTCTATTTTGACATAAAATCACATTAGAGTGACAGTTTAACATAGGACTGCAGCGTAGAGAAAGCATAAAGCTGTACGATTGAATGATATGAGACGTGGCCTATATATGAGCACAAGACAAGTCATATCACAGAGTATTTCCATCTCACCCTTCTGGGGCGTTTCCTCTGGAATGAGCATTAATCCTCATGAGTGTCTCAATCGTGTGAAACAGATCTGCCTCTGTTACGTGAGCGACACTTCTCTCATCCACCAACAGGATCTTTACCAACTGCATGGCAAATGCCACAGCCATGTAGTTCAAGCCGTTCTCCATTGACTGTCAACATGAAAAAGGCAACGAAAGGTTCAACCACCTATCTTACAGTGGACTGACCATAACTCTTCCCCAAAAGAGCAAGTTCCCTTTACCTGAGCCAAGTGAAGGTCATACTGCTGCATGTTAACAAGGTGATTACGGATTAGCAGCTCCACAGCTTCCACATTGTACTTGTACTCATCTCTGCATTCAATCAGGCACCTGAAGAATTGGACTTTTTTTTAATAAGCGTACTTAAACAACAGTTTAAGTGAAGCAACTCAAATCTAATACTTCAGCAACTGTGCCATTCGCTGTGATTCATTACTCGGCTCCAAAAGAAGCCTAGAGCAGTCTCTAAGGTAATGTCTGAGTTCAGAACAGTCAG
Organism: Grus americana; assembly: GCF_028858705.1. NCBI lineage: Eukaryota > Metazoa > Chordata > Aves > Gruiformes > Gruidae > Grus > Grus americana. The sequence continues at coordinate 21,704,277 of NC_072864.1, read as the reverse complement.
CCTCAAGCATTTTTTGCCCCACACAACTGCTCACAACAGCCCTTCAGTTTATTCAGCATCAGAAGCTTCTCTTCTGAGGAGAGAGTGGCACACCTGCCTAGCTGAAGCACTAGTGCTTCTGCCGCAGGCATATGCCATGTCACATAGTTTGTGACAGCATATAGAGACATTCTCCATATAATGAGAAAAAAAACCCCAGAGCATCTCTAATGCTTAATTCCATTAGAGATTCCTATCCTGTTCTAGGATGAAGCAGCATTATTAGAAGATCTAGTTAATTTTGACCAAAAAAGCTAGTTATTTGTTGTCTGTCCAAATTGTAGCAATGCAAAGTAGTAATGGGCAAGTGATTCAGAATAACACAGTAACTCCCAAAAGATGATGACAACTACATCAATGTTCCTATTGTCTCACAACTGACCTAGTAATTTGTTTATTACACCACGGAGATCCATACGCACGGCCATCCTGCAGAGCCTTCAGCACAAGCAGATGACACTCACGGTAGCGAAGCAGGAGGTCAGCATCTGCCCCACTGGTGGCATCCAGTAAGCCCTCTACAGCCTAGAATAGATGCAACCTGTTAGCAGAGGAAAAAACAAGTCCTCTTCCAAATCTTCTGCAAATTAGATCAGCAAGAGTTATCACCAGAAGACTCAGACATGCAAAAAAAAAATATCAAGTCATCATGCTGACCCCTTGATAAGGCTACGTGAGATTTTACCAGGTCTACTACAAACAAGTCGACAATCTCTCTGCCCCACTGCCCTTATTATGCACCTAGTATGAAAGACCACATTAGTTTGTGCTGCAGCTCCTGTACGTCAATGCCTTCTCAGAGGCAATTCTGCATCCGGCTCATGAAAAAACTACATGAAAGAAGATTTACAGAACCTGCCAGAGGTCAACTATCAAGTTCTCTAGACAAAAAGCCACAGCACTCAGATGCATCTGTGCTAGTCTATAGCAAATGGGAGAAGAGTCTTTTACGGGGCAGCACAATCTACCTGGCTGAGTCCTAGTCAGGACTAGAGCCTTTAATAGGAACGAGCACTATCAGTCAGGAACAAAGAACCTCTCCTCCAGCTTCCAGTTACTTTTGTTTTGCTGCTGTTCTTGGATCCTCATGCAGACAGCTCAGTATCCTTCTGCCTATACTCAAATGGATTTTTCTCCACCTCTGCCACAGAGGCGCTGATGCCAGCTCAGCTCACTGCAACACTCCCTACCTGGTATAGTCTACTAGTTCTGGCTGGGATGGAGTTAATTTTCTTCATGGCAGCCCATCTGGTGCTGGTGCTCTGCATTTGTGCTGAAATGGTGTTGACTGCACACCGGTGACCGCACACCGCCAGCTGCTGAACAGTGCTTGCACAGCATCAAGGCTTTTTCTCCCCCACTCTACCAGTGGGTAGGCTGGGGATGGGCAAGAGGTTGGGAACAACACAGCCAGGACAGCTGATTCAAACTGAATGAAGGGATATTGCATACCATATGACATCATGCTCAGAAATAAAAGCTCAGGAAAAGGAGTATGAAGGGGGGCATAGTTATGACATTTGCCTTCCCAAGCACATGTAACATGCGCTGAAGCCCAGCTTTCCGAGGAGCGGCTAGACATCTGCCTGCTGATAGGAAGCAGTGATTTTTATTTTTCTTTTGTTTGTGCACACAGCTTTTCCTTTCCTTACTAAACCATCATCATCTGAATGAACAAGTCATCGTGCCTTCCCTCTATTTTCTTCCTGTCCTGCAGGACAGCAGCATGAGCAAGCACTGGGTAGATGTGTGGCTGTTGGCCAGGATCAACCCACCATGCATACTCATTTTTCAGTCACTGCAAAATACAGTCCCCAAGTGTGCCACTACAAACGCAGCACTATGCTCCATATTATCCACCTACGAGGGCAGTTCAAACATCTTCTAAGCCCCCAAATCATCCTGAAATCAAAGAGTTCCGGAGTGCAACATCTACTTGCCACATCTGAACAAAGCTCCCCAAGTACAGGATCCTGTACCTGCTTCTTTTCACAGCAGTCTAGCCACTGCACGTAGAAGACACCAAGCGAACGCCATGGCCCTCTTCCAATTCTGCTTACCGAACTTCCAAAGACAGCAGTTGTTCAGTATTGTTCACCAAGCAAGTTCCACAGGATGCACAAAGATACACAGTGACCAGCAAGACAATCCACAGCCAGATGAGTAATAAACTCAGAGTTGTTTACTTACAGGAGAAGAGTCGTTAACACTCACCTTCTGCAGTAGCCCAAGTGCAGCAATAGCATCACGGGAGTTACGAGCCACTACCACAGCCTCCAAGAGGCTGCGCAATGCTTGAGCCTGAGGATTCATGGCCAGGGTGTGTGGAATGGACTGCAGGTGCTGCTCCAGTTCTGTCATACATTTGTCATAGATCTGTGCTACATCGTCTGTAGCCCAAGCTTGCTGCTTAAGAGAAAGTGGGAATGAGTGATTTTTGCTAGGATTGTATTTGTGAAACTCAAATACTGATTTGCTCTTCTGTTTCGGAAATTAGAGCATACAGAATTTAGACCTCTACAGTATTGTTGTTAGTTATGCTGGCATAATACAAGCAAATTAAGCTGTGGAAATAACTAACAAATTCTAGCAGACCAAGTATGCATACAAAAACTGTTTATTATCTCAAAACCCATGCTCATCACCCATGATCTTCTCACAAAAGTAACCTGGAGATTTGAATAAACTCTTTCCCTGCTACTAAAACTACATGCAGTAATCCTAACTTGTAGGCTGTGTCCCAGTTTGGGTTACAAACCCCTAGACTGGATTTAAGCTTTATAGTGCCACTAATTTGACCCTAAAACTAATGCATCTTTCAACCACTATTCCAAGTGATACAAGTGCCCGATTCTTTACTAAAAAAGCTAGCAAAGGACACAAGTTCTGCAACATTCACCAAAAGGGTGACAGTACTCTCAAGCCGATTAGTTTGGAAATCTCTACCTTCATAGGCTGAGCCAAGAATCCTGTAGGCTGAGTTAAGTCATTGGTAGGCAAGAAGCCAGGGACATTGCGTGCAAACTCTTCATAAACAGCCAGCTGTTTTGGGTCCACACCTCCAACCTTTGCAATGAAAAGAACAGGCATTAACCTCATTGTTTAGCACTGTGGCAGTAAGAAATGAGGGCAGTTTGTGTAACAGGTAGCTGCTCAGTCACATTCTTAAACAGAGTAGCCTAGACATCAAGAAGTAGGATTCTGCTGCTCTGCACTGAGGTCCTGTCTCTCCTGTCACGCCTCCTGACAGGACGATTTTGCTATACAACTGCAACTCACATTCCCAGAAACAGGAATAACTGAATAGTGGCTTCACACATGTCTCATGCACAAGAGAAATGCTCTGCTCAGAGCACATGGCCTGTCCTTTAAAGGAACAAAATATAAAGGAGACAAGACAACAAAACAGACTAGTCACCCTTCAGTGAAAGAACAGCACAGAACAAGAGACAGGACTCTTAATATCCTCAGGGAATTGAGGAAAATGATATGAACACTCATTTTGGAATAACATATTCATGTGTTTCCATGACTAATCAAGCTAATGGCAGTTGCACTGTTAGACAAGACTAACAGTATCCAGGATTGCTCAGCTGAAGCTGCGCCATCTACTTTTCATTATCAGGAGGGGGAGAAGCTCAGCATCAGAACATAGCTCAGTTAATATCCTCACCTTTAACCTGATCTGTTCTGGCATCCGCTCAGCCTGGTAAGTTAACACAACAGGATCACAGTACCGACGACCTTCTTGTCTAGCATGTTTTCTGAGCTCAAATTCCTGGGAAAAAAACCCCAAGCACCACACTGAATTTTAGACACCGAGTCTGGACATATACGAGCACATATAATACTTTTAAAAAGACAGCAGTCGCATACTTACAGTTGCGAGCCTCTTGTCCATCTCGGGGCCCGCCTTCTCCACAGCCGTCTTCTGGATAAAGCAGCATGCTAGCTCACAGTTATCCTGTGCTAACTGGGCAGCTGCCTGCTCCATCATGTCCCTCTGTTGTGGGGAGGCTGCCTATTGAAAAACACAATAATCAGCCAAGGCTGTAAATTTTCCCCCGTATATTACTAGCCTTAAAATCCGCACCACCGCCTATACAGAACACTAGCAATAAAAAAGGAATGCTCTTAGGAATGCACTCTCTTTGCATGGAATACACAATAATAAATTTAATTTTGCATAGCTTTGAATAAAACATGTAGGCAAGACGACACTAAAGAGTTTCAACAAGGAACAAAACCAGCAGGAGGTTCTCCATCTTCTCCACCAACCTATCTCCAGGGCATAGAAATAAAGCCCTGCTTTAGACGTATGCGCATACAACAGATGCTAATGTAGGAAAAGCAAGCCTTGCATCACAGCCTGAAAGTTTTCCCACTTCCTAGGATGTAATATATACACATGTAATATATAAAGGTGCATCACTAAGTGCAAAACAATAGTCCTAAGCCTTTTTCAGTGGGTTCTCTTTCTTCTTTCCTTCTTGGGAATCTGCTTTAAGAGAACCCTGAACAGGTGGACTTATTTTCCAGGGTGCAAAGCAGCAACTCCCACTGGAAATGGAATAGACATGTAAATGCAAACAGTCCAATCTACTTGGATTTCCTTGTCCATTAAGATCTACCCCTATTTCATTAATTCCTCAAAACTACACACTGCTTCTTTCAAATAAAAGATTCTTGCTTAACTCACTTCATACAATAAGCCAGTGTGAATTTTTTTATGTCCGGTACAGCACTTTCTTCTGCAACATAATATTTTGTATAGTTATCCCTTAAGAAAACCTCCTTGATTACCACTGGCCCAGTATCAATTTCACACATCTTCAGGGATAAAAAAACCCCTTAACATATTGCTACATTTTCATACTGTTTGTATGAAATACACTAGCACTGAATCTTCCACAAAACTTGAATTACTTCTGCCCATACACCTTCTTCCATGGCACATCACGCCTGGTAGATACGCTCAGCTGTAACACTGGTCTGTGTTCACCCTGCCTCCCCAACTTGAGTATCACATCTCTACCTTCTCATACCACCCAAAAAAATAACCAGTGCTTCTCCACTTGCCTCCCTGTCTGAACTGTAGTCACATCTGATGAAACACAGCAAGACTGCACACCAGAGGACAAAAGTGCTTTCTCTTACGGTTACTAGCTTGACAGCCAGGCTCTGTTAAGCACAGCTGCTAACAGCGGTCACTGGCTCAGCTCACACATTAACAAAGCAATACTAAAGCTGCCTACTCCCATCCTTGTCTTTAAGATGGATGAGTAAGATTCATTTGTATGCTTTTCCTCATCTCAGCAATGAAGTTACTTGAAGGGTCAACAGTGTTTGAGTCGTAGGAGTTACATCATGGACATCCCATACCTGCAGATGCAATTCTTACTAACCTTTGTACCCTTCAGACCATTAAACCCTGCCCTCTTGAGCCAGTTACCATGCAAGGGAGCAACCTCATTGCAAAAGGGCCTTTGCACTGTCACTCCTCAACAGATGGGAAGTAGTGACATGCCCTGAAGCAAGAAGCAGGCAGTCCTTTAACTTTTAATCCCTGAAAGGACAGCAATGTCTTGATCTTTCCAAGATTCTTATATCTGCTGCTGGCACTGACAGCAAGCCTTCCGGGGAGCAACTGCTGTTCTGGCCGGCAGTTCACAAACTGCGTTCCATTTAGCCAAGAAGGGGAAGCTAGCGCTGCAGCTCAAAATTTGTCCATTCATCAAGAGACCTGAAAACATCCTCTAGGAAACCCAATGAATTAAGAAGCTGTGCAGAACAGTCTTAAGTAAGCACAAGTAAATAAAACCTGCCTGAAACATACATGCTTGCTGAGACAATCCAAGACATCACCAGAAAGTCCCAGAATCAGTTCAGTCCTCCCCACTCTACCATTTTTACCTCAAAACCCACAGAAAGATAAGCACTTCAAGGCTTCCGTGATGTGATCGCAGTGGAGAGAACATTGGGGCAATAGAAAAAGGCAGTCAGGAAGTTTGCGTACAACATGTAAGACCCGTCTTACGGGCTTAAGACTGTTTGACATGAGCTGTTATTTCAGCACAGTTTTTTCACTGTAATTCCACAAGAATCATGAGACTTGCCACTAAATTCATCTCCACACTAGTTAAGCCACGTAATTAACCAACAAATCTGCAGTTCAGAGAACTGATTTGCTAATGCTGGATGTCTACAGACCTATAAGCTGGAAATAAGCTTCAGATGATGCAACTCTTACCCTCAGTGCAGTAGCAAAACTATTTTTCAAGTTGGTAGCTATGCTCATCAGCAAAGGTTCCCTGCAGGTAATCATGGCCATCCCAGCAGTCAGGTTCCGCATCATATGGTGTGCGGCTACACGCATTCGTGACTCCTCTGAATCCAGCGCAAAGTCCTTCCTGACTATCTGCTCACAAGTAGTCATGGCAATCTTAATGGACCGATCGACCACCGGATGAACAAGCTCTTGCACCGCTCGCTCTATCGCCTGCCGCACACACTGCTTCAACTGCGGGTGGGCTTGAAACAGCGGAATCTGGAGAAGGATTAGGAAAGTTAAGTGAGAATGAAGTAAACTAGAATCACATCTACCCTAGACATCTGTGTTCCACATGCAGCTACTACAATATCTGTTTGATAATTCTGAAACCGAGACATCTGACTATTTTTCTTCCAAAGCTGCAGCTGAGCGCCAACACAAAGACTAACTTAACAGCTAAGTCATTCTTAAGGAGCACAGAAGTTCCTTTTAAGCTTAAGTCCTGATAGCAGCTATCCCAACTGACGCTTACTGTCCAAAATAAACTGGATACTAATGTAAATGTCACAGCAAAAGATTACTTAAAATTTTGTTAGCTAAAGTAACTACTAACCATCCCTAAAGTTCTCCATCTGGTGATTTGTTAGCATTCACCCTCCCCATTACTTTTGGGAAAGTGATTCTCCGATAACTTCAACTTATAAAATGCTGCTCCTGCCAGCTGAGATCTGTGGCAATGTTTGTGGCAAGAATTCTTTTAGCAAACCAAATCAGCTCTAAAACTTACCGTTGGATTTAAGGTAATATGTGGAGCCAACCCTCCTAAAGAATAGACGTTGATGTCGTGATAACTGTACTGGGGCTGTGGAGGAACCGTGGCTGTACAAGTGGTGCTGGTAGCTGGAGTTGTAGAAGCAGCTACAGAACACAAGAATGTTTGTATTGAACCATTACTGAAAAGCAAGTGGTTACAGTGGAAGTATGTAATTCTCATTTAAGTCAGCAAGTGACCAAGAAATAAAAGTTTGATCACGAAGCCTCCTAAACTTATGAAGCAATTTTTATCCTCCATTTTCCCAATGATCTCGTTTCCCAAACTGGCTTCAGCACGTTTTAACAGACCTGTTTGTTACGATACAGTTTAGCCCCTGATGTCTTGTTAATAGATCATCCTGTTCACCCCTACGGAGTAGCTATTCTACATACACACAGCATATATAGAATTAGTCCTCAGAATGGCTTCCATTCCCTTCCCATCTCCAAACTCTGCGCTCCCAAGCATTCAGCAGTGTTACAGTAGGGTACGTAGCTTCACATTCTTCTTTGCAACAGCATAACCTGTCTTACTAACACTTGTCTAGTGTGGTTCTGGGTTCTATTTGTGATGTACTTACTAGTTGTTGTGATGGGTGGTAGCTCTTCTGGCTGCTTCACATCCTTCTTTGGAGCAGACAGCTGCTCATCCAGATTTTTCAGACGATCTTTATCTTTCAGGAGACTTCCAGGTTTCAGCTCATTGATGTCTAGTGCAAGATTCTTGCAGAGCACCTCAATCTCAAACTTCAGATTCAACTGCACAACAATTCCACTTTAGGTTATGTCACAAGGAAAATACCCGAAACGTTTACTGGGCCACTTGACTCCCAAGCTTCCCATTCTAACCCCGTGCCTTTGAGAGACTTTAATAGTGACTGAGGATTACAGAGCTATCTGGCATGCTGACCTCACAGAAGAAAAGTTTCATCCAAGTTCTACCAAATTAAGCAACGCCCAATTCTCCCCACGCTAAAGTAGTGAGAAGTGAAATCTGGTCCTTCACAAAATCCTTCTTGACTGGTACGTCAAGAAAACCTCACATTCAGTACATATAGGAAAGAAAAACAGAAGTTTACTTTTAGATCATGTTCTTGATGTAGCTCAGCTAAAACATTCATAATGGCCATTGTCCATGGGTTTGGAGGCCTGAAGACCTGCAAGAGAAAGGACAGCAGTATTACACAAACTTCTTGAATCATTTGGATAACTTCTGACTGGAAATCTTTGAAACGTGAACAGCTATTGTGCACACAGGCATGGAAAAGTTTGTACAGCTGCAATTAGGGTTGAATTCAGTATTCTGTTTGACTGGAACTACACTGGGAAGCTAGTTAAACATTACACTGGAAACACAATGACTTGGTCCTTCTGACAGATCAGTTCAATGTCAAGCAGAACTGACAAGAAAGAGCTGATCGAGGTCAAAGGGGGGGCAGGGGGAATTACAAAAATAAAAATCAAAGAATAAATAGATCTTAGAACCTCTTCAATGGCACCCTTCCATTTCTCCATAGCGTTCTGTTCAAGGATACCACAGTACAGTTCACCTAACACCACCTAGACTACAAAAATGCACAGGCCGTGTACTTTCCCTCAAAACAGAACTCCTTCACTTTAAGCCCTTACATGTCTTTTCTTTCTCTCCATGAAATTTGACCAGTTTTCACTTTGTGAAAAAAGCTAATTACTTTCTGCAAGACTTATTTTGCCACTTGAGCAATAACTCTGTCAGCGCAAAGTCACTTACCACACTCCTGACACTGGATTCTAAGACTTTGGCAACAAATGGCACTACATAAAGCAATTCCTGCTGTCCCTTAACGTATGCTTCCAGTAGTAGCGATTTCACATCCAAATCCTGAAAAATACCATCAACAATTGAAAAGGGGAAAAGGGTGGAGAAAACAGCAAGTACACTGCAAAAATTCCACTTACACGCTATTTCCTTACAGGACATATTGGTAAGGTTGAGTCAAGACAGCTCTTGAATTTTACAGACTGCTAAGCATAGGATTAATTCATTTATTTTGGCAAGAGCTTAACTACTAACTTTTCTGATACTAAAAATATTTAGAAGTCTTAAATGATCAACTCTGGAATCATACTTTGTACTTAGCACACAAAAAAAGCACCACCAGTAAGGTAATAAATTTTCCCAAAGAGTCTATGCTACTGCACAACAGCTATCACTTCATGCCAAACAAATCTATAAAGACAGACGCTCACTGTGTGCAAGATGGGCTTATTTTTAGCCAGTGTAATCATTCCCAGCCAGTGACCAAGGTTCTTTAACAAGGAACGGTCCGAGAAGTTGGCTGCAGCTTTATCTGACGTCAGCAGCACCTAATGAAAAAAACAAGCAACTCTAGCAACAACTGGAAGATAATCGGACTCAGGACCAAATCCAACAGCTGATCTGACTTAAGACAAAGTTTTAGAACATTAAGTTCTGAGCTTCAGTCACATTACAGAGATACTCAAGAGCAGCCTTCGCTTCGAGGTATCACCCCATAAATCTGCCCTGTAACAATTTCAAAATTCCTTTCTTTCAAGAGGATCAAAACAGAGAGGATTACGCTTCTCCAGACTTTACCATTTACTCTGTCCAGACTGTAATGACTACTCACTTAGTAAACATAACTTGTGAAGGCAATGCTTTCTCTTAATACTTCACCACAGACCTGAAGGCTACAGTTTGCACTTCTTGGGAAACCATTTAATTCTCATTTCAAGGCTTGAATCATGTCACAAGTATTCTGCTGTTAGTTCTGTTCCTTTGCTTCAGAGGAGCATCAGCTGAACAGAGCAAGGTCAGCTGTGCTCTGAAGAGCCAGGAGATTCTTTTGCACTACAGCGTAACCCATGGTGGTCAGGAAGTTCCACCAACAGGTTTAAAAATAGTGCTCGAGAAACTTGTTTCACTCGTTCATCTCTTCTGGGCTACTGCTTCTCCCTCCTCCTCCCCTTGATGTTATCTCAGCCCTCTAGTAAATGTTGGTTGTTATGCCCCCCACTTTCTAAACCCTCCCCTTCCCCTTTATTCTTCGCTGACAGCAGAGAGTGTGATTTTTCTTATCTTTACACTTTCCCCGCACAAAAGAACTAGACCATAAGCAATTTTCTCCATGGTTATAATTTGCAAGCCTCACACAAATTTAGAGTCCACCTACATAAAAGAATTCAAATGCAGATTTGCCCTCTCATTCAATTAGAATGAGATCTTTGATACATTCCTGACTGAAAACAGAAGAATCCTAGTATTCAGAGGTAACCTGCTAGTTCAATTGTAATCTAGCAAGTAGATATCTCAATGATATTTAATATTTGAACATCAGCAACACAGTAAGCAAACAGCTTGAGAATAGCACACTTCTAAATCTTTAAATCTACCTAAGTATTAGAAAACTTGCATTACTCACCTTGATATTTCTGTAGGTTTCATTTAGAACCATTTTATTAAACTCTGGATTCTTAAGCGTGTCAAGGAAGTTTGAATATAAGCTGTGAAAATTAGGCTCAATACTGACTCTCTTCATTACAAGATACTGCGATACCCAAGGCATAAACTCTTCTTTCACTGTTTCCTTCAATTCTTCAACCTGTCTCCATACCAAAGAAAAACCACGCCACAGAAAATATGAGAAATGACCAAAAATTTCTGAGGTCAACTCTGACCAACACAGTCATGGTCAGTCAATTGCTTTTAACACTAAGGTTGTGGGGTTTTGTTGAGGGGTTTTTTTTGTTTGTTTGTTTTTAAAAAGCTTTGAAATCATTGTCTCATTATCCAAAGATCTGGTCAATCACTGAGGACTGAATCATAATATCAGCAAGACATAACAGTTTACCTCTCCCCTGCTTCTCAGCTTTTTACAAAATAACTGCAAAATAAATGTCAGCATCTTACATTAAAGCTGCCTCTCCACAAGACAGATAGCACAGGTGGCAGCAGTACTGCAGATTTCTACTAGCTCAGAAAAGATTCCCTGAATTTCAGCTTGAAATGCAAGAGTGCCTCAGCTTGACCTTGCAATATTTAATGTTATTATGTGAATGTTTGTTCAAACTTGTATTAATGTTTTTCAGAAAGCTGCATCAGTATTTTTCACTTCTTTCTAATGATAAAAACATCAGAAAGGACTATTCAACAATTATTCTGGGCATCTACTAGAAGTGCTTTCCTGAAAACAAAGCATTACTGCCATGTAATACTTTAGTACAAAGGATCTGGCCATACAGAAACAAGGAAACTCCTAGGGGAAAGAAGGATTAAGAACAGTTTTTACCCATCTCTCCTTTCCCTGAAAAATTCTCTATCCAAAGAGGGTCAAGCACAAAGTGGTGGAAACTACTATTTCTTTACAGTGTGCTCCCTCCTAATTTTTTCGGAATTTTTGCAGAAACATCACCACCCACCACTTTGGAATGGATTTCCAGAAATATATATAAAAAATATTTTTACTAGTGTTCTTCCATACTTGCCTTCTGTGTCATATTTGACTGAGACAGATTATTGAAGATGAAAGCAATTTTTTCCTGGACATTCTCTGGAGGTTCCACAATTCTCTCAGTTTGATCTGTGGCTACTAACAGCGTATCAATGTTGGTAGTATTAATGGAAGGCTGGAGGGAGAACAAGAAGTTAAGAATAAACAATAACCTAGAGGAGACATCAAAAGAAATTTTTGCTCTGTTCTGTCAAGTGAAAAAAGACTAGAGCTTTATCAGGTGACATCTATTGTCTCCGATTCATTATCAGCAGCACTTTAACAGAGCCAAGTCATTTTTTTTACTCTACAAACAATGATCAATAGTCAGCAGAAGAATGCTGCTGTGCAAAAAACCTCTAGCATTTAGGTTCATATATAATAGGTGCCATTGCAATGGCTCTCTTTAGGCTAACAGCCTGCACACACCACTAGCCTGGAGAAAATCACAGTTCAATAGCGAGCAGTACTTTGTACAGTAGTGAGTCTCCAGGAGCACTTCAGTGCTGAACTGGGATGGAGAAATCCCAGAGGGTCATTTCTGAAAAAGCACTCCAACTAAGTCAACAGAATGTGACCCATGTCCCTGCAACTACAGGCCTAAACCCAAGGGCTTTAGCAGCTAAGGGGAAAGAATATCCATCAGGACTTGAGTTTAAAATTGGACAATATAAGCACCTCAAAATAACGACTTTCTACATGACAATCAGGTGTGAAAGACATTAATAGCTACACTATGAACTGTCCCCCACAATTTGTTCACACCGCTTTCACACCTTTGTCTTTCGCCTCCTTTAGTTTGAGGTGTTTCTTTGAAGAGAACTATACAAAGACAGTACCAGGAAGCAGGACAGCCTTGACTTTACAGTGCATCAGTTATCCTACAGTAACAGCTCTACGCATCCTCAGCATACACGTGGGAACACGTGTGCCCCAACAGTGTACACATGGGAACACGCATGCCCCAACACTTCCTGTGGAATAGCCAATACTATCAACCTGCCAACCCCGTAACAACTCTGACTAGCAGTTCAGCAATATGTTTTAAGCGACTAAAGATCTGAAAAACATAATGCAGTTAAAACTGCTAGGTCAAATGTGATTCAGTGTGCAGTAAGTGTTCAAGTCCCAAGCAGAATAGCAGCTGCCAACTATTTCAAGAGTCCTACTGCAAGTCATTAACAGAAACAATGCTTCTGCAACTGTCTTGATAATTTAAGTATCAATAAAAACACATTTCTACTTGACACCATAGTAATTCTACAGTTCCATGATCAAAAATGCCTTATCTACAAGAAGTTGGTCATATTTGAAAATATCATATACTGTAGACCTAAAATATGGACCACAGTTTGAAAACACATAGAATAGAAATTAAATCAGATTTTGCCTCTGTTTGCCTCAATCCAGACCAGCAACTTAATTCCTTTGCTTCTCCAGTAAGGACACTGGAGCCACAGAATGCTTACCGGTACATCTTTCTTGAAGCTGACTCCAGTCGGTCGGGTGATTGTAATGGTTTTTGCAACAGTGGTGGTGGTTGAGGTGGTTACGATAGTGCTGACTTGGCCAGCAAGAGGAGCTTTTGCTGGAACTTGGGCCTGGGCCTGAGCCTGGGCAAGTGCAATACTTCCAGGGGTGGTGATTGAACCCTGCATCTTCACAGGAGGATCTCTCGACTGCTGTCCATATTCTATGTACTAAAACAGGGTAAACAAGCACATACAAAACTTCACACACCGCAACAGAAATGTGGGCTGAGTTTTAGCATGAGCAGTATAAAGGTTTGCCAACAATCTTTAAAATACTTGACACTAACACCATTAAGGGAATCTCCAAACTACAACTGGATACCCTTATAAAGCACGTCTGGTCACTATTTACTTACTTTCTTACTGGAGAGGAGCCTCAAGCTCTACCTCTGACCTCAACAGGTTGATGCCAAGTGTCAAGGGACATCTTTAAAATTTTACAGAGCACTACTCAGAATCCCCCACCCCTGCAGGCCTGGGATAGGAGAGCAAAAGAGGGGAAAGAGGCTAAGAGAAATATGAGAGTATCAAGAAGCTTGCTACAAAGCAAGTAAGAAGTCTTCATCAAGGACTCCTACAGCTACATAGAAACACTCCAGCCCAAAGTTCACAACGAATAAGCAAAAAATACAGTTCTGAAGCATCCAACTAGTTTTTACATTTTCTAAAGTAGCTCCACAGTAGAAAATAAGTTTCTTCCCCACTGTAATACATTTACCCAGAATTTTTACCATCAGACAACACACTGTCATTTAAGGAGTACGGTCTGAAACCTGCTAGTGAAACAGACTGCTATTGGACTTTGCAGCTTTGGGTAGACAGCCTCTCTACCTTCATGCTGGAGGGGAACATTTTCCCTTATTTAGATGATGCTCTCAAGCTCTGCCACTAGGATTAGCTTTTCTGTATTTCTACCAATGAAAGCACCTTCAAGGCAGACACCATACGATCAACAGTGCTTTTAGTCCTTGGACTACACGGTATTTCCTCTTCTCTGATCAAACCTTCAGGAATGACATTTTTCTCACCTTTATCTGGATTACTTTAGCAGGTCTGAGTATGACACTGTATAAACCCAGCTGAATGCCCTCTATGTTAGAAGAAAACTCCAAATCCTTAAGGGACTGGAATATAAATCCACTGAAGCACTTTAAAGCCTCTGTGCGTGGCTGTGCGCACTGGTTAATCGTGCAGTTATGTTCAGGTAGCTATTTCAACACAAGCAACCCAAGCAGATTTATGGAAACAGAAGAGGTATCAGATAACCACCTTCACCTGCCTACCCCATCCCACAGCAAAATCTTTAAGAAAAGGCATTGATTCTGTGGACGTACACTGTCTAAAATTGGTGACAGGTGAATTTTTCCAAAGGAAACCAGTAATTTGCTCAAAAGAATTTAAAATCTTAGAAAGCCAGTGTGCTAATATGAACACACTCACCTCCTGTAAATGATGCGGGAACTGTATAAAGTGACTAATAGAAGCCAAGTGCTGACAATACTGGGGATAGTCCTTCAATCTGTCAGACAAAATACACTTTAGTCAGAAGCAAAACAGTATTACAAAGATCAAAACCAGTATTACAGAAATACAAATAGAACACTGCTATGTTATTCCCACACTGCATCACAGAATTACTTCTGGACTCCTTACAGCAGCTGTGCTATAAAAGTTTTTTCTACAAAGTACTTTTTGTTGCAAAACCCATTTGAAATTAATTCATTTCACAGCAAAACACAAGGTTTATTTATAGCAACTTGTCTTATCCTACATCTCTGTACTTCTGACTGAGCACACAATTGCATTTCTATTCAGTCTCTGCAATAAGACTATTGGATAAGTACTCTTTTAGTCTGGCTCAGTGTATTTTAAACAGATCAGACTGCCCCTAAACACCCAAGACAGAAGCTTCATCTATGCACACCTATCATTATAGTTCTACTCAGGAATGCTAGACACTGTTACTACTTATTGAGAGTAAAATCTTTAGGTCCCACTTAAAATTGTTCTTAAGAGGAGTAAGAAGGTGGCTAAGTCTCAAGTACGTCAGCCTTGAGTGTCTTCATTCATTCTGTTCAGCTAACTCCACAACACAATATCCAACTACAAATGCTGCAAGCAACAGCTTTTACTACATCTGCCCTGCAGTATTTCATCTGAACTATAAAAGGAGAGTAAAGACAGAAGATAACAGGCTCCTTGCTTATGAGTCCACATTTCAAGTCCACACATTTCTGGTCATTAAATAATTCCAGGAAGCGTTCTAATACTGGTCAAGTATCTTCTTCCAAAATGGAGATTTTTCCCATGAGTGTACAATCCTGCTACTATTGCAGACTGCCTGGAGTTTTTCCTCTCTCTGCAATCCATTAAAAGCTTTGAGAAAGCTTTTTTTTTTTTTTAAGATATTTTTGCCATACTTGAGATTCCTGTGTAAAACCAAAGTCCTAGAGATTAGTTCCTAGCCAGTCTTTCAGTAATGAATAGTGCAAATAGCACTCCATGAGAATGCACCTGTGATGAGTAATTACATTCAGCCCATTTCTAACAAGCTGACAACTTCATTTAACTCAACACTTCACCAAATTATTTTTATAAACAAAGTCTGCTAAGTAGTTTCAGCATCTTAGTTTGTCCCACATTTATACAGGCACTGCACTGAACATTTTGATTTAAAAGTCACCCTTTAACTAGCACCTTAGCACATTTTGTTTCTGCTCAGTGTATCTCTAAAGTAATCCTGAATTTGAGATGTGTAAATTTCTAACACATATAAGCAATCTTGTACTGCGTAATCAGAGCAGGTTCAAGGTTAAACAAGACATTACGTGTACTGTTGTAAGTATTACCAAAAAACCACACTCACCTATTTTTAAATCTATCTAGTGCAGCAATACCAAAATAGTACATTTTGGATGCAAAAGGCTTTCGTAAGGCTTCAAGAACATAGCGCAGGGCCAGGCCCAGTGCCATGTAAGTAACCAGTCCTTTCTCTATTATCCCACCAAAGAGGCAGGCTGTTATGTGCAGCTCTTTATCTGGGTACTGGGGAAAGAAACGGTATTCCTCAAACAAGTTCCTCAGCATACAGTTAAACACTTCTCGTTCCCGCTTAATGTTGGAGTCCTTAAACCTCTGCAGCATTTCCAAGACCTGAAAAGAAATCGGAAATTGTTATCAGTGGATTTACTTTATTTCAGCCCTTCCACATCTTCAGGGTTCAAGAGCGCTTGCACCTACTGAGGTAAATTGCACTACCACAAGCTAGACTGCAAAAAACCTCATTTTAGCCAGTAGGCACTATGTCACTACCACAGGCTTCCTCTTCAGACTTTAGTTTTCTCCCCTTTCTTTTAAGTAACTGTCTTCACAGAAGCACTTTTTGGTGACCGCCTACTCCATTGCTTCAAAATTAGAAAAATGAAAATTAATGTTCAGGGTCTTCCATAATTTATAACCACACAAATATATTAAAGTAAACTTGAAGTACTTCAAAGAACAAGTACATCAGACTAATAATTACTCTCATAGAGACTAACCAAAATAATTATGGAAGCACAGAAGGTAGAACTTAGGACACCTTTATATATTTAGAAGTTGCAGTCATTTTTTAGATACTTTAAAAAGAAATGTATCCAAGATAAGTGTGATTTATACAGACTGTGTCCACTTTAGCACTTATTTTGAATATACAAGCTTCCATTCCACATAAAACTCTTCCCACTTAGCATCATTTTAGTGTTAATTAGACATCTAAAGTCTTCAGTCCACAGAGGAAGTCAAAGCCAAGTGTAAGGATCAGCTGCAAGTTTACTCCATATAGTTCTAAAGCAGCACACTTTCAATTTACTTTATTAACTGCAACCAAAGAAAAAAGCAGTGCTGCAAGCATCCACCACTAGCCCTTTATTGTTTTCCACTAAACTAATACACAAAGGAATAATTACTCTCAACATTATAGCAAGTCTCTGAACAGGTGATGCAACTGCTACAGAAGAGAACTCACCTCATCCACAGACATGGTCGGATGTGGTGGATGGTTGTAAATGCGCTGGAAGTAGCTGTTTGCCTCATCATCTATTTCTTTGCTAAAGTGCTGGTTAGCCTCGGGCCACACCTGAGATAAGTCAGCTGTTAAAAAAGGGAACAGGTATCATGCTCAGGACAACTTCAGGCAGTCAGGATTTTACCTAGTTCTTTTCAACTCCTCCACCAATGGACATAGAACCTGCTAGTTCTCCTGAAAAGCAGGATATTTAACCTCTCTAGCAGATAGGAATTGTTATTTAAAAATCTGGTTTCAATACGTTACATTTACACAAAAGAACTGAATCCTACGGTAGAATTAACCTCATACTGTTGTACTCCTAGAACCCCCTGCATCCCAAGCTAACCTCAACTGACACCTAAACCGAATGAACGCAAACCAGACTATAGCATGCTACACAACACTAACATGCAGACAAACTTTCATACAAACTTTCAGGCCAGCCCAGTGAGCTTCAAGCAAGTTTATACCAAATGCTCAAACCCAAAATATAAAGCAACGGTCACTACAGCCACCTCTGGTGTACATGTGTAGAGATTGGTTAACTGCTTTTCTGGATGAGCTATCAAAGGAGACTGAGATATATAATACCAGCAATGTGGAAGGTTTAGCACATGGCTATGCTTCCTAAAGGCAATGTTTGATTGCTTAAGCATTTCATTGTGAGCACACTTCAGAGGCGTAAATGACTAAAGGATAATGGCTCAGTGTTAGGAACCAAATAATTCCTTCCAAAAACCACCTTCCCACCAACTTATGTTAGTCTCGTTTCTTTCTGACGTTGCAGTTTAATTCACTGCTTCGTCTTTCGAGTTCTCTGCTGCAACAGGACCATACCCAGATAGCTTTCTTTAACCTTACCACAAACAAAACCAAAACCACCCTCTTACCAAATGTATACAATTATCTAAAGAGCACAACATCACTTTTGTTCAAAAACACAGCACAACAAAAAAAAGGACACAAACACACTGTTCATGCAAATCCATAATGTTCTATTTTTATGCTAAGTGCTTTTTTTTTTTTTAAGCCCTCCCCAGGCTACTTGGCAAGCTTTTAGTATAGAAATTTAGAAGCATATTTTTCAAACTAATTGCATAATACAAGAGCCACATTTCTAACATTTACCACCTACAGATCCAAGCCTCCCCTGAAGGAAATGCAGATCAACTGCAGACCACAGTCACACTTCACAGCCACAGACAACACTACCACTTACAAGGTTTCATCTTACTCTGCTGGAATGTAGGCTGGTTCAGTCCAGATGTGCTCAGCTTCCTTTGCACGAATGGATCATTGTTCACAGCAGGAAGGCCCAGGGCTCCGGTTCCTATGCCAGTCAGGCTACCCGTAGTAAGACCACCTACTGAAAAGCAAACCTGTAGTAAGACCGCCTACTGAAAAACAAACAACTGGTCATCTCAGTTGCACCCTTCAGAGCGTGCACTTATCACTCCCAGCACTCACCACTTCCAAGAACTCAGAGCTGTATAGCCTCATAACTATCCAGTATCAAGCAGTTTTATTCCTCACCTCTGTCCCAACCTAAAATAAAGCTGCTAAAAATCTGTCAAAACACTCACCCTCTCAACTCTCAAAACTTTTTACCTACTGCAGCTGCGACAGATGTTCTGAAGTGCTGTTTCAGCAGTGACCTAGAGGTGAGGACTGTATAATTCCCTCCTACATGACACACAGCTGTTTGCCCAGTATTTCCAACCATGGCAATGACAGTGCCTTAGCTCTGCTGTGTCAAAAATACAAACCACTCCACCCAGATAGCAGTACCTGGAAGCTGCGAAGAGAGTCCTCCGATGCCACTGAAACCTGTTGTCTGGTTTTGGGTGGAAAGAGGGGGAAATGCTTTTGCTGGTGACTGAGGAGTACTGAATGCAGAGCCCAGGTTTGGAGGGAAGCCTTGCATGCTCTGGGTATGAGGAGCAGCTGAGCCACCTAAACTAAGAGATGCCATTCCTGCAAGCGAGTCGATCTGAATGAAGAAAGGAAGATTATACACAGACAGCCATAAACAAAAAAAAAATCATCAAGCTGACTTTTGACAGCTTTTTTATAAAGGCGGCTACATATAAAAACATTCTCAAGTAGAGCTTTTCTGCATGCTTACTTTAAATTCTGAAGTCATCCAGATTACCCCAAAAGATCAGTTTGTCTACAAAACACAATTTCACTTCTTCTCTAATCCCATAAAACCCTATTCTATCGGAGGTTTTACAGAACGGCCGATTGTTCCATAGTCTCCAGTTAAGTGTAACACAACAGTAAATGCTTATAAGGAGCAGCGCATAGATTTTTACGCTAGAGCAGTTTATGCTCTGCAGTTTGCGACCTCAGACTTCACCCCAAGACTTACAACAGCTACTTCATATCAAACCTACAGAGTATTTTTGACTGTCTGAAGGATCCCATTATGCCCACGTTTCACAGCTAAATACCTGAATGCAGTCTTCAACAAAAAGCATTAAGACCTGGGTGATGAGTAGGAGACAAGGCACAATACCAGCTGACAAAGCAATAAATTAAGAGCTCCTGACTAGGAATAGCAAAAAACTGTATTATCTACCCAAAAGATAGCAGAGCTACAGAGTAACATCTGCTGCTTTATTTATTCACCTCACTTATGTGCAGCAGGTTGCTGAGATATTTGGTACATTTGTTGAGCAACTCCAATAAAGTAACAATTTACCAGGAAACTGCTCTCTGTATTTAGTTTACATAATCTACTGATGCTTCAGACATTCTTAAATGCTGAATTGCCACTATTCCATGTGAAAAAGTTGTTACCATTTTAAAATCTGCCATTGAATGTAATTGCTAGAAGCAAAACCTGTCTGTAATGTGTTGCTCCCAGAGGAGGAAGGGATGATGAGTGGCAGGGAGTAACTTAAATGTACCTTGTTTTTAAAAGAGCAGTTCAGTTGAGAGCTGAAGAGCCCCAGTTATAACAAGTCCTTACGCTCTAGCACTGTTGCTTGGCCCGTGAAGCTACAAACAAGACACATCAGGTTCAAAGGCAGTGCTTAGTTCTCAAAAGTCTTAGTAAATTTTAGCACTTTAAAAGAAACCCTCAGTTATTTTAAATAAACCAAATCTCTATCCCTCCTCAGTGCTCCCATTCTGCTATACCTCAGTTACTTCTTACAGACATTTGTGAAGTGAAAGACAGTTCTGAACTACAACCCTCAGGCATTATTCTGCAGTTACAAGCAAGTTATCTGGACATGCAAGCATAAAAACTAAGGGAGCCACATGATCTTTTACTTAGTCCTGCTGAAAGAGTTCACATAGTGCAGCAAAACTAATGCTAATCAACAGCACCTTCTAAAAAATGCAGCATTTTATTTATCTACCTGTACAGGGGAGATGGCATCCAAGCTGCTAGCGCTGGGTGGGCGTCCTTTTGGCATGACTCCAGGTGGTGGCTGCCTAGCCTTGTTCATGACATTACTGCAGTTCGCTACCATGGTGAGGATCGTCTCTGACAGCTCCTGAGAAACACTCCTAGGACAGAGGAGTACAACAGTGAGCCACATAACATCAATGACACTAAGGCCCCTAGCTTATTTGTTTTGCCTACAGAAATGAGGGCCGCATTTCACAAACAGAAGCTGCAAAACAAACCCAGCAGAAGTTACATTTTGTTATTTGCAAAGCTTGCATTAGAGCCTGTCCCAAGAGAAATGGCTATATACAAACAGAAAATTTTAAACTGTAGTTCTAAAATTTCATCTTCAATAGTATATTCCTTCATTTTCAAGAACTCAAATACTGCCTTACAGTTATCCCAGCAAGTAATGACTTACAGAAAGTTGGGATATGCACCTACGTGGCTCCAACAGCCCTTGCAACAGAGACTTATATACAACAGTCTTTGCCTGCTGTTGTCTGCATGATGGGCTATATAGAGCTCAGCCTCATGAATTAAAACACATAATAACTGATGGTATGATCTCTTGTTCAAATTAGCTCCTCCAGGCTCCTTCCTGTCCCCACACTTGACCATTCATGATTATTCCCCTTCTGAATCTCATTAAACACAATGTCTCTCCAAAAGAGAAGATACAACGTGACTAGAGCTTGGGCTACACGCTCACAGACAAAAAAGATGAGATATAAATACCACCACCTGATTCAGTAAAATTCATCTGTCTATAAATGGAAAGACACACTTCATGCACTAACATTTAACCAAAAGAGATAGGAAACCTCTAACTATAAGGAAATTATAATCAAAAGCCAACAGAAAACTCAAACTTAGACCTGCAGTCATTGCACAATCAAGAGCAGTCAGTACCTCTTTCCAAAGTATTCCACATCTGACTGCCAGGTTCCCAAACCAGAAGTAAAACCAGCTCCGCTACTGACAGATCTAACCACAAACATACAATCCAACACCAACATTTTCCTTTTGGAAAATATAGCTAATTATTTACAGCTTTCCTGAACTTCTGTTCCACCTTTTTGATGAGGACAGCTAAAATAGCAGATTCCATCCTGGACTGGTACAACTATTCTAACACAGCTTTGTTAACCTTGTCTGGAGGTTCCTCACTGTAACTCCATTATCACAAGCTTTTACTTCACAGTTGTTGGGACAAGGGGAAAAAGAAAGAGGATCCATCCTGACAATTAAGGCAGGAAAACAAAGTGCAGACCAGCCTTCAGCTTTGGTGAGTATCCCATTACAGGCTACACAGAGTTAAGGGCTTCCAGTTGTTCTCCAAAGCCAGCAATCCACTATGTAGTGTGGGAAAAAGCTCGTCCCAGACAGACAGGGGAATCTGGGCAGATGCCATGGGTGACCAGGTTTCTATACAGGGCAACAAACATTTTATCAGCTGTTTCACAAGCTGACTCCTTTAAATGCTTTAACATCCTCTTGCCATGGCCTAGCATCAAAAACTTGAAAAGCAAGGGGCTTGAGGAGCATGTCTCAAAAAGCAATCAGACACCTACCTTCAAGAAAACCAAACTCAAAGGGATTTCTGTTTTGAGAAAGCACACCCAAACCTGAAGACAGAGCTCTGAGCATGGCACACGGTAGGCTCAGTACGTACAATATGTATTTGCCTACACCCCAATGCCACAGTCTCTGAAATGCAGCATTGAAACGTACACATGACCAGTGAACAGGCAGCAGAGTTTCTTCTGATGCAGGAGGCATTCCCAGATCATACAGCACTGCAACTAACCAGGGCCTGAACAGTTGAGTTTACACACAGTTACCAGACTCAATTTTTTGCGCTCCCCCTTTTTTTTGTAGCAGTTAAACCTGCAGTCTTTATGCTTAAATACTAAGGCACACTTTAGTAAAACACATTCCAGTCTGCTGTAGGTAGATAATATGGCAGCCCATGATGAAGACTAAGACAGGCTTACAATCCTAAAGTTTGATACTTAGGGTGACCAGTTATGGTTAGACACAAGCACTAACATTATGTCCTGCCATCTAAGCAGACTGAAGGTTAACTTTATCATGTCAAAAGACACACTGCTGTATCAAGATGCAAACTTCACAATATTTTTAGATAGTACAAAACCGTAGGTTTTCACAAAAACCCCTGCATTTGAGGCAAATGGTATGAAGTAGTAGGTGGGCATCATCTGATATGCAGATCTTAAAGAAAATGTTCGCATTTTCAAGTTCTACGTAAAGATAGATTCAGGCATCTAACCTAATCAGAGCCATTCCTGGCAGGGAATCATAGAATGGTTTGGGTTGGAAGGGACCTCAAAACCCATCTAGTTCCAACCCCCTGCCATGGGCAGGGACACCCTCCACTAGCCCAGGTGCCCAATGCCCCATCCAACCTGGCCTTGACCACTTCCAGGGATGGGGCCTCCACAACCTCTCTGGGCAACCTGTTCTAGTACCTCACCACTCTTAACAGTAAAGAATTCCTTTCTAACATCTAATCTAAATCGACCCTCCTTCAGCTTAAACCCATTACCCCTTGTCTTGTCAGAACTAGGGGTCAACTGCAGGAAGGAGAACTTTGAAATGCAAGTAAGGAGGAGAGCCAGGTACCACAGCCAGCCAGCTCTGGAGGAACAAAACTGACACCTTAAGGGAAGCTCCAGCTTGCTGAAATAAGAAGTTCACACCTCTTGCTTTTTTTTTTTTTATTTAACCCATTTTTACAGAGCAAGGAAAGGCCTTTTCATTCCCCCAGGCACAAGTAGCCAGAAGTCTCTTCCCTTCTTGAGAAGGAAGGGCCATTCCCCGCACTGACACACTTGGACTGTGCTGGACACGACTTCATGGAAGACGCACCACTGCCTCTCTTGACTCACTGTACCTTCTTGAGGGGAGGACTTCTCGTAAGCACTTTGTTACCAAATCACATCCTTGGTCAGCCCACAGTGCCTGCAACCACCCTGACTTCATTTTAAAAACACTCAGTAATAAAAGGAACATTTATTTCTTTTTGAAGCCTCACTGCTACACAATGCCACAACTGCAGTGCTCACCAGTGATAAACAAGTTGCACCAAAAATAAAGAGTCTCAGAAGACGCAGGGTCCTGGTGGCTAAGAAAAGCATCTCCCTGGACACAAAATGGGACATGAAATAACTGCAGCCTAATTAAAGAGCAGGCTCTTAAATGAACAGATTTAGATGGCAGACTTCGGCTGGTGAAGTGGAACTACCCTCCCAGACATATTTAATATTTACTGTGATTTTAATCTTCTAGTCTTTACAATGCCTGCTTCTATTGGTGACTGAAACCTAAGCTAATCAAAGCAATTGCTTCATGAAAGAAATCCAAGCATTTTCTTTTTAAAGCTCAAAGAGAATAACTAATGGAAAATGACTGCAAGTAGGTCACATTCTTGCATAAAAGGAAATACAAGTAGCTATAAAAAGAAACCAAAGGCTGAGAGAATTGTGCCAGTAGAGAACTAGTGGCTTTTGGAATTAATTGAATAAACACAACTTGGTAACACATTAAGATTCAGAACACAGTGACATTAGATGCAAGTCAAGTCTACAGTTAACTATTAAACTCCTAAAATCTGGACACAGTAGCATGCAAAATAATGAATGTACGTTAATTTGTGAACTATAGTCTCAGGAGATGCACTTTGAGTTGAAAAATAATGTCCATCTTTTCAGTTCAAGAGGTGTGCTAGACAACTGTATTTCAGACTCAATATTTCCACAGCATTTTGAAGTTTAATTGCACAGGTCCTAGTAGAAACCAGGAGAATCCTTTCTCCTAAAAAAATCTTACAGGTACCTCAAAGGTACCCATACAGGTACCCTTCCAATTCAAATACCCATCATGACAATTCTGTCTTGATACTCATTTCCTAGTATCTACATGACAGCCAGGAATCATCCTAGAAACCTTTAAAGATGTTTCTTACATCTGTCAAGACAACACTGGCTAAGCCAAGGGACACGATATAAGCCTTAGATCAGATAATGTCAAAATTTAACACCAAAATCAGCACCATCTCCAGCTTTCAGTCTCTCTGGCTCATATGTCACACTATGCTATGCCTAGTTATCTTTGAAGTATTGCTGCAGTTAAATACCATCTTGATCTGATAGTATTAAGAAGCAACACCACAATTTTACAACAGCCATTTTTACTAAGCATTAACACAACATTCAAAAATGGATTTGTCTAATTTCAGTTTCCATTAGTTTTTCCCCTCCCTCTGGGAGATGAACACAACTCTCTGTGATCCACCCTTTTTCTTCTGGACTTCAGCTAAACAAACTGATATGCAAAAGATCTCAGGTATTTTCCATCCTTTGACTACTTTGAGTCTGTCAGTACTTCAAACAAAGACAACAAGTTACACATGTCTAGTTTCAGTTTCAATTACATTACGGTCACCACTTACCACTTTTCTACTACACATAAGGATTGCATTAGCCCTTTCTGCCAGGCAATAGCCACACACAGTAGCATATGCTTAACGCAATTGCAAAATCCTTTATACAGTCACCGTTTCCCATTCTGTAGTTATGGCCTGTAGTCCTTTTTGTCCAAATTACAGCCCTGTATCCGGTCATTAACCACCCAGGATCTGATTAACCAGCCATCCCCCAGTTACCAAGATCACCTCATCTGTTTCATTATAAAGACAAAAACACTCTTTCAAGCTCTTGTGACCTAGCCTAACAACAGAAATTTCAGTGCAAAATTAAACTTACTACTGAATCTATCCCTGCAAGCTTATATACTTTCATTAACCCCATTCTCCACGTGAAATTCCAAACCAGCTGTGACCACATGCCAGCAAACAAGTTGCAAACAGATTACGCATTCAGCGTAAGCAATGTAATCCTTACCCAGCACAAGCTTGCAGACATGCCAACATAGTTGCCAAGGTTTCTGGAGGAAGCTGAGCACTTTTGGGTTGATCTTTTTCTGGAGCAAGGCCACCCAGGATAGATGGACATCTTCTCTTTAAGAAAGTCATACAGGCCTGGATAAAGGGCTCCTGAGGAAAAAAAATGTTATCTTAATCTCCCACACTGCATCCAAGCCACTGTTTCAAACTTGGCAATTGCACAGTGGAAAGAATCGCACTAAGCTATTATAGTTCAGTGAAAATGTTGAACTATCAGACCATGGACACTTTCCACAACTTTAAAGCTACTTATAAAATTGTTAAAGTGACTTAAGTTAGTCACTGATAGAGTGCAGAAATAAAAAGAAAAATCCTGCTTTACCCCATGCTCCCGAATTTTATCTGTGAGCCATTTGTCAAGTTTGAGGTATTCCCGTCGAGAGGCAAGTGCAGCAAGGTCAATAACAAAGGCAAATGGAGTACCATTTAGCAGCATTGACAAGGCCTAAAGAAAAAAAATCAGAAGACTACTAGTGAAGACACAAGAACACCCTTTCTCCTTTCTTTTCTTTCTAATCCCCACATACTTTTTAGTAAAGTCTTACTATCACATGCTGCTTATGCTTTCTTTGTCAACAAAAAGATTGGTACTATCAGCTTCACTTACTTACAGCTCGCTCGTGAGACAAATAAGCAACAGCTCTCCTTTGAAAGCACAACCCTACCTTCTTTGAAGCGACCTTGTGATTACAGTTTTAAATTCCTCTATATGAAAATCCACCAGCAAGTGGCCAAGAGCTACCAAGTCGATACTGCAACAAAATTAATCAGAAGAGCCTAGCATCTCCCTGCAAACAGATCTCAAGTGCTTCAGAGCTGCTTTGAATACATCTGCTCAAACTGTTCATCTTTGAACATGGTAACTGCTACAACAAAACTGACCTGAAGCAACAGTTGATGCTCTTGCACTTTGAGATGCCCAATTATTATGCATCTAACTCTACGAAGCGATAAAGGCCTCAAAAGTCAGTTGCAACTTTCAGTCTCTTTTGTGAACACAAACATCTGAAAAGTACTTGTATTCTTAAGAAATCCTCACTCCATTAAGCTTAGCAGTGCCACATTTACACAAATATCTGAAGGGTATTTTCTACATTCACATTTCAATGGTATTCAAGGTTAAAACATTTGAAGCTCTTACTGCATTTACAGTACATTCACGTACCAAGCAGTTTTATGATACCGCTTCCCAAGTTACTTGTCAGCTAAGCCACGATAACCAACTCTACTGCAAACACCAAGTAAAAATGTCTTGGGTTCACAACTGGACAAGCTAGAAAGCATCTGTAGTCAGATACCACAACTCAGCTGAAGAGCACTGAAAGTCACATGCACATAGGCTGGGTTTGGTTCTGGTTTTGATTTTTTTTTTTTTTTAAGATGAGGTACAGCAGCAACAACTGAATTCAGACATGCTTAAACAAAGTAATCCTTACTAAATTAGTCACATCTAAGTTAAGCTAAGCCTTTGTTAAAAGATGAGCGAGTCTGCGTAAGACACCAGACAGAAAATAATGGCAGTGTTTTGCAAAACTCACCTTCAAGTCTTGTGCCACATCAAGAATACGTGACAATTTTGCCTGGTCGTACTGCTCCCCTCTCATGTACCATTCTGCCATTGCATGCATGATAAGCTGACGAATCGAAGGAGACTGACCCTAAGGAGAATTAAATTAGGATTGTACTTCATGCCTCTAGGAAAGCCATCAACTATGTGAACATTAAGTAGCATATTTTACCTTTAAAGGTTAACAGGCAAACGTATTTTCTCTAGCTTCATAACTTAGTTTCTGAGTTGGGCTCTTACCATGCAATAATAAACTATCCAGAAGCCACAACTAAAGGACACAGTGACTACAAATGGTAAGTACGTACATCCCCATCTCCTTCCTACCACTGTACAGGTCTAATTCCTCTCAATTGTAGAGAAATTGCTTATGGAATACGCACACAATTTACAAAATGTTATGCCCGACGTGCTCTCCTGAAGTGAGAATTCCAAGGTCACACCTTAACATGGAAAACACAGTATCTAGCTATTTGCCCACACAGGGGCAATCTTAAACTGCAAGACAATGAAGATTTTGATGGCAGCAAGGGTTTTCCTTAAAAGGTTCGCTCATCTGGGGAAGCAAAACACCTTCATGTTGTGGAATGGCACCATATCACATGGCAGCCGTCATTTTGCACTTTATTCAGAAGCCTATGCTGCAGAAAAATTGCATATTCTGCCATTTCAAGATCTTACGCAAAAAGCACATTGCTTCTATCCTACCTCCCCATTGTTCAATTTAAAGACTTATCAGGAAAAATAGGAAATGTTCATAGCGCTCCAGCTAGCAAATAGCCTTAATTTTGCAGTCAACGTGGACTAAGACTTCCAAGGTCAAACTTCTTATCATTGACTCTACTTGAACAGGGTAAGATGTTTCCTAATGCAGATTCCCTCCCACCCAGGACTTCCTCTGCCTTAAGTTTCTTCTTATGATTCCTATTTCCTTAACTACCACTACTTAACAGTGGACACAATGATGAAGGCTATACCAAAAGGCAAATCCATAAAAGCCTACTTGTTTGCCCATTAAAAGCATGGGATTTGCATACAGAGTTACCCTATCTCTAATGGAAGCTCTCCTTGAAGGTCAGCAGCCAGTCCTAAGTTTCCAGAAAAGTTTCCAGAAGTTTCCTTATATGTAGAATAGCCTCCATCTTTTAGCAAGTACAGCTGAGGTTATTTTGGTTTAAACCTCCTCACCTCTTACTGCTTCGAGTTTCTACACTTTAAATTTGTGAAGTTAAGAGGTTGGGGGGGGGGGGGGAGTATTGCTGTTGTGGGATTTTTGGTGTTTTTTTTTTTTTTTTTAAAAATCAAACATTGGTTAACTTTGGTTAAAACTGAAAGGTTAAAAAAGCCAAGCATAACTGATCTCTACTTTTGCAGGAATATTTTCTCAGTGAATATTATTTCTTTGTTCTGAATATATTTCCCCAAAGAAAATCAAATCACAACAGTTTGCTTCAAGACAGGGAGGAGACGACTCGCATTACTTCACATAAACTACTGATAATTTATCTCTTGTGTTTAAAATTACCCAGCTCAAACTACAAGAAGCATTGCCGTTCTAACTGTTCGACCCATTTAACAAGCTTTCAGTTACATGAACAAACTACAGGCACACTCCAGTGAAAATACTTACCTGTCCGTGCCACGCATAGTGCAAAATGATGGCAGAGTTGGGATGGTTGCCAAGGAAAATTGGCATGAGCGTGGAGATGAGTTCATGGCGCAAGGTATGCCAGGAAGTGTTGATCTGCAGTAAGGCCAATACCAACATATCTGGGCAGTGCTTGATAGGAAAACTGAAGAGCTGCTTAACCTGCTCGTACTGTCCCACTTCTGCCAATCGTAACAGAGATTCAATCAAATCCAGGCTCTTCCTAACAAAAGAAAAAAAGAAAACAAACAGACAAGCCCCCCACAAAAGTTACAAAGTAGTTAGCTTACAAGATCCTGGTATTCAAGCATTTTGTAGCAACAGCTGTAAGACAACAGAGTAACATCCACTGCAAACAACCTGATACTGCAGCTCTTATCACATACAATTAGGCTTACAAGAGCACTCTTAATCATAAAAAACCCTCCCTTTTTTTGGCAAACACAGCTTAAGAGCTTCTGATTCTGTTAGGGAAGAGGGAAAACTGAAAGCTGATGTTGAAAAAATTCAGGTTGAGGTGGGTCACTTGGATAATTTTGCTTGAAACATCACTTCCAGAAATGGAATAACACCTCTGGGTCTCCACCTGTCAAACTCAGTGAAGATATTTTACTTGCTTTGTCTGCTTTACAGTCAAGTAACCATTGCTGCCTTCTCCCACTTCACTCATATTCCCCATCCTCCAATTCCCTCTTTTTGGGTCATACAATGGAAATAGAAGCAAATATCTTCACTGATATCAGCTGTATCAAAAGAAGGGGTGCAAAGGTCACCCAGAAAGTCACACTAGCCAGCTTTATGCACTAACTCAGTAATAGCTATATAAATTTACTATTTAAATCCAAGGTGGTCTTTCATACAAGTAGAGCAAGTTTCTCTAATGTCATCCTGGGAAAGACAGATTTAAGTTCACAACTCCTCGACCCCCTTCTCTCAGCTCACAGTATCTGCCAAAATACATTAGCAGAAATTCTCCGGACAACCAGAAAAATCCAATAAAAGCAGGAAAGGAAGTACTGATAATACGGGAACTTTCACCAAACGTGGAACAAATATTAATGGCTGATCTACTGGGATGCACACACAGCTACAAATAAATCTGGTTGCATGAAGATAGACCAGACAAGTAATCTTACTCTAACTCTAGGTATAAAAAGCAGTTGACAGCAGGTTTACCATGTAGCAATTTCTCGATTGTCATCCTCTGGTGGTGCTTTCAGGATGTCTGTGGCAACAGTATGACAAGGGTAGTCAGCAAAACAGAAGATGTCGGGGTTTATGAGGGAATGTTGAATGAAGGAGAGCTGGAATAAAAGACATCAAAAAATAGTTTAGATATTTAGAGTTTCAAAGTTCCTTCTACTTTATCAACTCAGACATTTCTGAGAACAATACAAATCAACAAAGCAGTAGAAATGAGCCAAGACTTCCTACCAATATGTTTTAGGTAAGACTGCACTTCACTCTTCCAGGATTTCTGGAAGTGCCACACACAGGTGTGCTGAGGGCACCTCTTTGCACAAAGCTGCATTCTGCAGACAAAGCTCTAGCCTTTTTGTGTAACCAGGTAAAAACTCCAGAGCACAGCCATGCAGTAACAGTTCTACACTCAGCCACATTACACATCAGAACTCCGCTAAAACCAAAGGTGGTGTCACACGCATAGAGCAAGCAACCATCTCCTTCCCAACAGCGCAGACACCGTTCAACTAACAGACTGTACTTCAGTAACATATCTGAGGCCTGCACCTCACAGACCAAGTTCTCAAGTGTAGCTTGTCTAAAAATTCACATTACCGATCCACATTTGCCATTCAAGAAATTCAGGAAGTTCCCAAGCATTGCACAGATACAGGAGAAATGCTGGTAAACCTACCTGGCCCTCTGCATGCTTCCAAGGTCTGTATATGGCATTAACTGGGAAAACTTCCATGCCCAGCCCTCTCTGGATGCCAAACACTACAATATGCAGGCCCTTGCTGTCACGAATCTGAAATCCTGGATGGTCCAACTCATAGGTTACTACTTTGAAGTCCAGGCTAGGATTCTGCAACCACAAAAACAACAGAGTAGTCAGCCATGAATATTACAACCTTCAGGACTGACTTGTAAGAACGCTTCTTCATCAGTATTTTATCCAGCTTAATACCAACTCGACTTTTAGTTAAAAGCAAGATTTCTGTTTTAAAAAGAATAGGATTTAGACAGTTGTGAGAACTTGGTGCAAGTGAATATTTGAAACTAGCCTGTGAGATTGCACTTCCTCAGCACTACAGGCAGTAGTTGTTTATCCTTCCGATCATTTCATTAACAAGTCTTAAAAAAAATCCACAAAAAACCACAACATAGCTTTTTTCTTAGCATACTAACTCATTCCTTTTCTAGACTTCCACATGCCCTCCAACAAGAGGCAGAAGGGTCTGACACACTGGCAAGCAGAACTTGCTTTTCCTTTTGAAGAATGTACAGTGCAAGTACTTACAAAGCACCTATTACATTTTCAGCAATAGCGTGAAGCCATAAGGATGCTTGGAGGATGCTCCGTAAGGAGCTTAGAGGGAACTACGGCCATTGTGGAACACAAACCACTCCTTGGAGACACAGGTGAGAACCAAAGACAAAGCTAGTTCTATGTTCCAAGGTTTAAAATAAAACCATACAAAACCAGTCACTCCTGCATAGATTAGAGGGTACATATGGAAAAAAAATAAAATCACCCAACATAATGTAGGCAAAGTAAATGGTACTCATGTTTCACTGTTAATTACAAAAAATTGCAGCTTATAAAGTGGTGGAAGAACTTTCCTATTTCTGAAGTGTCATCATACAGAAGAAGCATTCAGAGTTTGGAATAAGTAGCTACAAAAATATTTTGTTTCATTTTTAACATTAACACCCACAGCAAGAAGTTTTTCAAAACAAGATCCCCGACACACATACTCTGTTCCAATGTCAGAAATAAGTTCTTCGAACACAAAACCCCTCAGCGAACACACGCTGAGTACATGGGAGCAGTGTGGAATAAATCTCAAGTTACACCCAAATTAACCATGTGAGCAGCTTTTATTTCCCACAATTCCTCAAAATATTCTTGTTCAAGAAGAAAAAATACAATCATTGAAGTACAGCAGTGCAATTACATTAATGAGATTTAAAGTCATTCAGGCTGCTAGGAGCTAAAAAAGCTTTATATTCACACTGAGACATGCCCTTCTTTCAGATATTCCGCATAAAAGACCAGGATGCCCACAAAACTTACCAGCTCTTTAAGAACATCAATTAAGACCTCCACATTCCAGGTATGGGCTTGTGCTCCATCACTTTTATCTTTCCCATCACTCCAAATCCCACTGCCAGGAGCCGAAATAGACTGCAAGTTAAATACACTCAATCAAATACTAGTTAAAGATAAAGCAGTCTCAAAAGCCACTAGCTACAGAAGTCCCAGCACTATGAAGGTAAAAGTTCAGACCAGTAAGGACACCACTTGTGTACTTCTGAGAATCTTTCATGCAAGAACGTATTACAGACATTTATGGCAGAACAGTAGAAGTGTTGAATAATAAAAGCAATTTTAAAGTTACTAGAGGCTAGCACTTTTAACTCCTCATTTTATGCTGATTAAAATACATCTAACCCCCACCCCAGTAGGGCACTCACTTGTAATGGAATACCATCCGTCAACCCCGAATGAGTTCGGGCCATCATCCCCAAAACTCTGGCAACCTGGGCAGCCGTGACTTCCCGAACACCAAACTGCATGATTATGTTGCGACATTCTTCGACACTAAGATGCAACAAAACAGAGACACCTTAGTACTAAAGCAGGTTTCACCGTGGCACAACAGAAGACAGACCAAAACAAGACCCATGAGTACAACTGGAACAGCACATGCTGTTGGGAAAAACTAATCGCTAACTGTAAAATACAACCATTTACTCAAGTTAAGTCAAATGATCCACCGTAACAAAATTGTAGAACAAGAGAAATTCAGTAGAAAGTCCATGCAATTATTTCTATGAAACATACAGTGCCATGTATTCAATTCAAAGCTAGGTCTTCTTAAGTGACAGTGAGACATGTTTTACAGGCTATGCTCTGTCAAAGTAAAAGCACAGGGTAGGTTTAGCACTGTTTTCTGTTAAAAACACTTCCATGTGTTGACCTGTGATACAGAGCTTCAAAGAATGAAGTTTTCTGCTAGCTAGAAATGAAACAAAGGATCTGAGAATGCACGTTTCAAAACAATGACGTGCACTGCTCAAACGGTAAGCTGTGAAGGTGTGCCTTTTCACCTGATGCAAGGCATGGCATCCCTGATCAGAGGTCACAAGCAAAACCTTCATGGAGCCAAAAGAGCAAACAATGAGCAGATGCTTAAGTTCAAATTTGAGAACTAGAGGCTTTTTTGCAATTTTTGTTTCACTCTGAACACTCTATGGTTAGGCCAACAAGATTTATACAGCATCACTCTAGATCAAAAAAGTGTTTCATTAACAGGCACATGTTAAAGGAAATAATTTTCAATATCTTCCAACACACTTACATTGTGTCCCCTTACTTCAGTGTATAAACAGAAACTTCTGTTAGTAAGTTTGAAATTTGATCACCTCCCCAAAGTAGTCTTTCTTTTAAAATGCAGAATCATTTACTTCTCTTAGCTTAAGCATAAAGTGAATGTTCCTTTAAAAATAAATGTTAGGTTCATACTGAGGGCTAAGACCAAGGCCTCCTTCAAAACCAGCCACACACTTGCAGGCTCCTGTTATTACTACCAGTATTAGAGCACTATCCTAAATCCTTAAAAACTGCATTCAAAAATTGAGCTGGATTTGTGCAGACAGATATACAGCAGTATACCTAGCAGTAGATATAAACTTTTACTATATTCCAATTAACTCTTTAATAGACAGCTTATGACTAAAGTCTACCTTCTTCCACTTTTCTGGTAAGTATTCCAATTCTCACGTGTATATGAACAAATAGCCCATGCAATGCAGTACTTGTGCTGGGTCTTTAGCCCTGCTCACACCACACAGCTCTCTGGATGACAGCTCGTTTCACACAGCCCCAGCAAGTTAACAGAGCTGCCCATCTACAATTTCAGACTAGGGGCAAAGTGCAAGAATACGGAACGCTATTGAAGATGTGGGTAATGCACACCTACAAATATAAACTCGCCCTGGGTTTGTGCGTAAGACCGCTTTATTTTTACCAAAATAAGCCTAAGCAGGCAAAGACTGATGCAGCTGTCAAGATACTCTGCTTTACTGCCAGCAATTCACTATCATAATTAGGTTCTACAGCTACAAATAACCTCAATCTTACTGTGTACCACACTGATCAAAACTCAATCTAAACAAGAAAGTTGCTGCTGGTCAACTCTCTTGAAGTGAAACTATTACCTGTAATCTATTTCATGTGGGCAGTGAGCTAACAAGGGTGTCACAAGAGCAAAGTTCTTCCAAAGATCTAGTAGGATTTAGTTGGAATTTATGCCTACCTACCCACTTTGGTTTTACTTTAAAAAAAAGGGTGATGGTCCAATTCTTATAAAACCTTCACAGGGAATTTGAATACCTTTACCTAGCACTCCTCACCGTGACAAAATCCTACACCATCTCAACAGACATGCTATACACATTAGAAGAAAGCAAAATATAAAACAGGAATTAAAACAAATGACCCCATAATACTTAATGAGATTCTAGTTATTTCAGTACTTTAACTGTTCCTTTACCTTTTGCCTAAAGAAACAAGAAAACCACTGCCACCCAAGATGCTTGAAAATAACATTTTCCTACAAACCTTGTACAAAAGCCATAGCCAACTTCTTGCATGAAATCTGCCAGGGAACTCTCCATCATGGTTTTGGCTATCCCTCCAGAATCAGGCAGGATCCTGTCCATTAGAATGTCCCGTTTTTCAGGGTATAGAAGTGGTGCAAGCACCACAGGGCAACGCTCCTGGGGAAAATCTGAGGGCAAGAGTAACAAAAAAAGCGTCAAAAAACCCCAGAACACCAGTTGCATGCAAGCGACTATTCAGAATAACTTGACTGCTGTGCTAGAGTTTCCCTGCTGCTGCAGAAATCAAGAGGGCACACTCATGCAGCATCCCTCCATCCCACCTCCCAGTTCTCCAGCACTTGGATATTCCTAGAGAAGAATGTAGAACAGACTAGGTTCATACAGGTTCACCACAGCTGTGCTGGTGGTTAAGTTTAGAACTAGAATGTCACTAACAGCAGTCATCCAAAAAAAGCACAGAGCAGGAAACAATACAGCAGCAGAGCAAAAGCCTCTCCTCCAAATCAGGAAGCATTAGGATACAAAGGAGCTGCTATTGAGTCTAAGAAGTCTAGCAAATCTAAGCCAGGCACTTGGGCATGGAAAGAGAATACTCCCTTCTGTCTTCCAGGGAAGTAAAGTTTGACACACACACACAGTAATGAGAGGATCAGATGTTAATCTTCATTAAAGCAAGTATGAACTAAGAAGTTACACTTAAGTGAATAGAACAAACATTTTGCTCCTGTACAAAAAGGTGCCTCCCTCTAGGTTTGTGCCGAACCAAGGCGTAAGTTGAGTTAAATTCAGTTAGCTTCGAGTCCAGGTCCTCCTTATTCTGATGGGTTTACAGCAAAACGCTGTTGTTTCAGAAAGGAAGAGACTACCATATCAATAATGTCACCCGTCATCACACAAGGATCGTGGTAGCTTCCAGGATATGAACTAGAGTTTAAATCAACAGAAGTTTATGAAAGTTTTACTGAGTTTTGCCCCACCATTTCAGCAACAGTCTGCTCTGACAATAAGTTACAAAACCCCATTTTTCAAGTTTGCACTTAGTCAAGGCTTCCTGAACACCACACTTACCTCTACGTAATGTTTTGAGGAAAGCGTCAATCTGTTCCTGTCCTACCCCAAAGGCTCCCTTCTGCCCAAAAAGGAGATGGGAGAGGAGAAGGTGCAGGACCTCTATTGCAATATCTTGGAAGCCACCTTCTTGATTTCCACTGACGTCCGCGTCAATGTAAGAGCGCAAAAGATCCGGGAGTTTCTGTTTGATAAACTGGGCAGCTTTTGAAAACAAAAGAGGCTAGAGTCAAAACCTAAAATTTCTTATTAATATGAAGACTCTTTCTAACTAGGTACCATCCTCTTAATCTGAGTTGGTTTACCACTAGCCACAACAGCTCAGATTTAAATCAAAGTCTCATAAACCATACCTCAGAACTCAAATATTAATGGACAACTAAAAGGTAATATATCACAGAACCTCAATCTGATTCATTATCTAGCAAGATGACCGTGCTATCTAGTGCCCCTCTCAAAATGGCATTAGACTTCAATGGCACCACTAATTGCGAGGTCTCGCGTTACTAGGGTCACGCAGGCACACATCTATCCATCTAGACAGGCCGCTGCTTAAAAAGAACAGTTATCCCTGCTGCAGCACTTTTTGGAAGCTTCACTTACCAAAACCTCGTAGATCTGAGCTGAAAGAGTTCAGTAAAGCGAGACCAAAAATCACCTACGAACAAGAGCAAACATCATAGTAAGGGAACATCTTCCTTTCTAACAAGCTTAGTCAAAACACATTAAAATATTTTTGAAATAAATGTTCACCTACCTCTTGAACTTTACTTAATTTGATGACTTTACTCAATTGGGCAAATAAATGGGGTGAAGGCTTTAGACTCTGAAACAGGTAAGAAGAGTGAAACGGAAGCTGTTATGGGATTAGTCTCATTCATAACATGGCAGGCTATCTAGAGTCCATTTGCAGGTCTGGAATATTAGTAACTATTCTGCTGTAGGTTAACACAAAGCTTATGTGGCTAAACAAGTATCTTTGGAACTATTTTTGGATACATCTAAACTAAACGTTTCTTCTGCATATCCCACTTTTTCCACTATTAAACCCCCATCACAGCTTTCATATGGAAAGAAACACGAGCACCGATGATTTATTTTGGTTCTCACTGCCACAAACAAGCCATAAAGTACTAACGTTAGATTAAGCTTTAAAATTAGTTTGCAGTCATTCCAAGTGATCAAATAACTTGCTCTGTTTAACAAGCCCCCCCCCCAACTTCTAGGCAAGCTCAATTTTTCAAGACTTTAGTACAATCACTCAGCCATAAAAAAACCCAGGAAAACCACAAGGGAAAACCAGGTGGTTTCTTTCCTGCAGACCAATTCACTGCAGTTTGCGATGGGGATCCCCTTCAAGAAGCATACAAACCTTCTGATAGTGCAACGGATTGTCAATGGCGTAGGACAGCGTCGAGATAAAGTTTGGTTTTGTAATCAGCGACGCACACTCCTGGATCAGAAATTGAGTCTGAAAAGAACAAGGTAACTTGAACACACATATGATTTTGTAGCAGGACAATAAACCAAAACTTTTACTCTGTGCAGTAAAACTGCACTCTGTGCAGTAAAACTGAACAAAGATAAGGTGCCTAAGTCTTGTAAATGCCTAAATTCTCGTTAACATTAACTAGTTTCTTTTCAGTCAAGTTTTCTTCAGGTTTAGTTTGGGTTTTTGTTTTTTTTTTAAGACTGAGAAAGTGACTATTCTCCATCATGCATACAATGTTTCATTTTCTGTAAGCATCCTCACACATTGCAAAAGACAATCTCAGAATATTTGATTCCTGTTTGTGAGCTAAAAAGTCTGTGGCAAAGGAGGCCTTGCTTAAGGATGAAAACACAGCCAGCATCAGAAGTGCCAGTCAGTGGAGGTGGACAAAGTTTTAAAAGACAAAGAAAGGCTTTCAAAATAGAGCCCTGCATGTGGCAGGGAGATCAATTTGTGCTGAAGCTATTTGTTTTTCCAGATCAAGGGACTGTAAGACTCAGGTATCAACAATTTGTTGCCTTCTGACTTGAGGACTGGCAAAAGGTGCTTGCAATTGAAAGGCCATACACCAGAAGTTTGCTTGAAGCTTCTACCTCTAACCTGCCTTTGCGCTTAAAATGGATCAAATCCTATTGCAGATTTGTAACAACCAAAACTAATAAGCAGATGCCTCAGTGCAAACCTTACCTGATGGAAATCTTTGCCACTGCTTTTACCATCGCCACTGAAATCCACGTGCGAGAATAGACAGCGTAGTAAATGCCTGTCTGCCTCGGGACCGTGCCTATTCACAATCTGGAAAAAAGTCAAACACACCAACTTGGTAGCAAACAGTCATTACAGAGCAAGATCTGGGTTTAGTACTGTGGATACAGCAGTACTTCTAGTGGTTAAGTCATCTACGGTTTTATCAAAACTGCTAACAATGTTCCTTTTTAATCAGTAACCTAGAAAACAAGTCATTAACCCTATTTGTAAATGAAAAGCATAAACTGAGAGATAAAGAAAGAATCTAGACAAGTCATTGACACAGAAGCCACACATTTCATGGGTAGTATTACTAAAAAACTAAATAACAAAGGGTTTTCAAGTCACTTAGAGCATGGTTTCGAGCTTCTTTGCCACCAAAGCAGTCCAGAATCCACGGTGTCATGGCCTCGCTTCTCCCCACAGCTACAGTGCCCAACTCTGCAAGAGGACAGCCTTTGGACAGTGTGCATATCTGTGCCATGTAGCAGGAATTTATCCCAGAGACAAGCCACCAAACAGCATCTCCACTGATCCTGCTGGCAGCTTCTATGCTGTCTCCCGGTCATGACTAACTTGGCCACCATTACTCCACAGTCTTCTAAGACATAAAGGGAATAGCATACAGGAAGCATTTCCTGCCATCTAAAGAAAGAGTTCAGCTCAAACTTGCTCATTAGCAAGCTTTAAAATCAAATACTACAGGCTGAACACCTGCAGCTGAGACCTTTTACCAAGTCTTTCCCCCATCATTACAGCTCATTCAACTGAACTCTATAACTCAGTCATAAATAGGTGATCTGCATTTGTTAATCTGCAACACCTATCACTCATTCTGAAACCTTGAAAACACTATTACATTTTTGTTAGCATCCCCCATCATTCGCCTGAAGTTCAACTCCTGGCTATACACCAGCTCATCAGCTTGTTGTTTGAAGTACCTTCAGGTTGTTTCAGTGTTTAGTCATTTCTTCAAACCTCATCTAACTGGACAGCATTACTTATTTTTAATAAAATTCATACTGGCAGAAATTTGAAGTCACTTAATGACCAGTAGCTTGCTTCTTTTGCCAAAATAGTAGCAACTAACATCAAATCCAACCTTCATTTATGGGCAAGATTATTGCCGTTGTTTCCCCCTTTCTAGCTGCAGGACAGACACAACACATGCCAGTACAAGCCAGCAGCTCTGCCTGTGCTCTGACTGCCTCCACCAAGCCCGCTGCTTCACCCCATCCTAAATACTCGTTTGCCAGGAGATTCTTTGTGCATAAAGGCAAACAGCATTGCTTCAGGCTGTGCCTGCTCCGGCTCTGCTGTTTCTGACTGTTCTCATCTCAATTTTTCTACCATTATCTGACACTAAGCTTCCCTTTCCCTCACAGCCTGCTTATTCCAATGGCTGTCAAGTTTTGTTCTGCTGGAAAGAAACATCCCAGTCAGATATAACTTTGCTTCTTGACCAGAGACTAGAATACACGTGCTCAAGAGATGTCAGTCCAGAATAAATAGCCCACTTCAGTTATGTTGACAGCACTGTCTTTGAAGGCAGCCATCCTCCATGGTTAGGTAGCAAGATGCTCAGATCCGTGCAAAAAGCAGCAAAACTGAATTGACAGCAAGTTCTACTAGTTAGCTCAGGCATCAGAAAACAGGCAATTTATTTAGGCAATCCCAATTAAATACACAGATTTAGATGTGGTAACGAGACTGGCATGAAGCTGGATCAAACTCCTTGGGAGCTACCTGGTGCCATGACTGAGATGAATTCAAAACAGATGGATACGGAAGAAAACTGTACATACTAAAGCCATCAATACAACCTCTCTGCATCAGAATTAGATTGCTTCCTTGCATAAAAGTAACTTTACAAGGTTAATAATTGGAAAATTTAACATATGGAGCGGAGGGGAACTGAAGGCTACAAGTTCAGTGCAGCATCTTTCAACTCTAACCACATCCACATAAAAGCTTTTCCAGGAAACAGGGAATGAGAATTGCTAGGTTTCCTGTAAAAAGAGCTGAAAGAAACCTTTGTACTGGCAGCCTTCACATTTACAAGACAGCATACCCAATCATAAAATAATCCGTAAAGGCCAACTTATCTATCTTTTACCATGAGGGTGACTGAGCCCTGGCACAGGCTGCCCAGAGAGGTTGTGGAGTCTCCATCAATGGAGCTGGACATTCCCAGACAACCAGCTGTGGGTGACCCTGTTTGAGCAGGAGGTTGGACCAGATGACCTCTAGACATCCCTTCCAACCTCAGCCTGTCTGTGACTGAGGATAAAGTTTGACCCACCCATATTTTGGTTTATCATACAGAGACAAGTTGGGTTTTGTTTAGGCGAACACAGGGTTAGACCAAAAATAACTCTGTTTTTCTAGATCCAAGAAGTTTTGCTTTCCTAGATGAATCTGTCTGCAAAGCTCTTCCCTCCTCTCCAACCAGGCTCTCTTTACCACTAATTCAGGAAATGGAGACCACAAATACTCATTTTCGAGGAAGCCATTCTTTAGAATTTGTCTGACAAGTGCATAAAAGGTTTTTAACATACATTCTATTTTTTAAATCAGGCTTAAAGCATCACCTACATTAAATGACTACTGAAAGCATGTTTAAGCAGAAGTTAGTTCCTCAAGCTTTGCCACAGTGATGCTTGTGATGTATTTAAATGCAAGTGGCATTTTGGTCAGTTGTGACAAGAACAGCTCCAAGTACGGTTTTCCACATGCTCTGTGTGTATATAAGCTTTGTAAAATTGAGTGAATTATGCCAAAAATTTACATCACATAGTGTACTGTGAGACAAAGAGTTAGAGCATGCACATATAATCTCTTCAACAAAGGAAAAATTGTACTGGCAACCACAGAAGTAAAGTAATACCAAGAAGTTAAAAAAAAGACAAGGAATCATGGAGATTTTAGGAATTTAGTCTTGAAATCTGAGCTCTGTCTTATAACCAAACAGCCATTTCCACAGACCAGTTTCCAGTCTCTCAACACAGTGAGTCTGAGCGGCCTGCTGTGAAGGATAAGGAACAATCTGTCCCCGTTTTAAAGATCTATATTCCAGCTGAAAGGCAGATCAACCATATCTTCTCCCAAATCAAAAAAAACCATTTATATCCTTTGTATAAGCATTCGTGACAGATCTGCAAGTCATACCTCAGTCACATTTTGCTGCAAAAATCATCTGTTGAAAGCAATAGTGATCGCAAGGACAGCATGATCTCAGATGAGCCCCCTCCAAGTACTCAACTTGCAAAAACATGGAAACTTTACGAAAGTTACAAGAGATGTATTATTCCTGGCTTAAAGATCCTTTTAAGCAGTGAATTCCCTTTCAACTCAAGATAAGCAATGAATGCACTTCTAAAGAAGTCAGCTGTTACCAGAAACACTCTGCTTAAGACCTCTGGCCTCCTAATCTGATTCAAATC
This sequence comes from Grus americana, assembly GCF_028858705.1. Lineage (NCBI taxonomy): Eukaryota > Metazoa > Chordata > Aves > Gruiformes > Gruidae > Grus > Grus americana. The sequence goes on along the minus strand of NC_072864.1, from coordinate 21,662,921 downwards.
ACTGCAGGACCACACTAGGGTAAGAAAAAAAAATATTGAACTGGCCCAGCTGTCTGCTGGGAACTGAACTAAACCAGTTTCTAAAACTGGCTCAGTAACATTCACTTCCTCCTAAGCACTCCTCTGTGGATAATGTTTTTCAGTCTGTCCTGCTAGTCAGAGCTATTTTTAAAAAGGTCAGTTAAACCAGAATTCTTGCCCAGATCACAGATATTTGTGTTTCAATCCACAGTTATTCTGCCTGCCTTTTGAAAACCCAGCGCCAAGAAAGTCAGCTTGATTTCACCACCAAGCTGCACCTCATTGCATGAGATGAGGAACAAAAAACTTCATCTGAGGTAAGTGAAAGCATTCAGATGTAAGTAACCATGTACTCACACTTTCAGTGCAACAGCTCTGTAGAGTAAATGCGTATGTTCTCTCTCTCCTAATCAGTGTTCTACAGAACCTCCAAAAGTTGAAAGATTTAACCTGAAGGAGTTAGGAAAGCTTTGCACACCACACTCAAGAGCAGCAGTTAATCCTAATATTCAACTACAGAGTTACTACTGGTCTCAGCTCTGAGCTGACATATTCCATGACCTGACAGATGAAACCAACAGGAATATCAGAGACATGAGCTGCAATTCAAAACCCCGCAGAAAACCGTACACAGTACTGCACACAAGAGCACTGCACAGCGCAATTCAGACGGGAAGAGAAACTCCATTTGACATCCCCATTTTTTCTTTCCGAAGTTTCTTTTGTAGCATCATTACTTTACTTACATGCTGTATTTCCTGCTGGCTGGCTCGGTAGTTTTTCTTGGTTAAATTGTCCACCAGGTAGCTGATTTGAGACAAGGCCAGCGAGAGCGAGTCAAGATTCATTGCTGGTTGGGGCGGAAGCAGGCGGCCGAGCCCGGCGCAAAATCACCATTATTCCCCTTTAGTCACCTCAGAGACAGGTTAATTTTTTTCCCCCAATTAGCCTGTATCTGGTTCTGTGTTGCTTTTTTCAGCTCTTCTTTCTCAGTTGTCTTCCTCTGTTCTGAAACATGGCACCTGAAAGACAATATTGCATTAGATTTAAGTTCTGTAGCAACTTCACAGCTACAATCTAGGCACTGCTGTTATCTTGTCATGGAGCCAGTCAATTTACAATAAGCTTTTTAGGTTGAGGGTATTTTTAATTTAAAAAAATCTTTAAGCTGTTTATAAAGTGTTAAAAGCAGTTAGTGGTTTCTCTGTATTTTCTACTTCCACCAGGACACTACAGCATAGAAAGTTAAATCCTACAAGAATTCAGCACTACGCCTCGGAGCTTTTTCTTTTATATTTTTGCTTACAAGCTAGTTCAACAAATAAAAAAATAAAGTTCAACAAAGAAATTGATAGTACAGACATGTTTGACAGCTTAACTTACATAAACCATTTGACATAACTATGTCCACAAGGAAAAAGAAGTACTATTAAGTTTTCACAACACAAGCTTAGTTGTTTTCACACTACCCAACTACATTTATTCATTTCTGTATTTTGCCAGCCTGAAAGAGCTAGCAAACAGCTCTGTCAGAAGAATGACTACCCTTTCAGCACTGTGAGAAAAAAGAAAACGAGATGCATAATGAATTAGATACCACACAGCAACAATCAGAGGTCAGAATCATTCAGAGCATCGATCACAAGTTTACACAAAAAAAATGTGCTTTTTAACCATCTCCATGATATTTTGCCTCGCTACCATCATAGTAGTATTGCACTCAACCGTGCACACCAAAACAAGCAATTGTGAATGAGCAACACACACAAAGAACTGCAATAAACTAACCCTAACATTTGGCTTATACCGAAACAAAACAGCTTTCCAGTGAGCTACAACAGCAGAGCTTGCCAGCTTAATAAATTTCTATGACAACACAAAACTTGGCACTTGACATCTCGTCTGTTAAATTACAGATTGCCAATGTGATAAAATCGCATCCCAAAGCAAGTCCTGCATAACCAACAGTCTGAGGAGTCTCAAAGGAAGCCGTAAGCTGCTCCGAGAAGCAGCACTGTAATTTATCAGAGGAGGAATCAAGCTGGAGAGTCACTGTTTTGAAGCTCTACTTGATCAAAACACAAAGGTCACTAGGCTTCGTGCCAAGAGTCTGAAGATGCCTTTTTCAGAACAAAAACTATTGCTTTACTGTCTTGGCTACACAGCCAAAACCACCAGTACACAATTTCTGCCTCATCATTGAGATGGATCACACAGGTGATGTGTTAACTTGGCATGCATAGCCCTTAGGGCAAATCAGTTTGGAAAACAACCCCTGCAGCGGCATGGCTGGACATGCTGGCCATCCTTCTGCAGGAATTAAACAAGAACTGAAAAGGCCGTGCTGGGTAGAACCAGAAAAATCTTTCCCCCTCTGCCTTTATACAAAGGTTTTCACGCGCTGACACTTAGAACTACAGCTTATTTAACATCTGCCTACACTTCAAAACTTCTGCCACCATACAGGAGACTCCTCACAGGTCATAACCTCGGTGGTAGAGGCAGCAGGACAGGCAAGTTTACATGCAGTATCTGGTGAAAACTTCTCTCCTCTTCATCCTCCACAGACACCAAAAGCATCAGGAGCAGCAAATTCTACCACATGGGATGAAGGTCATTCTGCTCTTTGTGAAAAGTTTATTACATTAAATAAAAACATGGGTAAACTATTTGTAAGGAAAGTCAAAATGCTGACTGACTTCCAGACTTTCATTATGCCACAGAAAACCCTGCGTACTCCAAGAAACTATATAAGATCTTACACAAAAAACCTTACATCTCATGAAAAAGAAACATTCAAGCAATAATGTTGAAAACATTCTTCAATGACAAGGCAGCTGTGCTACGAAAGAATTTCAGAGCATGTTGAAAACTGCAGCAAGAAGCATTACAGAAGACTTCCAATTTTTCTTTTTTTTTCCTTACATCTGACAAGCTATAATTCATTACATTTATTTACAGGTTTAAAAGCCCACTGACTGTGAAACAGCTTTGTAGCAAGGGGGATAGGCACAAAAGTTACCAAGATTTCTCAGTACCTGGCTTTTTTTTTTTTTTTTTTTAAACCTCTATTCCTCTTTTGGAATAATCCAGAAAGTGTCACTGGGCATGACAAGTAGATGCTTTCCAAGACAAGGTGTAACATACAGGACCAATGTCAATCTTCTGAAAAACGTATGTTAAAAATCAAGCAGACAGACTACTTACACCCACAAAAGGCACCACAAGCACCTAACAAGGGGAATTCAGTCCCTGTCAGAGCCCCAGATTTCAGCAACCAGCCTGAAGAACTCAAGAACAGGACACAAACCAAAACTCCAACTCTCATTTTTAAGGCAGTAACAGAAGTTTCAGAGCATGCCTTTCACACCCCAGGAAGAAAAAAAATCACATTTCTCTGGGTATTGTTCCTCAGACCAATACAAACAGCACAACAATCACACCTACTCCACCCAAAAATCAAGCTTTTTGGTACTGGAACTCTTGAGTTGGGCTCAGTGGTAGATCTGACCCTCTCTGCTGCCACACAACACGCTGCCCAGCACTGACACCCACCATCCCACCGCCCTATTAGCATCACTGACTTCTCCCAAGAAAAGCAGGGACTACCACCTCAACCGTACTTTAATTGCACGGAAGCACAAGCAGCTTTGCCACTTTCTAACCGCAAAATCTGGTAGTGCCACCGGAGGACCCAAGCTGGAGGCAAAATGGGATTTTCCCGTTCAAGTAAGCAGAACAAGAGCCTGAGCAGACACCGCGATTCAAGGACAGAACACAATAGCTGAAAGAACCAGCTTCCTATTTATGTTCTAAATATATGGTTTGCACAGTATGTATCCTGATACACAGAAAAAACCTGACAGATCTCTCAAGCATCAGGCTAACAGCATTTTAGAGTTTCAAATGGTGCAAGCTAACTGACAGTAGTATATAAAAATCAGAGTAATTAAGGAAGCCCTGCCCGGGAAGCAGAAGTGCACAGGTACCTCTCTGGTCATTCAATACAAGGCTAAAATTCAATTTCTACAGCACTGCTTGAGAAAGCTATGAATGCTATGCAAAGCAGACTTTATTTTTAGATGCATATATTCTTAGTGGGAATGAATCTCCCTACACTGGCCTCAACAATTCAAGAAGCTTTCAGTCCACGGAGCAAACCTGTCATCTTTACAGGTTCAGAAAATTCATGCCTCAGCCAGAAAGTTTACCAAAAAAAATCTTAAATTTGCTGACAAAAATTAGCTACTTTCAATTACAGTTTCTATAACAGTAATGGATTAAGCTATCAGACACAGGACCCTGGAGCTCTTGAAAGATTATCATTTTACATTGTGCAACTTGACTGATTTTTAAGAGGTAGAAAATATTTACTGAAATCTGCAGTATTACACAGCCTCAACACTTTCTAAGGAAATCAACAGGCCATCAGCAAAACATTTGGCATCTATTTCAGTAGATTCTTCTCAACAGCAGAGTTCCATTGGGTTATTAAAACAGAAATACGATACAATTTTAGGCAAGAATCCAAAAATCACAAAATAGAGAGGGCTAATATGTAACCAGTGGTCAGGTTTGACAAAAACTCTCTCTACTAACCTGAAGCAGATCAGCAGGAGTACTATGCCTTGCTGCTGAAGCTGACAAACCTGAAGCCTTCCACAAATTTGGAAACAGCCTTACAAAGAAAGTCATTTCAGAATTACTTTAAGCTGAACTTGGGATTATTTTTTCAGTATTTTGCAGAGTAAGTACTCCCACTGGGTTTCAAGAGCTGTAAAGATTTTAGGCCACATGTACTGCATGTGGAGGATAAAACAGCTCAAGTGACACAAAGCAACACGTTCGCTGATTAGCTTCTAAACTCCTGTCAAAAAAACATCACATAGAACACGCCAAAAGCACCACTGCCAAACCTGTTCTTCAGAACACGGTCTCTTACCCACTTCTCAAACCCATGCGAAAACAGAACAAATGGAAGAGCAGCACACGTCTCAGAAGCCCCACACGAGAAGTGCTCCAAGGAAGGAACATGGTTTTGAATCATACCATAGTTAAGCTAGATTTCAGGATGTCTATCACTTTGAAATCCAGAGAGAAAAACCTTACTAAGTCACATTAATAGTAAAATAAGCTACCGATTAATTCAACCAGTTCAAATGTAGGTGTTTACACGTAGAAAAGCCACCTAAACATTCCACGTACTGGAAAACTGCACACAATTCCAGTCAACTGGAAGCCACGATGCTGATTAGACCCGGTAACTTTAGTTTACAGAGAACAGCTGAACTAAGCACATATGTTTGATCCCAGACATTAAGACCAGTTAAGTTTCAGGTTTGGAACCTACCTCAAATATATCGGGCATTCATCAACCGTGACATGGCCGCTTCAGGCATTTTCACACCTCACTAGGATTGTTTATGAAAAAAACCCAAGAAACTCACTTCCTACTTCCCCTTCAGTCAAACACTGCAGGATAAAGTTTCCATTGGAGGGAAGTTAAAGAAATTTAGGGACTTGTTCTTAAAGGCTTTGCGCTCTTTTCCCTTCCAAAAAGTGTTTTAGAACAGCGAAATGCTATTTCAAAAGGCAAAGGAGAACTGCAGTGTTCATATAGTAGGGATAGTTATAGAACAAAAGAGAAATCTGGCTAAAACAATCACGTCCTCAGCCACGACTCTCAGTGATAAGAATTCCCAACATGATCTAGCAATGACCCATCACAGGGTCACAAAACGTCACTGTTCGTTTTTCCTAAGTTACATTTGCACAGTTTCTCTTCCACTTACTCAACTGAACACCAACAGGAGCCATTTCAGCATCAATTAAAATGAATTAAATATCTAGGAGCACTACTCTAGAAGGATAAACAGGATTAGGTATTTCTCTAAAGAGGAGAGACAGATACAGATATGAGTTTGGAGATACTGGGCCAAGAGGATCAACAGTTAACAGCAAACTTAAAAGCATAAGGGCAGAAAAAACAGGACAATAACAAGCCTGGGAAGGACAAACAAGTCCATTAACAACTAAGTTAGTTTCCTGTACATAAGACAGTCACCTCGCCCAGACTCCTGCCTATAATTTTAGTCAATGCCAATGTAGTTACCTTAGAAACAGGAAGTGTTTAAGCTGCACGCACTAAGAATGACTTGTGCAGTGTCATACCTGTTTTGTTACCTGCTTAAAAAAAAGTTCCACTGAGAATGGATGCTTTCCAACAAGGGATTCAACAACAGTCTAAGCTCATGATGATTCAACAGACTAAGTGTTGTATTTTTTTAGTATTATCTCACTTCTGTTGTACATACAGTCGAAATTGTGGTTTGTTGAAATTAAACTACGACTGCTAACTAGCCATATTGTATAAAGAGAACAGGGTACTACTCCAAGTTGGAGAACTATTGCAGAGGAACTATTTCTGACAATACAGCATCTGTCAAACAGCCAACTGTTGCTATTTCTAGTGTCAAAATAATCAAGTCCATTTCACTGGGCAGCATGTTTTTAACTGGAGGACAGCACTGAGAAGCTTTTGTTCTGTGCCGTCTGCAGGAAGGTTATGTCACCGGCTTATTTACCAAAGCTCACTGTTTACAGGTTACTTGTTTTCTTTAGTTAAGTCACAACAATGCCGATCTCCTAAAGAGGCCACCGAGCTTAGGGGCAGGCCCAGCACCAGGCTGCGTTCCGAGTCCCTCAGAGCTCCTCCACCTGTCACCACCAACGCTACAAAAGCGGACGGGGAAGAGAAAACAGCTAAAAAACACCTCAAAAGCCGAAGACTTCCGTGCCACCTCCAAACGATCACCGTGCAGCCCACCGGAGCCGTCCTCCCTGCCCCAAGAGCCGCAGGCGGCAGCCCACGGGGACCTGCAAGCGGCCCGCGCCTCCCGCCCCGAGCCACGACCGGCCCGGGCCGAGGCAAAGCCCTTCAAAGTTTGCTCGGCTGCTCCTCCTGTCGATCGGACGCCGGCTGAAGAAACGGGTGACGGCGAATAGGCGAAGGCCGGGGCGGGGAGCGGCGCAGGCCAGGCCGGGCCGCGGGGGCCCCGCAGGCTGCCCCACACGCACCCCGGAAACGGCGGGCTAGGCGGGCTCCCTCTACCGGCCCCGCCACCCCTCCCCACCTCACCTCACGGCGCCCGTCCCCGCCGCGGCCTACACCGCCGCCCGCCACCCCCGTGGCCAGATCAGCGCCGCGACCCCCGCCGCCCCGGAGGCTCCGGTACTCCCACACACAGCAGCCCACCCGCGGGGCGGCCCGGGGCTGCGCTGTGCGCGGCGGGCGGTGCGAAGCTCACCTCAGGGGGCGTAGGAGGGCCGGAGCGGGGCGCCGGGCTGGGGCCGCTCGCGCTTTTATCCTCTCGCCTCCGCCGTTTCGCTACAAAATGGCGGACGGGGTCGCGCGCTCACGTCGCGGCCTTTCCCCTCCCCCGTCCCCTCGCGGCACGCCAGCGGGGGGGGGCGGGGGGGGCAGCGGGGACGCGGGTGGGCGGGGTGCCCGACGAACCTCCCGCCCCCTTGGCGTGGCGCTCCCCCAATCAGAGAGCAGGGCCGCGTGTGATCTGCCCAATCAGCGCGGCGCGACCTCAGGGGGACGTTCTGCCGTCCTCCCCCCGCCCTTCCCCGGCCCTCCGCGCCGAGCCAGCGTCGCGCGCCCATTGGCCGAGAGCGGCCGAAATCCTTCCTACTTTTTTGGCCAATCAGCGCTGGCAGGCCTCTCGTCCCACGCATGCGCATCAGCGGCCAACCCGGGCTGACGAGACCGACCAATCAGCGCGGGGCGTGGCGGGAAGGGGAAGTGGCGGGGAGAGCCAAAGGGCGCGCGGACTCATTGCGGGGGGGGGGGGGGGGGAAATACACACACATACACACACACACGCACGCACGCGCCCCTCCCCGAGTGGTGCGGTCCGCCCCGCCCCACTCTCCCCCCCCCGAGCGGTGGTACGGCCCCAGGCACCGCGCTCCTCCCCCCCCCCCCCCTCCGCACAGCGCGGTGGTACGGGCCGGGCCCAGGCAGCAGCGCCTCCCCCCGCGCTGCCGTGGTACTGCCCGGAGCGCTGCGGCCGCACAACATGGCGGCGGGGCCGGGCCCCTCACACCGCATCCCCCGAACCTCCCCCCCCCCCTCAATTTACACACTCCCAGCTCGCCGGCCTCGGTCCCGGAGAGGAAACTCTTGGACCCCCCTCAGCCTCCCCTCAGGGTCGGTGCCACCACCCCGCACCCCAAAACCCCAGAGCGGCACCTTCCCGCCCGCCTCAGCCACCCCCCAGCTGCCTTCCAGCCCTGGGGTGACCCCGGTGTGCCAACACAGCATCGGGACCCCCAGGACTTCCCCTGCGAGGGTACCCCGGGGTCCGACGGCCTGAGGGAGGCGATGGGGCCTCACCTCTGGCAGGGGACCCCCCACCATGGGGTCAGCACTGAAAGCCGCCCCCAGCCCCACATCGTCCCTGCCAAAGCTCGGAGAGCCGGGCTGGTGTTTTTGGGACATGGCTTCACCCCGGCCTGGAGCACCCCCAGCCCCACAGAAACCACCTCATACTGGCCAGGCGCACGCACCACAACGTCACTTTTATTGAGTCGAGGTCCCTCCGCTTTCTGCACGCAGAAAATACATTTAAAAAGGCCGGTGTTTGTAAACAGTCAGGGGAGCGGTAAGGCAAACAGAGAAACGGCCGCAGCACCTCCGTACCCCCCTGCTCTCACCCCCACCGGGTGACAACCGGAGCTGTGGGACACCACAGCTGCTCCGCTTCGGCCATGGGACCTCCTGGTCCTTCCCTCCTTCGGGAAAGCCAGAGCCACAAAAGCCACCAGGTACCAAACCCATCTCCATCTTGGGGAACAGGCACATCTTGGCTTGGCATCTGCTGAGCCTCGAGCGTCCCGGTCCCTGCTGTGCTCCACGGGACGTGGGTCTGGTCTCCCCACATCCAGGAGGTGCTGGGGTGGGCACACTCCTCTTTATGCCAAGGGGTCCCCCAAACGCCAGCGCCAGCTCTCAGGCAGGAGCCAGGCGAAGGGGCTCGGAGGCAGCCAGTGCCAAATGGGGGGTTTGCTGGAGCCTGGCTTTGTCAAAAGTTGAGGGCACGGAGGTTGGAAGTACCTCGGGGGAGGCAGGAGGGACGCGTGGGTCCCTCCAACGTTCACGCTATGCTTGAGGCTTCCTCCTCCATCTGGGTCTCCCTGCCTTGTCCGGAGGAGCGGCGGGGAGGTCCCTGTTTACATGCAGCAAGCGTTGGTAGGGAAAGATTAAACGTTTCCATGTGGGGAAGTGCCCATATGGTGTTCTCCCACCCACCACCGCTGGTCGCAGAGGGAGAGAGCCACAGTGAGAGGCATGGAAGCGCACCACAGTTCACCTTCCCACCACGACAACCCAGGCTGCTTCCAGAAGACGCAGGAGGAGCAAAGCCAGGTTTTGCACAAAGCTGGGCTGGATCCTCATCACAGATGCAGCAATAGATGCACACAAATTCCTCCCTCCCCCAGGGTTTTAGAAGCCAAACAAGGAATAAGGGAACTCAAAGACTGAACGAGAGAAGTTTGCTGTTGAGGTTTGACTCCCCCAACAAAATCTGAAGCTGGGGGAACTGGTCAACCCAGCATCCAGACAGAGAACGGAGGGACAGCCCAGAGCAACACCAGCCACAGAGAGTGTAAACGACGAAGGGAACAATATAAAACAGATTAATACTGACTGCTTTATCCCAAAAACATCCCTTAAAACCTACACCGGGCCTGGTCCCGTTCCCTGGACACCTCCTGGAAGAACAGGATCGGAAATTTGGAGAAGAGCCTTGCTCTAGCATAGTGTCTCCAGGTCGATGCAGCCACAGCACCTTCTCTATTGAGTGAGCAACCCCCGGCAGGGGAAACATTGCACCGGCGTGTCCCTACCCCAGGGTCATCCTGATCCTCCAAAAAAAACCTCAGGCTGAAGGTGACAGTCCCACTTTGTAACAGAAAGTGCAGCTCAGACAGAGGGAGGTGTAGGAGTAAGGGCAGGAGACCGGCAAGAGGAGCTACGGGAAAACAGAGTTCAAACCAAACACTGACACAGAATAGGACTACGGGGATGTTGCCCTGTCCAATAAAACATGATTACTAGTTCCCTTTATGCAAAACACACTGTCTCCCTCCAATGTTGCAAGAAAAAGGGGTTTAAGCTGTGGAGAGGAGCTCCACCAGCACAGGGGGATGCGGGTGAGAGCAGCATGCCTTTGCAAACCCCAACTGCGACCCCTTAGTGATGTCTAAGGTAGTGATGTCTACCCCGGAGGGGCAGAAAGGGCTTGACCTGGACTACAGGTCCCCTTGTAGTGATGCTCTGGCTGCTCCAGGGAGTCAGGGCTGAGAGGACAAGCCTGACTGCCTGGTGCGTTAAGACAACAAGATACGAATCACCGCAGGGCTCTTTCAGCCAAGATTACAACGCTCCTCTTGGATCTTCCCAACATGCCAACATGTTTTCTCCTCCACTTCCCTTTGGTCCTAAGGGGAAATCTGCATCCCCACAGCAGCAGCGCGGTCCAGCCTGGAGGAGGAGTCAGGCTGTGAGATCCACAAAGATGGCGTTGGCAGTGGTCTGTCCAAAGATGAAGGCTCCGAGGGTGACCATGAACACCCCGTAGCTGACCTGGGCCCACCAGCTGTGGATACAGGAGGACAGAGCACATTTAGAGGGGACCTTCATGCCAACATCTGCAGGGGAAGCAAGGAGAGGGGAAGCACGTTTCCATTACCTGATTGCCCTGGTTTCTTGAATCTCGGAGAGCTTGGCTTGAATCAGGCAGAGCCCTGAAAGGGAGAGGAGGCAAATTAAACCCAGACGAGGACTCAGCAGACACCCCACAAACCATGGAGCTGCACTCCCCATTGCGGAAAAGAGACTCCTGTCAAAACAGTCAGGCTGCTGACCGACCTCATGCCACACTTTCTTCTTTCTCCAAAGACCTCCTGGTTCCTGTGTCTCCATCCTGCTCCCTCCCTCTTCGAGACACAAGGCTGAGAGACCTCCGCCAGCCCCCAAGTATCCTGGTATGCCCTACCTGGGAAGACGAAGATGAAGCAGGCAGCCAAGCCCCCGATGACAGAGATGACTTTGCCGATGTCAGGGATGAAGAGAGCCAGGAGGAGGGTCAGGAGGAACCAGCTGATGGTCTGAAGCAGGCGCCTCCTCCGCTCCCGAACCACGTCCTCCTCCACCGTCACCCCAGTGTAGCGGAGCCAGAGACCCTCCAAAACAGCCCTGCGGGGTGAAGACCCAGGGCAGGGGGGTTTCCCCATGCTGCCCCTCCTGCCCACACCAGCCCCTGCCTCCTCCCAGTGCTCACCGGCCACAGAAGTGCAGGATGGGGTAGGATGTCAGCACGCAGAGGATGATGAAGGCCCGGGCGAGGGCAACGGGGATGTCGTTGGAGGGGTAGGACAGCAAGACGTCCTGTTCCACACCAGCCCCAAAGGTCAGGAAACCACAGACGCCTGCCGGAAAGGGAGCAGTCAGCAGGGGAGGGGGACAAGCCTCCTGCACGCGTGTTTGAGGAACCAGACTTGGATGGATATGGCGCAGGCCATGTCGCAGCAGGGATCAGATGGACTCCCCTCCCTTCCCGCTCTGTCCCTCAGCTGAGCAGAGGGTCCCTGCCCTGCAGAAGCTCACAGCCCCTCCAAGGACCGCACCACACTCACACGGCATCCCCTTGCTCACCAGTGCCGGTGTAGACGAAGAGAGCGATCACCATGGCCGCCGTAACCACTGCCCCCCAGGTCTTCACCTCCGGCTGCTTCATGCTGTTAAAGACGGGCACGCTGCTCACGTGGCACTGCCGGGGACACGGAGAGAGAGCGGGGACACGCGATGGGCTGAGCCGGAGTCACGGGGAGCCATGCGGGATCTCACGCGTGATATCCCCGGGTTTGTCGTGATATCATGATCCCCCAGGTTTGACACTGGAGAAGAAAAGGGGGGGACAGGCTGCCCTGGACTTCCCAGCTGGGATAAAATTGATCAGTCTCCACCCAGGGGTTGTGAGATGTTAAATTGACTTCAGCTCCCTTGCAAAGGTGAGCACACGGGGAGGGTTTTGACTGAACACCCAGGGTCCCCCGCCCAGGCAGCTGCAGGGTGAGAAGGGGAGCGCCGGGTTCGTGGCCTTACCTGGAACCCAAAGCAGATGGTGGGCATGGCATTGAAGACAGCTGTCCAGGTGGAGGGGCTGGTGGGAGAGAAACACCCACCAGTCAGACCAAGTATCGGTAAAAAAAATAAGCATCTACTTGGGCAGTGCCGAAAACTGGTCTAAATTTTGTTCTGCCCTAAAATTTCCACTTCCCCGCACTGGGTCCAGAAAGGTCCCCACACCACGAGGAGGGGACAGGCCACAAGGGCTGTGCTGGCCAAAGAAATCACCAAAATCATCCTAAAATTGACACAGCTGTTGTTGCTCTTGCTGGGTGAGCATAAGCACTGCACGGGGAACTCTGGGCCTGGCTGTATCAGGGCCTAAAAGTCAATCAGTGCTCCTCAAAACCTGCGATGGAGCTGTGCGGACCTCCAAGAAGTCTTTTTCCTCTCCTTCACCACCAATTACAGAGAGATGCAGCCACTCAGGAGCTTGTGGCAGTGACACGCAGTGTGCCCAGGCCCAGGGATGGGACTCGTGAAGGATTTGTCCCCAGCCTTTGCAGCCCTCGCTCCCGCAGCCCTGCCTGGCTCTGTGATGTGACGGCCACCGTCAGCATCCAGTCTGTGGCACTCACCTGGTGGGGATCTCCACAGGCGTGAGCTCCTTGTCAGGCCAGATGTACTTGATGATAATGACTGCTGTGACGTACCAGGTGCCAATCACGCTTAGGGAGCTGCAAGAGGGGACAGGAGACCGTCAGCGTGCTGCCTCCCCGCTCTGCGGAGGGTCTCCTCCCAGCCTCATCTTCCTCGCTGCACAGCCTGCACTGGCTCTCCTTTCTGCTGGATGGCCAACTCCAAAGACAGGGCACGGCACAGTTGAAAGCAGCTCTTCCTGCTTCCTCCGGCAAGCAGAAGGGAAGGACACAAGCCCCAAAGGACGACACTGTGGCCGCACAGTGCTCAGCAGCTCCTCTGCTTCCCGGATGGGGAAACCGAGGCACGGGAAGGCAGAGAAGGAGATGTCCAACCTCTCAGGGGCAAGCGGGCAGATACAGTGCTAGAACCACAGCGTTTCCACTCCTCGTCCCCTGGGACCGTGCTTAATTGTGGTCCACCCAGCTCCCAGCCCCGGAGGGCTCTCCCCACCCACCTGGCATATTTTTGGAAGCCGATCTCCTTGGGGATGGAGAGGGGCAGGATGAGGAGGAAGGCAGTGATGCTGATGGTGAACTTGCGGTCTGTGTACCAGTGGCTGCTCCCAGCTTCCTCAGGCTCCGTCACCAGAGCAGCAATGACTGTGGGGACAACCGGCGTGGTCAGGTCATCCCTTTCCAGCTGAAGGGACAGCAACTGGTTATTTTTTCTGTCCCCTGTGGGACAGACTTACTCTTGTCCTCCTGGTCTCCGATGATGATGAGGAAAGCGATGCAGGTGCCAAAGGTGTAGACGGCGATGGCCACCTCACACAGCACGCCAGGCACCTTCCCGCACACAGCCCACACAACCTCCTGGTAGGTCCGCTCGTTGCTGGCCTGCGAGCAGTACGCCAGGATGACCAAGCCTCCAATGATGAAGATCAGCATGCACTGGGGTGGGGAAGAGACAGGGAGGGGACACTGAGGCAACAGTGTGATGAGGTCCCCAAAGCCACCCTGGGCAGCCGCTTACGAACACACGGAGGCTTCCTCCCATGAGCCAGGTCCTCCCCAAGCCCCTTGTGGGGCTCCTCACGTCCCCGCCATGTCCCCTCCCAGGGTGGGACAAGGGACCATCCCTTCCCCACCCTCTCACCATCTGCAGCGCAATGCCCGAGGCCACACCACCAGCCATGCTGAAGGCAGCGGGGAAGTTCAGCAGCCCAGCCCCGAGGGCAGCATTGACCACGATGAAGACAGCTCCCAAAGCCGATGTGGCTCCCAGACCATTTCCTTGGCTCTCTCCGCTCTTCGGCACCGTCTCCACGCTGGGGCTCTGCAGGAGCCTGGCCCGTTCCCCGGCGTCGGCGCTCCACTCCCAATCCTTGTAGTCGCTGTTGATGCTCCCGGTGCCCTGAGCCATCGTCCCTCCTGGGGTGGCACACGCCACCAGCCACGTCCCACTAACGTTCCTGCACAGGGCTCAGCCGGCTGCCTTGAGGAGGGTCCCCTGCCAGCGCTGGCTCCATCAGGCAGGGAGGGCAGCAAATGGGCAGGCCGGGACCCCAGCAGTGTGGGGGTCAGGCATGTGAACGCTCCTAGAAGGAGATGGAGAAGGACACGGTAACTATTAAGGTACATTAACAAGGGACAACCTGGGTGTTAGACAGAGGCACAGAGGAAACAAGTTCCCTGGGTCTCAGCTCGAGGGTCACAGCACACAGGTGACCTCACGCCAGCTGAGAAGATATCAGGAGAACTCACCTCTCGTCCCCTGAATGCAGGGTGAGGACACCGCTGCTGTCGGACAGGGGGCCTGAGCCCCAGCCGCGGGGCTGGGGAGCTGCAGCCTCACGGCAGGGCTTGCCTTTCTGCGGGCACGAGACTCGGCGTCACGGCTCGCTTCCTGATCTCCAACCCCAATTCCTGCAAGCTCTGCAAGAGCCACTGTGCACACACTCCCGGGTAAAGGTCAAGGCTGGGCTCAACAGCAACAACCCGTGCACGCAGCAGGAACACCGTGTCCCCAGGAAAAGCAGGACCGGCCCCTTGCAGCGCACCCCCAGGGTGACCACCAGCACGAGATGTCTCAGAAGCTTTTGGAGCTGAAGACCTGGTGTTTCCAACGTGGCAGCCCTTGGGGCTTGGACAGCTGAGATCCCATCCCGGTGCCTCCGAGCTGAAGGAGATCAACCCTCCCAACCTGGCAGGCTTCGCAGGGACCTACACAGCCGAGGGACACCTCTTTTCAAGGGAAATATCTTTTTTTTTTTTTTTCTCTCCTAGGCGACGTCTCCAGAGACTCTTCCTGACCAACCCTTTGCTTCTAGGCTATTTGAACCCCGTGCTTGTGCTATGAATCCTCTCGGAAGGTTTCTGGGGAAGGGAGAAATCCCCACAGGTCTGCAGAGGGGAAGGAGAAGGGCAGCGCTCTCCCCCGGGGTCCCAGGTCCCCAGGCCGGCGGCTGAAGCCCCTGCCCGGCGGAGGATGGTGCAGGGTGCCCGGCTGTCCTTTCCGCCCAGCCAAAGCCACCGTGCCGGTGACAACCAGAGACCCGGAGAACAAACGCTTCTCCGAGGGTGACTCGACAGACCCACGGACCCGCGTGGGCCCCGGCGGCGCCCCACGCCCGCCCCGCTCCAGGAGAAGCAAGGCCCGGAGCTGCTGACGGTGGCCCCCCGCCCCCGCCGCGTTTGCAGGGGATACCTTCGGGAGGGGGCTCCCCGCGCCCCCCCCCTCCCCTTCCCCCCGGATACCCCCGTGCCCCGGCCCCACTCACCGGGCGGCGGGAACCCGCTCCGCTCCGGCCCCGGCTGGGCTCGGCGGCGGCGCAGCACCGGCACCGCCCTGCCCGCTGCACGCCGGGGGTTGTAGTCCGCCCCCGGCCCGCCCCGCCAGCCCCCATCTCGGCCGGGAAACGACGCCCATCCCCGGGGACCGGCGGTTTCCCCGTGGGTCAGGCTATCGCTGCCCGCTCTGCAGCTGAACCCGGCGAGACCCGCAGGCAAGGACAGGCAGAGAAGGCAGGGCTGTGCTCCAGCTCTACTTTTATTGTAACAGAACGGGCAGCAAAAAGGCCTAACGCAAGGTAAAAGGGCTCTCTGCAGCAAGGAGAGGCAGCTCCGGAGCCTACGGGGACCACAGCACGAGAACCCGCAGCGCCACGGGGCAGCACCCACGGCGGCGGCACGGAAAGCGGTTTATTGCACAAACTGGAGCAAGCGGCGGTTGCAGGCATCGGGCCATGTAAACAATCGCCACCGTTAAAAAGCGCGAACCGTCTGCCCTCCTCAGCCTGCACACGCAGCTCCTCTGCCGGCAAGCGTGGTGACAACGTGTTGGACAGGCCCGTCCCAGCTCTGGGCAGGAATGAGAAATGAGGACTACTCTGCTAACTGTCCTGGTACGGCTGCAAAGGGGAAAGGCGCCAGTGGATAGAGAAAGCTCATGCAGACTCAGAGGAAACCCCTCCAGGTCTGCACAGGGAGAGGTTTGCTTGCTGCAAGAAGAAACTCATGTTTCAGTGGCCGGTCACAGGGCGGCCTTTGGGAACTCATGCTGTCCCCAGCAACACCTACATTCGACCCCGGGGGCTTCAATTTCAGCTCCCTGGCACCGACTCCCACGCAGGGCAGCCCCAGCCCACAGCCCCAGTGCTCCTGGGGCACCCGGGTGGGAACTGCCCTCTCTCTCTCTGAGATTCACGGGAGATTGGGGTTTCGCTGGCCAGATAAGAACCCCTGAGCTGGCACATCCCCGACAGGGAATATCTGGTGCACGGAAGGGACAGGATGCAGCTGTGCGATGACAGGAGGAAGTCCCCAGCTCCACACAGCCATGCGCCAGTTTATTTGGATTAAAAATCAGTCTCGGATGAGTCACAGGGCCTTAGAGACACCCACTTTAAAAGGACAGAATGGTTTTTGAGGCATCAGCTCTCCAACTTCCCTCAGGATCTTTCCCTCCTGTTTTTTGGTGTTGCCAGAAATTTGGCTGAACAGAGTGGATGAGAGGGACACCCTGCACCCCCATGTGAGGGTGGACACGGCTTAGGGACATGCACACAGACTCTGCTTTGCAGGGAGGGCTGCTGGGCTTGGAACAGGGACGGGGAGAGGCAGAGACCAACAGAGAGCGGTTTTCAGAGGAGGTTCTTATTGGGGAGAGTGAGAAATTGTTTCACCTTGGGGCACAGGAGTGAAGTCAGGAGAACCAGGCAGGTTTTGAGGAGGGACATGGGTCTGCCCCACACACCAATGCCACTGTGAATCACACCGGAAAGAAGATTCCCAGATGGGAAGAGCAAAGCCAACGACGGAGCAGATTTTAGTAGTGAGAAGTCCTCAGAGGGCAGCGGTGGCGCTGCCCAGCCCCGGGCTGGGAGCAGGAAGGAGGACGGAGCCCACTGGCAGCAGGGACCAGCTGAGGAGGTGGCAGGGATGCACCAGGGCAGCCCTCCTGCTCAGCCCACCCAGCTCCCGGCAGCCTCACAAAGCCTTCTCCTGGAGAAACGAGCCTGGGGAAGCCTTTGGTGCCTACGCCGCAGGATGGCAGTGCTAAGCATTTGCTTCCTCCCGTGCAGACGGGTGCTGGGGCTGACGGAGAAAGGATGGACACCAGGGGAGAAGGGCTGTGACGAGCGGGAGCCAACAACCATGTCCCTGCTCCACAACACAGGGTGGTTTTTGACTAGGCTTCTACAACAACTCATCTACAAGATACATTCAGCAGCGGCGTCAAGTGCTGTGGTTGGAAATATTCTGCTTGTTTCCTTTCCCTCCCCATCTTCGACTGGTGGGGAAGGGAAGGCCACCGGCTCCAGGGCACACCTTTGTCTTTACTTTGTGACTTGATGGATGGCATGAGCCAGGTAACCTACATTGCCCGACGTAACTCCTGCCACAGAGATTCGTCCGTCCTTTGTCATATAGATGGAGAACTCCTTGGTCAGCCGCTCCACCTGGGGTGAAAGAGCAGAGTTCAAAGCATAGGCCAACCTCTCTTAGCGGAGTGCAAATTTACCCAGCTTGCTGGAACGGAAAGCCAACTGGGAGGCAGCGGACATGGCATCCCACTACCTGCAGGGCCAGCAGCACACCCCGTAAACCAGGAGAGATGCTGCTCGGCTCTCAGACAACGCACGAAGATGGCAGATGCTCAGCCAGGAGAGTCACCTCACTTGAGCTGACCTTTAAGGTCACCTCAGAGCAGCACTGAGTGACTGCTTCCTTTGAGAGATAAGCAGGCTATGTCTGCTTTCAACCTCCACAAGCACAGCAGGGAGCTGAGCAAGACGTGGGTCCCCACTGTGCTCCAGTGCTGCAGGCTTGGAAGATGTTCCTCCTGGAGGAAGGACTGCCCATGAGGGCTCATTTTGGCACCTGCAGTCAACATCTCACTGCAAAGGACCGCAAACACCTTGAGAGCACAGGAACAGTGTTTACCTGCTCAGGCTTCAGCCCCGTGAAGCAGAACATGCCGATCTGGTCAGTGATGTGCTGCCAGTTGTGGGAAGATCCCTCTTTCTTGAGGTTGGACACCAGCTGAGTCCGCATGCTGATGATCCGGTCAGCCATGCCCTTTACCTCCACGAGCCTGAGAAGCCAACCCAGGAATCGCTCAGAGCGGGGCTGGGATGCACCAACGCTGCTCCACCCCCACCAACTACCAGGAATCAACCCTCTCCAAAAACATGGGGGATGCAGATGAGCCTCATACCCCAAAAACACAGGGGATGCAGACGAGCAAAGACCAGAGAGCGTGAACTTGTAGCTCCAGCTGGGGAGCTGCCTTCTTTCTCTTGGTACCTGAGGGTGACTGCTCTCTATTTATTCCATAGCTGTCAGACACTACCACCACCGTGTCGGCATCTCTCACTTCTGAAAGCCATGGCTGAGTAGGAGGCCTCATGGCAGCACTGCCCAAACCCAGATAAAATAATATCTGCAGATAACCCAAGAGCGTATGTGTACCTCCCAGCGCAGGCAGACATCCCTGCTCCAAGGGAGCACGGCTAGGAGATGTCTCTGCTGGGCTCTGGATCCGGCACAAGCGTCAGCTTGCCAAAGGAACACGGCTCCCAGCGAGGCCACAGCACACTGCCAGCCTTTGTTCCGCCAGGCCAGCTGCCGGCACGGACCTGACACCGAGGGGCTGGGAGAGCAGCACAGGCTGATGCCAGAAGCGGGCGTAAGGCATGAGCGTTACATTCCTGGGTCTCATTCCCAGGGGGCTTATGCTTCCACTTCCCCCATGTGAGACATACTACGTGGCTACAACGCCTCAGTCTGCCTTGTGTAGTCCTTGGATAGGCAGCTCCCGCAGCCCTCAATCCTGGGGGAGCTTTAACTTCTTTACAGTGTTTTCTGCCTTGGTAACACAAGAGAAACCTGTTTGTGTCAGGCTGGGTCAGTACCAGAGATTCCTCCAGAGGAAAGGGGTGGCACATGGTTCTGACTGTACCCCTGACGCTACGAGCTGCCCATGACAGCAGCAGGCAGTAAGCACAGCACAGGGCTGCCCCAGAGATACCTCACACCTCGCTGTCGTGAGCACTGGGGGTTCCCTCTTACCACTCCTTCCGAAGGTCAGGGGTGTTGAGGATCATAGAGGCAATGCGGGCTCCGTTCAGGGGTGGGTTGGAGTACATGGGGCGGATGAGGATCTTCAGCTGCGATTCAACCCTCTTGGCTTCTTCTGCGTCACTGCAGATGACCGTGAAGGCACCCGCACGCTCTCCTGAAAGAGGGGCAGTCAGGTCCCAGCCTCTGCCCATGGATACCCAGGGGCGTTACCCAAATGCCAGACAGCTTTCGCGGAGCCCTGTTCTCTAGGATGGTCTCTACCAGCTCCCAGCGGGTCATCTCCTGCCGACCAGTACCGCAGGATGAATGCAAAGACACTGGTTGCTAAACCCCGGAGGCAGCCTGGATGAAACCGTCTCCACGCCACCTGCTCTACTCACCGTACAGCCCCATGTTCTTGGCGTAGGACTGTGACAGGATGACGTTGATGCCCTGCTCGATGAAATACCGCACAGCCCAGGCATCCCGGTTGATGTCCCCGCTGGCAAAGCCCTGGTAGGCCATGTCAAAGTACACGAGGAGGTTTCGTTTCTGCCAGCGAAGAGGGGAGAGAGCGTCAACAGGAGCTGAACACCCCTCCAGCGAACAGGGCAGCAGGCTGAAAAGAGCTGTGCAGGTAGTGGCCTGCTCGACCGCAACTGTTCTCCAGAAGCAGAGTCATTCCCCTCTGTTTGCCACAGGGAAGACAGCCCCAAAACCACAGTTACCCCACCACACGTCGAAACCGCAGGTAAAGACCCTCCCAGTGCATTTATGGGATGTGCAGGCTGGCCCAGGAGGCAGAAGTGGATTCAGCAGTAATAAATCATTCCATTTCAGTGTCTCCTGTGTTACCAGTTTCCAGGAAAATGACCTGGGAACCCTCTGGGCAGGTGCCAGCCCTTCCAGTGCCTCCAGGCAGATAACCCAGCCACACTGCCCCTCAGTCAGGAGACCTGCAGCCATCCGTGGGCCACAGAGGTCACTCTGATATCTACCAATTCTCAGGCCAGGCATTCCCAGGCCAAATTTCACTGGCTATGGCTTGGGGGAACAGCAGGGAGGAGGAGGAGGAGGATGAAGGAAGAACCTGCCCCTATCTGTTTCCAGCTGAAGCTTGCGAGGAGACACTAGGCACATGAAAGATCTTCCAGCATTTTTAATACACCGGCACTGGGAGCACCCCTCCAGCTAAGCTATCACAGCTCACTTTTTCAACCCTGCTGCTCTCCTTTCAGGTTTCCACACCCCAGCTTCCCAGGAAGGAGCCAGCAGAAAGTCCAGTGGGTAGCTAGAAGCTTTATGGATGCACTTGTCTGGTTCCCATCTTCCAGAGAGGAACATGACACATCCTGGCTTCAGGGAAGGGAGTAACCTTTAGCGCAGCAAAGGCCAGATGCCACCCAGGAAAGCCCAGAGATGTGGTTTTTCCCAGGAACAGCACAGTATCCCCAGGACACTTTACTGCTCACCTTCACCATAGCTGCCATCTCCTTCCATTGCTCCTGCCGGGGATCCACCCCAGTGGGGTTGTGAGCACAAGCATGCAAGAGGATGATGCTCTTCTCTGGAATTTTCTAAGATAGATGTTACAGAGAATGAATTATTAATGACATCTGAGCACTCTCCTCAGCTGCCAAGATGGGACTCTTGCCCCAGAGAGCTTAGACGAGCTCAGCAAGGCTTCTAGCCTTGATTTGGTGCCTTCAGGCATCATATTTAAGCTAAAGCAAGATGGTCGCCCATCTCCCCACATCACCTCCCTGCTTCCAGGCAGGAAAGGCAACTCACGGAAATGTCATCCATGGCTCCAGAGAAGTCAAGGCTGCACGTCTTGGGGTCGTAGTAGCGGTAAGCTTGAAGTTGCAGGCCAGCATCACGGAAAATGGGGGTGTGATTGCCCCAGGATGGTTTGGGTAGATACACATCACGGCTAGACTTGAAGAACCGTTGCTGGTCAAGAGGAAGACAGAGCATTCAAACAATTTGGACAGATTCAAGCAGTTAGAAAACCCCAAAGATTCAGCTCATCAAAAGATGTCCTCACCAAAAAGTTGGCTCCGATTCGTAGAGATCCAGTCCCAGAAATACCCTGCACAGTGACGTACTGCAAGGGAAGAAACAACTACTTGAGTCTGAGCAGCCACGGTGTGATACAGGGAGCAGCCCTGTCACTACATCATCAGTGTTAGCAGAAGCACACCCAAACAGGGACATGGGGCTGGAGGAGACCACAAGTCCAGATGCAGGGCAGGGAGCTGAGACCCCCCGGCAAGGTCAAATCCCCTCCTCAGGAAGGGCTACTTCACCCCAGCCTTCAGAGGAAGCAGTAATCCTTGGGTCTGCCAGCTTGCAACTCGGAGGCACGAGTACCCCCGCCTGTCCTTCCACTTCTGCCGGGCACCCACATATGCTCCATGTGTCAGATAGCGCTGCCCACCCCCTGCTTCCCAACCCACTCCTTACCCGGCCGCTCTTGAAAGCCTCGCTGTTTTCACCCAGAGCCAGTTCCGCGGATGCCCGGGTGAAATCCGCCAGCCCCCCAATGGGCAAGTACTCCTTGTCCATCTTCTTGGATGCTATCATGGCCTCCGCCTGGGAAGGAGGACACACATTCAGCAAGGAAGGCATCACCATGGAGAGGATGGCGGACAGCTCAAGCTTGCTTCTCTTCACATTCGCTCGCTCAAGATGGGCAAAGGTTGGTTTACAGGAGTTTCCCTTCAAAGATCAGAGCTCAAAGCTGGGGCAGCAGTAAACATTTCAGGTGACACTCTTGTTTTTACCACGGGGCAAGGTGCCCAGCAGCCACCACAGCCCTCAGCGGGTGCCAGCGTTGGTATAGCAGAGCCAGGAAACCCCACGCCAGAGGAAAGCACCACTTCCAGCCTGTTACAAGTCAACGCTGCTGCACAAGGACGCACGTCTCTACATAGGGAGACATCCCAAAACCAGGTAGGGTAGCAAGCCCTTTGCAGGGACTCATCATGCAGGGAATGTTATTGAACTAGATGGAGCAGGTTAAAAAAAAAAAAAAAATCCAGAAACCTCAGCCCATTTTGAAAGCTAGCCCACCCGAGCCTTAAACATGGCACTCCGCAGTTTTGCTAATCTCTATTTATTTTGATCAGACCCAGCATCAGAAACTAGTTCAAGTCCCAACCTAACACAGGATCAGAGAGTGGAAGCAAGAACAGCAGACAAGGAGCCACGCTCAGGAAAAATACAGTGACAGAGAGATCTGGAGCACTCTGGGAACCCTATCCATGCTCCCAGAGTGGCGGGACAGACCCTGGCAGCGTTCACATACCACCAGGAAACTATTACTGCAACACCACCTTGGCTTCCCAGTTGTGACCCAGCTCCAACACATGCCGACCCAGGGATGGCTTTAAACCCCACGCTGATGGGAGACACGGACATCGCATCCTCCCTACGCCAAGGAGACCAGCCAGTCAATATGTGTATCAGCTGCCAGCTTTTTTAACAGCCTATTTCTGCGCTTACAGCCTTGAAAGGCTCTGTAATCCCCTCAAGGGCAGCGTCCGCATCCACCTCCCTGGGCTGGAGTTTTAGACTGGCTTATGGAGAAACTGGTAACAATGGCTCAGCAGAATTTCTAAGACTAATCCATTAAGGGGACAATGTCAGCTCTTTCCTCCCATGTGGGCTGGCCCAGGGAGCATCAGCCTATTCAAAAAACACCTTGAAGTTCAGAGGACAGCTGGGTTGCAGGGTTCCTGGAAGTCAGCAACTAATTAGATTTACCCGGATGAGAATAGGACACCTATTTCCTGTTTTATCTCCTAAAACCGGCCCCATTGTGTCTCAAAAGCATTTGTACTCCTAAGGAAGACATCCGGGAACACTGTCCTGCTCTGTCAGAGACAAAGCTCATTCTAAGGACCAGCAGCCAGCCCCAGGCTCACCTTGCGAACGCAGTTCAGGACGTACGGCTTCCCGTTGTCATCCCGGTATGCCCCCACACCCAGGTTCATCTTCTTGGAGTTGGTGTCGCGCTTGAAAGCTTCTGTCACCCCCAGGATGGGATCGGGGGGACCCATCTCCACATGGGACCACCATGAGCTGAAGGGAAAAAAAGAAGCAGCTAAGAATTAGGCTTGAGAACTGGGCAGGGACATGCATCAACATGGCTAGAGAAAAGGTCAGGGAAAATGTTGTCTTTAAACCACTGGAAAAGGTACAAGCAGTGGCAAGAGAATTATCCGGGGGCGGGGGAGAAAACCCAACTCCGTTATACTCCACGATCTGGCACTGCATTTTACGTTGCAGAATGGGCAAAGAGCCTCAGTTCGCTGTGGCTGAAGATAACTGACTCCCTCCTAGTCATTAATGCGTAGGAATGGCCCTGCTTTCCTTATGCGCCAGAAAGGCCCCAGGAAACAAGCCCAAAACTCTCATGCCCTGGCCACGCACTGTCGCCACAGCCTACAGGATAGTCCCCTCCAGGGAACCTCGGCCAGACCCAGGCAATTGCATGACTACAGAGCCTCTTCCAAACTCCTGGAAGGACTCCTGTGCATGAAAACTAATCTGCTTTTCCCACATTGGCTGACCTAATGCAGATATTTCCCTTCCCTGCCCTACAAACTCTGCCTCACTGAAGAGGGATGTCGTAGCCAAATGCTTTTTTCCTAGAAATTGCACAGGACACTTTCTTCCCAGGGTGACAAGTGACAAGCTCTGATGCGAAGGCCCCTTCCCTTGCTGTCAAGCACGAAACCTCCCTGCGTCAGGAGGAGCTTTGTGCCCCACTCCCCAGCAGCTGCTCCACAAACCACCCGCCTCTGTCCTGTTGGCAGGACGTCCTGAAGACGGAGAGGCTCTCTTAATGTCAAGGGCAGACCAGACCATGCTATAAAAAGAAACCCGTTATTCTCTCTTTGGCCACAGCCTCTGCGCCGTCCCACGTCCAGGCTTTGCAGGTTTGTAGACAGTGCAAGAGGAGCGGTGTGGTAGTTTTTAACCTCCCTTCCAGAGGGCTACGGCTGTAACAGCCCCCTCCTGAAGACAGAATTACTACAGAAGATGACTCCACACAGCTCTGAGCATCCTAACTCGCAGCACCACACTGGCACTTACCCAGACCCCTGAGCTTGTCTCCTCTGGGGCAGGATTCAGTCTTGATTGCTAAAGAAGAAGCTTTCATAGCTAATGTTGCCACATTTCAGCTTTACAAAGCTTTGCAGCCCCAGGGAAGGCTGTCTCACTTGAAGATAACACAGGAATACTGTCCTGGGGCTGGATCCTGCCCCAGGCAATGCAGGCAGCCTGGAGCCACCCCCAGGCCAGCCAGACCTCCTGCTGCGTGCTTGATGCGTCCACACTGAAAGGCAGCAGAGCCAGGCGGGTTAAGGAAGCTCTAACACTAACGTGATCAGCAGAAGTCACAAAATCATTCTCTCCCTCCACTCTGTCCCTGTTTTGGGTCCGTTTAGACTCAGTTTAGTCACTACACAAACATACTTTGCACTAATGTGTGTTTTGGAGCCCCAGACATCATTTGCCCTTTTCAGATTTAACTGCTCTTCCCATCAGTACAGTATTTCCAAATAAAAAGCCTCCATTTCTCCTCTTGACAGGCTCTGTGGAAAAAAGGGCAGCAAACACGTACGAGGCTCGGGTAGTTTAAAAATGGAAAATGTGCTTAGCATTTTCTAGACCACTAACAAGTCTTAATTACCTCTCCGGTGAAGTACAGGATCAACTTAGGAGAAGGATGAGTCAGTCGTGCCAGCAACACACACCCTGCAGAGAGGGAGCAGCCTGGGGAGCCAACCTGAGCAGGACACGCAAAAACCCGCTGCAGGTTCAGGAAGCATGCGGCGCTGCTTTGAGGAAAAATCTCCCGTCGCCTGCCTGGCAATGAGGGGCGGGGGGGAACAGAAAAGCACCGGAGTGTGTCCCTCCGCAGTTTACCTGGTCTAGGATTATTTTCGTATCGGGGCTGCAGGAGCCCGGCTACCTGTTTTGAAGAGCTGCTGCTTCTGAGACAGTGACGGCATCTTCTTTCTGCTGGGCTTTTCACCAAGTGGCTTAGAGTGTTTGGGGTATTTAGGTCTCGATCCTTCCAACACTTAAGCAGGTCACCGGGCTCTAATATACTACTGCTGCAATTAATGCCGATCCTGCAGGTATTTACCAAAGCTGCAGCACTCCGGAGAGTTAAGTACTTTTGTTCTGAGCCGGTCTTTCTATTGGCTTAAGGCAGCGAAGGGCAGGTTTAGGACTGATTTTCCCGTTCTCAGCCTGAAGGTTTTGGGGTGAAGGCCAAAGAAAGACTCCTCTGCTGTTTCCAGGGAGGTGAGCTTGCAGGGAGACAGAAGAAAGAAGTCCAGGCTGAGTTGTCCAAACACATCAGGACACCCAAGAGATCAGAGAGGCAAAGCTTTCTAGACAGGGGTTTGGGACAAGAGATCTACCAGGGATTTGAGGCCGCAAGTCTTAACACGCCGCGACCCCTGCTACTGTAACGCTGTAATCTCTGCACAGCGTTATATTTTGAGTAATTAAAAGAGCATTGGTCTTGAATAAAGGTCAAAGTTATAAACTGCACACCTTCTCTGCCAAGCTGGAGGTATTTCGGTGCGGAAAACTACATGAAGGCAAGTTTAAGCTGGGGTTGAACCTGAGGGACACCCGATGTAAGCCAAGGAAAGCACGTTCTCCAGCTACGGGACTTGAACGTAGGCAGCCTGAGTCAGAGTTTAGGTGCTGAGCAGACATGGTATTTGAGTAGTCTCCGTACTCTTCAGCCAGGCTGGTCCTCCGAGCCGGTTTAATGCACAGCTGCAAGCGCAGTGTGATAGATGGGACAGACGGGGTAGGAAAATGCACCAGAAAACACGTAAAGCAGTTTAAAATGCAAAATGTAAGTGGAATTCCTTTAAAAATGTAAGTGAAATTCATGGCTCGAGCTGCAGAGACCTAGGATCATGCCCATGGACTCAAGCCAAGCCCAGAAAGCAAGTTTTCCTGTAGGTAGGCAAGCGTTCACAAATCCAGTGAAGGCTTCCATTGTGAAGAGGCCAGTCCACGTTCCCTGAGGCATGGCCACGTCAGATACCGGGTTTCAAAACCTCTGCAGAGCCCCTACAGCAGTTCTGCTAGCCGGAGCAGAGTGGATGGGCCAAAGGCAACACTGGCTGGATACCACAGCTAAAGCAAATATTTACACGAGACCAATGCCAACAGGCTGCTCTGGCTACTATGGTCCTTTCAAGCTTAAAAATTCATTGCCCCAGCCAGCTGCAGTAAGCTTCCCACCAAGAAAAGCATTTAAAATAGCTGTCTCGTGATACATCAGAGCAGACTGAGTTATCACCTTAATTAGCGTTTGTGTGTCAAGGGGAGGGAGGCATTTTAACCATTTTGTATCTCTTCACCTCTGTCCTGATTTCAGAAAGGCCATTCCCAGCACAGAGCAATTTTAACAGTGACAAGTTGCTGAAGATAAGGAAACAAAAACTGCTAATCACTGCTTGGGCAGAGAAGGAGCCACTGGAGACTGCGCACAAAGGCTCTTTACTTACAAAAGAGATAGTCCCTTTTAGGTGACCTAGATTCAATTTGGTAATTTAGAGTTTGTTGTATAACAAGCTTGAGAAAAGCAAAGGTATTGCCAGCGGGTTTGTGTACCTTTTACAGGCCTGCTACAGTCCAAGGGTGGAAAACACAAGTTCTAGATACGCGCTCCTCCGCACCTCTGAGAGGAGCCATCTCCCAAGGCAGCGAGGGGCCGTGCTGGACAGAACAGGGTTAATCAATATCTAATAGTCGTCTTTATCTGCTGGAATGGGGAAATAAAAATCCCCGCTGCTCTCCTGCACTGCCAAGGGCTGGGAGCCGTTCCTTAAAGCTTCCCAAGGCAGCACGGGGGCAGGAGTCACAGCGCTCTGGAGAACAGCAAGGCCTTGCCCAGATCCCTCTGCGTGCCTCTCCGCCACCTGGGCACGGTGGTGTTCCCTGCCAGCGCCCAGCTGCACCCTGTATCCTTCTGTCCATCCTCTACTGAGACAGCTGCCAGTGCAGAACTGGTCCTCACTGGTCCTCCCCTGCTCCCATCCTGCCCACGCCAGTTTTGCACAGCTGAAAGCATGGCTCTAGTGCAGGCAGCGCCACCCCAGCCCCGCTGCACGACGCGTGGGGTCCCCGTAGAGCCACGACACAGTGCACGATTCCCAGGCCCGTTTCACGGTGCAGGGGACCCCCTTGGTCTCACTACAAGGTGCATGATGGGGAGCAGCACCCCGGCCCCGGTGCCCAGGGTCCCCCCGCGTTGCACGGTGCACGCCGCCAGCAGCACCCCGGTGCCCAGGGTCCCTCCCGGCCCCGGTGCACGGTCCAACCCGGTACCCTGAGGCGCTGCACGTGCCCGCACCACCCCGCCGCGTGCCCACGCGCCCTCCACGGCGGTTTCTCAAGGGCAGGCTGGGGGCGCCGGACCCGGCCGCAGCCAATCAGAGAGCGAAGACGAGCCGCGCGCCCCCCGACTCACCGCGTTCCCCAGCCAATCCGCGCGCCGTTCCCACGGCAACCCCGCTCCCAACCCGGACGTCACCTACAGGCTCCGCGGAGGGACAGGCTTCCTCCCCGCGAAGGGCCCGCTCCCCCCCCCCCCGCCCCTCCTCGCCTCACAGGGGCACCCGGCACCGGGCTCTGCGGCGGGAGAGCCGGCACCGGAGAGCGGTGAGGGCGACCCCAGGGGCTGAGCCGTCCCTCAGCCCTCACCTGGCGCGGGCTGCTGCGGCGGCGAAGCGTGGGGCGGCGAGGAACCGGCGGGTGTGGAGGAGAGCCATGGCGGCGGCGAGCGGGCTGGCGAGCGGACACCTCACACCGCGACCGCCGGCCTCGCGCCCCGCCCCTCGCATGCACCGCCCCGCGCCGGATCTCGCCGACAACACGCCCCCTGGCGGCCGGGAGGTCTCGCTGCAGCCGCGCCGGCCGCTCGGTCCTGCGGTGTACTGGGCGGTACTGGGTTGTACGGGGCTGTACAGGGCTGTACTGGGTTCTACAGGGCTGTACAGGGCTGTACAGGGTTGCAGTGGGCGGTACTGGGCGGTACTGAGCTGTACTGGGTTCTACAGGGCTGTACTGAGTGGTGTTGGGCCATACTGGGCTGTACTGGGCTATACAGAGCTGGAATGCACCATACTGGGCTGTATGGGGCTGTACTTCACCGTATAGGACTGCACTGTGCCATACTGGGCTGTGCAGGGCTGTACTGGGTCCTATGGAGCCATACTGGGCTGTACGGGGCTGTATTCAGCCATACTGGGCTGTACGGGGCTGTCCTGGGCCATATGGAGCCATACTGGGCTGTATAGGACTACACTGCACCATACTGGGCTGTACTGAGCCATACTGGGCTGTGCAGGGCTGTACTGGGCCATATGGAGCCATACTGGGCTGTACGGGGCTGTATAGGACCACACTGCATCATACGGGGCTGTAGAGGGATGAACTGGGCCATACAGGACTTTATTGCACCATACTGGGCTGTATAGGGTTGTACCGGGCCATACTGGGCTGCACCACATCATACTGGGCTATACGAGGATGAACTGGGCCATATTGGGCAGTACAGGGACTACTCCCCCTCCACACACCCCCCCTCCAGCGTCGCACTCACCCCCCTCCCCCCCGATGCGTCTGACACCCATGGGTGAAGCCAGCACCCGGCACCCACCCCGGTGCCAGATGGGGGGACTGGGGTGTCCCTACCACCGCTGGGAGAGGTGGCACGGAGACTCCCCCAACATCGCCACCCCACCATCAACTGGTTTCCTAAACTGGGGGGGACACACAACACCACCACCCCCCCCCCACCCCAACCTTTGGGATGTCCCTGAGCCTTTGGCAGGGTCAGGGAGGGGTAACTGGGAGTTACTGGGAAGTGAGCTGTCACAAAATTGGGGACATCAGTGTCCCCCCCCCCTCCCTGCTCCTCCATCTCTCTCCCCAGTCGCACTTTGGGGGGGGGTGTCCCCCCTCTCCCTGCCACCCCCGGATGGGGAGGGGGGAAAAGTGAGACTTGGGTCTAGCAGTACTTGAATTTATTTGTAAACTCTTCTTTGGTAAACGAGAAAAACTCAAGAAAAGACCAAACAAACCAAAAAACACACACACACCCCCAAATAAAATAACTAACTAAACCAACCGGGCGGATGGGGTCAAAAAAAATTAGAGTTTTCCCCCCAAAGTGGGATTTTAACAAACAGCAAACCCAAGGGGGGGGGGGGGGGCGGGGGGCGCTGAGCCCCCGTCGGGGGCTCAGCGCCCCCCGCCCCCCCCGCCCCCCCCAGCACTGCGTTGTTGACTGCTCCCCCCATTGTGCTTCTTTTTTTGGGGAGGAAGATGAGGAGCGTGAAAGTGCGTGGGCGGGGGGGGGTCCCCTACATGGGGGGCTCGTTGCAGAGCACGATCTCCAATTCCTTGCGGTAGAGTTTGCCCCCGTCGGAGAGGTTCATGATGCTCTTTCTGTAGTTGGTGAGCTGCTGGATGTTCATCTCCTGCAAAGGAACGAGGGGGGGGGGGCACTCTATTTTTTTCCCTGGGGAGCACCCCCAGATTGGAAAATACCCCCCCCGCCCCCCCCCAAACTCCGCTGCGACCTCCTATGGGTTGGCATCTGGACCAGCATCTGGTCCCTGGAGCAGGGATGCGGGAGGGTGGAAGATGTCACTGGAGAGGGACCGTGGTACGAAGAGGGGGGGGTGTCTGAGGGGGTGGGGGGCACCCTGGCTCCCTCCCCCATTTATTCTTCCCCACTTACTTTCTTATTCTTCTCGTACAGGTCTTTCAAAAGTGCGTCCAGCTCGTTCTCGTCAATGAAGCCGCTGCCGTCCTGGATAACGAGGGATGTCAGCAAGGGGAAGGACACGAGCCTCACACACCGCCCCCCCCCTCCCCAAGGCATGAGTGGGGGCCCCCCCAGCCCCTTACCCAGCACAGCCAGGGGTAAACCCAGCCCTCGCACCCCAAATCAGTGCGGGGAATCGACTCAACTGAAAACACGTGGGTTTGGGTTGGTGAGTTTTGCTTTTTTTTTTTCTTTTCCTTTTTTTCTGAGTTATATTTATTTGGGGCTGTTTCCCTACCTTGTCGTAGAAGGCAAAGATGGCATTGAACTCCTCTGAGGACAGCTTCATCCCCTGGGCAGCGGCAAGGGACACCGGGGCGTGAGGGAGGGGACGGAGAGGCGGGCAGGGAGGAGGAGTGGGTTTATTTATTGCTTTTTATTTTACCTGAAACTTCAGAAGGAAGTTTTCTTGCACAGGCAAAAGACTGAAAAAGAAGAAGAGCAGGGATGAGCGGGAAACAGCCAGGAAAAGATGGGGTTTTAATCCAAAATGACTTTTTGCTCAGAAACGTGAGCAAATTAAAGAGGAAAACTGTTTTCCTCGGAAGCTGGAGCAGACTCTTCCTAGACACGAATGTTTCGGGGTGTCCTTCCCTCCCCACCGCTTCCTCCTCGCCGCCCGTGACCTTACCGGGACATCTCCGAGAGGCCCAGCTTCCCGTCGCCGTTCATGTCGAACATCCGCAGCTATCGGGACAGAAGCAGCACCCGGTCACCCATCGTCTCCATCCTTCCCTCCCTCCCACCCGCCGTGGGGCGGTGAGACCCCCAGCGTGGGACTGCCCTGTCCCGGGAGAGCCGTGGTCCGGAGGTCCCACTTACGATGGTCTGCGTGTACTCCTGCAGCTTGGGCTCGTCGTAGGGCCGGTTCGCCTTCTTCAGCAGGTCCGACAAGAAGCCCTGGAAGGAGAAGGCTTTGCTGGCTGTCCCCGTCCCCAGGGACGTCCCACCGGCGGGGACCCGGCTCAGCCCACCCCGTGCCCGCAGCCCACCTTGAGCTCGTTGGCTTCGATGTAGCCGCTGCGGTCCGTGTCGTACCTGCGCCAAGCCTGCAAAGCAATCGCCGTGAACCTTAGCGTGGGCTCGCGGCCCACGTTTCCCCCCCCCACGGACGTGCGTGTACCCCCACACCGCGACATCCCCCGCCACCCTAGCAGAGTCGTCTCACGGCTCCGCTCTCAGCTCGTGGTGGCCTCACCGGTGCCACACGCTCTCCCTCGGGGCTGGACGCTTTTGTTCAGCCCCACGCCAAGAGTTCAAGCGCTATTATCCTCACGCCGGCGTGCGAGGCCGGGCTTTAATATTTGATTGCAGTCCCCAATTAAACAATAGTGCCTGCTTACCCCCCCTCATGCCATGGGGCGCTCCTCTTTCAGCCATCGCCTCCACCTTGGCTTCATTCTCCAAGCCCAAGCTCCCCCCCGCCGGGATTCTGCCCGTCTCCCTCCACCCCCAGCCGCATTTTGGTCCCTATCGGCAATTTCTCTCCTGCCCTGCGGATGGGTTCACCCGATGCAAGGACACGGTGAGGTTTTGGGGTGGCCCAGAGGGGGAATTTCCAGAAACAGCTCTAAATCCCACAGTTCGCCTCGCCTGGAGACCGGGACGAGGTGCCCGGCTGCCCTGAGAGGTGCCCAAGGAGTGCTGAGGACCGGGAAAACTCATCACACTCCTGCTCTCCCCCCCCAAAACCAGCACCATCCACGCCGGGATGCCTCCCCCCGCCTCCCCGTGCTGAGTTAAACCCAACAGCTTGGAGGAGACCGGGGTGGGGGGCGGTTTGGGCAATGCCAGCTCCCAGTTGTTTCTCCACGGTGGAGCCGGGCACCGGGGTGCGAATCCCGTGGGGACCCCCCGGCACAGCCTGTCCCGCTCACCTCCATGAACTCCGAGCTGGAGCCCACGTGCTGGCGGAAACACAGCAGGAAATTCTCCTCCGTGGGCAGGATCTGGGCCAGCTGTGGGGAACACGAGTGTCAGGGGGAAACGCGAGCGTCACGGGTGGGGAACACGAGCACCAGGGGATCCGCAGGGCCAGCACCGCTCACCTCCGCCATCTCAATTTTGCCGTCCGCATTTTTGTCATACTTGTGCATGAACTCCTTCATCTTGTCACCCAAGTTGTCGTTCTTGGAGTCCTGCCAGCAAGGAGAGGGGACGGGAGGGTTTAACCCCCCCACCCCGTGCCGGTGTCTCCCCCCGCCCCTTCCCACACCGCTGGGAGCCGGCAAAACCCGAGCTGTCCCCATCCCGCTGGCGGGTGCCGTTCCCAAACGGGGCTGCCGTGAGCCTGAACCCTCGGGCAGGAGGGAGAGGAAAGGGGGGAGCGAAACCAGGAGAGGCCCTTACCACACCCGCCCCCTTCCTCGCGCTTTCCAGCTCCTGGAAGAAGTTTTCCAGCTCTTTGCCTTCGATGTAGCCATTTCCTGGAGAAGGAAAAAAAAAAATAATGCAGTAAGACACCCCCCCTGCCCCAGGGTGTCGGCGGGTGGGAGGCAAGGGAGGGATGCTCCCGGGGGATGCAGCGCTTGTCCCCCTGCACACGGCTCCGGGGTGACTGCGGCAGCAAAGAAACACCAGCCGACAGCAAGTGTTACACAAACCCGGTGATGCTTGAATTTGCAGAGAGCCAGAGCCCCCCACCATGTTGTAGCCCAGCTGGGGGGGGGGGCACAGCCCCAGGCTTGTTCTCTGCACCCGCTTGTAGGGCGCAGGGGGCTCTGTCCCCATCCCCATCGCAGGGAGCTCTGTCCCCATCCCAGTGTTTGCTGCATTTTCTGCATCAGATGTCGTAACCGGGTGGTTTAATTAAACTTCTCTGTCCTGCCCGAGCATCCCTCAGCCGGGACTGTCCCCTCTCGACCCTCTGTGGGGACCGGTGAGGGCAAATGGGGAGCAGAGACAAGGCCCCCAGCACAGCATCACCCCCCCGGGTGCAGGATCAGCCCCGGGGATGGGGTCAGCCTGGTCTCCGGGGTGGCTGGGGGCTCAGAAAGGTCCCTGCCCCGTGTGCCCCCCACCCCTTGCTGCCGAGATCTATGCCGAGACGTGGTCCCTGCGGAACCCCGGGTATCCGCAGCCCTTCCCTGCCTGCGGGATGCTCGGCAGCAGGACAGCTCAGTACTGGCCCTCGGCGGCTTTGAGGGGGCGCCTTCGGCATCGTCACCCTCGGCTCCCAGGCGGCATCTTCTCCCCGCTGCAACACGGGGAAATAACCCATCCGCATCCCAGCTGGAAGCGCCTGGGGAAGTCCCAGGGCACCTTCCTCTTTGATGCCACATCCCGACAGATGAGCAGCATCCCTCTCGGGAGGGGACGAGGGGCTCGGGCGGTGTCAGGTGCCCGTGTGAGCCACCGAGGGGCTTTGCTTTCCACTGCCCTTCCCAGGGCTTTGCCTTTGCGGGTGCAGGAGAGCCCCAAGGTCCTTTGAATTCAGTTGGGAAAAAAAAAAATCAGCCAGAGTTTTGAGCTGGGAAAAAGAATAACGCCAAGAAAAGCCACGGCTGGTAGCCTGGTCCCCCCCAAGCAGCAGCTCGGACAGGTCTGATCCACGTCCGCAGAGCGGCGGGGTGCGGAGCGACACGGAAAATCCCCTCTGGAGAGCCACAGCCGGTCCATGCGGCTGCACCTCGGAGCCTCCCTGCACCATGGAGCCACAGGACAGCTATGGGTGGCAAAGTGAGGACACCAAAGACACCCAAGGGGACATCTCTGGGGCGTGAGGAGCCTTAAGGAGAAGCGGGTGAAAACCCCATCACAGGGGTTTAGGCAGAGGGAACGAGACAGCCCTGTCCACAGGGGGATGAACCCCGGGTCCCTCCATCACCCCATGCCCATCGGCTGAGGGAAGCAGTGGGGGCTGTTGGAGGTCCCCATGATGTGGCCGAGCATCGTCCTCATCAAGGCCACCATCTCCCCCGAGTCCCTCCTCTCCTGGCACCCGCCATGCCGCAGCCCCACAGCCCTGCCCTGCCCGGGGGCCACGGGCCAAGCTGGATGCGTGCCCGCCTCTGGGTTTTGGAGATGACGGAGCACATCCAAGGGCGCAGCGGGACGTGCTGCAGGAACACCCACACCGGGAGCTGCCCACTCCCACTGGGGTGCCACCGTCTCACCCTCCCCGGCTGCCTCCGGTGCCAGCTCCAGCGGTGACAGGGACAGCCGTGCCTGCGGCCCCGGGGCTGCGGGAGGGGCCCCGACGGTGCGGCCGGGAGGGCACTCGGCGCAGGCTGAGCTCCGGCTCCAGCAGCGCAGCCGGGGACGCTGCGTGACGCAGTTCCCGAGAGGGTTTTGGTCCCCAAACCTCGCCCCTGGGACGGGAGAGCCGGGGAAGGGCAGGAGCTTTCCCTGGGCTGCTCTCCCCAGCGGGCTGAGCCTCCTTCCCCGCACCACGGCGCTGAAAAAACCCATTTTCCCACCAAAACGATGCTGCTTTTCGTATTCCCCCCCACCGTCCCCTTTTTGGGGCTGGCAGCGATGGGGACCAGGGGTGACATGCCCGGCCGTGGCTCCGTGGGGAGGAGGTGACATCCCCGTTGGGGACACGGCCGGTGCCACAGCATCCCCGGGGAGAGGTTTTGCGGGGCTGGGGAGCAGGCGGGGAGGGACGGAGCGCTGCAGCCGCGGAGGGGCCATTCCTGCCCGCGGCCAGCACCCAGAGGTGACGCCAGCCCCGAGCGAACCCCGGCGCCGGGGACCCAGCACCGGGGACGGGCAGAGGAGACGCGGGGCACCCCCGGGCTCAGCGTCCCACGGGCTGGGGGCTCCTGGCGGGGGCCGGTGCTGGGGGTCCCCATCCTTTCCCGACGGGGAGGTCCTGGGGGGGCCGATCGTCTCCCCGATCCCGGAGCTTCCCCCCCCCCGACGGGGCTGCGCGCCGGGGGCTCTCCATCGTCCCGGGGGCTCTCCGGGCTCTACCTCCTCCTCCTCCGTGCTCCCCACGACGGGGAATCTCGCCCGTGCCCCCCACCCCGCGCCTCGCGGATGCTCAGCCCGGTGCCCTCCCCGCCGGTTTTTTTGGGGTGGTTGGTGGGTGACGGCGGGTCCCCCGCGCCCCGGGACTGACCGTCCGCATCGAAGTGTCGCCAGACGTCGAGGAACTGGGAGGCGGTGAGCTCGGCCAGGTGGAGGTGCGGGGCCTGCTGCGGGCCGGCCATCTCCCGCTCCCGCTCCCGCCGCCGCTGCCGCCGCCCGCCCGCCCGCCGCCGCCTTTTATACCCACCGGCGCCAACGCCACCCGCCGCCGCCAGGGGGCGCCGCTGCCCCGGGACACCGGCCGGACACCGGGGGGGGGGGGGCGGGACACCGGCACCGCGGGGGGGGGACACACCGGGACACCGGGGGAGCGGGACACTCGGACACCGGGACACCGGCACCGCCACGGGGGCGGGCACCGGGAGACCGGGACACCCGGACACCGGCACACCGGGACCGGCGGGGGCAGCACTGGGCACCGTGGGGGCAGCCCGTGCCACTTGTCACCTACCCCTGCCCTGTGTCTGCCTATGCCCTGCCTGACGTCACCTACCCCCGCCTGACATCACCTACCCCTGCCTGCCCCATGTCACCCACTCCTGCCCCGTGCCACCTTCCTCTGCCTTATGTCCCCTGCCCCGCCTGACGTCACCTACCCCTGCCCCGTGCCACCTGTCCCTGTCCTCTGTCACCTGCCCCATCACCTGTCCCCAATGTCACCCACCCCTGCCCCATCACCTCTCCCTGCCCTGTGTCACCCACCTTGCCTAATGTCACCCACCCCTGTCCTGACACCTAGCCCTGCCTTGTCACCCAGCCCTGCCACCTCCTCCTGCCCATCACTCCGTCCCTTCCCCGAGTCCCTGCATCCCTTCCCGTGCCACCCAGCCCTGCCCATGTCACCCAGCCCTCACCCACGTCACCCAGCCCTACCCCTGTCACTGCATCCCTGCCCTGTGTCACCGCATCTGTGCACCTTGTCGCTGCCCCCCCCGCCTCACTGGGCTCCTGACAGCAGCGTCACGGCTGTGTTTTTGCTGGTCCCGGCGGAAGGAGCAGGGCAGAGGCTGCCCCGGTGCCACCGAGGGACCATGCGATGGCTGCAGTGGGGTTGTCACCTGGGGCTGGGGCGAGGACACAAAGCCCGGGCACCGTGCCCTTCTTTTGGAGGAAAAACCCAGGAACCCTCGGATCACGACTTCGCCATCCCTGCTGGAAGGGGTCTCCTTGGAGGGACGGGAGCGATGCTCCCCCCAAACAGTGATGCTTTTCACCCCAGCTCCCCTTGCTGCCCGCCGGCTCATCGGGGGATTTTCTTTTCCCAAGTTTTCTCAAACGGCAGGGAAATTTCCAGGCCCAACCAAACAGCCACATGTGGGGTTTGTCACCGGCTCCAGAGCAGCCTGCCCAGGGGAAGCGTTGCCATGGCTACGGGGGGGGGAATATAATTCAGATTCAGCGAGAAGGCTCGGCCGATAGAAGTGCTTAATTAAAGATGAGAAGGAGGCAGGAAAGTTCAGACGTGTGCAGAGCAGAGACGTAATCGGCGGCAGGCAGCTGCGGGGAGTTAGCAGGGGGACTGCCCATCCTGCCGGGTGCTGCTGCCTCTTGGTTTTGTCTCTCGGTTGGGAGAAAAGGGGGTGCGAGGTGCTTACCCCAAATCACAGAGCCCACGGCCCTTTTGGAAGCGGGCTTGGGGACTGGGGGGTGGCCCCAAGCCTGGCGTCAATGCCAGGGCAGCTGGGGCAGGATGCCAGCGTGCGGGAAGGGAGATGCTGCGCCAGCATCCCATGGAGAGAGCCAGGCTGGACACGGAGCAGCGGGATGGCCGCCTTCTCCCTGCTGCACAACGCAGCCTTCACACACGGGGAGACACCAAAGGGTGTCCCAGGTATGCAGTTCATAGTTCCCGGGGTGTGGCACGGAGATGAGTCCCAAAAAAGCTTCTTTTTCCCCATTATTAGAGCACAGTTTTCCCCAGCAGAGCTCATTGCTTTTCCATCCCCCTCCCTCCAGAGCAAAGTTTTCCTGGGGGCTGAGAGCAGACACCTGTGGGGCTGGGCTCAGGGATGCATTCCTCCCCCGGGATGAGGAATGGCTGGAGAGGACATCCCCTCGGCAGGAGAACAGGCTGGACGGTCCTTTCCAGCCTTCACCCACGTTCTGGCTCTTAAACCAACTCCTCCTCTGAAAGCACCCTGAGATTTTGGAAGTAAGAGTTTAATTCAGCAAACTGAGACCAAGCAATTGATCTCATTCCCTCTCACTCCACACGTTCAGTCTGGCAGGAAGGGTTTAATTCTTTCCAGCATATGAAATCCTCGCAGTGAAGACCTAAAGCCTTTGGGAAAAAATAGCAGAACCCCCTTAATTCAACTGCAGGTTTTCAGTAGAGACAAACATCCAAGGGAATTTTGATAACATGAAGGCAAAGCATATGTTCAGCTGCTGAGCTGAGACAGAGAGCACAGTTTTTAAAAGCTTTTTGGTTAACTTTTATGTAGAAAGGAGTGCAAACAGCAAATCTCATGTAAAGAGAGTCAGGGAAACCAAGCCTTGCAAAGGAAAGGGGATGGATCACGCAACCAGGTTTTTTTGGGGAGGTTGCAGGGTTGTTTCTCAAATAACAGCGGAGATCTCTACTTGAAAACTCATGATACAGTCCAGCCAAGGGTCATATCCGAGATTTCTCCTCTTGACATCACTGAAAAAGCCAGGATCAGCTATACAATGTGGGGTTCTCTTTTTCAACATGTTACATTATTTTTTTAGCTTTTCAGGCATCTTCCAGCTTGTCCTTATAACCATAACATCTACTTCTGAAATTTAATCTAAGCAGCATAGAATACAGGAATAAAAGGAAGCCAAGGGTGTGTTACCATCTACTTGTTTCAGCCCTGGACACTGCCAGAAAGCACTAAGACCATGAAATAAAAAGGCACATGCCAAAGTGCCGTGTCCCACAAGATGCCCGCTGAGCAGCATCGAGGGAACCACATCCTGCTTCTGGTGCGGGTGACTTGCTGCACTGGTACCACCACAGCCCAGCGTAGCTTTCAGGTGCTCGAAAGTTAGCGGAGGTCCTTTGGTTCTCGGTATATTTTCATCGGAGCGTTCCTTTCCTGTGCAAAGTGCTGGTGAAATGTTGGTCCTGGTTATCCCGAGCTTTGAGCCCCGGTGCTCTGTCCCCCCAGCCCAGGGGCTGGATGCAGGGGGGTACAGTAACTAACTCCTTCCTTTCTAACCAGCAGTACTGGCACAGCAAATAAAAACACTGTTTTCAGGATCACAGACAGTTTTATTTCCTCCCAGTTTCTTCTCTCACTTGCATCATTGTATTTCAGCCTTTCAAAAACCATCAGCAGCAAAACCCAAACAAAATTGGATTAAAAGTATCTCCAAAACCAGGTGAATCCACTCATAATTGTATTCCCCCTCTCTCCTAAAACACAAGCACCATCCCTCCTAACATGCCCAAGGCAATTTTCCCTTTCTCTCATCATTTACAGGGACAAAACCTGGGATGCTCAAGCAGAGTTTGAGCCACCCGAGTCAACCCTGGACAGCAGAAAGAAGAACCCCCAAGTGTTGTTAGAGGACTCAAATGCCATTTCTTTAAAAAGACATAATTTGCCAAAGATTTAGCTGCATGGTGATTTTCAGCTGAAATTTCAAGTTGTATTGAAGTTGTGTTCAGATACACATTTCACATCAGTACAGGTGTCACACTGTGCCTGGGGTGAGAGGAGCAGAGCCAGCCTACCAAAAGCAGGTGCCACTGCCAAGTTCCTCCTCCTCCTCCTCATCTCAAGCCTGGCTCAAGAAGTACCAGCACAGCAGCAGGTTTTTTGGATGCTTCCCTTCACCTCACAGTCCAGCCTGACTCTGATTAATTAACAGAGTCTGCTGAAATCCCAGCCTTAGCTACCCCAGCTGCTCTCTAGCTACAGCTAGCTGCACAGCTGTCTTCCACTCACTCAGGAGACTTTGTATTTACCAAGTATTAATTAGATGAATGTGAAGCACCATTTTCTAGGCAGGGGAAATGATCTGCTCCCTCTCTGCCCTGTAACAAGCTCATACTGGGACAAGTCTGAAAAGGGAGCAGGTAGAAGTGGGTCCTTCTTGCTCTGCACATCTGCTGCTTTTTGTATTTCCCTGCTCTTGCTGCCACTGTTGATGAGCACTTCACTCCTGCTAGACCAAAAAGGCAACAGCCTTGTGGAAGGAGAAGCTGGAGTCTCTTTCCCTTTGCATTTTACCACCAGAGCTCGTTCCTGTGATCATCATGACAGTCAGACCCACCAAAAGGAAAGAGCTGCTGTCTCAGGGGGCTCCTCCAAGTGCCAGGAGCTGCTGAATGAGCAACTCATTCAAGCAGAGCACAGGCAACAAATCCTCCCCCTCCAGAAGTCCTCGAGACTGGGCAGATGTTTGTCAGGGCTGACCACAGGAGAAGAGAAGGGGATGGGGAGTCCACCCCAAGATCTCTCCTACGCCTGCAGTGCTACCTTTTCATGGAGGACACAGCACAACTCTGTTCCTCCCAGCAGCAACATCTGCACCATTAATGCAGCAGTGACACCAGGAACTGCAGCATGAAGGGCTTCAAGCAAATACCCATCCAGAAATAAACAACTCACCAGGCCAATGTCCTTTTGCACCTGGAGCTGAAGAAACATCACAAAAGGCTGAAGGCTGCAGCAGGGCAAGCACCAACAGTAAACAATTCATCAGCTAAATTTAGGAAGGTAGACTGGGAGCTCTCCATGAGCAGTTGGGTGTCTTCAGTTCAGACCAGTGTCCACCGCAAACATTTAGCTAGGACAGTTATGGGCTTTACAGAGAACTCCAAGATAAATGAAGGGGAAAAGGTTACCTAATAATTACAGTCACTGCTTCACATCCAGCTGCATCCATAGCTCAGCTTGACCTTTGGGGGACAATGAATAATGCATCATTCTGGTGAGCAGTCACCCTGCCTTGACAGATCATCGGCACACCGGTAAAAGGGAGCATGGTGGCCTCCTCTTAGTCCTTTACTCCTTTACTGCTGGGCTCAGTTTCTTCATGTAAGTAGACCAGGACAGCCAGATAAACATCATACCTATTCCAAAATAATTTCCACTGTAATTTCACATCAATAAACTCCACAAACCATTGGTGCTCCAACATCTGCAGCAGGGACTGCAGCAGAGCAGAGCTGGGGTGATATGCTGGGTCAGACCGATTTCTGTCTTGGGACACCAAAGTGACACCAGTGTCCAGTGCAAGGGGTTCAAGCTGCTGATCTCCAAGACATCCAGAAACAGAATGAACAAAGCAGAGCTGGACCTGGATCCTGTCTCCAGCTTGGCCACTTTCACACCATGCATGGACATGCCTTGTACCTGAGCTTCACTTTCACCCCTGTAAAACAGGGCAATAGCGATTCAAGGCTGGAAACAGAGTGGAGAGGTGGGGGGGGGTGTTGGCAACATGCTGCATTGTAGCAAACAACTACTGAGCTCTGAAGCTGGTCATGAAGACCCAAGAAGCAAGCAAAGAGAAAGCTTTCTGGTGAGACTTTCAGGGGTGGTAAGGGAACACAACCCCGTGCATGGGGACACAGTGGTTTTTCAAAGCTGTAAAGTCAGCTGCAATCTGCCTGCTCTGCAGCATTGCTCATTCCAGACAGATCTCATCCTTAGCCTAACCTGCTTTACATACCCAGGTCCTCATCCAAAACGCAGAGTCTTTTTATGGACTTCCACCAGCTTCAGATCAGATCCTTCCAAAGCATCCCAGCAGGCACCAAGCCCTGTGACCAGCTCTCAACCTGGGGGCTCAGTGCAATGAGGGAGCAGAGATGCAAGGCAGGAGGGTGCTGCAGCACCGCAGGCAAGAAACACCAAACGCTCTGCAGCGGAACGAGGGGGAGCTGGAACTCGCGGTACTGAGGGGCTCATTGCTGATATACGGGTTTGGGAACATGCCTGAGGTCAGACCCTGTTTAAGTGCCAGAAGGGTGTTTTGGTCACTGGCTGCTAACAGGATCATTCTGGCAACGTTGAAAGCAAACCTCTGCACCTGACCAGCTAGAGCACAGGGACAAAGATCAAAAGGTCTATTCAAAAATCAGGACAGCAGAAGGGGACGGTCTCACCAACAGCTCTCCCCCAGCACTTGCTAGCGTTCACAGGCTACAATATGAATGATAAAGGGCTGGAGGTCATGCAGAGTTTGTGCTTTCCCCCAGCTTGCCAAGGAGATGCGTGACCAACTTCTGCAGGGCTTCAGCCCGGACCACCGAGATGCGCAGCACTTCCTCATGGTTGGCTTTCTCTTGACTGTTGTAGCTCATCACCGCTTTGTTGGTGATGAGGGAGATCCCAAGGACGCGGAGGCCACAATGCCTGGCTACAATTACTTCTGGGACAGTGCTCATGCCTACAGTGGGAGAGGAAAGGACTGGGATGAGTCAGGATTTACACCAAAACAAGATCTCTCCAAGGCTGCAAACCATGATCCTTCCCTTCAGCCCTTGCCTCGTTCCCCCACAGCTCTGAGCTACATAATAGTTAAAGGCTGTGATACTTGTAAGGCTGGAATAGTTGTAGCACTACAGTTACAACCCTGCTCAGCACAATAAACCACCCACATTTGATTCCTGCATGCTATGTCTCTCTCCAAGATGTGTCAGACTGCAGCCTTGCTAAGAGAAGTACTGATGTGCTGTGTCATTTGGCTCTTCTCTTCCTCGGCTAAAAAAGCTATTGCAAAGAAAAATGGCTTTTGGGGGGAGCCGAGCTCTTTTTTTCCCACACACAGTGAATCTGCAGATATTAATGAACAGATTTCCAGGAGCTGCTTCAGTGACATAGGAGTCAAGTTGGAGGAATTATACGGATCATGATGCTTAGCTTCCTTGTATGCAGTTTGGAAAGTATCCGTAATTTCCACCCCATAACAACCAAGACTCTTATGGAGGGCTGCATTGTAGGGAAGAGGCACAGTGAAAATCCTTACAGCACCAGGATGTTTAAAAAAATCATAGAAAAGGACTTTGTTTCTGATCAGGCCCCACTCAGGCTGAAGTTGAGCCATCTGAGCACGGGAGATCTGTGTTTAGGAAATAAACACAACATTGTGCCGGGATCCCTGTCCTGGTCAGCCATGAGCACGCAGAAACTCTGCGGATCCCTCCTAGGAGCTGCGCTAAGCCACTGCAGAACTAAGCAGAAATACACAGAGCTCATTTCTCTATGCCCAGGAGACTTTGAGAGTCAAAGACTAAAGAAAGTCAGCCTTGAGCAGAATTAACTGTTTAATCCATGTGCCCAACCAACCCTACCAGCCCAGGCAGCTTACCTACAGCATCCGCTCCCAGCGCCTGCAGCGCACGGCATTCAGCGACGGTTTCATAGCAGGGACCGGCCACCAGACAGTACACTCCTTCTCGGATGAAGCTCAGAAAGCCCAGCTCCTGCGCGCTCTCCATCGCCAGGCCGATCAGATCTTGTTCGTAAGCATCTGACATGGAAGGAAACCTCACTCCAAACCTGCAAGACAGTAAAGGGCAGAGCCATGCGCATATTGCTACTGCTGCTTCCCCTCCATCAGTTCAGTCACGGTCACCCTTTGGAGAAAGGGGAAATGTTGAGGACAGACCTGCCACAGATGCACTCTCTCTCATCCCAGC
The DNA here is from genome assembly GCF_028858705.1 of Grus americana. Taxonomy (NCBI): domain Eukaryota; kingdom Metazoa; phylum Chordata; class Aves; order Gruiformes; family Gruidae; genus Grus; species Grus americana. The sequence continues at coordinate 21,620,019 of NC_072864.1, read as the reverse complement.
CTCATCAGATACTTCTGCCATCATGACTTCCTGCTAGATCTAATCACCCAAGACCCTCAGCACAGAGGTCATGGCTGTTGGAAGGTCTGGCATCACATTCCTACCACACAAACCCTTTGGGAATGCTCTTTCCAAGGACTCCTGTCTCCCGAGAGCACTGACAGTCAATTCCCTCTTCCCAATAAACACCCACGGTGACTTTTAAACATTGTCCATCCAAAGCTACTGCCCTTTGGTCCTCCTGCACAACAGCTTGCAGACAGGCTCCCTGCACACTGAGACCCAAAGGTCATCCCAGTGAAGAGGTTTGAGCAGGATGGAGCATCAGTCACTACATTTAAGGCTCATCACAGCAGGCAGCTACAAAACAGAGGGATGCCCTGTACCACAACAGCAAGGGCTGTCCTGTCACCGCATTAACACCCACACGCTTCAAAGTGAAACAGAGTTGGATGCGCTGGACAAATCACATGAGATTTGAGTCTTTTCCCTTTACTGTCTAGTTTGAAGGGCCTCAAGGAATGACTTTCTTCATAAGGCAGATGAAGAGAGCTTGCTAGTCAGAAAATACATCCCAGGAAAGAGCATCCAGTTCGGCATTTTGTTCCTGGCACAGCAAGATCACACCAAGCACAAGCTTGGAGACTCTTCTAGGACAGAAGTGCAATTCAGTTGTCCATCTGAGATGCCCCAGTAAGTTCTGCCTGCCCCTCAGCTGCCTGCTCAGAGCATGCACACATCCTGTAGGTCTTACGCTGCACCTGCCAGCCCCAGAGAATGGGTGTTAGATATGCAGCAGAGTGTCAGATGGTCTTAGATGTCTACCTTTAGGCAATGCCATCCCATTCCAGGCATCGTCCTCTGCAGGGAATTGGGGAGAGTAGCACATGTGGGAGATCCAGGGCCATAGTTTAGGTAGTCTGTGCTTCAAGGCTGGGTCTCTTGCTTGCTTTTGATCTTAACAGCTCAGTCCTGTTCCTGAGCAAATCCTACTACCGACTCAAGGAGAGCAGAAGTAGATGGCCAAGAGTGGTGCGCTGCTGCTGAGGAAGTCTGGAAAATAAACTCCCAGCCATGCTCACCAACTCAGTTCAGTAGGAGGAGACCAGGTCCCCCGTTAAAGCTCCTGCTTCTTCTCATGTTCTTCCAGCTGAATGTTTAGGGCAGTAGGTGGCTTATTTTATGTTTATAAACACTAAAATGTTATATAAATAAAAACCAAACTTTTCCATCTGGTCTAAGGTAATAAGTACTCATTACCATGAAAATTGCTTCTTTTTCCTGAAGGCTGGCCAGCAAGGCAGAAGCCAATCTCTAATTTATTAAATTCAGTCCTCAGATTCTTGCGGTATATTCCCTTTCCACATCACTTCATTGCCTCTAGTTTTACTCTGTTGTGCTTAGATAAATCCTTCCTGGTGGCTGAGCAGGGCTGGATTTCAGGAGGAGTTTGCTCAGCTAAAGCTCCACAGTGCTTTGAAAGCTGATTCACAAAGACCTTTTGTCCGTTTTGCTGCCTTGGTCAGCAGGACAAAAGTCACCTCCCAGAGCATTGCAGTCTTCACCAGGAAGCTGCTTTTGGGAGGCAATGAGACAGCTATGCTGCCTTTGAATGTTGTCCAGATGCAGTTATTGTTTGATTGGCATTTCTCCTCCTGTTCCAGAGCAATTATGCAAGTGCAGAGAGCTTTAAGCACTCCTCCATGTGGCTTCTGTGCCTTTGATCATTCTTTTCGTCAATCCACACTAATACCCATGAAGATGTAAAGATGTTCTGCTTCAGATGGGTACTGTCCTCTTGCCATTTGAATCGCAGAACAGCATTTATTTCTCCTGAGGTAGTTGCTAGCACCTTTCAGATTTCTTCAGAAGCAGGAGCCAGGTCTGGCATTACATCAGGAAGGAACTAACTTTAACCAGAAGCCAGGCAGGCCACCTTTTGTCAGCCAGAACTTTCTTTTTTGAGAGATCCCAGGACAGACCAGGTGCCTGCCCTGTAAACGTCCTTTTTTCAAGATGGAGGTACCAACTCAATGAACGTAACCATCTTGTTATCTAAATTCACTCTTTGGTCACACACTGCCACCTCCTTCACTACCTCTGTTGCTTGTCCTCTGGGTTCACACACTCAGCTTCTCTCCTGCCAGCTTGGTTAGGAAATAGTTCTTGCTATGTTATCTCCTTATCACAATCCAACCTCTTTCTTTCCTGCCATAATACTCTTGACAGCCCTGGATCTTTACTGCTTCCATGTTGACTTTCCTGACACCTGAGGTGCTCTGCTTTGCTCAGCCTGAATCTCCAGTGAATGTGTCCTCACATTTTTAGCCCCATTTTGAGAGCCAAAGGGCTTCCTTTTGTAAACGCTGGCCCATCTGGCATGTCTCCTCTCAGTGCTATGACCGTGCTGGTTGCCTGCCACTCTACCAGTCTGATGGTGCCTTGGAAGGGTTTTGGGCTCATGGATTAATTCAGGTTGGAAGGGACCTCAAGAGGTCTAGTCCAACCTCCTGCTCAGAGCAACTCTCTATCTGGTGGCAACTGCAGTCCAGGGCTGAAGATGTGTTACAAACCCCTCTGTGCACTGTCCACAGGTTAAGGATCCTGCTACACAGCTAGTATAGGAAACCTGATTTCCCAGCTCAACCAGCAGCAGGTCACTCTTGTAGATCTAGAGGTGTCCCAAGAGGCTGCCAGGACAACCACCTCTCAGACTGATGCCTTCAGTGAATACATGATGTTAACAAAGGCACCCCAGTTTAATGACCTGGATACAAGGGTGCTTATCAGGAGATTTAGATGTTTTGTCTTTGCTCTGCTATCAACTTACTGCCTGGCCTCTGTCATATGCATTCCATCACACCAGGAATGGCTGTTGGTAAACACAGGCTGGAGACACTGCAGGTCACCAGACTGCTCAATTAAGAGGAATGAGCAGAGAGAGGGACTGACAAGAAGAGACAGCAGCTGGTCCCTTTAGCAGACGGTATGGCTGGCCATGTCAGGAGAAGGATCAGAAGCCTACTTTTGCAAAACAAAACCTTCTGGAGGTTTGCATATAAACTCCTTCTAGGCTCATAAGAGTAAGCAACAACCAAGGAAAGGTGCTTGGGGAAGGCAGGGCAGGTGGCACAGCACGCACAGCTACTGCTTTGACTTTTCCCTCGTGGGTACTTGGAGCCAAACTACCTCTCCGTAAATATTTGCCAGTAGGCACAACTGGGAGTCCTAACCTGTGGCTGGGAGAATAAAGGTTTAATTTGTAACACGGGGCCGATGCCTTCTTACCTCTCATCGTTTGGTCCATGCAGCGGATTCTGCCCTCCTAAGCCAAACATGCTGATGTGATCTCTTATGAACATGATGTCCCCGGGTTGGAAGTGGGGATTCAGTCCCCCAGCAGCATTTGTGACAATCAAGTTCTCCACCTCCAGGAGAAAGAAGACCCTGATGGGAAAGGTGATCTGCAGGAACCCAAGGCATACGTGCAATGAGTATCACAATTTGTAGACAGCTACTACTACACTTGTAGCATGGCAATTTGTGGACAGCTTACACGACACAGATGAGGCTACAAGGAGACAAACCAAGTTTTTCTCCATTTTTAAGTTTTCCTCTAATTTAAATTGAAAGAATTTTAATGGTTTTTAAACACATTAAAAAATAATCTTGAAATGAATACCATTAAAATGCAAGCCCCTATTTCCTACAACTGTGCTAAGGTCAAATAAATGCAGTACAGAAAGAACATGCAGATAATTTTTCCTTGCTGCCAAGGTCTTGCAGAGATCAAACCACTGTGCTGACTGAAGTGACTACGTATGCACATGGACTTGGAATGTAATTGATAAAGCAGCTTTTTACAGCAATGATGCATTTTGCAGAAGCAGAGAGATTCTTTTATTTCATTTTATTCATGTTAATTCACTTCAGTGACCTGCTCATCCAAAGTTAAGGAACACTTTGGAACTCAAAAAAGAGTTTTGATTTTGAGGAGGAATCAGGATGATATGACACCTCTAAAATGCTACAGAAGCTGTAAGCAGAAAGTTTCCTAACTGTGCACATCACTGCTTTAAGAAATGAGTTAATTTTAATAGACAAGCATGTTTTGATAAACCTAGTTTTATATCAAGTGCATTTTAAATAGTTTTGTTCTATAAAAAAATTGAGTGGTGCCAAGTATTACAGTTTATATCCAAATGCAAACTGACCTCAGCCACAAGTAAAATCTCAAAGCTATCCAGATAAAAAGAACACACAACTATCAGCCAGTAAATAAATATTATTGTTTTCTAACAGAAATGTGCATACATGCATGTGAAGTCATATAAACACAAATATTCACATACTTCTATACATTAACGGGGACAGCATGCCAAATTACATTAGCCAGGGAGTTTTTTTCTAGGGGGGGAAAGCTGTAAACTATACAAATGCAAAGGAAGATTAAAATAGATTATTCTCATCACTCAAACCTTCCTGACTGCTGATTTAAATTATGATTAAAACAGAGTTAAACTATGTAAATCAATTTGCCCTGTATGATACACTACTTTACCCCGCGAGCATAGCGGGGCTAGCCACCTTGTACAGTCGCACAGCACCAGCTTCCCCCAGCAGAAGCTGGCCATCTCCTGGTTTGAACTCCCACTTTTTTGGGGGGAGAAATCTAAAATCCAAGCAAGATTCCTTGCAAGAGCGATATAAGTTCATTGCAAGAGCTAATCTCTTGCAGCTAGACAGCTAAATGAGCAGTCACTTTTGCATCTTTTACAACATATCTCCCCCTACGTGAGTGATTTTCTTAATGAGAACTCACTGTGCTGATGGAGTATCCTTCGTAATGGTGGAAACGTCCCTGCATACACACGCAGGGGTGTCCGTTCAGCTCCCCAAACACCAACCGGCCAACGTGCCCTGCAACTGGAAATTCACAGAGCATCGGTTTAGTTACAGATCTCAAGGTCTTTGACTTCAGAAGGATTTATCAGCTGATTATGCATTACAGGGGGGCCAAACGCTGTGAAACAAGGAGCTGAAAGTTAAATATCACAGCACAGAAATATGGTTTTTTTTACTGAACACACATTTCGCCACCGAGGGACTGGTTTGCAGAGCAGCGCCAAGTGGTGCACGCTGATTTTAATTATCCCTCTGTAAGGGTGTTGCAGGCTGCTGACGGATGGGTTGCTGACGCCCTGGGTTGTGCTAACCTGTGCTCCGTGGGAAATGAGGGATGTCCTCATACAGAAAGACTGTCTTGTTAACCAACACATCGGCCAGACCTCCCAGTCCAGATCCACAGATGATGGCAGTCTTTGGGTGCTGGACGGTACGGGCACGTAACCAATCTGCTGTTTCCTTACACACCTCGTAGCTATTTCTGCAAAAGAGGTCAGCGAGGCTATTAACCCATCCAAAGAACAAGCTTCAAAGGATAAAAGCCCTGAAAAGGTGCAGAGACAAAGAAATTTCATTAAGACAAAAATAATAGGAGCTTCACTGCTATTATTGAAGATGCTTCACTTTTAATCTCATCTTTTACCCCTGGTCAAAGGCAAATCATTTGAATCCTCTTTGCTGATTTCATCCTATAGCAGAGAACTGGATAAAGATACCTAGATCACAGAAATGTCACAAGGCGTAACCATTCATGCTTCTGATGGGCTCTGGTCTCTCCTGAGCTACTACAGGAATGCAAAAGCACGGTTAGACTCAGAAATTGCAGCTTATGTGTGTGCGCACAGGGACATCCAACCTAGGATGGGGAAATAAAGAGGATAGAAGTCCACGGGCACCTGTACCGCACGGTTGGGAAGCGGTGCTGATGAAGGAGAAGACACTGTCCTCTGCAACAGGTAGACTGCTGGGACACGGGCAAGCATCATCTATAGAAACGGAGAATGCAGTCTTCCCAAGCATTGAGTACCATCAGCTCCCAGTGCTTCTGCTGGGGCTGGTAACACATCTCAGACATCCACCTTCTCAATACCTTGTGGTTTTGGTAGATGAGGCTAAACATGGAGATTCTTTTGTTCTTCTCCTTTCCCACAGGGTGGGCAGTGGGTCACACACCCAGTCTAGTCCTAGGCAAGAAGCCCAATGACACCAGTCTGTCAAAAATGAAACCCAGGAATTCTGGCTCCTGAGCTTATGCTGTCTGATTTAAGAGGGGGACTGCTCAAATAGCTTGGCAAAAAGTATGTCTTATCCAGCACTGAGGCACATTGCTGGAAGGTGAGCTAGAAGTTGGCATTAGGCTGCCTGTTGTGTATCTGTCTCCTGGGAGGAGAGAGGACTTCAATCTTTAGGCCTGTCAGTCCAGTCTTCATCAGATGTATTAATCAGTTTTGAAACACAATCAATAGCAGGATAATCCCATAATCCTGTTTCCAATAGGACAACACAGATCTTCTGAAAGTCAATATCAAGGTTGATTAGAAACTCTCTTCAAAAGCAAGGGTACTGATAGCATTTCTTGGTGGCAACTCAATCATTACCATTGATGAGTAGAATTAATGACTATATTGTAGGGGGCAGGGTCACAGAATGAACAAACACAGGTAGGGGCAGCAGCTTCTCTATATGAAAAGCTGATCTGCTTATAAGAGGTGAGAGAATTAGACACTGGGAGATTGAAGACCATGTAAAATTGACTGGAGATGCTGATAAGCAGTCACTGCCTGCCTCATGAACGTTTCTTTTGGGTTTTTTTAATCAAGTTTCTTGTTTCCAGAGGTGCAAACCTTAGTCACATTGTGATTCTGCTGTCTGCAGCCTTAGAGGACGTTCAGAAAAGTTTTCAGAGTGGTGCTCTATACCCCAGGAGGTCTCAGACCATTGATGACGAGTATTTAACTACCATTGCACAACTGGTTCCTCTAACTGGAGTATCAGATATTCAAATAAGGATCTCAAGCCTGCGTTTTTTCTTTCTGTATACTGAAAAGGCAAGTAGTTATTGCACAGGTATCTTCTGTGAGCTTTTTCATCTCCTAGCTGTCCAGCTCCTGCATAATCCCTGTCCAATGTCTGCTACATCAAACTTATGTTCCTAGATACAAATTATGACGTCAAAAATACCTGTGTGAAATCTGCAATCCAATGAGAAGAAATAACTTCCATATTCATGAATTACTCATTTAGCTGAAATACTTTTCAAAGGAAAAAATCTGGAAATGAGGAAGAATTTATTTACCATAGCATATTGTTGAATTTTCCAAGTGCACCATGAGCTCCTGAAATAAGCAAAAGCTACAAAAGTGACATTAATGAAGCCCACACTCAACTGACTATTATCCCTTCCTCCCAAAGAAAAGCTTTAAGAGTGCTTTACATACATTAATGAACGATTCCTCTCCCCAATTTCTCTGTTGAATAACTGTAATCCTTGTTTAGAAATTAGAAGGAACCAAGAGAATTTAAATGCAATGCCCAAGCTTTTGATGTACCTGTGGCAGGCATGAGAAAAGAATGAGGTCACCAGGATCTGCTCTTCTACTTGACCACTAATCCCCTTTTTTTAAAAAGGTGTATACACACTTGCAAAATAAATTAAAAGTGTATATTATTTGCATATTCCCAGAAAATTTAGAACTGGATTCATCCCACACTTCTATGTCTGATGAAGACATTGGGATTGACTGAGCTGTGCTGAGTTTGAGGGATATTTTTTCCCTACTAAACAGAAGACCTCATTAAATATTTATTATCCAAGGAAGTAAAACTCCAGTGCTGCGTAACTCTCCTTGCCCGAAAGGAGCTTCAGCAGGGGCCTTGCAGAGCCCTCTCCATCCCAAAGGCTTTGGACACACCAGAGCTGTGCTCAGAGCACAGCGACACCAAAATTAATTGGCAGTGCCCTGCTTGCAATATTTAGTTTTCAGAAATCTTCTGGATGCACAGCATCAGAGGGGACCAGCAGGCATGGCTAATTTCTGAATACGAAGGAGATACCTGCTCAGCTGGGGGCGGAGGGGGAGTTTGACCTACGGGTCACCAAATGCAACGTTTAGCCTGGAACTGCACGAGCCCGAGGTCTGTGCAAGCCTTTTGACAGCCTGAATTAATACATGTAGCACAAAGCCCCCTATAGCTACTCCGTCTCCAACAATGCACACCTAATAATAGTGCTCGGTAGCATCGCTTTGGATTAAATCACAGGATCAGCTGAAAACACAATCCCCTTTATTGTGATTGCTGTCATCCACTGGAGAAACGCATCTGCTGCAAAACACAGGACTGTCACCGATGACAGATCTTTTATGGCATGAAAAGAAGCCACCCTCATTGTGCTTCTAAGTTGCTTGAAAGCAAATCCATGTAAAAAAAGCAGACGTATCCCAACAAACAGATAAAGCATTACGTTTCAGAGAGGGGCATTACTGCTGCACGTATTTGCAGTGAATGCCTCTCCGTACCGCAACAGTATTTGCCTCTTCCGGCCCATAACCTCTCCCAAGGTCACCTGCTCATGCCATATTTCATAACACCAGCACCTGACACAGGCAGATGGCCAGATTCCTCTTCAATAATAAGGTGTTTACTTCTGAGCAGCCCTCGCCTGACATTTATTGAACGCCCGGTAGGAAGAAGAAAACCAAGGCGAGGATAAGCCACACAATTTCGCTAGCCCCTTCCAGCTTGGATGTCTGCACATCCCCTATTTCACAGCACCTTACCTGTCTTCCTCAGCACGGGCCATCCTCCTCCTCTCTGCTTAACCAAAAGAAGGGGATGGTTGCTGGAAACAGAACTGCAGGGTTTTATTTGACCAAAGAGCAGAGGCCCATTGAACCTGCAGAAGCTGCTGCCGTCTCCAGCGGTGAGGGAGGTGTATCCCAGCTTCTCTCTGCTGTCCCCTGAGCATCCCTAATCCCCAAGTAGGAGTGGCATGTTCAGGACATCTGCTTTTCTGCTCTCACCCCCCCATGACACACATGCTCTAGAGCTCGGCGGAAAGCTTACACGCACGCACTTTATAATGCAGATTAAGCCTAGAAAGTTCACACGCGCACACACGACTTTTCAGCAGCATCCCGGAGAGGAGCAGCTGACAACGGATCTGCGTAGATTTGCACGCTCTTACATCAACTGGGAAGCGGCTAGCAGCTGGAGTCACCTGCTCCTTTGCAATTCAAACTCCTGGGACCACGGCACGAGCTCACCGGGAGAGCGCAACTCTGCAAGATGACCTGTGCCACCTACTACCACAACAACGGAAAAGACTTTTCCATATCTCACATTGTTCTCTTCCCATTCTTTCATGGCAACATCTCATTAGCTCCCCCCCAGGTTTGGTGGGGCTTTTTTTTGGCTCACATTTAATTGCTTCACCCATCTCAAAGGGAAATACTGCCTTGAGATACACTGAACCTCTCTTCCGCTGATTACATTATGGAATACACAGAAAAAATACCAAGGTCCTCATCTGCCCCTCTCATTTCAGCTTTGTTTTATATAAAAATAAAGCTTAAAACAACCTCATCATATGGGTCTACCTGTGCAACAGTGTCCAATCCCACCAACCCCATTTTACAGAGCCGTAGATGTTTCTAAGACAACCCAATGCAAAAAAGATTTCTGCAAAATTGGTGATGAGTAGACGCAGGTGGAAGGTTACAGCTACAACAGGCACTCATACAGGAACAGTATTTATAAATATCCCAAGAAGGGAGAAAACCTTAAGCAGAGCTTGTCAATTCCTAGACAAATCAGCCAGACAAAAAAATAACTTAGAAAATGAAGATACACCAGTTTCTGGTCTCACATTACTTATGAATAATAATAAATATTATTAAGAATGTTTACTTGTTGGTCTTGAAGACCAACACACATCAAACATCCCCTTGGTTGCCCCAGGAAACCATCTCACAGAACTTCAAAGTCAAACAAGGTAACAAATGCAGCCAGAAAAACCTGGGCATTTTTAAAGAGATACTTCATGTCAGAAAGCAGAAACCCACACAGTGTCCCCCTCGATTCCAGCACAGGCAGTGAGTCCATAATGACCAGCAGGATTTAGGCATCACATGTAGCAGCAAGTTCTGTCGATAACAGGTATTTGTTGAGACAATTGGTACTGAAGAAACAGAAAATGGGTCTGAACATAAACCCAAAGTGCCCTTTCCCCTCAAGTTCTTGACCTTCTCCCTTTTTTCATGTTCACATTTCCACTACTTATTTACTTTCTCTTTGAAAACTTCAAATGCTTCTTCTAGAGATGAGCAGGTAGGAGTGCCACCACTTCAGGAACGGGTGGGACAGTGCTGCCTGCCCTCAGCCTGCTGGGGGTAATGGAAAAAAATCAGCATTAAGGGTCTAATACTACTCTGTCATCTCCTTCTACACCCTCTTTCTCATTCTGTTTTTACTATGTTCTCCCTCCTTTTTCAGATATACCTCCTTTTTGTCATTCTCATCTTCCAGAGCCTTAGCCATCTCTACCTCTTTGGTATATATTCTTTTTTCACCAGCATTGTTTTTCTACACAAAACAGCAGGCTGATCACTGAGATGGTTTTAACTTGCCCTCTGGAAACCCACGCTCGCCTTGCCAGCACTCGGGACTTCTTTGAAAGCCATTATTTGCTCCCATTAAATTAAATGATAGAGCAACATTAGACCCTTAACGTTGATTTTCCCATGCAGTTCTTTGGTATCAGCAGAGTTCTCTTGCCCCCCAGATATGTTCCCTTGTTTAGCCTTAATCTGATTACATTCATTAATCTGATTCTTTTTTGCAAAGCAGACAGGAGAGATCAGACAGCCGGGGAGCTCTTCCCAATTTGTTCTCATCTAAGACAATCTCCTCTCTAGTTTGGATTTACATGGAAAACAGGATTATAGAAAAAGGACCATTTTATCTATCTTTCTGCAGTGACTGTTAAATAACAGCAACAAAAATTACTGAGTTTTAACCTGTAATGGTGCATTGGCTGGACAAGTACTACCTAAAGGTTTGCCCTACCAGAGCAAATTAATTTGAGCATTGAGGGCATTTGTGTAGAGAGGAAGAGAAAAAATAATTAAGCTTCAGCTCCTATACAAGTACTCCAAAGCAGATCTATCTAAAAAAATGTTATTGAATAGACTCCATAATCCTTAAGAAAGAATACTGACAGTCTTGTGTCCTGAAAGAATCTCAGTTGTCTCTTACTCTTTCTGTACGTACATGTCTGCAGCAAATTGTATCTATAATCCAGATCTCATTGACTCAGTGTCATTCAAGTCCTGTTTCTATCGCTAGAGCTCCAACTGCTACAGGATGCCGATACAATCACCTGAAATAATTTTCTAACAATGCTTTACATTCCTACAGCAATTTCTATCTAGAGAAGTGTTGTGAAGTATTTTGCAAGCATTTAACCAAAACATTTAATTAATGCTTTAGGGTAAAGTCTCCCACTTCCCTGCGTGCTCACACTATCACAGCATCAAATTATCTTGCAGACTTCTCACGTGTACTGCACATCACCCTTTGGGGAGACAGAACCGAACTGCAGAAAGATTGGCGGGGTGTCTGCAGAGTGGAGGCAACTGGAGTCAGCCTAGTTCAGGAGAAAGCATCCCCCCAAAGACCTACAGGCACTACCATGCCCTCATCTCTGCCCCCAGAAATTCCCCCCCCCACCCGCCGCCAAATTCTCTCATACTTAGAAAAGCCAGGGTTCTGCCTCAGTGTTTTGAAGGAAAGTCAAGTGGATAAACCCTGGAAAGATTTTGCTTTTCTGTTGATTCCCTAAAATGCAGGTTCCAGGTTTAAATAAAAATTACTAACCATACCCTAAGAACAAACCAGGATTTTTGCAGCAATTTGGAAACTCATCATTTATTTGTACACTGGCTATTCTACAGAGCCACCCGAGTGTTACTAGCCACAAGAAAGTCAAATTATATACCAGAAAAAATGATCCGTAAGGGAATAACCTAACAGAAATCTCTAGGAAGATCTGCTTGAAGCAGTATGTGTGCTGCTTGTTGTACATCTTCAGGTAAGAGACCTCTGACCATGGGGAAGGCAGAAAAGGGATGACCAGGGGAACAGAAAACCAGACGCTCAAAAAAGCTTGTCATGGTTAGCTGAGCAAAATGAAAACTGAGCAATGCTCCGACAACAGCCTGAAAATGTTGCCATGGAGGCAGGAGAGATACAGAAACTTAAGACAGGCACCAGGGAGCTGGAGAGATACGTGTTCAGTTAGGCTAGACATCAGAAAAAAGCTTCTAGCTACCCAAAATGTGCAGTCCTGAACAGCTCTCCTGTAAGGGATGAGCGGTACGTCAGGCTCGGGGTGAATGGATGGGCTGTGTGCTGCGAGAGCACTTTGAGGCAGGCAGAAAAAAAATCAGAGAGCTCAGGGGAAGATGCAGCGGAAGGCTGCAATAGCACTTTAGGGAGGGTAAGTGGAAAAGAAGTCATGGATCCTGGTGCACTAGAAGCTATGAGAGGTCAGACACCCCTCTGGCCTACAATAAATACAGACAACTTGAAAAAAGAACTAAAGGAAGAAGGATGAAATGCTTTTAGTGCTGTCACAGAAGAAAACCACTCTCAAATAGTTAAATGGTACCACTCAGCTACACATATCACTAATGATTCTTGAAAATAGATCTATTCCTCTATTCACGACAGGCAAATAGAGATCATATCCTGGGATCACAGCTAACCACTGGCCTGGAGCTCCATGCATGCTCCTCTGCAGGATGAATAAGGACACATCTCCATCCCGAGACCACACAGGACTAAAGTTAATTCTGTTCTGGGATCTGGTTTTCTCTCAATAATTTGTGATACTTTCACACAGTGGAGCTCCAGCCCAGACCTGTCACCAGTCTCCAGGACCACATTCCTGTTTCCCCAAAACTTCTCTTTGTAAAACACCGCTTTCTGGAGGTCAGTAGGTGAACACACTACCACTTGTAGCCATGGTCCATCAGAATGTATCTATGCTGACCCAACAGGATCAATGCTTCCTCGTTATCTCATTTGCAGTGCAATAACACAAGATTGAATAGTCTAGAGGTTTTTCCTTTTAGTTTCCATTTCAGTGATTTTTGTGTAAAGAAGCAAAGGTTAGACAACTGTAGATCATTTTACTAATTGTCTACATTAGACACTGTTTACTGAAGTCTCACAACTCACTTTATAGCAGGCTGTGGTTGCAATTCCTCCAGCAAGGAAAGCTAAAGGCAAACCTGCCTGACTTTGGACTGCAAACCAGAAACAGAACAAGAGCCCTCACAGACTCATCCCCAAGGTCATGCCAAGCCAGCGCAACCACTCTTCCAGCCTCACACACCACATACCCATTCCTTGATATAGCCGAGAGCCACGAGACCTGTAAAATTTAGAGACAGGCCCAGGAAGTCACAGCTGAGCCCTTCAGAAGCCCCATGGTTGCCTTTCAGTTTTAAGGCAAAGTATTCTTTTAGAATTTCCCACGGGGAGCTTTAAAAAACACACTGGTGAGTATTCTTCTAGAATTTCCCAGATAGCTTTAAAAAAACACACCAGTGAGTATTCTTCTAGAATTTCCCACAGGAAGCTTTAAAAAACACACCAGTGAGTATTCTTCTAGAATTTCCTACAGGGAGGTTTAAAAAACATACCAGAGTAGCCAGACCTATAGGTAAGTAGGCAGCAAGATCCTCTAGAGATCTCAAGAAGGCTGAAGCTAGGTGGGATTTGTGCAACTGATAGGCTCTTGCAGATCCCTGGAGGGAAATGATTAATTAAAAGTGTCCCTGCGGATCTTTTCTTGACCTTCGGTCTTTACTCTGCACTTCTACAAAAAAAATTACAGAAGATGAAAAAGGCTGTTACCTGCCTCTCTAAGAGACCAATGTTATCTCCCTAACTTACAAACATCTTGCAACCTGCACAATGATAGCTAAAAATATGGTGAGCCTTGATCCAAAACTACACTTTTTTTGGAGGCTGGTCTTTATAAGCAGGGTGAGAAGTACTAGTGTTCTATAGGATCCATGGAGTTTCTTCTTCCAGGGCTCAGCACGCTCTCTTCAAGTGCTTTCCTATATATCGGATATCACCAAAAGAGCCCCCAAACCCTCTAGGAACACTCAACTCCATCACCCAGTGTGTTTATACTATACATGCATTTTGCTATTGTAACTACAAAAAAGTTAGAGGCATAAACTAGACTACTCTGTTGCTAACTAAATGTCTAACTTCCAACGTTTAACTGCACCATGTTCCTTTAAAGACAGATACTTCAGTACTGCTACAACTGTGCACACATCTTACAATCTGATAGGAAAAAGGAGAGAAGATCAATTATCTATTAGGAGATTAGTTCCACAGAAGTGGGGCTAATCCTAAAAGAAAGTGCTGTGTTCCCATTTTCAGTTCCTCACACAGACAGAAAAAAGATTGTTTAGCATAGAAGTATCTACTTGAATTTCTGCTTTAAGCTGGAAATATTTAGGAGAACATAGGAAGAAACTGAAGCTCACAAGCTGAATTAAGGGTTTAATTTCAGAAAGAGCATCACATTTTTCTTAAGCATACTATTCCTTTGTATTTCTTTTAGCTGAGAATCTTGCAATATTGCATACTCAGTGATGAATTGTTCTTCCTTGTATTTTGGGAGAGCCTTATCTTCAGTAGTTCAGCAGATTGTGACACCAAGATGCTACAAGCTGTAGTAAAAGCCTAGCAGGGAATGACTGAAAGAGTAAGAGTCTTACTTCCTCCCTTATATAGCAAATTGTAGTTGTCCTCTTGCTGATATTGTCCAAACACTTAAAAACCCCAAAAACACCTGAAAAGGTGATTTAAGCAGTTAAGAGGAGATTAAGAAGAACCACCTCTTAAACTTAATGATTTAAATAACTTATTGTCCATGGAACTGAGTCAGTGCAAGTCTTGGGCTGGTATCTGAGCACACAGGAATAACAAAAGAAGGTAACTGAAACAGCACAGCATTACTGGAGATATCAGAGAAAAAGCCAAAACTAGAAGAAAGCTCTTTTCAGGTTTCTACTACAAACACAATAAAAAAATATTTCAGACTATAACATACCTTTGACACTCCCATCAACTTTAAGTTCTCCTACAGCAAAAATGAGACAAGATTTTAGTGGTAACATCACCATCAAAGAGAACAAAAATCACCAGAGACCACAACCCCAATACCTGTTCATCTGCTTCAACTAATTTACCACAATTTCCCCCCCACCTTTAAGTAGCCAAAGATGTTGATCGATTGGAAAGTGATTTTCAAACAGGCCAATCAAAGGGTGAAGAGGCATTGCAGACATGTATATAAATCCTCCATCCATACATAAAATCTTTCTCATCAGGTAAAACTTCTTTCTGATGAAGCACCTAGTGAGTATCTTTATATTATGCTGTTTATCTGAGGTGAATATGGCAATCTTAGCTTTAAAAATATTTTTCTGAGGGATTTAAGGACTGAATTCTGTATTCATGTTTGTAGGTAGCACAGGGCTTTCTCTATGCTTAATGTTCTTTCTTCTTTGTAGCCCTATTCGTTCAATTTAAAAAACAAATAAGAAGGGAGGAGGAAGGTTGTGTCTTTATAGATTTATGTCTTTAGTTCTAACTTTAATGTGTAAGCTCTCTAATGTAGACAGAGCAAGAGAAAAGATAATTTACTTATATATCATTATTATATTTTTAAGATGGATATGCTAAGCTTTTTTTACCAATTATCTAGCTCCTAGCAAAACTTTCCCTAGTTATATTAGTTCTAGAATCCCTTGTACTCATAACACTGAATTTATATGCTAAAACTAATTCTGGCTTAGGGCTGGATAGTGCTTCACCAAGGAGAAATATGTGAGAGTGCAAAAGTTAATGGCAGCAAAGCTGGTATTAAAGTGAAAGGATTTCTGCTAACTCATGCTACATCGCTGTTTGTTCCCAAACAGGCTGGCAAGTGCCTTGTTCCTTAACCTGCACATAGGAAATCCCAGCAATGTTTAAAACCTCAAGAGCAGCTTGGACTCTCTGTCTGCACTAGGAATTAATCAGGTTTTTACTTTCTTGCTTCTGCTTGCAGGTTAGATGCTGTTTTGCTGTCTAGAAAGTGTACGTTGTTTCCAGGGACGCTGCAAATGCGTGCTCTGTTCTGCTCGTTATTGTTTGGTTAATATTTCAAGGCTCTTGCCTCCTGCTAACCCAGGGTGGGTGTAACTGGTCTCCTGGGGATTTAGAAAGGGCAGCAAAGCAGGTTATTGTGTGTGAGAGTTGTCTTAAGTATCTGTTTGTGGGTTACAGGGGCCAAAGTGAGATCTTGAGGAGTGTCGCTGCGGTCTCTGGAGATGGAGGCTGGCCTCAGTGAGTGCTGAGATGTGGCATCTGTGGGGCTGGGAGATAAACCTGGCTCTGGCTCTGCTCCCTGGTCAGCTACGTCTGGCTCTGCAGGGCAGGTGTCCCAAGTCTTTTAAGCAGAGAGATGCAGGGCGCTGAGCCCCAGCCCTTCCTCTCTGAAAGGTTGCTAGCAGATCAGAACACCACTTCCTTCCTGGTTTTTCTCTGAACAACCTGTAAGTATTACCGTGTGGTAAATGCTGGTTGAATAACTTCTGTAAATGTTTCTTATTTCTTTTGGGCTGCACTACTGCTGGGAGGTTGCTCCTCTGCTCCCTCCCTTGCAGCAGCAAGCCAGCTTTTAAATGAGCTGGGTTTTCTGGTGAAAAACAGTCAGATTTTGGGCTCCTGTGAATGGAACAGCCTCGAGCGGGTAACCTGCCTCCTGCCCGAGCAGCCTTCGCTTGGGCTTGCGGGGCCTCCTTGCTCCTCACCCTCTCCAGTAAGCACAGCGACGGGTAGCACTGCAGGCCTCCCCCGCGCTTAAACCTGCTCCCGTTCCGGATTTAATTAAATAAACAAGTAGATGCCCCCCTGGCCCGGGGGGAGGTGCCTGCGGCGCCCCGCTGAGGCGAGAGCAGGGCGGTGGCGAGCGGCCGGGGCGAGGCTGCGGGGCAGGGCCGCGGAGCGAGTGGGCCGGGCCTGCCTCGCTTGCCGCCGCAGCCCGCCGGGTAAGAGCGGAGGTTCCACTAGGCCGCGCGGCAACCGCGGCCTCGCGTAGCGAGCAGGCGGCGCGGGGAGACGCCTTGACCGGGCGCGGCTCTACGAGGGGCCGGGGCGGAGGGAGGTGGCCGGGCCGCGCTGTGCGTGCGTGTGGGGCGGGTTGTACCGCGGCGGACGGGAAGGGGAGAGCGGGTTTCCCCGGGGCGCCGCGGCCCTGTGAGCCCCCAGCGTGTGCCGGGGCTGGCTACTGGGTAGGGCCGGTCCGAGAGGGAGCGGGTGTGCGGGGCCCGGGTCTTCCTCCGGCGCTGGGATGCGTGAGGAGAAGCCCGGAGCCTTTAAGCAGGTTTGGATGAAGTCCAGGCCAATGGAGGCTGGAAATAGTTATAAAGAAGAAAGACCAGGTGAATGTCTGCCTGTTTCCTTGACGTGCTTTGGAGGATAGCTTGTTCAGGGGGTTGCTGGTGTGAGCTGTAATTAAAAGGCCATGCTCAGAATTGGTATTTAAAAATGAAGTACAACTAGTTTGGGACACTGCTGTCCTGTGTTTCCCTTCTCCTTAGCACCTGTAGTGAGAAGTGACTAGATTATAGCCAAAATATATCTGCAGGAACAAAGTGAAACTAAATATGCTTATTGAAAGGCAGTCGAATGGGGGAAAACAGAGATGGAACTTCACCCGTATGTGTTTTTAATGAACCACGTGCTTTTCCTCAGTGAGCTGATGGTGATGAGAGGAGACGGCCCTGGGGCTGTGGCTGGAGGTGCTGTGTGGCTTCAGGGGGAAGCGTAATGTGTTTAGGTTAGCCCTTCTTTGTCCTGTTTGCTTCCAAAGTTTTTTCAACCCTTTCAGTGTTAATCTGATGGTTTTTTTCCCCACTAAACTGTTTTGTAACACTTAAGATCATCGCATTTTGCATCTGAGGGAATGGGATGGTTCGGGGGATGATTAAAATGATATGCTTGGGATTTCCTGTCTCTTGTGGTAATTTTGATTACATTATTTTGCTTAAATGAGCATCTTAGTTTTGAATAGATTACTGGCTGGCCGATTTCTGGTTAGCAAGCCTAACTTCTGCCTCGTGTGCTTTGTGTTGTGTGCTGGAGCAGATGGCAGCAGACTTGTTAGCTTTGTGCGGTGTATGCTCGTGTTAGTCTGCCTTTATCCACTCGGAGCACAACACTTCGCACCGTTTTCTTCTTTAACATCAAGCATGAGTTAGCATTGACCATAGATGCAGGAAAGTCTCTTCTCACTTTGGATTTATCGCTTTTTTTTTTCAGTAGGGAAACTAGGCGTAAGGATTTGCAGTGGCCTGGCAGAGAGCTGTAACACAGCACAGAAAAGGGGTTTTGCTTGGTGCGGGGACTCTCCCAGCGTCGTGGTGGGTTTGCTGGAAGAGGTGTGAGGGTTAGCTGTTGTAAGGCCGGAGGGAATAGGAACAACTGTGCTCCCTCAAAGCTGCCTTTGCTTGTGGCTCCCTGCTCTGTACTTTCAGGGAAATGAATAAATACTGCTGTAATCAGATGAAAATATTTCCGAGTCACTTGATTAATTTGTATAGCTTGTGGTATCATCTCTTTTGTGACCAAGAGATACTTAAGTGTTTAGATCTATATAGTGAGCAGAGTATTCAGAGGTCAGTGAAGAGCTGAAGCAGTGGCCAACTCTTCTTCACTTTCTATGTAAATAGAATGAAGGGTGATTGAACTGGTGAACCTCCTGATTTCCAAGTAGCATTATTCAGGATAGCCCTCCATTATTTTCCTCATTGGTGCATGATTCTGTGAAGCATTTCTCTCATTCTGGAATACAAAGGTTAAGCGGGAGAAATTTTTATTAAAAAAAAGCTTTGCCTATTTATATATAGGTATGATGGAAGTGACATTGTTTCTTCCTCCCTGCTGTCCTCCAGGTTGTGAATCAATCCAAGAATGAACAAATGTAAGAAGCCTTACGTTGACCAGACTACAAACCTTGAAAAGTTCAGTCCTGAAATTATTTCCGAAATTGAAAAGCTCTTTGCAAAGAAGTTTACTTACACTAAGCCAGTAAATAATGAATGGCAGCTACCAGATCCCAGCGATGCTTTTACGTGCGATCACAAGGAATTCAACTCGCTCCTGGCTCTGAAGGACTCGATGAATGAAGTGAAGAATCAACTGAGTGATAAGAACCTGAATGAATGGCATCAGCACACCTCGTTTACCAATAAAGCTGGGAAAATAATTCCTCATGTGAAGAAATCTCTGAATGCTGAGCTCTGTACCCAGGCGTGGTGCAAGTTTCACGAGATCCTATGCAGTTTTCCTCTTCTCCCTGAAGAAGCTCTTCAGGATGGAGAGCTGAATTCTGTCCACCTCTGTGAAGCACCCGGAGCTTTTATAGCCAGTCTCAATCACTACTTGAAATCCCACCATGTCCCTTGCGACTGGAATTGGGTAGCTAATACTCTAAACCCATATCACGAAGCAAATGACACCCTTATGATGATCATGGATGACCGTCTTATAGCAAATACATTGCCGTGGTGGTACTTTGGCCCGGATAACACTGGTGATGTGATGACATTGAAACATCTAACAGGACTCCAGAACTTTGTAAGTAATATGAGCACCGTTCACCTGGTAACTGCTGATGGCAGCTTTGATTGCCAGGGGAATCCAGGGGAACAGGAGGCTCTTGTCTCACCCCTTCATTACTGTGAAACAGTCACTGCTTTAATGATCCTGGGCGCTGGGGGATCCTTTGTTTTGAAGATGTTCACGCTGTTTGAACACTGTTCTACCAACCTGCTCTTTCTGCTAAACTGCTCTTTTGAGGAGGTCCATGTCTTTAAGCCAGCCACTAGCAAAGCTGGAAACTCGGAAGCCTATGTGATTTGTCTTCGTTATATGGGCAGAGAAAGCATTCATCTGCTGCTTTCGAAGATGATACAGAACTTTGGAACAGAAATGGTCAAAAAAGCACTTTTCCCCCAGCATACGCTACCAGAATCTTTTCTTAAAATACATGAAGAGTGTTGCATCTTCTTCCACAAGTGCCAGGTAGAGACTATCTCTGAGAACATCCACCTCTTTGAGCGCATGGAAGAAGCAGAGCAGACGAAACTGAACAAGTTAAGAGATTGTGCGGTAGAGTTCTACATGCAAAGACTTCATATGAAACCCATTGCCAGAAATAACTGGCTTGTCAAGAAATCTCAGACTGGTTGCAGCATGAACGCGAAGTGGTTTGGGCAAAGAAACAAATATTTTAGTACGTATAATGAAAGGAAGATGCTGGAAACCCTTACGTGGAATGATAAAGTGGCAAAGGGCTATTTTAATCACTGGGCTGAAGAACATAGCTTAAATAATGTTGGTAAAATGTGCATCTTGGAAGGATCGGCTTCTAACCTCGAGTGTAGCTTGTGGTACATTTTGGAAGGAAAAAGACTACCAGTGGTAAAATGTTCTCCGTTTTGTGATGGTCAAGTCTTGGAAAATCTTAACGAAGCTATGAACGAATTGGTGAGGGGGAGGCTGAAAAGCAGGCACATGCTGCAGATTTGCCACTCGTGTGAAGTTCTTCCTGGGGAACTGATTCTGGCAGAAGTGTCTGATCTTTCCAGGTGCCATCAGGAAGCCCTCAATGAAAGGTGCAGTGCCCAATTCAAGTGCCTCGTGGTGGACTTTCCATCCCTCTGTGATACTGAAAGCCAGCCTAGTATGGAAGTAAAGCTCCTGAACTCGGCCACACTGCTGACTTTCAGTTTCTCTTTGCTTTATGATGGAGAACCAAAGTACCAGCAGCAGCTTTTGGAGTGCGTTCTGCATTCGCTGAATCAGCTTACAGTGGGAGACGCGTTGATTTTGCCTATTCTCTCTTGTTTTACACGCTTCACGGCCGGCCTGGTCTTTATACTGCACTGCTGTTTCAGATGCATCACATTCTCTTGTCCGACCTCCCACGAGCCTCTAAGGACTAGTGCCGCTTTGCTGTGTGTTGGTTACCGAGGCATCCCAAATCCAATTGTTGAATATCTGCAGCATCTGAATAAACTAATGAGCTCTTTACTAGACACAGACTCTCCCCAGCAGGTTTTGCAGTTTGTGCCTATGGAGGTTCTCCTCCAGGGCAAGCTGTTGGAGTTTTTATGGGATTTAAACACAGCCATTGCAAAGAGACAACTGCACCTGATTGTGCAAGCTAAGCAGCAGCAAATGACTGGTGATGTTTCACTTTAAAATAGTTCTAGAATTGAGCAAGTTGCTGCTGCTAGACCTTGTTTCACAGGCAGGTAGAAGGTGTTAAAAACATTGTGAATGCGAAGGTAATGTTGCTGTAAAACCTCGGTGTGACATTGTTAAGTGTCACAGAGGATGTTTTGAGCTATCGATCACACTTGTACCGTATTGGCCTGTCCTACAGAAACCTGAGGCTTAATCTCAGGCATGGGGGACTTAGGAAGGACGATGATGGAAATGGAGAAACTGTTTCTCCTCTCACAGCTTTCCCTGAGCAAATTCCTTTGCGGGTCACCTGGGTCAGAACTTGCAGCCTTCGTGATGAGAGGCGGTGTGGTGCTTTATACCTGTTGCATCAGGCCAGGCGATGGGGGATCCGGTTGTGTGACATTAGCTCTCTTCTGCAGAGTTTTGACCCAGCCCTGTCCTTTTCCAGGGTTTGTAGAAGCAGAAACGTGAGGCTAGAACACCCGGCAGCCTGCAAGCCTGATGTAAGACTTGGGGATAAGTGTCCTGGGAGCAGACAGCTGCCCTGCAAAGGCTGGGTTAAAAGTGACCGCCTGTCAGCAGTAGCAGAGGTGTCCAGGCAAAGATGCTCTTTGGTTTTAATTTTGTTTATGCGAAGAGCAGCAGGCTGTATGGTTTTTGACAGGCTGTTTTATGGCTTTGTCTCCCCATCAATGATTGAGCTGTTAAAATGTTATTTTTATGTGGTTTATGGATCCTCCTTAAAATAATTTGAGACTCCTGAGTATGAAGACTTGCATCTGTCTATGGCAGCAGCTATTAATGAGGAGCTGTAAATGTTTTTCCAGGCTAAAAATATGATATACAGCTTTGTGTATCAAGGAATGCTTTGGGTACCGCTGCAGGAGCATTAAACTGAAGAAATATGTGATAACTTTGGGAAAGTATGATTAAGATTTTAGTTGGTTCCCCGTAAGGATAGAAATGATGAAATTGGTAACTGACTGTTCCTTTAAGGGAGTCAAATTTTATTTTCCATATTGCTCCTTTGAGAGCTAAATTTTGAGGCCTAACTTGTGTCTATTAACATTTAGTTTTAAGTTTGTAGTTTACATGGGGGGAAAAAAAAACCTGCTCAGAGGGAGAAATGATGTTTAAAGGAAAAATGGCTTTGCTGTTGATCTCATAGAAAAAAAATCAAAAGAATGGAGTTAGTAAGAAGGAAAATATAGTCTCCTGATGAATTACCAGTCGCCTTCTGGAAGCACTTCTAATTATATAATGTGGGAGCTTGAAGGATAATTGATTACTGGTGAGGATTAAAAGCACTGCTGAAAAACTGTGTTGTCTGGAGGTGCTGCACATTTAATAGGCTTTCTTGCCACGTTGATCGGGGCAGAGTTGAATGTGTTTAACAGTTCATTTTTTTTATTTAAGAATTTGATATGTGAATGATTTGATGGCTCAGGTCTGACTAATTCATAACATTTTCTGAAAATCTTGCTTTTTAGTGGCATGTGAATAGCAGCTGCCTAACAAAAGCTTCTGGGATTGGTCATTGTCTGTTAATTTATTGAAATGAACTTGGTCTTTTTGCTGTGAGCTGAGTCATGGTTCCTCTCTCAGACCAGGAAGGGAACAGAGGCTCCAGATTGGAGTAATAGCTTCTCCTGTAAATCATTTTTGAACCTGTAAACTCAAGAGTGCAAGCAGGGCCACAGATGAATTTCAGTGAGGAATAAAAAAGAAATAGTGAAAAGCAGAATAGAGAAAGGAGGAAGAAATATTGTAGAAGAACAGATGATGAGACAGTATCAAAGATCACCTGTAAAAGTTGTCTTTATTCAAAACAAAAAGCAGGATAAAGGTATTGTCCACCAAAGACACCTCTGTGGCTCTGCCACTGCTTCCGAGGTGATTAATGAAGATGTCTTGTAAATTAGGGGTAAATGAGATTTCAAGTGCGTGGGTGTGCTTACACTGTGATATTCTGCTGTGGAGGCATGAGTAGCCAGAAGCATCTCATCTAGTAGACACTTAAATAACTTGTTTTTTTCTTACTAACATTACTCTAATATTTTGAAATTATTATTTTATAGGTAAAGTAAAATCTTGAGGTGACCGACAGGCTGTGAGAGAAAGCACATTTATTTTTTCAAGCTTTCCTTGGTCTGTTCTGTCTGTCTGACAAACTATGCAGATTTACTTGAGATTCCTCCTATCCCACTGTTCCCTGTATCATCAGTCTCCATTTTTTCATTTATTTTTAGGAAAAAAAAAAATTAGATGGTCACAAAGCTTTGGGGGAGTTAGGACTGTGTACTTCAAGATACACTAGACTTAGCTAGTGGGGAAAAATAATCCATCTGTGTGGAAGTACCCCCCAAAAAATGTGTGCAAGCTGTCCTGTGGAAAGCCAGGTCTCTAAACCAAAGGAAATCCAGTGTCCTGTGGATCCCGATGCCCAATTTTCTCTGGTAATTTTTTGTTGGCAGACATGGGGAGATGACAAGAGAAATGCTTTGATGACAGCTGCTGCTTCGGTTGAAAAGAAAGGATATGTTTTGGAGAGTCTTTTTTTATTATTGTTGTTTTAATGGCAGGAGTTTCAAAGTTGGGGATGACACTTGTCCTTTTAATTGTGAGAATCCTGCCTTGTCCTAGCTGTCTTTAGACCAAAGATTTCTTTGAGAGAAGTGACACTTAATTTCTGTTGTGACTTTTGGAATATGTAAGAATGCATGGGAAGAAGGGATTAACCTTTGTGGAGAGGGTCTGATGACTCCTGCCTTCACCAAGGCTGTCAGGTTTTGGCCAATTTGATTTGATTTTGGGTGACACCTGATGCAGTGTCTCAGTATCCTGGCTGATTTAAAGTTGGGTTTTTTTACCTGTTTGAAGATGAACTGGGTATTGGTTTTCATAATTAGGAGCTTCAGGTTTTACACAGGGGAAAATAGAGGGGGTGGAGAGAAGTTGATTATGATATGGTCGAGATTGATGCCAACTTGGGGTGAATTTAGATTTGCAGCTCTGCTGTTGCAGGTTTCCAATGAAGAGCTGATATCTAGGCCCAATGATTGGCTACAACCTATGTTGTTTTTCTGAAACTCTTTGCATCTTTTGTTTTAAGCCAGCATCACTTTTTGACATCAGTTGCATGAGGGTTGAATGAATTAGGTACTCCACTAAGTGAAAAATGCTGATTATTTTTTTTTAGGTTGAGTTCCATTAAAGTTAAGAGTCTTGCTACTTATTTTTACTTATTTTGTATTGTATTTATTATATTCATTTGGATGTGCACAGATTGTATGTGTTCTTGCCACTGGCTTTCCAATTTAATTTCTGCAAAGCATAATGAGATTTATAGTATGAAATCCAGTAGTCTATTAAAATGGTACTAATTGGTGTCTATTCATCTTAATTTAAGCTGGATCTATCAAATTACTAGTTGTAAAAGTAGGATATGTAGCAGAATTGTATTCTGTTAGAAAAACAACTTGGGACTTAATGGGAAGAGATTAATACTACCTATGAAGAAAGTAGGAGAAAAGAAAAACACACTTTGATTTCTGGCCCATGAGCTGGGCGCTTTAGGATGCGGAATAGCAGAATAATTGAATCCTTAATTTGCTGGAAGTAAGGGTTGATCGCGAAGCTGAAGCCTCAGAGCCTTATAGCTTCCTGCTACCATTGCTAAAAAGTGTCTTTTGACATCACTTTAATTTCTGGTTAATTTTCAGCATGTTTTTAGTAGTGAAGTGGGGGAGATCCTGTGTAACTTACTGTTTTGGGGGGTATGAAATGGGTTTGTTTTTCAGTATTTGTCCCTGTGTCCCACTTCTCAACCTGAGCCTCTAAATTTCAGCTTGTAGCCTTTGAATATCAGTCCCTTATTTTTTTTTAGCACTTTAGTGAGTGAAGACTGTGATGAAAATTTCCTTGCCAAAGTCTCTAATGGTTTTTCCATCTCCTTGGTGCAACTATTTTTGTGAATGCCATGCCGATACCCTTAGTTCCAGTTCTTTGTGCGCTTCAGTCACTTGACAGAAGGATCAAATGGAGCTGTTTATGCCAGAAATGCTCTTGACCCATGGCTGTTCGTGCAGCTGATGGGATTTGCTAGCCTTTCCTTGCTCAAAATTCTTAAAAAAGGCTTTGAGGTGTAATCACCTGAACATACAGTTGACCAGTTGCGTGCTGCCTTTCTTGTATGCACGGGTATGTTCGTGTTTGCACATGTGGAAACCCTCAGGATTGTACAGCCATGAAACTTTTGCTTTGTAACTAACACGTGTGCTTTTGTTTGGAAGGATATATGTGTTTTTCTAAGTAGATGAAGGGATGTATGTGGCTGTTTCATATTTTTACTTGGTCTGGAAATGAGTGTTAAAAGACCTTTTTTCTTTTTGAAAGGAAAATAAATGTTATTTGGAGAAAATAAAGTATTTTATGTTAGGTTTTAAATGTTTCTATTTATGTGTTTCTTTACCAAACATGGAACAAAACAGTGAAGCACAGCAAGGAGAAGTCTGGGGAGGTTTAATATTTCATTTTTTTGAGCCAGGGTTCCCTCACCTTGCCCTTTGGATCTGTCTTCAATGAGTGAAGGATACAGGGGCATTGGAGCAGCCTGTTCAGCAGGGCTGATGTTTGGTGCTCGCTTCCTTTAACTGTCTTTACCTCTGCAGTTCACCGGTTCAAAGAGAGACTTCAGTTGCGGACGTGGTCAAAGCTGTGTGCAGGAGGCCTGCGTGCAGGTCCCTTGGCCTTGTCACCGAGCTTTACAATCTCTGTCCCCTTCTGCGGTTGCTGTAACCTACTTTAACAGCAAGGACTTTGTCTTAAGGATCTTCAGTTTCTCCTGGCTTTGACAGCCACTCTGGTAGGATGAGGCTATAATACACCATTCTTTCCTCTGCAGAGTCTCTTATTAATCCTTATCCAAATGTTTTCATTCTAAGTGCTTGCCTTCGCTGAATGGTATTATTAAGAAAAAGCTGTGTGCCTTATTCCTCAGGGCTGGCTCTGCTGTACTGACAAGGGTTCCAGCTGATCATCTCTGGCTTGCCTCTCCAATTTGTCTTGAGACTGCTTGCTAACTAATTTTGATTGCAATTATTAATGCTAATAGGTTTTTTCATTGCCTTTCTGCTTTGGAAGTGAAGGAGAACTCCAGATTAGGGAGCTGGGGAAGACCCTTCTGTGTCCTAAAGGTATGAGATGACACAAGAAATGTGTATGGCTCCGATACCTTTATTTCCTTACAGCTAGTAGGTATTTGCTGGGGAAGTCTTTAAACTAGAAGTTTAAAGATGTGCTGAAATGCAGGACAGCCTTGTCTCACTTGATTTCAGTGAAGCTCTAGATGGTAAGCATTGGCTGTTAATGTCAAAATGTACTTCAGGGGACGAGAGGACTTTGGAAGTGAATGGTCTTTGGAATGGGGGCTGGGTTGGAAGAGCCTGTTAGATGGATTGTCAGGTTGATTTTGGTGGAAATACTGTTTGATTTCTGGTTTTACTGAATTATAGGGAACCGTAAATGCTCAACTTAGAACTGTTTTGAGTCTGAATACAAGAAATACTTGCATTCCCAATATAACAGTAAAAAAACAGTGCCTAAAACCAGATGAAATAGCAGATTAGAAAGTAAAGGGGAAATGTCTTCATTTTGCTATTACAGCCCTTAAACTGCATATGTGACTTCAGTCCTTAAAGTCAATTTATACACTATGTTGATTATACATCTTATTTGAATTTTGATAGATCTTCATATGCTAGCATGCTTGCCAGTTTTTGAGTTTAAATAGTTGATGTTTGAAAGCTAAGCGAAACCACTGAACACAGAAAATCGGTGCTCTCCCTGGCTGAACAGATATTTAGCAAATCCATTTACTGTGTTGTGTCAAGTCCTCGGTGTCCCCCAGCGAGACTGGGGAGATACAATTTTACCTGTAACACAACTCATACTTGAAGTAGTGCACCACAGTTCGTGGCCCTTTTTTAGAACAATATTTTTCCTCTATAGGAAACTTGAACACATCTATTAAAGTGCATCTTCATGGTGCTTTACTAAATGAGGATGACTGTTGCTTGTTAAAGAATTGATTTATCTAAAATGGGGGATAGGGGGGAGAAGTGACTGTCACTTGTTGGCAAATTGATTTGTCTAAATTGGGGGATAGCAGGGAGAAGTGAATCAATATTCAAACCTTATTTGTTGCTGAAGCCAGAGATCATTATCTGTGTAGCTCAGAGATGAATGGATGAATGCTGCCCAATATAAATGAAAGCTCATGTGGAGGTACCCTGAGGTCCTAAGCTGTCAGGCACCTGTGCCTCAAAACAATGACCCTGTAGCCAGTCAGTAATGAAACCTCAATTAGACTAAGGAATGAAGGGACTGTGGTGGTGGAGTGCCTTAATTTAAGTCTCTAGAGAGTTAAGGTGATTAAATACTTGCTTTATAATCAGTTGACTGCCCCGGGTTGGTGACAGAGCAGAACTCAGTGCTGTTGAGTTGAAATGTAATGAAATCCGTCTTGAGCTCACAATTAAACTCAACGTCAAGGTGGCTGCTGAATAGCTACGTGTTCCTTCCAATAATTCTGCTCTGACGGGTGTGTGTTGGGCGGAAGAGCACGGGTCTGGGACAGGACTGCTGCTGGGGACATGTAAATCCCAGGAGCACCTGAGCTGCTGCGTTCCCTGCCTTCATTACTGCAGCAATGCTGATAAAGGTACCCAGCTATGTAGCCTGAGTAAACCACACCGCAAGCTGCGTAGGCAGTATAGAGACCTCTGCGTGAACAGATCAGCAGCACAGGATGCGTTTGGGATTAGTCTGCCTAGGACTGGGATGGCTGTGGGATTCCTGGCTGGTAGGAACGGTGATGTTCAGCAGTGAAGGCTTGCTGTCACACCTGAAAAACACGTAGCAGCCGTGCATCTCTTAAAATTGGTATCGTTAGCATGGACTGAAAGGGACCTGGATTCTGCTGGTGTATTGGGAGCGAGAGGAGAGCTAGGTCAAAAACTTGCCCCCCTCTGCGGGAGTGCTGGAGAGGCTAGTCCTCAACTTGGGTGAGCTCGCACTTTGTGTGGAACTCCCAGAGTAGGCTGGGTGTTTAATAACTGTCAGTACTGTGGCCTTAACTATAAATCACAAAGTAATTGATTTCAGGGTGCTAATGAAACTTAGATTTATAGAGAAGTACAGTTATGCCTAAGATGCATGGTTAATAGCACTGGCACGGAATAAAACCTAAACTGGCTTTGTTTCCGTTATGAAACAGGGTAGTATAAGCCCATGAATTTATATTCATATAAGTGGTTTCGCTCTTTAATTATGTGACTAGTTTTGTGAAAGTTCTGTACTTAAATACGTTTTTCAGACTTGGGAACCTGTTCAAAGCTCTGGATATTGTCCAGCTTTCAGTTCCTGCACCTTCCGTATGGATTGAGCATCACTGCTCCGTGTGAGAAAACGGAGACCAGATCCTAACTGTACTTGATCAAACCTCTGGGAGGGAGTTTGAGTAGGAAGAGGATTAGGCTTAAGTGTGAAATTCAGTCCGACTAGTTTCTTGGTGGGTTACAGAGGGGATGGGACTTCCATTGCCCCTTAGGCTGGATGCTGGGACAGTGGGATTTGCTAAAACGAAGCTGGCACAGAAGTTACAAGCCTGTTTGGAGTCTGATCCTGATAAAAATTGTGTTAAGCACGTGTAAAGACCTCAAAACAGGTTTGGGTCTAAGCACGTGTAGTAGCTGAGAACATACTTAGGTTTTGGTAGCTGACTTTACTCATCATGTCGCTCTTTGCAGTTTTGAAGTGACCTGAACTGCTTCCTGAAGGAAACAGTGACAGCAGCAGTCTCAGGAGCATGAGTGGAAGTAATGAAGCAGTAATTAGCAATTAATAAAATGTAGTGAAACTTGTAATTTTAATAACCACTGTACTGGCCTAGAGGTCTGCTGGAGTGAAGTAGTCCCTTGGAAATCTACAACTCTGGAGCTTCATTATCATAATTTCCTTCAGACACCATCTGCTCTTAGAGCCAACTTGTATATTTATTTTTCCCCCTGAAGGTAGATGAGGTTTTAAGCATTCCACTTCGGTGGCTTTTCACAGCAGAGCTTAAATTGAAGCCAGGATTAAGATAAGGGGGCTGAGATGGCCTTTGTGGTTGATGTCCTTCCAGTCTCTGCACGATACAAGGTTCTGTTAAAATAGCCAGCAGGGTCTCAGAGGTGTTCAGGTAAAGGAGGAACTGGGAAAAAACATGGACAGAACCTCCTCTGTAGTTTGCAGAGGGTTTAGTCTTGTTTCCAGAGGGAGTACAACTTGAGACTGTGCTGCCTGTGTGCTCTTTTCTTCCCCTTCCACCTCAAGCCCCGTGTGGAAGACAAGTTCTTACAGATTCCGGCATACTCAAAAGCAAGGATTGCTGACCTGAAGTTACCGCTGGATTACTAACAACAGGCAAACCCTGGAGTCCGAGGCCAACAGCTCTCTTCTTCCTCAGAAGAGATGTAGTGATGGTACGCGGTGGCAAAGCTGCTTGCTCCTCAGAGCTGTTGTGTTGCTCTGCTGGTTTATGCCTTGCTGAGCACTGGAAGGTCAGCTCAGGTCAGAAGCCAAGCTACATCACTGATCCTTGCTCTCCTAAAAATGAGCCTGAAAAATGGTCAGCTCATGAAAACAAATAGCCAGACAACATCTGCCTTCTCCTCGACCCCCACCGTGTTAATCGTTGATGGCAAGAGCTAAGAGCAAGTCACAGTCAGGTTAGGCTGAATTATTTTTTGTTTTCAGCTGTAGGAATGCCCTATGGACTCGAACAGAACAAAACACTTCTCAAGCAGCAAAGGTGAGAAAATGGGACATGGGGAATTTTGGAAGACATAAGTGCAATTTGGGATGTCACTCGCTTCCACTGAAGGGTTGTATTAAGGATTCAATTTTGTCTTGTGTAAATCAGTTTTAATTAATAGAGCAGATGCACCAACAATGCATCTGGAAATGAAATGGAGGAGAAAAGAAAAGAGGCAGCTGGTGCTAGTGGCTGTAAATATTTGCTTTTTGGGAAGTGGAGCTCTGCAGAAACTTCAGAGACTCCATTTCAAATTCAGAAGCCTATTTCTTTTGCCTGTGGAGCTATATGGAGCAGAAGAAATTAGCTAAACCATAATGCTTTGATTCTAGCGCATGTGATGGAAGAAGCATACAGTTTTGGAATAGGGCCAAGACGTGACATCTTGGTTTCTACTGAAATATTAAGGCCTAGCCTCTGTTGGTGCAAGCAGCATTAATTTCAGGAGCTGTCTCTATACCAAGAAGCCTTCCTGGGCCTCTGCAGTACGGTTTGGGGTGGTAAGCGTGGACAACTCAATATGCTCATTTTTGCCCCCCCTAAAGCAGGGCAGGGTGCCGTGATGGGCCTTGCTGGCAAACTGCATGGAAGGGTGCGTGGAAGAGGTACATATATTGAAGAGGTACGTATATCTGAGGAGGTGCAGCAGGCGTGGATCGGGACTCTGATCTTCATGTGAAACTGAGGGTTTAATAAAAAAAAAAGGAAGGCGTGAATTAGGGCTTTGCATGTTTTGGTGGGACCCTCCACAGTTCTGTTCTGTTATTTTTGAGGACTCTGCTTGAACTGCAGAAGAACAGTCTTTCAAATCTTCCTCACTTTTGGCATCGGACTTTTCATGAAAGCCCTGGCTATTTGTGTTATGATCAGGAGAGCTTTTTGTTCTTCTTTGTGGTTTTTTTGGTTAGTGCCTGTAACTGGTAAGAAGAATTTGAAAAACCTAAAAGCACAAAATATGACAGCAATAAAAGAATGTAAGAAAAAAACCCCACAACCCAAACAAAAACCCACTTATTAAACAAGTTATGACTGGAGAGTGATGATGTCCAACCTTGAAGGAAGATAACGAAGGGTTGATCCAGAGCAGGTATTTTCTGCTTAGTGAAGCAAACAGTGGGGATGGGGAAGTAGGAAAAGTGGTAGTGTGAGTGTTGTTAATCCTCATTGCAACTGAGGATGACAGACTTTCTTGCTTTGCGGTTTTGTTTGGAATAGTACATCTGGATGCCTTGCACCCAACTTTGGGTCTTGGTTTTTTGTGCCTTGATCTTGAGAATGCTCCACAGCAGAGGAAACACCTCAAAATGGCAGTGTAACTCGGAGGTGGGCTGGATCTGGATCAAGGTGAAAAGGTCCTCAAAACTTAGGGAAGGAAGTTTGCAGGTGTGAGTAGTGCTGCTGCTGAGGGGGTTGGGTTTTCCAGACCTGCAGGGCGGATTATTGCCTCGTCTGTACTGTTTGCATTGTGAAAACTTGTGTACAGTAATGCTTTGCTATCTGTTTCTTCTATTTCAGAGCTCTGCTGTCAGTTTAGTACCCTATTCTGGTTACTGTTGTCGTTGTCCTGCTTTCTTTCATCTTTCATCCTTAATTGACCTTGGTGAGCAGCAGGCATCTGAAGGTGATGATGAAAATGTAATGGATGGGAAGAGGCAGCAGGACCACTGGCAGGGAGAGATTTGTCAGGTGGTCAGTCTCGCAGGTGAAGCAGCTGAGGTCTTTCAGATGGTGATCTGTTTGAGGATGGGTCAGACAGGGTCACCAGGACATCAGGAAGTTTAATTTTGTGTTATAAAGGGATTTTCTGCTCTAAAATTCAGGCAAGTAAGCAGTTATTTCTTGACATCTTAAAAGCAGCTAGAATCTCCTTTACTGCTTGTGTCACTGCCAGGTGTTGATCTGACAGCTGACAAGCCCGGTGGTCTTCCTTCTGTCTCTCCATCTTCCATGTCACGTGTGCTATCCTTGTGTATTTAGGGGGTGTGCATTTCCGACGTGTCTGCACACATTCCTCTCTATCCCATTCTTAGAGGAAAAATTGAATTGCAAACAGTCGCGCTTTCAGGCTCGCGTCCTCAGCACGTAACGGATCTGCCTGAAACTGTGGTTTGACTGTCTGTTTGGGGAATTATCGCAGAACCAGAGCTTAGGCTTGAGAAGTCAAAATGTTTCAACAGCAATGAAGAGAGAAGGGTGCAAAGCTTTTAACTACAGGGCTGTACACACCAAGCATGTATTCAAATGCATGGCTGTGTTGCCCCAAGCTGCAGAGATTATTGTGTAGAGAAGTTCTTGGTTAGTGGAGTAATTGCCCATTGTTGAGGATTTCTGGTAACTAAATGGAAGAGGTGTTATGTTTCTATCTGCCTCTTTTATTCCCTGGCTAGAGCCAGGGCTGCTCTGACGGTGTCTTTAGGGTGCTCCTTTCTGGTCTCAGCCTTTTGTCTGAAGTTGATCTGCTCAGTTTGTGTGCTCCTCAATGGTAAGGTAGTTCATGGCAAAACCCAAATGTCTCCAAGTTCGTGCTGATAAGAGTTCGTGATTATTCTGGGGCAGGGATTGTCTCTTAGGCTATTTTGGTGCTTGTTGCAGAGTCTGGTACCTGGTCAGGGCAACCACAGCTCTGGAAATGGATGATACCTTCGGCTTTCCCATCTGTGAGCCCATGTGGGACATCCTGTACCATAAACCTGGGATCAGTTTGAACCACGCAGTCCTTGCATGAGGGGTTATTGAGGCAGGGCATTAAAAGCAAATGAATCTCACCTGGCTCTGATTTTTCTGACCCAGGAGATCTGTTCCTGGTGTGATCTGGAAGTGAGTTAAGTGTAGGCCACTGATCTGTAGTGAGCTGACTGGAAAGCTTTTGTATAAAAACACACCCCTCCTTGCTAAGAAGAAATGGAAAATCTCTGCTTAAGGAATTGTCTGTTACTACTGTGTGCTGGGAACTAGATACCCGCTGTGTTAGCGTGGTATGGACATCTGTTCTAGACCGTCACAGCACAGCTGGTCTTGTGAAAAGTGTGGGATCACCCCTGGATCTGGGCTGCAGCTGCTTTCCAACGGAAAATGAGCGAAGCTGTGTGCTTCTGGCTGAGCTCTGCTCTCCCGGAGAGCTAGAGAAATGGCTATAGCAAGCACCTCTGAAAGGGATGCGAGCCCGGTGCTGGTCTTGTGGGAGAGCTGTGTCCCCTTGGATCAGGGGGATGGAGCGCAGTCCAGGGGTAAAGCAAGGATTTGAGTGGATGATGGCAGTTTCAAATGCTTGGAGCTGCAAAGTGCCTGGGCACATGGAGCCCTGGAGAAAGGGGGAGATTGGGAACTCCTGGAGTTTGGGACTCAGAGGGGCAATGAAAAATGTGCCTTCGGGATCAGGGGACCAAGTGAGGGGCTATGGCGGGTGGGATGAGGCTGTGTCTGGGGAAGGGGTTTGTATAAACACACAGCTACCTGGTCTGCAGCCACCAGCTTCCAGTACCACCATAAATCGTGCAGGGCTTGATCTGTACCTTAACCGACTGTAAAGCATCAGGCAAACCTGTTGTCAGATGCTTAAATGCCAGGGTAACCTTGTTCCACAGGGGAAACGGGAAACTTTGGAGGCAATACTGTGACAACAGGAGTGCTGTGAAGCAAGAAGAGGGAGCAATTTGTCGAATCGTGCCGTCAGACATCGCAGACCTCTGATGTGGCAAAGGGAATTGCTAGAGCACGGGGCAGAGGGCAGGGAAATCTGTGTGCTAGGTGGCTTGTCGGGGAAGACGGATGTTTTGTCAAGGTCTTGACTTGCCGGCTTCCCACTGAGCTTTGGGATGCCAGTCTCCAAGCTGGCTCTATTTAGATGGAGCTCTGTTTCAGAGCTGCACTCAAAACCTCGTGGAGAATGTACCCGCGGGGGGGACTGTAATTGCCATGTATTTTGACCATAATGATACGGGGGAAAGAACAGGGGCAGCTGTAAGGGGTAAATGAGATGTTATGTCTGATCTTCTCTTTCCTGGGTGTTAGGTCTGCTGTGGAAGGCAGGAGGAGGGAATGGGAGCCTGGGTTGGTCTCCTCAGCTGTGCGGGCACTCCTTTTTTTTTTTTTTTTTTAAAATCTTGGCTCAGTGATGGGATGCTTGTTAGAAAGCAGGAATCAAGAAGGGAGACCTGGGCTGAGCTCTTTGCTAGCAGAACTGTGCTGAACCCTGGCCTGGCACCAAAAGGTAATTTCCCTTCCCAGTGCTGCAGCGGCTGCTCCCTGCGGAAGGGAAACAATTTGCTCTGTCTACCCCACCCCCAGCCCTTTCCTTTTTTCTTAAGGAAAGAGGGGAAACCCTAATGAAGATGGCATCACTGGCACAAGAGGTGAGTTGTGTGGAGTTACCTTCAAAACTCTTATAAAACCAGAGCAGAAAAAAGGTTAGGAGGACCGAACTTTTGACTTAGCTTCTGCTGTGGCTCCAACTAGCCCATGAGCAATTGCCCATCCTACCATATGTGACTGTGAGCAGTACAGCCCGCTCTAACGCCTGTCAAAGCGAGCGTGTCGCATCGGGAGGGAGTTCATCTTTCCCAGTTCACCAGCTGGAAAAGAGATGGTGTCCTGTCCTCGCCCTGCCCGTGGAGCTGCGGCAGTCGCCTTCGGGAAAGGAGTGGTCTGGATCTGTGTCCAGGCAGCAGAATGGGATATTTACTGTGTGACGCAGAGGTACCTCTAGGGCAAAGCAAAATACTAAGTAATTTTTTTGATGAATGTTAATTTTCATTGTACTTTCACGCTGTCTGAACTGTTTTGTCGAATCCTGACTGTTCTCCCCAACTGTCCATCACCGGCTCTCATGTTTTGATGGCTCTTGTCACAAATAGCATGGTGAAAAGATCTTGGTTATTTTCTCTTTCCTTTTTTTCCCCTT
Source organism: Grus americana (assembly GCF_028858705.1). Classification (NCBI taxonomy): domain Eukaryota; kingdom Metazoa; phylum Chordata; class Aves; order Gruiformes; family Gruidae; genus Grus; species Grus americana. Next base: position 21,585,025 of record NC_072864.1, on the reverse strand, counting down.
TGAGAAGTCTCATTTACTTTTTGCAGCTGTCCTGCCTCTCTTCCCCCTATCATTACTGGGAAGCAATGTGGCAACTAGAGCTGGCCACCCCTGGGAGGAGGTGTGCTCCGCTGGCTTTTAAAGAGTTTGCAGCGCTCTACTTTGTGCTCGTCTCCAAAGCTTTTCTGTTCTCCGCGTGCAATGGATTTTCATGTTATGCCATTCCAAGTACGGTAATGTCTGGACAGATATAAAAATACCTAGATCATGGATTGGTTTCGTGAAGCCTTCATTCTTTTCATCTCCTTTGAAAGGTATATTGCCCCACATTTTCTCACTTTCTTCGTGTTTCACAACCGGCCGCCTCTTCCGGGCTCTGCCTCGTCCCCTGGTCGGGCTCTGGAGCTGTTTGTTACTGCAGGCCAAGCGGCTGTTGTGGTCAGAGACAACAGGGGCTGATCTATAAAGGAAGGGAGGGTTTGTGGTCTAACTCTGATCTTGCTGAAGCTGCTTTTGTTACCTTTTCAGAAAACCAACCTAGGGCTGAATTGGACCTGATGGCTTGCTAATCCGATGGGCAACCTTAATGCTGTTTCTCTGAGAACTCGTAGGAGGTATTGCATTTTGGGTTTTGCATAGGGTGGTATAAAGCAATCCCATGCAGCTGGAAGGCAGAGGCGAGGTTAGTTATTTCAGGGTTTTGAAGGTCTCTACTCCAGTGATAGCTGTCTCGCTGCTGCAGTGGTTAGTTTTATTTTGCTTTGGCAAAACTGAACAAAAATGTTCCTTTCATTTCTTTTTCCCTGAGGTGGGAGAATTCCTGGAAGTCTTCTGATGGAGTTAAGGAATGTCTTTGTCTTTTCCCTTGAACGGGCTGTGTGCAGCTCCCGGAAAGCTGGCGTTTGGAAGCCTGGGAGCACCGACCGGTCTGAGAGGAGTTCTGACAGCAGGACAGATGCGGCTGCAGGTACTGGAGGGAGATGCTGGATGTCTCGTGGGCTGACCTTTTGTTTTCTGAGTGCGCCGTACTCTGTGTACCAACTGCTAATAAGCTGTTTTCTGTTGGCAGGACTGATGGCCCATCAGCCTGTGTTCTCAGAGATGAGCCCACAGGAGTCCCTTGCTAGGGGCTTTGCCACGGAGATCTTTGTCATATCTTGACAGCGTTTGACATTTCCCAGACAATGCTTAAATCTGCCAGTTGGTGATATTTAACACTCTTCTCTAAGAGCCTTCCAGCTGTGGTGCCTATAAACTTTAGTTTTCCCTTCAAAGATTTGTTACCAAAAGCTCCTGCATTTTTGTCACTTGCCAAATGCCACCGATGAATCTCTACGCTGGTTGCTTTGGGCTTTTGCTTGTTGCCTTTAATTAGGATGTGTGCTTTTCTGGCCGGGGACTGATGGACAGCTCTCTAGTGGCCAAATCCAGGAGTAAAATAGAGGGTTTACTGTATTACTGCTTGTACTTGAAGGACCAGTCCTTTAGCCCAGGTACCTTTGGATGTGTCTTTTGGGAGGGGGATACCAGGCCTCAAAATCCAGCAGTTTATGCCAGTTTATTAATTGTTCTGTTTCTGTCCTGCTTCTGGCCCTTAATTTGCAGAGACAAATTAAGGCTGCGTGATGCAGAGAGGTTGAGGGCAGGATTACCTCTTCCTCCAGGATGGGATCGGTGTTTTAAGCAGATGTCACATGCAAGATGGAGCTGAATGAATCCTCCTTCTAGCAAGAGCTGGTGGCCAGGATGGATGAGCAGTTCATTCACAGTCACTTAAACACTGAAGGAAATTAGATTTGTGTATTTAAAAGCGCTTTCCTAACCAGTGTATAGCATCTTGGGGTCTCAAGGGTTAAATACCTCTGGCAACTTGGATCAATATATGGGGATTTAAGTGCTCTAGATTAAGCAGGCAAATGAGTTAGCTAAATGCAATTGAATTCCCTGGCTGTGAATAATTCAGCCAACCCTGTGCTGAAGGCATCTGGGGCTTTTCTGGTGTTCATAGTGGAGGTGTCAGACTTTCTCAAAGATGTGGTTGGTCTCCAAGTTACTGCTTTACTGACCAGAAGGTGGGAGGCACTTTGGAAGCAGCCCCTTTTGATGGAGAGCGGAGACGTCTGCTTTTCTCTCCTGGCCTTCAGACACTGGCTTTCACAGTGGTCCCATCATTCAGCTCAGGTCTGCTTTTTTGGCAGTAGCGTGCAGCTTTGTTTTCCAAGGCTGAGAGAATTAAGACATTCTCTACTGCAGGTCTGTAGGAGACGTACCCCTCTAGCAAGGTGCAGGACAACCTTAATAACATGGAAAGCTGTATTTTTAGACCTCCTGCCTAATTACTTGATGGGAATGCAATGTGTAGAGCTCTTTATCTGGATTGCATCCATGCTGCTGTTATCTTCAGGAACCCAGTGCTTCCAGCATTGCATCTTCCTCCCCATTCCTCATGTCCTGGGCAGATCTTTGCTTTGGGTTTTGGCCCTGCTGTTTCATGAGCTGTACCCTCCTAGGCTTGGTTATCAAGTGTTAGGATAGACTTCTGGTTTTGCACTATGGACTTGTCACATGTGGACAAGTCCTAAGTACTGATGTGTGGATGTGACAAGTCCCCATTATTTTGCCCTGACTCAAAGAAATAAACTCCTTCAATCTTTTAAATTTGGGTGGAAATGAGTGATGGAAAGCAGTTGTGTACTTTTAATTTTAAGGGGCCAGTGAAAGAATGATCCTTTTGCTCTGTTCCCTCAACTAAAATGCTCTGCAGCTGTATGAATAGGCAAGCAGCAGCTCTGGTTTTGCCTTGATTTTTGCAGTGAATGCTTGTTGTATTTAATTTGCTGGGCTGGTATAAACAAGCAAGAAACTTGTGAGTGGTTGAGCTGAGATTTCCAGGCTGCTAATCGGAGGCAAGGCTCCCCTAGCCAAATCGGAGTTGGGCTTCTGATTGCATCCTGATAGAAAAGATTATTCATCCAGTGGGAAAAAAAAAATAGAGCTGCTGTTTTATTGAGTGTCTCAGCATATATTAGCCAAGCAAATCTTGGCACTCAGTATGTGTTATGGCTTTGCTTTTCTGAGCCTCTGAGCTGGGTTCACTTACAGCTGGCCTGACTCTCAGGAATGTTACCTACTTTCTGACTTTTTTTCCCTCATGGGGCCTGGGTGCTTTGGGACCCTTTTACTTCTTTCCTTTTCATCAGCCTGTGCACCACATGCTCTATCAGGTTGTTTGGGACTCTGTCTTCTCCCATTTTCTGGCTGAAACACTTTGGTTTGTACAAGCAACTGTCTGGATGTCCATCTCTGACTTGCTGTGTTTGTATTCAGCTGATAGACTGGGAAGTGGAACAGACGTCAGCGCTTCACCGTTGAACCCCTGCAAGGAGCTCTGGGTGGCTTTGGGAGACCAGAACTCACCATTCCTATAACGTAGGTAACTGACTGAGACTGGGATGTGCTCTTTCTGTGTTACTGCTCACCTTGAGTTTTTCCAGGAAAGAGAAGCAGCACAAAGAGATGTAGCACAACATACCAAAAAAAAAAATTAGTCAAGCTCTTCCTCCTGAGTTACAAGAGCCAGTTCAGCAAGAATCGCTGACATGCTGACCTTTCTTCTCACTGGCACAAGTCTGGAAGCCTGAGTCTTCATGATCTTCTTACTGAGAAGGTCCCCCAGGGCAGACATTAGCACTTCAGAGTACTTATCTACTTGGAACAGCTATAAGACTGCACCAGTTTGTTGCAACTGCCCATATTTAAAGTTGAGTGGTACCTATTCACCTTGTAGTAACAACAGGGCTGAATTAAGTACCCTTTCAAAAAATCATTGTTGCTATCAGGCTTTAGGCTATGGTATATGTGCTCACTGCCCGCATATAGTACTGGCCACAGGGATGACCCTTGTACCACCATCATCTGCCTCCTCGCTCCAAGGAGCGCAGAGTTGCCAGTCTGGATGGTGGTTAAAGCTTTGCTTAACCCAACGTGCTGGGTGCCACCAGCTTTTTCAGAGCAAGGTGCAAAGGTTTGCCATGGGAGTATGTTGGATAATCCAGGCCATACCATGTCTCCTGCTGCTAGTTAAAGGTCTAGCAGTTCTTTAAGCTGGTAGTACTTACTATTCTTTTGCCAACTGTATGTTGAGCTTAGTTTTGAGAGCCTTGGTGGTTCTTTCATCTTAATACTCATCTTCTCTGACAGGTCTGTAACCAGGGGCTGCTTTGCCCACCATTCCCTGGCAGAGGAACATGCTGGTGTTTATGGCATGGCCTCGATGACTGGCCGCCTTGGTGTTGTTGGATTGCAAGAGACTGTGAAGAAGAGGTAGGTATCTTACTATACTTGCAGGACCAAAGATAAAGGCTGCTAAAAAAGTTTGCTTTTATATCTGTGGGATTATCGGTCCGTTGCACATCTTCTGGCACTTGTCTGTACAAGGCAGATAACCTCAATGCCTTTCTGCTGTACGCTGGCTTTCCTTTTTGGTGTGAAGCAGCTGGCATTTCGGTCTCAGACAATAGCTCAACAGATGGATGCTTAAAAACAAAAACCACCCTGAACAGGGGAGACTTTCAAGGAGCCAAGGACTTTGAAGGCGTGTGCCGAGGTTAACTTCCAGAACAAGGGTTGCAGGATCACAACACACAATCTCTTGAAGGCTGTGCTGTAGTTGGACAAATGCGTGTGTCTGGTAACTTTAAAGGCAGGTAAAGGCTTTATGTGACCCAGAGAGGTGGGGAATCTCTATCCTGGGAGATATTTAACGCTGCTGGACGCATCCCTGCACAATCTGATTTAACTTTGAAATTGTTTTGTGGAGGGGAGGGGTTGGACCAGAGGCATCCAAAAGTCCCTTCCACCTAAATTTTTCCATGGTTCTGTGCCTGATCCTGCTGATGACCCATGCGGTCTGCTTTGAGGAGTGAAAGGAAGAGAGAAAAAGCATTATAAAACATATAGAAATGTAGCAATATTCCTCTCTGCTGCAAACTCTGCCGGGGAGCAGATGTGAGCTGCCTTTTCTCTCCTGAATGAATTTATTTTACTGGAGAGACAACTGCTGTTGCTGTCAAGTTGCCAGATGGACCTGTACGTAGACTTGGGGCAAGCAGGAATGTTGAGGGGAGAATTTGGGAAGGCAGGGAGTCCTTGCTGGCAGCAACCCCTGCTCTGCCAGGGGACTGAGGAGGGCTTTGGGAGGGATGTGTTGGGGAGTTCCTTGTATTGCTTCTCTCTTCAAGAGCAGCTGTTTCAGGCTTACCTGGATTATGACCGTAATGAGAAAGGGTTTCTTGTGGGCATACATCCTCAGGAGAGGTTGTACTTGATATCTGACCTTTGTTTTCATTTCATGCCAGGTGTTTCTAGGCCCTGAAATTTTGCTGTGAGCTCAAATGAACAGTTAAGTCAAGGAGGACAAGCATAGGATTAGTTCCCAGGGAGACAGGATGTGTGCAAGACTTGTGCGCTCTCGTAGCTTTTGTGGGAGACAAACAAGCTTTGTGGGCTGAGAATAGCAGGGCTGACGATGGGCATTTCTAGAGGGTTATGTGCCTTCAGAGCTCTCTGCAAATGTCAGCCAGTTTGTCTGCTGCCCTGCAAATGCTGCTTGCTGGGAAGGAGAAATCCTGCTCTCCCAAATGGATGCTCCTCCCTGATTGCTTTTCAGCTCACTTTGCTAGCGAGACGGAAAAAAGGGAAGCCCTTATGTGCAAGGGACTGTGGATTGCGCAGAGATACAGCCCAGCAAGCTTGAAAGCACGGAGGGGCTGGTCTGACATCCCCAGGGTCCCCTCTTGAGTGCAGGACAGGGGAGGACCAGTGTGTCCAACGAGGCAGAAAAGCTTTTGGAGCTGTGGAGAGGAGCAGAGTTAAGCCCGGGGACCGAAGCTGCTGTTATAAACTCAAATGTCCTGTCTGAAGGGAGGTTTGCTATCAGATCTGCTGCCTGTGCCTGGAGAGGGAGGGCTTGCAAACCAGCGGAGGAGGGAGCTGTGCTCAGTTAGCAGCTGGAGCTTTCCAGAGTCAGCCTGCAAAGCTGTCACTGCTTTTGCTCACGGAGAAGTGTTATTCACAAGCTGGCTTCCTGACCAGTCTCACTGCAGGGCTAATTGCCCAGATCTGTTCCACAAGGAGATTCACCAGCTCCCCTTGCAGCCCAGCGATTCCTTGTGAAGGTTTGATGTAGCTAGCTTGGTTAATCCCAGATGTATCTTTAATGAGGTATCACTTGTAAAAAGAGTTCTTGGTGCTGGTGAGACCAGCTAGGAAGAAAACAATCTAGTTTCCAAGCAGGTTTGGAAACATCTGTCATAGGAAGATTAAACCGAAGCCATCTTGCTGCACTCGGCCCAGCAAGTTGTGGTGATCCTGACTGGGAGAAATTGGCATCCGCATCCTAATTAAAAAAGTGAGAGCAGCAGTCGGGGAGGGTTAAAAGAAGGATTCTGCCTTGAGGCTGTGCTAAAGAGAAACTGTGGATACTTGTTTCTCAGTCAGAAGTTCAGCTGATGGATGCTTCTAGAAGGTCCTGGTGCCTGGGCATAATTTTACTTGCCCTGTTTTGTTTTTCTTTAGTGATGGAGGATGCTGGAGGCACCAGCTGGATGCTCAGTTCCCTTCCATTTCCTTTGAAGTTTTTAGGCGGGTGACCAAGCGGGAGGCAGGCAGCTGTACCTGACTGCAGATGTTGCTGGGTGTCTAACCCCACAGCCAGCGTGGGGTGTCACACCTTGTGTCTTCTATGGGACGAGATCCTGCTTGGAGGTCATTGTCGGAGAACAGCTCATGCATGATGAATTTATACCTTAATTTTCCCATGCAGTATCATCTGCATCGCGGTTCTATCTGCAAAGCTGAGATGTCTATTTTCCCCCCTGCCTTTCAGGACTGCTTCAGGCGCATAATTTAAAGAAATGTTGATCTAGCCAGCGTGCTGTGAGGATATGGATAAGATAAGGTTTGTCAGTAATGCTTTTTGTTCCCATCAAGTTAGTCTGGTAAAAGATACCATTTTCTCCTAAGAAAGCTTATTCTATACCTTGCTAAAACCAGTGGGCTGCTCAGACATTAGAGGCTAATTAGAGAGAGAGGCTAGATGAGCCTCTCCATAGTATTCACAGCACTGTGGTGAATGTGAGTAGTTTGCTACCCCTTGTGCCTTTGCCTTTACCCAAATGAGTATTGCTGGGCTTGTCTCAGAGGTAGGAAAGTTGAGTGCCTGTGAGATCGAACACCTTGCCTGGTCCCTGGCAGAGCTGTAATTAGAGGAGCGCAAGCTTGTGACCTTCAGTGTCATCGTTGGTCCATCTTATGTGCTGCCTCTGGCATGGGAGGGATTTTTTTTTCTTTCTGTAGGAAAGAGGAAAAGATATTAGGTTAATTGAGGAAATGGGGAATGTTTCCTCTGTGGCCTGGTTTTTCCTTTTGGAAGGGAAAGTTGCAGGGCTGTCTCTGGAGCCCAGGGGCGATGCCCTGGGGACAGGAATGAAGCAAACACCTTGGAAGGAAGGATGGTGGATAGATGTACTTCCTCTTGTGCTCTTGGTTGTAGGATGTCACCTGGGTCTGCTGGGGCTTCCTAGAATGCTTGAGTACCTGAACTGTGAGAGAGGAGTGTGAGATGCCTGCAGGTCCTGCTGGGGATCCCAGCTCATGTACTGGGACTTTGCTCCTGGGTTTGCTGGTACCTGGAGACAGAGGCGTGCTGGAAAGGCTTCAGATGTCGTGGCTGTCTCAGCCTGCACAACACTTCTTGGTTTGCAGGGACAGGAGGGTTCCTAGCCATGTATGGTCCTTGTGTTGTCTTCTCCTGATTGCAGATGAATTTCTTCCTGACAAAAGAAACTCTTATTTACCAATATTTCATGTGCTCCTACTGTTTATTGCCCACCTGAAATCCTGCTGGCCTTCTTGTCCTTCCAAGAGCAGCCAGTTGTGCTCCTGCCGCAGTGGGGAGAGGGATGGAGTCAGGATGGGGTCAGTGGATGGCAGCTGACAGCTTCTTTTTATGTTTCCATCTGTTCTCTCTCTTCCCTTTTAATGAGATCAGGTGCCTGAGTGCACTGGGAAAACTTTTCAATGTGAGAGGAAGTCACAAATGGGGTACACGGGTCCTTGCTTTCGTCTTTGGCGCAGAGAGGCTGCTCAAATCCAACCTGCACCCTCTTGAGCTGCTCCTGTAACAGACCCAGTAACGGGAACCAAACCTCTGCAGCGAAGCTGATGGCTCTGGATCAGGATCTGTCCTGCAGCTCTGAGCCTTGGAACTCAGAGATGCTTGTGCTGATGGTCAGAGATGCAAACCTAGCTGGTCCTGGACCCACAGGGGTGCTTATCTTTTAATTTTTTATACTCATTTTTGTTTTTTTAATGTGGCTACTGTCTTGTCTTGTAAAATCCCAACTGTTTTAAATGATATCAGTGACTTAACAGGTTCATTCTTTCAGGCCTTTGGTGCTCCCTACACAGACGTATCGTTTTTACAGATCAACCGCTCTTTAATTTCATGAGTGGCTCCACTCTTTGTGTTTTGAGGGGGCTTTCCTCCTCTGTTTTTGAGGCCATATGTTTATTACAAAGCTGGTCTTTTGTGGGCAAGAGGGTTTCTCTCAAGGATAATCTGCGAGAGATGTTTGGGACTGGTTTTGTTGCTGGCTCTGATTCGTGGTAGTTCTTGGGATGTGTGAAAGGTGGGAAGAGGTTCAAAGGAAGAACCTCCATTAATGATTCAGCTTGGACAATCTCTATGTGAAAATGAAAATCTGCTTCTCTGCTCCCACTGCCAAAATGTGATGCGCTGGGAGTCAGCGTGGAGCCCTGGATCACGTAAGAGCTGTAGAGTCTGGCAGTACCAACGCGGCAGAGAGCAGAGGCTCTTTTTAGGGATGCGCTAGGTCCCAGGACAGCCTCTCCATGGCTGTTCTTTAACAAAACTCCCAGTCTTTTTGGCAAAGGACCTTTGGATACAAATGCAGTCAAATATTTGACTAGGGCAAAAGGCAATCCAGCAGTCCCTTCGTAAGCAAACCAGCAATTGCTTTGGGATTTTGCTTGAGTTCAAACTTAGCAGTTGTGGCTGTTGCGTGGTTGAATTAGCAGCTGCCAGAGCAGATAAAGCCACATTCAGCTTTGGGTTTTTTTTTCCTTGGTGCCTGCTTCAGCTTGTAACTCCCTTGCACAGCAGAGCTGGTGCCTGCAGACTGCCCCAGGGAGCTGCACCAGCTGCCCTGGCAGGGGCAAGGAGACCAGCTCATCCCTTCAGTGCTTCACAAGTGATAAATAAATCAGACTACTTCTTTTACAGCACTGCTTCTGAACACCCTATGGTGCTTTGTAGCTGCTGTGATTATGCCAGGTGCTCCTTATGGGCTTAGGCTGACACATGTGTCATGGGCTGGGTTTGTCCCTTCCCTGTGTCCCACTTACAACTGTTTTCTAATCTTTCTCTCCCTTGTTTCAAATCACAGAACCAGATGTTGGTGTTTGGAAGTGCCCTGCAGGAGATATGCACAGTCCCAGCAGCTCTAGTACAACTGACTTGCCGTGAAGCCAGGAGCCAAGGAGACCAATCCTACTGCAGATGGAGCTGCCAAGCAATGCCAGGAGCTGCAAATGCTGAGCAAGCTGTTTATGGACCAGGTTAAGCACATGAGGATGGGTTTTTCTTGATCTGGAGAAGTTGAAGGGAAAGACTGCTTGTGTCCTTGGAGCTGATCTTGCCATGGCTGCTCAGGTATTGCCAGGGTTTTAAATAGCAGCACTTCTATATGTTTAGACTCTGAAGGAGGTCCTGTTCCTTGGGTGGAGGAGAGGAGGACCTGGTACTCCCCAGCCTGTGGTGCCCTGTGGCACTGGGTGGGATGGAGAATGCCCTGGAAGGACCCTGCCAGCTGGGGAGAAGAGCTGAGTGTGAGAGGAGACACTGACCCCTGCTCCACCTCTGTGACCGTGAGGGACCACTAAGCCCTGGTCCTACAGCGTGGTGGGACTGTGGCATGTTTCTGTCCTCAATATCATGGTGGCTTAGATGGTTTTTAGCTGCCAGAGGAAACATTGAGGCCAAGACTAAGGATTAAGGTCATGTCAGCCCCAGGAACAACTATCAAACCATCCTGTAACTGCGTAGGTGATCGGCGCCCTTGAAGGTTGTCCACTTCCTTGTTTAGGCTGCGATGGTGTGGCAGTACCCTGCCGAGTCAGGCCTGAACCTCCACGCAAAATCTACCCTTCTTGTGGCATAGTCTCCTGGCAATCACCAGGAGATAACCTCCATGTCAGAGATTCCCCTCGAACTGTGATTAACTTCTTGTGGCTTGTAAATTTTCTTCTGCATTTACACAAAGACAGCTGGCTGGGTTAAATGCTCTCGTAGTATTAAGGAAAAAGAAAACCTAGGAGCATTGCATGTGTTGGGGCCAAGGGCTTTGTTTTAAAAAGCAGTGCAGGGAGGGGGGGAAAAAATCAACTTAGTCTTTTTGGATTTCATGCACAGCTAATGTCAGGGTGTCCAAAATGTAGGCATTTGAAATATTGTCTTGATTTAGAAAAGGAGTAGAGAAAGCAGTTCAGGGTTTGGAAGTGAGATGTAAAATAAGCAAAAAAAAAAAAAAGTAAGGAAACAAAACAGATTCCCAACATGGGAATAAAAAGGCAGAAAGCAAACCCAGGGCTGTGCTACCAAAAAAAAAAATCAATGTTCTCGTCTGCAATGTGGGATTGCATTGCTTAGAGGAAGGCAGGGGAAACATGGCTAAATGGAGCCAACTTTATTTTCCTTCTTTCTCGGAAGAAAACAAGTATGAATGCTGCTTGGATTAAAGAGGATTATGGGCTGCATGTTTGGGACTTCATGAAGTTGCAGTTGGGTAGGTGATCTCACTGCAGTTATTTGGTAGGAAATGGTTCGATACCATTCAGTCAGTCCTTTCTTTAACTGGGCTCTGGAGTTCTCCCTTCCTGGGTTAAGATGGGGGTGGTGGATGCTCCCGTCTGATCGTGTATGCTGCCTGTGCCAGCACTTCCCTCCTCTCCCCAGATCCTCATCACAGCCCTTGTCTTTGCCTTTGCTGTGGCTCCGCGTCCTCTGCAAGACACCAAACGTGTCCAGTTATTCTGTGGGTTTGATCTGGTGAGCGCAGCAATGACGATGGCAAAGACGTGTTTCTGACGTGCCTGTTTCAAACCCCCCTGGGGCTCTGGCTCGGTGTCCAGAAGCTAGACGGTGCCTGTGCCATCAGGTCTCATCTCGGGGCTTGCAGCAGGGCTTCTGGGGACACGGGCTGACCGTACTCCGTGTCCTTCTAGCACTGCAGCGCAGGAGGGGTTAATAATGCAAGATGCCTGCCTGTTGCCCTCGGCTGTACGCTCCTGTGTTTCTGCAGAAGAGCTGTGTAAACAGCATTTCCCAGGGGATGGGGGGGAAGGATATTCAGCCCTGTAGAGCAGCTCCCTGCATGGACTAAGTTATCTGTGGCTCTAACAAGAGCAGGGCCAGCAGCCCGGCTTGGTCAGACCCTGCTAGGATGGAGAAGGGTGGCTTGTCTGAAGTGCCGAGGTGGCTGGCTGGCTTCTGTACTGGGTTGTGTGCATGCGTGATCCCCTCGCAGCTTCCTCGGGTCTAGCTGCAGTCTGTGCTGCTTGAGATGTGTCCTCCTTTGAGTCAGAAACGCAGACAGCCATCCGAGCGTGAATCGGGAACGATGGCTCCAAGCTGAACTTAACGGTGACAGCTGGATATTGTGAAGGAAAACAGAGGTGAGCTCATGGGGCAGAGAGGGTGATGGCAAGGGAGGAGAGGGGCTCGTTGGTCCCTGTGGGAGCAGAGATGGGTATGGACAGCCCCAGGAACGGAGAGGGGGCAGTGGTGTAAACCCTGTGGTCCTGAGCATCTGTGGTGCTGTGAATTTCAGCTTCTGGGCGCTCTCTTTTTGAAAGTGTGGGTCTCCCCCGAGGGAGATGGCTGATGCTTCATTTTTGGCTAGCTTGCGAGCTGCCTTTGAGCTAACTGGTAAGCTCTGTCCTAAGGAGCCTGGAAGAGACTTGTTCTTCCCTCCACTTCCCTGCATATCTGGGCAGCAAGCTCAGAGGGGGATGGCCTGTCTTATGACTCTTCCATCTCCAGGCATGGTGAAGCCCTAGGACTGGGTCAGAAAGCGGTGGCTGCGGTCTTCTACATCCTGCAAGGAGATCTGAACCACGTGTGTAGGCTTCCAAAATATGTATGCCCATATTGATTTGAATTTCAGCTCTGTTGCTGGTCACGAATGGCAGCTTGGCAGGGTTGCCTGCTGTCTGTAGCCATCAAGAGCCATGGTTATGGTGAAGAAGCTACAGGACAAGCTGGCTGTGGCCCTCCCCCTGCTCAGCTGCCAGCAGTCTGGCTGGTAGCATAGACCTGCGGTGACATCTCCCCACTGTGCTCTCTGGGAATGGAGTGTATTCCTATCCTCAAAGTCCCTGTTGACTAGAAAAAGTAATAATCTGCAGCGTTCACCACCTCTGCCATCAGAAATTAAACTGCTTTGGCAGAATGCATGTATTTTGCAAGACATCAGAACCACCCCCCCCCAAGGGCTTTGCGTGCAAAAGCAGAGAATCAAATAAAGCTGCTTTTTGCAGAGAGCACCAGTCCCCTTCTGCTTGATGGCCAGGGTCTCCGCAGCTCCCCTCTCGCGGGGCTGCATCAGCTATCCCCGGCTGCCTGCCAGGGTTTTGGCTGGGTGTTTAAGGCCCTGGCAAAGGGAGTTTCCCTCCCTCAGGCTGGGAGCAGGTTTTTGCAAGGGTTACCCGGGCTCTCCCTCTAGCGACAGGCGCTGCAGGGAGGCTGAAGAGTCTGAGCCAGGGATGGGGCTGGGACCCTCTGGGTGCTGTGATTCTCTAGCCTGGGTGGCTGAAATCAGCTCCTGCAGATTGTCTTGGTGTGCTCTTACCAAGTGGTGACCTCCTAAATGCTGTAATTTGGAATTTCTACAGTGATAAACCGTATTGCTGTGTGTGCTGGTGTAGTTGCTGTCCAGTTGATGGGCTTGGATAAGCCCAGGGTCTGGCAACAGCAGATGGAGATTTGCCTGGAGTTATGTATGGGAGGTGGGGAGAGGAGCCACGGAGAAAAAGGCTTTGGAGTCAAGGTGTGTAAAAAAAAAAAAAAAAAAAAAAAAAAAAAAAAATATATATATATATATTAAAAAAATTGGCTATGTTTCTCCCTGTCCAGCATGTTTGAACTCCCCTGTCCCAGGCTTCTCTTGTACTGTGAGTTCTGATTTACTTTGGATTGAACTCGTCTAGGAAAAAAAAAACCAACTGCCTAAACTTGGGCAACATCTATAAGATCTTGATGGGTCTTCATCTATAGGAGAAAATCCATTGAAATAGCCTGGCTATGGTATCCATATCACAACATCCACCTGGTAAAATGGGGCTGAAGAAGCTGACCTTTGCCTGCTGATCTGAGGCTGATGGAAGGAAAGCAGTGGCTGGGAAGAACCGCGGGTCACCATCTTCCCCTGCTTACCTGACCCCGGAGCCCTGCCTTTCCCTCTGTCGATTAACGACTGGCTCATCTCGGTCGGGAACATAAGGGAAAAAACAAATCTGCCCATAGCATGTAACTCCAAGGTCAAAGTATGGTGGGAGGAGGATGAGCCCAAGTTGTGCTGAAGGCACCGGCGGGTGATGTGTTGCATACCAGGGTGACTTTTTAATGCATGCATTTGTATTTTGTTGCTCAGTCCCTGGAAGAGACTGTATGGTGAGAATCGGGTGTTCCGTGATGTGCCTTGCCCGAAGGCTTGCTGATACCCAGGAACACGATGCGCGCGCTCCCGGGTGAAGTGCACCAACGGCTGTGCGTCGTCTTGGGTCTAGTTATTTAGGTGGGAGCCTTTTTTGTTTGAGAGGCAGTGCAGGAAGATGAATAGATGCCATGTTCTTCCAGGTAATTATCTCACACTTTGCAGTGCTATGGCATTTGCCCAAGGCTCGGAGTTTGAGGTGTCCTGGACTGATTCTTAATGAAATAGTGGCGATGCTCGCTATGAAGCGAGATTTAATCTCCAGATATCAGATTTGGAAGTGCTCTTATTTGCCATCTTACGCAATTTAAATTTTCCACTCCGGTGGAAACAGCCAGTTCTGTTTTCCTAGTTGCGGAAGCATCTCAGGCCTTGAAAATGCACATGAAGGATTTGAGCGAAACTCAGCAAGCGCTGACCTGTGTCAGAGCCTGCACAAGAGCACAGGGCAGAGGCACTTGGGTGACTTGCTGGTTTGTGCGTCGGTGCCAGCCTGTGCTCCGAGCCCTGCCGCGGGCAGGCTGGGAGGCGTGAGATGCCAGTAAAGCAGGTGAGCTGGTTCAACTGGGGTCCAAGTTATCACAAAGTGAGCAGGAGAGAAGAGCAGAAAGTGCCTTTCGAGGGCAGTGCTGACACCTCTGTGGGCTGTGTGAGACTTAATTTTTGGGATATATTGACATACTGGGTGTTTCCAGGTGGTTTGTGGCTCTTTGATCTACTCCTGCATGCTAGCTTAGACCTGGGAGAAACGCTTTGGGTTCTGCCGTGCATTTCTGTAACGGCTGCTCTGTTTCAGGATAACACACGGGGATGTGGCTGTGCTGAAGCTGGGAGGCTGTTAGAAGCAATTTCACTGCACGCTTGCTGTGGTCATTGTGTGCTTTGCCTGAGCTGCTGCTACTGCTTTGAGACAGGGCACCGCTAGCCAGGCATCTCCCGTGTCCGTGCCCCTGGTTTCTGTGGTGCGGGGGCAGGAGTAGGCGGGTAGGAGCTCCCTGCTGAAGCTGTGCAGGTTTTTGAAGGTCTGAGCTCTCCTGAGGCTTTCTGGGTCTCCCCTCCACTGAGCCGGCAGACCCTGTGCTGGAGCAGGGGGACCCCAGGCAGCCACCGCTCCTCTGCGGGGACCGGCTGGGCGCTGAGCATCCCTGTCCCCTCTGCCTCCGTGTCCGTCATCGTGTTCCGAAGTGCCGCTGCCTCGCTCTCTGTGTCCCGCCGTTGCCATGGCGGTGTTGGGGCTGGCCGGAGGCCCCGTTGCTTTGGGAACGAGGGCAACAGCCCGGCTGGAGGCGAGGATCCGGTGTGTGAGTGTGTCCCCACGTCCCCCTGGGAGCGGGAAAGGCGGGGGATACTGGTGACCGCCCTGTGCTGGGGTGACGGTGGCTGCGTCCCCTCCCCGGCTGAAATACGGAGGGTGGCTTTCAGTGCCCAGACTGCTCGGCCCCGGGAGGGAGGGCTCGGGAGCGGGGCTGAGCAGAGGCCCGGGAGCTCGAGGTGACGCCCCCTGCCCCACACAGCGCCCGATGGGGAGGAGGGGGGGAGGCGGGGGGGTGTGTACGGCAGGGCGACCTCGGTCCTGCCCGACATCTGGCAGGAGGCTGTGCTCACCCTCCTGTGGGGTCTGTTTCCCTGCAAGGAAGCTGCTTTTTTGGGGGGAGGCAGCCTGTGGAGCGAAGTGGGGGCTCTTGCCCTGGGGGAGAGGCACTGGGAGGCTGCAGTACTTTCTGTGTCGGGGACTGGGAGCTGGAGTCCTTTCTTCCACCCCTGGAGCTGGAAGTAGGAGGAAACTTCCCAAACTTCTTTCTTTCTTTCTTCCCACGGGATGCAGCTGTGACCGCATGCAGGCTGTGGGTTAAATGCGGAGGGGATGGAGGCTGCCTGCCGCACCGCTGCTGGTCTTGCCCTCCTCGTCTTGCATGTGGGCTCTTGGATGGTTTGGCCTTAAATCTTTGTGTTGCACTGTGTAAATGAGGGCTTAGATTATTCTTGCTCTGTCTGTAAGATGCTGTGAAGGTTTATGATGGAAAAATGCAACAGATGGCCTAGCTAGAAGTGACTGCAAAGCTAACTCATCCCAACTATCCTTTCCTTGCGTTTTAAATCCACAGGTGATTTTGAGAAGTGATTCCTGTATACATCCAGGGAAAATGCCAGGGCTGGACTACTTCAGGGGGGTGCAGATGGCTCGTAATGTGTTGTCCAGCCTTGGCCCTTGACTGAAGGACGGGAAATAACTTGAAGTCAGTCAGCTCTGTAACGCCTCAGTTACAGCCAGTGCTGCAGTATTACAGTAGTAGTCCAGTAGATACAGAATATTTACTATTCTGGCAGCCAGTAATGTGTGTGCACTGGATAATTGTGGGTACAAGACCGGAGCCTGCCAAGGTGAGGTGGAGGGTGGTTATTCCTGCCTCCGCTTTTGGTTGTTTGCCTGTCTCCAGTTTGGCATCTTTAAATTCAGTCGATGTTTATGCTCTTCCAGAGGTTGAAACCCCTTTGTGAGAACTGGGCATGAATACACGTAACCATTTTGCTGAGAAGGTTTTGAAGATTGAGATTAAAACAGTTTGGCTGGGATTTGGGGTTCAGGGGAGCGTTTCAGACAACTCGGCTGATGCCGGACCTCTCGGGGTCCCAGCTGGTGACGGCAGCGGTCAGGATGTGAACATTACGTAGCCTGTGCTGTGCACCACGGATTGATGCTGCAGAAGCTGAGAGATGGCTCGGAAAGGGAGAGGATGGTTTTTAGGGATGCTGGCAGTGCCCCACGTTCCAGCTGGGGAATGCAGAGGTGTTTGTTTCACCTTGGCTGTCCTTTGTTGCAGGCTAGTGGAAGTCTAAGCACTTGCTCTGGAAATCACACATGGAAACAATCTGATAGCCTCTATCTTCCTAGAATTTCCATGAACTTGGGATCAGATCTTGACAGTAGCTACTGAAGAATGGCGCTGCTTTGCTAACCTGCTCCTCTGGATTCACCATGGCAGAGCCAGCTCTGACCCCGCATGTGGCCGCTCGCTCCCGACCTGGGGATCCATTGATAGTTCCTTGTTTTCTGTTCTTCTGCTCCAAAGTTGCTAGCTGCATAGAAGCTCTGATGCATTTCAAACCAAAATGAAACATGGTCCAGATGTCGGAAAAAGAGTAAATAAAAAGGGAGAGTTGATGCAAGTTGTAAAGCCAGGATAGCAGAGATCAGATGCTGGGAGAGGTAGCTGGGAAAGGGAAAATACGACTGTAAATACTTAAGGCAGGGAGCCGCAGTTGTAAATTATGGCGTGTGGAGCTCCAGCAGACCCTTGGAAGGGAGCTTGGTCCACCTCACTGTCAGCTGAGAGTTGAAGTTTATTAAAAGAAATAACAGAAAGGTATAACACTAGGCTCCTATTATCTCAGCTATGACAGAGCTTTTGTAATAAATTGCAGGATGACAGTACCAAAGTGATATAGTACAGAGGGACTGGAATATAAAGGTGACAGGTGAGGCTTCCTGGGGAGCAAGACTTGATTTAGAAAGCACTGAGCCACTTAGCAGTGGGCTGGCGGGGCAAGAGAGTAGTCCTGGAAGTTCTTCTTCTCCTTTCCTGGCTTCCTTGAGGTGCTGTTTATATGGTAATTATAGCTAAGCAGGTGATTTCTAAGCAAGAAATGTGATCTTGCTACTTAAACCTGAACAGGGCAAGATGATTCAGCTGAACAAAATTGTTCAATAGCATCCTGATTCTCACATTTAGCAGATCTCCCCTCTCACTCTTCCAGCAAAGTGTAATAGAAAGGTAAATCCACCAGTTACTCCAGAGAGAGATGGCGGAAGGAAGAGGAGGATTTATTGTGTATACTGAAGCAAAATTCAGCCACCTGTGTGTGCTCCTACAAGAAAAGCTGGGTATTGTGTATTGTAGTGCAGAGTGTGCCGGTATATCTCCAGCCTTTAAGTTTGGAGGGCGATCAGTTGGTATCAGACCGGCTCCGAGGCTGGTGCTGCTGCTTCGGCACAAGTGACGTGTGGGGTCCCTTGAAATAAGAGCACTGGCACGTGGCATGGTGACAGCACAGGACCTGTGTGGATGTGAAGCTGCGCCTTTACGTGAAACTCCTTTTTCCTTAATGCCCATTAAGAAATTTGCTGTTTATTCTTAATTTCCTGTCTCTTTCAGCACAGCATCATCAGAGAGCCGTTCAGTTTTGGTTTAGAGGGAAGCTGTTGGACATAGGCACAAAGGGATTTGGATGCTTTGGGGCCATATCGAAGTACTCGCATAACTTTTTCCTCAGCGCAGCTTTTGCCGAGCTCACGGGCGCTGAAGGGCCCCTCTGTGCCTGCCTCTGCTGTTGAGCCTTCTGAATTTTCCAGGTCCTGGCACCACTGAGCTTGCGTGAAGGCCTGTCTTGTGCCTACGGATACTTTGGCCATACAGCCCCAGCCTGTATCACGAGCCAGGTAGTGTTCAGAGATTAATGTTGCTGCCCTAAAGAGATGAAGGTGCTTCTCTTTACCCCTAATGTAGCTCATAACCGAAAATACTCACCTGGGAGCAGAGCGATCCTGTGCAGACCCTTCTTTTCTGCCTAGCCTGAAGCAAGGAGTCTGTAGTAGCTGTGAGCCCACATCATGAAACAAATCTTTTCCTTCAGTTTGAAGATCCTGGTCACTGATAGTATTTTTTTCCCCCTCTGGAGAGAAAATATGCATGGCATATTAAGTAGTCGTTAGCTAAAAGACTTTGTAATCCAGGAGCAGAGCCCCCCAGCCGAGACTTTTCCTTAGCTTTCAAGCATCCAGGCTTTTTCTCACTTGATTTCTCTGTGCAGCAGTGCTAGGAGATGTGGAAGTGACCTTGTCTGGGCTGACAAGCAGGACTGAGGAATGGCTTTGACCCCCTCCGTCAGTCTGGGAGAGCGGGAAGGTTTGGGCTGGAAAAAATAGATGGTGAGTTCAATAGCAGGAACGTGGCCAAGCGTGGGAGCGGGGTGGTTGGGGTTGAGAGCACATCGAGGTACCAGCATCAGGTTTGGCATTGGGGTGCTGAGGTGCTCACAAGCTTTGGATGGGTTTCGTGTCACTCTTACAATGCAGCGCTGTGAAAATACTTTGTGGCCTGCAGTTTCCCTTGCCAAGCGCCTGAGGCTTCTCCAGCAAGTCCTCTGAGCATGGAACCTGGCTCCGGGTGTGCTGTTTGCCTGCAGCAGGCAGGAGTCACTTCTCTCCTGGGCAGGTGAGGCTCTAACACTGCTTGTAGGGTGCTGGAGCTGTTGGGAAGGAGCATGAGGTGGCAGCCCGGTGAGTGCCTCTCAGACCAAACATGAGACTTGATGGGTCTCACCTTGGCATCTGTCTCCAAGTTCTGCCTGCTGAGATGGGAAGTGTCACCCACCATCCAGTTTTCTTTCCGTATAACACCAGTTGGCGCTATGAGTGCACAAGGGTTTCCTTTCACATCTGAGGTTTCTTTGCCTGAGCTTTCCCGTTTCCACTCAGATTTGTGGCTGGACACCACGTGGGAGATGTTTTGGAGTGAGTTTCTACAGGCTAGCTGGCTGGAGAGCCACTTAATTTTCAAAGCTCAGATCTTCCCTGACTGGATTCTAAACCCCCAAATAACAAATGTTGGTTTTTAAACGGAGGGTTCCCTGTTCCCTGCCAAGCAGATGTGATGATTTGCTTTGCCTGTGGCCGAGTTGTCTCATGAGAAGCTTTTGTTTATAGCATATGCCGCACTGAAAATGCGTGAAGCTCCCTGGCAGCTGAGATGCTCTTGTAAGTTGGGTGTCCTTGGCTGGTGTGTGTGTGTGTATATGTGCACGGTTAATTGGAACAAGCTCATCAGATGGGTATTCACCAGGTGCAAGAACAGAGGACAGCCCCAAAGGTATTGTCGGAGCTGCGGCAACACGGTGATTTACCTGCTCTCTTTCGCATTGATGTGATCGGGGTCCTCCCTGGGCGAGCAAAACAGAAATTAAATTCTTGCTTTGTAAGTCAGCGTGGAAACTTTTTTCTTTACCCCTTAAACAAAGAAATTATTAGCTTGTCTGCAGTGTCTAAATTAATTTATCTGAAGCTCATGGAACATTAACAAATGCTGCTCTAAGGCGTACTTTCTAATACTGCCACAATCATTCACTGCGGAGATGTTTAAGAAATAGATGGGCTACAGTGATTTGCAAGGCTGTAACTTTATTTTGAGGCATTTTAGTGGCATTATAAACCACTGGACTAGAGACCAAGTTGACCAATTACAATGGAAAATTCAAGGCAGAAAGCATAGTCTCCCTTCCAGCCTAGAGCCAAAGAAATCCCAAAGCCACAAATAATTGAACGTGCATCTGTTCTTTTGGTGTGAAACTGGTTAGGGTGGTAACCCCCCACTCTTTACTGGGTTAGCGGATGTTTCCTATCGTGCTACTTACAGGATGAGAAGCTGCTGTTTTGAGAAGCTTCTCTGCACAGCACCCTGAGCCTGCGCAGCATCTCCCCACGTTGGAGCAGGAGGAGCTCAGCAGCAGAGAAACAACCAGGCTTTAGCTAATGTCAGGCTCTGAGCTGTCTCCTTCCTTGAGGCCCTGGTAAAATCCTCCTGCTCTGCCTGGCAAGGCTTTAATGGTTGAGGAGAGGCGGTGCTGGGCAGCCCAGTTTCCAAGTCCTGGCAGTTGCCTTCCAGGTTCCCCTGGGCTCTCAGAAGCCACCAGCCCGGTGACCGCTACTGCTGCTGGTGGGAGCACGGTCATGCCAATGGTTCCCTGGCCCACTCCTGTCCCTCCAGGCTGTCCCTAGCCACCAAACAGCCCGTGGTGACTCGGGAAGCAAGACTGGACCCTACCCAGAGTGAATCCTCCCGGAGAAGCATGAATTACCTGTCCTAAGGTAGTGTCTGGCCACCGGGCAGGAAGGGAGGCAGTTTTGTTGGCAGGAGGGCCAACAGCAGGGATGCAGCAGCTGTGTGATGCTCAGCAGGATTTAACTGGTCTGAGGGCAAGTCCGGGGAGGTGGAAGGGTTTTTAATGGATTCTAAAATTGCTGTGCAGCTTGCAGTGATGGTAGAGATTTCTGGCTTCGCTGTAGATACTGGAGTAGAGGGAGTCTTGGGGAGGAGGCTGAAGCTTGGATGTCCTTGGTGATCTTCAATTTGGCACCCACTTCTGATACATCTGGGTTTCCTGAGACATTTCAGGAATTTCTATACCAGCCATGGGCATATTTTTTTTTCATTTCTTTTCTGGGTGGTCCTAGCTGTTGTGTCCTGGCAGAGTCAGTTCCCCTGCCCAGGCTCGGGGTATTTGTGCGCTGAACCCAAAGCTGAGGTGCCAGAGAGGTCTGTGCCCTGAACCTGGAGCAGAGGGGGAAATGCAATCCATCCTTATGTTTCTGGGGTGGGTAGAGGGCTGTTTGAGGGGGGAAGATAGGGTTCTCCCCGCACCAGACAGGGGTGATGGGCTGGAGACGTGCTGAACAGGATTAATTTCAAGTGAAGCAAAATTACAGGTTGAAAATTGGAACAAATAATCCAGTTATTCTCAAGACCCAATAATAAAACATTGAAATTCAGATTAATGTTGTATCATCCTCATTAGATTTCTCTTGAAAAGCAGTTATTTCCAGCTTTAAATCCTAGCTCTTGCTGCAGCATGTTCTCGTGTCTATGGGACAGTGCTCTCGTGTTTCTCGCAAGAGCAAAAGGAACCGGCAGCCTTGTCGTTTCCTAACGCTGTAAAAGGCCCAGCACCACAAACACGTACAATGCTGTAGCTGTTTGAGTGAAGGGATAAGGTTATTGCCTGGCAGGATGAGGGTCAAACTCGAGAAGAAGGGAGTGGTCATCTTTGTATAGATGATATCTTGCTGTATATCGCAAGTCCACACAAAAAAGATGATGTGGAATGGATGGAAGCAGGAAAGAATATGATCTGTGATTTTATTCAATGTCAGGATCCAAAAAATTTTAGAGCTGAGTTTGAGAGCGCTAGTCTTTCACATCCCAGAAAATAAGTGTGCAAATCTACGTGTTCCTTGGTCTAGTTAGCCAGGAGAGGAGCGTAAAATTATTTCTAGTCCAAAGTAGTGCTTAATAAATGCTGTGCATGTTTATCTTTGATTTTTTTTTTTGTGGGTGCTTGAGACCTGCTTTCTGGGGTGGCTGTCTCTTCTTGCCCTTTCTTGCACGCCCGCTTTGTGTGATGCGGACAGAGGTGCTTGGCAGGCTGGTGACTGGAAGAGCAACGGCTCCTGGACCTGTTAACCCGTGTTCCTTCTGGACCTGTTAACCCGTGTTCCTTGTGGGACAGGGATGCTGGAGAAGAGCTGCTGTTAGGATAAAGTCTGAAGTGTCCCTGCTTTCACATCTGTTGCGTTTATATTTGAGCTAATTGCTCATATTCCTTTAATGGTTTCATGCTTTTATTTCTGCTGTTACAGCCTCTAATGCCTGTAGGGAGCCTTGAGTTTGGGTGTTAATAAGTGAAAATTAGGGCCCTCATTCTCCATGGAGAAATGCTCTTGGGCACTTGGTAATTTCATGCCTGGAAGGAGTCATATTTGGTGGGTAATTTTTGTAACTTAAAACAACCAAATTAGCCTTGAGAAACTATAGTTCTTAATCAGAGTATTGAACTCTGTGCTCCATTAGTTAGAAAAATCGCAAGGCTCCTTGCACAAAGGGTGGACATTTGGTTGGCAAAGTAGGAAAGGGGTCTGATTTTTTTGTTAATGTTCGAGGCAGCAGCGATCCCTGGGTTTAAGGTTGTTCATAATGCTCTGAGCACTTAATAGGGTCAGGCACAAAGTCACATCAGGTCAGCTGCTCTTGCGAAATGGAGCAGCTAAGTGACATTTACCTTCCTTCTGTTCCCACCAAAAAAAAACTTTTAAAGAGTAAAAAAGCTTGGATACTAAGAGAGATTTGGTTAATAATTCCAGTAAATGGAGTTCCAAAAGTAATGGAAGGGGGGGAAGGTGAGAAATGCCAGCAGGCCCTGGGGGGTGTGTGGCTTGTGGGGCTGCACCCACAGCAAAAGGCTGTTTTGGCTCAGTCTGTTCTGGGGTTTTACTTGTATGGATCTTAACTCTGCCGCTTAAATAAGGTCTAATCGTGAAAAAGGGAGGAGGAAGCCTTATGGTCTCTGTTTACGGAGGATGCCTGGAGGCACAGCTGTATCCTTTGGGTCTGCTGTGAACGGGATTCTGGAGTTTCAAAGTCCCATCATTGCTCTTTCCAGGTGAGCTGAGACATGGCCACCGGCAAGATCCATCGGTCCATGGGGTCCTTCAAAACGGCTGATGGATTCCAGAGCAAAGTGGTAACCCCTCATAACCCGAAGCTAGTCCGAGAGGCGGAGGAGTGTGTAACTGTAAGTACCTGCTGTGGCCGGGTAGGAGCTGTGATAAGGCTGGAAACTCGCCCTGTGTCCCTCCTCTGCCTGCCCATCCTGTTGTCTAGCAGCACTGTGAAGGTAGATGCCACCTCCCTGTCTCTTTGCTGCCATGCTTCCCTTGGAAGTGGCTGTCATGCAGCAGTGGGAGATGGACTGCATGCTGAAAGTCCAGTGGCCTGGATGTGCCACTGGAGCCAAGTTGAGCGAAGTTACTGGGTGTTGCACTGGAAGAGCTGCAGCATGAGGGTGCTTCTTCCCATCCTCTTTGTGTGGGCAGCAATATCTTCTGTCACGTAGGCATACTTGTCAGTGCTGCTCTGGCCATGCCTGCCCTCCAGGCAGCTGGGCGTGTGGTGAGCCGCTCAAACTCCACGTGAAGACCTGAGACACATGGTTGGTCCCAGATAGAACAGGTTCCAAACCGGTTATATCTCGTGTCCTGTGTGGAGCATGGATCCAGCCCTGCAAACAGTCATGGAGTCTGGGCAATTCCTCCTTCCCATCCATGAACGTCCTTTTTGCTGACTGGAGCTCACTTGACTGGAGATGACCTTGTGCTGAGGCTCTGTCAAGGAGATATCTCTGTATACGTCTGTGGAGGGGGCTGTGAGGCCAGAACAGAGAGAAAAGAAGTGCTAATTAAAAAGAGATAACTAAACTTGGACCCATTCCTCTCCACCTCAGTCTTGGCACAACGCTGCTTCTCTGCTTTCCTCCGATTCATCCATCAGTGACATCTCCACGTGCGTGTTGGTTGTGAGCGTTGTGCGAGGATGGAGTTAGGGGATTTCTGATAAATCCTCCCCGCTCTCTTCAAAGGTCACTGGTTCAATCCAGCAAAACTAAAGAGGAAACAAATGCCCGAAGAGCAGAAATCCTCAAACGTGTCACATCAAATCATGAAGGAGAAGCTAATGGGACAGAGCCGCTTGGTTAGAGCATGTGTGTTCTGCTCTGTATCATTAATTTACTGATGTTAAATATTTCAGTGGGTAACTTTCAGGGCTTCCAGGACTATCCTAGTGGCTGTGATCACAAATTATTTATCTGTGGTGCTTGAACAAGAAAAGCCTTTCCGAACAAAGGCGTTTCTGTAGCTCTTGCTGGTGTTTTGCCTTTCAGCTGACTCCCTCTGCCTTCCTGAAGGAGATGTCTCTCACCACTGAGCAGAGGCTGGCCAGCACTCGGGAGATGAGGCGGCCCCGGATTATCCAGCTTCTAGACATGAGTGAAAGCTCCCATCACAAGGTAGACCTTTTCCTGCCCTTTTCTTTGCCGTTTGATGTGACATTTGAAGAGGGTGCGTGCTTGTGACAGGCTCGCCTCCAGCTTATCTAAATACCTCGGCGACTAGGTCCTGTTGTCCTTTCAGACTGGTGGTGGAGTTCTGTCTGCTGGGGGGGGAAAAAGTAAAACATTTTTCCCTGGTGAGATGCTGAAGTCCTGATCAGCGCTAAGCCAATATAAATAACCTCTGCTGAAGTTGGGTTTTCTTGGGTTTAGCTGCCATTGCTAAAGCACGATGCCGGGAGAAGGCTGGGGCAGGACGCAAGGGCACGAGCTTGCCGTTTGCCACCCTCCCTCTGAAACAGCCACCTCCTCTCTCGCTCTGTAGTCGCTGTCAGACGCTCGGGGTCACGAGACCCTCAACGGTGGCAGCATTGACCTTTGGAGCCTGCGGGCCCTATGGTAATTACTCCGGATGTAACAAAACCGATTAGCAATAATGCTGTGGGTTGGAACAACGTGTGTGACCCTTAAAAAAAAAAAGGGTGTTAGGTTTGGAGGCTGCAGGATCCTGCCAGAGGTACAGGGGCATCGCCGCGGGCAGAGGGGGGTGGATGTGCTTTATCTGGATCAGTGTTTACTTAGATGTATGTTTAAAGCTGGTGCTTTTACAGGACTGCTCAGTATGACACAGTCCAAATGGGTAGATTACTGAGGTAGGCTGTTAAGCGGAAAATTGCCAGCAAGAGACCTGTAACAAATTGGTTAAGGATTGCCCTAGACAGCGCGGGAGGTTGGGAACGCGTCAGACGAGTGAACAAATAACTGGCAGTGTGCTGCAGCTACCGGCTTCAGCGTGACTGTGACTTCTGTGGAGAAAGCAGGAGACCTGCCGGTGTCTTTCGAGTGGGAACGGTGCGGCTGGAAGAGGGGAGACAAAGCAGGGAGGAATTTCTCAAAGTAATCCCTCTGTTCTGAAAGTGTTTGCTGTTTGGGTATATTTTCAGATGTGCTTCTGCAGTGGTATTAAATAAAACAGCAATAATAGAATACAATAAAGAATCCATTTAAAGCTCATGGAAAAAGGAACTAAAAAGGCTAGTCTTATTCAAGATGCTCAGTAACGCTGAGAAAAAAGCAGAACCTTATCATCATCCAGCATTCACCTCGCTCGTCTCTTTCCTAACTACTGTGTTACCTTCTTTTTGGCCTTACCTCCCCTGGTGCTGTTCTCTCCTCACTGGTTTCTAGGCTCTATGTCAAAAAAAGATATTTGGGGATGTGTGGGACTCGGTCTCTCTGTCTCAGAGTAAAGATCATCCCAAAATTGTCTCCTGTGGAGTCTCATGTAAATTCTTGGGTGTCGTTTGCTCTGTGAATGCTCGTGGCTCTTTCAGCGCGTGCTCTGGAGCTGTGTGACCACGCTAGCGCAGGGCTCTGCTCGAGGTACGCGCCGCCTTGCATTTTGGAGAAGGAAACCTGGAGAAACACCTAAAAGAGCTTCTTAGCTTGAGCTTGCTCAACGTGGCCAATGTAGGATTCGTGCTCGTGAATCTTCCTCCCAACAGCTGAACCTCTCTCCGCTCTGTCTTGCCTCTCCAGTTCTCAGCGGTTGACCTGGACCAGAGCTTGTTTCAGCCTTTCCCATCAGAGGTGGTATTCCAGAGCTACGTGCCCTGCGAGGTCTACGAAGTGCCGCTGGTTCTGAGGAACAACGACAAGGTGAGTGCCGGGATGCGGAGGTTTAACGCTGTGTTGGAGGAGAACAGTGTAATTCGTGTGGTGTACAGCATAGCAAGCTGTCTGCTGCAGCACAACGTGTCCAGAATAAAATGTCTCACCACCTTTATTTTGCAAGATGGTGGAAATGTTCCCATGCTGGGGAATTCTCCCCCTCATTTTGGGGGTATCTAACCCAAAGGAGCTTTTCTAGTCAGCATCCTCCCCCTTGAAAGCCCCGGACTGATGGGAAAGCTGAGGGCCGTACAGCTCTTACCTGCTCTCATGCTTTACCTCGAGGATGGACCGTGTCCTGGTGGCTCCTCGGTTACTCTTGGTTTCTGGGAGGGCACCTCTGCCTCTCGCAGCCTGCTCAGCCGGCTCTGTGCAGCTTGCTGTCAAAGCACAGGGCTGAGTCTTCTCTGCTTTACGCTGGAATAAGTTATAATTAGTGGCATTAGCACTCCAGGAAAGGCGTTTTGAAACAGCAGTGGAAAGAGACTGATTTAGCAGAAGCAGTGGGAGGCCTTTAGGTGCCACTTAAGGCTCCTGCTAAGCTTAATTCGGTTCTGCTCGGGTTTTTCTAAGACAACGTGGCTCTCTGCTTTCCCTTCGGAGAACCACAGCACATCTGGAGTAATATGCTCTTGAAGGTCTCCACCTTTACTTGGAAAAAAAAAAGTGATCATTTTGAGATTTCCCAAGAAAGTTGAGAAGGGAAAAGTTGAAAAATGTCAGCAATTTTGTTCTGCTGTAAAGAGGAAAATTGAGACCTTTTGGATTTCAGCAGGGGAAACATTTGCTCGAATGAGGCATGTGCCAAGAGCAAGCTGGTGGGAAAAGACAGGAGGGAGGAAAGGAGCTGAGTTAGAAGGTGTTCTGGGAGAGAACATTGTACGCACAAGGGTTTCTCTTGACACGTAACAGTAAGTGTACTGGAAGCAGAGAAAGGTCAGGAAAAGAAAGGTGTAATTAAAGGTACTGTTCTGTAATGAAGAATGATGTACAGGTGAGAGGAGGGCAGGGTGGGAAGGTGGAAGAGCACATGAGAGCGGATGATTTAACCCCCTCCCCAAATCTACCTGTTGGGGGAAACAAGTGGAGGGAAAACTGTTGGGGCATTTTTGCAGGTGGACAAACAGCGAGAGAAGTCAAAGTATATTCTGAGATAACAGGTTTTGACAGGGACATGGTTGAAAATAGAAGACCCTTTGGCAAGGGAGGATGCAGGTGTGGTCCCTCGGTTATTCCTGGAGGGTACCGCGCCATTCCTGGTCTGGAGTTTAGCTTGGGAATATTGGAAAGATGCAGCGTGGATGCCCACGCCCGAGGGATACCATTTGTGCGGTCCACACTGTTTCTGGGCACTCTTTGCTGCAGGCATCCTCTTTCCTGATTAAAATGTGCCTCAGTTTCTCTTTTTTCCTATGGCTCTGCTTCGTTCCCACTAAGTCTTTTGGCTTCAGCTGCTCCATTATCCATGTGGCACTTCAAAATGTTTCTCTTTGCCAAGTACCAGCCAACAGGCAGACAGTTAATTTGCTCTATTCATGCTTCCTCAAGTGGAAAAACACATCTGCATCAACATTTCTGCCATTCCCAGTAAAAAATAATAAACTTGTACAGCTGCACCTTGGGATTTGTATGCCCTGTAGAGGGGCAGCAATGTGTGAACTGTTGTTTTTTTTTCCGAAATGAATTCATTTTGAAGCTGAAGACGGCAACCATTGGACAGCACTCCTGTAAAAGTAAGATCAGCTCTAAGGAAAATCCTTGACATATTTAAGTACACAAAGATAGAGATGGTAGTCCCAAGAGAGGTTGTTATATTCTAATTTTGTTGGCTTTTGGTAATGTCCTGGAGAAAAGCAACGTTGTGCTCTGTCTCAGAGTTTTCTCACCAGTTTCCCAGACTCTGCACGGTAGCCTGAGTTGTCTGCTCCATAAAAATCCAGGTAACAGCAAACTAGATTCTAAACAGAAGCTCTGTAATCATTCCAATACAGAAATGCTTTGGTACATACTTACTGCTCTTACCTGTGTGTTGTAAAATTGCTTTTGCTGTCTTCAGGCTGCTCCTCACCACCCTCAAAGATGTTCTGGGTGGCTTTTTGTTTGTGTGCTCATCTCCCAAGGGGCTTGGTGACCAAAATGTTTGTCTGCAGTGTGAAATTGGCTCCTGGAACTCGCTGCCCCGGGGTATTTCTGGCAGCAAAGGGTGTTTGGAGAGTTCAGGACTGCCTTGGCCATGGGTTATCAGGCTCGGGTGGGTGGTGCAGAATGAATCTCCATTTTTCCCGAGCCTCCTGTGGGTTCGTTGTTTACCAGTGAAGCTGCCTCTCAAAATCACCCGTTTTAGACTTTGAGACTTGGAGCTCAGGAGTTGATGTATGTGTGTGTGTTAGAAAATGCCTGTTTGCTGTCTCTCTGCTTGTGGTATCCCAGAGGGCAGAAACTTGCAGCGAGGTGCCTGCAGGGACTCCCGGGTGTGGGGAGGAATTCCCAGAAATCTGCCTTGCCTCCACCGGCAGCTGCCTGGCTACAATCAGCAGGCAGCAAGAGCCTCCGGAGAACTGAGATTGGCTTTTAATAATGAAACCACACTGTGAGTCAGTGCTGGTCACGTATCTCAAGGCAGAAAATGCCTTCGAAGCCCATAATTGATAGGCACAGCCTGGGGGGTCATCTGGCTTTTTGTCATTTTGGCAAGTTGACTGCTCTCATCTTCTGCATCAGCCTTTCCTTGTAGAGCATCGTGCTTCTTCCTCGCTTCTTTACAGCCTCCTTTGAATTCCCTTCGCCATCTCCTTGTTTCTGGGGTTGTCTCTTCGTCTTCCTGTGTTCCTCCTTTAGCTCTTCAGGTTTGCTTTTATTCCCAGTAAGGTCTCCTCCTCTTGCTGGTCTACCCACAGGACTCTGTAGCACCGCAGCTTGACTGCCCCCCTCAAACCCAGTGTATTAGAAGTGAATTTCTTCCTTCCTCCAGTATAACACATCCTGTTTTGCCTTCAGATAGTACATTCCCCCTCTGGAGACATGACTGCGTGGATGTGTGCAGGCAGAAGCAAGCAGGTTCTTTGGGCTTGTTGAATGTGGGGGATGACTTGATTCAGGTATTATATCTGCATTCTGCTGGTGTCTTACTTGCTCGGTGGTTCCTTCATGGCAGGGCGTTGTCCTACTGCCTCCAGCCTAGAGCGATTTCAAGTTCATCCTTGTGTTTTACACGCATGTACCTTCAGAGCTCAAAGTGCTTTGGAAAGGTGGTTAAGGAAGGATGTCACCAAGGCATGGCCAAGTCTCTTCTGCTTATGTTTCCACAAGTGGCAAAATCAGTTTTGTGTCTTTTCTGCAGGTTCCTCGGCTGGTGAAGGTCACCTTGGAGAGCTCACCTTATTTCAAGTTGATCAGCCCCAATGCTGCGTGCCGTAAGGTAGCACCTGGCATGCCTTCAACTTACCGCATCCTTTTCACCCCCGAGGAGAACAAGGTGAGACCGGAGATCCCAAGAGGTTGGTGCCTTCAGTGAAAGGTGAACGAACAGGGCATCTGGTGTGGGTTTTGAGGAACTGTCCTGCCTTCAGTAGAGTTGTACTGGATTTAGAACTGGGGGAAACTCTTTCCCGATGGTGAAGACTGTGCTCTCACAGGTTGGAGGCTCTTACATGTTTCAGACTGTTTTTATCCTTCAGCGTTGGGATATTTAATGTCTGTTGGCTTCAGGGATGAGAGAGTCTCTGGTGGGCTGACCTCTCAAGGTGTTGGTTTCCAGTGTCTGTCCATTGCAGCATAATTATGCGTTTGCTCCGTTAATTATAAATACAAAAATCTGTTTAAAAGCGACCTGTTATTTGGAGGACCTTTGAAACCTGGAGTCATCTTCACATACATCATGTTGGACACAGTAGTGAGACAGCTGAAGGTTATGTCTAAAGTCATCACCTTTTTTTGCAGGTTGGTTGTAGCCCCTGCTGCAGTCAGGCAGGCTGCAGCTTCTCGCGTCGTGGCATTGCACGGTGCTGCCAGCCGCTGCAGCAGGGATTAATGGGCTGCGCTTTCCCTCCCCGCGCTTTCTTGAGCGTTCACGAGGGAGGATGCACGTGGAACCGCAGGAAAATGGCAGGGACGGGTGTTGATAAGATGTTTAGCCATCTTTCTACTCAATGCTAGGGGTTTAATTATTATGGAAAATACTAGAGGAACAGACAGATCCAGAGAGCTTTTCTCTTTCCCATCTGGCAGCCACTTCCCTCCCTCACCCTGGACCGGAGCAAAGATGATGCTTTTTCATACCCTCTGTTTTCGAGCCTTGCAGCTGTGCTGTCCCTGCGGATACGCGCCTGCCTGCCATCCAGCTGCGAGCCTGGGGAGAGGGAGCCGGCCTGGCACAGACACGCTGAGCTCTTAAATGGCCTTAACTCAGCAGGAGGTTGGTGCTGTAGGTGATTTTTGAGACATCTGCCTGAAAAGAGCATGTATAGACAAGGTGAGGGGATAGCTCTGAGCCAGCTGATGTTTCTGCACCAGGCCAGAGGTGCAGGATCGCTTTGGGCATAGCTGTTTTCTCATCTTCCATTTGCTGCTTAGATTTAGTTCAACACTTTGTCCGCAGCGTGGATATAGAAAACCAAAGAGGAAATGCCCCGTGGTTGCTAGCTCCCCGTGCTTGTGAGATAATCTGTTCCTTTGTAGGGACTGAGGAATTATTTAACTTCATTAATATTTAGGGTAAAAATGATGTTGGCCTAGGGCAGTTCTCCAAACTACCCAAGTGACACGAGAGCTTAATCTCACTGAGGTAAGCTTTGCAAAGTACACTGGTGCCTTTAAAATGTGATTTATTAGTGTTCGTTAGTGTTCAGGTTTGGGGTGGAAGGGGTAAATTGGTGCCCATGAAGGGCAAAGTGCTGCTCTTCAAGTTCAGAGAGGCAGCAGAGCAACACATGACCATCACCACAAATAGAAGTCGGGTGAGATAACCCCGAGAGCACCAATGTCTGATACTTTGTCCTTTGTCTCGCCCTCAAACCGATGAGTGTGTGGCATAGGGAGCTCCATCAGCGAGAGGTCCTCTGCACAGCTTCAGCGACGTCCGGGCGGTTTCTGCCAAACAGGGTTTCGTGCCCCTTGCAGGGGTTGTGCAGGGTGTCGGGAGAGGGGCACGTGCTGCTCGGTGAGGACCACGCGGGCATTTGTACAGCAGAATCAGAATTTTGTGCAAATGGAACGTTTCGTCTCGTACTTGATGGAGCGTGAGTCAGCGAAGTACCGGAGCACTGTAGCTCAGCTAGGAATGCATCGATAGCGCAGTCGGGAGGTGCACGGCACCTTGCAAACGCCTCAGCAAAGAGCCGGGCTCTGGGAAATGGTTCTGTAAAGCCGCCTGCTACCTTTGCACAACCCTGCTCCGTGATCTGCAAGGGATTGTGGATAACCCAGCGGATTGGGATGCGGGTGCGAACCCCTCCGTCAGGCTTGGTGGAATAACCAGGGCTCCTGGGGTGGAGCGGGTTTATGTAATTCTCTTGTTTTGAATTTGTTCTTCCCTGGAGTAAGTCTGGCTTGAGCGAAGTAATTCCTGATTCACGGGAGGAAAATTGCAGCTCAGCCCTAAATAAAAGGACCGTGTGAGTTGTCGGTGGCTGAAATGCCATGTGCCATGTAGTCCTTTCTTGAAAAATGAGCAATTTCTTATTGTCTCTCAGTCATTTGGGAATGGGCCACATGATTGGACTGTCAGAAAGTAAATAAATAGCTGCTCTGTGTCTTTGTTTATTGGCACTTGCGTTATAAATATGAAATGCTAATTTTTCTGCTGGGCAACATTTCCAATTAGTTGGGAATTGCTGCTTCTGATTTAGACATTTCTGGTTTACGGCTCCGGTTGTACAGCGTGGGTGTTCTCTTGCCACCCTGCGTTCCCGCGTGTCCTTCGCATTATGGTCTGACAGCCTCTGCCTAATTGGAAACCATTGTGGAAGTGACTGGCAAACGAACAGCAGACAGGAATATGTCCATTTGTGTGTCCTTCAGGCTTATTAATAGTTTATCTTCAAGGAAGAAGGAAGCAAGAAGCCTATAAAAACATGGCACAGCTTATTCTGTTTCGTCCCCTTGCTCTTTTTGCTGTAGCAATACAATATTTTCAGGCAATACAAGTTCAGTCTGTAAGGTTTGCAAAATTCATTACTGATGCTCAGTGGAGACTGAATTAATGCTCATTGATTAATATGAAATATGACAGGACGATGAGTTATTGCGTTACTGAAATTAACTCCTTTAAAATTCAGCCCAGCCCTGTTAGATGTTTTGCAGCATGCAGAAGCTGTTCCAAGTGTACTTTTCAGATGACTCTTGGGGGGGGGGAGAGGAAAGGGGCAGAAGATCAAGGCGAACGGCCCTGTGCAAAATGAACCGGAATGAAGTATTTAGGATCGGTTATGCAGCAAAACTGAGGTCTGAGTTTGCCGTAGCGGGCAGTTAAGGTTGGTATCGCTGCGACAGGAATTAATGTTCGCCTGAGTTTCCAAAGAGCCTGAACTGACGCCTCCGAGACAAGAAGTTGCTTTCATCTCAGTGGATGTGAATTCGAACGCCAGTGGTGACGTGGAAGGCTGGAGCTTGTAACTTATTGCTTATCAAAGGGGAGGAAGAGAAGAGGAACTGTTGTACAATCATCTGTGTTTTCCTTGAAATTGGGAGGAGTTGTATGAAGGATGAAGTTGTATTTTCATGAAAATCTATAGCCTGAAGCTGTGTCTAAACGCAGTCTTAAAGCGCAGAAGTGATGCAACCCCTGTCTTGCCCAGGCATGGTTATTTAGAAACCTGGTTTGAAACAGTCTGAGGATTTGCAGTTGCAAAGTAAAACAAGGCTGTAAACTGGTTTCAACCGTACCCGTAGATTGTAAGCTTTGCTGAGCCCAGCTTTATGTGGGAAGCGATGTCCCAGGGCATCCCTGGGAGGAGGGCTCGGCACACAACGTGCTTTTGCGTGAATGGCAAGAGGCAGCTTTCTCAAGGTCATGGTTGTCTCTGACACCAGATCCTTGTTGTGTTGGCCTTGCCTTCATGTACCTGGAGAAGTCTTAGAGCCCCTTCCAGTCCCTGCAGGGGCTCCAGGAAAGCTGGAGAGGGGCTGGTGACAAGGGCAGGGAGTGACAGGCCAAGGGGAATGGCCTGAAGCTGCAGGAGGGGAGATGGAGATGGGATGTGAGGCAGAAATCCTTCCCTGTGAGGGTGCTGAGGCCCTGGCACAGGGTGCCCAGAGAAGCTGTGGCTGCCCCTGGCTCCCTGGCAGTGTTGAAGGCCAGGTTGGATGGGGCTTTGGGCAACCTGGGCTGGTGGAGGGTGTCCCTGCCCATGGCAGGGGGGGTGGGACTGGATGGGCTGTGAGGTCCCTGTCCCCGTGCGTTGCTGCGCAGGCAGTCCCGGTGCCCCTCACCAGCCATGGAGCTGGGAAGGCTGCCTGTGCCTGCTTTGGGGGGGAGATTTATTCCTCGGGCTCCTCCTCACATTGCTGTTGATCCCCTTGCTCCTTAGCAATGACAATGACTTGAAAATGATTTCCTTTCATTTCCCTCAAATACCTCCAATTGTTGAAGTTTCTTTTTTCTTTATCCCCCTGCTGATCTGAACTCCTTGCATCCTCCTCTGTCTACCTGGCATCTGGAAGGGAGAGATAAGTAAATATGGCATGCCAAGATTTAATAAGGCACGCAGCTTTCAATTGGATTTACAATGCCTTTGTTACAGTAGTGTGGCCAAAATAATAATAATAAAAAAAAATCAGCATTTTTCATTTGCTAATGCAATTTGTGAAGATCTAAATGGTTCAGGACATGAAGTACCCAGATAATAGGTGCTTTAAATTCACATGGGCTGCCCATAGCTTTTATTTTAGAGGGCTTAAGCTGCGAGATTGAGTACAAAATTGCTAATTCAGAAGGACTTGCTGAAGATGAAACGCTCTCCTGAAATGTGATATTCAATTCTGCAGGTAGTTTGCCGCAGTTCCTTTCCTGGTATTTTACCTTCCAAATCTCAGAAGCAAAAGCCCTTCTGCAATTTCCAGTGTGAATATTTGAGATGTCTAGAGGGAAAAAAAAAAAAGGAATCCTTCTTTATTCTTTTTACATCTTGGATGTGACAGCATCTGCAACCTTAAACCCCGGCTGAGCAAGCGGTTGGTAGGCACTGGGCATTAGCTGTTGTGTCAAAGCAATAGCTACGTGTCTGCGCCTCGTCGGGCTGCCTTACGTCCCTTCCAGAAGTCCCTTCTAGGCTTGGAGAGGACAGGGATGGGAGCAGGAAATCCCAAGCACAGAGGAATCTGAATCGGTTCCGGTTAAGGGAGTTTGCTGCTGCGTGCAATTCCTAAATCAAATATTTTATAATTGTTGAAGCAGCAAGCAGACAATCTCAAATGAGTTAAAAGCATTGGGGAGGGGGAAGCTCAGGACAGCAAGTGAGTGATAAGAGGCAGAGCTTTTATCAACTTGTCAATAAGAGCTGCTGGAGGTAATGGCTCCTGGCCCTGCTGCGACAGCGTTAGCACCGATTTCAGCGGGGGCAAGGGGATGCTCAGCACAGCGATGCCACGCCGTACATCTGGAGATCGAGCTGCTCAACCCCACAGTAAAATGATTTCGGTGGCTTAATTCGCCTTCCTACTGCTAAATGCCAGACAGCTTGGGGGGGACACAGGATGACGAGCGTCTGGCTCTTTTCTGAACAAGCCAAGGGTTGGGAATAGCACAGTTTGCTCTCGTAGGGATGTCTGCGTGTCTCCGGCTTGCGGCTCCGCGTAGCACCTGCTTCAGGAAGGCACACAAACAAGGCGCTTATTCTAGAGACCTTACAAGAGAGATGTTAAGGCATCATCCGTGCCAGAATATGCAGCAGAGAGAAAGCGAAGCTATCGCCTGCATCCCCTGAGGCTAGGATGAGATGTAAAGGGAAATTTGAGATTAGACGCAGGAAGAACTCTCGTTAAGTCTCGGGTAGAGCTGGAACAGGCTGCTGAGGGCAGGGGTGGAATTGTTAGTGCTTTTTAAGTACTTGTCAAACATCTCTCCAGAGTAGTTTGGGTATAGAGCAGAGCCAGTTGTGGGGTGGGGAGGTGGATCAGCCAGCCTTGTACGGGTGTGTGTCCCCAGCCTTGTCCCTGCGATGCTATGGGAAGGGCTGGGAAACACACATGTACCCTACGCTCACCTGACATTAAACCAATTATCGTCTCCACCTCATTAAGTATTTCACCAGAGACTGACTGTCGATCGTGCACGTGGCAAAGTCCTGTTGGAAACGTAGCTGAGCATCCCCTGCCAAGCTTCAACGAGGTCGCTGCGGTGCTGGGATTGGAGCTAGTGCCGTGGCACAACTGGGTTCTCACTGGTGCCTTTATTAGTCTGCAGCGGTGATGGAAGCAGGTTCTTGTTACTGCTGTAATTCCTTACATGAAATTATTCTATTTTGGTGCCTCAGCATCAAAGTATCAGATAACTTTTGTCTGGTTCTGCCAGCTTGCTGCAAAAGCAGCTGAATCAGTGAGGTTGTTTCTTCTCTGCAAGTTAACAGCCCTGTCCGAGTCATGCTGGAATGAAAGGTCATTAAGGTAAAAAGGACCATTACATTATTGAACGCTACTGCTAGTCGTAGAAAACAGCAGTTTTTCTTCTGCCGTGGGGATAGTTCTAAATGTCCTGTGCTGAGATTGTTTCTTTCCCCTCAGGATTACTTCCACCAGCTCACCTGCATCACAGAAAGGGAAAAGTTTATTGTGCCAATCCGAGCTATTGGTGCCCGAGCTATCCTGGACTTCCCTGACCAGCTCAACTTCTCCGTCTGTCCAGTCAAATACGGCACGCAGAAGACTCTGCTGGTTCGCAACATCGGTAATCGGGAGGCCCGCTACTGCATCAGCACTCAGAGGTACAGGAGCTCCTCTTTTATTTGTGTAAAACACCGAGGAGTGATAATATAGTTGGTAAACAGTAACAAAAAGGAACCAGAGCATCTGAGCTTCAAGCTGAGGCTTCAAAACCACTTCAGCCCCAAACCAGAGTGCTAATGAGGGCACAGGCAAAAGATGCAGCAAGTCTTTGGTGCATGGGTCGGGGGCATTTTTTTTTCTAGAGTTTTATCTCTCCCAGATTACCTGGAGAGTGCTAGAATAGGTTAGCCGCTAGCTTGCAACCTCCTGAAATGGTTACACACCGCTGTCAGCCAAATACACCCGTTCTCTGGGGGGATGGAGGCACAAGCACATGGTATTCCGGTGGTACCCTCATCAAATGCCTGACGTGAATTGTGTTGTGGAGAGCCTGTGCTGCTCCTTTTGCTCTCGGAAGACAGCCACCAGTTTTCCAGTTTGCTGAATTGGAGAGGGTAGTGCCTTTTTGACACCGCATCTGCAAGGAAGCCGGTTTGGTTGGCTGGTAATTAGTTGAGAGTTGTTTGGTCCTGGAGGGCTTGGTGTAGGAGCTGAGGTCAAGAATGCAGCAAAGACCTGCTCTCTGGCTTGGTGCACCTGAGTTGCTTCAGTTTTTTCCCCAAGAAAACAGAAAACAGGGCTCAAAAGAAGAATTTTTACTTTTCTCCTGTGAGGGTCCAAGAGAAGTTTCCACCAAAGCCTGGCAAAGCTATTTAAGCAGGCTTGTAGGATGCTATTTAAGCAGGCTGCTGCTTTTCACTGTGGAAAATACGTAGGCAGGAACTTGTAAATCACTGTAGATATTTCCTCTGGGATTTCCAGATCTAGTTGTCACCACCAAAATAAATACCCCGTAAATGTCTAGCATCTTTTTGCAATATGCTTACCAACTATTGAGCGATACAGCCTATGTTGAATCTTGCTTAGGGATTTTTAAGAGTTTTCGAACTTCAGCAATCGAATATTTCAGTCCTGATTTGCACGAATGAAATGGGAAGCATTGCAAAAGTTGTATTTCAAACTACACAAAAAAAGCTTAATTCTGAATAACTGGATTGCATGTGTATGGAGATCAAAAGCTGATATGATTTCCCTTTTGTCAGCTGAGGGCATCTGTCATCTCTTCCATTTCGTTATGAACTTCTGAAAGCCAGTTTGAAATTTCAAACCGATGATTTAAATCTTTGAATATAAGCAGCATTTTATTATAATTGTCACCTCCACTTTCATTCAGATTTCTTTTTAAATACTCTGAAGTTTCTGTGTTTCTGCTCTCTTTTTTGCTTGAAGTGTTCAGCAAAAGGTCATTATGAATTCTTCTCTAGGAACTTTCTTAAAGGTTGAGTTCCTCTAAGCCTGTCTGTCTACCATCTGCCTGTACACATGTGCACAGATGTATAGGAAATACAAGAAATTTTGGGGAATATGTGAAATGGAATTGGGCTGATTTAAGAGAGAAAATCCTAGACTAACTTTGGAAGGGACCTCTGGAGATCACCTGAGCGAACATCCTGCTCAAATCAGAGCATTGTCAAAGTTTGATCAGGTTTGCAAGTAACACCGCAAGCAAGATCAAGTAAGACCAACCTTCATCTTTCCTTCTCAAGACTGTACAAACCCATTTACCTTGGTGTCTCCCGGCATGTCCTGTGCTCCAGCCCCAAAGGTCCTCTTCTGTAGAAATGCTTTCTATCCCGTCAGTGCCCAGCCTGTACTAGGGGTTATTCCATCCCAAATACAGGACTTTGCGTTTCCCATCCCTGAATGATGTGAAGTTCACATCAGCCTATTTCTCCAGCCTGTGGTGGTCCCGCTGAATAGCCCACCAGCCCTCTGGTGTGTCGACTAGTTTGGTATCCTCCACCAAATTTTGAGTGTTCCCTCCTGTTGACCAGGTCAGGATGTCCCCTTGCAGCACAAGACCAGAACTACCACGTTCTCTCTATGCGATGAGGCCGTGGTGTGCCAGGAGTGGTTATTCCAGCCGGTGCTGGGGACCCTATTGCATGACACATCGTCATTGCATTGCGCCGACTCTCTTCTTGCTCTGAGTGCCTCTGGACCCTCTACCACTTCTGAA
The DNA here is from genome assembly GCF_028858705.1 of Grus americana. Classification (NCBI taxonomy): domain Eukaryota; kingdom Metazoa; phylum Chordata; class Aves; order Gruiformes; family Gruidae; genus Grus; species Grus americana. Next base: position 21,546,928 of record NC_072864.1, on the reverse strand, counting down.
CTTCCATGTGAATGACTGAGTCTCTTGATAGCACCGATCAACGGTTGGTTCCTTGCTTGTTGTGCTGTGAGAAGTTGCTCAGTTACCTACTGCTGAGGTCCCACGTGAGCCCTTTGGTTCTAGCAACCCCAGCAGAAAAGATTTGGCCTCCTGGCTGACATGACAAGTTGACTTGAGAATCCAACCGATACACCATTCCACAGGCCTGGGAGACCATTGGCTGGCAATTGTCTTTGTACAAATCTATTTACAGAGGCTTTCACAAGAAGCCGTTCCCCTACTAATGTTAGGGGATTAATTTCCCTGTTACTGAGGTTGTAAAAAAAGCTGCATCATTATTAACAGAGGTAGTAAAGCTTTTAATTTAATGTCACTAATTCTTTTGAATGACTTCTATAATAACTTGATGATTAATTATTATCACGGAACACTTAAAAAACTGTGCTTTGGAAATGAATGACTTGTTCCCTGTCCTGGAGAGCTCAGAGCGTAAATACGAGATGCAGTAACGGAGAGTTATGGCATAGGTGCCAGGGGAAAGGGGTGCTGCCTTACAGACTTAAATTCGGGTCTGGTTTAGTCTGTTCTTGTTTGGCGGAGAATTTAAGCAGCCAAAGTTGAATGTGTGCTTAACTTTTGCTGAGTAAGGATGTGGTGTTGTGTTAAAGCCAGTGTTAACACCGCATGATAGCGTTGGTGTGTGGTGACGTGTACAGGCACACGTGTAGGGGAGGAGGAGGAGGAGTAGTGGAGTAGAAGGGAATGAGAGATTTGTGTAAGTGTGTAGACCCATCAGCTGGCCTCTCTATCCATTAATCTCTATATAATTTAAACTTTTGGGTTAGTTGATGCGACTTCTGTTTCTGACCTGAGCGAATTCAGGCTCGTGCCCGTTCACAAGCCAGCTGCCGATGCCACCGTTTCCTAGTCCACTGTCCTGCTCAGACCGCTTTTCTTTGCCTCCCCTCTGGATTCCCCTCTCTGGCACCAAGCGTAACCGTTCCGCTCTCGCCTCAGCGCGTTTTTCAGCCCGTCTCCAATCCCAGCCTTTCCTCGCAGTACCGAGAGCTCGGCTCTTACATCTGATGACATTCCTTGCCTGCTACTCGTTTGTCTAAGGTCTTAGATGTTTTCTGTTGTGTTTTTCACTCCAAGGAGAAGCTCTTAAGTGAATCCGTGGGGCCAATTCAGCATCCTTCTGTTCCTCGTTCAGAGCTCTCCCTTGCCACGGTAGCTCCCAGAAAACACGTTCACATTTTGACCACTTTTTCATAAAAAAAACCCCCAAAACCCACCAAAGCACTCCCCATTATTCAGCCTGGCTTTGTGCCTGTCCTCCCTCCGCATGTTCATACCCAGCTCTTAACCGCATCGCTTGGTAATAAAAAATAACAATAGTATAAATATAGAAAGTCTCTTCCTGTCGTTCTCATTGTTAAGGCAGGATAATGAGTTTCTTCTCCGTGACATTCACGGAGATAAATGTCATTCCAGTAGGTTTGAGCTGAAAATGGTGTCTGGGAGCAGATCTCAGTGCAGGGCTGCCTTTTCCTGACGTGACAGACATTGTGCTGTGCTGTGGGGCTGAAGAGGATCAGTCTGAGATCAGATCCGTTTAGGAATGTCCCCACCAAGCTCTGAAAGCTCAGGAAATTATCCTGCAAGGCAGAGTGCTCAGACATCCCCTGCATCCCTCCCTATAGTACCCATATACTATGTGGAGGTGTGGGACTGGGGAGTTACTACAGGATGTACAAAGACCATCCAAGGAGGTGAAAATAGAGCCTAGGTGCAGTGGAAGAGGGAAAGGTTGAGCCTTGGATGCTTTGACCTAACAGACTGGGTTCACCGGAATAGTTATACCGCTTAACTTTGGCTGTTATACCATTGCTAAGAAGTGATATATGCTAAGATTAAATGATCTTTGGCTTTTTTTGCCTCCAAGAGGTCTTAGTGGACAGATGAGGCAATTCAATCACCGGTAATTTTACTGTCGTCTTTGGGGTTGGAGGTAGCTTTTAATGAAATCGATTCTCCCAAACTCAAATGATTTTATAACACAAATTAAGGCACCAGTAGACCAAAGAGAGCCTGGCTGTAGAGGATAAACGTACCATGGGACTTGTAGTATGTTGCAGCCTCCTTGCACACTGCATTTACCAAACGTATGGCTGCAGGAGAAGAGGAGGCGTGGGGGTTTGAGAGAGTTGCCAGCTTTGTTCACTTGTGTTTCTAAACTGTGTCACGAGTATTTGGCCCTTGGTATCCTCATGAGACGTAACTTTTGGTCAGCTCTGTCAAGATACACGGTGAAAGTAAGCAAGATGTAAATTTGAAAACACATAATTAGGAAATTGCTTACAAATCTAGTGTTGCGCTCTTTCTGAAGGACAATAATAGGCAAGATCTCAGCAGGCACTGGTGGGAAGGTCTCTCCCTAGATTGGCATGGCTAGGTGAGGTTGTACAAGCTGGGGATTGCAAGGTACCGTTGGGAGATCTGGACCTGTGAAGGTTTAGATGTCGTACAACAAAGCAAGCATACAAATGGACATAGTTAAAAAGCATGTCAGAAGAAAACAAGCTATTAAAAAACCCTGCCAAACCTTATCGTTCCTGTCTTTCAGGAGCAGCAGTGATTCATTAAAAGAGTAGATCTAACAGGACGCGAATTATCTTAAAGAACAGCTTGCAATTAATGGATAACAGGCCAAAGTTTAGCCTGCCAGCTTCATCTCTTGGCAGTGGTTTCCATTTGGCTATTGCAATGTGTCAGGGATGTCTCCTTAGCATCTCTTCTTATCTGTAGGCTGCAGGGAACAGCTTAGTGATGTCGACTGAAATTCAGAGGAGTTAAGTTTAACCATGGAGCTTGCATCTTTGGAGAACCAGGGCTATTTGAGGGCTAACGAGCTCCTGCTACAGCAGTAGCAGAGTTGTCTTGTGGCTACAGCCCACAGTGGGATGTAGGAGATGAAATATCTGATCTGTGCTCGGTTTCTCAGTCCTGAGAACCGAGTCCTAAATTTGGTTGGATCTTCTTCTTCTGATAATTTGAAAATACGAAGATATCTTCTTTCTCAGACATCCCCTGAAGTCCCCCCCAGGAGTGTTATTCCCATCCCAGCCGTCCAAGGGCAGGAGTATGTAGACACAGGGAAGGAGTAGGAAGGTGATGGGATGGGACGTAGTGCTGAAGTGTTGCTGGCGATTCCCCTTAACTAGCAGCTTCTCTGTTCTGGCAAAAGAAAAGGTAAAAAAAAAAAAAAAATTCTGTGCCTTTCCCACACCAGGCAACGATCCCACCCGAGCACCAGCAGTCCTGGCGTAACCATCACTGCAGATGCACGACTGCGTAGAGCAATCCTCTTCTCTCAGAACTCTCAGGTCCAGCACGTAAATGTTGCAGGCCCAGTGCTTCTCCATGTGTGAGTAGCAATGTTCTCACTAGTTGTAATGGGAACAGGTCAGGCCTCTAATTGCAGCAATATCTCCTTAATGAGCAGAAACTTCGGCAATTTCATCAGCTGTCACTACCTACATGACCACGGTTCAGCTTGCGCATGGCTCCAGTTGTTCTCATTATTTTTGTGTGTGGCACGTTGTCTAATCACGGTAAAACTCTCCAGAGCTTGTTTTTAAGGTGACAAATTGACCACCAGCAGAGCACTAAACCAAATAACTTTTGTTTTCTAAGCAGAGGCTGTGCGGGAGCCACGAAGCCCAGCTGCCGTTGTGCAGAAGCACGTTTCATCTGACTTACCCCGCAGTGTTAAAGCGCTGAGTTTTGTGCCTGTCAGCCAAGAGCTGTTTACCTGGTGACAAATCATAATTGCTCGTATTAAATCCAAAGTACACCAACACATTTTCATAATTATTTCCGACACATTGCACAGAATTTGTCTGGTGGGCTGAGCAAACAGGTACAGAGCTTGGATTACAACCCAGAGTCCCAGATTGCGTTGCTTGTGAATACATAGAAAACCGCCTGTTGAACTCGCCTCGATACGCTCCTGGTAACGGTTCTTCATTTAGCCAGGGATTTAATCGTTCCGGCTGTAAATGGTGTACTCCTTTTGTGTCTTGTTTCCATGTCATTGTATCGCTCTAATCTGCTTCTGCACTCGTTCGGATTTTTGTGATTGTTCCTTTTCTTAGAGCAGCTTTCATTGAAATGCTGGGAAAACGTGCCCTTTCTTAGGCTAAACCAGGATATTTTCAAGGTGTAAAAAAAAAAAAAAAGAAAATTCTGCAAATTAAACCATTATTATTCTCCAGTCTTCAAGAGAGACTTTTATTCTCCCTGTCTGATTTCTAGGCTGTAATCTCACTGGAACAGGTATTGCCTTGACATTTGCATCTCTTGAGGTGAGGTTTATAGGTAAAGCAGGAAAAGACTGATTCCTGAGGAAATCAGTGTCAAGTTGTACCTGCAAATAGCTCTTACCATCTCTCTGCTCCTCAAAAACCCTTCACCGATCGTGAAGCAGTTGGACTCCTGAACCTCACTGCAGAGCACTGGCTGCAGAATATGGGGGAGACGAGGTTGGTATAAAATGGTATAAAAATACCATCGGATGGTATAAAAATACTGCTGGATCTTCTGAGGGCTGGATCTCTTCAGAAGTGAGTCGGCAGCTCTGTTTCTGATCCTGTACGTTCTGTTTTTCTTCTCCTGCCTGTGGTTTGTTTGCTCCTTGCTTGCACCGGTGAGCTGAAGCGAACCAGACTGCAGAGGAGATCTAGTCCCCAAATCTGCCACGCTAGTCCTGATGTGCCTGCGTGTCTCTGTTGCAGCCCTTTCTCCGTCCATCCCTCCATGGGGACGCTTGGGATCGGTGACACCATGCAAGTAACAGTGGAGTTCCACCCGCTGAAGACCGGGGATCATTCCAGATCCCTGATGGTTCACTATGACACAGGTAAGTGCCGGGCACTGCGTGGTGCACGCTCTCTGCGTCCTTCAAAACAGAGCCCTTTCTAAGCCAAATAACGTTAAACTTGCTTTGCCAACTACTTCTAAAAGCTTTTCTTTCAAAACCTCTGCGTGTTTCGGTGCTTAGGAGGGCAAAGGCTGAGTCTGCCCTTGTTCTGTATGTCCTGGGCGACCCTGTCGTCAGCACGGTGTTTGTCACCCCGCACCCCCCGTGACAGTCATCTGCCATCGTTCCCCGTCGTCCCAGCCACCTGAATTCCCTCTCCGGGTGTACCTCCCCTGTCCCAGCTTTACCTCAAAGAAAAGTGAAAAATAGTTGGTGTTTAGGGGGTTGTTAAAGTGGATTCCCTCAAACAGGAATGAGACTTTTTTTTTTTGGAATCTGTTTTCCTGGGATTTGCTGAGCGGAGGAAGGAGGAACCTTGATTCTCCATTACAGCGTGCATACTCACGCGTGAAGCTTTATTCCTAGCCAATGCTATGTTTGAAGTATAACACGGGGATGTCTGTCGCACTCTCTCCAGTGCCCGCTGTCTCCTACACACCTCTGTCCCATACGCTGCTTCCCCGTCGTCTTGCCACAGCCCCTTTTTCTACGTTGCCCTCTACATCCCACACTCGACAACGTCAGGACTAAAGCAGCCGGGACTTGAGGGCTCTTGGCATTTGGCAGGAAGAGACAGGTATAAAATTTATACTAGGGTATGAGAAGCCAAGATCGGGCCACAGATGGTTGGACTTGATGGTCTTAGAGGTCTTTTCCAACCTTAAAGATTCTATGATTCTATGAAATACTGTCAGCTTTATAAGTCATTTTAAGAATAAGTGGGGAAAAACTCAAGGCATGTTAAAATGCTTCTGCGGGCCTTGGTTCAGCAGAGGTATCTCGTGATGCTGAACGAGACGCTTTCTCAGTCGTGCGAGTGCGTTTGTGTGTTTCCTCTGGCCTGAAAGAGGCTTGTTCTGTCGCTGCTCCTGGGAAGCACGATGCCCTAACCTGGGTGATGCTGTGATGCTTTAGCCCAGCAGTGAGCATTTTAGTTGTCTTGAGTTTGTAGAGGTTATAAAAATGCTCCTATATCTTCCTAGTGCTCTTTGTAGCCTTATGAGTTATCACAGCTTTGCTCAATATTTTTTGGTTAATGACACATGCAGAGAAGGGGTTTTCTTCACTGAGAGAAGCTCGTGGCTTTGGATAACACTTTCCTGAAAGAAGGACTGAAACTTCAGGTGGAGGAGCACAAAAAGTGCCTCATTTGTATGCATGTGGAGAATCTACGGGATAAAATTCAGAGGGCTAGATCTTTCTCTGGGCTAAATCGGTAGTAACACTAGAGTCTGTAGGGTTTACACTTTGTGACTGAGAAGACTGGGTGAATAATCAGAGCCTGGATCTTGATGGCTTGCTTGGAAAACCTGAATCTTGTTCTTACTGAAACACTTGGATCCTCCAGGGTTAATGTTTGCGTGGATAGGCCACGGGGGCTGGCTCGGAGATGGGCAACCTCCCAGGAACACGTGCGGCTACCTGGGAGATGAACCCAGGATTTCATTCCTGCCTGTCACTACAACGCCACGGTTATTTTTAAATAAACCACGGCTTGAGAAAGGAGAGCAAGGGAATAATTAAGGGATTATCTCTCTAGCTTTGAAGCGTACAAATAAGTAAAAGGCTGCTGAGATTAATTGCTAAAGTGAAACCGAAACATTTAATCAATCAGTCTTAAAAGCTGCTTATTGCAGGTGTAGCGCAGAGCACCAGACAGTATCACCCAACCTCGCCTGGCAAACCCTGGCTAATTTGTCCTGCTCTAAGCCAGACTCCCTGTGCCTCGCATACCAAAGGCAGCCGGGTTGTTCTTCCAGAGCCACCAACAGACTGTTTGTTATGAAACAGAAGCGCTAAGAGCAAAATAGCAGTTTAGGGTGTTGGGAGGCATTTTTCTTGCTTTACTGTGTGTCTGGGTTGACTTGCTCAGAAGTAGTTCTTGATGAACCACACCGTCGTGACTTAGGTGGGATCAGGTGCGTGTTGTATCGCTTTAATGTTTGCTGTCAAATCTGTCCCCAGCGTTGCTGAAGCAAACATAGAGCTCTCTGATGTGAATAAGTCGCAATTTTCCCTTTGCCTGTTGTTTGGTGGCTTTAAATTGTGCACCCTTTAGACTGTGTCCTGGTTAGGAGTTCAGGTACTGTCCCCTGGATGGACTGTATGTGGTGGTGGTCCTGTTGCTACAAACTTTACAGGCGAGCGTGAATAAGATATCTTTGCTGCTAAGAGCATAACAATTTACAATGAAAACTTGACCTTTGGCGCTTTACGTATCCAAACTCTTCCATTTCCCCCATATGTGTGTGTCTGAGTGTGAAAAATCCCAGCCCATCCTGAAACGAAGGTGACTTGGGATGTTCTGGGCTACTCCTCATCCCTAATCGTCACCTTGCCACCGATGACGGTATCGGAAGGGGTTTCTGAAGCCTGCGTGCCAAGCACACGTACTGGTTTGGAAAGGGTTCTGCACGAGCCTGGTGTGGGAGGGTGAGCTTTGCTCAGGGACACGTGGCTAAGGAGATGTGTCACGGGTCCCCAGGGCTGGGCGGAGGTGCAAAACAAACTCACCAGTCCCACAGAAACAGTAACATCCACGGCAGATGCTCCGTGCCAGTAAAGGAGATGCTGGAGAGACGCTGGGAATTGCGAAAGGGAAATCACTTCTCTGCTCAGAGCTCCCTAAATCCTGACTCACGTTAAACTCCTGTCCCAGAAGTACCCAGTATGGGATGATGGGTGGTCTTCAAGGTCTGGGACTTGATTCTGTGCTTGTATGCAGGGGCTTGCCGTGCCCGCTGGACCTTAGGCAAGGTGCTACAACGTGCTTCTAGCCCAGGAGATCGATTGTGTGGTGCTGAAATTCCTCTGTATGTTTGGGGTTTTTTTTCCTCCCATCGGTCGCCACATCCCTTGGGATCTCTTTGTCAGCACAGGAAACTTCAGTAATTAGCAAAGCCCCGCTGAGCGTGCGTGTGGCTGACAGACACTATATATTGAGATGCTTTTATTGCTGTCAGTAATAAGAGTAATTATGCAGATCGTTTTCCTTCGGTGGCTCTGTGAGACTGTAACGCAAAAGCCTGGGGGCAGGATCTCGTTCTGTTTGAGGGGTGAGATCAGTCAGTACTCGTATGGGAATTTTAGGAGACGGCGTATCCAAGAAGAGCCAGCCCTCCAGCAGGAACGTCTGCTCCGTTACTGTCCTGTCTCCCTCGGTGCAGAGCCCCAGAAAGCAGCTTCCCCAGAAGAGAGATAACATGTGGCTCAGGAGTAGTTCTCAGTGGTTTTAGTCCCGCTGGAAGCCTTCAGCCTCGTGCTAAAAGCCTGCTGAGGAACCATCTGGGTATTTGACACATTAATTCCCTGTTTTCCCTCGACTTCCTCCACAGCTTACGGGAGGGCTTGACAGTTCATGAGTAGGAGCGCTCCTAAAGCAAATCTCAACTTGTTTGCTGAGCCGCAGAGCATCCTTTGTGGCTCTGCACACCTAGGGCAAGGAAGGGAGAGCTCAGCCTAAGCTCCTTGATTAATGACTTCAAGGGCAGGTAGAAGATGCCGGCGATGTCTGCCTCCGGCTCCGTAGTTGTCAGTCAGACTGAGTTTTCCCCGCACTGGGTTAGTTAGGAAGGAGATGAAGTAACGTCTCCCCTCCTGAGCCCTGGGGAGCAAAACTTGCTCTCTGCTAAATTCAGGTTATTCGTGTACAGGAGAAGAGAGCAGCTAAATACGTTTCTCCAGTGCAGCACACTTGGAGCACCGGAGAGCTGCCACGGCGTGCGGTTTGGGCTGACCGGTATCTGCCCGCGTGAACTCTCTCTGCGGCCGCTAGCCGTCTCGGCGTCCGGAGCAAGCGGGATTTGCAGATCCGTGCCCTTCCCCTTCTCTGAGCCAGCGCGAATGCTTGTAGGATAGACGTGATTTCCTTGGGGCCATGTAAGATGCAAGGATAATACAAAAGTTCCTGGTTAGACCTCAAAGAACGGAATGGGAATTGCCCTCAGGGGGGTACCAGAGGGGCTTTTAGGTCTTCTACCCTGCATCGGATGCCTCTGCCCTTCTCAATCTGCAGCAGAAGCCTCTGGAGCAGAGAGTGATAACTGCCAGCTTGAGGAAAACACCGTCGTTTAATCTCAAATGGGGGAAATGAGGCATGAGATCACTGGAAAAAACTAAGGCATATTTAAAAACAACTAATCAGGGAGCTGACGTGGAGCTCTTTAGTCACCCGTGGAACGACGGCGAGTTTGACGTGACATATTAGAGCCGTTTGGGTTTGGTAGCGGCAAGACTGGGGGTGCGTAGCGGGCAGCAGAGGAGCAAAGCCTGTGCGTCTTGGATCGGCGTGGGGCTGCCCGCTGGGGATGTAAACATGTTTGGGATGCTGAATCCCTTTCGGCAGGTAAAACCGATGCTGGGTTTAGCTGGATCGCCTTGCTGCAGTAAATGAGGCCACCCGTGCAAGGGCTCGGCGGTGCGTCAGTGGCCACCGTACACGTGCAGGAAACTCGTTAAATCCCAGCCCTGGTTGTTTATTGCTGTTTGAGGCTGAACAAGTAACTGTGGTGCGGATGTGCCGGCACCTCTGAGCGTCTCAGCTACCCATGTGGATAAAGCATCTGAGAAAAGCCCTGCCTCGCTGCGACGTTCATCTGTGGGTTTGGGTAGACTTGGGAATAACCGGGCACCTTTGCATAGCTCTGTTCTTTCTTTGAGAACCCCCTTTCTGCCAAGGCTCGGGTCATCTGTCTTGCAAGGCTGGCATTGCAATCAATGGCTTCCAGGAGCTTGTTTGAAAATGAAATGAAAATCCTATTGATTTAGTCTCTAGATCAAGCCTTTTCCTTTCTCTTCTTCTTCTTCTTTGTAAATCCACTGACGGATGTGGATAGGCAGCGGGGTTTAACTGAGGTTTAGCCCTTGTTGTGTTGCGTTTTATGTTCCTGAGTCACTCAAACAAGCTGCCGAGCTTCAGCCAGAACGGAGGAGGCTCAACACTTGCCTGAGCAAACTCACTGCCTCGTTAGATATTTATCTGCGTCGTCCCCATGTTGTGCAGGATACCAGGGTGGCAATACCAAAACCGTTTTCTGGTTTTAATCTTAGTCGTGTGCGGGTGTTTTAGAGGGGCTCTGGCGTTGCCGTGAGTAGCGTTGAGTTACCGTTGAGCTAAATTCATGGCAGCGGACCCCGAGCTTCCGATGGCTGCGGCTGTGTGCCATTGCTATGCACCTCTGGTTCTTCATCTTCGTGCAATTCTCCGTTCCTTCACCACCAGACAGATTTATAGTAGCTTCTTGCGAGTGCTAAGAGTTGGGGAAATCTTTTGCTTCCTAAGCAGCAGCCTCTTTGGATTCCAAAGCTTTGCTGTGGTACCCTGGCATGGGGTTTTTTTTCGTAGTTTGTGTTTAGTGCTGGCAGATGTTAAAACTTTATGAAGTCACAGAATAAAATTAAGATCTCATTTCCTGTGTTATCCTACGGTATAAGCCAGACTGCTGCTGTAGCTATTACAAAAGGCTTCTCTAGCTTTTCCTTGGACTATCAGGCATTTAAAAAACTTTGCAAAGGGATTTTTCTTGTCGCAGGTGGTGAGCGCAGGTTGTGCTTTTCTTCCTTCGCTCGTGAGAATTCCCGGCAACGTGGCTGGTTTCTGACTGACCTTTACGTTCTTGTATCTCTGCTTCACAGTGAGTGGAGGGAGGCATATACTGTAGGCGGAAAAAAAGGAGTAAATAAGAGTTCGTGCAATTATATGTTGACTTTGCATCTAAACGGTAGCAGCGCTGCAACAGACCGAGGATTGGTAACTAGTACTTTATCCCACTGATCGGTTATAGGCTTTTAGAGTCCAAATCAATTAGACCGATGGGCGAGTCTAATTGGTCTCCAAAGTGTTCGTTTATGTCAAAACGGCTGTTAGGTAACAACTGTTTCCTGTCTTTCTTCCCCTTTTCTAGAACTGCTTCTAATAATGATTATTTTTTTATATTGTTTTAGATAAGGTTGTTTTGCTTCTTGCAAACAGCGTATGGCCTTTGCCCCCTCTCCAGGGCCTTGTGTTCCAAGACAGATGGTCCGTCCCTTTGAGGGTAGATGAAGGGGAATTCAGTTTGTGCTTCATTTGCTTGAGTTTGGGTTTTGTTGGGGGTTTTTTTTGCACAGCTTTATAGCTTCACAACTATGTAACACCCTTCCTGACAAAATCCCTGCTAAAGCAACCCACGGAGCTGACTGCCTGAGCACAGGCTGGGGCGTTTGTGCTAGGAGGGCTCTTTGGAAGTTAAAAATCTCCTTTTGGGTGTTCTGGTCATCCCCAGGTACACACAGAAATAGCCTTCGTGTGACTCCGCGTATCCCATTTTTAGCACACGAAAGATTTCTGGAAGAACGTGGCTTTCATCTCTTATTGCAGGTCATCCTTGACTGCAGCTCGTCTACCCTATCATCAGCGGACATCACTAATATGTTCTTAAGTGTCGTTAACTCCGGATGCATTTCAGGGCGGGACTGACTGTTCGTTAGCCTCCTTTCCTTGTGGATCAATCTGCATCTGCTGAGAAGCAGAAGAGCAGCTTGAAGGATGATTGATTTATTAAGTGGTATATTGGGCATGTCTTTGCTGGGCAATCAGAATGAAAGCTCCTGCGCCGTTTTCCCCGTGGGCCAAAAGCAATGTTTCAGCCAGTCAGGTACCCCAGCAGGTCATTACTGTAGTAGCAGTAATGATTAAAAATAGCCCGTGGCAACCTGGATACGCAGCAGTGCTGTCTTTCATCATCCGATGGTTTCCTTGTCCTTCTCAACGCGTTCTGCCGCACAAAGCCTCTGTGCTGGCTCCCAGGTACTCCCGTGCTGGAGCGTTTCATCCTATAACAAGGCACAAACGGATCTTCCTAAGCACGGTACAGAGGAGGCAATGGGGAATAACTTGGGTGCTCCGTTACGGAAAGATGCACAACCAGGAACCTATTTGAGAATGAGATGACTCAACGTGGAAGAGACCTGACTGAAGACCCTGTAGCCTGTCCCGTAGACCACTGCTGGCTGGTCATTGCTTTCCATCTCCCTTTCCATCCCCGTCTGTTCTCTTAGGGTTCCTTGCAATGCTTTTGGGGTGGAGACCCTCTAGCGATGAGCTGCGTGGGCTGCTTTGCTGAGGGACTTGTGGCCGTTAACAGCAATAATTGCGGCACCAGTCATGATTAGGATGCTCTGAGCTTTGTTGTAGCCTGGGAATGATTCTTGAGAAACGGCTGTGTTAGCAGCAGTTACAAAGTGAGGTTTATAAAGAAGCTGCTCTTAGGGCTGGAGTAAATAACGTGCTGATTTAAGTGTCTGAAGGTAGCTCGTGGATGTCACCTTGGAGAAACGCTTAAAAAAATGACTGTCGCTGCTCTGCATTTTGCTCTAGCGCTGGAAGTAGAAGCGGGGGGGCTGACAGATGGCCTTTCTCATCCGGCAGAGACCCGGCGCACCTCGTAGGTGATGCCGTTAGCTTCCCAGGCAGCCGAAGGGCTCGGAGCGATGCTCCTGACTCTGATCTAGCGGTAGCTCTGCGGGAGGTGCAGCAAAAAGCATGTGCTGGGTGGGGGCCGGATCCAGCCGGAGGTGACTTCTCTGCATTTCCAGGGATCGCTTCGCCTGGTGAAGTGGTAACAGCAGAGCTTTGCGGTGCTGTTTGAAAAACAAGAATGCGCTGGCAGTTGGGTATGACAGTAGCAAAAGAATTACTTCTCGCGGGTCGATACGGAGGTGCAATAACAGCCTTTTGAGTGAAGAGCTCTGCTTTCATTGCGTGTATTTTCAGTGAAAAAGCAGCAGGACCTCTCTCTGTTCAGCCGCGTTCATGGAAGAGATGGGAGCAAGGCACGGTTTTCTGACAAACTGGGGAAATGAAATTAAACCCGCTTTTCCTGCTACCCGAACGTTCCAGATTTGACTGTCGTGCACTCCTAAAAAGATTGAAAATCCAAATTCAGCAAAGCAGGAGCGACAGGGTAGAGGAAGAATATGTCTCAGCGAAGAGGAAATGCAGCAGGGTGCTGGTTTTTTCTATTCGGTCTAATCAATCTGGCTACCAGCTTCCTAATATTTAGAGCAGTAATCAATGAAAGAAAGTACCAGCTCTTGAATACTAGGAAAGCATTCTTCATAAACCCCCAAATTTGTTTTGAAACCTTATTCAGGGGTTTGCTCATCCATTCATTGGGCTGTGCTTTCAGGCTAAAGAAAATTTGTCTTTCCATTTAAGAACAATTTGTACTGCTCTGAAAACTACTCCCTCGTGCACCAGGATGATCACGTAGTATTAGAAGAATTCGGGAAGATATTTCAGCTCTTCTGTAAATTCCCTCTTCATTTTTTTTTTTCCTGCACAACAGGCCCCACAGAGGATGACCCGATGCTAGATTTTTCTTTGAGATAGTGGTAAAATTACGGTGATGTGCTGAGGTGTGTCCATAGTCATGCAGATGGATGCTGGACTGAAGCACAGCGGTGTTTCTGCTGTGTCAAAGAGCATCGTTCAGGAGTGCACAAAGCATCTGCTCTACTGCTGTATAAAAAGGTCTAGCTTTTAATTTCACGTTCGGGTTGCAGAGAGCGCGTTGTGTCCTGCCATCGGTAGGAAACATATCGAAAGCGGGGAGGAATGAGAGGATTGACAGCCTGTAATAAGATCGTGTTGTGTAAATAATGATAGGGCAGGTATGTTCAAATTCAGTAAACGCGCTTTCCTGGCAGCGAAGCATCCCAAACTACACACCACGGACATTACCCTGTCAAGCGAAATACCTAGCGCTACATCACTGTTACAATGCAGAGATATTTTTTTTTTTAAACTTAGATATTAAACAACCAAGAGTCTTAAATGAAATGTCGCATCTAATTTAGCACCCAAGACGTGAAGAATGCAGCTGCCCTTGGCCAACCCCGACAGCTCCTCTCTCCGTGTCGGTTCATCTGCCTGGCAGACGGATCTGCCGCTTCCTCCCGACTCACTGGCATCTGTGCACGCTCTGCTGTACCGCGGGTTTGGACATTCAACCCGACGCCAAATACCTCCTCTTTGTGGTAGGAGGTGCTCCGGCAAAGCCTTCAGAAGAGTCCTCGGTGCTTGCAGGCAGGAGTGTGAGGGTTTAAGGAGTCCATCCAGCATGTATCCACCTCTCTCCAGGAGAGCAGCACTAGGGGATGCTTAGCAAAGCGTGTAGAAGCAGGCAGTGCGTATGCTTTCTCTCCCCCGTGGGCTCCGGAGTTGGCGTTTTTCTGTGCTGGAGGCTTTATTCTCATCTTTGTTTAATAGCTTCTGATGGTTTTAGCTTCCAAGAATTTGTCCAGTTGCTCTCTGGATTTATAACTGCCAGCCTCTACAGCCTCCTATGGCAGTGTCTTCCAAAGGAGGGAATATTCCCTGGAAAAGTACTATACTTTTGTGTAATTTCTGACTAAATGTTATTTCAGGTCCTTGGGTTCCCATTTTATGACAAATTGTGGCAAAATTTTTCCTTATTCGCATTTCCCAGGCCACTGTTTCCTTTCACAAACCTCTCCCATCTATCTCCCTTACGATTTCTAAGTTGAAGAATCCTATTCGGGCTCCATGTAGAAGCTGCTCCGTACTTTTAATCATTCTTTCTGTCCTTTATTTATTTTCAAATGCTTCAGCTTCTTTTTTGAGATCAGAACCGTACCCAATATTTCAAGACCCACACGGCCCTGGGTTTAGACGACGAGATGATGGTTTTCATGGTGTTTATTTTATAGCAGTTTGTCGTCTTGATTTTTGTAGGGCATTGGGTCGTGTTTCCATGAACCTGAGTTGTACGTGCTCGAAGCGCTGTGCGCGTCTCCTGGTTTTGGGTCCTGGTTCCTCTGCTCGCCAACGTACGCTGAGGATTCAGTGGAGGGGAAGGGCAATGCTTATAAAGCATAGCCACCTACGTAACTCTTCTGACCTTCAGTTATTTTTGTATGCTAAGTTGTCCATCGTAGAAAGCAGATTGTCCAGTCATTGGAAATATTGCTGCTTTTCTCACAACGTAACTCATCTCTGGCCGCAAATCCCTACCGCTCTCTGCTTAAAAGCAGAGAAATTGAGGGTTATACAGGCATGAAGGCTGTGAATTCTCCATGTCTGGAGATGAATGAATGACTGTAGAGATCTTCTATTTTAAGGGTGAATGTTGCTTCATTCCCTAGCCCACCCCACCCCAAAGAGGGGGTTCTCTCCTCCCAGAACGAACGTGATCCCGATGCCTTGTCTGGCTTTGGATTTAAGGAGTCCGTCCAGCACGTATCCATCTCTCTCCTTGTGGTGTTGCATGGTAGCAAGTTCACTAGACTTTACGCACCACGCTATAGAAATGCCATTTCTAGCGAGTCCGAGTGGCCGTGACCTTCCCCAACGCATGTCTGATGTTCACTGTTTGCATCTCACCTGGGAAACGCTCACCTGCAACAGGAAGAGTGGGCTTGGTACTGAAGTCTGATCTCAGATGACTCCTGGGAGTTACTTGGTTGGGAAGAATGAAGGTTTGAAAGCTCTGGAAATGAAGGAGCCTTTGGTGGGAGTCTGTTCTGGAGGGTGGGGTGCTGGCAGGTACTCCAGCAAGACTCCAGTCGTTAATCAGTTCATGTGCACAGCCAGGGGCTCTCTCCTCCTCAGCTCGGTCTGAGGTGGAAAGTGAAGATGTCCTGGCTCTGGCCATTGAATAGCTTGGGAATACTCAGCGTGGACTTGCACACTCAGGCACAGGCAGCAGGCTCCAGGCTGAAGAAATGGGCTTGCAGGACCACAGTGGGCAGGTTGGTGTGGGCCGTGCCCCACCAGTCTTGTTTTGACGTATCTTCGTGAACCCACAGCAAGCGAGGGCACTGCTACTACAGCACAGCGAGGTTCTCGTCTGCATCCCGTCCTGCCATGGGCTGTCGCTTCGCTTCTTCCTCTGAACCTCCTTTTTCTGCCTGCACGCCCCCAGGCATCTTTGGGGGATCAGCAAGGGATCAGGAGACACACACACCGGTGGTGTGCCTGCAGGAGACCCTGGGCAAGCCGCGACTGAGGTGGGACTTCTCAGAGTCACCTGCATGACTTTGATGCAGAATTCCCCATGACCTGGGTGGGATGGCAACCCAAAGGCCACCTGTGCACATCTGAAAAATCTCACTGTAAAGACTGTCACCTTGGGGATAAATCTCTACAAACTCACCCGGAAACAAGGTGCTTAAGGTGGTGTCCAGGACCTCCTCGAGCTGTACACATGCAGCTATCAGGGTGTGATAAATGTGGAATTATTAATACAACCAAAAGCTGTAACGCTTTCTTCTGGTACCTGTGGTTCCCTCTGTTCCTTGTACTTCCATCAGCAAGTGAGATGAGCAAAGACTCCCTTTGCTTTCTTCCAGGTGAAGATATTCACACAGGCCTCTATGGAGCAGCTGTAGATGTCAACATCAGGCTAGACAAGAACTCCTTGACAGTTGAGAAGACTTACCTCACGTTGTCAAACCACAGATCCGTGGTCATCCACAATCGGAGTGAAATCATAGCCCACTTCCAGTGGAAGGCTTTTGTTACTCAGGAAGAGGAGGATCAGCGGAAGCTGAGGTTCGTTTGAAAGATTCCTTTCGGTAAGGTACACTGCCCAAGGGTAAAGCTAACGCATGGCCTCGAGGGGTATTGGTGCTTCTGGATGGTTTAGGACAAGTAAACCGTCCACGGCATCAGGGTATGTGTCCCTGGGCTTCGGGGTCATGGAGCTCAGCACTTCCCATCCCAGTTCCATCCAGGCTCCAACTAAGGATGACGTTTTGGGGAGCAAAGGTTGATTGCAATGATTGGATTTCCTCAGAGAGCAAATTCATGTTTGTGGGAGCCACAAACAGCTGAGGTCCAGAGATCCCTGGGCTACAGAGGGTCTGTGAAGGTGAGGAAAGTGTCAGCACTCATTACCTGGGACTGCACTGAGTAGTAGCACTTAACATAGCCGCAGGTAGCGTAACTACGGTGATACTCACTGCAGTTTCTTCCACACCGGCTTTGATAAGATGGCAGGCTCCTTTTCCAGTAACGTGCAGGGTGAAGTGCTTCACTGGCCCAGGAGGCTGAGGCCATCTCCTGCTGCTGGATGTTGAATTGCTTTGCACTGTCCTGGTTTCCAGCACGAGGTGTTCCTGGAGGGTTCTGCAGGGAAGGAAGGTAGGGCAGCACGGGACCTGGAAGTGCATTTGGGCTTCAGCAACCCGCGTCTTCGTGGTGGTGAGAGATGGGGCAGGACATTCAAAGGGTGTCTTTGGTGAAGCTTTGAAATCTCCATTTCAGGCAGCAGAGAAACGCAGCCTGTGGGCGGGGGGAGATTTGGAAATTACACTTAAAAGCTTGGCTGATTTACGGAATCCTTGAGTGACTGCTCAGACTCGGGTGGATGTAGGTAGATAGGAGTCAGTCTGAACCCACAGCTGATCAGGAAACTGCCTTAAACTGGAGCACTTTTTAAGGGCTTCTGAGCAAATAAAGTTCAACATAATTAGGTCAGAAATGCCTTGAAGGCCAAAACTAGTTTTCCACTGTTCTCTATTTTTAATTACACAGTGTGTGATTTCTGTGCAAGCTCAGTGTGTTAAAAGAAAATCTCATGACCTTCTCTTGGTACTTCCCTGGCCTGTTCCTTTACCATCTCTCGCCACCTGCCTGTCTCAGACTGGACCCTAGGTGATCCTCTTTCCCCTCAGAAGCAACCAGATTTCACCACAGTAGACTTCAACCTGATTCTTTTTTTTTCCGATTACATTTGGTCTCGTGGCAGCTCGTGTTCTGGACACTGACCAGGACTTTTTGTTCTTCCTTACTTGCGATCTTAGGGATGGTTATAGCTCCAAGGCCACGGGTCTGCTGTCAGAGAAGCTTTTGAGGTCTTGGAGCAGAGAGGACATTTTCATGGGAGAAGGCAGTGCGAGACCCTGCGCTGGGATGTGACCCAAAAAGACCTGGATCGTTAGCAGCTCTATCCAGGGGTTTGCTGTCTTTCTCCTGCGGGACTTGCTGGGACGTTAACGGTGGGATTATTGTCCGTTGATGGAGGTTGAGTTGAGGGTCGCTCATCTCAGGCGCTGGAAGCCCCCCTAATGCGCAGCATTGTAGGTCAGCCGTGGAGAAACGTTCCTATTGCGCTCTGCGGGGAGCTAGCCAAAGCAAGTATTTTTGGCGCTGGTGACAGCACTTGCCCGAGGCTCTGTCTGTGTGCAGCTAGTAACGTCCACGACCGTATTTCCTTTCTAATTGTATTTGAATTTAGCTGGCTGATGATCGCGATGTAGTTCATACTACATTGCCTCAATTTGCTGCATATGGAGCCTTCTGCTCTTCCCCCTCAGAGTTGTCACCCGCTGGTTCTTCATGGCCAGGGGACTGGAGCGTGAAGGGGGGACAGCAACGTGCCAGCTCGGAAGCAACCGCTCTGTAGCAGCGCTCCCTTCTCATCTCCTGGTTGTGATTTTTAGAATGATTTCTGCAACAACTACCAAGTAAGGGAGAGATTAACTGTGTCAAAGCTCTGCAGGGAAGGCCAAAAAAGAAAAAGATGAGGTGGTTCAAGGCTAGACGTAAGGGGTTGGATTCAGAGGTGCTGGGTCCTGACTTCTTTACTGGGTGATGCTGGGCAAAGTCCCTTCCTCTCCCAGAGCCTCTATTTTTATGCGTATAAACCTATTAATTTCCCGGAGGGGATGCGATGCCTGAATTCCTCAGTGTGCTGTGGTGGAAGGCAGCGTAGGGAACCGGGGGCAGAAGCTCTTTGCTTAAACCCCCAGGTCCCAAAGGGGAGAAGAGAACAATGCAGGTAACCTGCACCCGAAACCCGGCTGCTTCTCCCCTTCCCGGTGAAGCGCTGCAGTGGGTGCTCCTTGCTCTTTATCTGCCTCCCACGAGCAGCCTCGTGGTAGGAAAAGCCACTTGAGGTTGCTGGTGGATTCTCCATCAGTTGTGGCAGTGGCTTTGAGCCAGGTCACTGTCTTGAGGGCTGCTGGCTTTCAAAAAAAAAAACAAAAAAACCCCTCCTCTTAGCTTAAAAGCGTGGAATAACACTACCTGCCATGCCGGCGAACAACAAGGGATAATCTGGGACCCCGTGGCTTGAGGTCAGCCCCCTGCCGAGCCGCTGCTGTTCCTCCCCGAGCATGCTGCTGCCCCTGCGCTTGCACGACAGTCTCTGCAGATACGTTGCTCATTAAATTATCTGCTTGGGTTGTCTCTCCCCGGGGCTGCAGGCTGTGTCGCAGGCTCCAGAGGCAGCAGGAGGACAAGACAGATTTTCTCGAGCGCACGGTGGACCCCACTCTCCGAGAACGCCTTTGCCTTCTCTCCCGCTCCTTCCAGAACCAGGTAGCAAGGGTGCAAGGAGACTCCATGCTTTTCTCTGATGAGATCTTCAGCGTTGAGCCGGTGGTAAGCGATAGCTGAGAACCTCCCTTCCTCCTCCTCCTCCTCCTCCTCCCTGAATGAGGTCACTTGGCAGATCCCTGCGTCGGCTGGCTCGATGTGCCGAGAGAAAACATCGGGTTTCTAGTGAGGCTGGGAGAGCTCGTCACAAAAAGCGTTTCTGAAGCGTGGGCTCCCGCCAGGCAGCGAGAGCCTGCCTGAAGCCGAGCTCTGCTCCAGGGGCTATAAATTACAGGCAGTTAAGTGTCCTTAAAGCGTTCAGAGGTGTCGATTATTATACGTAAAGGCACACCTTACACATAACCATATGGGGATTAACAAAGGCCATCACAGCACTGTTGGTTGACATGTTGACCTGAAGAATGAAATGGTCCTCTGGGGCTGAATTTGGTCTCCTTTCCAAAGTTTAATCACAGAAATACCAATCCTCATGTAACTTGGACTTCTACCACGTCTGAGTCTCCATTCTAGTGTCATCCATGAGCCCGGACACAAGACTGGCAGGTTTAAACGGGCTTTTTGAGTTCTGTTGCACATAGGTACGGAATTATTTTTTTTGCTTTTCTGTTTAGGCAAGCCAAACCCCATGTCCTTCAGTCAACCAGAGCCCTGATTCTGAGTATTTGCATGGTGTGAGATGAAGAATGCCTGCTGTCTGAGCAGGGCAAAATCCCTTCTCATCTTTAGAGTATACCCTAGGATAAGTCCGATCTCTTTTTTCTTATTAAAATAGACGAACCTAATTTTTTTTCAAGGAAAGAGATCTTGTTTTCTTGGTTACTCCCACGGCCCGTGTAAGGCTGAGAGCCACCAATGTCAGCATGACCGCCGTTTCGCACCACCGCAGCCGAGAGCAGCGTGACGTGACCGAGAGATCGTGTCAGAGCGGTAGGAGTGTTGTAGAGAGCAGGAGCCGATCAGCCGAGCGTTCAGAGCATCCTGCGGTGCATCAGAGCTGGTTTTGGAGCGTCCCCCAGGGCTCCTGCTCTGTGGCAGTTGGACTGGGTCACCACAACTAGCTTAACCTGCTCCTCAGGGACATTAAGGTGGGGTCCAGGAGTCTGGCTGCCCACAGAACCGAGTCTTGGTACTCCATGTAGTGATGTACGGGCATGAAGTGTAGCCTGGCCTCGAGTCCTGAGTGGAAACCTCTCCTAAATGGCTGTGTTAATGTTACATAGTTTGCTACAGGACTGACTACAAGTGGGCTGCTACACGAGTCTCTCCTGTCTCGGCCAGCATCATCCACCTTCTGTTTTCCATTAATTCCATTATTTATGGAACAATCAATTTCACATCCAGAGTTTTGCTCATGTCTGTCTTCTCCCCTTGACATATCTTTACATCGAATGATAGTAAATATTTTCTCCTCTATCAAATGTAGAATCTAAAAATCCACTGACTTCCATAACCTTCTCTCCGGTGACGACCCCATAACCTTTACCTTGGACGGACGCTGCTCTTGCCATGTTTATCTGCTGGAAAGGTTCCCCCAAAGCTGGGACAGACCTTCTGGCCAAAAGTGGCTGCTCTCTTCGCACCTATCGCCCGTGATGTCTGGGAGCACCCTACAGAAATAATCAAACCCTTGTAACAGGTGACTAGAGGAAATTATTGGTTCCAGAGGTTGGGAAGCCGATGGAGGGATGGCAGTCTGGGAGATGCTTTGCGGGCAGGGTGGCTTCGCAGGGTTTGAGCAGAAGCTTTGCTGCCTAAGCGGACCTTTAGCTGCTGGTTTTTTTCAGGTGATGCTATCTGTAGAAGCTGCAGCAGGTCACTTCAGTCTTTACAGGGTTAACTCTCTGATGAAAATAATAACGAAAAAAGAGGAGGCAGCGATTTTTGGAGTTACCACGTGACCATGAACATTCTGAGCAGCCGTCCAAGCCTGTGGGAAACAAGCTGTTATGCAACTCTGACTTTCTGAGCGCATCTCAAATTTGGTTTAATTTATTTTTGCAAATACACATGATATGTCAGCAGAAGCAGCTGTGATAGAAGCCCAGGTGGCTACCAAAGGACAAAGTCCTTGCTTTTTGCTGCATCCTCCCCACCACAGCTTAGCTGTAAGTCACATTGCAGACACGTGGGAGCTGACTCCTTGGAAATGGAAACCAGAGGAAAGGGAGGACAAGGATTTATTACCATTGCACTGACCTTGACAAGTCATCCCTGTGCTGTCATTGCCTGGTGGTGACTCCTCAGTGCCGTGTGTTAACTCTGAGCCAATGGAGGTGGTCTTCAAGACGTCCGGGTTATGAAACTGCTACTGGTGTTGATCCCGAGGTTGGGCCAGGAGGTAACGGCGTCGTTTGTTCCTGCAAATCTCCACCTCAGCTGGGGAACCAAGCTGGTCTCCATCCAAGTGAGGGGTTACTGCAGAGCGCTTTGGTTTTTGGCAGAAGGCACCATCTCCAGTGGGAGCTACGGTCCCTCCCACAGCTCGCTGTGGGTTCAGTTATTTATGGAAAGAGGCAGATGTTAGCTTTGGCACTGCCTTTCTCCCGAGTGCCCTGAACTCGCAGGGTGCACTTTGGGCATCATTTTGGTACTTCTGTTGCCAGCTCTTTGGTTTTCTGCCTGCTCTGAGCAGTGATTTCCTTTCTGTGGATCACCTTCCCCCTCTGCAAAACAAAGTAGGGGATTGGGCAGTTGATGGTGCCCAACTCTTCAAGACCAGCTTTTTCTTATTCGGGCTGGTGGACATCTAGCAGACTGTCATTATTTAGGGGCTGAGGGAGGGGAAAACAGGATCTGCGAATATTTACGGTTGGGCTCTTGCATAGGGATCGCTTCTGTAGCTGTGAGTCGTGGTGTGCTATCCCCTCCTCTATCACGTTGCTGTTTATGCTGTAGCAAAGCCAGGGTACAACAGCTGGAATTTTTGCTCTGTATCATCGTACATCCACCGTCTGTATCTTATGCCACCTGCCGCTTGCTGCCCGAGACTGACGTTAAGCCGGAAGCGTCGCAATAGCGTGTTCACAGCACCCTATATGTTTTATTTCTGTCCTGGTTAGCATCCACGGTAGTTTTCCATGCTCTGACTCCACTGCCATCCTACAGAGAACACGCTAGCCCAGGCAGACCGCTGGCTCCTGAGATGTCCCGAGGCTCTTACGCACGTAGCAGCAGTGGCCTGCAAGGGTGGGCAATGAAGCATATCCTTTTACCCAGCCGTTCCTTTTTTCCCTGTGGCATAGCAGGAACACGAGGAACCTCCTCAACAGCCCTATTTTAATTTCCCAGGAGAAATAACTCTCAATATTTTTCTAGTTTTATAGTCTACCATGCAGCAGTAATGGAGAAATGACAAAAGTGTCCCACAGTAGTTATGTCTCGAAAGAATGCGTTTTAGCCATGGAATAGTAGAATAAAGTGTAACTGATTATTTCTTCTTGCTCTCCGCCTTTGGAGTCAATCGCTGTGGCTTACAGCTTCTCTGACAATACAGGGAAGCTGGCTGTGGATGTGCTGCCGAAAGTTTCCACCTTGGATCCCGCAGAACGGCGATTTCGTGTCGGGAGCTCAAGAGACCGAGTCTGTTAACTGCTGGTGCAGGTTTTCTTGGGAGCGAGGATGAGTGCCAGGCTCCAGTAATAATGCTGCATTAGGATTGTTCCGGAGAGCTGTGCTGATGCGTATAAAAGATGGGGTTTATTGTTTCCTCTGGTGCCTTAGAGGAGTCTCATCTGACTGTGCCTTGGGATCCAGCAGCTCCTCAGATCCGTGGAGGCCTTGGTGCATCACCGAATGGCTTCCAGGAGCGTGGCAAGGCGTCGTCATCCCCGGCAAGGGGGGGTCCATGTGCTGCACCCTCGTCTGTTCAGGCTGTAAAAGAAGAAATGAGATGTGCCTAAAGCTCTAGGCTCCCTCCCACCCCGGTTAATTGTGTAGCGTACAGAGATCCCTGCAACGTGGCACCAATCGCTGTGGTGTCGGTGGCATTGAGGGAACGATCCCACCGGGAGCTCAGCCGCTCTGAGTTACGCCTGCAGGGACTCGTTTCCACTCCCTCGCTGTTTGGAGATGTTCTCCCAGGTTCTTGCTGACGCTATATTGTTTTGGGGCAGTGGAAGATCACCGTTTTGATGGTCAGTCTGGGCTATCTTGGGCCAGGGTCAAACTCCAGAGGCAGATAAACGCTATGCCAGCGCTGACCCAGCTCCAGTTCCCCTTCTGACAGCAGCCGTGATGCAGGAATGGGATGAGGCCGGGACAACGAGGGGTTTGTGTCGTGAGCGATGTCTCATACCCCACGTGGAGACCAGCAGGCAGCCAGAGCAGATTGCAAACCCCTGATATTGCTCTCCTGCCTTCTGCGCCCGCTTGTCCCTAAGCAGAGGGTGGACGGAGCCTCGGACAGCGAGTCCCAGCTGGGGTAACGTAATGTTGTGTGCAGCTTTCTAGCCAGCTCTCTGAGGGGACCTTGCCTTTGCTTCCCAGCTGGTTTCCAAATATTTCCTGCAAAGATGAAGGCAGGTGTGATTTTTCTCTCCAGGAGCTGATGTGAGGTGACCTGAGGGGTGTCCTCATCCCCTGCCTCCGACACAAAACTCGAGTATCCTGGGTTGGGGGAGAACCTGGGCTGCTCAGCTTCTGCATTCCAGAGGGATGTAGGCTTTGTAGCCCCAGGCTCCCTGTAGACAATCCAAGTTCGATATCTCAAGTTTAGGAGCGTGAATACTCCCTCATCTCTCCTGAACACTTGGGCATTCGGGCCTTGAAGAGTCAGCCCTTATTCCTTCTGTATGTTGGGACCTGCTTGGAGAAACTGGGGCTAACGGTGCTGCCCCACCACCGAGGAGGAGCAGCTCCTGGAAGGTTTTCCCTGCCCTGTCAAGTCCATCCCTATCCCTGCCTCCATGATATATTGCTGTTACCGCACTCCAAAACAGTGCCGTAAGATCACGGTGCCGGTTATATTTGTCGCAGATGTGCTGGCCTTGGAGTTCATCAAATCCCGAAGTCAGCTGAACTCGCTCAGCTAGAAAAGCGCGCTGTCGTTAGCAGATACATATTCATCAGGCCAACGTTCTTTTAAATTTTCTTCCTTTCCTGCTTAGCTTCGCTTTTGCTTATGAATTGTACTACGCTTGCTTCTGTTACTGGGAGATGCATTGCCTCTGTCACCCTCTGAGTAATAACCAAACTGCCCCGGAGTGGCCGCGGGGGCCAATTATCTGATTGCGGCACATAAAATAGACCAGTGAGTACCGTCAGCCTGCCACCCCGCAGTGAGACAGGCCTTTCTTCCACAGTGGACCTGAAAGGCTGGTGCTGCTGTATTGGGCTTAAAGAAGTCTGGTTTCTGGCCTCGGTGGAAGCGGAGATGCTCTCTGAGTTTCCCAGGAATGATTTGGCTCAGAGAACTCATTCTTGTTCGTATGAACTCTGTTTTAGAGCAGCCAGCGTTGCGGTTTTGACGTCGTATAAAAATCTCGCTCTGCTTTTTCAGGTAGATTCCCAAACGCTTGCACGAAATAACACAGTCCCAGCTACCGGGGGCTCGGTTTACGGTAGGCATCGTCCGTCTGACAGCCAGCACAAACTAAGCTGCATGCCCCCGGCTGCGCGCGACCCTCATAAGCCCGATGGCAGAACTACGGTCAAATCCTGGCATGGGTTTTCACCCTCGGCCTCACTGGTCCCCTCCTGGCTCATTCAAACACCTTCTCCCCCGTTAGCCGTCTGGCCCGTGGGGCTCTGCAGAACAAGTGGAGACTTTTTCCCTTGGAGCGATCTGGGTGGCCGCTCTGAAATTGGGCTCACTTCACTCCCGCTCGTCTCTGAACTTCCCTCAATTTTACCGCGCCGCTGTGTTTGGGTTTTGGAGGCTCAGGATGTGCTATCCATCCCTGCTTTGTACCCCTCTGTAAGATGAAAACCCCAAGCAGGAACCGAATGATGGCAGAGGACCGCAGGCGCTGGGGGATCAAACGGCGCTGCTGGGCAGCTCGTCCCGCGCAGGAGATGTGCCGAGTCCTGGGCTCGGCTACGGCCGTTGGGCTTGAAGCGAAGGCAAGCAGCTGCCTGGTGCATCCCCCCCTCCCCGGGGATGGTCTGCCCAGGGTGAGGCTGCTGAATTTGGGCTGTTAAACACACAGCCCGCAGCTGGGGGATGAGCACTGGTGAGTCATTAGACTCTAATTAGCCAAGCCAGGGAAGTCTAGCATCCGCGTGGTTTGGTTTGATTTTTTTTTCTCAGTGGCTGGGTTTAGGCAAGCTCCGGGTGTTGTAGCGGAGCTTATGTTGTTTGGAGCACCCCGAATGGTTTTGTTCCTGCAAATCCAAGATACCTCTGTGGATGCTCAGTCCCTGCAGCATCCCTGGGGGACCCGAAGGCTCCGATAGCCAACGCGCTGACTGCGGGTTGCAGACCGATGTCCCCGGTTTGCTCCCTCGAGCAAGCGTGTTGTCACGTAATAAGGCTTCGTCTTCATCCAGCGGCTTGCTGGATAGAAACACGAAGTACGCTTGATCTGGTAAATGTGTTTGCTCTAGGTTTTGAGAGGAATCCAAGTGACTTTATGCTTTCAGACTTCCCTTTTCTTATTATTGTGGCGGCTGTTGGTGTTCAAAACTGTTTTCTCTGCCTGTTCTTCCCTCTGTCCAGTTGACTCCGAGCGGACTGTGCGTTAGGGAATTACTTGCAGCTGCAGCCCAATAACTCACCGTGTCAGAGCTCTTTAATTTTTGTGGGGACTGTCCTTCGAGCTATAAGCACAAAGTCAATGGGAAGTATTATACTTAATATTTATGCTGCCGGAGTGCCGGAGGCTCCAGTCAGTTCAAGACTCTTCTGGACAAAGTACTGAGGATACCCAGCAGCAGGCAGAAAAAAAGCCTCACTTGGTTGATAGAAAAATAACTCTGTTCTTTTTATCTCCTTCTATAAGCTAAATTTTTCATTTCTTAGAGTATTACTACAGTTGTCAAATATGCATATATTTATGTCAACAAATGCACAGAGAGACATTTGTAATGGTGGGGGTTGAGGGGATGCAAGTGGTGCTTTTTTGTTTAAACCAGTTGCAAGAAGTGAGTGAGAGCCTTTACAAACCGGGGACGCCTCCGAAAATGAGCCACAGGGCTCCCTGGGACTGAGTGCCAGGACTCTCTGGGAGAGAAGCGGAGAGGGAAGACCCCACGGAAGCAGCAGACGGTTGCAGAAGCAGTGGTAGTACAGCCCAGGCTTAAATCTCTGAGCGTGACAAGGAAAAGAGCTATTTTACTTGATTTTTTTTTTTGGGGGGGGGGCGGGGGTTGAAAGAGGTGTGGAGCTGTAAGCAAATTCCGTCTCTTCTTGTTTGAGCCTGAGTTCGGGGAAACGGGTGTATGTGCTTTGCAGAGATGAACAGGACACATCCAACGCTCCAGTTAATTCTCAGGTCTCCCGTAACCTGTGTGCTGGCTCGCGGGGCAGAAGCAGCCATCAACAAGTTCTTCTCCACTCCCCGGGCGGGAGGGCTTGTCCTGCTGGGTGCTGAGCGCCCCGACTCACCAGAGTACGTTACATACTTAAATCCACGTACAGGTGAAGGGTATAAGAGGCAGCACCTTCGTAACTAAGAATGGAAAAAACCATCTGATTTTTTTTTTTTCCTAAATCTCTTCTGATCGGAGCAGAAGCGTTGACGTAGCTGTAGTGATACAGGGATACACGGGAAGGTTTGCAGGAGTTACCTTCTCCTTCAACCTCTGCTCCATTTTGCCAGAGCACGAACCGGTTTGGTTCCTTCGTTATAGCCCCAATTTAAGAAAATGCCTCTACCAGGTGCCAGTAAAGGTTAGGGACTTGAAGTTTTTGGCAGCTGCTTCCAAACTCTCTTATAAATTTAGTCGATAAGTGTTACTTGCTCCTTGCTCTTCACTGATGCTCTAAATATAGGCTGCGGGGCTGTGGTTGAAAACAAGAAATGTAACGTTTGAAGATAAATGGTTTGCTGTCTGCTTCTGTTTTAGGAGGGAGACGTTTGGCCAAATTCTTCGGTTGAAATTAATGTGATCTTTAAACCTCGAGAAGCCAGAGTCTATCAACAAACCGTCTACTGCGACATCTCAGGTACGGCTCCTTCCTCCCGCTTCCGTTACCCGCAGCAAAGGCGAGGCACAAGTAGCCTTCCAGCCCGCTCTGGCGCAGGAGGGGTCGGTGGTGGCCGAGCCCTGCTGAGCGCGGGGTGTCCGCAGAAGGACCGTCTCCGGCCAGCACGCGCTCCTCTCCGAGTGGGAATTGTCGCCCCGCGGCTGGGTCGGTGGTGCGTACGGGTGGCGTTGCGCGGGGCTGGCTGCGCTCAGCGGCGTGAACGCCCTTCCTGGAAATCGGAGCCCGAGCAGCCTGCTGGACACGCTCTCTGCTCCTCCTGTCTTACAGAGGCGCTGTCAAGTCTTTTTCTGGGAGCAGTTCTGGCGAGCCACCCGAGTCAGCCCATCCTTGCCCTGACAGAGGCGATGCCTTTGCTGTGCCAGCACGGGGCAGGGAGGGCTTGCGCCAAGCTGCGTGGTGCGGGTTACCTCGTCCTTCCTCTGCACGGTGCTGCTTAAGGGGGTGTTTAAAAGCAGGAGGTCGCTGCCCCACTCGCATCCAGGGAGCAGTATCCCCATCTCAGAGGAAGAAGAGGTGTGAGGGCCGTGGTCCTCCAGCATCCGGGCTCCTGTTCTGGAGGGCGGTGAAATCACTAACCCAGCTGCTTGGATGCTTTCCTTACTGCTCCGAGCTGACGGATACAAATGTCACGAAACAGCTTTTTATTTATACAGTAATTGTGCGGGGTTTACTCGGCAAATGCCACCTCCAGTAATTACACAGGGCTTGTGTTAACAAACTCTCTTCCTGCCCACCAGCTGCGGTTGTTAGAGCTGTGGAAGGGAAGGATTGATTTTTAAAAAGTTATTTCCAAGGGATTTCTCGCTCAGTGCTGTGCTCCTGGCTCTGCGATTCTTGCTCTGGTTGATGGGGGTGTCCATCGCTTTGCTGCGGGCATCTCCAGGGGTTGTGCCAGGAGAGCTTTTTCGTTGCAGAGAAATAGGAAAACTACTCGCATACAAGCCTTGAGCTGGTCCCAGAGTTATAGGAAACAAATGGTCCGTGTTCAGAAAGAGGAGCCTGCTCTTGAAAGACCGTGATGGGTTCTTCCACTGGCTTCTTGGAAGAGAGGACCTCAAGGAGGCTATTTGAATTATGCGCCTACTCCCCATCCCTTCCAGAACAGAGCCGATCCACTGTGTTGTCGGGATGGAAACTGTCTCTGCAAAAAGAGATTAAAGAAGAAAACAACGATCTTTAACTGGGGAGTCAATTTTAATTCTTGGTTCCTCTAAGGAGCGCGACCGCTTTCCTCGTGCGTTTACATGCCAGTCACAAATCCCTTTGGAGCGGGGCGTGCAGATGGCGTTCCTGCTCCTTGCTGGGAATATCTGGAAGCTTCGCCCCGGTGCGGCACTGTGAATCGTGCGGCTGGATCTCGTGCCCAACTGGGAAGGGGCTTTGCTGCCCTCCAGTTTTGGGTTTGTTTTTTTTTTTTTGCAGGTGCCTCCATACATTGCTTAGCAGCTGCTTTTGGATCAGGCGATTTACAGAACTAGTCAGCACTGGGCAAGTCGCAAAGCTGGCAGATGAGAAGTGGTTTGAAATTTGCTCTTGGCAAATATTTAAGCTCAAAATGAACTTTCTTAGTTATTCACGCAAATAAAGCTGTAGCCCTCGAGTGCTAGAAGGAAGCACGCGGTGGGGGGGCTGAGACACCTAAAATTCATTTTTAGGTTTGTCTGCACACAGAATCATCTTGGGTTATGCCTTGCAAAACCCCTTTCTAAGCCACCTTTGCAGGGAGAAGCAAAATCCCAAATGACAATCACCCCCTTACCTTCTGACAGAACTGTCCTGCATCATGTAGAACTGTTCGTCGACGTGGTCGGATGAGAATCGTGTCCAAAGCCAGTCACAAAACACGGGGACGTTCTGTGAGCAAGAAACTGAGTGTCAGAAAGCAGCAGAAGTTACAGATTTTGGCAAAAAAAGTCCTGTGCTATCAGGCCACCTACACCCTTCTTTATGTGAAAGCGAGGCAGCAACGCCAAATCGTACGCCGTGCGTGACGTGCCAACGAATTATTCCTACGGAGATCCAAATCCTCGCTCCACGGTACCAGGCGTGGGTTTGGGATTGGGGATAAGGAGGCTGTAGCCCCTCCGTGCCCTTGGTCTGTGTGCTCCAGGACGTGTTATGGTGGGAGCATCGTGGGGCTGCAGCCCAGCTGTACCCAGGCCCTGGGCAAGGGCTTGGATGCTCCTGAAAGCCCCAGCTCCTAGGAGAGAAGAGGACATCATCTCTTTTACTTCTCTCAACTCTCCTGACTGCTGCCTGTAGCTTAGGCTGCTCCTCGTCCTTTGGGAAAAGCATCCAAGGTTCACCCGGGGAGGAGGAGGAGGAAAATTTCTGGGATTTTCTAAATTTCCAGGATCAATGTAGGAGAGAAGAAAGGATGGCTTCCATGGACCTTCAGGAGAGGTTGAGGACCTACCGCAGAAGAACAACTACCACTGATTATTTTTTTTTTTTTGATCACAGTGGCCATGGGACATGTGTCTCAGCATAATCATGGACAAAAGCTTGCCACTTGGAAATCTTTGCCATTTCCCGAGAGCTTTGATGGCTTAGACCTAGAGTTTTTAATGAAAATTGAGCCACACATGATGCAAGATGGAGAAATCTTTGGACAGTGAGCACCCAATACTGCATTTTTTTTTATATCTGTGAAATACAAATCAACAGCCCTCTAATTAACGCCTGAGCTGTGAAACGCAGCTCTCATCTCTGCTATCGGCTGGGCTTTGGCTGTATCCACTTAAAAAATAATGAATTCAACCAAAGTTCCCTAGCTCTTCCTTTCTGGCTTTGGACATTATCAAACATCCTCATCCCATGGCTGCAAGTCCAAAAAAAGTCAGTAATCGTTGAAAAAGCTGTTCCAGGAGAGGTTTTTTTCCAAGTTGTGATCTAGTCACCTTGTTGCAATACTTGGGCTGCTCTTTCCAATAAAGAGTCGCTATGGACATGCTCGAATAACTATACGGAAGACTTGGTTTTAAAAAAACAACCTTCAATCCCTAATATTTAATAAATGGCGAGCATTGCACAAAAGGAGCTTGAAGGAAAGAGGAATATTTTTGCACAAAAGCTGTATGTGAAGGTTATATACAACTTTTGGGGCTCTCTTCTTGTGCTACCCGCTTTCTCTGCAGAGTAGAATGGGATGGCGTGAAGACCTGAGCCAAAATTTGAGCCAGGTTTCAGGCACTTTGGGCTGCTCCAGTGGTTCAGAACAGCCTTCAGATTGAAGGATCTCATGTTGTGTCATCTTATGGAAGAAAATCAGCGTCTTAGAGTTGAGTTATAAGCCATGTATAGACTTGCTAATACGCACATCCCTTGCTGCAAAGGTAACTGAGGCTTATCTGATCTCGGTGGCGAGGAGGGTGGGTTTCCGTAACCGCTCGGCGTCCTTCAGGTGAGGCGTCTTTACAAAGCTGAGCTCTTGGTACCGCGGTGGGAATAGGTGGGTTGTAGGTGGGAATAGCTTCTCCTCTCTGGAGATCCCAAAGCCCTGTGTTATTTAGGTGCTGCCACAGGAGATGAGCCCGGGAGCACCCAGGTATGGAGCTGCGCGTTGGGCGCAGGTGATGCTCAGATGTTCCGCAAGTGGACGTGCAGATCGCCGTTAGCAGGGAGCTTCGCCTTGCCTGGGCTCGCGCTTCTCAGCTCCTGTGCTGTCATCTCCGATGGCATCAGTACGGACAGCGGATCTTCATCTTCAGTTCTGTTTCTTGAGCTTTGTGTCTTCCCTGAATGGATTTCAAAGCTCATCTAAGCACGCGGGAAGCAATTCAGAGATCGCGGTTTAAACTCGGCATCGCTTTTTCAGGCTGCAAACGGATGGCTAAATTAGAAGCCAGCCCAAGGTGTCAGGTGGGACTTAGAAACCAGCCCAAGGGGTCAGGGAGGAGTTAGAAACCAGCCCAAGGCGTATCTTCCAAGGGAAGAGAAGGGTCCTGTATCTTCTCCTGGAGCATCTAGAGCTGGTCCCCGCCAGCCCAGAGTCAGAGCCTAGACCCTGGAAAATCCAGGATAAGAGGGAATTATTGTACTGAAACGGAAATCTCTCCGCAGGCCGAGAGACCAGGCTGCCCCTGCGCATCAAAGGGGAAGGCATAGGGCCCCGGCTCCGCTTCAGCTTTGACCAGCTGGACATCGGGAAGGTTTTTGTTGGATCAGCGCACAGCTACGAGGTGAGCCGTAGGGGTTGGCAGGGGTTGGGCTGGATCCCGATGGCTCCGTGCGGGATTATCTGGCAACTCGGGTGGTTGTGAGCAGGGCACGTTTGATGTAATAGTCAAACTGGGGGGTTTCACAGAATCCGGATGCTTTCGCGGGGTCTGAGAGGTGGATGTGTTGCTCGTGAAGCCTTAATCCCCGCATCCGATTGCGGGGAGTCGGAGGAAAGCCGCCCAGCCTCCCGGCTCAGAGCTGGCCCTGGCCAAGAAATTGGGAGCGCTTCCCCGTGCCCACCAGTCTCTCGCCACGCTCCAGGCTTGGTGCGTCTCTGGCTCTATAAAGAGCGAAGCGTTTCCTGAAATGAAGCAAAGGAACTTTCTTATGCGTTTGCATCCCCCTCAATGGTGTCAGGTCTTCTGCAAAAAAAAAAAAAAAAAAAAAAAATAGAGCAAGCGAGAGGTAGAAAATGAGGCAATACATCATGCCCGACACTTTCAAAAGCTTGACTGTGGCAGGGAAGGACACATTAAGGTGTTTTCTTACCAAAATATTGTGCTCTCCATGCATTTTTAATGCTGGTACTTTATTGATTCTCTATCAATTTATTATTCTCGTTACTTGAGAAAATGTGAATAAGTAGACGATGCTGTTAATGCTGTCCTAAGCAGCTAGACTGGAGGTAAACCTCAGCTCAGTGTGCGATCCCTAAGTGCACTGTGTAACCAAGGTGTAAAACATGAGGAGAGAGTCGTTTTCAGGTTACCGCTGTGGAGTTTGAATACGTGAATGTTTTCAACAGCAGCTGCAAAATCAAAAAAATAAGGGACATTTCTATGCTTCTGTCCTTGCAAAACTGGTCAGAAAAACTGAGACAAGTCGAAGGGGACGGCTTTGTGTCAGCGGAATAAACCCAGAGTGACTCCATGTCTATGAACTTATCACTGCTTCATGTAAAAAACCCCAAAGGCAGAACTTGTCCTGTTTGTATTTTCTTTGACTTCTGCCAAGCAGCAGCACACAGCATCTTCTGCCTTTTACGGATGTTAATTGTTTAATTGGAAAACACATCAGCCTTCTGTAAGAAAGGAAGATTCCTTATGTATTTCCATTTTGCTTTCGTGCTGCTGCAGGCGATCCTGTTTAACAAAGGAGCCATCGATGCTGTCTTCAACTTGGTCCCTCCGGCTACAGCTCTGGGCTCCTGCTTCACCTTTCTCCCCCGGGAGGGCAGGATTTTGCCGGACGAGCTCCAAGTCATCCAGATCTCCTTCAGTTCCACCATCCTGGGGCAGTTCACGGAAGAGTTCAGGTTCGGTGTGAATGGATCTCCTGAGCCTGTGACCTTGACTATCAGGTGAGGAGGGTTATAGGAGCTCGGTGGGCACCCAGGTAGTTATCTCTAGGTAGTCGTCTCCCACCTACCTCATTTTATGGCGAAGCAGAGAGAACAAGGAGTCGTTGAAGGTCTTGGTGTGGGGATGCCCCCAGTACCCAGTTTGACTCTGAAAGCCTTGGGTCCCTCTGGGAAGCACCTTTGCCTTCACAGGGGAGCCAGGGTGGCTCTGTGACGTTCCAGGACGCTCTTTGCGCAGAATTTGGCAGCAGCAGGTTCTTTTTGTGACCCTTTGATGTCTCTGTGTGAGGACCCTGGCGCTTTAAATGACTACCCGTGCTGGAAAAAGTTTGACTGGAGGTTGTGCAGGAAAGGTGTGGAGATGCCTGCTGCCCGGTCCGGGTACCCAGGAGCTGGAGTGACTCCTTCCTGCAGGTAGCTCCTTCCCCCTTGGGCCGTGGCAGACAGCGTGATGGGATCGGCTTTGGGCAGTACATGGTCTGGGATGTCCCACCCGAACACACAGCAAGGCCAAAAGGGCTTTGGAGATGGTTGAGAAATGGGCCAGCCGGGGTGATTGTGCAGCCAGAAGTAGTGTGTTTTTAAAATCCTCTGTTAATAATCCATATAAAATGGGTAGCAGCAGCTTCAACATCATCTCTCATGCTAATGTCTTGGGACAAGCTGTCCTCCCGGCTCTGGTGCCTCCTGTCTGCAGCCAGAAAAGCGCTGACACGGGAGACAGGGAGCTCTGCGGCAAGTACTGTCACAAGAACTCGGGCATCGTCCCGTGGGCCGGTGCCGTTGCAAAAGATAATCCTCACCGAGCAAAGGGGAGAGGCGGGGGGGAAAGGTGATGATAGGAGAGGCAAAGCTCATCTCTCAGGACCACAGCAGCGTATAAACTTGTCCCAGTGGGTCTTAACCGTGGGCTGGTGGGATATCGTGGTGCAGGCAGAGAGCTCTGGGGCTGGCTGCGTCTCCTCGGTGGCCAGAATCCTGCGCTGCCGCTGTTGGGAGGCGCTGGATCAAAGCAGTGAAGAAATGAAAGGGATCTGCAGTTGATTTTACCGATAAGGTAAGGGAAATGGATAAAAAAGAACAAGAAGGTTATTGCTTCAAGAGAGAGTGGTGAGCAGGTCTGACCTCGGCAGAGGAACAATTACGTTGGCTTTGTGTTTGGAGGGAAAGTGCTGCTTTTTTTGGAAATCAAGAGGGAACATTTCACAATCAAATAATTTCTTCCCCTCTGTCCCTCCCCCAAATTGGTCACGGGATGTCATTGCATAAGCAGCTTTCTCCTTGAGCAAGGGCAGGTTTTGCTTGTAAGGATGCACTTATCGCAGGTGGAGTAGGGGGTTGTTCGGGCAGTGCCCGCTGCCCCGCAGCTCCTGAGGCAGGAGAGAGCTGTCGGCGGGGGGCGGCTGTTTTTCGGCTCCCCCGTGACCCACTGCAGCGGTGCCGGTCCCCGCCGATGCCCTGGCTCCCAGCGCCCGGCACGTCCTCCCCTTCTCCATGGCCGCTGCGCTCCACCCTGCCAGCACGGCCCTGAGCTGGGCACAGACCTTACGTCTGGGTGAAAGAGGATTGCTGGTCCTTTTTTATTTATTTCTTCCCCCTCCTTGTGCTCATCTTCTGGAACCCACCAGCTCCCGTACCGCTGTCCCACCGCAGCCCGCTCCTCCCTGAGATGACCTCTGCCTCCTTGGTTTCTGCCTTTTTCAAGGATCCATATGCAGCCCTTATCTCTCCTTCTCCAGCCGCACAACTCAAGCTGTTTATTTTCATACCCCTTTAAGATGCCCGCCTCTTTGGGAGGTTTCGAGCACTGGCTTTAGTTCTCCGTGAAGAAAAACTCCCGGTTCTTCTGAGTGGATGCGAGCTGGCTGGTGGGATGCTGGGCTACAAAGGAAGGAACGGGGATGAGCGAAGCGGTTCCTCTCCCACCTCGTTATCCATCCAGCTCTGCAGGGACCCTGATCTCCCTTCACAAGCGCGTTAATGCTACCGTAAGACGCGGTTGTTGCCAAAAACACTGCTTTCCCCCCTGTTTCTTGCAAGCCCTACTGTTATCGGCTGCGGTGCGTGGAGCTCCGGGTTGGCTCCTTGCCTGAACCTTCTGGGCAGTCGTTGAGGTTTAACGTGAGCCCAGATACGCTGCGCTCAGCAGAAACGGCGGTCGCTTCCCCGCTTGCCTGGCAAGGCTCATCCTTGGCGCTTTCCCTGTGTGATCCCCGCTCATGGTTGGTTTGGAGGTCGTTTTCCATCGTCTCCTGGCAGGCGCTGTGACGGAAGGCAGGTCTGTTCCCTTTGCTCCGTCCGAGGTAAGCTGTGAGGGCTTGGCAGGTCAGGCCTGATCCTCTGACGTCCTCAGAGAGGGAACTTCAGCAGCAGCAGGGATTTGCTGCCTGACTTCTTCTCAGGAACTGATTCAGCTCCAAGAATTGAGAATTAGCATTGGATTGAAACTCCTGAAAGTCTTGGTTTTTTTTTCTGAGTGCTTTCTAACTATGCAGTCAGAAGATGCCCATATCTTAGGTGATTATTCTTTACTCGGAAACCACCCTTACAAGCTCCTGAATGCTTGTTTCTTTGGTGTTTAGAAAGGGATGCTGGAAGTGGGACACCATGGAGCAACGCAGGTCCCTCCTGCGGGATGCTGGGCTCCATCCACGTGCAGAACACGAATAAAACTAGAAGGCACCGTTCACCATGGTCCCCGATTTAACGAAGAGGCAGAGCTGGCATTGATTGGCATCAACCACGAAATAAATTAATGAACGTTGTGCAGCTCCAAGTGCCAATTTCGGTGGACGTTGGTGAATTTGGAGCCTGATTTTTAAGGACGGGCGAGGAGGTGTGGTGGGTTCAGGACACCCGTGTTCGGTGCTTTAAGACATGTTGCTCTTGGATGTGTCAGCTGGTGACAAGCTGACGCTTCCCTCTGAAACTGAGCCGTCCGCTGTGTAGAACTGTTGTTGCTCTCATTGTGGTCACTGGGTGTCTGGGCGCTCCCCTGGGTTCCTGCCTCAAAATCCTGCGTGCCTAATGATTGTGTGGATCCAGAGCTTCCGAGGAAAAGATGTTCATACGCTCAACGGCAGCACCAGTTCCAGCTGAGATACCAAAGCTGGGAGCCTGCAGCTGGGAAGGCTGGTTGCAACGAGTCCGCTTTTGTGCGGATATGTGTCGTCATGTTACAGATGGGGAAACTGAGGCACAGAGCCAACTTGTTCAGGGTCCTTCATCAGGCCAGCAGCAACTTGGGGGTGACCCTTGGCCACCCCCCCCCCGCCTGACGCGGTGCCCTAAGCCGCATCAGCAGCTGTCGGCACGGGGCTTTGGCTGCCTCCTGCCCGCGTGGATGCTGAGCACAAGGGCGATGGGTCGACTTGAGACCCACCGTGGTTCTGAGACCAGCTTTTATCCACCCGAGCCGTAAGGAGAGCTGAAGGCTTTGCAATTCTCTTTAACCAAGCCAATGCCTCCTCTGCCTTTCGTCCTCGCAGGGGCTGCGTCATCGGACCGACTTTCCATTTCAACGTACCTTCCCTCCGCTTCGGTGACGTCTCCTTTGGTGAGTGTGCCCCGGGCTTGGACCACGGGTCGAAGAGGTCTGCGCGTTACCGAAACGGAGAGCGCTTCACCGCGAGAGTCATCCGTCACTTGTGTTCCTCCCTAGCATCCTTGGGGGTGTTAACACCAGGGCTGCCTACCCTGGGCGTAGAGTGGCCCCGACTGTCCTTGTCCTTGTCCCCAGGGGATGGGAGATGGGGGAGGAGGGAGGAGGAGGAGGGAGCTGCTCGTAGCTGCTCTGGGTAAATGTTGCAGGGACAGGACACCATTTAGTCGCCTGACCTTTAGTGCAAGATGTTAATTAGTGCTGTGAGGGCACCTCGTTATCACCTCCCCGGTTAATATGCCCAAGGAATAGCTCTGCATCAGGCACTGATGTCCCCCCCCAGGACATCCCCAGGGATGTGGGATCCTGCTCCGCTGGCAGAGCTGGTGACTGAGCATCCAGAGCGTCTCCATTGAAATGCAGATTCTGGTTCTCCATCTCCGTCTCACAAAAGGCTTTTTGCTGAGATGATCTAAAGTTTAAATGTGAAATCAATTGTGGATTGATTGAAGGGCCATTATCATTCTGCGCCCAGGATGCCTCTGTGTTTTCATGCTGTTCGTGGACTTTTTAAGAAAACTCATTACCTTTCCTGAGCCGCTTCCTCCCCTCCCTACATCGCCACTCTGCCACTTCTTTGTTCCCTTTTGAATAAATAAACCAAGAAACGCACCAGGCAGAAATAGTTATGCAATAGGAGATTCATCCTACTTAATCTGATTTCATTAATAAGGCCTTGCCAGCTGAAGGCAGCTATTGTATTTTTTTTTTTTTTGCTGCTTTTAGCTATGCTGCTAACCATCATCGGTGTCTGACGACTTTGGTCTCGTTTGGGATGGTGAAGTCTGTGTTTGTCCTTTTTGCGCACCTCCTGCCTCCCTGCCGGGGAAATTGCTGGAGGTGGGCGTGGACGAACGATCTGCTTGGGGCTGCGGCTGGTTTTCCTCCCCATCCGTATTGAAATAAGCAGGCAGGGGGAGATGTCTCCTCCTCGGAGAGCTGGCCAGCCAAGCCAGATGTCCGCTCCCGAGCAGGTTGTGGGCTGATGTCCTGTCTCTGCAGAACATCCCCCCCGGTGCGTCGTGGAAAGCCGGTATCAGAGCTGAAGTGATGTAAACCTTTGCGGGCGGTGATGAAAGCCAGTTGGTGTGCGATGTCCCGCTCGTTAGGTAAGGTGAGACGCGGCTCCTGCTGATTTCTAAGCAAGCGTCAGGCTTGTCTCCGGTGGAGTGGGCTGCAAGTTCTCACGTGCCCCAAAAGAGGAGATGCCGCAAGGATCCTGCCTAGGGTAAACCATGTTAGAGTGCTTTGCGTCGCGCTGTAGTTCACGATTTCGTCCATCCTTTCTTTTATGGTAGCTTCTCCTCGATGCCAATACGCCGCTTTTACGTATTGAAAACCGTGGGAGCGTTCACGGAGTGAACGGGGGATTTTACGGATTGAATTTTCAGAGCAAACGGTCTGCGTCTGGATGCGCGCTCGTACATGAGAAATAATTGGTGCCTGTTTGGGGGCAGCTGAGAGCGCTCCTCGCAGTTAGAGAGGCGCTGCTGGCGTTCAGCATCACAGAGCGGGCATTGCCAAGGACGCAGTCTGCAATCAGCGTAAAATGGAACTTAAGTGAGGATTCATTCCTTGCTTAGCTTCTCAATTAGCTGTAATTCAGATCGAAAAGCGCTGAACTCCAAGCACGGCTTTATCATGACGGGACGTTCCCCCCAGGAATCACTGGATAACGGATACATAAATCCCTCTCTCTGTCATTTTTCCTAGGCTTTCCTCGCACCTTGTCGTGTCGCCTCACTAACACCTCCTTGGTGCCCATGACTTTCAACCTCCGCGTTCCTGGGGACGGCTCGGGAGAGCCCAGCGTTA
Source organism: Grus americana (assembly GCF_028858705.1). Lineage (NCBI taxonomy): Eukaryota > Metazoa > Chordata > Aves > Gruiformes > Gruidae > Grus > Grus americana. The sequence continues at coordinate 21,508,400 of NC_072864.1, read as the reverse complement.
CCAGCTTTGTTCAGCTGTCGGACAACGCTCGCCCATCCTGGAGAACGGGAGCTCGAGGTCCCGTCGAGCCGACCGAATTTACCATAGTGCCCTGCAGAGGGACCGTCCGTTCCCAGGGATTCCTGGATATCCAGGTGTGGGATGAATCCGACCGTACATGCTTCGGCTGAAGCTTCCCTGATGTATGAGGAGGGCTTTAGTGCTGCTGGTGTAACGCGAGTAAGATGTACGCGCTGGGGTTAGGCTTTTGTTGGCCGGCTTAGTCTGGGATGTTTCTGAAGGAGTACCGTTTTGTTTCCGAAATCGCAAGCTGAAGGTCACGTACCCTGTGGTCAAGCGCAGAAGCCGTTCGTGCGTTTTTGAGAGCTGCTTAGAGCGATTTCTTTGATTTAAAGCGGGCAGAGGAAGGATGAGGACAGAAGGTGGCTGTTAAAAAGAGAGATGTCATCGTATAAAGCAGTTTGCTTTTCTTCCTGGTCTTGTTTCTCCTCTCCTGTTGAGCAGAAGGAGCTGTATTCACTGCGGCTTGGCAGCCGTGAGCTGCACAGCGTCTTCTGGGCCACGTTTTGCCCTCAGCTTCCCACTGTAAAGCTGAACTCGTCCTGTTCAACTCAACAGCTCTCTTCTGGATTTATGCTATTGTAGTCGAGATTAAAAACTGGTCCCTTGATTTTAATGCAGTGGTGAGCAGAGCATTTGTCTAATTGTGCTTTAATTTAGCTTACGTATGCCCTGATAACCGCACGGTGTATTTAACAAAGCAGACCTTGTCAGAAGACTTTTATTACTCCCAGACACCGTGCTCTGCATGTGGACCAGCAGAAGAATTAGGGCAAAATCCTCCTTCTCCTTACCGCGGAACGAGAACCGGAGGACGCCGCCCATGGAATGATGGAGTGTTTGACGCTCTTCTCTTTTGCCAGGTCACCCTGTGTTCCAACACCGTGAAGAAATACGAGCTGGCGCTGGTGGTGGACGTGGATGGCGTTGGCGAGGAGGTGCTGGCCCTGCTCCTCACGGCCAGGTATTGGTGCTTTCCTTCCAGCTCATCGGCTCTCCTCGTGCATCTGCTGCCAGCACGCTGCCTTGCACGTGGCTTGCCAGCTCCAAACGAGAAGCATTGCTTAATGAGCTAGTTCTGCCCAGCTAGATATGAGAACAGCAGTGCTTTGAAAGCAGCCCATGTTGAGAAGCATCTGTGCTCAACGGACGGCCACGGCCCTGAGCCTTTTGCTAAAGGGAACAGTAATTATGTTAATTATTGACCTATTTTTTGGTGCGTGAGGTGTAACAAATTTCCAAAGGGCCGCATCTCCTCCTTCCCGCAAATGGGGGAACTCGCGCTGGGTCGCGACCAAAATGCGACGCTCGTTAGGGACGCGGCGAGCAGCCTGCCAAAAGCTGGTGTCTGCGTCGGTTAACGAAGACACTGACAAACGGGAAGGGGGCTTACGGTGGGGCTGGTGAGGGGAAAATAAAGGCAAGATCTTCTGAAGGGAAAAATAGCCCTTGATGTGGAAGGTGAGCTCAGGTTTCTCTGCTTGCCTCTGGATTTTTTTCTTTTGAGCATGAATGTTCTCGGATTTAAGCCAAAAGTTGTTCTTGCTGCAGCCAGGTTTGATCCTGTTGTGCTGCAGTGGGTGTCAGTTTAATTACGAGTAGGGTGCAGTTCACTGGTGCTGTTCCGCCGTCCGGTCAGTGCCTGCGCTGCGATTTTGTAAAATACGTGCAGATGGGAACAGGCAGCGTACGGACGCGGTGGGGGTGAAGGACCAAGCCGTAGGACCTGGGAGAGGGTGATCACCAGGTGCTGCCTTGGACCCTCCATCGCTGGGGCAAACGGTTGAGGTTCTTCAGGCACCTTTTTCAGAGAGGAAGGAGTTTTTTTTTACTGAGATACTGGGGTCTCGTGTTCCCTGAGCCTTGGGAAGGCTCCCCCAGAGCTCACGCCTTGCTGGGACCATTGGGAGGGCCCTTGCGAACCTCGTGTGGAGCAGAGAGCTCTGGGCCAGGGCACGGCTCTGCCTGGCCACTTGGCCGCACTGGCGAGCCTCCGCGACGCTGAGGCTCAGAGTTTGCCCCTCCTTTACAAGAGGTTGTTGAATAAAAGTGAATAAAAAGAAGTTAAAGGCGATTTATTGCTGTAGGGGTATTAAATGTCTATTTGACAGTGACAAACGTGTTCTGCTCCGTTTCACGCTAGTCAAGGAGTAAACAAATTCTAGGTTCCCTCAGTATTTCTAATTCCCTTTTGGTCATCTCTTTGCCTAGATGCATAGTTCCACCGCTGCGAGTCCTCAACCCCGTTGTGACGTTTGGACGGTGCTTTCTAAAATTCCCCTATCAGCAGATGCTGACCCTTGTGAACGACAGCGATCTTCCAGGCTGCTACGAGGTTCTTCCTCAGGTTTGGCATCGCATCTGCCTCCTGCCCTCGAATGTCATCGAGGGGTTTGTTAGGGAAAAAAAGGGGATTTTGGATAAGACCTTGCTGGATTATGTTCAGATAAGTTCCTATTCTCACCTGAAGGTTTGGGAAGCAGTTTATATTTTAGACTTTGGGCTGCTTTGATGCAGGAGAACTTAGAGGATGACGAAAAGCTGCTGCGAGGAGGTTGCCAGCACAGGAGTGGGTGTTTGTGGATGCAGCAGCTTTTGGACCCCCTCAGGATGTTAAGCCCATTCTGGTCTTACATCTGGTTTTGTGCCTTTCTGCTTTGTCCCAGGGATTTTTAAAAATGTGTGTGGATTGTCATTGTGGTCGACGTCAAGGAGTTTAAAGTTTCCTCCGAGGTCACTCTGAAGTTGGGTCTGATCCCGTCCCTTACAGGAACGGGAGGAGGATGCTGCTGTGCGGTACTCCAGCCCCGTGCCGCGTGGGATCATCCAGCCTCGCAGCTCGGTCAAGGTCCCGTTTACGCTGGAAGCCCAGGCGACGGGAGAGCACGACACTGTTGCTCATGTCACAATGTTTGGGAGCGGAGGATCCCCGCTGGTAAGTCCTCGGCCACGGTTCCTAATCCCAGGGATCCTTCCTGGGATTGTAATGTACAGCCGGTGTGGGCGAGGAAAGAAGGGGTTCATGGCATGAGCTAACACCTAGAGAAGAGGAAGGATGGTATCTTCTTGGGCGGGTGATAAGCTAAGCCTGGCACGTAATTATGGATATGTGAGATGGGATAACGAGCCCAGTCTGAAACCCAGAGCAATCCCTGGCTCTCGTACTCTGCCGCACGATTAAACGAGCAGCAGCCCCTGCTTCGGTAGGGCTTGTGCTCAGGAGCGCACGGGGACATCCCTGAATCCCCATAAAGCGAGCGCCCTGCGAGTAACCACGCTGAGAGTCCGACCCGTCACGTCTGAGAAATATCCATCGTACCTCTTTGCGAAAAGCCACACGGCTTGAGTCTGGAGCAGCAAGACTTTTTTTTTTTTTTCCCCCTCCTACCGAGCTTGGAAATGGCTGAGGCAAAGCATTCCTGAAGATGTCATTCCTAAAGCCCCCTGAAAGATGTTGTTCGCGTTCAGGCGTACAGAACAGCAGCAACAATACGAAAACGTAGACAAGAGAACGTCGTATGTAGTGTCTTGGCTTCATCTAGCTAAAATCTAGAACAAATTTAGTTAATTAAACTTTAATTTAAAATGATATTAACTTTTGAAGCAGCTGGTTTAAAATGTCTTGTCATCTCTCTGAGCATGAAATAGGATGTCAGAGGATTGCCGGGAACGTTAAGCTTTCTGTAACGGGAAGGAAGGCTGACATTCGGAAAGCACTCTCAGGGATTTAAACTTTCATTAAAACGGACGGAAATGATGCTGCTAAATCCCCTGGATGCCACCGAACATCTCAACCCCGGCCTCCGTGGGTGTGCGTGTAAACCAGTCAACAGGAAGGCCGGGCTTTGCAGGGAAGGCTGAAGTTTGACGAAGCAGTTCGCTCGTCCGTAGAAGGCACGTTTCCCTTAAAAATGAGGATTTCTCCCCTCTAGAACAGCCCAGTTGTTTAACCGTTAGCTTGTTTAACTACACATTTCTTGCAAAGCTTTTTTACCCTCAGGCTAACAACTTACAGTTTCAAAGTTTACCTTAATCTTTTGCATTTGGAGGTGAATATGTCTCTCTTTTTTTTTTTTTTTTTTTTTGCCCAAAGGGCGAGCGTTTCAGCCAGAGAACCCGAGCTGTCCCTAAAGAACTGACTAGCACGGGATCGAGTGACCGTGTGTGCCCGTTAAGTCACCCTTTAACGCGCAGCGTTTACGCTCGGTTGCCGCTAGCACCCAGCGAGCGCTGGTGGGAGCTTGGCTGGGTGTATTGACCGCACAGACGTGGGTTTGTCTCGCTGTCAGGTTAGATCCTTTGCGTTTTCTATACGTCTGCCTTATAGTTTGAGCGCAGTTTCGGTAGTTCTCTTGTGGCTGACTCGGCCAAAGCTTTCTGGGCTAGCGGAACAGCTAGCCGTTGTCTTGTCCGTCCCTGTGCTGGTGGCAAATCCCGCCCGTGTGGATCGTGTGATGTAAATCTGACCTCAGGGGAATCACCGCAGTGCGTTCCGATAAAACAAAATACAAGCTTGCTCTTAAGTTACGCTGTCTGGTATTGATGCCGAGTCTTTACGCTGCTGGAGGTGAGATGAGGTACAGATCTTCCATCCGGGTTGCGTAGAGTCCCCTGCCCGGTGTGTCGTTTGCAGGTGCTGGCGTGCCAGCTTCAGCGTGGCGTGTGTCATCTCCCGCGTGAAGGAGCTGGTAGAACCCAGCCCTGGGGTTACTGGTGGCCGCTCAAACCACGGCGGCGTGCCAGGGACAGATGCTGCTTTCTGAAGTGATCTAATGTGACGTTACATCCCCATGACGAAGCCGGCAGCGGTGCTGGAGGGGTGTATGTGCGGCAATATTACCGATGGCAAAGTTCCCATCTCCTTCTACGACCTTTCCCCGTGTGTCACCTTGCCCGTAACGCTATCGAACGGGGTTTTTCTTCTCCGTTTTAAGACGAAGGGATGTTTTTATAAGCCCTCTCCTTGGTGAGGGTGCGTCGTGTTTGTACACACTCTCTCATTGAAGCCGGCTAGCCTGGGCGTCCTCCCGATGTTCTGCTAGTCTCCAGAGGGTTCTGCCCTGCCTTGGCTGCCTCTGCCCTGCTGTCACCTGGAAGCAAAGCCAGCTGGCGAGGCACAGCTCTTCCCTCCAGCTCCTTCTTCCCGGGAGCTTTGGGCAAGCATCACCCGGACTGCAGCTCTCCGTGCCTCCCTTCTCCCGGCGGGATGAAACGTCCGTCATCACGCATGGCTTCAGCTCCTTATTTTTGAGGTACCAGCCTTGGTACGTGATTTTTTTTTTTTTTTTTTTGGCTCACTCTTGCACAGTGTCCTGTCAAGAGATGAGCTTTTATGGATGCTGCTCCTTCTGGCTGAGTCGGACAAGTGATTCTGACAGCTGTCAATGCCTTTTCCTCCAGTCGGACATCATTAAAGGTTTTACATCACGGAGGCTGGCTTCTTTTGCGGTTAAATCATGCTCCGTGCCCTCCAGTGAATTGTACAGCATCTTGTCAGTGTCGGGAGTTTTCTGCGCTCGGATTCTGTTTAAGAGTCGGGGTGTTTGGAACCGGCGAAGTCCAACCAGACTGGATAAATTCTCGTCGTTTTTAACGCTGCGAGAAGGTGATTTAGCAAAGGGATCCGCGTTCCTCCTCCAACAGTCTGTGCCAGTTCTGCAAGAAGAAAACTTTCGGGTCTCAGACTGTCAAAAGAAAAAAAAAAATGCCGCTTGAATGATATAATTAATAATTAATCTCTGTTACTTATGTAATACCAGGAGTACACATAGGCACAGCTCAGAGGCAGGTAACGTACGTGGTCTCCACTCTGAAGAGCAGCTTTGCTGCTGGTTTTCCCGGGTGTAGCTTTGGGAACATTAAAGAAGTTACTGTCCAGAAGTCAGGGAGGGCGGTTTGGGGCAAGATTGAGCAGTAAAAGGAGTGGGAGCAGGCACAGGGTGTAGAGGAAGGAGAGCGAATTGGGGAGGAGGTGGGAAACCGGGTTTCTTTATCCTCTGGTAACGGGAGCTCGTGGCTTTCAGGTGGGATCACTCCAGATCCCGCACTTGCTCCAGGCTTTCTGCATCGGTGTCACAGCACTGAAAACTCCAAGCAGCCAAACTGTCCCCTAGTCTAGGAGTACCCTTAGAGCTGTCTAAGCTTTTTAAACTTTCCCTGCTGGTTTTTTTTTATCTTTCCTACCTGCTTCCTGGAGCAGAAAATCCATTTAGTGAGCGTCGGGGAAGGACCAGTTGTCTACGTGCATCCCAGTAAGATAAATTTTGGCACTATCCAAGTTCTAGAAGATGCTTCCCGAGCTCTCCACCTCTCCAATCAGACTGTCATCCCTGCGTTCTTCTGGGCAGAGATGGTAAGTGCCTGTGGGGCTATTTTCCAACAAAACCGACTGGTCCGTAGCAGCCTGTGACTTGATTTTTATACACGACATTTCCACATCGCTATCTGAGAGAGAAAGCAAGATGTTCCAGCATAATGCAGCGAGAGGAGCCTGGCTCTGGGGGACCCCTTAGTAAAACAGAGACTTTCCGTAGACGTTTGAGCAGAAATGAGCCTGGATCATTTTTACGCGTTCTCCCTTTATTTTGCGGAAGGTATTTTCGCTCTGAGTCGTGATTTTTGGAGCTCTGAGATGACGAGAACCCTGTGGCCCTTTGCTCCCGAAAGGACACGGGTTTCCTGACCGTCTCCCTGCTACGTCTGCGTTTGCTTTTTGTCAGGCTCCTGTTAACGACAGAGCCCAAGGTGCGAGGTCTGTCCTCAAACTGCTGGTGATGAGGTGAGGTTCACACCTACCGGGGGTCAAACCGGCTGGGTTCATTGCACAAAAATCCAGTCGTAAGGGTCGTGTACCTACGGAGTCTGTGGACTCCAGAGCATCTCTGGAGACCAGCTGCAGAAAAAAAAAAAGCTGTTTAATTCCTGGAGACCGCACAGCGCGACAAGCTGCCTAGCAGGAGGAGAGCAGGGACGACGGAGCCGGGAAGGGCTCGTGGGTGGGATGTGCCGCCGCTGGAGGGGGGATCAGGGCAGGAAGACGGTGTTTGGAGGAGGTTTCTGCTTGTCTGTGCTAGGTGGGTTGAACTCCTGCAGTTGGTTAACTCAGGCTGAGTTTCCCTCTTGCTGCTTTTCCGGCTGTTTCGCTCCAGTTTCTGTGCCCAGGAGGATAAACATAACCTCCACGTGGGGAATTCCCGGGGCAGCTTGCTTTGACTCCACAATGAAAATCTGCTTTCCGTCTCTGCAGAGAGCAAGCCACCTGGGATGGGTGGTACTGGTGCATAAACGATGGGGTTTTTGCGTTCTTGTACCCCAGGCTGACCTGCAGAGCTGGGTAGGTACTGCTGTCCTGGTGCGATGCCCCCCCGGGGGGCTTGCAGGGGTGTAGCTGCCTCTCCGTTGCCGCGGTGCCTTAATTTATGGGATTGGGCAATAAATCCTATCCTGCTTCACCGCAATCTCCGCAAACACTGTGGCTAATCGATAAATAGAACAGTGACACGAAATGCTTCAGGGATGGCTTCTTCTCCTGCAGTGAAGATGGACTCTGCTGCTCCCTAGTCCCCCCCCTCGCCGACTTCGCGGGGTCGAGTTACCCCCGGTGAGCGTCTCTGCTCCCCAGGAGAGCTGCTGGTGTGGTGGAGACGTCCAAGGAGAGGCGGGTCCTGGGAACCTGCTCCATCACCCGTTTCAACAAGGGTTCTTCAGGCTCCTCCACGCCGCGATGCCGAGCCTGTCCGATGGGCGCAGCGCTGCGGCGGGCGAGACGTGCTCCAGCTCCTCCCTTGCCCTCGGCAGCTGCCGACTTTGGTGTTGTCGCGCCGCCCCGAGGTGACGTTTTGCCCTTTGCTGCTGCCTTTAGGCTGCCTGGCAGTTTGGTGATGGGAAGGAGAGGAGACCAAATAATTTTGGAACTAGAATTTGAGATGCGGTCAGCGTGAACTGCACATGGACACCCAAGAGCAGAACTGGCTCCGGCTGTCCCATAGCCTGGTTCGTGGGTGACTTGGGCATCCTTCGTGCCCCTAAACCCGAGTCTCGTGTTCTCAAAGACGCCAGAGCTTTGGTTTCCTGCTTGGAGACTGCCATGGGACAGCGAGCTGTGATTTCCCTGTCTCCCGTTTGATAGCTGATCTCCAAACGGTGGCTGTTTGCGGTTAGGCTTATAGATCACGGTCCCCACTCGAACGAAAGAGCTATCGATTGAAATTTTCACAGCGGCGTTGGATCAGCAACGTTACAGCACGCTGACTGGCAGCTCAACAAACTGGATGAGATTAAATTAAGGGGCAGCAGCGGAGCAGGTAAAAGGCTGGTGTCCGTTTGGAACCGAAAAGGAAAATGCTGTAATGCAGATGGCCGTGCCGCCGCTGCGGTGCTGGTGGTAACCATCGCGAGTTCTTAACCATCGCAGATTGCTGTTCCTGTCAAGGCAAGCTTTCTTCTTGCTTTCTGGGAGAAAAGAGCGTTGTTTGAGCAAGCAGAGATGTGGGGTTTGTGGATAACTTCACTTTGGGATAGTGAGTTAAGGAATTACCTGGAGTACCCTTCGTGCCCCTCTCCCCTCCCCTCCCTTGGATCAGTTGAGGGGAGCAGCATCGCTGCCGCCAGAAGGAAGTAAATAAAAATCTTCCAAAGCTGTGCATCGAGATGGGGCTTTTTGGGTTTGAAGAGGAGTGTAGGGACTTCATACCCCAGTCCTCTTCTGGCTTGTCCCTGCCTGCCAGGGTACCTGCAGGTCTGTGACCCTTGGCACCAGTGCATCGCCCCACGCTCGTCCACTGAATCCCGTCTCTGACGTAGTTCTCCTTGTCCGATTGCTTTCCCAGCTGCCAGGCAGCCCTGGTAGAGCATCCTCTGGATCCAGCAAGGGCAGGGTTTGCTTTTTTCGTGGGTAGAAAGCACTGGAGGAATAGGTCAACGTGAAGGAGCTGCTGGGGGCTGATGCGAAAAGGTGACTGTTTCCTCTCCTTGCTGCTGCTCGCATCTTCTTCTCCTGTTTCCCCAAGCGTCTGATTTTTGCCATATTGACAAGCGCAAAAGAGTTGTATTGATTAACGGAAGTGTTTTCTCTCCCTGCAGAAAGGCAGAGAGGAAAAAGCATCTTTGATCGTTTCCTACTTGCTCTTTGTCACTCTCTCCTCCCGGGGATCTTTTATTCGTTATTAAGAGTGACGTCTCTCAGCATCGCGGACGGCAGCTGCGTATCACGCCTGCATGATCAGGAAAGAAAAGACAGGCCCGGAGTGTAATTTTTGTTAATCAGCGGCAGCTTTCTTCTGCCTGCGTAACCACCACGCTGGGTCTGCTCCGTGCTACCGCAGGGAGCCAAACGGTGGTTTCCTGGTGCCTTGTAATGAGGGAGGAGAGAGAAAACCTTTTTTTGGGCTTCCTCTTCTAGCGATGGTGCTCTGTTTCCTAATTTGGGGTTCCCATCTCCTTTTGACCTGATCCTTATCCCCAGTGCTGCTGATGGAGCTCGCTGCCACCGGGTTTCCAGCAGCGGTCGTATGGCCAGATGTGCTGTCGCCGTCAGGAGAGAGTGCCTGGGGAGCTGATCCCCTTCCACCTTCCCAGGGATGAGCCGCCACGCGATGCAACTGGAGCTGACGTTGCAGAAGAGACCCAAATTTTGTTTATTTAAAAAAAAAAAAAAGCAGCTGTAATTGTTTATCATCTCACCAGGATTCACAGGAGAAAAGTCAACTGATTTCCAGGCAGCATATAAAGGCTCTTGGTCAAACTCGGTGTAAGCAAGGAGAGAACACGCAGTTCCTGTTCCCGTGCTTTCTTCTCTCCTCATTAGCGCAGGTTTTGTTTCATTTACTAATTTCATCGCTTTAGACAACATTCCCTTTCTTAAAGAAACGGCCGTATGGAGAGACAGCGAAACATGGAGATAAACTTAAAAACAGTGCCGATAAAGGGATGCCGCTTTAGCGATCCTGTTTCTTGTCCTGGGCTCAACTTTTTCCAGCGCTGTCCCACCAGAGCCTCGTGGTGCTCCGAAAGCTCACCTTTACACTTAACCCATCGGTTTGGTTTTTAAAGGCTGTGTTTTGCTAATGCAGCAGTACGGATTTGCTGTTTCTTCCACCCGGTTTGGTCCTTCCCAGAGCTGGAGCGTGCCTGGAGACTCATGGCATCAGTCAGGGCCAGGAGCGTCCAGCCTCGTGCTGGCGGCCGGTCGTATGAAAAACCCGAGGAAGGTGGGCGGCTGCCTCCGTCCTGGTGTTGCACAGGCTGAGGTCCAGGTCCTTAAAAAGGGGAGCAGAGGTTTGGAGGAGACCTTGGAAAAGGTGCTTGAAACCCGGCCACAGACAAGAGGTGGGTGGTTTTTTTTATCACCTCAGGTGTCTTGTATGAGTTCATGTCCTTCCAAAATTGCTGCATTTCAGTAGTCGATGAAATTGTTACTCTGCTTGTCTAGGGAAACTAAGCTCGTCGTATTGTGCTGCACCCGTTGGCCAACTGAATTAAGAAGGGTGGAAGTCTTCAAGGCAATTATGTTCCTGCCGGAAGAGTGACTCAGCAGAGTGCTTTTCCCGAAGGAGGAGCAGGAGGAGCCTGGTTGTTCACGGTTGTGCTCGGCGGCAGCCGGCGGAGCGGTGCCCACATCCTGGCTGGCCAGGGCCGATGCCCAGAGCGGTGGCACCGGTGTCCCCAGCCCAGCGGGGAGGGCGGATGGGATGCGGAGGGGTGAGCTGTGGACAGGGAACACAGATGGAGACGAGCTTCGGTAGCTCGCTCAGCGGTCTGCTGTTAGCTGAACCGAGCGTGACGAATTCGGCTCCGTTGTCAGTGGCAGCGAGCGCCACGCTTTAATTTTAATTTTTGGAGGCTCTGCCTTTTGATTTCGTAAAACATGCCCTGGATGGTGCTCTGGGGCAGAGGCTAAACCGGCGTGGTCCCCATGGGGAGATGCTGGTGCTGAGGTGCCAGGAGGCGGCTGGTTGTTGGTGTCCCGTCTGGCCGGCCTCACGCTCTGGTCTCCACCTCCCGGGGCTCCGGGTGCTTTTGGGCTGTTTGCTGCCACCGGCAGCTCGTGCAGATCCCAGAGTAGCTTTGACATGAAGGACGCAGGGTCCCCCACCTCGGGACTCCTAACGCACCCGGGGCAAAGCTCTGCGTGCGACCGATGTCGGATGGGGGGGGTCGTTTCCCCTTGGTGCACGACCTCCGCGAGGAGCGATGGGCTGAGGAGGCGTGGGTGCTCCCTCACTGGAGCTGTGGCGTGCTAAAGTACAGCTGCATTTGTCACAGAGGGTTCTGCTGCTTCTTTCGCTCGTGCAAAGCCAGAATGAGCGGATCGCTTTCATTAACTAGCTTTAAGTAGCTTCAGGAGAACCAAACGTCATGGCTCCTCAGTCATCCCTCAGGGCAACCATCCATCCCTCCGTCTCGGATGCACGCTGATGTCCATTATAACAAATTTTGGCATCTCTTATTCAGAGTGGAAGCCTGTCCTGGGAGAAGCTAATGACCTCAGCCTTGAACTTCTTGATTGACGTGATTGATCCCAACCCTTGCCTACCGCTCGGGCACTCTGATGTCCAATAGTGCAAGCTCCTACAGGGACAAAAATAGCCGCCGTCTTTGTGTGTCCAGTGCATGCAGCTATTGCATCGCTTTTCAGAGCATTCAGGGATAAGCAAGGAGCGGGGATGTTATCAGAAGTGAGCTCTTGGTCTCTGAAGTGATGGAGGTTTTTAGCACGGCTCCAAGAGGTTTCTTGTCTCCAGGACACAGCCTGGATGGGGGTAGGCGGGAGCTGACCTGGAAACCTGAGTGAATCTGGCCCGGCAGAGCCTTTCGGCCCTGGCAGGTCTCCTGTTCGGTGATGCACCGTGTCGCCCCTCGGACCCGCACCAAATGCAAACCAAAGGAATGAGGCCACGACGCACATCGTGCTCCTCCGGAGCGGGCGGTTGGCCCGGCAGGACACGGTGGGTCTGCGCTGGGTCACCCTGGGAAATTCAAAGTCTGGCTCCATCGAGACAGCCTATCATTATTCCTCAGTAATAGTTTCTTGGGTACGATTTACTGCGCGGCTTATTGCCGGGCTTTGATAAACGAGCTTTGTCAGGTAGCAGACTTGCAGAGTCACCTCCGGAGCAGAGCTCTCAGGGCTCCTTTTCGAGCGAGCTACCCTGTGTCAGCATGAATCAGAGGAAAAGTCGTCCATTAACGTCAACGAAAACCTAACACCCGCCGGCTTGGCGTGGACGTGTTGGCCGGGCAGCCCGTGGCTGACGGCAGCGCAGCGGATGCCTCAGAGGCTGGTGATCAGCTGCGCGCGGGATGCGGGGACAGCAGCAGGAGGTTGGTGGGATCCGATGTGGGGGGTGAGGTCAGTCTTCTCTTGCCTACCCGCCTGGGGTGGCGCGCATCGCTGGCCTTTGAGATGAACGTGAAGCTGGTGCTGATTTTTGGGGGTTTTTTTGGATGGATTTTCAATGGGTTTAGTTTCTCTGGGTGAGCAGGTGGAGCTCTGCTGACAGGTTTTGCTTGGTTTGCCATCTTCCAGTCTAGCTAGCCACCCTGAGGTTCTGCCTGGTTTTCAAGCGCTGCTGCTCCTCTGCAGCCAGGGAGTGTCCAGGGTGCAGAAAACAAAATGATAATTAGCCAGACCTCAAAAGGAATAGAAGAATATTCCCTAACGGAGTCCCAGACCAGAAGAGCAGAGAGTAGGTTGCAGGTGATAATGAACGTGGAACGCGCAGGAGTGAAAAAAGCCTCGCCTGGTCCCCGTGGAGAAGCGGAGCCCCAGCGTTCAGCCCGTGCTGACTACCTTCCTCCGTCCCATCCTCAGCTCGCTTCTTTTCAGACTCTTGCAGCTCTAGAGGACAAATTAAACGGAGCCGAGTTTATTAATTTTGCCAGTGCCTGGAATAATTTTGATGCCTTTGGCATGCTCCGTCCTGGGGTGCGGACCTGACCCGCAGGGCTCACTCAGCCTAAGGAGCTACCGTAGCCGCGGCACCTACACACGCTGCTGGGACCCGGAACGCTCGGCAAGTTATTGCTTCCCCAGCCACCAGCCGGTCTTCTGCTCATCGTTAGCGGAAGTGGGGGGGTATTTAAAATACTTCCCGTGACTTTAAAGTGCTGCTTGGTTTTCTGATGCTCTTGTCCCTTGGGCTGGCTGGCGTCCTGTTAGAGCTCAGTGCTGCCGGCTTGACGGATGGAAACTGGAGCACGTTGTTGTTTTCTGTTAAAAAAAAAAAAAAAAAAAGGAAAAAAACCCCATGCTTCTTCTCTTACAATACTGCAGAGTTTTGGGCAAGTAGTCCCAAACACAGCACTGAGCTGCGGGGTGTGGGTACCACCGACACCGTGATGGACGCTTGGAAGCCGTGCGTCTACATCCCAGTGCATTTTGTGCTGGCCAGGGAGCATCGCGTGCGTTTCTGTCTGCTGCGGGCTTGCTCCCTGTCAACGCGCTTTCGGATGGGCTTGGGGTGCAGCGCCCTTATTGCCCCATCCGTAGAGGGAGATCCATGGAAAAAAAGAGGATGAGAGCGCTCGGGAAGCCTGAGCCATGCCCACAGGGGTATGTCTGACAGTTTTCTTTCTGCTTATTTCTTTACTGCCCTGCTGTAAACATTTCTAGCTGAATTTTTCCAAAGCGGAGGGCGCTGGGGCACCGCTGCCCATCAGTGGGAACGGAGCGCTGCAGCCCTTGAGGGCTTCTCGGGAAGCACTGCCCAGCTCCTGGGAAAGAAGACTTTGGGGTCGGGGTTTTGATCAACCCCTTTTGCAGAGTTATCCTTCGGGCTCTCGGCAGTATTCCCCAGCTGTGTGGCTGCCGTGGCGGGATTCGAGCAGTCCCAGCTGCCTCTGGCCTTGAGCCTTTAGCCAGACCTCAGAGGGACTGGAGGGGAGGAACCTTCTCCCGAGCATCCCTTGAGTTGGGCAAAACTGGGTTAATGAACTGGGTAAAATTAAAATTATTAAAGGAGGGTAAAATATAGGTTGTATGAGCTCCTGCATAGTTGGTGTTTCCGGACACCGTAGCTCAGATTTAGGGAAACTAAGCCTTTATGGGTTTTACCCTCCTATCTTTAGCCCTGCCTTTTCCTGCCCCCCACCAGAGACCGGGGTCCATGGTTTCCACCCTCAGTTTGTGTGTGGCTTGTCTTACAGGCTGGCGAACGCTCGCGCTGGAGGATTGAACCCAGTAAAGGAGTGATCCCCCCCGAGACCGAGGTGTCCGTGGCTGTCATAGCGAACTTGGATGACACCGAAAAATTCACGGACGAGGTGAATCTGTTCATAGAGAACAGCCATACCTACGTCATCCCCGTCCGGGCTTTCGGCATCGGCACCACGATCGTCACCGACAGACCCTTTGCTCCGGAGCTCAACTTGGGGCCCCACTTCAGGTAGGGCTTCCGTCGGCTCCCGCTTCTGCCGCGGACCCGGCGTGGAGGAGTTCTGCTGAAGTCCTTCGGGGCGGTGGTTCTCCTTCAGCGCTCCAGGTCCCGGCTCCGCTTCACCGAAGCCCCAGGAATTCCTTTAGAAAGGTTTTATGGTCATTTGGAAGTCGTTAGATACCCTCGAAAGCCACCAAAATGGGACCCCGGTTGCCAAGTTGTCACTGAATTACCCTTAGTTATAATACATTTATTTCCTCAGTTTATCAAATAATGATTTGGAGGAAAACAGCAAGTCCCAGAAGCCTCCGGCTGGAAAACGCTGCGTTACAAGTATTAACATATTTCCCTTTGCAGTAACGTTGCTTGTTTTTTCGCTCGCCACGGAGTACCGCCTCGCAACAGCGGAAAACCTTGGCGGTAGCTTGTTAGCGACTCCTCGACTAAATTAACGGTGCTGTTTTATTTCCCCTCTGCCCGGGAGTCCTGGAGGAGCAGCAGGATTTGTCTTTGCCCTGTGTCATCCTTAAATTCGCTCGTCTTTCCCGTCTCCCGTGCCAGGCTGTTCTTTATTAGATGTAGATGCTCTTTCCTCGTTCCTCCTGCCTGCTTTTCTCGCCGTCTCCTCCGTCGAGGCCACGGCAGCAGCCCCAGGGCACGGACGAGCGAGGGTGGCTGCAGGACCAGCTCGGAAAGGGAGAGGAGGAGGAGAAGCCTGCTGAGGTTGGGTGGGATAAATTTGAGAGGGTTAATTGCAAGAGCTTAGCTCGGAGAAGGGGATTTGTTTGATCCTGACGCGTGTGTCTGAAACCAGGCAGGTTCTTCTAGACGGGGGAGGAAAATAAAGCTTTTCAAAGTGTGGGAGAGCTCCTGGGGCAAGAGGAATCGTCCTCTCGAGGTGCCTGTTCCTTTCCCTGGCTGCCAAGAGGCTCCACAGTGCTCCGATGCCTAAATTTTTGGTTAGAAAGAAGCAAATTAAACCGACTTTAAGCATTTAGGATGGATTTGAGGGGTTAAAATATGCACCCACAAGCCATCCACGTCAGCAGGGACGTTTGTCCGGCGTGTCCTGTGCTCCGTGCGGCCACGAATTGGCTCCACAACGCAGGGGCCGGTGCTGTCGTGGGTCACGTCATCGTCCTCTGCCCCCCTTCGCCTCTCCACCCGCGGGCTCCGTTGGGAGCCGTCGGCCGCAGAGCCGCCGCCGAGCGAGCGGAGGCAGGACCCGGGTAACGTCGCAGATGAGTTGGGCTTTGCCAGAGCTGCGAATTCTTCTCCGAGCTCTCATCTGTTGCCGTGCACGACGTAAACCGTTTCGTGCTAAGCTTGTAGACGTCGGTTTTTAACGGCCTGTTCCAAAGACTAGTTTGTTCTGTGCCGTCACTCCTGTGTTGGTATTTAGCTGCGTGCAGCAGACGCGCGTTTTGTTCCAGGAGCAATTCATTTCCTGGTCGTGCTCAGATTTATAGAGGGTGAAATAATTACTCCAGCCTCGCCCGCGGTTAGTGTTTCTTTACATGAAGGAATCAATTTCCACTGAATATTCACTTGGTTTAATATCTGGCTCCAGTTATTCGTCTCTTGTTGTGGCTCCGTTCCCTCAGCAGCTAGATCTGGTCTCGCTGCTGTGTTTGCATCAGGGAACCGCGTGGTGATCCCGTGTTCTCACGGTGCGTCGTCTTCCTCAAGCGCAACCCCAGCTGCGCCGTTCGGGCAAAGGACGACGCGTTGGGGGCGATGAGTTGGATGCTCCCGAAGGGATGGCGGGGGGGAGAGGGAGGGGGATAACGTGGGTGCGGGGGTAGGGAACCCGCCAGCGAGGCGAGCGGTGCCTGGCTCACCAGATGAGCCTGTGTGCCCTGCAGCTCCCAAACAGCATCTCCTGAGGAAGGCAGCTGAGGCTGCAGCTCCCAAGGGGAAGGTGAAATGGCAGCGACCCTGTTTCTCCATCCGCCTGCAGCCAGGCCAGCTTAGCATCTGATGCAGCAAGACCTGCCGGAAGCATCTCGGAAAAACGCTCCGAGTATTAAGCGCTAAAAGCTGGCGACGCTCTGTCCGCAGCGACCGAGATGATGATGTTCTTCACGGAGCTTTTTTCCTTGCTGTACGCAGGCAGACCGGCTGCCGGATGGTGATAAACTTAGGGGCAACCCAGGTGTGGCTCTTGCTGTAGCTCTGAGCTAGGACAGCCCCTTCGTGGGCGGCTTTCTTGCTGCGCGCGCAGTCAGAGAAGGCCATCGGGGCGCTGGGGCTGGGTGACTGCTGGGAAACGGCAGCTCCCGTGCCATTTTCCATCTCTGCTTCTCTTCTAGCCTGGATCCCTGTCGTTACCGCTTCAAGATAACGAACAAAGGGCGACGCACCCATCAGCTCTACTGGACGACGGAAGGTTTCGCCCCGTTTCGCCAGCGTGATCGTCTCCCCGCCGTCGGTAACACCAAGGGCAAAGACTCCTCCCAGAGCCCCAAACCTGCCTGTCCCGTGTTTAAGCTTCGACCGCTGAGGATGGAGCTGATGCCGGGCAAGACTATGGAGATGATGCTGGAAGGCTCCTCCAGCACTCCCCAGGTGAGGTCCTCCACGAGTCCTGAGCCTTTCCCATCCCTTCCCCACCTCCACTGGGACTTCCGCAGCCCCTTGACATTTCCCTGAGAAGATGAGCAAGTGCTTTCAAGAAAATATTTTTAACACCACAAGTTGCCATGGCAGCGCCAGTTGCTTTCCTTGCTGGCCACCATCAGTTGCTAAGGCTTTTTTTTGTGTTTCTATAGCTACCGTAAACCCAACTTGCCGATACCAAAAAATGGGCTGAAGGAAGCGTTGCTACTTCAGGGGCAAGCGGCAGGTTACGAGGCGTTGCGTGCTGAAGCGGAAAGGAAGGGCAGAGAAAATAAGTTACGCTTAGGCTAGGAGCGCGGGCAGAAAGTAAATTAAAAAAATGCAAGGTACTATATCTGGGGGAAGCAGCGAGTAAAACAAAATACCTGCGAAGGGAGGGAGCGTCTGGGAGCAGCGTTACTGTTCCTCTGAGGACAAACACGGGCAGAGGGCTCGTCTGGCACCGAGTCCTGGAGGAGAAAAATGAACGCAGCGCGTCAGCTGTAATGATCGGAGTGATGTTCTCCACATGGGAAACTGTTCCCAGGGATCGTTATAATTGACAGCTTGACTTTTGCCAATATTTCCATAACGGCTCGCCCCAGTCTCTCAGCCAGTCCCGGTGTCCCAAGGGCAGCCGGGTCTGGCAGCACCCTTGGATGGCAGCTCAGAGGGGGGAATTCAGTAGGATCACAGGGTCTTCTCCTCCCCGGCCCCTTCTTTCCAGGAGAAACTCTGCCCAGAAGCTGCCAGCTAACCCCGGTGTGCGTTCCCCAGCTCCAGGACCACTGGGCACAGATGTTTAAGCAAACGTGGGATAAATCTGCATTAAGGTCCCGCTAATACTAGCGTTTTGAAAGGTGTTTTAAAGGCTTTCCTCAGTGGTAGCTTGAAGAAGACGTGTTAACCCACTCGGCTGATTGTGGTGGGACTGTCCCTGTGCAGTTCTGAGCCCAAAGGTTTTGCCGAAGAGGAGAAAAAGGTACCAGAAAGGAAATAAAATACTTGCCTGGAAAACTTGAAAGGGCATCTGGGAGCTCAGCTGTGGCTACCTGGCTCCTGGAGTCAAAGCCAAGACCCTGGGGAAGCAGGTTGTCCACCTTCCTCGGGACTTGAGAACTGGACACTCTTCAGGTTGGCCAGCAGCCCGACTCCCTGCGTTGCACGTGTGCCGCACAGATGATTTTGGAGGCTGTGGGCTCCAAGGAGGAGTTGGGTTGTGGAGTTGTAGCAGGGGGAAGAGTGAGACACGAAGGGAGGAGTTTGGGGAAGCGACACCAGGAAGAAGTCTGGAATGTAAGAGCATCCAGCTTAAGCAGAGAGGGGTTTCATGTGGCGTGCAAGACCTCTTTTTCCTGGGAAGATTTCTTTAAAACCCAGCTCTAGGAGAGCACAGTACGTCCCCGGAACGAGTGATCCCCTCTTTACCTGAAGGCAGGCTGGCTATTTGGGATTTTCCCGTATATCCTTTCTGCTAAGCTTCCAAAGGAGGGTTTGCTGGCATTGGCCCTTCTATCGCCCGTTTCCCTTAATGCAGTCACATTTTTATTTTTTTTTAATCGGTTCCTACGGCTTTTCGCAAGCGTTATGCTTTGCGATGGGGCGCATCAAAACGATAACCATTTGTGGCAGGGATTATCGCAATCGCGGACAACACGTGACGCATGGGTGCTTTTTGTGGACATTGGGGTGTAGCGTTACGGATGTTTGAGTGCAGAACAAGTAGGACGCACCATAAAAAGACAAGGGGGCTATTGAGGAGACCGGTGACTGTAATTTATGGCCGTAATACCTGCTGACGGTTGATGGCCAAGATCTCATGGCCTGATTTTTATCCGGGCTATCAAAATCCTTTACGTCCACCGTCAGGTGGCCAGCAAATTCATTGTGTCTTCTGGACACCCCGCTAGCACCCGTGGGGTGACGCGTGACTCTCACACGCAGGTGGTGAAGGAGCGGCTGCTGTGCCACGCCATCGTGGGGAGCAAGGCAGGGAAGGCACAGATAATGCGAGTGGATGTCACGTGTGAGTTCGTTGCTCCTGTCCTGCAAATGTCCTCCAGAGAAATCACTTTCCGGGTGGAGAAGGTAAGTCTCTGGGTTGTATCCTGGCATCGAATGGCGTGGCTGATGACCGAAAGCCCATGGTGGGGCGCGATGGTCTTCAAAGGAGGAAGTTAAATATCTTCTCCAAGTCCTTGAGGCTTTGGCTATTGATTCGAGCGGGACAAAGCTAGTGTTATTAACACCGAGATCGTTATTTTGCTCTTCTGGGGTCGGGGACAGTCTCACCAGCTCTGTTCTGCCTTTCGTGAGGCGGAGCCAGGATTGAGCTGCTGAGCCAAGGACACAGGGTGAGATGTGTGGGACCCACAAGAGCAGCGTGGGTTTTGCGCAGCAGAGAGCGAGCAGATCGGTGCAGCTGAGCGATGCTGAACCCCCTCCTCACCCCCCGTGAGGCGCTTTGTAAAGTAACTGAGGAGGGTTTGAGAGATGGGACGGTTTAATTTCACCAAAGTAAAATGGAAATTACAGCTGCTTTGCCGAGGGGGATCACGGCCACTTGTAGAGAGATGCCGGTTTCTGTACTCGGTATAAAGTCAGGGTCCTGAGGGTCCTCCAAGGCATGGTGAAGTCTGAACACCGATCCTGTAGGGAACCCGAGAAAAGCTGAGATTGCCGTCAACTCCTCAGGCTGATGAGGGAAAACCCGTCGTCTCTTGCTTCTCTTTGCCTTCTCTGCTGTTGGTGTGGATGCTCTTTGCATTTCCCCAAGCCTCACCTTCTTCAAAGGGCCTGCAGCCATCCTTCAGCTGCAGCGATGATAACACCAACGCAAAGCAGGTGCCCTTTAGTCTCTGGACCCTGACTCCTGCATCGCTTTTCCCTCTCCTGTGAGGTGTCTGACAAAAAGAGAAGATATTTCATTATTTAGTTTCTGTGTTCTCAGATCTCTCCTCTGGTTCCCAGGCTTCTAGAGAAGCACAAAATGCTGCGAGCAGGCGGTTCAGATTTAATTAGAAGCTTTTCGGTTATCCCTGACGTCTGCCTGTGGTCTGCTTCATGCCGCACGCTCCCATTTATCGAGTGCTACGACGCTGCAGCTGCTTGACGTCAATACATCCCAAACGAGTTTCCCCAACACTGTGTAGTTTATATAAACCATGCAGGAAGCCCAGAGCGATGCAGGACGAAATAGCTTAGCTCGGAGGCTGCAGACACCTTGTCGCGGTGGCAGGGACAGCAGGAGATGCGTTGCAACCCGACGGTCGAGGTTTCTAGCTGGCTTTATGTGCACGTAAATGTTCAAAGCTAACCTTAAGCTACTGCAGGCTCTCCGCTACGGGCTAAATCCTGCTTGGTTTTTCTCCTCATTGCTTTTTATGAGGCAATAAGGTTGTAAGAAATTATTGTATGAGAGCAAAAAACGTCTTGTGCCGCTCTGCCCGAGAGGGGACACAAAACTGGAGACAAACGATCTGGGTTCGCTTTCTGGTTTTGACCTTGTTCAAGCAGCTGCCTCCTCTCGAGGTCCTGTTCCCTCGTCTGCACTTGAGCCTGTTTCCCTCTGCCCCCGGGGGATGCTGTAGTTTCCAGACATAAAAAGCATCTGATAAACTTTGAGAAAACCTTCTAGAAGGGTACAAACTAATAAAAATAGTGATGTACGCGCTTTTGGGGTTGAAAAATTTGAAATGCGTCAGAAAGGGAAGGAGGTCCATGACCACTTCAGGTCGGTGTTTTCCCTTGTCTTCTGTTTCTGTAGCAACCCAGTGATGTCCTAACGCTTCAGTACAAGCCTCTCTCTTTAAAAAACATCTCCTCCCTGCCACTCAGCATCGTCCTGGCCTTAGAGCAACCCTTCATAATCTGCGACGTGGACCGGCAGCCCCTGCCTGCAGACGTTCAGGTGAGCAGCCGTGGACCTTCCCGCTGGTGGGGTTTGAAGAGGGAGGAGCGTGGCGGCGCGTTTCTGTTGGGAAGCCTTCCAGGAGAGATGTTTATTCTTTAGAGTCAGCAGTAGATTGGCCTGAATTAAATCAGATTTGAAAGGAGGTGCTGAAGGAAACAGAATAGCATCTGAATTGGGGAAATACATCCTGGCTCCAAGACACGAAGAGAAGGCAGCAGGTCTGGGCAAGCCGTGTAGTGAAGGTGTCTCTTGGAAGCCATCCCAGCTCTCCAGCAGCCATCCTCAGATAACCTCAGGAGTCGCTTGCTCTCTTTGAGGGCAGCTCTGCCGTCAGGAAGGCTGAGGAGCCTTCCACCTGGCCCGTTGTTAGTGGAAGGGGTTGGACGTGGACTCTGCTAAAGACGCGTTCTCGTAGGCACAGCCACAGCTTCTGTGCCATGCCAGTGACTAGGTCTTGCAAGGGCAAGGATGCAACGCCGTTGCGCTGGTGTTGAGTGTGAGGATGAAGGAGTTCCTCTAGAGTCGGGGCAGAAGGCCCTGGCTGATTTGCTTAGGTACTTCGCATGCAGCTTTTGTGGGTCCAGGATTGAGCAGACTGGTATTTATTTCCCTCTTGTATTGATGCTGAGCACAGAGATGTGAGCCTGAGGGAGTCTCAGAGTGTTGTGCTGCTCGCCGTCAGGCGCACGCTCTAAAGAAAGCGAAAGATGAACCGAGAATCCCACGTTGGGGTCATGCTTTGACCACTTACATGTTTTATGCCATCAGACCTTGGGACTTGATCACGCTGGTGGTTAATACTCTTTATCTCCTTGCAGCCCATGAAGCTGGAGACAGGGGAGGAACTTCATCTCTCCATCGGATTTAACCCTGCTTATGAAGAGGATTTGAATAGCTGGGTAGCAGAGAAGGCTCTGAAGATACAGTTTCTTGAGCACCCTCATGAGGAGCAGGTCACCGTTCGGGGAGAAGTCTACTTCCCGAATCTCCATATCCAGACCACGGCCTTGGACTTTGGCTGCATCTTGAATGACACCGAAGATGTACGTTACGTCGAGATGACCAACTGCAGCCCGCTGCTTGTCCAGTACCACTGGTTGTTCCTGACAGACGGCCACGCGAGCCAGATGAGGTATGTGCACCTCTGCCCTCTCCTTGAAGTTCTTCCTCCTGATGTCCCGTTCATCCTTTGCAAGGACTAAGGCTGTTTGCTAGGACCTGACAAATTGCTTTCAACTCTGCCTTGTGGAAATAACACCTACCAGCTACGGTCAGGAAAGGTGCTCAGGGAACAGGTGATCTCCACCAGTTTGACGCTGGGATTTCCCTGGCTTGAGTCAAACACCACCTTGGTGAAGTGAGTTTTCATCTGTTAGCTGGTTCGTGAATGCGACGTGCAGTTTTAGTGCTTTGCAGTAAAATGGTGGGCTCTGTGGTGGCTTCAGGTGCAGCTGTAGATGTTGGTGGGAGGATTTATCCGAGCATCCCTGAGGAGCAGGGCTATCCGGTGCCGGCCTGTGGTTTCCAAACCCAAGAGCAATCTTGCAGTCATGCCGGAGCACATCTATAACCACGTTTCGAGCGGTTCCTCCCGCTGTGGCCTCTCTGCATAGTTCAAAAGTCTAGTCTGGGCAGTTTTAATTACAGTAGCAAATGGTTTTTCCATAATGCCCTAGGAAACCGAGCAAAGTTAACCATTGCGCATTGAAGCGCTGCTATTACGAATCATAGAAATCATCAATAAACAGTTTTGTTTAGGGAATTGGGGTCTGGCTCAGAGGAGACGAGCTATTGGGAACTGAAAATGAGCTGGTGCTACGAAGAAGGCTTGGAGGAGAAGACCTGGGCGCTGGGGTAGCCCGTTCACAGCTCGGTCTTACCGACAAGTCTTTAGTGTGGCCCTTCTCGATGCACAGGTACCTTCAAGAACAGACCCTAAAATGCAGAGGAAAATCTGCAAAAGCAGGCGGTGGGAGGTGGGCAGGGAAAGGGGAGCAGGGCTGGGAGCTCTGCTTGGTGGCCCCTGTCATCTCCTGGTAAATTAGGTTAGGGTTTAATTAGGAGCTAAAGGGGAAAATCTAATTTTGATGATAGAACAATGCATATATTTTATAATAAGAGAAACAAGCACATTACAGCGAAGCCTGTGTGGAATTAATTTCCTCTGGGGCCACTTCTTGGCCGGTTGCCTGTTTATCTTTGCTTTTATTTTTTTTTTTTTTTTTTAGAACCAATTTAGGGTTTGGAAATGTGAATGCTGAATCAGTTTTCAGCTTTTAATTACTCCATCTCCACCTAAATTGGCTTTGCTGGACCCGAGCCCGCAGGTGCTCGTCCTTCCGGCGGACGCTGAGTCACCCAACTCTGCTGCCTGGGTAGCAGTTGAGGGTCCTGAGCATCTGGCAGGATCCTGTGCTCCAAAGGGTTTGGCGTAGCCCCTTTGCTGGCTCGTTAGCGCTGTGGACGTTACGACAGCTCCCTTTTCTGCTCTGCATGTTAATTAAGCAGTAATGTACTCTCTCCGGGTCCCTCAGCAGACACCGTGTGATCCTCTGTGGCAGAGCTGGAAATGAAGACGGTCTCCAAGCTATTAACACCTCAAATTGCTCATTAAGAGCCCGGCAGAAGGGCAGCATGTCAGATGATATTTCTGGTCCACATTAAGCACTGTTGGTATTCTAAATTATCGGATCAAACTAAATCAGTCTGACATCGAGGGAATCAAACATCAGGTCTCACGAAGGTGAGATCGATAGGATTTAGCCATCCATACATCCAGCCTTGCTGGAGCCCATCATCAGAGACTCCCGGCATCAATCACACACACACATATTTATTTTGGCTATGAGAGAAAAATGTTATTTCTTTGCCTGGACAAGATTCTGTGTACTTAAATCTTTTTTTTTTTTTCCTTCTAATTGCTCAACCCATATTTGCCTCCTTACTCTTTAGTCGCTGCTGCCGCTACTTGGAGCAGAGCAATCATCTAAGCACCGCAGCCCAACCATCGCTGTGTGGTTGGACATTGCCCAAGTCAAGCCAACCCGTGCCCCTTTTCTGACACTGCTGAGCCATAAATCTCTCGTGGTTACTCCTCTTCTAGAGCCGTGTGGTTAGACATGGAGTGGGAATAGTCTCTCCTCACCCCTTGGACTTTTGGTAGCTCCAAGCTGAGTTAAGCCTTTGCACCGAGATGTTTTCTGTGGCGTTGGAATGGATCTGCGGAGTCATCCGGCAGGAGATAGTAAATACGGAGCCAAATTCAAACATTTTGTCATGTTTCTTACCTTAAAGATTTCTTCTGCAAGATTGGTTTGCCTTCCTTGCAGGGCAATATCTAGCTCCTCAGCTTTGTTTGGGATTCCCATCAAAAGGAAGACGCTAAAGCCGAAGGATAGACAAGGATTTTCTCAGATGCCTGTGACAAAGGCTGCTTATCCCCAAACTTAGCTGTCCTCTAGAGTTTTCATCCTTTATGGAGGATCCGTGCCTCATCACGGACTTTGAGCGTTGCTGTTGCCACATCACCTCTCCGTCCCCTTCACGTCCCCCCCGTGGGACAGAGCTAATGCACCCCGAGCGCTCCGTGTGCCAGGATGGATCAGCGGGGAGCTCTGCACCTCCATGGCACGTGTCAACCCCCCCCTCTCCGCGTGTCGATCCGACGGCTCTGGAGAGTGGGAACTTCTTGGCCGCAAAGCCAGCGTGATGAATTGCCGGTGGATTCTTTGGGGAAAGGGTTTGTTGAGCTAAACGTGTAGAAAATTACTCTTTCCTTTCCATCCCGGATTTTCTCAGCCAGTTGGTTTTGAACAAGCTAGGAGACTTTCTCTTCCCCAGCGGGTCTTCCTATAGCATGAATCGTTTCTCGTGCCTCTGCCCTCTCTCCTTCCACGTCCCCTGGCAGACGGCACTGCAGGGACCCTGCGAGCCGGATCCCGGCCTCATTACTGACAAAAAAGAAAACCAATTCCGTGTTATATTTGATGGGTTGGTTGTTGGGGTTTTTTTTTTGCTTTGTTGTTCTTATAACAAGGAAGAAATGGAAAATGCAGACAGTGAAAAACAACGCAAGGCAAAAATCTGACGGTGGTGCTCTATCAGCCACCGGAGGGGAGAGGTAGCAACGTCAGCAGCGAGAATATACATCAGAAATGCATCCATCCATCCTGCTGTGATGCTGGGGAGCCTCAGATGAGCGACAGCAGTGCCGACCCCCTTCTCGCCACCCCCCCAATGCTATCAGCTCCTTGGGACAGTATGTTTTGGGCTTCGGTAGCCCCAAAGTAGCTCAAATCCCATGGGTGACTTGGAGAAGGAGGGCTGAGCCATGGTGGCAGCGTGCTGCTGAACGCGTCCTTCAGCTGCTGTGGTGCGGGAGCAGCGGAGGAGCGGTTTGCTCGCTGTCACGGAGAAGTGGCCTCTTATTTCTCGGAGACGGAGTCTCTGAGAGCAAGGGCTGGGTGCCGGGCAGGCTTCGCGTCTGGGGTGGCAGTCCGGCCGTCGTGCACGGCGTACGGAGAGGGTCTGTCCGCATGGACAGAGACACCAGGGAGCTGAAGCAAGGGAGACTTGGGGAACTTTGTGACTTGTTCCGCCCCGGAAAGGATGACACGTAAATACAGCGAGTGCCCAGGAGGGCTGTGGAACCAGGAGCGGGTGAGCATGTGTGGTTACCGAGTCTACACTGGAGACATAAACCTGGATATTGTGTGTGGGTCAGCGATGCTTTATCAGGACGAAGGTCGGGGGGTGATGGTTTCCCACGTGCACCGTGCCTGTAAGGTTCTCTGCCTTCAGCGTGGTGCCCCTCACCACGCACCCTCCCCCTCTCTGCCTTCCTGCTCTTTTCCCAGCTCCTTTGCTGGGATGCTGCAGGTTTGAGGCAGCTTCTGCTGCCCCAGAGCTCCTGGCCACGCTGTCGTGCGCCCGGGGGGCTTTTACGTGGGCCGTTGCGATGGAGGTTGGAGTCCTGGGTGGCTGCGTGGGAGTTGCTTTAGCTGTTACATTTGGGTTTTCTGAAGCTCGGCCTCCTCCTTTGCACAAGGGCGAGAGACCCCGAGAGCCGTCCTTGGCCTCGGCGGATCTGGGGACCGTCCCCACGGCGTTGGAGGAGTGGATTGAGGGCAGGGGAGGCGCAGGAGAAAGCATCGCTTGGGTGCAAAGCGCTGCACGTCCCGCCTGAGATGCTGTCAGGCAGCTGACTGTCTCCCTGGCCTTGTCCTGTGCCGTCAGGACAAAGCGTCGGAGATGTCCTCGGGTCATCCGTGCCCCGAGTAGGCTGCGGTTGGGTGGGGGCTGCCTTCTGCTGTTACAGCCGGTCAGCAGACGCCGGCTGGAAGGTGACTTCTTGCTCTGCCTGCAACGTGCAGCCAGCGAACCTGAGGAGCAGTCGACTTCTCTCTTTGCTGTCCGAACATCTCCGTTACCCGCGGTGTGTTTGTGCTGCAAACAGCATCCTTCTCCCTGTAAATGCCGTTACGCTGTGCTGCCTGGCCGGCTCGTGCTTTAATTCCCTCTGGGCTGCCGCTCAGCGCCCGTCCCTGCAGAGCTTTACTGCTTATGAGACAAAATAGTGGTGGTGGTTGGTTTTATTTTGGGTTTTTTTTTTTTAATTTATTTATTTTTGGTTTGTGGGAACAGCTTGCTGTCGTAGCCTGGCTGAGGCAGAGCGAGAGCATCGATTCGGGAACCGCTGCTGTCGCTTCCACCCCGTGTCTCCGGCAGAGCACTGAGCGGGGAAGCGGTCGGATGAAATCTGGGTGGCACGGTCGGCTATTTACTCCTTTTATTTGCTGACCCGCTGTCACTGCGCGTGGCAGCGATGAGTAAGGCGACATAATTTTCCAGAGCTCGTTTCTCTTTCCCTGCTTCCTGCAAGCTGTGCATCCGACAGCTTTCCTTAAGGGAAAACCCATCCGAACCCGCTGGCATCGCTCTGCCCAAGAGTGCCGTTTCTGGTACCGCTGAGCTCTGTCCTGGTGCATCTCTGTCTTCGCAGGGTACCTGAGAAATCTTTAAACTCTTCGGAGAAAGAGCCGAAGCCAAATTTGAATGCAGGTGCCAAATCTTCACGTGTTTTCGGGTGTAAATCTGCAGTGGGGATTTTTGTGCTGATTCCTTCTAGTCCAAGGTGTTTCTTGGTGCGGAGGTGATGGAGAGCCCAGCACTTCTGCTGGTCCCACCTTCAGCCCTGAGCTGGCTGCTGCCGAGACAGAGATCTGCAGCAAAAACCCTTCCAGAGAACGAGGATTTTGTCCTGTGTGAGGTTGGACTCTCACAATACGGAGAAACCAGTGCTCGTCCTTCTGTGCAGCCACTCTTTCCCCTCGAGAGAGGAGAGTACCAGTCAGGGAGATCGTTTCCCAAGACATCATCACATATTTCTTTTTCAGAAAGGGTGGGATCTGCCCGGCACGTGCCAGTGCTCTCTTTTCCTCTTGTACCACCGAGGAGGCAGGAGATTGTCCCAGTGTGGAGCAGGAGCGATGCTTGTTGTCCATCTAAAAGCCAGGTGGCCAAAGCCAGCGTTTTGGTCCCCCCAATGGTTTCTTTGACCACAGCCACCACCTCCGTGTGCTCTAGGTGAGGAGTCGCTCCGTGCTGTGCTAGCCTCATCTCTCATCCAGCTGGCCCATTTCTCCATCCTTGAAAATATCCACAGTGTGAAGAGCTGCCGTTACTTCTGCCCTTGTAGCCGCACAGGAGCGTTGATGGCCGTGCTGCTCACGGGGTTGTCTTTGCCAACTCAGAGAACAAGCAGCAATTGGGTTAACAGAGTATGGAACCCATGTCCAAACAGCCCAGGGGACGATGTTGGGATGTCACCGTCCCTGGAGGTATTTAGAAGATGCGTAGACGTGGTGCTTAGGGACGTGGTTTAGTGGTTGGATTTGGCAGCGTGAGGTTAACAGTTGGACTTGATGATTTTAAAGGTCTTTTCCAACCTAAATGATTCTCTGATTCTATGTATCACCGTAAATCTACATCTCCTGCCTCGGAGAGGGAGGGAGCCAGGGGCAAAGGGAGGAGAAACCTTCAGCGCTCTACAGCACAGCAGCTTGGAGAGGACTTCAGCTCACGGGGAGATTTAATGGGGCTCTGCAGAGCGGGGCAGCCTGGTGACATTCGTGGGGTGGGGTGGTGCGAGAAGGATTGATTGATTCCCCGCCTGCTTCACGTAGCAGAGGGAGGAGGCAGGAGTCCCCGGGGGGGGTCGGGCACCCCAAGGCTCCTTTTGGGCCAGCTGGCGTGCCGCGTGTTTTCGAGAGCGCCTAACTCAATTAACGCTGCCTTTTCAGCCGCTCTGCCCTCGGGAGAGCTATCTTTCCTCCGCGGGAAGCCTTTCCAACTGCGAGCTTGCTTTGCTTGCTTCCTCTTCGGTGGTAACCAAAGGTCCCTTCTCCCTTGCCTCTGTCACCCCACTCTTGTCCCCGGTGTCACCTGGACCGGGCCAGTCCTGTCTGGTCATCCCTCGCCCTGTCCCCAGGAGCTCCGGTTTCCCGGGAGTTGGTCTGCCTTGCTCTCGGCAGAGCAAGGGGTGATTATGTTGCACCATGGAAGTGACCTTCAATAATAGCTCAGCAGCGTCCACCGGCCCTTTGCACCGGCCGTAGAAATCGGGGTAGAAGCCACGCACAGCCTTAAATCTGTGATTTCTGCTGGCGCGACGAGCCCTGCTCCTTCTGCTCAGGGGATGGATGGCGATGCCGGCATACTCAGCGAGGTGGAGCTTCAGCATCTGATTTATCTTTGGGATGTGACCCGAGGAAATATATTAAACAGGACCTTTTCTTGGTTTGGGTTTTATTCTGCCTTGGTTATCGTTGCTGCTTCACCTCCTCCCACCTTTCCCTGCGGTGACCCGCTGCAGAGCCCCGTAGGGAGGATGCGCTGGGCTGTGGCATTGCTGCCTGCCCGGACGTGCCGGGCAGCCTTCATCAGCGTGGGCTGGTGGAGACACCTTCTGGGGTTCAGCAGAAGCGGTCGAGATGAGCAGGGACGTTTCCTTCTAGGTGGGGACTTCAGGACATGCTCCGTCATTTCATCTCCCTCCTTTTCCTCGCCCTGCTCGTGGCACCGCGGAGGGGCAGTGATGCTAGCTGGCGGGCAGAGAGGCCGGCAGCCGTGCCATGAGCTTGTCCTCATGGTTTGGTTTTCCTACAAGCCGCTGTGCTCGGGGCAGAGCCCAGGTACGTGCTGGTCCTCACCCCCCAGGATGCCTCAGCTCGGGCTTGAGATGCTTTTTGGGTTCTTGCAGGGCGAAGCTGGGCTGCCGAGCCCACCCAGCGTGGTCCCTACCTTCTCCGGCTGTGTCCCGTTCATCCCTTTCACAAACCTGGTGAGATCCAGCTTCACTCTCCTGCAGCCTTTACCCTAAGGAGAGGACAGAGCAAGAACATCTCTCTTCCCATGGCTGGGAGCCACCAGGACCAGCCCTCTGCTCTCAGCTGGTTGTGTTCAACCAGTTCTCTGGCTTCCCCCTGCTTCCTCATGGTTTTAACCCTTCCAGCCATACTCTTTGTGGTTTGCCGAGCTCTCAGGCTCGCCCCCACGAGCACATCTTAAAACGGTGAATGTCCAGATCCCTGCCACAAAGACGGCTGGCGAACGTCTCTCCTCCTTCGCTCTCAGTTACAGGAGTCCGTACAGTTGTCTGTTTGCAGAGTCAATTTTCTGAAGTCGCTGGTAAGATTGTAATTGGTGCTGATTACTTGAAACAGCATCTCCAAATTACAGCTGTCGGGGCTTGTTTAATTTGGAACAAAGACTACAAATGGTATTTATCGTTAGAGCTACTGATTTGTTCGGAGGAACCTTTGGCCAGAGTCTGATTGAGAAGTGGTTTTCTGCCTGATAGAGAATCAGGAGCTTCCTACCGCCTCACCTGATGCTTATAAATCACCTGGCTGATGTGCACGAGCACTGAATGGGTAACGTTTTGCCGTCTGTAAAATCAGTGCAAGTCAGAATAACTCTGGTAAAGTCAGCGCAGACTTTTTCCAGAGCTGTAACTTGTCAAGAGAGGCAAGTCCTGCTGCGTAAGGATGAGCTCCACAGAGACCCATTGTGCTTGGTTGGACCAAGGTGGTGGCCGAGGAGCTTTAGCGCCTGTGCCCTGCGGAACTGGACCAGCCGCGTCCCGTGGCAATACTCCGTGAGAGGCACGAGCCACGTCAGAAGGAGCTTGAGGGGCCTCGGATCTTCCTGGCTCTCCATCGAAAGCGATGGTACGGTTGAGGTCTGTGGGCTTCAGCAGGAGCCGAATGCTCTCGGTGCACCCCAAACTCAAATCCTGTGGCTCCTGCTAAAAGGTGCTGGAGAGCTTTGGTTGCTGGCCCAGGAACGTGCGATAACTCACTTCTTTTCAGTGGTAACATCCCTTCCTACACAATTTCTGCTTTTGAACAAGAAATCAAAATTCTCCCTCATCTCTCAAAACTGACGGGTTTTTGGACTGAAATAAGTGGCTGCATATTAACTTCAAGTTAATTAATACTCAGTCCCAGTGGGACATCCCCGGGACCGCTCGCTGCATTCAGATGAACGCCGAATCCAGCTTAATCATTTCCAGCACGTGCAAAACATCGGAGGTGTCGGATCTCGCGATGTTCCTCCTCTCTGCTGCCCGGTCTGGATTGCAGTGGCTGGGTCAATAAACACACAAACCGTAGGTGAGCGGAGGAATTTCTCCTAGCGAAGAAATAGGCTTTGAGGCCATCTGGATGAACTGCAGTTTAATCGTCGCTATTGATGAGGGCAAACCATGGCCACTGGCTTCCTCAGCTGCTGGCCAGGTGGCCCAGCTCAAGCCCAGTGTTCCCACACGGCGCACTGGGAAGGTTTTCTGTTCGCTCCTGTATTATATTATTTTGTTTTCAGTTGCAAACACCCTTGAGCTGTGTGGGGCTTGTTCCAAAGTGCCTTTTTTTTTTTTTTTTTAATATGCATCTGCTGGCCTGAAGGAGAAGTAAAAGTGCATCGTAGGGATCCATAAGGTGGTGGAGATGCCTCCTGGGTGTGCTGCCGTGGATGCCCTACCCTGTGATAACGTAAGAGGGAGGTTTGTTTTCGCCCGGTGCCACAGCTGCGCCGATTGGGCACGTGCGCCCCGTGGTGCTGGTCGGGGCCGCGGGGAGCTCAGCACTCCTGTTGCGGGGCTGCAGGTTCGGGGTGACGGTCCTGATGCTGCCGGTTCTCGTGCAGCCCGAGCCGGGAGGGTCACGTCATCCCGCGCAAATCTTCGCATGTAGCTCGCAGAAGCAGCGTGATTTCTCGCTCCTCTATTCTGGGAGGTGGGTGTGGGAAGCAGTGTGAAACTGTGTCCCTGGCAGGCTCAAACCAGGAGACAGGCTGGGATTTTTTTTTTTTTCATGTCTCGGAGGTTGGGGACGGTGGGTGACACAAGGTTGTCCTGGCCCTAGCAGGAAGGACTCCTCTCTCGCTGCCCTCGCTCCCGTTAAATCCCCACTGTTCGTTCCTGGATGCATTTTGTCTCACCTGAGGGGTGACCAGGTTGGGTGAGCTGGACCCGGAGGGGTTAACACCTTTCAGCCCCTCCAGCTCCAGGCTGACCTGCTGATGTCGGGAGGCTCCTTGTCTCCGCTCCGTGGTGCTGGTGGAGACGCTTCTACAGCCCTTTGGCCCCTCTGGTTTGGGATGGGTCCTCTCTGCCGGTGGAAGAACTCCTTTCTGCTCTTTGCCTTCCTCCCTGCCTTCACAGCCTTGGCCTGAAGGTGCTGGAGGATGCCCAGAAAGTCCCGATTCCCACCAGAGAAAAAGGCTGCCTGAAGCCTGGGCTGATGCTGAACATCTTGTTACCTTCCCCTCCCCTCTCCTTTTCTGAGACACCTCCCTTTCCTTCGGCGTCAGGAAGATTTCTTGTCCCAGGGATCAGCTTTCCATGGACACCTCGGGTTCCTCGCTCCCCCCCTTTTCACGTTACGCTGCTTGTTCTTCATTTTGACTTTCCCCCCCACCGGAAAAAGTCCCTCGCTGCGCTCCGTGCTCCTCCACAGCAGGACTCGCTAATCACATCATCTCCCAGCACCGGGTCCCAGAGGGCTTCTACTTTAGAGTGAAAAATATTATTGTTGCCTAGGCACCGCGCGTCCCGTGAATTTGCCTCAAACCATTCTATAAAACTAAAGGTAATTTAATAAACGATTATGGATTTTTCCATCTCGGGGTTTTACCTCTCCTCAGGGGTTGTTATTAACCTGCAGTATTTATCTCCGAGAGCTGCGGTTTCATTTCCTCGCCAGGATGGATTGCAGCCAGAGGTTTTGGGACGGCCGCCGCAATGATGGCGGGACTCATCCTGACACAGGTGCCCCAAGTGAGCGGCTGCTGGGGGTGTCGAGCAGTTTGGTTGCCCGTCGGCGCACCCCGCCGCGTATGAAGGTGCCTCGGCTGAGAGGAGCGAGGGTTGCGCGGATGGGATCGGAGATGGGCGACGCTCTGCAGGGGAAGCAAACACCATCGTCCCCTCCAGTCCTGGTTTGTTCTTCCACGTCGGACAGTGCCGAGGTCTTGCTCGGGGTCCCGGGAGGGAGAGCTGCGGAGGAGCTCGCCTGGGCCAAGCCTTGCTCTTGCACGTGGTTGTAGGAAGGACAAGTCAGGTGGGACCTCTTGGGTGCTGTGAAGAGCAGAAATGCAAGCCAGCCTTAGATAATAAGCTACAAAGCTAAAGCCAAATACTAACGAACAACTGAATTCCCAGCTGGGAATGAAGCATCTGGGTTGCTGTAAAAAAAAAAAAAAAAAAAATCCGCCTTGTTCAGCTGTGGGGAACGCTTGGGGATAGGCACGGTGACAGCAGGCACGGCTCGAGGGCGTCCCTCCACGTGGCGTTAGGAACACGAGCAGAGGTGATGCTGTGAGCCCCTGCTGCGATTTGGAATGGGGAATCCGAGTCACCTGGGAAGGTTTGGAAAGGTGAAACCACATACTTGTTCCTGAGGGGTGTTGGTCAGCTCTGTCCGTGAAACGAGCTGCCGAACCGCTTTGCTGAATCATTTGCCAGATTGGTCCTGAGCTCGTGTTTGGGAACTACCGGGGAGGTAACGGCGCTGTCGGTTGTAACCCTGTCTCAGCGGAGCTGCCGCCCTTGTAGCACAAGGTTAGAGCCGCTGTTTTGCAACCGGGGAATCCCTGTGGCGCAGCGGAGAGCCGAATCTTGTCATCGGCACTTGCCGTATACTGATTAAAGATGACCAAAGCTCCCTGCCCCAAAGCGCTAATCGCTGCCGCTCGGGCGCTCGTCGGCAATCGACGGGCCGTTTAATTGTGAGTCTTTGCCTGGAATTCTTCGAGGTGTCTTTCCGTCTCGCCTTGCGTGCGTGAGGGCGTCCCGTGACGGGCTCCGTGGGTGCCCCTGCGCGGTGCTGGGCTCTGCGTGGTGCTGGGCTCTGCCCGCTCAGGGCGCGGGAGGCTGCGGGCTCCATCCCTGCTCCCACCCCATCGCGCTTAGAGAAAGCCACCGGCATCACCGCTTGCTTGTGCTGGCCCGCAGCTGCGGGTTATCGGCGGGGGCGACATTTGGGATAAATACCGAGCAGAGCTGCAAAACTCGCTTTGACCCTCCGGGTGGGGAAGGCACGGTCCGTGGCGGTGGGCGCTTTCGGGAGGGCGCTGGTGGGTCTGCACGAGCTCGTCGCTGCCCGGATCTGCCCCTTTGTGCCTTGGTCTCACCATTCTGCC
The DNA here is from genome assembly GCF_028858705.1 of Grus americana. Lineage (NCBI taxonomy): Eukaryota > Metazoa > Chordata > Aves > Gruiformes > Gruidae > Grus > Grus americana. The sequence continues at coordinate 21,474,752 of NC_072864.1, read as the reverse complement.
CAGTTTGTGCCTGTCTCCCTTTCCGGCCGTGCCCCTTACCTCCTCACGAGCCGTTCACCTCTGTCCTCGCCCACTTCTCCTTGCAGCCAGTTACCGGCATCGTCCCTGGGCAGCCCCAAGCGTCGACCTGCTCCATCCTGGGTTTGGAGCTGCTGGGTCAGACCCATCACTGAGCTCACACCACCAGTGCGCACCCAGGGGCCGCATCCTGCCCGGGAGCTGCTCGTGCTGGCTTCCCTCCTTCCCGCTGCAGGTCCACGATCAAAGCTGTATTATTTTCCAGGTTCAGCCCTCCAGCACCTAAATTTTTCATCAAACCTCAACCACCGAAGGAGGAGGGAGCCTGGTCGGAGCGCTCAGCGCCTGCGGAGAGCAGCTCCAGGGATGGGAGTGCGGAAGAGCCAGCCGAAGCCCTGGAGGCAGCGGGGGATCCTCTCAAAGAGCCAGCAGATGCAGAAGACGCCCTGGAAGCAAAGGTAGATTTTCTTTTACACCTACGACCTGCGTTGCCTCCTCCAGCTTCCCTCCGAAAAGCCGCGCTCGTGCCCTGAGAGCGGGCTTGGCAGCAGGGCCGGCGGCTGGACACGGGGCTCCTGGGGGGCAGAAATAGGGTGGCTTTGCTTGGAGGACCCCGCTCGGGTTCTCCTCACCTACGTTGGGTTTGGGATTCTTTTGGGTTTGGGGTTTTTTCCACCATCAAATGAGTCTTTTATCTGCATCACGATGCGAATGCTTCCAGTTTCCGTCCTCTATCGGGCCATGCCAAGTACCGATCTCCACGTACCCCCTTTCTGAACCGTTTTCATGCTTCTGCCTTCCCCCAAGACCCAGCGTCGCAGTGACGGCCGCGGAGCTGCCTTTTTTACAAAACAAGGCTTTGCGGACAAAAAGGTCGCCTTTAATCTGCTGACCTTCCTGGTGCTCCTCGCTGCTTTGGAGCTTGACCTCTGTGCAGGTGGGATCTGGCACCTTGTTCGGCACCATGTGGGACAGAAGCTGCTCCTGGGGCAATAAAAAAACCGACGCGGAGCACGAGAGGTTCAGGAAGCGCCAGCGTTGGCGTTAAGTTCAAGGAGAAGGGTTGCAGGTGCCCACATCCAAATATCAGCAGCTTTAAGGTTACAGCTCTACACCTTTTTTCTGAATCAGGAAAAACGATGCCCTGTAGATGTAAAGAATAGCGTGGCTGAACGTTTTTGCATAGAAACGTGAAATCATCTTTATTTCCTGCTTTGTTGCCGTGCACGCACAAATAAACCAGGGAAATTCAAGCGGACGTGGCTAATAGGATCCAAAATTGCTTCAAAGGGTACATCTGGATTGCAGTTTCATCTTCTGCTTGTGTCACTGTGTCAAGGCAATATCCGTATAACCTCTCTGCGAGACCACAGGCCTCGGAAAGGTGTGGTCAGCATCTTTGGGAATACGCTCTCGGCAAAGCTTTGCTAGGGTTGGAAACGTAGAGACGACAAAGAGAAGACTCTGCCCTCCCCAGTGCTTTATCTCCTGGGGAGACGTAGCCTCTGATTAAACGTAAAGATGTCCCATAAATATTTTTGCAGGTTCTGCTGAGGTCAAGGCCACAGCACAAAGCGCTTCTTGACATGAGTAGTGGCTGTTGTTAAACTTCAAGAGCAATCACAAAACCCTCGTTTCTAACTAGGGGTCAGAAGCCCAGGGATGAGGTTTCCTTTTGAAAGATGGCACCTCTGAGGTTAAACACCAGCTCTTAGCTGCTGGAAGACAGAAAAACACCTCGGCTGCCGCCTTCACGAAGGTGCCTTTTGAGAAGAACGCCCTGGCAGAGATCCTCAGCTCTCCAGCACTGACGAGTGCCTAAGCACCATCTAGAAGGGGATAGTTGTGCCAAGCACTTCCTAAGTCCTCATTTTCCTGTTCTTAATATGTTTTGCTTGCAGCCGTGTTCCTGTTTTTGTCACGGAGACCCTGACCTGTCCAGGCATCAGGTTTCTGGCGTGTTCCTTGGGCAGGAGCGAGCAAAAGGTGGGCAAGATGCCCTTGAGGCCTCTGCCAGGACCGAGTGCTGGGTGATGCACCCAGCTTCCTCATAGGAAATACAGATGGAGCCCACATCTCACCCATGGGTGGGCTTGGACCCACGCTCAGCTGATGGCATGGACATACCCATACTTGATTTACACCTAGGTCCCATCTCAGCTGCTTCCTGGCTCGATGAGGTTGTGGAGCCCACAGCAGAGTGGTCTCACCCAGCCCCACCAGCTGCTTACTGCAGCCCATGGTGCTTGTTTTCCAGCCACTACCACACGCTACTGCGGAGCTGGAAGGTGCTGCGGAGACTCAGAGCTCCGTGAGGATCAAGGAGTTGATGCAGTTCACGGAGGCAGAGCCCCTCGCCTTGGGAGTGCAGGAGGTAAGTGGGAATCTCTCTGGCTTCTATGTTTCCAGTGTGGCCAGCAGTTATGTAGCCCCCAGTCCCACTGGTGGCCCTCGGCGCTGCTCACAGCGGCCTCGTGTCCCTCCAAGCACAGCGCTGCTGAAGCGACTGATCATTGGAGAGGCCATGCAGGACACGTAGGGTTGACCAAGGACGTTACCTGTGCGGCAGCTAAGGAGGGCGTTATTCATCTTGTTGCTAATCAGGTGGTGGGTAGGAAATTTCTGCGGTAGCTTTTGCCGTAGCAGCTTGAGAGTGAGCAGCGTGCGAATCGGAGAGGGAGTGAAAAGCATCGGGAGTCAGAAGAGCTGGGCTGGAGTCCTCCCCCCAGCTCCAAGGGCTCTCACCTCCAAGCCTCGTGTTTCTCTAGAGGCAGTAAAAGGGCGTTTTAAAGGCAAGTTCTGCAGCAGAGAGAACTTCTTGCTGCCAGGAGACCTCCCAAATTACCTTAATGTAGTGTATTAATTAATGCATTAATTACTAAGTATGGGAGAAGGTTTTTCCCATGGTCCCTCCGCCGGTAAGCGCAACGGTTGCAGGACGAGATTAGGATGATTTTGTCCCTCTGGCCGTGTCTGTCCTTTGCTCCAAGCCACAGCTGCTCTTCTGTATCGATTTCCACGCTCGACATCTCCATCTCTCCTCCCTTACCTCCAGGTTTTCGACATCCTGCCGCTATATGGCGCGCTGCGGCCGGGCGAGAGCCAACGGGTGACCTTCACCTTCTTTGGCCACACAAACATCGTCGCCCACGTCATGGCGCTGTGCAGGGTGGAGGGAGGCCCCACCTATGAGATGGCGCTGAGCGGGGAGGCTTCGCTCATCAACTACCTCCTGGACGTCACAGAGATCGACTGCGGGCTGCAGGTACCGCACGCTTCTCTTGGCAGAGGTCCTTGAAACCATCACGGGCAGGTTGCTGCCCGCCTAGGTCTAGTGTCTTCTCCCGTTCCCAGCTTTTCTCATTGGCCGTATGGCTTGGAGGTACAACCTTTGAATGATCTGTCCTGCATCCAAGCTGGTTTTTAATGGTCATCTCCTTCCCCCTCCCCAAAGTTGGGAATTCCTCCTCTCCAAGGTTACGAACGCTGGCTCCTGGGGCAGGCAGGATCCCCGCGGTGGTCTCCAGAGAGACGTGCCCCAAGACATCCATCTGCTGATCCGCTCCTAAAGCCTGAGGTCTGAGGAGATGCTCTCTTTTAATGCTCTTGATTAACCAACAAAATAAACCAGGGACGAAGTTAACTTGGGCTTCCACTCACCGTAGCTGGAGGGAATGTCCCAGAACAATCCCAGCTTTACTTATTCTCAGTTAAAACCCCCACAGATGTTTCCAGCTGTTGGCCCTGTATGTGTTACACTGTCTGTCTCCTTTTTTACTGCCACTGCAAGCTCTGCAAACACCTTTTCTTCTGCAATGCCTCGATGCCTCTTTCAGATAGCGACAGCGGAACCCAGGTATCGCAGCGCGAATGTGGCTGCCCTTTAAAGATAAACGACGGGCTACGAACGAGATAACGACTGAGAACGCGGCCACTGGGGGCTGGCCCCGCTGAGTGGGGCGGTTGCCCTGATCTGTCCTTAATTTCTGAGGAGTCTTTGCAGAGGAGGCTCTGGTCGGTGCAGGGACCCTCCTCCCAAGGACCGCTGCCCCAGGGAGGAGCAGTCTGAGGACCAGGGGAGGTCCGAGGCAGCGAAGCTCGCTGGAGGTGGATCAGGGGCCGAAGAGGGTCTTTGCAAAGCCGGTTCTTGGTGCTGGCTAAGGGCCGCTTGCCAAACCATTGAGCATCCCCTGCCCCGCTGCGAGGGGGCTGGTTACAGGATAAGCTTCCCAGCGGGAGGAACGCTCCTTCTTTGTGTTTCGGCTAGCTGTCAGATGACGCCTTAAAGTGCGGAGGACTTGTGTCATAGAATAGTTTGGGTTGGAAAGGGACCTGTAGAGGTCATCTAGTCCACCCCCTTGCAGTGAGCAGCGACATCTTCAACTAGATCAGGGTTGCTCAGAGCCCCGTCCAGCCTGACTGAATGTTTCCAGGGATGGGGCATCCCCTGGTTTGTTTATTACTGATCTTTACGTGGTGGTTATCGCACCTCTGCGTGCTGCCGTAAATATCGATGTGGGTTCCCCAGCTTAGCCTGGGGGAGAGTCCAGCGCCCGTACCTCCTCTTCCCCTGCTTCTCTCCTGCGTTGCGTTCGTAAGCTCTCATCCCAACGAAAGCCGAAGGAGATTCCCAACAGCAAGGCCTGCGTCTTCAACTTCCCGCACCTCTGTCCTCTCTCCAGCTATTTAATGAAGTCACGGAATCGGAGGTCACCCTGCAGAACAGCGGGAAGGTGGGATTCACCTACGTGGTGCTAAGCCCCAGCACGGCTGCTGCGGACAGCCCTCTGCCCGGCGTGCCCCTCGTCGTGCCCAGCACGGTGAGTAGCACAAGTGACTAACCCTGGCCCTGTGGCAGGCTGCCCAGGAGAGGGCTGTAGGGGAGGGAAAAAAAAAAAAAGAAAAAAAGAAAGAAAATACGGAACCAGCCAGGAGAGAGGGGGGTGTAAGCAATTGATGCTGGGGGGCAGAGCAGGTCAGGCAAGTGCGGTCCTGATAAACTCCCGTAACGGCCCTTGCCGGCGGGTGGCTGTGCCATCGTACTGCAGCCGCCGGCGGGAGGTGTGAGTGCTTCGGGAGCTCTCGGGAGCCCAGCCGCTGAGCGCTCTGGCTGTGCCAGCACTGGAGCCGGCCGGCACGAGCTCTCCCGAGGGTCACCTCACCCGGGCCGTGCGGTCAGACAGGATTTCCTCCTTGTCCCTGCCTGCCCCCCTGCCAGCACGCAGCAGGACTCAAATACTCTCTTGCCTGGGCGTGAAGCTCCTTTCCCAGAATTTGTGGCAGCCCCGTACTGGTCCCTCGCTCCTCCGGCTTTGCTGCTCTGCAGCAGCTCTGTGGGGCAGGGAGGAGTGGGGCTGGAACAGCGCGGAGTTTGCAGCATCCCACCGTCCCAGCTCCTCGGTTCTGCACGCACGCCTCTGAGCTGAAGCAGCGTTCCTCTCTCTGTCCATTTTGGCAACGGGAAGAGGAAGCCGGATGGCTTTCATGTTTCCTCGTGCCCGTCTCCTACAAGGGACGACACGCTGATGCCCTCTTCCTGCGAGCTCCCGAAGACACAGCTTTGCTCGGACCCCTGCGGTGGTTGCCGTAAGAGCATTGTTGGCCCTGGCAGCTTGGCAGGCTGCGTTGTGCGCTGGAGTAAGGGCTCAGGGGGCCGAGTGGCAGGATCCGTCCCGCTCAGCAGTAGCTTCCTGCAGCGTGGAGGGGAGCAGGGAGCTGAGGGTCCAGCCCAGCGTGCAGAGGGGGAGCTGAGAAGAGCTGCGGCTGTGTCCTGTCGCCCTGAGCAGTATTTGCTCTCGACTTGGCTGGCGTGAGCCCAACCCCGGGCTCGGACAGCCCTTCTGCGGAAGCCCAGCGAGGAGGTGACCTTCATGGTAACACCTTCTTCCCTGGATCTTGCCCTAATCTCTGCTCCTGCTTTTCCAGAGATGCAGATACAGGTCACCGTGAGTCTGGATCAGCTCCCGCACCCTCAGTGTAACCACGCGGGCAGGAGTTGTTGGTTGGGATCATTAATAAGGGGTCAGGCTCTTCGACACCAGCCTGGGAACCGCTGATGTGCTGTGAGAGGAGCTGCTGGTCCCGCTGAGAGCATGGGCACTTCGCTCCTCTTCCACAGCAGCTGGGAAAAGAGCTTTGATTTGTTCAGTCTGGCTCTTGCTAGCAGAGAGCGAGCACTGTTAGCAGAAGAGCTGTGCTCGTGACGTGGGAACGCAGCCTTACGAGCCCTCCAAAGCACAAACTGCATCCCGGTGTAGGAGAAACGAGCTTTTCTTTCCAAGAAAGCTAGAAGGCGATGTCGTCCGATGTTCTCTTAAGAACCAGCACATGTATCATCTGAGGCATCCCCCCGCCGAACCCTCTTTGGTCGCATTCCCTCCCTCTTCTCCCACTGCAGGGTTACGTTGGACCAGGCAAGGAGCAAGTGCTGAAAGTCTATTACCTGCCCGGAGTGCCTGGAGTCTTCTGCAAGACTTTCCAGATCCAAGTGGGTCACCTGGAGCCAGAAGAGATCTCCCTGAAAGGCGAGGGGAGTTTTCCCAGGATTTGCTTGGACCTTCCTAGGAAAATCAAAGGTGAGCACTGCCTGGGAAGGTCCCCTGGGTTGGGTGTCATGTGTCATGTCCGTAGGGCAGCTCACACCCACCTCCATCAAGCCTGGGGTTTTCAGGGCTGTCAGACCAATACTCAGCCCTCTGGTTGCTTCCTAGAAGCTCTTAGAAGCCCACGTTGGCTTTGCCCCAGGATCCATCCTGCAGAGCTTGCCAGTGTTATCTGTGGGTGGCCTGGAAAGACAATGGCCGGACAGAAACACTCGGGAAAGCCGTAATGCAGGCTGGCGGGGATTTTGGCAGGGTTGGATCTACATCACGTTGCAGGGGGTGAGATGCTCCTTTGTGGGGAGGAGGATGGGTGGGAGTGAACGCCAGGATTTGTAGAAGAAAAGCAGCATCCACTTTCCATACGTTGCTCGAGGAATACGTTTCTAGGAGAGGGCGACGCTGGGGGAGCGGGACTTCCCAGCTTAAACGGGAATGGTGCTGCGCCCACGCTTCCATTTGTGGATGTTTTCTTCCTTCAGGAAATGAAAAATATGAGAAGATCCTCAAAGAGGCGAAAGAAAAGATAGAAAAAGACAGCCAGAGAGACGAAGCAGTTGTTGTGGGGGAGGCTGCGGCCGCGGAGCCACCCACGGACGACTCGGGCACCGTGGTGAGAAGGGCTGCTGCCCCGTTGGGCACGTGCCACCCTCTCCCTGTGTCACTTGGGCCCCTTGCACCCCGCAGCTGGCTTCCCGGTGTCTTGCTGGCACTTGGGACTTCCCTGCCCATACCTGGCCATGATCATACATCAACATCGAGCCCACAGGGGGCTGCCCACCTCTGGTAGTTGTCCCTCCCATGGATGCATGAGCTTCCTGACCACCCCAAGAAGAGATCCTGAAGACCATGCTCAAGTGACTGACGTTATGGTACTTTGTGATGGAGATGCAGGTCATTGCTGGGGTGTTTGCTCACAACCCAAGCCCTGCCAGGTTTACAGAGCTTAATTGCAGCAGCCTGACTGCGCCCTGGCACCGCGCTGTCGGTGTTCATCTCCAAGAGGCACCAGCTTTGTCGTGGTTCCCTTTTGGAGAGAGCTTTTGTCCGAGCTGCTTTGGCAGTGGCTGGGGGCAGGCGAATACTTGGAGCACTGGAGGGTTCCTGGCTTGGCTGGCTGTTTGTCTGGCCAGATCAGCTTTCGTAACAGTGACTGTGCTGGCAAAGATGCTGGAGTTCGTTTCCCTTCAGATAAGGTCCTGGCAGACACTGAGCAGCAGGACAGGGGGACTCCATCACCCTCTCACCAAGAGCAGGGTGGGATTATCTTTCCAAGACAAGCCTGTCCCTTGGGAAGAACCTTTGCTAACCAGCCACTGTCCTTGCTTTCCTCAGTTCGACACTCGGCTGCAGATGCAGATGGAGCAGATGCTGATGGAGCAGCACGCCCTGGAGCAGCAGGAAGCTCTCACCTCCGGTTCTCTGGAGGACGCTGCCTTTGACCAGCGTGCTCGTCGGAGGCTTCTCAAGTTAGTAGGGACTCCCGTACCCCGAGGGTAACACGCAGCAGTGCACTCCAGCTCCCAAGAGCTCCTTGGGTCTGCGGAGCTGGGAATAGCTGGGCACTTCAGAAGGGGTTTGACCCTGATGGCTTTGACACGCTCCCCATGAGCAGCCAGTGGACTTTTCTACAATGGCTTTTCGTAGCAGAGGAGTTGTGACCAGTATCCATTTTAAACTGATTTTATTTTAAGATCCCATTAGTAGCTGATAAAACCTAGGACCTACGCTCCCTGTGACTTACCAAAGTCTTACTACCGGACGGTCAGGCCTTGGGTTTCATGGGCTTGAGTTGAGTTTTTACAGCAGTGAATACGGAAATATCCACTTTATTTGCATCTTCCATCCACTGGGAAATGTAGCCGGGCTGTGGTTCAAGGGCTCTCCTTACTCCTCCTTCCAGAGCTGAGCTGCCCGAGTATGTCCTGGACTTTGGCTACGTCATTCTCGGTAACATCCACACGCACATCGTGAAGGTCACCAACACCGGGCAGTTCCCTGTGTCCTTCCACACCGATGGACGGGTCCTGCGTGACACAGGTAACCAGTGCTGGAGGGACTTCACGTGGGCTTGAAGGAGCTTGGCTTAAGCCGCTGGACATGGGGAGGTTTTCTGAGTGCTTGTTTTTATAGCTTTTTTTCTCCTTAGTCCCCCCTCTGCTCGGTGCTTTAGAGCCTGAATTCTCCTGGCCAGCAGTGTCCTGACGCTTCACTGCAGGGGCTGGATGGGCCAATCGCCTTGGTCACCTCTCGGCATCTTCTGCTCTTGGCTACCAGGAGCATCGTCTGAGTTTCTTTGTGCACTCTGTGGGCTTGAGCTGCAAACAGATGGGACCCTTTGTGGTTTGGAAATGCTTCGTGTAGAGTTCATAATGTCATAGCGTTTCTCTTCAGCCTTTATTGAGAAAACAGCCTGTGACGTTCCCTGGTGTATCAAAATAGGCTTTTGAAACAAGCCTTGAGTAGCATCAGATGGTGACTTGCTGTGACTGAAGGGTGGTCAGGTGTCTCCTCTAAGTTGTTTTCCAGGCAGCACCATAGCTTAGGGGAATCTTAACTGGAAATTCTCCTTCGGAGAGGTCTGCGCATCCTTCCCTGGGATGCCTGATGAAGGAGTTACTGGTGCTCCTCGGCTGATGTTTCCTTTCTACCATGGGGTCTTGAATTCTGGCTGTGAAAATTCTTTCTCCTTGAGCCGTGATGAGGGACAAAGAACGGCAGGCTTCTCTGGAGATGCAAAGGGGTCATTCACAGAGCGTCCAGCTGGGACACCCGTATGGCCTTAAAGTTTTTGTGACACATTTCATGTCGCTTGTGTATCTCAGCTGCTTTATTTTCATCTGTTCAAGGTTTCAGCGTGGAGCTGGACCGCGTGAAGCACCTGCCCTACTGTGAGACAGAGACGTTCGAAGTGCGCTTCGACCCACAGAGCGCCAACCTGCCGTTGGGAGAGGTGGACGTGCTCCTGCCCATCAAGGTACCGCGTGTTTCCTCACCTCCCTGTGCCTGCACCGCCTTTCGGGGCAGACAGCAGGTTGGGGACAGCAGCAGATGTCACCTGGATGCTATGTCCTTCACTAGGTGGTGGAAGGCCCCACGTTTCACATCCGCCTCCGTGCCGACGTGGCTGTGCCGTCCCTCTGCGTCTCCAGGGACAGACTGGAGTTCTGTGCTGTCCAGTGTGGGCAGTGTCAGGAAGAAACCATCCAGCTCCACAATCAGCTCCAGGTCCCCTGTAAATGGTTCATCACCTTCAATGAGCCCGTTAAGAAGGTAAAGCACAGACAACGTGTAACACGTAACGTCTTGGTTGGGTTTTCTTTGCCTCTCTTGCCTTTTCTGCACCTGTGGCTGCCTGAGCATTTCGGTTACGGCTCATGGGAGGACGATTTTGAGGGTACAGAGCAAGGCTGGTTCACCTGGACCTGTTCACTAGCTGATGCCTCACTTTACCACCTTCACCCATTCCTCCTCCTCCCAGGACAGTGCCTCCCCATCTGCCTGCCCTGCCTGCATGTTTTCCCCTCCAGTTCTAGGCCGTGATGGCCGCGTCTGGTTTGGATGTGGGTGCTCTCAGCACCGTGATGGTATCTTGGAGCACTGCAGGAACCGAGGGTCTGTCCTCGCAGACCAAGGAGACCTCACACGGTTGGTTTCTGTGCTCAGGTGGACAAACGTTTGCCAGCGAGCGTGCATCGGAAGCTGCTCCAGGAGTTGAAGACCAAGCCATCTGTCTTCGAGGTGCTGCCCTCGGCCGGAGCCCTGACTCCGGGACAGCGATGCAACGTGCGAGTCAGGTTTTCACCCACGGAAGAGGTGAGATCGGCGGGTGTCACCTCCAGGAGCACGGGCAGGGCAGTGTGGTAATGAGATCCCAGCGCAGGGAGCAGGAGATGTGGTCCACCTCCATATGGAGCTTTCTGCAAGCCCCGTACCCACCGTGCCTCAGTTTCCCCTGCAGCACCCTCTTCTGAGAGGCACTTTGACATCCCCACGGGGACCTTGCGCAGAGAGCGTCAGGGCGCTGCAGCGTGGCTCCCTCTCGGTGCACGGGGGGGAAAAATCTGCCCCTTCCCCCTCATCCTCCCCCTTGCAGGGACGTGTTTGCAGGTTGCGACGCCCTCGTGCAGAGCAGCCGGCGCGCTCGCAGGGGATAACCCTGGCAGGGCTGATCTCGGCTAACCCTGCTGCTGGTCCCAGCAAACGAAACGGCCGCCAGACGCCTTCCCGGGCACGGCAGGACAGTCACCCGTAGCGGTGTGCTGCCAGCGGTCCCTGCGGCTCTGGCCCAGCCGCCCGGCACGTTCCCGGGTGGTTTGGAGTCAGGTTAAATGGCGGGGCGTTCCCAAAGGCAGTGTGAGTGTGGCCAGTGTGACTTGGAAACCGGCAGCGTGTGACAGCATGGACACGAGTGCTTCTGTGCCTGGGAACAGTCCCAGGGATGTTTTAATTGCTGGTGGAGATGTAACCATCTTGGCTCAAACGCTGAGCAGAGATGACGACCCTTATTTCTAGCCAGTGAGAGCCGATGTTTGCCTGACGCAGCAGTGCCAGGACTGTGTCTGGGCAACATAGAATCATAGAACCTTTAAGGCTGGAAAAGACCTAAGATCATCAACTCCAACCATTGACCCAACACCACCATGCCTACTAAACCATGTCCCAAAGTGCCACGTCTACACGTTTTTTGAACACCTCCAGGGGTGGTGATTCTACCACCTCTCTGGGCAGCCTGTTCCAATGCCTCACCACTCCTTTGGTGAAGAAATTCTTCCTAATATCCAATCTAAACCTCCCCTGACACAACTTGAGACCATTTCCTCTCGTCCTTTCACTAGCTACTCAGGAGAAGAGTCCAGCCCCCACCTCACTACAACCTCCTGTCAGGTAGTTGCAGAGAGCGATCAGGTCTCCCCTCAGCCTCCTCTTCTCCAGGCTAACCAACCCCAGTTCCCTCAGCCGCTCCTCATCAGACTTGGGCTCCAGACCCCTTCCCAGCTTCGTTGTCCTTCTCTGGACACGCTCCAGCACCTCAATGTCCTTCTTGGAGTGAGGGACACAATCGCATCCCTACTCCTGCTGGCCACACTATTTGTGTTACAAGCCAGGATGCGGTTGGCCACTTTGGCCACCTGGGCACACTGCTGGCTTGTGATCAGCCAGCTGAACATAACCCTGAAGGAGGAGGTGAAGCAGCCCCCGAGCCCACCCATGAGGACCTTTGAGCATTGCGCTCCCTCGTGACTAGCTGAAAACACCTGACAGTCCGTTTTGGATCCGTCCCATCCCCAAACATCCAGTTACGCTTCACGCCAGGTTTCATCCCGGTTACTCCGAGCCAGCATGCAGGTGCTGCAGCCCCTGCTATCAGTTAATGCCTGTTTGTCGGTCGCCTCAGAGGTACTGGTGACATCCCTGACCTCGGGGCAAGGGTTGAATTTGAGGTCCTGTCACCTGGGACTTCATGGAGGAGTTTTCTGCACTTCTCTCTTTTCAGAAGTCCTACAGAAGCGAGCTGAAGATTAACATTTGCCAGAGCAACCAGCACCTCCAGCTGCAGGTCTCGGGGCGCGGGCTGGAGCCACAGCTGGAATTCAGCCCCCCAGTGCTCGAGCTGGGACCGTTGCTGCCATACAGTCCTGGGGCGGAGGGGACGGTGGTGGTGAAGAACCCATGCGAGTTCCCCATCGAGTTTTACTCGCTGGAGTTTGACCAGCAGTACCTTGCTGAGGAGCAGGTGAGAGGGAAGGTCTGGTCCCCGTGTGCATGCTCCCATAGCTCCGTGCTCCGGCGTTCCCAGGCTTGTGCTGGAGAGATGGAAATAGTCCCCAGGACAAAGCCTGGTGGCATTTCAGAGTTAACCAACTCTGCTGGCAGGCTGGGAGAGGCTTGGATGGTCCGTGGTGTTGGGAGGAGGGACTGAAGGAGAAGATAGGTTGGCTGTTTGTGTGGTGGAGGTGAAGAAACACATCCTGTATATGGTTTCTCTTCCCCATGCGCACAGATCCTGCGGATGCTGAAGGACTACGATGGCCACAACACCTTACTGCTGCCGCCACGCGCCCCGGGTGAGAAGCTGCCCCCGGAGCTGCTGGAGTACTATCAGGACCAGAAAAGGCTGCAGGACGAGCAGGCAAAGTCCAAGCCTGGGGAAGCAGGAGGCCAGGACAACGGTGAGGGTTTGGGCCGTCCTGAGTGGGGACACAGCAGGGAGTCCTGCCCACCTACCCTGAGCTCTCCGTGACCTCCTTCTCAATGGAAAGCCCATGCTTTTAGCAGCCACCCATTCCTCAGCTTGGTGGAGGAATTCCAGGGTGAACACGCGTCCTCTACCAGCCCTGAGTGCAGGCAAAGCGAGCTCCTGCCAGGGGAAATCATCAGGGTATCCCCTTGTGTCCCTCAACCACAAAGAGTAGGACTGGATGGGTTCTTCAGCCAGTAGAACCAGGTCTAATATCTCTAGCTATTTTATATTTGCTCCTTCCCAGCAACAAAAGCACAAGCTCGAGATTCCCCTGAGGGCAGAGACAGCCTGGGCAGGCTTCTCACTGCCTTGGGAGGTTCCCTCCTTAGGAAATTTTCCATCTTCTGCGCATGGCCGGGCAAAGCGGCGAATGGCAAAGAGCAGGTTGTCTGGCCGTGTTCACCCTCCCCTTCCCTCCCCGTGTCCTTCCTCCTCAGCAGACTCTGAAGATGTGCAGTCTCTGTCAGATCAAGGAGGGAAGCACTCTGCTGCCATCGTTCGCACCGTCTCGTCCCATAGCTCGGTCATTCCCTCCTTCATTTTTGATGAAAGCCAGTCCAACAAGGTGGACTCTAAATCTGAATGGGGAGAAGAGGAGGAAGGTGTTGAGGAAAGATGCAGCACAGGTAGTAACCCTAAGCTCTTCACCTATTTTATGTCCATGGTGGCAAAAGGGCCTCAGTAGAGGACTTCAGTGTCACCTCCATCACTTCGCTGGTGCCATCTTTGCTCCTGAATCCGCTCTTGCCGGTGAAGGCTGTGCAGGATGCTGAGAAGAGTCTGGAGCAGGGACAAGGGAGAAGCCAGGGAGGTTTCCTCCAGCTTTGCCTAACGAGCACCTTTTGCTCCCCGGAGCTGCCGGGATTGGGATGACGCTGTTCCCTTTCCAGGGCAGCACGCTCTCTGTCCTCCCTGACGCTGCAAGACAAGATGGGGCAGAGCTGGGAGCTCTTTGCAAATGCTGGTTTGGTGAATTCAGAGCCCAGCCAGATCTCCTGGTGTAATATTCCTAAAGCATATTCCCTGGCAAAGGAACCCGGAGGAGGGGAGCTGTTTTGCATAATGGCTCAGCCCCCAAATGGAGCTTCTCCCTTGGGACTGTAAAACGTGCGGTCCTGCGCGTCCCCCCCTTGCTCAGTAGAACCCAGGACCCATCTCCTCTGAGGACCATGTTGGCCATTCATGGGAGGAGGCTTGGCCCAGTCCTTTTAGGTGCTGCCAGGTGCTCCTTCTTTCCTCTTTCTGCCACCCGTTTACTGTTCTCTGAACAGGCACCTTTCCCAGCATGCTGGGCAGACCCTGATCTGCACGAGGAAGGGCGCAGGGAGACCCCGGCTGTGACCTTGGTTTCAGCAGAGTCTCCTCTTCCAGGATCCGAAGGGATGGGGAGGATGATCAGGGTCACAGGTGCAGACTTTTATACCCGACTGACTTGTACACCTGGTTCTGCCCAGCAGAGCATCGGCAGAGCACCGCCAGCAGCAAGGAGGCCGCGGGAGAACTGGACGACAGCCCTGTCTACAGGGCCATCGCCCGCCACCTTGGCATCGATATCTCCACAGAAGGGTGTGCAGCCCAAAACCGCAGAGGGATCGTCATCATCGTCCACGGGGCACCCCTGACAGGTACGTGAGCCACAGTCCTTGGCTGCGAGGACGGGGAAGGTGGGCGAGAAACATCTTGGTGGACCATGGCACTTGGTTGACCAGTTGAAGTGAAACAAGGCAGGGCACAGCTCTGCTGGTACGTGGAATGGTCCCAGGTCTTTGCCCAGCTGGTGCAAGTGGTGTGGCTCATCTTGTGTCCATAGGCTAGGCTTTCATTCCCACAAAGAGGGTGGCCGTGTCCCCATTGCCTTGTGGGAGCACGTTGCCTAGTGTCCATGTTGCCTCGTGTCCCCGTTGCCTCGTGGCGCAGCCCCTAGCCCACACTTCACCCCAAACCTTGCCCAGGCGTTGCCTGAGACAGCGCTGAGCAGCACAGGCGAGCAAATGGTTTGAGTGGTGGGACAGGGCTCGAGACAATGTCCTGGCCCAGGGTTGGGGTCACCACAAGGGACAAAGCCCTCAGCTGAACATGAGCTGGAGATGACCCACCTGGCTCGAGAGAACAATGCTTCTAACCAAGCTGCCTCCCTCATGGTTTCCCCAAAAAGGGCACTCGCTTCCCGACTGTCCTTGAGACTTCGAAATCCTGTTTGAGGGCTTTCCAGAGCCCTGAAACCTCTTCACGTGCAAGTGTCACCAAGCAATCTTCTTCTCTCTCAAGGAAAAACATCGGCAGCAGTTGCCCTGTCCAAATATTACGGCGCTGCCTGCTTGTCCATCGACGCCGTGGTGACAGAAGCCATCTCGGACAGGAGCAGCTTGGCAGGGTTCCGCGCCGGGGAGCTGTGCATGAGGGCTGCCATCGAGCAGAGCCACAAGGAGACAGAGGAGGCCGGTAAGGAGAAACGCCGAACCCAGAGCAGCACTTCAGAAACCCACTGTGACCATCCGCTTCTTGCTCCAGAGAAGAAGTTTGACAGCCCTCGGGTCTCTTGGGGAACATGGGTGCGGCGTGTAGAAATGCAAAACTATTTCTAAAGCATCTCTGGTTATTAAAAAAAAAAAAAAAGTCTCTATTTTAAGGGCTTAGACAGGGACACTTTTACTGCCCCCGGGCTTCTTGGCACATGTTCCTTTTCCTAGGAGCAGTGAAGGGTTTTTTTTTATATTTCCTCAAAGCTGAATCCAGCTTGCTCCTCAGGGCCATCAGGCAGGACTGCTGCCCACTCTAACAAGGAAAAAGCCTTCTGAAGTGGCTCATTAAGCGCTAGACGACTTGACTTTTGAGTGTGGCTTCATGAACATGAGAGGAAGGGAAGAATAACCTCCCAGGGGAGTTTCAGATGAGACACCCGCTGCAGATGAGCTCTTTTCTCCAGAAATTGGCCTAGACGCGCTGTCAGGTCACACAGCTTGTGCGCGGTGTGCCGTTCTCCATGTGAGAACACGTGAGACCGGAGACTTTTAGGGAACTTCATTGGGCAGTTGGTGCCCCGAGCTCCGCAGGGTTGAGCCCAGACCCTGGATCTGTTGGGGGAAGTTTTGCATCGCTCGGCTCTGAACCTGGTTGGGAGCCGGAGGGAAGAGGGGCCTGGCTCCCGGTAGAGCTGTCCTGTGCGGAGGACTTAGCTCCAGCGGAGATGGGTGACGGCAACCAGGGCACGGCTGCGTGTTATGGCCTCCATTGAGAATACAGGATGGGTGCGAGGTACGGAAACAGTGGTCCTGGAGGTCGAATCCTTGGCTTGATCCCTAGGGAAAGCCGTCTGTCCCCTCCACAGGTCAGAACGCAGACGTGTCCCTCAGCCTGCAGTTTGGCGCCGAGGCCAAGCGCAGCCCGGACGCGAGCCAGTCCAGCTCTGGGGACAAAGTCAGCCTGCAGTCCGTCAGTTCCCGAGGCTGGGCGAGCGCCGCAGCGGGCAAGAGGAAGGCGGATGGCCGCGCATCCCAATCCCAGAAACAGCTTCTAACGGATCCGACGGGCTCCCAGGTAAAGCACGACCTGTGCTGGTTAACGCCCGGGACCTTTCTGTTGCCTTTGAGAAGTGACGGGGCCGCTTACGGCGGAGGCTCCGTGTCATCCGGAGCCTGGTGCCGGGGAGTCTGTAGTGCGGAGAGTGGGGTGGGAATGAAACCCTGCGCTCCGGCAGAAAAACCCTCCTGGGTCTGGACGGTTTGTTGGCAAAGCGCAAGTCCTGGCCAACGTGGCTGCGGGATGCCGCGCTGGGGGCTCGCAAGCTTGGGGGTCCGCTGGCCGAGGGACGTGCCCTCCGCGGTTGTCCCCTGGAGCTGCTGGCCGGTAGTTTTGTTCTCCCGCGAGTGAGAAATTCCAGCTCCGAGCCCAGCAGTCGGAATTGTTCGGGTGTTTCCAAAGTGGTTTATTTTTCTTGCGGTGTCTGACGTTGCAGGGCTCGTCCAGTTGTCGTCTCATCTCTCCCCTTCCCTGCGTCCCCGCGCAGCGATGGCTGAGCGTCGGTGGCAGCACCGCAGGAGAGATGGGCTTCATGAGCTGCGTGCTGCCCGAGGACTTGCTGGTGGCCATCCTCTCTGAAAGGCTGCAGGTATGCGGCGGCGAACCATACGTTCCCGCTACGGAGAGGCGGGCAGCGAGGTACAATTTGGAGGGGAGGAGATCCAGATCTGCTGTCGGAGGGGTCCTGGGCTGCACGCAGGGATCCTTGGGTGAAGCCGCAGGTGCCGTAAGTCGGCAGAGCGCGGGGAAAGGTCGGAGCTCATCTGCGTTGGGGCGTTTGGAGCAGCGCGGGCTGGCGTCCTTGGGCGTTCGGGTGTACCGACGAGCTGGGAGCCCAAGGCGCGCGGCGGCTGACTTCCTCTTCCGCTTTGACTTTGTTCGCAGTTGAGTGACTGCTACCAGGGAGTGGTGTTTGATGGCCTGGAGACCCTCTTTGCATGCAACGCGGCATCTGCTCTCCTCTGCCTGCTCAAAGCTGTCAGAAATCGGCCTTATATCTATTTTGTGAACCTGTTCCAGGATTACGCTGCATTGAAAGCCAGGGAGACAGCCGCAAAAGAGCAGGAAGGTGAGACCCTTCATCTCCGTACCTCTCAGATCTTCTCTCTCAAACCTTACCCGTCTGTATCGGGGTTACCAGCAGAGCTTATAAGAAATATTTTCATTAATTCTTCCACCTTCTGCCTCAGTATAGCCAGCGCTCAGCTCACGGTTGCTTAAAATACAGCAGAGCCGAGGCTGTAAGACTTAGCTTAGCCTTTAATATTAAAGCTTGGGCCCAAGCGCAAGCTGCTGTGGCTCAGTAACTAACCGCCGACCAGCGGTCCACGACGCTGGTGCACGTGAACCAGGCCAGGCACGGGAACTCGCTGAACGCCCAGAGTTTGGGGGATTATCTGAATTTTGGAGCAGGGATGTGGGCTCCCCAGTATCTCCTGGTGGGGCGGTAGGCTGGGTCGGGGCAGAGTTGTGAGTCCTCGCCGCTCACCCGGACCAGCAAGCTCTGCCTGCAGCCACTAACGGTGTCTCCTCTGGTCTGCGCTGAAGGACGGGAGCGGGAAGAAGCTGCCAAGAGGGAGAAAGCACGCCTCTGGGAGATGGATGAGGAAGAGTATGACGCCCTCACTGAGGAGCAGAAAACTCAGTTTAATAACAACATACGCCAAGTCCAGCGAGAGAGGAGGAAGAGGTCTGTAAGCCTTCCGTGGGTCACTCCCCAGGACAGTGTCCCTGAAGGGTTTCCCTGCTCCGGAGACCTTGGTTGAGCTCCGAGGCCAACGGTGTCTGTCAGACCGGTCCTTGCCGTGCTGATCTCCTGGGGTGACACCAGCCGTAAAAGCTGGTGTCTCCTGGGCTCACCGTCAGCTGCAGGAGCAGGTGAGCTGGGAGAAGCTCTGATCCAGCGAAGCAGCCCTGTTCAGCGGGATGCACAGGATGAGTGTGAAACTGGGAAGGAAAGCCACTTAAAGCGAGCGCGTGTTTGTGCCCAGGCTGAAGTTTTGTTTCCCTGGGAGGAGAACGCTAGGGCTGCTTCAAATTGTGATTTCCAGGATGGACAGCACAAGTTTCTCATGGTCACTGCTGGGTTCCAGCAGGAAATGTGGTTGTTCAGAGCCTGTTTTGCAGGAGGGGGGTTACTGCAGCCTTTGCTTTCTGATTTACATGATTATCCTCAGTAAGGAGCAGGCTCTGCCCAGGGAGAAGGAGGGCTGGATAAGCCAAGTGAGTATCGGTGCAGGGATAAGTAGGTGTTAGTGATTTGTGAGCTGGTTTACACTGGGAAATCGAGAGGGCTTCAGGCGTCAGCAATGGTGGATCAGTCTCAGGCAGTGTGCTGGAGGTGTCCAGGTGGACCTTACCGGAGAAGTTGCACAACTGAGACCTTCTGACAGCAAGGCTTAGATTTGGCTGGCCCTGGAGGTCCCCTCCCACCTTTCCTCACTTTGGATGTTCTCAACCTCCCCAGGTTGAGAGAAGTCCGTGGAGATGATGTAACGGTTCTGCTCGGCCTCGGGGTCGATGAATTAAGTGCAGGACCAGGTGGGATTGCAGCGAGCCCAGGTTTCTGGTGGTGACTCTCAGGGATGTTTTCTGTTTGGTTTGCTGAAGGGAGATGGAGCAGCTGGCTCGAGAGCTTGAGGAAAAGCACCGGCGGGAGCTAGAACGCTTGAAGGAGGAAGAAGAGCTGAAGAAGAAATCTAAACGGGGGAAGAGAGAGCTTGGAAAAGACAGAGATAATGCTTTGCGGAAGAAAAGCCAGCCCGGCGTCAGGCAGGTGGGTGGTTGTGTTTATAGAGATGAGTAAAGCCCTGGGGACCTTCCCGCTGAGCTGTACCATTCCCTGGCGCTGCGTGTGGCTGCTGGCTTCTCAGGGACGAGAACCTGGCCGTGAGTAACGCGTGGGGCTGCGCTGGGAAACAACAGCGGAGGTTGATCACGGTGCTGCTTCACGGGGTGCTTTCCCGTGGGCGTGTGGGTAGAGCTGCTCTGCTGTAGGAGCATGGCTTCACATACCTCCATACCTTCCCTGCGAAGCCCTAGATAGTTCTAGTGCAGCATTTCTCCCCGCTCTGCACGTGACTCACACCTCCGAGCCGTGACCCGTCTAGGATGCGGTGTCTCTTCCTGCATGTCTGGCAGGAGACACCGCCAGGCGTTAGGTGTTGATTAGCAACCAGACTTCCCAAAGAGTCAGCCAGCCACAGGGGCGCTCAGCACACCAGAAACGAGCCCAGAGGATTGCACAGGAGTACGGAGGGTCCCTGTTTGGGTTGGGAAGCTGTTCTGTTTCTCAGCTGGTTGGTAGGACTCCTCATCAGGCTGACACTGGAGAGTTTGGTTTCAGTTGAGCTAAACTGGGTACCAGCTGCGTTCCGAATTGGGATTTGTAGAGCACCTAGCACAGGTCTGGGGGTGCTATTGTAAAGGTCATCACTGTCCTACAGCGCTTGAGTCAGTGCTTTGAAATGCTCGCTGCTTTTTTTTCCTACTCCTCCTGCCCAGAACATGAACACATCCACCAGCAACACCAATGCGTCCACCAGCAACCGGTCGGATGTCACCGAGGGCATAGACAAGAAGGGAGCTGTAAAGGAGCACCCAGACCCTGTTGCAGGTGACAAGGAAGATAAGAAAAAGCGGATCAAAGTTCCCCTGACGGATGCTGGACCAGCGGTGGTTGTTGCGACAACGCGACCCTCAGACCCAGACCCAGAACAGGAGGAAACCAAACCCGAGGCGCTGAGTGATAGCGAGAAGAACTTGGCCCTGAGGTTTAAGATCTACGAGGCATCGCAGAAGGATGTTGCGCATATTTTGTCATCCTGGGACAGGGTTCAGGGTATCCTGCTGTCCCCTCTGAACCAAGAGGAGGTGCAGCACCCAGCAGAAGACCAGCGCCAGCATTTATCCAGCCGCAGGAGCCGGAAGGACAGAGAGAAGGAGCGGCTGGAGAAACTGAAGGCTCTTGAGGACTCCAAGTTAGCTCAGCTGGAAGAGGAAGGTGCAGAAGGATCAGCCAGAGGCCAGGATGCTGGGGTGCCCTGCTTGGACATCCAAGTGCTGAGCTCAGAAGATGTGACTAGGGAGATCCTGGAGAGCGGCAAGCTGCCAGCGGCAGAGCAGGTAAAGCCTTGTGAGGCTCCGATGCTGAGCCTGCCGCGGTCCGGGCCCTGGTGCGTTGTGTCCCACCAGGTGACAACGGCACAGAGCCTTGTCCGGGCCACCAGTGGTGTTCCACAACGGCTCCACAGCAGCCACGTGGCTGGGGAGGTTCTCAGCATCCCTCGGATGAGTGGAAAGAGGGAGTGCTCTCTGTTCAGGCATCCTGTCTGTTCAGAGAGTTTCCCGGTCTGGAAATCATTAAAAATGGTCCCAGGGTAGGGCAGCTCGTGGTCGTTGTTTCCTTCAGCAGAGTCACTCAGAGGAGAGGTTTCTCTCTAGGTCCCACCTGTGGGTTCTGGCACTGCTCTGGAGCCTGCCCACCCCACTGGCTGTACAAAAAGCACTGTATTCCATAGAAATAAATAAAGCATTGCCAAAATCTCAGTGCCTGTAAGGAAGGAGTGTGAGGGTGAAGGTGACGGGAGTATAAACGGGTTTTTCTCTTATGCTTTAGATCCTGGATGACCTGGGCCTGGGTCCCTCAGGGCCTCCCATTCCCCCCCCCACTTTTTACTCCGTGATCCGCTACCCGGAGAAGCGGACGGCCCCTGCGGCAGGAGAAGCCCTCAAGCACTTCATCTTTGTTGTGCCAGAAAGTGCCCCTGTGGAAGAAGAGAAGAAGGACACGGAAAGTCCCATGGATGCCCTCGCCGTGCCCGCAGTGAAGGTGCCGGGGCAGGGGCCCAGGCTGGATGGGGCATGGCGGGGCAGGTGGGGTGGGAAAGGATCACTGTGGAAGGGCAGTGAAGACGTGTTGGGGCACCGTGTCTGCAGACGTCCCTGTTGTCTGTCCAAAAGAGACAGCTCTGCTGGAGACATAGGGTGGTTCTGTAAGACAAGAGGAGAAAAAACAAAACAAAAAAAAACCCCACCTCAAGCCCTCAGCTTCCCTTGAGGAGAAGGTGCTGGGCAAGGAGAGGTGGTGTAGGCAAAACAAAGCCCAGTGAGGAAGACCAAGTCCCTGGGCACATGGGAAACCGGTAGATGCTGGTTGCTGATTTATTCTCTCCTGGTTGTTAACAAACCTGTAGCATTTTCTCCAGGGTGGGGATGTCTCGGGGCAGGGCTCACCTCTCTCCCCCCTTTCTCTCTCCCCTTGGTGGGAAGACGTTGGAGGAGCAGGTCACCCCCGCCAAGGTCCGGTCGAGGAAGGAGAAAGCCGTGGGCAGCCGGGAGGCTGCGAGGGAGAAGCGGAGCTCCGGCCGGGGCAGGAGGTCCCAGAGGCCGGGCACAGGGGCGCCCACACATACCCCCGAGGTGGACCAAAGTGGTGTGGACACGGTCCCACCCCCGAGGAGATCCGTCAGGTGAGCTGGGAGGGAGGAGGCGATCCCTCTGCTTCACGGCCGTCTTGCCAAACAAGGTCCATCATCCCCAGCTCCGCAGGGACCCTCCGCCGGTGCCTCCATGGGATGGCGAGTCCACCACCGTCCTCCTTGTCTCTTTTCCTCGTTAGCAACGTCTGAAGCCTCCTCTTTAATTGCCAGGCTGAGCAGCTGCCGGTGGATAGTGCCTGCCCGCGGCGAGGTGGAACTGAAGGTCCACTTCAGCTCCGCGGTGCTGGGCCAGTTTGATCAGACGCTGCATTTTGAGGTGCTGGGGACAAACCGTCTGTACCAGCTGCACTGCAGGGGCACCTGCCTGTATCCCACCATCAGCCAGGACCCGCGGTAAGGCTGACCCTGGGACCCTCCCACCCTGCCTCCCCCTAAACTCAGAGCCAGGGCTGTCCCGTGTACCCCTGTGACCTTCTGGCCAAGCATCTCTTCCTTGCTTGGAGCTGGGAACCAGTACTGGTACCTCAGCCACCAGTAAGGGTTATCGCTTTCTGACCAGGCTTTCTACCTAAAGCATCTCACAGCTCCTCATTCCCCATTTTTCTCTTCCCAGGCTGGTGTTTCCTCACCGGAGGAAGAGCAAGGCGGATGATGACATCATCTTCAAGCAGTATGTCATGAACACGGGTGTATTCCACTTCGGACCGCTGCTGTGTGGGAAGTCAAGAGACTGGTACGTGCTCCCCGCCCCGAGTGAGATGATGGGATGGGATGGGATGGGATGGGATGGGATGGGATGGGATGGGATGGGATGGATCTCCAGGGCCTTGTGCTTTCATGGACACGCTCGGAGATGTGCTGTCCCAGCGGCACAATTCAGGACAGACCCAGGCAGAGACCTGGGAGATACGCAGGGCTGAACGGCCGCGGACGTATGAACTCGGGCAGATAACAGGAACGTGAGTCTTGGAGGAGCTGGGCAGAGACACAGATGATCTTCCTACCCAGCGGGTGCCTCGGTGGCCAGAGCCACGTGCTGCTTCCAGCCTGAAGGTGACTTGGAGCAACTCGTGTCCCACCTCCACGTCTCAGCTTCAGAAATGAACTTTATGGTGCTTTTTTTAAAGTGCTTTGATCTCTGTGGGTAGACCGAGCAATTATTCTGCTGGTGGTTTTGTAAAGCGTTCGTTAAGCTGTAATATCAGTAAGGGTTTGATTTGACCTGCCAGTGCGTGTGTGGGGGGGAACCTGCAGAGGTATAAAAACGGGAATTACATTTTCCTGATCCTCGCTGCTGGATAAAGTCTGCCGAAAAAAGTTGTCGTAGCTGCTGGCATGTTTCTATTTTAACATTGCTTTTTTTGCTTTTTTTTAATATTAGAAATGAAGTTCTTCACGGGAGCTCTGGAGAGCTAGTGGTATTTTGACAACCCAAAGAAATTAAATCAAAACAGTTTAAAAACCAAAAGAGGACCTTTAGCCAGGCTGATGAACGGTCTCGGGTTTCTGTTTGCTTTTTTAACCCTTGAACTCCAAATTCTGTTCCGCACCTGAAAGAAGGGACACTTGTTAAATTTAGCACTCCTCTTGGGAGTTAATCCTTTCTGTTTCCTTCCCTGAGACTTTGAGCTAGCCCAGGAAATAGAAGGCAGTCTCATAACTTTTTTGAAAGAGATAAAAGCTAAACTATTTTTAAAAACCTCTTTTACGAAAGCCTTTCTTTATACCCTGCGGGGGAGGAAACCCAGCAAAGAAGGGGGAAGAACCCACGTGCCTGACGTACTTTTATTTTTCCAGGTGCCTTTGAATTTACGTTACGTGAAACGCTCTCTAAGCGGCCCGCGCATCGTTGTGCCCCTGGGATGGAGGCACAGGGGCCGACATCAAAGTAACGCAAGGATGAAACACGTAGCATGCAACGCGATCTTCTTCCTTAGCCTCCCGCTGCCAGGACACGGTGTTTTCCTCGATGGGTGATGAGGCGACGGTCCCGGGGTCTCCTCCGCAACCTTTTCCCCTTTTGTGAACCCAGGTACAAGGCGCCGCACTATCCCGGCAACTGCGAGAAGATAACCATCCTCAACGTCACCCCCTTGGAAGCAGAGGTGCATTTCTTCTTTGAGCGCGATCTCAAAGCGGACACGTTCCTTTTGGACCCTCCCAGCATGAGGCTGAAACCGAAGGAGAAGCAGGTAAGAGAGGAGCGGGATGCGAGAGATGAGGCACCGGTACGAGCGCCCAGGAGCCGTTCCTCCTGCTCACCCAACGTTCTCCTGTGTTTCTTTTTGCTGGGACGTGCCTAGGAGCTGAGCATTTGGGCGTACCCCACTTCAGCCGGCCTCGTGGAAGACAACCTCATCTGCTGCGTTCGGGAGAACCCGGAGCCGGTGGTTTTCCGCCTGTGCTGCCAGGGGGTGCAGGTGGAGCTGGGGGTCAGCCCCAAGCAGGTGCATTTCGACAAGGTGCTGCTGCACAGGTCCGTCATCCCGCCGGGGACCAGAGCTGTCAGCGAGCTCCCCTTCCGCTTCTCCTGCCGCTCGGACAGGAGGCTGGGCTAGCACCGCTCTTTCTCCCAGCAATTCCCAGTCTCTCACCGTTCCTCGCTGGAATCCATGTCCTATAACAGCCACGAGTGCCGTAGCCCCCCAGCAACGCCATGCGATGGGCATCTCCATCTTTAAGGTCCCTTCCAACCCAAACCGTTCTATGATTTCGATCTTGCCTGCTGGGCTGGAGAGCGGTCCAGCTGCTCCTCCTTATCTCCCTTCCGTTGGATACGCTTGCAGCCCCCAGCTCTCCCCCAGCACCTCTCAGGCTTCTGACACAGAGAAAACACTGAACGTGCGGTTTCGTACACGTGGATAGGGCTGCTCCAAGGCACATTCAATCCCAAAGTTAGCGTGACTGCCGAGCAGCCGGTGCTGAGCGTCTTCCTCTCTCTGCAGAAGGGCAAGCAAGACCCTGGTCCTGCGGAACAGCACCCCGCTGCCCATGGCCTGGCGGCTCACCGGGCTGGAGAACCTCGGCGAGGACTTCTCCGTGTCGCAAGGCGAGGGCACCGTTGGTCCCCGCGCGGAGTTTGGCGTGCATCTGTATTTCAAGGCCACGAAGGCTCTCACCATTAAGAAGATGATCCGGCTGGAGGTGAGGGGGCAGAGGAGGGCAGGGTGATCAGCCCCCAGGGATGGAGAACGCTTGAAGGGGACCCTGCGGAGAGGGCGAAAGGATGAGCCGTCATGAGATTCCTTCCTGCCAGGGAGCCGTGCGGCAAGGGACTCTCACCAAAGAGTTTTGGAAACCAAGTGACTGCTAGGGTGCTGTTGCGGCTGAGCTTCATCGGGCGAGTGTATCGTGGAGTCAGGAAGAGATGTGCCTGACGCACAAGGGTGCTGCGACCCCAACTCGTGCTGCCTCGGACGGGGTTCCCCAGAACGCGCGGTGCCTCCCTGAGCACCCGCGTCACCCCAGATAACCAGCCGCTGCCTCTGTGGGGCCGCTGCCTCTGCGGGGCTTACGCCCGGTTAGGAGGCTGCATCCTGAGCCCACGGGTGGGTGCCAGCCCACCTTGCTGCTGTGCGTGGTTGGCTGCTGGTGCTCGGTTCTCCAGAGTGCTCCCCGCACCCATCCTGGCGTCCGTCCGGGGCTCTTCACGTAGAGCGACAAACTCTCGCCCTGGGATTTTGTTCTCCGTGGTTTAGGGGCTGCATTTCGGCGAGGCTGCTGGGCGATTTAGGAGAGGGTTGGTTATCAGTGCCACCCGCTCTGGGACACCTCACACGTCTTGTGGTTGTTTTTACGTCGCCGTGCCTCCCCGGGTGCTTTAGCAGCAGCGTTGCCCGCTGTAGGAGTGCGGGTTTGGGCTGATAGGGCTTCTTGCTGCGGCAGAATCCTGCTGGGTCAGCCCAGGAGATGAACGGGTTAGGAAAGCTTGTTGTCAAGCGGGGGAAGCCGTGGTGGAAGCAGCTGGCAGAGACAAGGACTCGTATGTTGTTTACCAAAAGAACTCAGGAGAATGTTGTAAGCAGTGTTTGTTTCTCGCCGTTTCAGGTTTCAGATGCAGAAAACGTCCTGGGGATTGTTCAGATTGAAAATATCCAAGTCTTTGCGGAGGCCTACGACGTTGCTCTGAGCATCAGCATTTCTAAAGGTCGGTGGGTGCCCGCCAGCACTGCGTGGTCCGGGTGCATTGCCTCGCCTCGGCAGATGGGCGACCAAAGCACGTAGGGTAGAACTGGGACGGGATGGCACGGATAATTAAAGCACGTATCCTGCAAGCTGCATGGAGCGAAGCGCTGTCAGGGCACACACAGCCTTGAGTCTCTCCCCTCCGAACTTTGAAGTGTGTAACCTCATGGGCAGACTGGTTTGGGGGCTTTGAAACGACAGCGATGTGAACAAGCAGCTGGCGACTCCTCGAGGCTCAGCACGGCACGTAGGGCTGTTGGATCCGTGCTTGGAAGCAAGGAGGTGGAAGCTGAGCTCCTTAGCTGCTAAACCCTGCCGATATTCTCCAATAAGGGAGAGCAAAGTAGCTAGAGAGAACTTCTGGGAAGGGTTTTGTGCCGCCTGAGAACTCCAAGTCTGTATCTTGCCACTTGGTGTAGGCTGCAGCAGCTCACAAATGTTCCCCATTTCTGACCTCGCTCTGCGGGTTTTCGGCAGGTACAGAAGGCAATGTGGATTTTGGAATCCTTAAAGTCCTGGATGACGCGAAGCAAGTGCTGACTCTGAAGAACAAAGGGAAGTACGAGATCGCATACAGGTGGGTCCAGCTGCCTGCTCTGTGAATGCACGGTGCCACCATCCGCCCACGCCTGCGTTCTCCTCCTGCCCGTGGCTAGGACCTGTTCCCACACTGGCTACCTCGCAGCGTGGGTGAATACAACGTCTGGACTCTTCAATCTCAAATATTTTCATAGAGAATCCAGCCACACACCAGCAGTTCTTCACAGCTCAGCAGGAACCAGAAGGAGAGACCCTGGCATTTAAGCCACTCACTGCTGAGATTCATTCTCTTCCTTTGAGGGTTAGCTCGTTTCTCTTTAGGAGGCTCTTTAAAGGAGGCAGCGAAAAAATTCGGCGTCGAGGTTAGCTTGTAATACTCTTGTCTGTACTCTGTGCCAGGATCTGGGATTCCCCGAGCATAGCTGGATGCTTTCCCTTTTATTTTTTTTAATTTTTTTTTTTATGGTCCTACGCAAAGTCCCGGCTGTGCTGGTGGCACCGGTACGTTTAACTGCAGAGCTCTTCGTTCCTTCCCTTTCACCCCAGTTTCAAGCTGGAAACCGCCGATACCAACATACCCGACTTGGCATCCCACTTCGCTGTCCAGCCGCAGAAGGGCGTGCTGAGCGTCTCCGAGCGCCCTGTGCAGGTCCAGCTGCTCTTCCACCCCACGATGGAAATGAACATTGAGGACAAACCCATCCTGCTCTGCCGGGTGAGCTGCCTGGGCCAGGCGGTGTGAGCACACCGTGTCTTGGGAGCGTACGCAGGACACGCGCCTTCTGGAAGGAAGGCTTTAGCTGGGGAATCCTCACTCGTATGTATAAAACAGAGTCCTTCAGAAACGATTTGTGACGCTTCCTAAGCAGAGCTGAACGGCCGGCTCTGGAGGAGGCGTTTAAACAGGGAGGGTGAGCTGACGGGGACTTGGGGTGGGATCTGGGGACGGAGATAGAGGCTGTACTTACCGACCCCTCCCGCCGCTGCAGGTGATTGAGCCCAGCATCTCTGGAGGCGAGACCATCGCCATCATCCCGGTGAGGGTGTCGGCAAAAGCTGTGTTCAGCAAGTACAGCATTTACCCTGCCTCGCTCATCAGCTTCGGTGCCATGACACACGGCACCAGGAAAACCTGCGCCTTCAAGCTGGAGAACAAGGGTGTCCTCGACTTTAAATTCCTCATCTACAGAGCGGAGCAGGATGTCTTGCAAAGGAAAAGGTGAGAGACCACCTGCAGCACCCTTCCTGCCTGAGGAGGCACCGCAGCGGGGCCGGCGTGCGACAGGCAGCCAGGACACCTGGGTTCTTGTCCGTCTGCGTCACGGGCTTGGGAACGGAGAGCAGAAAATTGCCTCGGTATCCCCGCGTGCAGGATGGAGCTGGTGATGTGGCTGATCTACCCATAAGCTACAGCGATAGGTGGTGCAGGCAGCCTTCGGGGGCGGGAGGACTTTCCTCCATGATGGGTGTTTTCTGCCTTCTCCTCTCAGTGTACGCCAGAGGAAATCTGCCCAGTCCCAAGAGGGTGAAAACTTCAGGAAAACGACCCCCTCGGTCAAGCAAAACAAGCCCTCGCTGCAAAAGGACACAAACCCCTTGATGCAGGTGGGTGGCCTCTGCTCCCCGACACGTCCCACTGCAGCTGGAGCCCGGGCTGGGGTCTCCTCACCACGGGATGGGACACGGTCTGCGTGTGCCAGCGGCAGCTGGAGGTTCCGTCATGTCCCAGCCACGAGCGGAGGCAGGAGCCGCTCAGTCCCGCTGGCAGTCCCGTGCTCTGGCTCAGAGCTGGAGTTGTGGGGTCAAGAGAGAGAGGGGAGCAGGTCCCGTGTTTGGGAGCTGCTAGCCAGAGTAGGTCTATGAATACCCCAGATGCAGAACGTCCCTGTTTGAACTCCCGGTTTGTTGACACGAGGTGACCTTGCTTGCTGCTGCTGCTTCTGAGGTTGAAGGATCTCAGCTGCCACCTTCACCCTTTACACCCAAACTCCTTTCTCTGTGCCACTCGGGACAAGCCTACGCCTCCTCCCAGCTTGTTCGTGCCATCCTGGGGTGCCTCCTCCGGGCCGTGGAGTTGTCCCTCGCTGCCCTGGGACTGGGGGTTTGGGCTCGGCTGGAGGCCAAGGAGTGGCATACTCCTTGCTGGGCATGCTGAAGGTAAAGCCGTTAGTCATCAGCCTCTCCTGGGACTCCTCCTGCAGGCTCGCGTCACTCTGGGCATGTTCACGGTGTACCCTGGCTTTGGCTCCATCCCTCCTGGGGGCCAGCAGATGATCATGGTGGATTGCTGTGCAGAGCTGCTGGGGACTTGCAAGGAGTGCCTGTCCATCGATATCAGTGACAGAGACCCCAGGGACAACCCCCTCGGCATCCCCTATACTCTGTTCGCCGAGTCCTGCCTCCCAGGTACGCCCCATCCACAGGTTCCGTGGCCATCAGCACCCATACTTACTCCTGGGACAGAGAAGACACCCTGACCCTAAAGTCCCATCCTAAAATCCTCAGAGGTTCCAGTTCTTTTCAAGTCCACCAGTGGGGAGAGGCTGGGAGGGACACAGGGAAGGGGACAAGGAAAGCAATGCCCTTTAAGACTGAGGGTGACTGAGCTCCGTCCTCACAGCCAACTCCTCCACCCAAGGTTGGGTTTTGCAGTGACCTGGGCAGAAGGGGCTTATCGAGCCTTCTGAGAGGCCAGTGGGGTCCAGATGAATTCAGCAGGAAGGCTTCTCCATCCTCAGCCCTCCCTCTGGTCTGCTCGCAGCATTTGTGGTTGATGACATAGAGTCCATCTTTGAGGAGCATCGTATCTGCAGCAACATCAACCTCTGCCAGATCCTACAGACAGTGGAAGACAAGGGCGTGTTCATCACAGATGAGAATAAATTTATCTTCACCAATGTTCTGGTTGGGCAGCGGGCCACAGCTCGCTTCAAGATCCGCAATGTGGACAAAGTCCCCTGTGATGTGGTCCTCTCCATCAAACCCATCCCTGGTAAGGTAAGAACAAGAGGTCTTGGTGACTGTTGCTCTTCAAAGGCTGTGTGGCAGCCTCCAGGTTCATTGCTGCTCCTTGCCCAGGCTAGTCCAGCTCAGTGCAGGTGAAACTACAGGGGAGAGCAGCAATGCCAGGGTGACGGTTGGGATGAATTCAGCCTGTCTCAAGCAAGGTTTTGGCTCACCCCTCTGGCTTTTTGGTGGGAGACTTGAACCCTTCTGAATATCTCTTGGGAGCACACTCAGAGGGGGCTCTTCTGCTGGACTGATGTGCCAGGGCTCAAAGCAGACCATTTCCTCAGGCTCCCTGGTCTTTCCCTTCTCCTGAAAGGCCAATTCTAGATTATTTGCAGGGTTTTCCACGCAGCCCCCACCTCCTGTGTACGCTGGGGTGGTTGCTCAGAACAAGCTTTTGCGCTCCTGGGCTTTATGGCAGCTCCCTGTGCAAGGTCAGCACCGCTTTGGGGTCACCCCCTGAGGTGGAAGGAGCCTGTCCAGGGAGGCAGGAAGGAAGACAGGCTCTCTGGGACTGTTCCCCGTCACGTCTGTATGAAATAAGACTACATCACGTTGAAGGATGTTTCCTCCTAACACCGCTCTGGGGGTTCCTCCAAGCCTAACAGCTACGTTAGCGACATTTTCGAGGTGGATCCCGTTCGGATGTGCGTGCCCAGCCGTTCCCACGCCTTTGCTACGGTGACCTTCGCTCCGCAAACGATGCAGAACTACCAGTGCGCTTTTGAGGCTTCCCTTGATGTCCAGGCAAGGTAACTCACCCTGGGAAATCTTGGGGGTGACCCTTCTGCTAGCTACCTCTCCTCTGTGGGAGCACGTAGACCTAACTCTGTTAACCCTAGCTCTTTTAGTAGCCCTAGGCTGGGCTTAGCATTAGGTAATATAGGAAGCAGTAACTACTAGACAGCGCAGAGAAGTCAGAGTCGTAGTTTACCCTGTACGAGTAACTCTGCGGGCAGCGTAGCCAACTGGAAGTTATTTAATGGCAGACACGGAGATGTGCTCAGCTGGGGCTTTCCAAGGACAAAGGATTAGATGAAGCGGTGTCTGCGCCAGCAAGTCAGCATGCGTTATTTCCTCCTTGTTTCTGTTAAAACGCGACGATCCGTCGTGATTACCTGGGGGCACGTTAAGATATTTTATGCTAAGGAGCGATTGGACACCCTATAAAAAAGGAGCCCAGTTCTTCTGTCCTGGGACCTGTGTTTGTACCGGGGCTCTGACCTGCTCTTCCCCAACCCTTTAGTTGCTGAGCTGGGACACGATAAGTCAGCTTTCTGCCCTAACGAGCAATTCCTGGTTTAGTGTCCTTGGCGATAATCTTTGCTGACGGTGTTATTTACTTACTTCTCCCTTCTTGCTTTTACACTATTTTCATGCTGTGCTTTTTGCATACGCCTCACATCACCGCAGCCGGTGAATTTGCCGCGTCTCATCTGTTGCCTCGTTATTTACCTGCCGTACTGCACGATTCGATTAAGCGAGACGATATTTTTTTGTTTTAAACTGTTATTCTGCAAGTCTCCGGCTTCTTCGGAGCCGATTCCTCTTGTGAATGGCCCTGATGGGACCGGGAGGAGAGGGGGGAGCCGCGTCGTGGGGTGCAGGAGGAAAAAGCAGGGGGTGACACTCGCCTCGTTGCTTACCCGAGAGGGCAATGGGTTAGTACCGACCGTAACGATTTCTCCTCTGCCTCTCCTGCAGCCCTGCAGCGGTTAAAGCGCAAAGCCTGACCTTCGATATCAGCGGAGACGGGAATCTGCCTCAGGTGACGGTCCTGCGCCCGGTCCTTCACAACAGGAGAGGGAACCCTCTGCTCCTCTTCAAGAAGCTGTTGCTGGGTGATTCAGAAAGACTGCCTCTGGTCCTGCGTAACGGTGGGACCGTAGCCGCGCAGGTGAGGAGCTGCTGGGGGAACGCTCTGCTCTGGGAACAAGGGCTTGTGCCATGGAGGGAAGGTCCCGGCGAAGCGGGTAGAGATGCACGCTGCAACGGAGCACCGAGTGAAACCCTGTCCTTGTGCTCGGAGCCGCTCCGTCGCAGGAGGAGAACCCCCTCTGACTCTCTGGAAGATGCTTTGGCTCGTTTCTCCGCCCGATCCCTCTAGGGCAGTTCCGTCAGCCCTTCAGCCTTGGCTCCGTCTCCTTTGCAACCACTGCTGCCAGTCTGGACCCACCCTCGGGTTTTTAGGCTGGTTACTCTCTTTCCGCTCTCTGCCTCGGAGAACTGCATGGGAACAGCTCTCCGAAATTCTTTTTAAGCAAATGACTGCCTTGCACTTTCCAGGAAGGGTTGTCCTCCTGGAAATGTGATTTTCTGACCACTCTATCCTTTCCAGCTACAGCCCAAGAAAGTTGGTGTGGTATTTTCCCCCCCGTATCTCTTCTCCCATTTTGCTTCTCACGTGGGGATGTGTGACGTCCTAGTTACGTTAGATTGTATGTGATCACATTTTACTACATTTTAATTAAACTCAGTTGTAATTTAATTACATCCCACTCATTACTTTTAGTAGTTTCAGTCCTGTTTGGCTATAACGTCACGGCATCCCAATGCCTCCGAACATTTTTATTTCCTGTCTGATTTTACTTCAACTTGGTTCTGAGCTGCGTCTGAAGCAGGGAAGCGTGCTGGGTTCCCTGTGCTGGACGGTGTCGATCTGCGGTGCCATCCCGTACCCACACCAGCGTGGTCATGCTCTGTGTTCCCTTCTCTCAGTTGACGATAGACCTGTTGGATGAAGGGGGAGTTTTCTTCTTGAAAGCCAGGCCCACCACACGCTGCATCTACCAAGCCGTCGGCACGAAGGAGGACTCTCCCGGAGAAGGTAAATTCATTAACCGTGAAGCGCGGTCATCCACACAGGGAAAATGTGTGTCCTGCTCTTGGCTTGGCCAGACAGCAGGCAGATGTGCGGTACAGTCTCCTCCCCGGAGCTCTCTGTACCCCTTGTTTTGCACGTAGAGTCTTTGCAGGGTTTCCTCCCAGCACGTTGTAGGAAGTTGTTCTGTTCTTCGGGATGCGGCGGGTTGAGTTGTGGGGCTCTCTCACCACTTGAACGGACCATCTGAGGTCTTTGCTGCACGTGGGGAGTTACCAGCCTGAACGGGGAGAGCCCTTGAGCCCACAGCCAGCCAACAAAAGCCAAAACCGCTCCTTAACTCAGCTTTACATGTGGCAGGAGCTGCCTGGGTGTGGTTTGAGCAAGAGCTGGGCGTTGACCTGAGGTTGAGAGACTTAAGCAGTGATATGCTTGGTGGTGTCACAGTCCTGTGAACAGAGGAGGAGGGTCTGGAACCATTGGTGGGAGAACCTGTGCTTAGGGGCAGCTGGGTTTCAACCTCTTGGTCCTCTGAGACGCCATGGGAGGATTTCCTCTGTACAGCTGGCTGTGACACTTGTCTCTGACTTCCATTGCTGTGCAGAGAGGAAGCCCCACACCGCTTCCCTGGTCCTGCATCACGGGGAGTTAGCAGAGTTTGACGTGATTTTCAAACCCAACCTGGCCCAACGTGCGGAAGGGAAGATCCACCTGTCAGTGGTGGACAACCCCTTTGAAGAGACCAGCATTCAGCTGGTGGGTGAAGGCTATGAGGATGACTTCACGCTAGATGACATCCACGGACTAGTGGCGGACGGCAAGGAGGAGAACACTGAGGGTGATCTGGAGGAAGACATAATTGAGGGTAAGAGAGGAGAGGCTGCCAAGATGGAGCAAGGATCAGGAAAATACGCATTTCTGCGCACCCCGTGCCAGCGCAGGTGTGGTCCAGACTCAGCAGACGGATCCCGTTGCCTGTTGTAGCCTGCAGAGCAGCCGCGCTTGAGAGCGCGGGGGAAGGTCCTCTGCCAAGGGAGGAGCTTGCAGGCTAGCGAGGAGGGGTCAGAGGTACCAGCTGGGTGTCTCAAAGGGGTTCTGCCAGCCCACGGTATGCTATGGGGATGCAGACCACGTACGATGATTTGTGTCCTCGATATAATCAGGCTTGTGCTGTCGCCCACCAGACCTGGTGGTCCGTGAGCGTGCCTGCGCGTCGCGTCCCTCCGCACGTGCGGCCACGTGTTCAGGGACGTGTCGGGGTGTATCTCTGACAGTGGTCGGATGGGGAACTGCATCTCCCAGAGGGAGGAAGGCTTGGAGCGAGGAAAGGAGCTGGACATGCGTGTGTCTGTCTGGGGGGGGGGCGGACGGAGCTCACCACGCGCTGACATCCCTTGCTCTCATTCTTAACAGCTGCCAGAGTGGATCACATCCAGTTCGGGGACTGTCACGTCGGGACCCCCTACCCCGTGACCTTCACGATCACCAACCGCAGCAGGGTGGAGGCGATGCGGTTTGAGTGGCTGGCAGGCACCCCCTTTCACTTCTCCCCCCAGGTGAGCTTGGGCGGCTCTGCCGTTCCCCTGCCCGGCAGGCTCCTGGAGCTCACGCGTACCGGCCAGAGCCCGTTTCAGCGCCACGCAGGAGATGCGATCCTTGGCTTTGCTGGGGCAGGGCTGTCAGCCCTGCAGAAAGGTCTCCACGTTATGGGAAGTGGCGGGTTTTTGTACTTCTCTCCATCAAACCTGGGATAAACACGCAATAAGATGCAGATTCCAGGCACGGCTGCTCACCGCATCAATCCCTTTGCCGTCCGTCCCGCCCTTGCCGGTGATTCCAGTTTGGTCTCTGGTTCTCCCTAGGTGGGACACCTCCATGCTGGCTGTGCTAAGGACATCACGGTGACCTTGAAATCGGACGTCGTGGCCGCCTTCAAAATGCACCCTGTGAAGTGTAAGGTGGCGAGGATCGCCTTCCAGCTCCCGCCGGAGCAGGTTACCGACTGGGACGACCGCCTGCGCACCGTCAAGTGGGTGGATGCCACGAGGGACCCGGCAGCCACGTGGCCTGTCAAGAAGAAGGTAAGAAGCACAAGAGCAAAAGCTAACCCAGCTTCCACAAAACAGAACTGCCGACGGCAGCGGACCGCCATCTCCGCTGGCTAAGCGGCTCCTGCTTCCTCCTGACGTTTGATCCGTCGGTGAGGTTAACCAGCAGCGCGTTTCGGGCGAGAGGTGGATGCCGACGCGTTGCAGCCTGCTTTGAACGGGAGGTCCCGTCTCACCATAACATATTTTACGGCGTTAAAATCTTTTCGTCTCGTTCAGTGCCTTTTCACCAACAAGGAGTGAAATCCAGTGCACTCTGTCTCTGGTTTGGAAGCGGAGAGCAACACTAGCGCTCTTCCGTGCGTGCTGGCTGGCCCACCAGCGTGTCGTGGGTGAGCTCTGAGCTCTGTCTACAGCGATACCAGAGATTTCAGTTGCAGTCTCTATCCTGGGGCATATCTCATTACGGAGCAGCCCAGGCACCGTATGGCAGTCACGCAGGAGTCTGGAGAAGTATCATCTCCAGAAACTCTTGCTTTTATTATTGTTATTGCCAAACACGCTTCTCTTGGGTGATGGTTCTTCTCTTGTTTCTGAACTATTGTAAGACCTGTAAGCCAAAATTTGTCCCCATTGGAGCATCAGCGCTCGGAGACTTCCCTAGTGAGTTCGTTCCCATCCCAAAATGCCTGTCCCCAGCCCCCACCAGCGTGGCTGTTGCCCTTACACGAGACATCTGGAAAGGAAAAGGTTCATTCATGGGGGCTCTCCATCCACAGAGCTCCATCCGGGGAACTAACTCCTAATTTAGAGGTCTGCTGGATTTATTAGAGGGCCAGGAAAAAGGTCAGACACTCCAGTGGGTTGAAACACAGGGACTGATACCCGGTCCTTGTCCCCATGGGCCTATGCACAGTCACGGTGGCGATTGCTTTGATCGGTAGGTAGAAACAAATACTATAGCGCGAGGGTCAAACTTTGTCATCTTTCCAGGGAAATAAGTGGGGATGGTCCTTCCTAGCCCCTCTATGTGGCTGATTTTGCTCAGTCTGGCTTTCTGGGCTCTGCTCAGTGATTCTCCTCTCTCCTGCTTGGAGGTGATTGAGACAGACCCAGAACCAGCTCACACTGTCCTGGAGAAGAGCAGCCGTGAGGTGGAGCTTCTCCTCAGTGCCGTCGTTGACTACGCCGAGTTCGAGCTGGATACGGACGTGATTCAGTTCAAGGAGACCTTGCTCTTCCAGACGAGGACGTTCACGTGAGTCCCTTCTCCCGCTTTACGTTCGGTCCCACCTGCTGTTCATCCCTTTAAACAGATCGTTCATCGTTTCATCCTTTCCAAGCGCTGGCTGGGTGCTGGGGCCCATATATCCGCACGCGAAGCCAAGCGGGAGATGCCGTCCTGCCGAGAGGTGCCGGGAGAGGTTCAGTTCTGCTGTGCCTTTGTGCCGAGAACGGCCACGGGTTTGCTTTCCTTGCGTGTCGCCTGTCCTCGTCTGCTCGAGGACAAGTTTGCAATCAAAATCACGTCACACCGAGACGCAAGACCAGAACGAGCCCCTTGGATTAAGTCTCCTGGGTACCACGTCTGCCCTTTCCTCTTTCACTTCCAAACTTTGAAATAGTTTGTCCCGGGGCAGCGATCTAGACGTGGCAGAGTTGTCTGGGGAAGGAGATGCTACTCGGCGTAAAGAAAGGGCTGCCAGGAGCCCCACCGCACAGAGCTACTTCTCTACTCACGTTGTATTTATCGGGCTTTTTCCTTCTTTTTTTTTTTTTCCCCCCTCCTCCTTGCTTTTCAGTTTCCAGCTGTCCAACAGAGGGAACGTGGCCCTGGAATACACCTGGATGGCGGCGGTGGAGCCTGAGGGGGCAGTGGGCCGTGCTGGGGAGCTGCTCCCACCCAACCTGGATGGTAAGGGACCAGCTCTGTGCGGCAGCTGGGGGTGCCGGGGGTGTTTCGGTTGGTAGCTAAGGGCTTGGGGAGAAAACCGTGCTGTTTCACCCCAAAACATGAATTGCTTTTTCATCCCTGTCCAATCATCCACTTTTATCAGCATCTTCCCAGCCGCAGGCTTCCTCCCGGCCCCTTCCCTGCCTTTCAGACCCTCCCGCACTTGCTCTGACGCTTGCGCTCTGCGCGGGAGCCGAGCCTGGCTCCGGGGAGAGCCACGGGGTGGGTCGGGGCATCAGGGCGCCTCTTTGGGAGCTCTGAGACTGGGAGAACTGATGGCGTCACGCCGAGTTAGCTGACCCGCGGTCGCTGTCTGCGTGCAATTGCCCGGTCCAGGGCAAGCGCAAAGTCACCGTCTAAAATGAACCCTCCTCGCTCGGGCACGGGAGCGTTTGCCGCAGGCGGGGACCCTGCTCGCCGCAGCCGTCGGAGCTCAGCGGCGGGGCAGTGACTCATTAACCCGCAGTAACGAGGTCGTGTCTGAGCGCACGGTCTCCTTGGGAGCAGCGGGGTTCTGCGGGGAAACAGGGCTGCGTGTCCGGGGTCTGATCAGAAACAGGAGAGCTGCCAACTCCTGCGTTCCCCAGCGCGGGCAGCTGGTCCGGCCGAGGTGGGAGAGCCCAGCCCCGTCCTGGATGCTCAGGCTCGTGCTGAAGCGGGTCTGCTGGGCTGTGCCGAGCCCTCTGGTCATCGGTTGCGAAAGCCTGGCAAAGAGGAAGGAAGGAAAGGGTGTGAAGGGCAGAGCAGCGCTGTTCCCCAAAGCCTTCTCTCCGCCACGCACGACAAGCACGATTCAGTTCTGCGGGGCTTACCGCTGTCCGTAATGCGAAGCGCCGAGGCTGGCGGTGCTGGGACATGACACGGCGCCCGGAAATTTTCCCAGATGCTGTAACGCAGACATCTCTGCTCTTAGTTCCTGGATATGGTTTGGGGATGAACGCTGGCCAGAAACCGTTCTGCAGGAGAAGTTTGCCTCAGGCTTACCCAGTTGTGGAGATGGGGGAGAGTTTAACAGCGTGGAGTGAAGCAGCTGGCTTAGTCCCGGGCCCATTTAATTCTCTAACGTAGACATAGCCCTCCTGTCCGTCATCCGAGTATCTGTACAGCGTGATGGTCAGTGGTGTGTTTTGCTTCAAGCAGTTCTCTGGGTCTCTGTATCTGCTGCCCCCCACCCTGTTCTCACTTTCACGCTGTCCCCAGGACTTTCTGGGATCACGATTTAGCAGTAGCACAGAAACAAAAAGACTGACCGCTCTCCCTGTTCTTCACCGGGAGTCGTCCTGCTGAAGGCACTTGGCCAGAGATGCTCCAAGTGCATCCCAGCTCCCTTCTGCCCACCTGCACCAGGAGGCAGAGTTGCTGGGAGGATTTTCTCCTTGAAAGATGTCCTGCTATATAACCTCTTCCTTACCGCAGGGGATTTCTCCTCCTCCACTTCTGGTTCCTCTGTGAAGCTCCAGTCTAGCCGTTGTTCGAGCCAGCTGGGACATGCTCTGGAGCAGGTCTCTTCCTCCCTGAGCTCGTCTCTGAACACCGACGGTGCCAGCCCACCGTTCTTTGTCGAGCCCCGCAGCGGCACCGTCCTTGCCGGCCAGGAGCAGCTCTTCCAGATGAAGTTCTCCCCAGTGTACGTGGGGGACTTTGAGAGCCGTATGCTCTGCAGGTAGGGAACGGCCAGGCTTGCTCACTTTTCAGCTCACGCTACCGATGGGTAGTCGTGGTTAAACTTTTGGGGGGGTGGGAGTGTGGATGTGGGGACAGCCAGCCCAAGAGAGGCAGCAGATACAACCAACATACAGGAGAAAAGCAAGATGATCATCCAGCCTTGGTAGAAGCAGGTATGGAGACACTGGGAAAAGATATTGTATGAAATACTAAGCTCCTGGAGGGTTGCAAAATCTGGAACGAGAGATCCAACGCTTGCACGGGGAGAGGATGCAACACTCTGCTGTACGAGGAGACAGGATGGGGCTTTGGGCAACCTGGGCTAGTGGAGGGTGTCCCTGCCCATGGCAGGGGGTGGCACTGGATGGGCTGTGAGGTCCCTTCCCACCCAAACCAGTCTGGGATTCCGTGACAGGCAAGCAGCTGGCTGTCTGGAAACGTTAGTCTGGTGATTACCAGTCCCTTTCTTCCTAGGATTCCTAACCTGAAACCAAATCAGAAGGGCCCAGAGGTGGTTGTGAAGGGGAGAAGCCTGATGCCAAACTGCCACTTTGAACTGGAAGACTCTGACTACATCACCGCAAAAAGGCACGACCCGGAGTTGCAGGGACCAAAGGGGGCAACGCTCAATCTCAACACGAGAGTGATTGAGTTTGCGGCAATCGGAGTGCGCAGCAGGAACAGCAGGTAGGTGTGGGCACGGCTTCTCCTGTTGATGGTCATCTAGTCACCCCCCTTCACCAGAGACTCTTCCAAGCCCAAGGCATATCTGTACCTCGTCTGTGATCTGCTGACACTTGGCCACCAGTCTGCTTTGGGGCTGGAGCAAGCTGGTCACCAGCTGGCCAATTTTTTGTTCTCTTTGTCCCTTTCTTCAATAAGGTATGGGCCAGTCTGGGAGGACCACGTGTCCCCAGCCTGTGCTTTGTGGCCAACACAACCTCTGGCCCTTTGAAGAGCATCCTTGCGACATTCTTGCTCCTTTGAGATACCAGGCAGTGAAGGCTGCAACCACAACAGAGTACCATGTTCCAAAGGAGTCTTACTGGACTTGATTTTTTTTTACCATTTCCGCTCGATCTTACCATGTTATCATGCAAGAATTTGGCTATACCCTTGCTAATTTCTTTGTCGATAGCCGTTATTCTGTAGCCACCTGAGAAGTAACAGAAAGCCGGTGAAATGAGTCTAGGTGAAACACGTAGAAAGCAGGTGAAACGTTTGTGCTCCCAGTGTTGTTCCCCTATACCAAATAACTCCTTCCAGATGGTGTCCAGGACCGGCAG
Organism: Grus americana; assembly: GCF_028858705.1. Taxonomy (NCBI): domain Eukaryota; kingdom Metazoa; phylum Chordata; class Aves; order Gruiformes; family Gruidae; genus Grus; species Grus americana. The sequence goes on along the minus strand of NC_072864.1, from coordinate 21,435,423 downwards.
TGCCTGATGTCTGCGACAGGACAGCATCATTAACCACCCAACGCTGCCTTAGTGGTCCCTTTTGCTTTCTGTGCCCAGGACCTTCATGGTTATGAACCCAACCGGTTCCGCGTATTCCTTCCAGTGGACTTGCCGAGACCCTGAAGCCCCACCAGAACAGCTGGCTTTCTCCTGCCTCACAGAGAGAGGTCAGATCCAGCCAGGGAAGAAAGTAGAGGTGGGTGCAGAAAATGAAGCAGGTGGGTCCAGTCCGCACGTACACTGGTTTGACGCGGGCTGTGTCTACGCTTGCTGGGCATCCCATCTCACTGTGAGCTTTACCCAGGACCCCCGTTCTCACACCGTACCTACATCTGCCATGGTTTTGGGGTGTAAGTGGCACGCGAGCGTCCTGGGGTGTCTCAGTGGAACAGCCTGCATCGCCCTCCCCTCACCCTGCCAAGGGCACCACCATTCCTTCGCTTGCCTCTTTCTCCCGCAGATCAAGTTTGAATTCATCCCCCGGCACCTGGACATCACAGAATCATTCTGGGTGTTTACCATCCCCGAGCAGAGCGTTTCAATCCCGTTCCTGTTGGTGGGCAACGCCACCGACCCACTAGTGACCCTGGACAGATCCCACCTGAACTTCCACTTGCTGTTAATCGGTGAGCACCGTGGTCATGCCTTACTCGGACGTGTACATCTCCAGGGAGCCGGCAGCCCCGTTATTCCAGCCAGCTCCCACGAGGAAGCTGGAAATGGGCTCTTGTGAGCAGAGCATCCAGCTCCTGGCACCCGAGCGTACGAGGGAGAGGAAGGGGAAGGGAGGAAGGCTTCTGTCAGGGACATGGCGTGTCTCTGGGGCTGTCTGCAGGAAGGGGTTTGGGGGTCAGAAGTACATTTCCGCGTTGGCATCCTGAGCTGCAGGCAACGCTCCTCACTGCAAACTGCCTGCTGGGCTCAGTGGTGGTCTGGTGGCCAGAGGAACAAAAGGTTTTCAGCGGCTGCTTTGTCCTCTCCCCAGGGCACGAGGTGCACCAGACTATCTATATGATCAACAGTGAGAAGGAAGCCTTCAGCTTTGCTTTCAGAGAAAGCTCGCTCTTCGCAGAGGGATGCAACGCCTCCGTGAAAATAGAGCCCCTGGAAGGCTCCATCGCTCCTCTTTCAAGGTAACAGGGCTCCCAGGCCGGATTCCCTCTCCTGTCCCCCCAGACGTTCCGCTGTCGTGGTGCTTTTGAGGCTTTCTCCCCTCCGCAGCCGCTCTCAGCAATAGCATACCTCTGCCTTGTTCCGTTCCTTCCCACGGGAGACACCACGAAACTGCAGGTTTCTCCATAAAGTGGCCGTGTCGGGGTTACCTCGGTCTTCTAGATCCCCTTCCTGGAGAAATTCAGGCTTTGGGTCTTCTAGTTTTGATGACAAAAGCATTTTGGGGGGGGGGGGGTTTAAAACCCTGTGATCCCCTGAGCCAGCAGCCTTCAGTATGCAAGGTCTCCTCTCTTCCCCGGGTGCCTTCGCTGACAGAGCCCACCACGCGTGGTCACAGCGAAGCACACGAGCAGCGCTGCAGGCACCGTTCGAGCCCGTCACGGAGGACAGCAACAGGCTCACACAACTAGCTGTGTTTTGCAGGATCACTTGTTAGAAAACAAACGGGGTTTGTTTTTTTTTTTCTCGTAAACTGCAGCCGTGACTCGCGATCAGACGTGGTCGTGAGTTCAAGCAGTGTAGCGGGTCGCTAGCTCATCTGCTGATCCGCCATGGGTGTCCCTGTGCCTGCTCGTAGCCTGCCTGGGTGTAACGAGAATGTCCTAGCTCCGGGCAGCTTTGCTGTGGCTTAAAAGATGCTGAATTTTGGCTCGGTGCTGGGTGCGAGATGAGGGAGCACCCTGCACCAGCTCCCGGGGCTCACCTGAGAAGTGGTCACCCCGTAAATCTCTGCAGTTTGTCTTTGATCACATACCCAGGAATTACATCGAAATTACCCATAGAAATCCCGTAGAGGCAGTTTGGTGGCACCCACGTTGTACTGCTGTCACGGGAGCTGGATGGTTCCTCTTTGCAAAGACGACGTTCCCCCTCTCGTACAGACTGGGGAGATGAGGGATCTCTGGGAGCGCCCCGCTCTGCGTGTGGGACTGCAACCCACTGCTGCCCTGTAGCACGTGGGCAGGGCAGGAAGGTCGGCGTTAGCTCGGGGTTTGCTGCCTTCTTGTTGCGTCCTCTGCCATTTCGTTGCATGGGGCCATCGTACCCCAAACAGCTCTCAGCAGGGCTTGCTCCGTGGTGGAAGGCGCTGGAAGGGCAGAGGGTTGTTCCTGGTTTCTCCCAGGCTTGGGGTCTCTCCAGAGCTGCTCTCCGGTAGAGCAGGCAATGCGGGGCCAAGAAAGCTGAGACAGTGAACAGAGCAAAAAGGCGTTTCTCTCCCCAGGCTTCCCATTACAGTCTCCTTCACCCCAACGCTAGAAGGAGAGGTGGTCTTCAACCTCAAGTGCAATGTCAAGAGGAAGACCCAGCCCCTCTCCTTGAATATCAAGGCCACCAGCTATAGCATGAACGTGTCTGTCGGGTGCGAGGACAGTGACGGCCGTGTCACTGAGCTCAGCGCGCAGGAGATCAACGTCATTGATTTCAAGGAGGTGAGCAGCTCCCTGAGCCGTTTGCCCCACGAAAGCCCTGCAGGATTGGGCCTTGACCAGGAGCTTTGCAGGTATATTTGAACAAGAGGGCATGTTTTTCTTCATTTATGGGTCTCTAGAGGGAGGGAGATTGATCTTTCACACAGGTCGTTAGCTGAAAGATGCAGGAGCACGTTAGGAAGGAGACTTGCTGGCCCAGCTGACGCTTTGCTTGTGCTCCAAGCCCTGGTCCTCACCGCCTTCTCCCCGCAGGTACAGCTAAACGAGAACATCAAGCGCGTCTTCAGCATCCGCAATAACGGCAAGGTCAGCTTCACCTTCTCGTGGGAGCTGAGTGGTGCCGCAGCCCGTAAGCAGGTCCTTACTGTCACCCCTCGGGCGGGCACCGTGCAGGCGGAGGGCAAAGCGGAGACCCAGGTGGCGTTCTGCCCACAGCAGATGTGCTCTTTAAAGGACGTGGAGCTGACGCTGCAGGTGAGGCACCAGCCTTCGGTACGGGACCTGCGCCTTCCCTTCGGTTTCGGAATGGAATATTTTCACCAGTGCTTACCCAGGACCACTCTGGGAAGCGCTTTTGGGGCAGGACGTATCCCCCAGGCCCTCTCTGCCCCGAATTTGGAGGGGCCCCAGACGTGCTCGGGGATGGCGCTGTTTCTCCTGGTCGGGTCCCACAGCTCAGCAGGATCTTGCCAGCGCGTGACTCTCCAAAAGCCCTTCCCCTCTCAGCCCAAGCCGTCCACCTTCTGTTTCCACTCTGGGGTCCTTTGGCTTTTCCTTATTGTCACTGCAGCCAGCTGTCCCCCATCCTCTTCCTCGGCCACCTCTGGTGCTTGGGGTTGTAGTTCCCATCTCTTCAGCTGGCTCATGCTGTCTTTCCCCTCGCCAGATCAGCAAGGGTCCCACGTTTACCTGCATGTTTCTTGCCACCGTGGTAGTGCCCGCTGTCCGCTTCTCCACCACCAGGCTCAACTTTGGAGCCTGCTTCATCTACCGCGCTGGGATGCCACCCGCCCAGCAGACCCTCCTCATCACGAACAAGGCAGACAAGGATGTGAGGTAGGGAGAGGAGATGGGGAGAAGCCCTAAGCAGCCCTGATGATGTCATCCGAGCACACACGGCCTTGTGACACCTCTGCTCCTCCTTCCACCAGTTTGAACTGCTTGTTCACCAGCACCGCGCACCTGAAGGTGGACTTCCCAGGGCGCGTCCTACACCCGGGAGAGACAGCGGAGGTGCCCATCGCTTTTTATCCCAGAGAGGTTGCGTCTTATCATGAGCTCATCCCTTTTGAAATCAACGGTCTTTGCCAGAAGACTGTTGAGGTCCGAGGAAGGGGCACGGAAATGAAGGTGAGATGAAATCCAAATCCTGAAACTCCAGCCAGCATGGCTTTCTGTCTCATTTTCCTCATCTCTCTTCCCCAGCCTACCGTGTTTTGGTTTTCTGTCGCAAGGGTGGCAGAAAACCTTTCCTCCTCCTTTCTTTTCGCTTCATATGAATCCCTCCCACCTCAGGTTGACGTTGTGGAACCACAAGGAAAGGTGGTGAAGCTGGGAGCCCTCTCCATCGGACAGACGGTGAAGAAGACTGTCACCATAGCAAACAGGAGCGCTGCCCCTCTCGCTTTTAAGCTCAGTCTCATGTCCATCACGCCAGAGCTGCAGGAAGCTGGGGTGAGGCCCCTTCCTTCACTGGAGAACGCTTTGGTGTGCCTACCAGAATGCCTGCGGGTAGCTCTGAGCTGCCCTGGGTGGGAGCTAGTAGCCAATTAGTACAGCTAATTACAATTATATGCTGTCCTGCTCTGCCTTCTGATACTTGCACTGTGAATGCCTCATCCGAGCTAGGTGAGCTTAATAGCCAGAAGCAAGAAGAAGGGACAGTTCCTCTCACCTCTTTTAGACATTAGGACGTGGCCATGTATATTAGATATGGAAAGGTAATCTTGAAAGACCAAGAGTTTACAGCTCTCTTGGAGCTCATGGGACATTACTTTGGAAGACGTAGTCCAGCTCACCATGGTGGACACGTCACAGGAAAATACCTTTGGTACCTAGGGATACGTACCAGGGAATGGGTGGGATTGGGGCAGTGTTGATGGGGACAGAACGGAATTGGAAGACTCCACGGAGGATTCACAGCTCAGTTGCCTAATGAAGTAGTCTCCTCTCATTTCTTTGGGTAGGTTCTCTCCTTGAACCCCACCGATGAGCTAAGCCTGAAGCCCAAAGGAGACACCTGTAAAGTGGAGGTGACCTTCTCCCCAAAGTGCCGCATCCAGCCGTTCACCGAGGAAGTGATGATGGAGTGCAACGGCCTGGTGCGCTCCCTCTTCATGGTGCGGGGCTCCTGCCAGGGCATCTGCGTGAGCTTGGACCAGGAACACCTCAGCTTTGGAGCGGTGATGCAGCAGAGCTACACATCCCAGCGCATCATCATGCAGAACACGGGCGACATGGGAGTCAAGTAATGCAAAACTCTGTTGTCCCTGAGGGCTGAGAGCTTGGACGAGGGTTGGATGGAGCTGTAGCTTGCCCAGATAGTTCCCTTCTGCTTCTCCATCCCAGTGGAGAGTCGTGCAGCCAAGGCTGTGCAGTCAGGCCCTGGTAGTTAAGGAGGACTACCGCCAAAAGCCCGTTTACAGACGGGTGCAGCCGAGTCCCACCTAACCTGAAGCCTTATTGCCAGGTGTCTCAGCACCGTGCCTGAGATCCTGTGGAAAAGCCCACAAGAGGCTTAGGACCGGCACGCTGTGTTTGCAGCCTCCCAGTTGCTAATCCTTTCTGTCCTTGTGCTTTCCTTGCCAAGGTTTAAGTGGGACGTCGAGAGCTTCAAGCCAGATTTCTCCATCAGCCCCCCGAAGGGTTACATCTCCCCAGGAATGGACGTCCCCTTTGTGGTGACCTTCCACCCCTCTAAGCTGAGCCACGCTATCCAGTACGAGGGCGTGCAGTGCTTCATCCAGGGCAGTCAGCCGCTCCGGCTGACGCTGGCAGGGTGCTGCATGGAGACCCCTGTGATCAAAGAGGTAACTGGAGCAGAATCAGGATGGATCCCCACCTTACCCCCCACCATTTGCACCACCTCTTTCCCAGGACAGGGGCTGGAGGACATTTGCTCGCTCCTGCCTGGGTATCCCAGAGAGCTGAGAAGACGGCTGGGCAGGAGGGTTCCCCAAATTTCTGAGCCCTGTAATTGCTTTCCCTCCCTTGTTAAAGGCGCTGCTCCTCCAGCAAGCACCTCGGGGCGGTCCTGGCTCTGCGTTGCAGCGTCCTTGCCACGGGGACGCCCTGTAGGGCTCTTCTGAGACCCTCCCTATGGAGCCCCCCGGCTCCGCCCACGATATTGCACCCACAGCCAGAGTTTTCCTCCCGGTCGGGGCAGGGGAGGGCATTCAGCACTAGGAGCGGGCAAAGAACCTGCATCCAGCTCCTGGGGCGCAGGGATGCGGCGGGGAGGGCTCCTGGCCCTCGGGGGCATTGCAGGAGGGTGCAGCTGGGGGCTGTTGGCTCTTGCTCCCAAAACAGAGCCTGGAGCTGCTATTCGGGCTCCCCACAAAGGGGCTGTGCGGCTGCAGGTCTTGTCCTTGCGCAGGAGAGTTTCCTTCCAGGACTCCCCATTTTGTTTCTCCCCTCCTTGGGGGACAGCCAGCATGGGAAAGACTTGTTCCTCTCCCTTCTTCTAAGAACAACTTGATTTACTCCAAAAGCTCTGACCCCAAATGGAAATTTTGCATATGGCAAGGAAAAGCTGCTCCCCGTTGCTCCAGGTCCTCGAGCTAGTCAGGAGTCTGAGCAGAGCGTAAAGGGTTCCTCGGTACGACCAAGCAGCCTCTGCGTCCCTCTCTTGCAGACGCTGACTTTCGCGTGCGACGTGCGCGAGAAGCACAGCCAGACCATCCTCCTCTCCAACCCGAGCAACGAGGCCTGGACCGTGCAACCTGTCATTGAGGGGGAACACTGGAAGGGACCTGAATTTTTCCATCTAGAGGCCAATCAACAAAACAAGCCCTACAAGATCACTTACAAACCCCTAACCATGAGCTCGGAGGACAAGAAGCACCAGGTACGTGGGCTGTGCCAGCACGCTGACCCAGCTTTGGGCAGGAGGTTGGACGAGACGACCTTCAGAGGTCCCGTCCAAGCTGAAATTGTCCCGTCATCTATGTTAGATGCTGAGTTTCTTGGTGGCTGGAGGCCAGGCGTAGGGAAGGTTCAGCTGGGAAGTCCGGACTGACCACTGCAGCCATTAGAGCGGCTAACCTAACAGGCCAGGTTTTCTGAAGGTCCAGGAAATAGGAAGGTCTGTGCAGCCGGGGGGGGGGCTCAGAGCCCCCCGTGCTCAGCCCTGTGGGCCCCACAGGCTCCCCAAGCCCTGGGCACGACGGCTTCTGCCAGCACGGCCCTGCTGGGGTCCCTTTGCAGCGTGCAGGGAACCAGAGGGGCCAAGCTGCCCTGCCATTTCTCAGGGCCCCCCTCGCCGGGAGCGGCCGGGTGGGAAACGACAGGAGATGGCCGGCGGCATCCCCTTCGGTCAGGCAGGAGCTTTGGGAAGAGCCCTTCGTGCACGTCTGGAGCTGGGCAGATGCGGCATGGCTGGCCCCTCTCTTCTCATGGGTGCCGTTTCTGAGTGTGGTGGGTTGACCCTGGCTGGACACCAGGAGCCCCCCAAAGCCGCTCTGTCCCCCTCCTTCCTCGGCCGGGCAGGGGAGAGGAAATATAACGAGAGGCTGGTGGGTCGAGATAAGGACGGGGAGAGATCGTTCACCAGTTACCATCACAGGCAAAACAGACTCGACTTGGGAAAAGTAATTTATTACCAATCAAAATCAGAGTAAGATAATGAGAAATAAAGCCTAAATCTTAAAACACCTCTCCCCACCCCTCCCTTCTTCCCAGGCTCAACTTCACTCCTGAATTCTCTCTCTCCTTCCCCAGCCGCACAGGGGGACGGGGAATGGGGGTTGTGGTCAGTTCCTCACACGGTGTCTCTGCTGCTCCTTCCTCCTCAGGGGGAGGACTCCTCACACTCCTCCCCTGCTCCAGCGTGGGGTCCCTCCCACGGGGCCACAGCTCCTGCCAGGACCCTGCTCCAGCGTGGGCTTCCCACAGGGTCACAGCCTCCTTTGGGCATCCACCTGCTCTGGTGTGGGGTCCTCCGTGGGCTGCAGGTGGATATCTGCTCCACAGGACCTCCATGGGCTGCAGGGGGACAGCCTGCCTCACCATGGTCTTCTCCGTGGTCTTCTCCATGGGCTGCAGGGGAATCTCTGCTCCGGTGCCTGGAGCACCTCCTGCCCCTCCCTCTGCACTGACCTGGGTGTCTGCGGAGTTGTTCCTCTCACGTATTCACACTCCTTTCTCGGCTGCAATTGCTCTTCGTGGGGGTTTTTTCCCCCTTCTTAACTCTGTGTTATCCCAGAGGCGCTGCCACCGTCACTGAGGGGCTCGGCCTTGGCCAGCGGCAGGTCCATCTTGGAGCCGGCTGGCATTGGCTCTGTCGGGCATGGGGGAAGCTTCTGGCAGCTTCTTACAGAAGCCACCATTGTAGCCCCCCCCCTACCAAAACCTTGCCACGCAAACCCAAAACCCTGAGACACCCCAGGGACAAGCTCTTAAATCAAGGGGTTCAATTCCAAACGGCTCTGGGGGGCTGGAGGCGGGTGTCACTGCGCAAAGAGTCCCGCGGTTCTCAGCTGCAGAGGAGATGCCCCAGGGTAGGTGGCTGGGACCCTTTGGCACACGAAATGAGAACTGGCTGTGAGCTTTTCATGGCCCACCCTGGCTGGTGGGACCCTGCCAAGCCAGCTTACAGGCTCACAGGGCTGCAGCGGGTGTCCCCAAGTCAGTGAGGCAAGTAAAGGGGGGTCAGGGTGGGCAGAGCAGCTCCGCTGCGGGGCCGGTGTTTCCTTGCTTTGCCCAGCCACGCTGCCTCTGTGTCCTGTGCCGGCCCGAGTAGGTGCGACGTTGCCGTCTCCACCTGCACAGGACACAGGGCTGCGGTCGCAGCTCTGCCCGCTGGACTTGCCCGAAGCTGCTCAGGTGACAGCCTGAGACATGGGACTGTCCAGGTGTGCTTGAAAGCCAGCAGTCGGTCTGGACAGGGAGCAGGAGAGCTCACTTATCCTGTTTCTTGTCCCTAGGGCTCCATCTTCTTCCCACTGCCGGATGGCACAGGCTTGTACTACCTCCTGCAAGGGACTGCTGAGGCCCCAAAGTGTTCAGGGACCATTTTCCGGCAGGTACCATGTAGGACTTCCTACACTGAGCTCCTCCCCGTCTCCAACTGGCTGAACAGACCACAGAGGTGAGTCTGGCCCAGGAAGTCTCGTCTCGTCAGCAATCCCTGCGGCAGCACAAGGAAGGGTTTCCCTCTGCCTGGAAGCTCCTTCCTGCCACCTTTCCACTCTCCTCGGGCCATTTCGGGCCAGAGGTGTCAGGGATCACGCCACCCACGTTCTGCCTATGCAGACCCATCCTGGAGGGTTTTCCTCCAAGGTGGGTGAGCGCTGGCTTTCCTCTGCCTCGAGGATGAGAGGGGCCGCGTTGTACCCCAGCACGATGGGTATCCTATGGGAGTCCTTGCCCTTGACCTTCACTGCATCCTCCTCACCCACAGGTTCCTCGTGGTAGTGGACGTACTCAAACCAGAAAACCTGGAAAGCAGTTCTGTGCTGCAGGGGCTGGAATACATCGATGTGCCAGGCTCTGCCAAGAAGGACTACAAGCTCACGTTCCTCTCCTACAAGGAAGGAGTCTTTAACATAATGGTAAGCGTGGACTGGGGGGCCCTTCAAGGAGCTCTTTGCTCACCGAGAAGCTACACATGTGTTCTTATACCTCCACGTGCCCACTGGTGGGACTGTGGGTGTCCTGGGTGGGTGTTGAACAGCCCGCACCGCTCCAGACACCCCACTCGTGGGTCAGTCTCTCTACGAGGGTCCCACCGGGGACTGGTGGGTCAGGACGTTGGTGAGCTGGAAGTGATGGGCAATCAGGAGAGAACAAAGTGGAAATACCACACGTGCTTTCCCTGGCCTTACACTCTTCCTTGGTGGCTGCTTACGGCCATTCTTGGAGCTTGGGGAGCTCTTTGGGCTGGCTTAGCACAACTGGTGTGTTTTTATGAGCAGAATGGCCACGCTTCCCTTTTTTTCTCTGATTCAGGTGACATTCCTCAATGAGGTGACCGAGGAGTACTTGTTCTACATGGTGACTTTCAAAGCCACCGCATCGGGACCCATCAGCGCTGTTGAAATAACCGCCGCTGTTCGGCAGAGAGTGTCTTCTGCCGTCAAGGTGGACAACCCTCTGCCCGTCCCGGTGACCTTTGCCATAGATTGCAAAGCGCCCGATGTCAGCATTCCCTCGCATTTCACCGTTCCTGCACAGTCGGAGGTAGGCACAAAGCTCATCCGATACGCTCTCCTGTCCCTGCAGCCTTTCTGGGAGTGGGTGCTCTTTGAAGGGAGATGCCCTACATCATGTGGAGCTTCTTTCCAAGGGTGACAGCCCCCACCTGCTAATAATCTGAAGGGGGAAGCAGTGTGTGAGAATATCCCTAGTGGGAATCGCCCTGCGGTGGTGGAGTCTGCCGTGCTAGCCCTTGCGATACGCTCCCCTCAGGCAGGTCCTTGTCCCACACGCTGCTTATCTCGTGTGGGTATTTGCAGTTTAGAGTGGCTATGCCTCGCCCCACTGGCAGGGTGGTTGCAGCCCGGGATATTTTAGGGAGGGAAGCTTTTGGGAGAGTGCTGGAGGGCTCTCAGCTGTTGGGGACGGTCCCCCAAGTGAACTGTCCCCCACACGCAGCAGGGCTCTGACCCAGAGAGGAGGAGTTGAAGTGAGGGAGGGTGCTGGGCTGCCTTCCAGTGCTGCCTGAGCACACCAGGGACCGATTTTCCCTGTCTCTGCCTGACCCAGTGGCTCTCTCCCTTCATTTTTCCCAGGCCGACCTTGTTTTTGAGTACCAGCCCCTGAAAACGGGTGAGAGCACCGGGCGCCTGGTGCTCCAGAGCAGTGACTTGGGCTCTTTCTACTACAACCTGCACCTGAAAGCCACCGTGGGGAAGCCGGAGAAGCCCCTCTACTTCTGCACCACGCTGGGCTCTAGTCAGACCATCACCACCAAAATCATGAATTATGCCCGGCAGAAGACAGACTACCTGCTCCAGGTGACCCCAGCCTGCCCTGGGCTCCTGGGGGGAGGCAGCTCATCTGGCCAGCATCAGCCCTCTCCAGCAAGGGATCCTTCTAGCTTGGCCTGGCATAGCCGGGGTGACCGTGTGAGCCTTGGCGGGGGGTCTTCCCGCTAACACTGGATGTCTCTAGCTGGACCTTCTCTGCTGCCCTTGTGGGAGCTGCTCTTGCAGGTCCCGTGGTGCCTGGACTTCCACGTTACTGCCAGAGCTGGGGTTTTAAGGTCTCCCGGGGTTCCCATGGCCATCCATCATGGGCACTCACCGGGGTATGGTGTGGGGGGGCAGGGGCAGTGACAGGCAAGGGAAAGGGACCCTAGCCAGCGTGATGGCAGGGGACCGTTGGTTTCTTCCCAAGATGCTGGCTCTGCTTGTGTGACACATCCCTCTCCCCCCCGCTTTTTTTCCTTCTCTCCCCTGTACAGACCAACTGCGCCGACTTCCAGACAGAGAAAACCATCAGCGTGCCCCCCGCCAGCCCGGGCGGCTCGGAGCTGAGCGTGGAGGTGACCTACGAGCCCTGCCAGCTGGGCGAAGCCAGGGCCACGCTGCAGCTCTCCTCCGCGCTCGGCGGGGAGTACAGCATCCCGCTCTTCGGCCTGGCCCTCCCGCCCAAGCCCCAGGGCCCCTTCCCCATCAAGGCCGGCGGTACCACCTCCATCCCCTTCAAAAACATCTTCCTCCAGCCCACGGCCTTCCAGTACACGGTGGAGCACCCGGCCTTCGCCGTCAGGGCCCCGGAGAGCTTACGCTCCAAGAAAACCACCTTCATCTCCGTCTCCTTTGAGGGCAGCCCGGCCCCCGTCGCCACCAGGATGGTGGTCTCCTGCCCCCGGACTGCGGGTGTCTCCTGGGTGTACTACCTCCGGGGTCTCCCCGCTCATAAGTGACCCTGGGCGAGGCCCGTTGAGTGTTGGTTAATTAACTGTAATTAAAGGTGCGTGTGTCTGAGCCTTCCCCGTGGAATAAGCCTGGCCTCCGCGCCGCTAGGGGGCGCTGCGGAGCGTGGCGGCGGGGTCACGTGGGCGGGCTGGCCGGCCGGTGTCACGTGACCGCCGGTGGCGGCGGGGCCGGGGGGCGGGGGGGGGAGCGGCGGGGCCATGAACGCGGAGCGGGACCTGGCGCCGCTGGCGCCCAGCGTGGTGCGGGCGCTGAACGACAAGCTGTACGAGAAGAGGAAGGTGGCGGCCCTGGAGATCGAGAAGTGAGCGGCGGGAAGGGGGTTTGGGGGTTGCGGGGGAACCGGGAGGGGAACGGAGGGAGGCTCGGCCCGGCGTCCCGGGGGAGGGCTGGGGGCGTCCCGGGGCTGCCTGCACCGGGAGCCGCTTCTGGATGCTGGGGGGGGGGGCGGTCCGGGGCGGAGAGTCACCCCGCGGGGACCTGGGGGGTCCGGGGGAAGGGGGCGCCCCGGGGAGGGGACCGCTCCGGGGGTCCCGGTGACCCTGTCGGGGGGCAGTGCCCGGGCAGGGGGGGGCTCCCCCAGAGCGGCCCCGTGTCTCCCACCCCCGTACTGCCCGGAGCCCGCCACCTCCTGCGCACCCCCCGGTTCAGGGCCGTGCCCGAGAGCCCGGGCCGGTGGGGGGGTCCCCGGTGCCCTCGCCCAGCACCGGGCAGACCAGGCCTCACAGCAGCGCAACTTTAGAAACTCCTCAGAAACGCGGCGCTCGCCTTTCTGCGACGCCCAGCTCCGTGCCCAGCCCTGGCCGCGGCGGGGGGACACGGGGGTCCCGCTGGGCTCCCGCACGGGGGGTCCCGCTGGGCAGCGGGCAGGAGCTGCGGCGGGGGCAGCAGCCGTGCCCATCAGGCTGGGTCCCGACGCCTCACGCTGCCGTCCCACCGCTGCCCCGAGGCCTCACCCAAGCTTGACCCCCACCGTGGAGGTGACGACCCCCGCCACGGAGCATCACCTTCGTTTTTCTGCGTGGCTGCTGCGCGGGCAGAGCCCAGGCCTTCTTGCAGAGCATCCCAGGCGAAGGGCTGCTGGCACGGCCGTGCCCCCTCTAGCGATGCCCGCACGTGTTCCCCGCGCCTCTTCCCGCTCTCGCTGCGTTGGTCTGGGAGCTCCCTGCTGCTCCGGTCCCTGGCTTTGCTTCGGAGGGACCGTCCCCTCCGCGGGCACTGCCCGAGAGCTCGGCTCATGGAGGAGGTCTGACGCGTCCCCTCGGGACAGCCCAGCGCGGGGCCGGGAGTGATGGTCCCGGCCGGAGGGCGAGTTTCGGGTGGGCAACGCAGGAGCCTGCGAGGGGAGCAGCCGGTGACGCGGGGACGGAGCTGCTCTGCTCGGGCTTCAGTGGGGGACGTGGGAGCGATGTGGGGTGGGAACCATGTGCTTCAAACGCGGAGGGCGTGCCTGGGCAGCAGAGAAAAACAGTTCTTGGGGTGGGTCGAGCGTTTGCTCGGGTGCAAAGCCAACGCAGCCAGCCCCTTCTTCCCTTCGATGTGTTTGTCTTTTGCTCATTTTCTCTCCTCTTTGTGGGACCAGTTTTTTGGGTGGGTTGCGGCAGATGGGCTGCGCAGCTCTGATCACGGGGATGCTTCGGTAACCGCCCCGTCCCCGCTCTGCGGGACGATGCTCCTTATCCAGGCAGCTCTGCCCCGGCATTATGGTTTTGTGCTTGGCTTGTACCAACCAAAGTCTGATCTGGGGATCAGCCAGTTCAGCTGGTGGAGCTGGAACCCCAATTTGGGAAGGGTACAAGGAGGAGGAAGGCAAGAGCCGACCCTTTCTGCAGAGACCGGGGTTTAAATCAGCTTAAACCCATGACAGAACGGCACCAGTGGCCCCTCTCCCGTGTCTCGCTGCCTCTCAGGTACCTCCTCGTCCTCTGGCCGGTAACGTGGGAGCAGCTCCCGCTGCCCGCGGACCCTCTGACGCTGCACGTTGCTTTTTTTGCTGCCTTTTACCTCGTTACTTAAATCTTGAGTCCTTTAAACTTTTGAAGAAAGTCTGTAAAGTTATTCCCGTTCAAGCAAAGCTCCGTTTGTTAAATCTAGGCGGTAAAGAGATCGTCCCTGCGGTCCACGCTGCTCGAGCTTAGCGTGTTCCTGCTGCCGGGGTGGGACTGGAGATGGAGCCGTTTGGGTCAGGCTGTTCCTGTCGCAGAACTCTGCTTTGGAGCGGGGAGAGCGAGCGGGGGACTGCGTGATGTCCCCAGGGACAAAGGGGACGGCTGCTTTGTTCAGAGCAGGTTGGGAACGGAGCTGGTATTAATTTCGGGGGGGAAAAGTTTATAAAAGTTTTCTCTAGTGATTTTCCTGGATTATAAAGTGGGTGACTGGCTGGTGGCACCCGTCTAGGAGAGGGTAGCGTGAGATTCAGTATAGCGTTGAAAAAAGAAGCCTATGGAGTTAGGTAGTGGAAGCTTTTGCACCTTCAGCGAAGGTTAAGGTCAGGATCCTTGTTTAGGCTGAGCTGCGAGGGGCGGGGGGTCCGTATTAGGGGCAGAAGTCAAAGAGAAAAAAATAGGAAAACAGTGCTGCATTGGCCGGGAATCGAACCCGGGCCTCCCGCGTGGCAGGCGAGAATTCTACCACTGAACCACCAATGCTCCAGCTGCCTGCACAGCTGCCTGCACAGCTGCCTGCACAGCTGGCCGGTGGCTCCTCCGGACGAAGAGCCGGGGCTGAAGGGCCGGTCAGGTGACAGGGGACGGTGGAACAATGGCGTAGGCTGGAGCAGGGTTATAGGTTTGTCTTCATTTAAGTGCGGCTGATGCGTTACATACCTGTGGGTAACGAGCTCCCGGTTTCTAGGGAGGAGCAGGTATGGCGTGCGGAAGCCTCGCTAGCTTTTTCATTAAGATTTGCGCTGTGTAGTAGTATATTTTAAAAACGAAGCGGAATACTAGCCGAAGCAACACGCGGGTGGCTGCGAGGGTCTAAAATCTTGGCGCTAGGCGCGCGTCTGGTGGGAAACGATTCCCCACGGAGCCACCAGCGCTCCTGGTGCGTGCTGAGGGCTGCTCTGCTGCCGTCTTGTGCCGTGTCAGGGGTAAACCGGGCGTTTGTGAACGGTGTGGGAAGCTGCAGGCTGGGAGCAGCAGGAGGGCAGCGAGCCGCTGTTGGCTGCGAGCGGGGAGGGAGGGAGAGCTTTGGCTTCGCTTTCGGGTTCTTTCAGTGTTCCTCGTTTCAGTACCACTTTCTCTGGCGTTTGTTGTGGCTGAAAATCCCCGTTTCTGACAGCTGTGGGGAGCCGAGCCCCCCGAGCATTTGCACCGAGCAGGACTTAAACCCCCCGCCGGGTACTTTCTTCTTCTGTCCCCAGGCTGGTGCGAGAGTTTGTGGCTCAGAACAACACGTCTCAAATCAAACACGTGATCCAGATCCTGTCGCAGGAGTTCGCGCTCTCCCAGCACCCGCACAGCCGCAAAGGGGGACTCATTGGCCTGGCCGCTTGCTCCATCGCCCTGGGCAAGGTAGGTGCGGGTGGGTTTTTTTGGCTCGCGGGTGGGTTTTTTTGGCTCGTGCAGGTTGCGGTGGGAGAATCGATGGCTCCTCCTGGGTCAGCTCGATGGGGAGACTCGGGCTGGCCGCCCCACAGCTCCCTGGCTTCCTCCCTGCATTGCAGCGTACGCCTGGGTCTGTTCATTGAGCGTTTTCCCAGCGTACTCAGCCGTGTCCTTTGGGCAGAGGAGTGCTTTGTGGCCTGGGTCGCATCTTGGAGCTCCCCAGGCGTGGTTTAAGCACATCTGTCCATCCTCTGCCTCCAGCAGAGCTGGACTAGACTCACCAGGTCGAGTACTAATTAGTGTCAGGCTGAGCTAGCAGCTTTCTGTTGGGCTGGCAGAAGTTTTGCTCGCTGCACACGTGGATTGCTCGGTCTCATGCTGGAGGTGTTATATCGATGCCCCTTGTATGGATGATTTCCGTCCCAGTTGAGGTCCTTCTCTGTAACTTTCCTCTTGTTAACGAGAACACACTTGCTAAGTTGCCTCCAGGGCTATGCCAGAGCGTCCGGATCCTCACAGAGGGGAGTACGGACTCTGCAGGCTCACGGCTCCGTCAGGCTTTTGAGTCAAACCACACAGCTGGCTTTTGAAAGCTCCTGCCAGGGAAGGGTGCGTGGTAAGGTGTACGTCAAAGAAAGCAGAGGGCTCGGGAAGAGCAGGCTGTGCTTGTTGGAAGAGGTAGATTTTAATTCATTTATTTCCCTTCTAATGATCAGTCTGAGCAGATGCTTTGAAGCCTGAGAGCTTTTACTTTAACTACCTTTACGCTGCCAGCCAGGGGCTTCCGAGCAGCGCTCCTGTCCTCGTCGTCTTGTTAAAACACAGAACCTCTTTGCAAAACCCTCGTCCCCAGGATGAGCAATGCTCTGCTCTGCCCTCAGCCCGGGCACAAACCCGCCTTCTCCTCCTGCACAGCGTGGGCACGGGCACCCGGCGCTGCCGGTGCAGCTGGCTCTGGGGGATGGAGGAGTTGCATTTGGTGGCCTTGAGGGGCACTGATAAAACTCAGAGTTCAACTCTATAATCTGCTGGTCTGCTCGTTGTTGATTTTCTCGCTGTGTCCTTTGCTAGACGCTCAGGAAACATTTCCCCAAAGTAGGGCTTTTTAACTTTGAAACAAGCCGACCTCCCGCCTCCACCTCTGGGTTTGTCTGAAATTCCTGCTGTGCTGGTGAATCCTTAAGCAAAAGTCGTTTGGGCTGGGGGGCAGCCGCGTTAATGACTGTATTTGCTTGTGGGCAGCGTCAGGGTCGACGTAGCATGGCTCTCCCACAGTCCAAAAGGACGAACTTCGGCGCGTAAAATGAATCTTCCCTGGGAATCAGAGCCCTGCAGTCACTTCATCCAACAAATGTGTCCAGCTTAACTCCTCTAGCCGTGGCAGCTCCTCGACCGTAAGCAGCTGCAGAGGCTGAAGCTGTTCCTTTTCTGGTAGCTGGGACCGCGGTTGAGTTGGTGTTTCTGGAGACAACAGGGCAGGAAGGTGCTTTGGGGACCGCTGCTTGTCTGTATTTTATGAAACCTGTATCGCCAGCCCCTCCACGCCGCCCAGCTCCTGACGTTACAAAGAGCAGCCCGACAAACCAAGGGCTGCTTTGCTTAACTGAAGGCGCGGGTAGGCTCGGTCTGTCGCTGTCTGGGATGTTCTCCCTGGTCCTGGAAACCTCGGTGGGTTTACGCAGAGACCAGCTGGCGGAGCGGGATAAATCCTGGCCGACGGCTGACTGCTGCGAGGGCTGGGAACCGCTGGCTTCCCGGGGAATCTGCCTTGTCTCCTGCCTGCGGGGCAGAGGGATTCAGGGATGGGTTTCTCTGTGGGCCAGTCTCACGTGGAGATGAACGGCGTGCAGCGGGAGGCAGTCCCTCTTGCTGTGAAAGGCGCTCGAGCGCTTGAATAACTGCCCAAACTCCTTGTGCATCTCTGGGAATCGAAACCGGCCGAGTGCAGCTGCCGTAATCGCTTCAGTTGCTGGCATAGACTCCCTGGAAACAATTTCTTGGCTTGTTCAGGTGATTCTCACTGTTCTTGAATGATAAAATTCAATAATTTCAGTAATAAAATTCAAAATTCATTAATAAATCCTGTCCAGCATAGGTGTGCGAAGCCATCACAGGCCTGAACATTTACATCATGCCCGTGTGCTGTGTTCCAGGCAGCACCATCTCTCCCCCGTCCCTGCGGCACCCTCCCCATCTAACTGCTCTCCCCCTGCCCGCCAGGACTCGGGGCTCTACCTGAAGGAGCTGATCGAGCCGGTGCTGACGTGTTTCAATGACGCCGACAGTCGGCTGCGGTACTACGCTTGCGAGGCCCTCTATAACATCGTCAAGGTGGCCAGGGGCTCCGTCCTCCCACACTTCAACGTGCTCTTCGATGGCCTCAGCAAGGTAAGAAGGTTCCTCTCAACCCCCATGTGTTTGGGTGGGGTTTTTTTTTCTATGCTGGAGAACTAAGACTTGTTCTCTAGTCCTTGTTTTCTCTGGGTCAAACAAACCAAGTTGTCCGAGGTCTTTTTTTCCAAATAAACTGATTTCCTCTGAACCAGGCAGGTCTGAAGGACCAAATGAGCATTTTCTGCAGCAGCACAGTGGCCCGCGACGGACGCTGGAGTTTGCTGTAAGATACCTTGTTCTCTGTCCTCACCTCCAGGATGTATTTTCCCGCTCCTTGTTGAGCGGTATTAGGAAATGAGGCCAACAGAACGGCTGCAGGAGAGGTGGCTCTGCAGTACCACAGCTTTGTGGGGTCAAAACCATGGCTACGCACGCCTGTCTTTGCAGCTCGTCACGGAAAATTTGTATTTCTCTGCCACTCGAGAGCGTGGCTGCTGGCCCAGGAAAACCTGTGTAGCTGGGGGAGGTGATGGGTGCTGGGTATCCACCTTGGGAGGTCTCTCAGGAGAATTTGTTGGAGCCTGATGAGGAGTTGGAGATACAGGGACTTCTCCGCGTGCGTCCCTGTAAAGCCAAAGGAGAGCAACAGTCCCGTGAGCCGGCTGGGAGCTCCGCTGCGGAGTGGGGAGCAGACCCGGGACCCGCTGCTACAACAGCTCTTGTTTCTGTTGTTCACAGCTGGCTGCTGATCCTGACCCGAACGTCAAAAGCGGCTCTGAGCTCCTCGATCGGCTCCTCAAGGTATTTTTTTTTCCCCCCTCCAGTTAAGAATCCTCTGTGCAGGCTGCAGGCGCGTCCTGGCTGGGGACGTGTCGGTCCCTGAGGCTGCAGCTGCTAAAACCGTCCCAGCTGGGTCCTGTGGCTACTGTCAAAACACTTCTGTCTCTCACCGACCGTAGAGTCTTAGATTGAGGGTCTGCGGTGATCCCAGGCAGCCGGGTTGAGGGGCTGGTGGGTTATTGCAGTGCCACGCGTGCGTTCAGCTCTTGAGAGCTGCGTGTCTGGGGAAGCAAGGTTTTAGTCCGAGTAGGTTTGCAGCCCCGTCCCAAGCAGCAGAAGGGACGTGCCTCTGCTTTTCCTCCCTTGCCTAAGCGAGTAGCCATGTGAGAGAAGCTGCTCTGCTGCCACTTTGGGGCGGGAGGGGCTCGGTTCCTGTTCTGCCTGCCGAGACGGGCTTTTTACTCTTCAGACCTCCCAGTTCCTTCCCTGCTCCTCAGAGGTGAGCGGCTCCCTGCAGGTCCTGCCCTCGCTCCTCCTCGTTAGCACAGCAGTTAACGCAGTCCCCGCGTCGCCTGCTGCAAACCTTCCAGCTGCGAGATCTGCTGCACCGCGCTGGTACGAGAGACTTAACCGTGCAGCAAAATCCGCCAAGCGTGTAGGAAGAGCTTTAAAGAAAAGCCAGGGGACTCTCCCGCCCCTGACACGTGTGGTTACATCAAAGGTGCTTGCTCATGCATGCAACACACCGCTGAGGCGTGAATCAGAGAAGCTCCTTGTTCGTCTTCCTCCTGTCCAGCCGGGCTGGCACGCAGCAGGCAGGAGCCTCCATCTCTGCGTCCCGCTCAGCGTTAGTCCCTGCCCGAGGGGAATTATTAGTTCATCGCCTGGATAAGCCTCATGATTCCTTCTCCCCAGGTCTCCTGACCCGCAGACCCGTGCGTCAGCTGCTTGTCATCTTTTTCCTGTCATGTGCCTTAAAAAAAGGGGGTGGTTGTGTGTGCGTGGGGTGGTGGCCATCCCTCCTGACACCCTCTGCTTGGGCTCTGCAGGACATCGTGACGGAGAGCAACCAGTTTGACTTGGTAGGCTTCATCCCGCTGCTGCGCGAGAGGATTTACTCCAACAACCAGTATGCGCGCCAGTTCATCATATCCTGGGTAGGAACTCCAAAATGCCGTGACCCGTCAGCATCCCGTGTCCAGGCAAAGTGCAGATGTCTGTGGCGATGTGCGAAGTCAGGCACCTGAATTTACTTGGGCGGGTTTTTTTTAAGCCAGCAGAGTTTTTCACCCGGTTCTTTAAAATGCCAGGTCCCTGTCACTTCACCGTTGCAGTTGTGGGGACATCGGATTACACTTTGGCCAACCGGGTTCGGGGATTTGCACACCGAGTTAGAAAATATGGTCCGAGCATCGCTTGTGTAAATAGATACACTGTGGTCTAGGGGTTACAGTCTCCCGAGGGACCGTGCCAGGGTGCTTTCTGAGATGGACAACTCCACGCTGTCCTCTTGTCCTTCTCCCCGTCCCACACAGACGCCCACGCTCAGCTCTAAATTCCTTTGTATCGCACCGTATTTGTGCTGGTGATGTTAGTTACCTTCTCCGAAACTCATCTCTCCTCTTTCTTATCCTCCCCTGAGCTAGATCCTGGTCTTAGAGTCTGTGCCTGACATCAACCTCTTGGATTACCTGCCAGAAATCCTGGATGGGCTCTTCCAAATCCTGGGAGACAACAGCAAGGAGATACGGAAAATGTGAGTGTGGAGGCTGGCCGGGTGCGAGGGCTGTGTCTTGCTCATCGTCTTCATTTATTTGCGTCTCTTCTGGATAACTGCAGCAAAACCCCACGTGCGTGGTGGGAGACACAACATCCGTCTGGCTTGGTCGGTGGATCAAAGTGTCCTTGGCAAGGGCCTCCCTTCCCTTGCCGTGGCTGCGGGGGGACACCGTGGCCTGTTTGTGCTGGGGGACAAACTGTTCTGGCTCGGTTCAGCCCTTGTGCCTGGCATTGGAGCTGTACGGGCTCACGTGTGGTTCTGGGATGGGGTATGAGCTCTGCGCATGGGCGTGCGAGCGTCTCTCAGCAAGGCAGAGCACCAACCCAGCGATTCCTGGGTGCGGGAGAGAAGGGAGCGTTGCGAGCTTGCTCTTCAGATCCGTTGCTGGTGTCAAGACTGAGGGACATCTGGAAACTCAGGAGTGGCTGGGTGTTCTCAGGGAGGTCAGGGGATCTTGGCTCCTCGCACCAGGAGACAGTAACTGTTTTGTAGGGTGCACATAAATGGTGAGACTGGCCTGGGTCTGTCCCACTGCCAAGCCCTCCCAAATCCTCTTTGTTTCTTGGTATCTACGTGTTGAGAAACAAGCGCTGAAAGCTCTGGGATCATCTGCCCCCCGCCTCGCTCCTCCCCTGCTCTCCCCATCCCAGGCACACGTCGAACTCAACCAAGCCTTAGGGGAGTTGTGGGGAGCTCCAGGCAGTCATCGCCTCCGTCCTCGGGGCTCTGCGCAGTCTGCCTTGGGGCAGGGCGAGCTTCTCAGCCTCCTCCTTCCTGGCCCTACGCCTGTGCAGAGGCACGCTTGCCATGCCACCAGCATCCTTCCTGTGGAGACACGTAGGAGGTTGGTCTCCATAACGTCTCCGGCCAAGGTGTTGGAGCGCTGACCAGCTGCTCTGCCTCTCTGCAGGTGCGAGGTGGCTCTTGGGGAGTTCCTCAAGGAGATCAAGAAGAACCCCTCCAGCGTCAAGTTTGCAGAAATGGCCAATATCCTGGTGATCCACTGCCAGGCCGCAGGTGAGTGTGCAGGACCAAGACGTAGCATCCACCTCCAGGTCTGTGGTGCCAGCCGGGAGTTTTCCAGTTTCACCAGCTTGCCCGCTTGCCCTTTCTTTGCCATCACGCATGCAAACCCTGCCGAAAAGGGGGGACACGTAGCACTCCCACGGTTGACACTACTGCTCTTGCACTGCCGATCCCTCAGACCCCATTTGTGTCAGGCATCTTCTTGAAGCAAAGGTGCCTGAAATTAAAATTCCTGGCTATGGGAGGGTGCTTGTGGATGTCCAGCACATCTAGAAGGATCTCCTTAACCTTTGGTGGCACTGGCTCTGTAGGCAGGATGGTTTGACGCCACGTGCCAGGCGCTTGGCGTTACCACTGGACACCTGGTGGCAGTGGGTGATGGTGCTCGTTGAGCTTAAACTGCTCTTTAAACATTGAGTTACTTGTGAGACAGAAAAATAGAAATAGATCAAGACTGCTTTGATTAAACTGATGCCCAATGAATTTACGCTGTTTAAGCCTAAAATCTGCCCTTGGATCAGCTGACGGTGCCAGCGGTGCTCCCGGCGGTTAATAAACCCCCAGCTCTAGGAGTGATGCTTGACCCAGACGCACAACTGCCACGGGTGTGACAGAGGAAATATCCTTGAAGCTTGACAGAAAACTTGTAAATGAGGAAAACTGGATTATGGATTGAACTGGGTTAACTCTGAAACCTAATGATTGTGTTTAATCTCAACCTTGCTGCAGATTCAGGTCTTATCTATCTCCTCTGGGACTAAACTGTCCCAGACTAGGGTCTGTCTGGACTAGTGACTCTGGATGGCGCAGAGGCAGCTCTCTGCTTGCGGGTGGTCCTTGCCCTGTGGGGTTTGCTCAGCCGCCAGTGCTGTCCTTTCCCTCACGTCTGCTTGTCCCCTGTCTTCCAGATGACCTGATCCAGCTGACAGCCATGTGCTGGATGAGGGAGTTCATCCAGCTGGCTGGCCGGGTGATGCTGCCTTACTCCTCAGGGATCCTGACTGCCGTCCTGCCGTGTCTCTCCTACGACGATCGCAAGAAGAGTATCCTTATAACCCCGAGCCGCTCCCATTCCTGCTACAGCAACCCACAGGGAACCGCCTGTTTCCTGCCCCTGGGACGCAGGAGAGGGCCAGGAGAAATCCTCCCAACAAGTCCTAAAACCCGCGCTGGTGCTTTGGACGTGAGGGGGGTTGCGGTAGCTGGGCTGGGGCACCTTTGGTGGGGCTGCGGTGGCTTCTCCGTGGCTGGCCAGATCTGGCACCTAGGACTGCGTGTTCCTTACACTGTCTCCACTCAGACATCAAGGAGGTGGCGAACGTGTGCAACCAGAGCCTGATGAAGCTGGTCATCCCAGAGGACGATGAAATGGATGAGGCCAAGCAGTCGATGACCCTGCCGGCAGAGCCCACCTCGGAGGAGTCCATCTCCAAGCCAGAAGCAGCGTCCAGCGGTGAGTCCCTGTTGGTCCGGGTCGATAAGAGGTGTGAGGAAGGTTGAGGGAAGGTCCTCAAGAGAAGTTCCTGAGTTGGTTTGGTGTCGTGGGGCAGCTCTGGGACCTCTGTGCTTTCTTTGAGCCTTGGAGTCCTGTTTTAGAGATGATCCTCTGCTGAGACAGACAGGTTTGGTGCTCTCCACGTAGCAGGGTCACTGATCCGGCCTGGAGCAAGCATCCCCATCCCCTCACTGCGCTTTGCTTCAGCTTAGTCATTAAGTTGACCTGAAAAAGATCATTTCAAGTTAAACGTTTAGTGTTTGCTGCATAACGTGGGAAGAGAATAGCCCACCTGTCCTGCGGTGGTTTGGGAGGAGCTACCATCACCCAAAGGAGAGCTCAGAGAGCTGGGTTAGTCCTGGGAGAGCATCAGCACGTGCGTGGAGGATGTCTGCCTTGGGGAAGGGTGGAGAACAGAGAGGAGAAGAATTTTGGGTCCTTTCTAAATTCGTGGTGCTCTCGAGACTGTCGTGCCGGGT
The DNA here is from genome assembly GCF_028858705.1 of Grus americana. Taxonomy (NCBI): domain Eukaryota; kingdom Metazoa; phylum Chordata; class Aves; order Gruiformes; family Gruidae; genus Grus; species Grus americana. The sequence continues at coordinate 21,412,259 of NC_072864.1, read as the reverse complement.
ATAGTCCCGTTCCTAAAACTTCCGGAACAGAAAAGGCGAAAGGTTGCAAGCGTGATGGGAGGCCTGGAAGAGTCTGGAAGTGAGAAGAAATTACATGGAGAGGGTCCTGGTGGACTGATGCCTGAAACCAGCAGCAGCTTCACCTTTCCAGCATCCCTTTGCTGTTGTCCTGGGGTGACTAAATGCTACTTCTGGCACATCTTTGTTGTCTGGGCATATGAAATACGTGTAACGTTTAAATCACGTGGGTTAATCCGTTTTATTCTTCTGGGGCTGTGCGTTCAGCCCGGTGCTTTTCTGCAACGTGTCCGCGAGCGGCTTTTGGGAAATCCTGCCGTGAGAGGGAGCAGGAAGGTGAGAATTAGCGGGCTGAAGGGTTTTCCTGTGCAACAGCAGCCGGGTGGAGGGGAGGAGAGGAGGCAGGGAGCTGCCTGGGGCAGTGTGCGGGGCAGGCAGGAGCAGGCAGGGCGTGCAGGCAGCGTGCAGGGCAGCATTGGTGGTTCAGTGGTAGAATTCTCGCCTGCCACGCGGGAGGCCCGGGTTCGATTCCCGGCCAATGCAGCAGCTTTTTTGGAAGGGACGGAGAGGGAAAACGTAGCGCTGTAGCGCAGCAATGAAAAGTTTTCTATTCCCTATTTATCCCGAGAATACCTCCTTTTATTAAAATCTATTACAGAAGAGCTTTTAATCTCTTTAATCTCTCCCCCTTTGGGGTCAGACTGCACCTTGAATTAGGCAGGATCCGATAAACCCGAGATGCTTTTGCATCGCAAACCCTCAGCTCTGCTCCCTGGTCGTGCCGATGTGGCGGTGCCGCTGCGTGCACGAGTAGAGGCTGTCGGCACGAGGGGCCACAAAGACTGAAGTTTATCCTGTCGTGCTTTGTCACCGTGCTTGTAAGACCCAGTTTTAGCACAGGGCAGAGGGTGGAAAGCTGTTTGGGTCACTTGGCTTCCACCTGGGGTCACGCCGCAGGAGATCTGGCCAGGTGGAGATGTCCCGGGTTAGATTCAGCCTTTCCTGTGCTTGTGCGGTATCTCTGGTATTGAAATCTGGACGATGGAAGCCTGAGCTCCTTCTTTGAGAGTGGTTGAAGCCTTCAGAAGGATGGGTCTGGGTCTCCGTTACAGAGGAGCAGCCCCGGTTAGGGGCAGAGGTCTGTGCAGCCTGGGCTGCGCCAGGTAGGTGCAGTCCTGCACCGCCTTCGTCCAGTACCTCTGGCCGTGGGGAAGAGCTTGATGAGGGGTGTAAAAAGCTCACTGCAGGCAGAAGGGATCCTCAGGGAGCCTCAACCGGTGGCTGGTGATGTCTTTGCAGAAGGTCCTGCAGCTCTCCAGCCTCCAGGTCCTGCTCTCCGCTTTCCCTGTCATCCCACTAACTGCAGCTCCTTTTTGTCTGCCCCCAGGCTCTCTGGACGCGTCTGGTGACTCCAACTTCAGCAGCAGCAGTGTCTTCACGATAACCAGGTAGGGTCTGTTGGTTGCTCCAGGGGGGCTTGAGAAGACGGGAAGGCTTCTCAGGGTACAGATGACGACTGACAGATGCTGACAAAGCTGAGGGAAGGGTGGTCTGGGTTGGAAAGCAGCTGGGGTCTTCTGGGTCACAGTGGGGTGGGTGACTGGAGATGCTGTAGTAGTTGACTGCTTCTCTCATGGGTTTGCACCAAAATGCCTTGATTTTAGAGTAAACTGAGGTGTTTGGACCCCCGGGAGACCTTGCAAAGCCCCCCAGGGAGGTCTGGTGAGGCAGCGACTGTCTGCGCTCGGAGTTCTGCACCTCGCCTGTCTACGAGACCCATGAGTTGGGGGTGAAGACAGGGAGAAGGTTGTCGTGGTTATGGCTCTTCTAGCTTGGCCAAAATAGGAGGCGTTTGGTTCCCTCCTGCCCTTGCAGAGGAATGGTGGTAGAGGAGCAGCGGTGACAAGGTGCTACGTGAGCCGTCTGGGGCTGGCAGAAGAGTTTGGAGAGTGCTGGCCCTGCTGCAGTCCTGGCAGCCCACCACGGCACGGTGCTGTGGGGCTGTGCCATCCAGCTCCAGCTGCCAGAGCAGCGAGAGGTCTCTGCTGCCAGCCCGTCCCCTGCCAGCCCTGTGTGGCATTAGTCAGCCCCGCGCCTGCGGAGAGCAGCTCCGTGCCCAGCACCATCTCCCGATATCTCACTTAAATCATCGCTCCTGCAAACACATTTCTTCCCATCCAGCTGTTGGTGAACCTGGGGACGAATCTTTCCTTTCCTCCTGCTGCCCGCAGTCCCTTTTCTCAGAGGTCGTGATTTCCAACGCTTTTATTGTGCTGATGCGTACGTTTATTTGTCGCTGCGCTCCCCAAAATAGGATGCGTTACTCTAGGTGCGTCTTCCCAGCCAGGCTGACGCGTGATGCCCAGCGTGATGCATCCCAGAGCGGAGCAAGCGTCAGCTTTTCAGGTTGATGGTCTGGCCCCCTCCGTTCCTTTTTTGCGCTCCTGCAAAGCCCAGAAACTCCCTCATCTTAATAACGCCCTTAATTTTTTCCTCTCTTGCAAGTACCGATCTTTTCGTTTGCGCCTAGATTTCGGTGTATGACTGTTAAATGGTTTTCCCCGGCTTTCCTGTGATCGCTGCGTCCTGGCCCTGCTCAGCCCTTAAAGTTTAGCGGGAGCAGAAGCGGGTGTGCGTAGGGCTGAAATTGGGAAGGGGAAGGAAAAGGAGAGGTGCTGAGTCCAGGAGGACGAGTGAGAACCGCGTCTCTGTGCTGAAGAGCTGGCGCCGGGGGGAGAGAGGGAGTTGAAGACAGAAGCAGGGAGAGCTGAAGTCACTTGGTCACAGCGTCACCGCGAGCCGGGAGGAGAACGGCTGCCCGAGCTGAAGCAGTCTGCCAAATCCCCAAGCGCTGGGCAAAACCATCCGGGACAGCAGGTGAGACCCTTCGCATCTCTGAGACCTGGCTTTACAGAGGGAATTGTTCTCGAGCCCTCCTAAGCCCTTTCAAACAGGAGAGGCCAGGCTTTATGCTGGACTTCACCTGCCCCAAAGCCCGTTTCCCCATCCTGCGTGACCTCTCTGCTGGCCCAGCGCTGGGACCTGGAAGATTTTCGCTGTGGCACCCTTTGTGGGGTGCTGGCACGGGGCTGGGGGGCTGTACGTGGCCAGCAGGAGCCCTGGACGTCTGCCTGGTGCTCAGGCTGTCTGGCTCGGCTGGAGGAAGGCGAGAGCTGGCACCTGTACCCGGTTGCAGCCGTAATTCACGCTGGGGAGCAGGCAGCTGCCTGCATGCTGAATGCCCACTGGGTGTCAAGACAGGACCGCAGGAAACCGTTGCATTGCTTCGAAAAGCTGGAAAGCCTGCAAACGGAGGAAGTTGCAGCTGCCTCTTAAGATGAAGTCACTCTTTGCTTGTGTTTTTGTTCGCTTCCCCTCCCTGCTTCCCCCACTCTCCCCCGGCGAGCGAGTGATGGAGCGTGGCCCGGCGCCAGGCGTCCAGCTCTCACGCCCCCTTCTCCTGCCCTCCCCGCGCGGACGCCTGCGGAGGGATAGCGCTGCGGCGGTGGCGGCGGCGAAAGGAGGAGGGCCTCGGTCAGCAGGGGCGGAGGAGCTCGTGGCCCGGCATCTGCAGGGGGATGTTTTCCGTGAAGATGCCATCCAAGAAGATGACGAGGGCTGAATGCTCGATAGATGGATGCCGGGCATGTTCCTGTGGCCACAAACCTACGCGCACACACCCCTCCTGCTCCTAAAGCGTGCTGTTGGTGATCTAAAAGTGCCTCCGGGGTAATTGCTGGCTTCCCGGTGGCATTCGCTAGGAAATGGGGACCGTGTCTGTGCCGGGACAGAAACTGGCTCCCGGCAGAGCCTGGCTGCACAGGGCTGGAGGGGCTTGGGGCTCCCCATGCAGGTGGGGGTCCCTGCTTCCAGCTTCTGCAAAAAACCGTCGTTGGAAGCGGACCAGAGGCGCTGGAGCCTTCCCGTGGCCCAGCTGACCCTGCAGATGCTGCGATGGCTGGTGTGAGCCCAGCTGAGGAAGGGGAGGTGGAAGCGTGGCTGCTGGAGCAGAGCCCAGGCTTCCTTCCATCAGTCCGAGCTGCTGCAGGAGAAGATGCAGACATCTGTCCTGCGCCGTTGGACCAAAACAGCTGGAAAGTGCCTTTTAGGCTCTTGTAACTGCGTCAGCGTTTCAATATGAGACCTGGACGGTTTGGGACAACTTCCTCACCATGCTGCCTGGGTGAAATGTGTGGGAGTTGGACAAGGGATGGGACCACGATCCCTCACCCAGCTAGAGAAGGGACACGGGGGCTCCATGCGGTCCTTCCTGATGGAAGGAAGGCTTCTTGTTTTGGCTGGTCTTCAGCAGTACGTGGACACGTAGAGCTGCTTGTGGCTCTGCAGAAAGGGTGAAACTGCTGCCACGTGGCTAAACTGCCCGAGGCTGCATTTAAATCGGACGTTTAAACGTGGTAGTTAGGTCTTAGTACAAAGCTAAAATTGCTGCTGCTTGTTCCGTGGTGGAAGTCGCCGTAGCCCCGTGCCCAAAGCCCGACACGCCTTGGGGGTGCGTCTGGGGAGCTCAGCGAGGTGATGAACACTTGGGTGGAGGTTAGGGCGGTGCTGGGCGCCCTGCAGCACCCAGGGCGAAGGCAATGCGATGGCTTGCTTTGAGCTCGTGCACCAAGCCTGCCTTGGAGTCCCGTTCTCCAGCAGCTTGTCTGGTGGAATCTGCCTCTCTGCAGCTTTTGGGTCCACGGTGTCCTCTTGGGGAGGCTCCCACCGCCCTCGGCATGGTGATCTGCAGCTCCTCGGGCTGGACGCCTCTGCCTAGACCTTAGCCTCATCGCTTCGCTGGGAGATCAGCTCGCGCTGGTGCCGCGGGTACTTCCAGTACTCGGAAACCGCAGTAAGCAGAAGGAAGCCAAGAGCATCGAAATGGGAGCGATGGAGGACGAGGAAGCGACAGCTTGTGGGACCGATAGCAGAGAAGAGCTATTTACCTCCTGGCCGCTGGCTCGAGCCCGTTGAGCAGCACAGCTGCCAGCCCGTATGGGAGCTGCCCTTGTGACTTGGACCACAATGAAAGAACTGGGATATTTCCACCCTTGGCAAGGCTGCTTTGCTGGGTCCGCTTAAAGGCTAGAGCCTGGCCTGGACCTTAACCTTGTCTGAAAAATGGGGTCAGGAAAGCAGCTGGGCCGGGCAAGAGGCCAGGAGGGAGATGACAGCTCAGGCATTGGCAGAGAAAAGGCGACTGCTGAGGAGAGAGGTGGCAGAAGCCCTTGAAGAAAGGGGAGGAATGAGAAAATGAGTCGATAAGGGACACGGGGTGAAAAACATCGCCATGGGTCGGACGCGGTGGGAAAGTGAGCTCCGTTCCCGTGCTGGAGGATGCTTTCTGAGATGGGGGGATGTGCTGGGGGGTGGGGGGGGTGGGTCTCCTGCCCCACTGCTCGGCTTGAGCGCAGGGTACCGCTAGTCAGAGGTGGGAGCCTGGTACAGCCCCCGTCGTTGCTCAACTTGCCCTCAAAACACGTTCTCGCTGTCACAGGCGAACCATGGAGGCGGCACCACGTTCATCCTCCGGAGGAGAATCTGGGGTAGTGGGTTAGATGGAAGCAATTGCATCTGACATCTGCCCTGCCGCAGATGCCGGCGCTGGGAGCCAACGTGGCGGGCCCAGAGGATCGCATTATCGCAATGCCATTATCGCTGCTCCCGCTCCGCGCTGCCTGGGGATTAAGGAGAGCCGGGGCGAGCTGCGAGCTCGTTTTGGAGCTGCAGCCGTGGCAGCTCTCGCCCTGCTCGGCTGCTGCCCTCCTCCCCCCACCCCCGGAAAGGCAATCCGGTGCCGCTCCATCTCGGAGGCAGAGGAGCATGGTCGGTGGGAGGTTTTTTAGCCCAATTTCACGTGTTCAACGGACCTCTCGCCTTTCAGGATGATGCCCTGATTTTGCGCTGAGTAAACGAGCTGCTTCTCCGCTGGCATCCCCCCTGAAAGGTTTATCCCGGCAGACCTGGGGTGAGCCTGGCACGGCCAGCCGCCTCCTGGGGCCAGCGCAGGTGGATTTTGGCACAAGCCACCCGGGCTCCACTCCCATGCGGGTGCCACATCACTGAGGAAGGGGTTTTCATGAGCAACTTGACGATGTCACGGCCGTCTCCGAACCATCCAGCTTCACGCACTGCTCCTCTACGCCATCCTTCCAGCTGCTCCCCTCCAAAAATGCATGATACCCCGAGGTTTTTCCCCTCATCCTGTGCAGGCGATGGTGTATTTTGGCACGGACATGTAAGCGGGTCGAGGATTCGTGCTCCTCTTCGGGTGGGTGGCAGGCTGCGCAGCTGCAGCGGGAGCTGGTTTTGCTGGAAAACGGGATACGGGGCTGTTTCAGGCTGGCTTACGTCGCCTGGGATGCTGCTCCCTTGGACATCCCCTCTCCCAAACTCCCCGTGCTCTGGGTCCCTCCTTCCCCTTGGTTCTGCACGTCTGAGTGTTTGGCCCTCGGCGGTTGTTTGCAACATCAAAGGGCGACTTGGTCCAACCCGAAATGCAATTTGCAGAGCCCGGCATCTGTTACGTGAGGCAGATGGAGCAGTCGGATATCTGCAGGGCTGCGAGGGGCCGCAGCCTCCTCGTCTCGCCCTCACAACGCATGTCCTGGGGAAGATCAAATCCTATTAAGCCGCAGCTCTACTTGCAAATTATACCGTGAGAAATCTGCCCCTTGGGATTTCTTATCAAACGAGATGCAGAGCAGCTCTGGGCGCGCTAGAAAAATCGGCGAGAGTCTGGTCCAGCCTTGAATAATTCAGTATCCTGGGTAGGACAGGAGTGACTTAGCTCTTCAATGTAGCTATGTCTTGGAGGTCTGCTCCAGCCATCTCTGGTCCAGCCATCTCTGGTCCAGCCATCTCTCCTTAACCTTGTCCTCCTGCAACAGGTACTTCCCACATCCTTGGTGCTGAGGAGGTGGGAAACCATCAGGTAGACTTCAGGATCACAGACAGCACCAAAAAAATGCCGTAGCATGACCTCTTCTGTGTTAGGGTCTCCTGTCCCAGTGCTGGTCCCAACTGTTTGGGGAAAAACTGGGGAGTTTTTCACCACAGTAAGAGCTGAGGGTCTGCAGGCTGTCGGTGTTATAAAAGAGGCAACGTCCTGGTGAGCTAAGGGAGTTGTTTGCTTTCATCCCTGGTTGATGACCAAGAGTTATCCTCATCTTTTGGGAGACAAGGTGATGTTCTCAAGGCAGCCTTGTAGCAGAGCTGCATCCCAAAAGCGTTGCCAGCCAGGGCCCCATCTGCAGTCCTCAGCACGAGTCCGCTGGGAATAGTGGAAACTGGATGTCCTCACCTGGTTGGGTGACAAACTAGTGGAGTTGGAGGACACGTGGGTTGATGTTCCCTGGAGACGTTTGCACTTGTAAAACTTGAATGGGAGTCTGAATGCATTTTATGGATCTCTAGTTTTTGAACGCCAAGCCTGGTGACTGCAATACAGACCAGTTTCTCAACTTAGCTGTGGTACCAGATTCATCTAGTGTGGTGTCTTGTCACGTGTAGGTACCAGCTGTTTTGGGAGAGTGGTAAGCCTTGAAGCCTGGAAGATTTCTGTTGGTTTCCAAACTGAGTTTTTGGTGTGCTGCTGTATGTTTCGTTGTGCTTCCCTGCCTCGTAACGCCAGTCAGAAGCTACCTATGCCACGTGGGCAAGCCTGGCCGTGCCCAGCCATGACCAAGCCTGGAGCTTGCTTCCTGGCTGTCATAACTCTGGAAGACTTGAGCATGGTTCTTGGGTTTGCCATGAGCAGACCTGGATGCACAGAATAAGCGATGTGGGTGGCCAGGCTGCATGGGGCAGGAGCAGGCCATGGGGACAGTTGAGGTTTCGTAGGGTTTGAGCTGAGCTGTTGGATGCAGCCTCTGGTGTGTTGTAGACCTCCACGCTGTGGGAGGAGTGAGTTGGACATTACAGCACTGAACCAGCCTCTCTCCTTTCCGTGCAGCTCCGAGAAGGTCCAAGTGACCCTGAACCTGGATGGAATAGTTCAGGTGCTGGACTGCCACCTTCATGACACGTCCATTGGCATGATGACCAGAATCGCAGTCCTGAAATGGCTCTACCACTTGTACATCAAGACTCCCCGTAAGGTAGGTCAAGACCACGGCATGCGAGCCTCCTGCTTCCTCCGTGGGATGGAGCTTGTCCGCTCCCGGCCTTTGAACTGGCTGTAATTCTCTTGGTAGCGTTACAACCAAGTGTCTACCTGCCTTTTCTGAGAAGGCTTTGGCTGCTGGATATCCAGTAGCTTAAGGAAGAAGAGCTCTCCGGCTCAGATGGAAAATGCTGGCGAAGCTTTTGGCAGCCTCCCCCGGGGCGAGGGGCCCTGTGGCAGGGGGTGACCAGGCCTGTTGGACTGATGCCATCCATCTTTCTGGTTCTAGATGTTCCGGCACACCGACAGCCTCTTCCCCATCTTGCTGCGGACCCTCTCAGATGAGTCAGATGAGGTAGGTGCTGCAGAAGTCCTTCTGAAAGCTTACTGTCTCTGCATCTAGCTGGGCTTTGGATTTTTTGGGTTGAACTGTGAGGTTTGCCCAACGTTGGCACTGGGGAGTTTAACTCGTTGGCTAAACTGAAGAAGACCTCATGCAGGGAGCTGCCCGGCTGAAAGCCCTGCTGTCTCAGCTAGGCTGGTGCGTTTGGGACCCTCTCTCCGTATAAACCTTCTTCTCCACCTCCCAGAGCTGATCCTTCAGCTGAGGAAGGGGTTTTCATGCTCCTCAAAATCCTTTTTGCCTGCCTGGGAAGGCAGCTGGGGCTTCAGGTCCCAGAGCCGATGTCTTTCCCATGGGATTGGGTCATGGTCAGATCCTTGGGGAGTGGGAATTTGCGTGCCTTGCGAGGGGGATCGTGTCTGCAAAATCCGAGTCGCAAGGTGGTTGGGCAGCACCCGCTGCTAGCAGGGCAGCGTCAGCATCGCCTGGTGGGGCTGCAGCTGATGTCTGGTACCATCCGGTTGGCTGGGAACAGCTCGGCTGGGAAGTGAGCAAGGAAAAATCAGGCAGCGATGAGTGAGCCAGCTCTGCCTTTGCTCTCCTGCCTGCACCTTCGTAGAATCACAGACGGGTTTGGGTTGGAAGGGACCTCACAGCCCACCCAGTCCCACCCCTGCCATGGGCAGGGACACCCTCCACCAGCCCAGGTTGCCCAAAGCCCCATCCAGCCTGGCCTTCAACACTGCCAGGGAGCCAGGGGCAGCCACAGCTTCTCTGGGCACCCTGTGCCAGGGCCTCAGCACCCTCACAGGGAAGGATTTCTGCCTCACATCCCATCTCCATCTCCCCTCCTGCAGCTTCAGGCCATTCCCCTTGGCCTGTCACTCCCTGCCCTTGTCACCAGTCCCTCTCCAGCTTTTTCATCTCCAAGGCTGCTCCCTTCCCCGAGGTGCTGCACCATTTTCCCATTCCCTTGTCTTTCTTCCTCACCCCTCTTCTCTGGTTCGAGTCGTCTCAATTTCGGCATCTTTGTCGCCTTCTCCCCCTCTCCGTTGCAGCCCGGAGCGTTTCTAGCGCTTGGGTGGGAGGCTGGCAGCTCCGCACGCAGCTGGCCCAGGCGCTGGTGGCATTTCTGCCGTCAGCTGGATACCTCCTGCCCGGAGCTGCCAACGATCCTGGCTGGTTCCTCAGCCCAAATCTTCCTCGTGGAATAAAAATCACGCGCTATCCGCTTTGTCTTACGCGCTCAGGGCATCAAACCCCGACCCCAAAATAAATCCCGTGTGCCGGGCGGTCGTTAGGAGAGGAGGGAAGGGAATAAGCAAGCGAGGGAATGACTTGCAAAGGCTGCCTGGCCATTTTCCATACCCTGCTGCTTATGATGCAAACCTCTCCAAAAGAGTCCCCGAGCACACATCTGCCTTTGCAACGCTCTAGAAAGCCTGCGTCTTGCAGATAGTCTCTCCAGCTTGGCAGGAGATCGCAGTGAGTCATGTTGCAATTACACTGCTTATTAATATTTGAAAAAAAGCAGTGAAGAAAGGACCCCGGTGATGCATTTCCTCCATGTGACATAACTGGGAATGGCTCAAAAGTAATTTTAAGCTGATTTATTTAATCCTGTCTTCTATTTATTTAAATGTTTGGGGGCAGGGGGAGGTGTTAAGGAAATCCATAGATGAGTCAATCCATTAAACACCACTGCTCCGCTGGCTCCCACCCAGATTTGCTGCTCTCTGCAGAGGAAATAGAAATGACCGAAATAGTAGGGGGTTTTTGAGCTGGGCATCTTTGGGAAGGATGAGGACAGCTTGAGCCCGCTAACCTGCAATGCCAGTGCCGGTTGGAACAGGGGATGCTCTCGTAGCCATTGCTCCCTGCTCGGTGCAGTATTTGTGCGCACGTTCGCGTCGTCCTGCAGTAGCTGGGGATCCCCAGAAGCTCTTGGCTAACGGGCTGGGGATCGCTGGGCTAGCGCGGGGTCCCGTGTGAGCTTCCCTGTCAGCTCTCTGATGAGGACGCGTCTCTCTCCCCTCTCCAGGTAGGGCTCCATGCCTTGTGTGGTGCAGCACAGGGGGTACATGTGTTTTTAGGGTGGTTTGGGGTTTTTTTGCTGCTGCTTTCCTGATGCACCCTGAAGGTCTCCTGGAGCTCTCACTAAGCTTGTCACCAGAGGAGAATATGGCTTTGGAGTGTCGGCACTACTCAGGGCTTTGCATCAAACTTGAAAGACCGTGCTCAGGCACCTTATTCGTAAGGTCTGGTCTTGTTGAGCTGCCCAGAGTAGTCTCTATGCACTTGCCGTAAATAATCAAGCCCAAAGCAAGGAGAGACTCGCGCTGGATGGAGCCGCATCCGTGCCCTTTCAGTTGTCACGCCTGGTTTTATCGTTCGAGTAGCACGAGGTGTTGCACCACCTCCACGGAGTAGCACAAGGTGTTGCACCACCTCCACCGTGCTGAACAGGGGCCAGTAGCTCATCGCGCATCTGCGGCGTCCTGAGTCATCTCTGCCTTCTCGCCCGTTCCCCTTCCTGCCCAGCTCTCCTGCGCCAGTAAAGAAACGGTCAAGAGACCTAGTTAAGATTCACAAAGGCAGCGCAGAGAAGTTGGAGCGAAGCTGAAGCAAGCAATTCCCTTTGATATGTAGACAAGTCGGGATACAGGATTCCTGGCTGTCAGATGTTGTACTGCTGCACTGCGTCACCTCGTGCCGTGCCGGTTCCCGTGCTCCCCCGGCGGGGAGACGCTCCATCCTGCATTTGAGACCTGGTTTTGAAAGCAATCTTTAAAAGCCCTGGTTAAAATTTGATGTGCTTAAAAACTTCCCTACAGCTCCAAGACTAAGAGGATCCTGCTGGGAGTGGGGTTTTCTGCACAAGCTGCTCCTTTCACCGGTGCGAGTCTCGCCACCCTGACACCCGGTTGCAGAATTGCTGTTAGAAAAGGCGAAAAGTCAAAACCGGAATGCTCCTTGGGAGTAGCGGGTTGGACCCTTCCACCCGCAGGTTAAAAGCACCGCTGCTGGTAGGCGCTGCTGAAAAGAAGAGCTGTTCTTTGGGTTATCTCCCTCTGCAAGCTCCTGGTGCAAAGGCGGCTTCGGTTCCCCGGGTCATTCCCGGTTTGGACCCAGGTGCTGAGTTCAGGCGAACACAAGAGCCGGTGAGGGCAGCTCTGAGAGAACCCTGGAGCAGTGACGCTGCTGGTTTTCTTTCTTTGCTTTGTTTTCCTTTCTCCAGCTCCAAAATGGAGTTGTTTCTTTACGGCTGAACATGTTCCTGTTTGCTTATCTGCTCCTCTCGATCTCGCTGGGGGTTGGAAGTTGTGCCGGGACTTTTGCCTGACTCATGCAGGAATGACGCATGAGGTGGAGCTGGTGTCTGACGTGAAGCAGGAGAGACTCCGGCTTCCTCTCAGCTCTGCTAACGTGAAAACCTACCTGCGCTTATGCGGTGACCGGCCAAGGCTTTGAATGCAGCGAGAAGATCCAAAGGATTTCTTAGCTTGCTGTTTGCAGCTCTGTCTCCCAGAGCATCCTTCAGAGGTCTTCTCCTGGCGCTGTGCGAGGGTTGGTACCCTTCCCTAGGGAGGGTTCACTGTGGAGGTAGCAATGGACTTGAACGTCTGCGTGACCTTCAAGCCAACTCCTCCATGACAAGCTGAAACGTTTTGCCCCTTCCTTGGGTTTCCAGCATTAACCCAGGAGAGGAGGAACCCCAGCTCTGGTACTATACTGGTATTCGTCTCTCTCCTTTCCTGTTAACTCCTCCACCCGTCCCGCGTGTCCTGCTGCAGCACCGCAGGGTTTTGAAGCCCTGCTCTCGGAGCTGTGCTAAATCCTGGCAAACTTATCCCATCGCTCCCGATTCCCAGTGCGATGGAGCTGAACAAAAGCTTGCGCCAAAGCGAAGAGCAGTCTCAGCGGGCTTTGGTTTGGAGCTTTGCTCTCTTGGTTTTAGAGCCGTTGCATTCCAGCTCCCAGCCTTTAATTTGCCACGGCCGAAATGTTGTGACCCCGTGCAAAGCGGAGGGTGTGAAGACTGCAAAGGGGAGAACTCTAACGTACGTGTGCCTGGCTTTTATTTTAATTTTTTTTGGTGGTAAAGCTTCTCTGGAGAGAGAGACTCAAAGCTGCCAGGTACCGAAACGGGGATGCTACTCGTTTTCAAGAGAGAAGTTACACCGAGGGTGAGCTTAGGGCTGAAACGACGGGATGGAGAGAGAGGTATGTAATTTCAGTTGGGTGGTGGAAAATGCGGTCAGCCCAGCTTGCCGTACGTGGAAGCAGCCCGTAAGCAGAAGTCTTAAAGCAGGGTGGGGTGATGATTTCTCCAAGGACTCGAGGCATTGCGAGGGCGCTGGGTTGAAAGATAATCTGTGCGCTGCGTCGTGCAGGAATAGGAAGTTTCCTGGGGGGGGGAGCGCGATCCACAGGGAGCTGGTTGGCTCAGCACCAGTTCCGGACCATAATTGCGTGGTTTGCGTATACATACGGAGTTTATACGTGTCCCGAGAACTAACGGTAAACTGGCAGTCTGGGCTCAAGGTGGTGTTTGTAGCGTTCCTGGGTGAAATCACGGAGCAGATCAAAACCACAGAAAACCTGTCCGTTGTGGAGGACAGGCAGTCCGTGTCCCGGGGAGCTGGCTCGGGACGAAGGTGTAGGATGCGGGATTTGGTGAGCTTGGCTGTGGGTGCCTGGCTCCCTAGAGAGCATCCCTGGCTGGCTGGGAGACAGGGTAGCAAATAAAAGCAAACCCTTTGCCTATCTGGGCACTCTGGGGACTGAATTTGTAGGGGGTTGGAGGAATTCAGCCCCCGCAGGGATGCTCCGGGGCCGCTCCGGCTTCCTGCAGCCCCATCCCACTGGCTGGGACCTATCCTGCCTCCTTTCCCTAAGAAATACCTCCTTGGCATCCTGCCCCACGACTGGCATCAGGTGGTGTGTCAAGCTCCCCGTACGCTAATTAACCACGTTTGAAGAGGTGCTCTGAGCCGTGACGGTGCTCGTGCTCCTGCCGCTCGGGCAGCAGCGACAAACGGGGGATTTGCAAAAGCAGGAGGGGAGGGACAGGGAGTTTTTGGGGTGGATGTGGCTGTATTACCAAGTGACCCGTCTTTGGTGATGCTGTGAGCGTGCGTTAGCACGACCTGGGGGGGATTTGCGCTGGGGAGCAGAGGGGAAGCCCCCAGCCCCGCTGCCTTCCCTCTGCTCCGCATCCTCTCCCAGCCGCAGGCTGAAATCCGGCGGCTGTAAAGGGGGGAAAAAAAAAGGTCTTAGCAAGATCAGAGGATAAAAGTTGCTGTGCTGGGGACCTGAAAAAAGGTCCAGTTAAACTAGTGTGGGAAGATTAATGGTGGTTTTTCTTTTCTTTTTCTGCCTTTAAAGGCAGCGGAGGCGGGGGGTACGCAAGTTTGCTTTTCACACCGTGTGTGTCTGGGGCTCAGCCAGCCTCGCTGCCGGCCGCTCTTGGCTCCAGGACTGCGTGCCCGTGCTTGCCTCCCCTCCCCTGGCTACAGCTAAAAGGTTTGGAGGGAGAAAAAAAAAAACGAGAACAAAATAAATGAAGCCCTCTGGGGAAGCCTCGGCACAGGCTGCGGCAGCAAATGGCCGCATTGGAGCGGTGGAGCAGGAGGAAGCACCCAGCAGCATCCTCAGCTTTCCTGGTCCCCACCCGGTCGCTCCACCCCATGCCTTGCCAGTCCCGGTGATGCCGTGGGGTTTTCCACAGCTTCCCTCCTCTCGGTCCCCTTTGAAGAAGTGCGTTGCAGTCCTCAACCTTCCTGTTCTCCATCTTGGTAGCATCTCGCTTCAGTTGGGTTCCCATCATCTCCCTGATGACAATAACCTTGTTCCTGCTGTCGTGAGCCCTGTTCTCTGCTCTGGGACATCCAGGGCTGCCTGTGAGCACCTCCATCTTTTCACTTTTATTTTTTTTTAAACTTTTCCATAAATACCAGCAAGAGCAGCATCTTCAGGAGCTCAGTCCCTATCCTTGCCATCGCGTGTGCCCCAGGAGCTGCTGCTGCAGTCCGCCCCGGGGTCCTGCTAGTCAGCACGTGCTGCAGGGTGCTAAGTCTCGCTCCCCGGGGCTCTGCAGCAGATTTGGGGTCACCCCCCTTTCTGCAACGAGCCAGCCAAGCCCAGCGTTTTGGCCAGGAGCATCAAGGCGATGCTTTGCACGCGGGAGGCGCATCCCATCCGGCACACATCGTTCGAGGGCTGGTTCTTTCCCTGTTGTTTTTCCCCAGCTTTTCCCCCGTTTTTCCCCTGCGCCGCCGCCGGCAGAGCTGGTCTCGGCTCCGTTCAACCAGAACAAGCAGCAAATTAGCCTGACCTAGATCTGGAGAAGCCGGAGAGACCAATGGTTTTGAGTGCCCTCGAAGTCCATGCTCTGGAGGCAATACAGGGAGAAATCTTGCCTATTCCCAGGGAGGAGAAATAGCTGCTTATTTATAACAGCTTATTTATAACTGTCTGATAACCCGCTCCTCGTCCCCCGGCCGTGCAAAGAGCTCGCCCCGCTCCATGGTGCTCTTCGTCCCCATGCTGGGACCGGCTCACAACGTCGGCCAGGTCTCCCCGTCCGTCGTGATGCTGCTTCCCTGCTCCTTCCAGTTCACGCTAACCAGCCCCACGCTCACCCGGAGCAGGGGCACGCCGCCCTACAGCTCCGCTCCGCTGGGAAACCTTCACGGAAATCCCTTCCAGGCCGGGAAAACCTCCTCGGTGGCTGCTCCTCTGGGCTGGCCGTGGGGATCGTGCCCTCGCCCGGCAGCTGGGAACGGCTCCGGCCCTCGTGCTCCAGCGCTGTCGGGTCCGACGGCCGCTCGGCTCCTGACGGATGGGACCGGCTCGCTCCTGGCGCAGCCAGCCCATTGCCATGGCAACGGCAGGATATTGCTTTCTTACAGCCTCCTCGCTCGCACAAAGCCAGCCGCCGGCTCCAGCTTTGCTTAGCGCGGGGATGTGCAGCGCATACCAAACGCTCCTGGCTTTCCTCCGTCCCCGGGCCGGGAACCCGCTCTGGAGCGTGCGGGGAAGAAGCAGCAGGAGCCGGAGCTCCCTGCCTCTTTCCCATGGCTGGAAAACCCCGGGTCTTCACGGCCGCCTGCTCCTCCTCTTCCTCCAGGTGCTCATGCACCCATCCCTCCTGCTTCTTATTTCCTCCATGGTTTTCAATTGCAAAATCCAGCCCACGCTGCTTTTTCCCCCTCCTGCCTGTGACCCGCACACGGCTCTGGGAGGTTGGATCAAGGATCCGACCTCACGGGATAAAACACGGCTCTAAATGCTTTGGGAGGCAGTAGGGATGACTTCTTCAGCCCAGGGTCTTGGTCCTCTTTCCCAATGCTGCGGGAGCTGCTGGCGAAGTCTACGCTGGGCGATAGCCCAAGCGTCCGGCTGGCTGGGTGGGCTCCAGGGGGGATCGTGGCAGCGGAAGGGCAGCAATCGCGGACGGCTGGTTCGTGCCGTACACCAGTCGCGTGTTGATATGGCCTTGGCGTGGTAGGATATGTCATCCTGGTTGCGTTGGCAAAATGAGTAGGATGAACAAGAGTCCCAGCTCTCACCCGCCTGCCAGCCCCGGTAGCCAAACCCTGAGTCTTTTTGCCAGTTTTAGCCAAAGACGATGAGACTCGGAAACCTCCATGGGGGTTATTTCCCCAGCTGCGAGAGCCTGAGACCCGAATTAGTGCCTTCCCCCGCTCGAAGGCTGCAAGTTCAGCTGAGCCTCCAGAGAATCTGCACGGGGCTTCAGGATGCTCAGGGGCATCCTCTGCTTGAAACAAACCACCGGCAGCATTGCTTTACCTAAGCCGCTGATGCTAGAAAAGCCCTGCGAAGCCGGGTGGAGGGGAAGGAACGAGATATATCCCCTGCTGAGGACCACCGCAGTCATCGCTTCCCTGGAAGAGGATGAAGGCTGGCGATGGCGGCGGTGTCCCAGAACGGCAACGCGGTCCCATCCTTGGCAGCGTCACGGAGGTGCCGTGTTCTTCAGGGACAGCGGCATCATAGCTCCTCGCTGCACGAGTTGTTGTTGTTGTTTTTATGGTTTTTCATCCCCGGGGGAGCCGCGGGCTGGGAATTAATCATGTTTATGGGCACAGGGTCTTCCCAAGCGTGCTGGAGCCTCGTGGTGCCCGTGGCAGGCTGCTCCTCCGCGGCCAGCTCCGCGCCGAAGCCTGGACACCCCGCTGCCTGCTCAAAGGCTGCCGGGGGCTTAAAAATCAGCCCTGATTACACAAAAAAAAAAAAACCCAGCTTAAGATATCTGCACCAGAGAAACCCAGGGGCTCCTCTTTCTGATTTTCAGCGGTTGTATTTTCAAGTTCTGCATGATCAAAAAAAAAAAAAAAAAGACGTAATTGGCTTTTTTTTCAGAGGTAAGGGGGGGTTTTTTTGGTAGCTTAGAAGCTAAAACTCCTATATAAGTGCAGCTCCTCAAAAAGATGCCTTGTGAGAACACGTGGCAAGCCTGGGATGGTAGGCAAGGGGTGGTCGGGGATGTGCAACGCCGGATGCTGACGGGTTAGACGTGGCGATGGGCCCTTTTTGGCAGCCTTTCTGCTCTGCACAGCCCTGCGACGCTCAGAGCATCAGGGACAGCTGATGAAACATCTAGACCCAAGGACATTTGAATGAAGGGGGACCCAAAATAGCCTGAGACATGAGAAGGGTTGAGGACAAAAAAAAAAAAAAAAAAAACCAACCCAACCCACCCTGTAATAACTTCTCCAGAAATGCTATATATAGACTAATTCGGCGACTTGTGGAAGGAAAGAGCTATGAAATCCGAATGGCAGCTCTGCCTCCGTGTCCTGAGCCGGCTCTCGGGTGCTGCCCTGAACGGGGCGAGCGGGGGGCTCGGGGCTCGGGGGCGGCAGGCAGGCAGAGTGATGTTGGCCCCCGAGAGCATCCCCGGGCTCTTGCTGGGGTTGTCCCGAATCTGCGGTTTTGAGGGGAGCGGGGAAGCAAAACCCAGACGTCCCCGAGGTGAGAAGAGAGAGAAGCAAGCCCTGCTCCTGATTGCATAAATTAGATTTAATTTCATGTGCTCCCTTGGGACTGGCGGAGCAGAAACTGGGGTTTTTTCTCCCCTTTTCTCTTTCCAACCCCATCCCCTCTGCAATCATTCAAAGTTTCCACTTTGAACTTCACAGGTAGCCCTCTTTTCCCTACGCCTTTCTTGATGCGTCGGGATTCAGTGGTTGCTTCCCATCTCACCCTCTCCGGCCGTGGTTTCGGAAAGGAAAGCTCATCCCGCCGGCTGCCTGCACCCCTGCGCCCGCTCACCCCGTCCCTCTCCCCGCAGGTTATCCTGAAGGACCTGGAAGTGCTGGCCGAGATCGCTTCTTCCCCGGCGGGACAGACGGAAGGTCACGGTCCCTCTGACGGTTCCGATGTGCGACCTGGCCCGGTGGAGCTTCACGTCCCGGCCAGGGCCTGTCAGCTGAGCAACGCCGGTGAGTGCCGCAGCTCCGTGCCTCCCCCGCTCCCTGGTCTCGCTTGATGCTCGGCGGCACCGGTCAGATTTGCTCGGGCAGGAGGAGAAGCCTCTCTCGCAGTAATAAATCGATATATCCATCCCCGCTCGGCATCGCTCGGGGATGGAGTCTGCCCCGGCGCAGACCAGGGGACAGTCTTTATTTTTATTGCTTTCCTCTAGCTCACGTTTTGGGGCTTTAGGACTCTTTAGCAGCAGGAAGATGCAGAGGCCGGTGTGGAGGGATGTCGTTATTGTCCTGGTTTTTACAGGACCTGGGGTACCAGCCTCTTCTCTCCTTGTAAGGGCCCTCAGAGCCCTAAAATCGGTTCAGGATGGGATGCTGGCTACAAGCCCAGGTGTCCAAAACGTAGGTGGATCTGCAGAGGGTTCGGTCTGTGCCTCTGATGTTGCCTGCGTGAGGCTGCCCACACTGGCTGTGAACTGCTACGTCGCTCCGAGCATCCAGCAAAACCTCAGGAGAGAGATAAAGAGGGACGATCCTATTTTCTGGAGACTTGGGGGATATAAAAAAAAAAAAAAAAAAAGCCTTTTATTAATTATCCTGGCACACCGGGAAGTTTTTTCCACCTTCCCTTGTCTGTGGCTCATCCTTTGCAGTTGCTTGGCTGCCCCTTCTCCTCTGCTGCTGCTATTTAAGGGCCTCCCTGTTGTACTCCCCAGGCCAGGTTGTCCCGGCCAAAAGCACGTTTCACGGCAGCTTTGGATCGCAACCCGAGCGCGGAGCCAAGCCTGCCTCTCCTCGCGCAGGATGCGGCCACGGGGCCTTGCAAAATCGCTGTCGGAGAGGGAGGCCGTGCTTTCCGCTCCCCGGGCTTTGTTTTCTCTGAAGATCTCGGCTCGCTCGCCCCTCCCTGGGCTTAGAAAGGTCCGCACCAGCAACCAGCTCAGGTTTTGGGTTGGATTTTGGGGTTTTTTTTACAGATCTACCTGTTTGACACCCACAGCCGTCGCCAGGCTCTGCAGTGGAAGGGGAGGGCGGGGGCTGCGATGCTGGCGACCTCCCCGAGCCCTCTGCAAGTCTCGTCCATCCTCTCAGTGTCAGAACTGAGACCGCCTGGGTGGAGCAGCTCCTGCGGCGCTGGCCGAGCAGCTGAGGAGCTGCAGTTGGGCTCACGCTGATGGTTGTCTGAGGTTTCCTTCCTTGTGGATGATCTAAAAATAGCAGGCTGGATGGCGTGGATCCTAACAGCTGCCGTGGCCCCCGTTCGCTATCTGGAAGAGTGACTTGGCTTCGTTTATTCGAGCGTTAACGTTGGGAAAGAGTCTGGCTCTCCCCGCGTTGAGCAGATCTGCTGGAGCTCCCGTTGCCCCCGGCGTGGGGCAGCTTGCCCCCGCGCACGTCCTGACGGGCTCTGGCTTCCCTCACCTACTTTCTTCTTCCTTGTAACGCCCCAGATAAATTGGGGTTTTTTGGGAAATTTATTTGGGGCTGAGCTTTGCAGGGGGGTTGGCTTTCACCCAAAGGCAGATAGATGTTTTTGGGGAGGGGAAAAGGAGCCGGTTCGTTGGCCTCGGACGCTCAGCGGGGAGGAGGGTGGCCCCGGTCACGTCTGGCTCTGACCACCCAGGGCTGAGAGTGCATCGGCTGCTGGGCTCCAGCTCCTGGGGGAACAAGGGGGCACAGCCGGCCAGGACCCTCCTGGATTATGCCTGGAGAAGCAGAAGTTCCTGGAAAAGACTCTTTTTGTTGGAGAGGGTGTTTGAGGGGAGCCGGTTTTGGAGCGGGAGGGTGGCTAGCGGCAATCCCTGCTCCGGTGCATGGTGCCGGGGTAAGCGATGCAGCGAGTGAACCCAAACTCTGCCCTGCGGGGTGATGTGTTTGTGAGCACAGCCCTTCCCGGGCAAAAACCGTGAGATGCTGGCACTGGGGAGAGGGCGTACGCCTTTCTGGGGTCACTGGTTTTGTACTGGGATGTATGGGAGCGTTCCCCAAGCGCCCCTCCCCGGTCAGCACGCCTTGGCTCAGGCAGCGCTTTCTCGACGGTAGGGTGCTATTGCAGCGTTGGAGGGGAGGCTGCCGGGTACCAGCGCTCCCCCCCGGGGTTAAATCACTCCGTTCCCTTCGTCACGCTCTAAACCGGGATGCTGTCGGAGCTGGCAGTGGGAGGAGAGGTGCAGAGTCAGCTCAGCTCTGCTCCTCTCCTGGGGTGCAGCTGGTGGCTTGGGCACCCCGGGAACCCTTGAGCTGGCAGCAGGTTTCCACGCTGCCCTCTCCATCCCGGCGCTCCGGGCTTCGCCACCCACGTGGCGAGGGCAGGAGGGGAGGTGGAAGGGGCCGGTGCCCCCGTGGTCTTCCCCCCGCTTCCTCTCGCTCCCTTTCTTCCCTCGGGATGTGTTTATGCAGTTGTTTCCCTGCCATTGAGTTCGGTTTCCTTCAGATGCTGGTTGATTAGTCAGGAAAGCCGTGTCCCACTTCCGCAGCCCGTTCCCAGCTCCAGTTTTTATTTAGTCGCTTTGTTCTCCGGTTACGTAAGGTCAGCTGCCCTCGACGCCTTCCCCAAACACAATGGGCCGGGGCCAGCCCAGCTCAGTACTGCCTGGGACACACGATGACGTCTCTCCTCCCGACCTGCTCCGCTGCCCCGGGAGAGGCTGGCTGGGCACTGACCTCCATGAGTTTGTCCTTGGTTGTCTTCTGCTCGCTTTTTCAGGGACAAGGTCTGCGGGGCTACGAGCTCCCCAGCTCCTTGGGGTGATGGTGCCAAGCACCCCTCGGGTTTGTCGGATGGGAATCCAGCTGCCTGCTTTACTTTGAGGGTGTTTTTTCAACCGCGTAGAGGTTGGGACAAGTAGCAGGTGACCCAAGAGTGGTTGTCACCAAGGCCAGCAGGTCAAGGGAGGTGATTCCCCCCCTGTACCGCAGAGTACTGCGTCCAGCTCTGAGCTCCTCAGCACAGGAAAGATGTGGATTCATTGGAGCGAGTCCAGAGGAGGCCACAAAGATAATCAGGATGGAACACTTGAGGACAGGCTGAGAGAGTTGGGCTGGTTCAGCCTGGAGAAGAGAAGGCTCCAGGGAGACCTTAGAGCTCCTTCCAGTCCCTAAAGGGGCTCCAGGAAAGCTGGAGAGGGGCTGGTGACAAGGGCAGGGAGTGACAGGCCAAGGGGAATGGCCTGAAGCTGCAGGAGGGGAGATGGAGATGGGATGTGAGGCAGAAATTCTTCCCTGTGAGGGTGCTGAGGCCCTGGCACAGGGTGCCCAGAGAAGCTGTGGCTGCCCCTGGCTCCCTGGCAGTGTTGAAGGCCAGGCTGGATGGGGCTTTGGGCAACCTGGGCTGGTGGAGGGTGTCCCTGCCCATGGCAGGGGTGGGACTGGGTGGGCTGTGAGGTCCCTTCCCACCCAGACCAGCCTGGGATAGCATAGGTGCAAGCCCTCCAGCCTCGTCTCCAGCCCTGCTCTGCAGGGGAGGACAAAGCCCCCTCCAAAAGGACGCCGATACCGTCTGCCGCTTTGTACAGGGTACCTCTTACACACATCTCTTCCTTCCTTTCTCCGCAGCTTTGTCAGGAGAAGCGGTTACGACCCTTTGTTTCCCAGGAGGCACTTTCCTCTCCAACTCGGTCGGGTCTCTCCTGCCCGGCTTCCTGCCGGAGGTGGCGGGGACGGTGGCGTACCCTCGGAGCACCTCGCGCTATAGGATGTTTACCAGGAGGCCGACTCTATCCGTGGGTGTGCTAACGTGCCGGAGGTCGTTGCTTCCAACCGGCAGTCCGTGGATACCCGGAGACAGTGGATTACTCCGGAGCAGGCTGCTAAAAGTCCCTGAGAAACATCGTCTGTTGAGTTCAGACTTGCTGTATCCCCACTGGAGAACCTGCAGCGCTCCAGAGCCCGGCCCGAACTCGAGATGTGCTGTGACAGGGGTTTCCTATCAGCTTTTTTTTTTTTTTTGTGAGGGATTTTGTTCTCGGTGAGCCAAACCACTCCCTTTGTCTATCGCTTCCTTTGGGTAATCGTAGATCTGCGGAGTTGGCAGCGTAGGACGAGGTCCCACCTCCAAATGGTCTGGAAAACGTTAGGGTGGCCTCGGAAAACACCGGGCGAGAGTCTGCAGGGTGCAGGGGGTGATGAAAGGCAGGAAAGAAAAGCGGGGCTGTTGTCAGGTGGCTCACGTTTGCTAACCTGGCAAGGATAAAACGGAAAGCCCTCCCTACTCATCCTCTCCACAGCTGATGTTGCGCAGTGGACCGCTCGCTCTCGAAGGAGCCGGTTTCCAGCAGCTTTCCCGGGATCAGGAGTGGGACAGCAGCAGGGAGCGGAGGAGCCAAGCAAGCAGGAGAGGAGAGACCTGCTGCTCCCAAGGGCTCCGAGCTCAGCGCTCCTGTTCCTGATGGATGGTGGCTCTTGCCATCTCCTGCCTTGCTGGCACGGAGCTGTGCGAGGGGGTTACCTTTCAAAAACTCTCCTCTCCCTCTTGGAGGGGTGGGGAATTAGAAAAAAAATGGTGATTTGGAATTTTTTTTTTCCTGGATGCTGTGCAGCGGCAGTGCTGGGATGCTGTGGAGAACCCCAGGAGAGACCATCCAGACCGCAGCCATAGCTCACCTGGCGTGGCTTCAGGTTTAGATCCCTCCTGAGGCGGTTACGGCACGTGGCTGGCCGGAAGGGTGAGGGATTCCCAAATAAAAGCCGGGATTACTGGTCCGTAGGGGCTGACGCAGCAGCCGGTGGTGCAGATAAGATCACTCCTACACCCCCGTGTAGTTACTTTGCTGGGCTGCCTCAGTTTCCCCAAGACGTTGCGAGGAATTTCGGTGCAGAAACGGCCTGGCAAAGCCATCGCCGCTCATTCCCGCTCGTAGGTTATCTGCCGTATCCTTCACCTTCCCTCGCAGTGGCCTCAGCCCTCTCTAAACTCCCCACCAAGCTTAACTGCTCCCGGTTTTGCAGCTCTGCTGGGTATTTTCTTCTCCCGCACGGCTGTCTGAGCTCTACCCCTGCTGCATTTTGGCTTATTGATTTACCTTAACGAAGGAAAACGAGCTGGTAGCGGACTCCCGTCCTTCCTAGGAAACCCGTCGGCACTAGCGTTGCCCGCTGCCTTCCTCCAAGGCAGGCACGAGCACAGACCCTGCGCGGGAGTGGGGGGACCCCCGAGGATCGGTGTCGCAAAAACCTCATTTGGCATCAAAATGCGTACCCCGGTCCGTCCGGGGACCCCCCCATTTTCTGGTGAGATGCTGGAGTCTCGGGAATTGCAAAGCCACGGCTCTTTAGCCAGGCAGGAAGGGGAGAAGCAGCCCTGCAGAAGCGGGCTGAGCACGGCCCGTGGCCGTGCGATCCATAATTTCGGTGGGTTTATTTCCTCCGCAGCATCCTGTGCTCTAGAGAGGGGAGAGCGGAGGTTTCGCAGAGCCCAGCTGAGCTGCCGACAC
Organism: Grus americana; assembly: GCF_028858705.1. NCBI lineage: Eukaryota > Metazoa > Chordata > Aves > Gruiformes > Gruidae > Grus > Grus americana. The sequence continues at coordinate 21,388,904 of NC_072864.1, read as the reverse complement.
GTTCGCATCTGTTTCCAGCTACGCCCTGTGCCGGGTTTTTTTTTTTTTTGGGAGTGGGGAGGATTTGCCTTTTTTGTTTTTTTTTTTAACACGGCTCTATTTTTATCCCATTCCGCGAAGCTTCATCGCAAAAGCTAAAATTCAAAACATCCTGGGGAAGGCTGCCGGGGGTTGGAGGAGAGGGGAGGGGGGGGAAAAGACGTCGCGCAGATTCCCACGTCGCTGCCCCGGGGTTTCGCCGAGCACCATCTGGCAGCGCCGACTCCCACGCCGACGGCGTTCGAGCCGAGCCCCGCGCGGGTTTAAGGCTCACGGACCGGTTCCAGCTGCCGCCGGGTTTATCCCGGCTGCTCCCGGAGGAACCGAGGGATAGATCCTTCTCCGGGCTGAGCTGGAAATGTGATGCTCTGGTGGGAAGGATGCTCGGCCCCGCCAACTCTTAGCTCGCCCTCCCAATATCCGAGCTGAAATTGCTTCAATTAAGGATTGCGGTAAATCATTTTAGCTAAACCGCCGCAAATACCCTTGTGGATACTCTTTAAACAGCTTACCCAGCTTTAGCTTGCTTCGGAAAGGAATCAATTCTGGTCCAATCTTATTTAAATTTGGTTTAAATGGAGTTAAGCAAGTCTGCACCGGTTTTAATTAAGACCGGTTTGAAACCAATTATGGTGAATTAGCGGAAGTTGTGTTTTCTGCCAGGGTGAAGTTCGGCGCTTTGCGGCCAAGGTAGGAAAATCCCAAGTTTGTGTCGGAGTCTGCCAGCCCCCCCATCCCCGGAGCAATTTGGGGACACTTTGGCCGCCGTAGGTCTCGAAACGGCTCAGCCCATCGAGCAGCCAGACGGCCCGACCGTTCCAGTCTGCTATGCAATATATATTTATAAGGGCCTTAATATAGATCCCTAATTGCCTGTCTCGGTTGATTTATAGCGTGGCCATGCGAGTGATGGGAACGGCACGAACCGGTGAGCGCTTGGGGACGCACCGGGGGTTTTGGCTGGTGTTCGCTGCGCTCCGCTTGAGCTAGCACCCGTGGGTGGCGGGGGTGGGGGGGGAACGATGGGTGCTGGCTTAGGGGATCCGAGAATCCCGCTCGTGTCCCCAGGCTGCGAAGCTTGTCTCGGGAAAGGCTTTGCCAGCCCAGCGTCCTGGGATGCAGGATGCTGTAGTTGTTGAGAAGGGTCCGGGCTGGCTGGATGGTGCTGGACTGATTTTGGCCACGGAGCTGCAGTTTCCAGGAGCTTTTTGTAGCCTGTTTCTACCGCCTCTTCTTTCACCGCTCTGATCTTCCCGTGGGCCCAAACTTCCCGTTTGTTCCTATCGCAGCTGATATCCGGGCTGAGTTTCGTCATTGCTCTGAGCAATTCTTCCAGCTCCCTCCTCCGTGCCAGATTTAAAGGGAGAAAAAAAAAAAAAAAGAAAAAAAAAAAATAAGGCAGCAGAGCCGTGACGTGCCACCAGCCCCGCTCTGGGTGCGTTGACAGCTGATCTGGCAGGTTACGGATCTGCAAAGTCTCGCTTCGGGGGAAGGGGGAGAGGTGCAAGCTTTAATTAATTAAGCCACAGTTTTCATAACACTTCTGTCTGCTTGTCTCTCGTGCTTCGTAGAAACTCTTGTCAAGCTGCTCCTACGGTTCCGTCGAGCCGGGGATGCCGCCGTGCTGAGCCGTAACCCGCGGGGCGGCGAGCTGAGCTCCGGGCGACGCCGGGAAGGGTTACACGATGGCAGACGAGGTGCCAGCCGCTTCCGAGACATCCCGTAAACACAGAGCGAACGGGAAGCGTGGAGGATTGGGAGGTTTTGCAAGACAAGCGTTTTGCCTGCCTGGGAGAAGTATTGTCCTTTTAAACTCCAGCTGAGATTTGGTGGAGCTTTTTGCAGCCAGCGAGACTCCTACACGCTGGTTTTTCTCACCCCTGGCGTTATCCCTGGAGAGCACCGGCAAGGCTGCTCCAGCACGGCGTGCCGTGGTGCAAACCTTCCCTAGGGACGCGCGGGCTGGAGAAACAATCCCTTTTGGGTTGGGTCTCCGTGCTCCCGGGGGCAAAGGATGACGAAGCAGCTCCCCGGGGCGTGCAGACCGTCACGTTGCACCTTCGTTTCCTTAAAAAAAAAACAGGGCTAAGACTGGTTTTGCCGTCTCGGGGTCCCGGTCCCTCCTTGCTCCCAGCTTTCTCCGGGCTGGGCGGGAGAGTCAGAGGTTCGGGAGCGAGTCGATGGAAGAAGTTGGCAGGACTGGAGGCTGATCGTCCCGCGGATTGCAGCTGGGATCTGATCTCCGAGGCAATTCTGGCTTTCGGATGCCCAGCTGACCTAGCGGGTCCTTCCGAGTCTCCAGTCCGAGATGCGGGAGATGCTGCTCCACCTCGGGAGGGCAGATCCGAGCCCTGCACCGGCATTCCCAGCCACGCGGCTCCTGGGCTTTGTCCTGCGCGCGTCGCCGCCGGCACCCCGGCGAACGGGAGCGCTGGACCTTTCGGGGAGGAGAAGAGTCGCTGCCTCCTCCTGTTTTTCCCTCGGGATGCGTTTAAGGACGTGTAATGGTTTTGGCTGTCGCTGGAAAGTACGGCGGTGGCTTTGCCGTGCGGAGGGAGCGATGGCAGAGCCACTGCGGGTGAGGGCTCCTGCTGAGAGACAGCAGCCCCGCAGCCGTGAGGGCCAGGGACGCGATTTTGGGGGTCTTGAGAAGGGAGAAACTCCAAGGTCAGACCTTGCCCTGGACGAGTTACGTTGGGGCGTTGCTGGCTGCGGGGGCAGAAGGTGTGACGTCCTGCCTGCTCCCAGCTCTCGGGTTCCAGCGCCGCTCTGGCTCGGATGATAAAATGGACAAAAATCAATACCACTTTTTGCAGCTTTGCAATATGGTTTCCACCTGCTCTTCGCCTCCCCTCCCCACCCTCCGCGCCAGAAAGAGAAACCAGCGCTCGCTTTTGAGGCTGTGCCCGTGGTACAGGCTGGGAGACGCGAGGCTGAGCCGCGGGACGGGAAGGCAGAGCTTTGTCCGGACCGTGCCTCTTCTGTGCTGAGCAGCTGTGGTGACACACGTGGGGCACGGCTGTATTTTCACGCCGGGTGCTCCCTGCCTTCGAACAAACGCACCTTTGTTTTGGAGCGTGTCGGTTCAGCTAGATCCTTTTTTTTTTTTTTTTTTTTTTTTTTTTGCCCAGATCATCTTCCCCGCAGCTGAGGGGAAACACGACGCTGCGGTGAACATTTGTGCTCTGGGAGATGCCTGCTTCAAAGCCTGGTTTGGGGTTTCACTTGCACCAAGGCGGGGAAGAACGCATGGCTCCAGCGGGAAGGAGACACCAGCTTCTGGTCCAGATGACCTCGTATTTCATTTTCCCTTTTTTTTTTTTTTTTTTTTTTTTTTTTTGGCTGTGTATGTTCTCTTGGATGCTAAATCCAAGCCCGGGGAAGCTGCCCTGGCTGAGCCCACATCTACGCCTCTGCGTATCACCGGGTGGAAAACACCCCAGTGCCTTCTCCATCAGTTTTCCTGGGCTTTGGCGGCTTGATTGCTTCTTTAATTGGCTGCTCCGTGCTCTGCTGAGCCTTGGGAGAAGCAGACAACATACATAAATCAAACTCCTGGGGTTTCCTTCGGCGATCTTCAAAGCGCCTAAGGAGCGAACGCGCAGGAGCCCTGCATCCTGGAAGTGCATCGGGTCCGGGGTGACCCTCCTTGCTTGGAGAGTCCGGCCGCTCTTGTTACCCCTAATTTTCTGCCTTTGAGACTTATAAATGTGATCTGTGATAGCCGCTACCTCGGAACGAAGCCGTAGCTTCTGCCCAGAAGCAGCTAGCGGGTTTGTGCCCCGGCCCTGCGGGCACTCCAGGAGCAGGGATGCTCCAGGCTGGAGGGACCGCTGCTCCTTCCTGCCAGTCTCCCACCTCCAACCTTTTGCTATAAAGGGTTTTTGCAAAGTGAGATCAAAAAAAAAAAAAAACCGTATTTTGGTACAACCTCTAAGCCTGGAGTTCTGCTGTGGTTTCACCGGTGCTTTATGCTGGTGAAGTACGTGATGCTGTGCACCAAGCGGCTCCTGCTTGGGGGAAATCGTGTCACCCAGCGTAAACTGGTGGCCGTGCCGTGACCCAGGACTGAACGTGTGTGTCTGCCGCTACGCGTACGCTGGGCTCGGGGCGTCTGTGGCACGTGGGGCTGGGTTAAAGGCTCTTCAACTCACCGGTAATTTGGTTTTTTGGGATGAGCGTACATGCTGTATCCGAGGAGATGGGATTGCCTGTTGATCTAGAGCCTCGGGCACCCTTCTGCTATCAGCTGCCGAAGCCGGACGGCTCTGGGAGGATCTCCCGAAGAGCCCGTTTTGTCCCCGCGTGGCTGGTTCCACCACAAGATGCTTGTCCCTGGGGTGGAGAGAGCTGTGGCGGGGCTGGCTGTGCTTGGACTGAGCCGATGTGTTTACACGAGGCTTGGAAATCATCTTTGCGTGCCCCAACCCTCCTCTGCCGAGTGCTGTGACCATACTTTGGGTTATTTTGGGGGTCTGCTCTCCGACTGAGACTGCTCTGGCAGGAGGGCCCCGGCTGCTCTAATCTGCTCTCCCCTTCCCCTGCCTCCCCAGGTACGAAAGGCTTGGAGTGCTCGCCCTCCACTCCCACCATGAACTCCTACTTCTACAAGTTCATGATCAACCTTCTCAAGCGCTTCAGCAGTGAACGGAAACTCCTGGAGACCAGAGGAGCCTTCATCATCAGGTCAGAGCACCAAAGCCCCTCAGCACCCGCCCCGGGCAGGGTGGGACGGGGACGATGGGGTTGAGCAGCCCAAACACCGAGCTCCCTTGGAGCCGAAACCATTTCCACTATCCTCCCTTGCTCACCGGCAGATGGTTTCAGAGCAGACGGGACTTGCTTTTCACGTGTCGAGGCACCGTATTTCTCACTCCCATCCCCAGAGGCGAAATAGCTCCTTATTAAATAACGTTGTCGGAGCTCGTTTCATTAAGAAACAACTAGACCAGCCGGAGTGTGAAGGCAGGCTCGGGTTTAGGGTGCCAAGTCGAGTGAATCCCCCCCACCCTGCTCAGCGAGATGCTCGCCCAGCGAAAGCCCCGTCCCCCAAAGCCCCCTGTTTCGATGCTCGGAGTTGGTGGGTTTTGCTTCGGCTTTGTAAGGAGCAGAGGAGGAGGAGGAGGCTGGAAAGCCAAGCGTCGTGGCAGCTGGCAGGGCGTCATCCTTACTGCAATGAAATCTGGGGCAAGGGACGCTAATTCCTCAGCTCGCTGGGAATTAATGAACTTAATGGGTGAGACGAGGTGGAGAAATGGGTGAGGAGGTTGGTGGGAGGAGAGGGAAGGAGCTTGGGTTTTCCTCCCTTGCTTTCGGGGAGGCGGCATCAAAATGAACGTGGGGAGAGTATGAGACCCCAGCCGCGCTCCCGTGGGAGAAGAGAGCCGCCTCTCTGAAGGATGCGCGACGTACTCATGGGGGTGCCATCGCTGTGATGGGAAAGTAAAGCGTGCAGAGCTCTCAAAATCTGCTCAGCCGAGCCTGGTGTGGCGTTGCACCCGCTCGGGCAGCGGTTTGTGCCCACGTCTTCGGGCAGCCCGAGAGCGCGCCCAAAAGTTGCCGCTGGATTCATCCCGTGAGCGATGAACGTCGAGGCGAAGCGTGGCAGGTTGCAAAAATGAGATGGAACGTGGGCAGGGCAGGGTTGCGGCCGCTGTTTGGGCTGCAGTGCAAAGATTTCGGAGGTTCCTCCCCACTTGCATTAAATTTTAATGTAATACGTTACATTTTAAAAAAAAAAAAAAGGAAAAAAATCTAGCTGAGCGTATGTTTTCTTGCTTTTGATGGGAGTCTGGAAATGTTAGGTTTAATCATATGAGGATCTAAGAATAAGAAAGATAAAATATCGCACTCATAGTGTCCCCTCTCTTCTCCCTGGTCTGCACAGCCTTGGCAGGGGAAGCGTCCCTATCCCTCGTTAAGGGAGCAGGGCAATTAGAGCCTGGGCAGGGTCACATTTAAAAGCTCTCCTGTATCGCAGCCACCTCAATTTGTTTCCCCTCCGGCTCTGGCAGGATGAGCCTTGGCTGGCGGGGCCGGCGGCGCGGTGGGACCGGCTCACTGCAGCTCAGCAAGCCGGGGCTTTTTACGGTGACTCATGCCCCAAAAAATCTGGTAAAGCCAAAAAAAAAAAAAAAAAAAAAAAAAAAAAAAAAAAGACAAAATGTTATGACTCCATCCTTTGTCAAGTCACGTTGCGGCTCACAACGTAGATGCGGGTCTGGAGCCAAAGCGGCGGTTCTGGGAGGGGTGAGCTGCGCCCTCGGGTGCTAGTGGTTAACTCTGGAACTTACTGATGGCAGTCGTTGAAGCGCTGGTGGTAACTACGTCTTTGTTGCCTCCTGTAAAAAAAGCAAGGTGAGAACAGAGCGGGAAAACTTTGAGAGGACTCTTTGGAAAAGATCGAGCTCTTGCCGCAGAGACCCAGTGAACGTGGGAGCCTCGTGGTGCTATTTTTAGCCGCTTTTCAAATTGAAGCCGTATGCGCGTTCCCACGTTCCATCCCTCCCCTGTCCGCAAGCCAGCTCAGCTGTTTTGCACGGCGGGGTGAGAAGCCAGCCTCGCCGTTTCAACTCGGGAGATGCTGGCGAGGTTTCATCCTGGGCTGGAGAGCGCGAAGGGATTGCTTGAGAGACCGGGACGGCGTGCGTTAAAGCGCGGTCCTCCCCCGCCTTTGCTCCCCTCGTACCCATCGTCTTCCCCTCCCCTCCTGCCCTTTCCGCTGCCGGCCGGCCCGGGAACGGTGAAGCGGGGAAGGAAAATAGACCTGTTAAGTTTAGGCAATGATTTCCAGCCGCTCAGGGGATGAGCGCTCAGGGGAAAGGGAATCGGGGCACAGGGGTTTATTAAAGCACAGCGCAGCAGTTTTGCCCCGTCACGTTGCCAGTGGGTAAGTTCGAAGGTCCGTGAGGTCAGGCGGAGGGTCTGCAGTTAAAGGCGGTTTATTTTCTAACCCCACTCAGGCTTGCTCTTGCCCGGTTGCTGACTCCGAAAGGACTTTAGTCTCTCTCCTGATCCGTCCTCGGAGTCCCCGAGACAGAGGTTACGGTACGTCGTGTGCCTGAGGGCGGGAGCGTGGTTTGAGCAGCGGTGTCTGCAGGACCCCGTGGAGGTGGCACCGTCCTCTTGCTCCATAGGGACCGGTGGTCCCCGAGACGTGCAGAGCTGCTCCGGTGCCTGCCCCACGCTGGGAGAAGCACCCGCAGCCCTCCCGGGCAGAGCTCACCCTCCGAACCCGGCTCGGGCAGGGATGGGGGCTGCCGTGGGTGCTCTCGCCATCAGTGACCCCATCCCGAGCTGGGTATCTCGAGGGGCTTTGCCAGAGCGCGCCAGAGGGTGGAATTAAATGAAAACACAAACTGCCTTTAAAATAACAGGCAAACGCTCCAAAAGCTTCTGTGGTTCCTAAGGAAGAGCCCAGATCGTTTCTTCTCCCTCGCCTGGGAGCACCGGGTCCGTCTGCCGGCGCTGCTGGTGCATCCGAGAGCTGCCCTCGGAGGTGCCCTTCTTGCTCTGCCGCCTTCCCCGGTGGGGTCCAGCACGGCGTCGGTGGTGTGATGCCTCGTCCGTGCCACCACCCGGGGGACCTCAGGGAGGGAGAGCCTACGGCGGAGCTCAGGCACCGGGCTGAGCCCCGGCGGGAGAAGAAGGGAAGGGCAGCGTGCGGGAAAGGGCTCTTCAAGGCTGCTTCCGTGCCTCGCGAGCGCCTGGGACAGGGATGCTCTTGGTGAAGGGATGCGCCGAGGAGGCTCCAGTGGAACAAATCACTCGGAGTCCTCCGGAGCAAACCGGGGTGGTCGCCCGCCCATCGCCATCTCCTGGGGGGAAAAGCCGTCTCACGCTTTCCACCCCTTGAGGAACCGGAGAGGTGACAAACCTGCTCCCATGGTCTCTTCCAAGGATTTTTTAATTTTTTTTCTTGGCGTCAGTTTTCTGCATCGCAGCAGGTGGGGGTTCCTTTGGGGGTCGGTCTCTCTCACTGTCGCTGGTGACTGTTTTTAGGCTGGAAGCCAGTAAGGTTTTTTCTGCCTTCGAAACTCAGAACGCGAAGCGGTGCCTTCTCCTCTCGAGCCAGGCGTGTTTGCACCCAACGGGCTGTCGGAGGCAGGAGCCATCGCTCAGCGTTACCTCTCACCTTGATGAGCAGACCCGAGACCTTCGCGCTAATTAGGAGCTATCTGCCCTAGCTGGCACGTGCCCGTCCTGGACTCAACGGAGCCCTTAAGCAAGAAGCAAATACATTCAGCTGCTTGGCCTCCCGACGATGGCTTGGAGCAGCAGAAAAATGCGGAGGAGCTTCCAAAGCATCACATGGCTCCTTGGAGTGGCACGGCCGTCCTCCGGGCAGGAACCCTGCGGAGGGAAAGCTGCTCGGCCGATCAGGAGGCAGGCAGCGGAGCGGTACCGAGTTTTTTTTAAAGCTCACGCCGAGATTTACGGGCTGGATTTAACGCTTGCTCGTTGGTACCAGCGCTGTGGGATGGCGGGGGGGGGGATTAAGCGAGAGGCTAAGCCCTGCGCCACGGACATCGGTGCTGCTGCTCAGAGCGCGGGCTGAGGACGGGGCTGGCTGCCCGAGCAGCTCGCCCGTGGAAGGAGCCGTCTTCTCCCCCCTCGTCCCTCCCCAGGGCCGGTTGTGCAGCCCCTGTGCTGTCCCCAGGGTCCATCTGAGCTCTGGGAGCCGGTTTAGCTCGCTAAGCCGAGCCTAGCACCAAAGCAGCTAGCTTTTTGCTGCTCTCTGAGATGGAGCAGCTCAGGCAGCGGTGGCCGATGTACCTTGCCAGGACAACAAATGAACCCTCCGGGCTACGGGATGTGCTCGAGTGGCTGGAGACATCCCAGCGCATGTTGTGAGTGGATGCTTTGAAGTGAAAGGATTAACTTTTAAGCCCGGAGAGGCCGTTTTCTCGCCGAGCAGCGGCACCCTGGGGCGCGAGAGGACGCCTGAGTCAGCAGCTTTGCTCCCCGGGCAGGGGCCCATGTGCAGGGGTCGTCTCAGTCGTTCTGCAGAGCCATTAAAAAAAGCTCCCGGCCGCCCAGCGCCTTCTCACGGGGCATTTCCTGAGGTTAAACCCCGTGGAAGAAGCCCTGGGGTGAATTTTCAGCCACCTCCCGTGCGATCCCGTTCGACTGAGGATGGTCCTTGGCTTTTTGTGGGGGGATGCTTGAACCCCGTGGGGGGCAGCCAGGAGGGTGGGCTGGTTCTCCATCCGCTCTGGAAGATGTAGGCTGGAGCAGATGAGGTTATCCGGCCAATTTATGGCATTAGCTCAGGAGCTGGAAACCCTCAAGTCTCGTGATGGGGCTGCGGATTTACGGTTCCTGCAGACGGGAAAAGTTCACCTGGCTGGAAATCCTGCTTTTTCCTTGAGCTCTCAACAGCCCTGCCAGGATGATGCCGGCAGAGAGCCGGATAGCGAAGAGGGCAGAGGCCGGGGGCAAACACCGGCACGTCACGTTGGGTGCACGAAGGGCTTTACCGTGCTGCCCTTGGTGTGGGGCTGGGGGGGGGCGGTCCCCTCTATTTTTTGGGCAGGAAAGGACTTTTCTGCCTCCGAGCGAGTCTGGGGCTGACCGTGCGGCACCCTTTTCTCCCCCAAAAATAGGGAAAAAGGAGCAAAGTGGGTTTGAGCCTGCTAACCGGGATGGGGAGTCGGGGCGGGATGGAGCAGAGGGGCCGGCGTGTCCCACGGAGCGCAGACATCCGCTGCTCTTGGCAGGCAGGCAGCGAGCAGCATGGTAAATCGCTTTTTGCTCCGCCTGCCTCGCGTTCCCAGGGCCGTGCTGTCCGCCTGGGGGGGTGGGAAGGGAAGGGCAGCCCACCAGTGCCCCACTGGGGAGGGGGGTTAGCTGCAGGCTCGGATAGCGAGGGATACGCTGGGGGTCCTGTACGGAGCTGGCCGGTTGTCGGCTTTGGTGGTGCTGAACCCCAGGGTGCCACCATCCTGCAGTGATTTGCTGTATCCTGGCCCCCCCACCCCATCCTTACATCGTCCTTTCCTCCTGCCTCGCTGTCTCACCTCCCAGCGCGTCACCCTCGCCGGGGGAGGCTCAAGAGCTGGGACTGACCAAAATCCCCCTCTTCCCCCAGGCCCGGATGCTCTTGAGCTCCCCCGGACACGCGGGTTGCTTGGCCGAACATCCCGATACCTCCCGAAGCTCCCGAGGCTGGGATGCGGGATCCCCTCCTGCTCTTTCCTTCGGATGTGCTGATGCCACCGTGCCCCTTCCAGCTCCCGGTGCCAAACCTGTACCCCAAAAATCCCTCTGCCCCACCAGCAAGTGACTCAGGGCTCGGGGACACACACACACACACACACACGTGTGTCATCTCTTCCTCTCTCCCACCCTCCGGGCTGCTGCATTGCAGAACAAAACCCGGGTTTGTTTTCGCGGGAACCGTTCGGTTTGTACTCAGCAAAGTGCAAAAAAAAAAAAAAAAAAAGAGAAGGGAGAAAAAAAAAAATGCAGCCCCTTTGATAAACTGTGATATGAACTCGGGTAAAATCCAAACAGCTGTGAGTGCTACAAGGGAAGCTTCTGTGTCGGGAGGCAGCGAGCCTGCGAAAATACACTGCTCTGCCTGCCAGGATGCTCGCTGGCCGCCTGCCCTTCTGCTTTAATGAACTGTGCGCTCTCCATCCCCCTCCTCCTGCCTTGCAGAAAGGAGGAACCGGAGAAAGCTTTTTATTTTTATTTTTTTTTTTCCTACCCTTATGCAAAGCAGAAATCGGGGCTCCCTCCTGCCCAAGCCCCCAGCCGGGCGCAGGGTGATGGAGCATCCCCGGCTCTGCACCGAGGTCTGCGGGCTTCTCCTCGCTCAGCTCGTTCCTCTGCACCTCCCTTTAACCCTTGCCCGCTCCCCAAAATCTCCGTTCCCCAGCTCTGCCTCCACCCAGCCATGGGAAACCCCATCCAGAATGATGTTTTAGTGGCGTGGGGACATCCAGGCTCTGCTTTTACACATCTCCCGCTGCCGCAGCCTGGCATGGGCTCCCCTTGGGCTTCGATGTGAATTCAGGGTGGGAGCTGTACCTCCCAAACCCGCCCCCCCTCAGCTCTTGAATTACCTATTTTACATCACGCAATGGGCTCCACGAGCCCAAGGGAGCAGGTACCTAATGAGGTTTGAATTCACCAAGGCTACGGGGCGTGATGCTCAGCTCTCCAACGCTCTCCGCAGCCCCGTGGAGTGGGAGCTGGAGGGGGGGGAACCCAATTTCCCCCAGGCTGGATGTTGGCTCTAGGGTTGCCGCGCACCAGGAGCCATCAGCGGCGTGATCTTTGCGATGGAGGAGCCTGGTTGGGATAGCAGGAGCGGGACCAGTCCCTGGACCCCCCCCGGGGAAGGACGAGGAGGGCGGAGATGCCGTCCTGAGCCATGTGGGAGCTGGGGGAGCCGGCGGGGGACACCGGTCTCTGGGGACGAGCTCGCTGTCCTACCCGCCCGAAGCTGCTCCGGGACCGGCTGTACTTGGAGCTGCCTGGGAGGATTTGATGGATTTTCCTGTAGAAAAATGGGAACCACATGTGAGCGGCAGCGCCGGAGTGGGCTGGGACTAATTTGGGTCAGCGAGAGGGTGGAGGGGAGGAAGGGGAAGCGTGTGTAGGAGAGGAAAATCCTCCCAAAATGGCCAAGTTCCTTCAAAGGGCAGGTCCTGGGGGGGGGGACACACACATTTGCTCCCTCGCAGTGCTTTCCCTGGGATCCCAGCAGGAACGCTCCGGAAAAGCCAGCTGGGAAAGGGGGGAGCCGGGAAAAGGTGGGCTGGGAGGCAGGGAGTGGAGCCCGCAGCTCCCCTGCTTGCTAACCATCGCGTTCCCCGGAGCACGGCGTCGCCACGAGCAGCTTCCAAGGTGTCTCCCAAATTTTCCTTGCCTGGCCGACGGGGTGAGGACCCTCTTTGTGGGGAGGCGACGGTGGGTCGGTGCAGGCGAGGGGGGTGGTTTCGGCCGTTTTTGTTAAATTAACCCATCTGCTCCCATCAAGCAGGGGCGCGGGGGTTCTGGTGGTGTTTCCTTCTCTCGCTCTGCAAACGTGACATCTCGGTTTATTCATCTCTGCGGAGGGAAAAGCCAGGATGGAGTCTGGGAGAGGCTGAATGACGGCGTCTTTCCCCTCGTCTCTCTTACAGGGGATCTTGCCCAGGATTATCCCCAAGGCGCAGGGCACGCTCGCTTAAAAACCTCAAGGCAGGGCTGTTTTTCCTCCTGCTGCTCTCATCAAGGGATTTTTATTATTATTATTATTATTATTATTATTATTATTATTATTATTATTATTATTATTATTTTTCTCCCCGTTCCTGGCTGCTTTCGAGCATCTCGCAGCCCATCGCTCTCCGCCGGCGACGGGCACGCAGCCCTCCCACCTCACGCGCCGCCCACAAGTGCCGGGCGGGCAAGGATGCTCCGGCACTTCCCACAGTCACGCTTTGCCGCAGGTTTCCATCCAAGGTGGATGCTCGAGGCTGGATGCTGCCCCGGGAAGAGCTCCCGGGATGGGACATCTTCAACATCCTGCTGAAAGCGTGGAGCCGTGCAAAAGCCACCCTGGTTGGAGCTTCTTCCCTTTGGCGCCGCATCACTTCGGTGCTCGGCTGCGCCCGGAGCGGGTCCCCTGTGCCATTGGGTGCTCGTAGGGTGCTGGTCGGCTCGGGGAGCATCCAGCCAGCCGCTCTCCTCTTGCACATCTACGGGGCTTGGAGGGTGATGGGGAGCGAGGCTCCTCAGCCTGCATCCCACCCCGCCTTGGGATTCCTCCAGAGATCCCGATCCGATGGCAGGGCGGGCGTTGGGCTCCAGCCGGTGATGCTGAGAGGTGGCAGGCGCGGAGGCGAGCCTGGGGGTGAAGCCCAGATAACATCTGGGCAGCCGAACCATAAACAGGGATATTTTTTTTTAGCCGACGCTCTTGAGTCCGGAGTGCGGCCGGGCTCGCCGAGTTTCTCGCAGGCACCTCCTTTCCTGAGCTTTAGGGCGTGCTCGAGTGGCCCCGCTCCTCCTGCTCCTCCGGTCCCCGCTCCCCAAAGCCACACAAGGATTAGCACTGCCTCGGGCGCATCTGCACACAGATTTGAGCCGGTCGAGCAAAATACAGTCAGTTTGCTCAAGCGTAAGCGAAGGATAAGTCAGCGGCGGGTCCGAGTCGAGATGTTGGCAGAAGAGACGAGGCGGCTTCACCTCCCACCCTGGGGCACGCTCGTCCCCGAGCCGAGCAGACGGGTCCCCGTCACCCGTGGGACGCTGCCACCCCCTTCCAGTCCCTTTTTTCTTTCCTTCTGGAAAGCTTCACCCCCAAACACAGTGTATTCCTGCCGTACTCCGCTCCCCAGCCAGTCCTTCTGATTTCAGAGGTCTGGGGATGCCCAGCAGGACCATCTCCCCCCAGATTTCCCTTCCCTACGGGGACAAATATGCCTTGTCCCTGCAGGGGAGCTGCAAAGGCTCATCCACCTCTAGAACAGCAACCTGCTCCTCGGCCATGCTGCTAGGAGCAAAAGCGCTTTTATTTCTTCATCTTAAAGGAAAGCGACGGGGAGGGAAGGGGAAGGGACCGCGGCTTCTGTCTCTCCGCAAGCTGTGCACGCCTGGAACCTGCTCAGCCTCTCCCGGCTCCCGTTGTCACAGCTTTGCACCCGCTCCTTTAACCTATTTTATTTGCAGCGAAGAGAAATTATAGGGGAGGGGGAGAAATAAGGCGCTTGTCAGGTTTCTTGAAAATTAGGCCACAGCTGTCAGCCTGAAAGGGAAGCGTACGTCTCAAAGGAAGGAGACGCCGCTTTACGCGTCTCCCCCTCTCCCTCACCCTTCCTCCCCTTCAAAGCGGAGGATGCTTGGCTGAAAACCTCGCTGCCCGCTGTGGTTTCCCCTCTGGGGTCAGGCTCTGGAGGGCTCGGTTGACCATGAGTCGTTCCTCTCGCCTGGGGAGGTGAGCTGGAGCCGGGGTTTCTGCTCTTGCAGGCGGGTGGTGGTGGAGCCAGAGTTTCGGTCCTGCTAGGCACGTGCTGCTGCCTGTACCTCCTGCCTGCGGCTTGAAGCCCCGAGAGCCCAGGGCGAGACTTGTGTTTGCTGTCCATTTTGCCGTCGATTCATTGGCAGGTTTAAAAGTCAGAGAAGAGGTGCCTCAGGGGTTTATTCTTTGCTTTCCTGGAAGGTTCGGAGGGGAAGAGCTGCCTGTTTTCCAGGTGAGCCTCCCGTAGGTGCTCAGATGTCCCTACAGCATCTCGTAAGCTTTGCAGGTCCTCAATGACGGCATGCTTGCAGGCAGGATAGCTTTATCCCTGGGTCACCGTAAGGTTTCCTGGAGGAAACTCCTGGGACACGCTGACTTGGGCAGCGGGAGACTGGTGCTGGATGTGTGTCTAGTGGGCTTCACCTTGGAGGAGTGGTCACATTCATCTGCATTACACACAGAGTTGGGCGATGCCTTGGGCTGAGTGGACCATTAAGCTTCCAAATTTAGTGTGCTGAAGATGATCAGAAGAAGAAACTTCTTCTGAAGAAACTCTTCCTTCTCCTTGCTACAGTCCTGCTTCCCCACCCCGTTCAATGTGGAGCTGTGGGTATTTCACCGATCGTGTAAGTGCCCGGAGGTGTTGGATATCTGCGTTATAAACTGAAGGTGACCTCTTTGAAGGATGCCATTTTCCAGGCAGCCAAGGGAACAAGGCTGGGTTCCTCACGAGTCACGGTGGCCGTGCCCAGGAGGTGACTCGGAGCTGTGGTAAGCAGGTGGGCGGTGGGGAAGCCATCCTTCCAACCGGGACAGGGACCTCCCGGCGGTCTGGCGTCCGAGGGGAGCATCACGAGGAGCAGAAGCCGAGGGCTGGGCTCTGCAGGACCAAGATACTGTTTCACCTGCTGAAGGGAAGAAGGTTTGACCATGACTCTGCCCATGTCTGTGGCAGTTCTCGAACCACCGGCGCATCATCTGCGCCCAGCGCGGCATCACCAAGCCATCCCTGGGGCAGCAAGTGGCTCCGAGTGTTCAGGGTGGCTGGATTTGGGCTGCTTTCCCCGGGAAATTGGGATCGTGCAGTTGCCCCATGGCGTTCTTTGCCTTTCCCCGTCCTGCGAGTACCTCACGCCTGGCGGTACAACTATGCAAGAGGTTTGCTTTCTCTGAGCTCACCAGACTTGTAGAGACGCCCCTGGGTTTCAACTTGGCGGTCCTAAATTTTCCATCCAGTGAGAAGACCCTCTGGGAAGTCCCCACATGCGGGTGGCCCACGATGTCCCCGAGCTGGCTTTTTGCCCTGGCTGCCGTCTCCCAAAGCCCGGCGGCGTTGGGTCCGGAGAGCTGCTGGCTTTCCCCTGGCTTGACGTTGCTTGATGTCCCACCTATGGAAAGGGGCTCTGGTCGTGCTCCTCTCGGGGACCCCTCTCGGGGACCCCCCTCGGTTGCTC
Source organism: Grus americana (assembly GCF_028858705.1). Taxonomy (NCBI): domain Eukaryota; kingdom Metazoa; phylum Chordata; class Aves; order Gruiformes; family Gruidae; genus Grus; species Grus americana. Next base: position 21,373,457 of record NC_072864.1, on the reverse strand, counting down.
TGGGACCACAGGGGAGCACGTTGCGGAGGAGACCGCCCCGACCCAGCGCCGAGCTGGCACCACGGCTCCTTCAGCATTTGTCACGCTGACGGCTTCTGCCGAGCAGACGCTCCGTGGGAGGGTTGCCTTGTTTGCAGTGAAACACTCTGCACCTTTCCCTTCTCAAGTGAAGGCATCGCAGGGCTTGTCTCCAGCTTCCCGGGATCCGCACGTCCCCTCCCAGGATCCACACGTCCCCTCCCGGGATCCGCACGTCTCTATGGCTTTCACCGAATTTCCCAGGAGAACTTGATAACCATCACGAGAAACCGGGGCTGGCGAGGTTGAAAAGAAAGTTCAGGCTTTGTTGCACATCAAACCAGGACCCCCCCGACCGCCCTCCCCCTCCCGCTGACGGGCTCCCTTTGATCCGACGCTCCTGTTCCAGCCTGACCCGACGTCTCAAAGAGCAAGCCCTGAGCGTCAGGACATCGGGGAGAGTCCAAAAGCTGCGTGAAGCAGGAGATGCGAGTCCTGCTTTTGCTCACGTTGTCTTCCTGGCTCGAGCAGGCTCTTTGCTCGCCCGGGGCGAGCCGTGACGGCTCCCAGCTCCGAGCCCTTCCCGAGGACTTGTCCGTGCTCTCCAGGGCTGTCCTTGGCTGGGCTGCACTTGGTGGCTTCCCGCGCCCGGCAGATTGCGATGCTCCGCCGTGTATCTGGCTCCATCCCGGTGCCTGCAAGCCCATCCCCGGCAGACAGAACCCACCGGGTCCTCTCCGTCTCTTGACGAGGACCCGAGCTCGTTAGGGAAGCGTGCCAGCAGAGGCTTGCTCTGAGATGGGAAGGGGTGGCTGGGAGAGAGGAGACGGAGCAGGCAGAGGGTCCCTCTCCTCCCCAGACCTGCCTCCTGCAGAAGGAGCCCCGCTGCTCCTAAACTTCCCAAACCCTTCGCAATCCCTTGCATTAAACGCTATGAATTTTGAAAGCGGGAGCTGCCGGGGTTGCCATGGTTTCCCTTGCCCGGAGAAGCGGCTCCGGAGGCCAGATTCGGCAAAGCGGGGGGAGAAAAATGGAGGGCTGGGATTTTCTTCGCCACCGCGGTGGGGAAGGACGAGGGAACGGCACCCTCCTGCCTTCCCTGCTCCTCCCTCTCTCTTCCATCCTAATTTTATCTGTGCTTCTTCTGCGAATTCCTAACGGATCCCAGCTGCCAGCTTGGGCCGTGGATGCAGCTTTTCCCGGCAGGAGGATTTCAGGGGGATGGGGACGGGCATCGGCATGGTGGGGGCTGCAGGTCCCCGGGGCAGGCGGGTCGAGCCGGGGCATCTCCCGGGGAGCCCGGGGCGGGGAGGAAGGGTGACAGAAAGCCTTGGGGAGGGGAAGGGAGCGGAGGAAGAGGAGGGTGGGGAGGAAGCACGGAGGGGCTCTGCCCTCCTCGCGGCCATGGGAGAAGCGGTGGTCCGGCCAAAAAGCAGAGCAGAGCCCCTGGGAGCATCGCTGCCCCCCCCTGCCGCCGCCGGCTCCTTCCCCAGCTCCGGCTCTGTCCCAGTTGCTGGAAGTGGAACGAGCCACGATCCTCTCCCTGCTGGGGCCCCGTGTCTGCCCAGAGCTAATAAAGCAAATCACTCGTGCTTAATGAAGAAGCACCTGCTTAATTGAATGCAGCGGGACGGTGCTCAGCACGGCCGGGCGGTGGGAGGGGGCCAGCAGTGCTCCCCCCAGGGCTCCCTGCGGGTCCCAGCAGAGGGGCCGGTGTCTTCACCTGCAGCAGGGCTGGATTTCATCTTTTTTTTTCTTTTAATTTTACGGAAAACCAGGCTTTCACCCCCTGGGAGCAAGCATCGGGCTGCCCTGACCCTCTGACGCCCCGTTCCCGCGCTCCGGCTCGGGGCAGGGGACGGTGCTGAAGCAGTTAAAGGGACGGGCGGGATGGGAGCTCCGGCAGCTCCCCGAAACGACGATGTTTAGATTAGCCGGGTTTCCAGGCATCGTGCTGTCAAAGCAAGAGGGCCGGGAGGGACGCCAGGGCTTGTCCTTAATTGGAGATGTGGCTCCGAAGCCGCCCCGTCGCTCTGACGTCCCTTGGGCTCCGGCCCGCGGCTTTCGGCTTGTCCCCATAGGCGGCCACCCCATCCCGCCCCAGTGATCGTTAGTGGGACGGGAACTCCTTGTGATTGGCATCGCTGCGGGGCCGGGGGGCCGGGGGGCTGGGGGGGGATGCTCTGGTGCCGAATGGGATGCGGCTGGGGTGCAGCTCGGGGGTGCGGGGGGGGGACACCCCAGGGCGGCATGGCGATGTGAAGCTGGTGACGGTGACCTTGGCATTGGCTCGCCGGGGGGTTCTTTGGGGCAAGGGGCAGGGTCCTGTCCCTAGGGCGGGGGCTGGCGGTGTCCCCATGGGTCCCTTGGGAGCCCCACTGCGGCTCAGCCCCATCCGAGGCAGCGGGCAGGGGGTGTCATCGTCCTCCCCCCCCCCGGTGCAGGCAGGCGCTGCCTCCCATCTGCCTGCAGCCACGTTCCTTGGCTCCGTCGGAAAGGCTTGAATAACCCTTTTAATTTAAGGAGTTAAATTTTAATGGCCTAAATACCACACTTCATTATCGCCGCCGCGTGCCTGCGCCGACGGCTGCCTGACGTCTCGGCGATGCGATGTGGCGATGCGATGCGGCTGCTGCCTCCCCGGGGGGACCGCTTCTTCCCCTGCTCTCCCACGCCGGGAGGTCCTTGGGGACTCGCCGGGTGCCCGTGGGCAAGTGTCACCCACGGGGATGCAGGGAGAGCCCCGGGGAGAGGCACCCCGCCGGGATGATGCTCCGGGGGGGGGGTTAGCCGGCTCCTTCCGTCGTCACTTCAAAGCGCGGGCGGGGGGATGGATGGGTGAGGTGCCCCTTAGTAACTGGGGCTTTAAAAGCCGTACAGCTGGGCTGTATAGATACATATTTTATGGGGTCTGTGCGTCTGGGGTGTACCCATGTGGGGTATGGCTGTCCCCTCTGCCCCCGTCCCCCTCCGCCATCTCGGCTGCTGCCCGGTCGGTTTGGAGCCACCTGTCCCGCGGCCGGCCCCGTGCCCTGCCTCCTCCCGGCCGGCCCCGCGTTCCCCTCGTGCCATCGCAGCCTCCCGGGGGATGGGCTCCGGGGACCCTCCCGTCCCACCGGCAGCCGCCCGGCGCTGGCGGTTGGGCTCAGCTGCTGGTTGCCGTCACCGAGGCCGGCAGCTGCGTGACCGGCCAGTTGTCCCCTCCTTCGGGGACCGCTTTGGGGATGTGCCGACCGAGGGGCTTCTCGAGGAGGCGGGGACGGGGGGGGGGGGGCAGTTTGGGGTCTCTGGCTGCGTCAGGGGAGGCCGCTGAGCACTGGCAAACTCGCTCTGCTGGTGGTTCCCGCACGGCTGCTCCGTTAACACCCCGACGGTTTCCGGTTTCCCGGTGCCACCGAAAGGACGGGGGAACAAACCCAACCCCTTCCCCTCTAATCAGAACCAGGCCTGAAATTAGAAAGCGGCTCGCGTTCAGCCCCCCACTCGCTGGGAACGCGGCGTTAGCCAGCCGAATGTCAGAGCTCCTATTTCTGGCAAGCGAGAGCCCTCCTTTTCCACCGAGCAGCGTCGGAGGGGGGGACCCAACCTGTGTCCTTGCCGTGGGCGGACGAGGGCAGCTCCGAGAATTGCCCTCGACATTCGCCAGCACGGGTTTGGAGCTCATTGGAGCTCTTTTTGTAACCTTTCTGCCCGGAAGGTGTAAAACACCCGCTCCTCACCGGCTGTCCCAGCGAGCTGGGCGCTTTGCGCTTGGGGGGGGGTAAAACCTATCCCGGTGTTTCTCTCTGGAGGACCCATCCCCTCTTTGGGCACGGTAAATCATCCCGTTTCACGGCCCGAACGCCCGGCGCCCGCTCCGGCACGGCTGCTGGAGGAAGCTCGGCAAAGGCTACGGCGTCCGGTTATCCCCTCTTACTGGGAAAGGGTGGGATGGAGCCCGCTCGCTCCTGGGCTGGGCTCAGACCTGCCCGGGCTGGGCTTGCTTTGCCGCAGCTGGCGATGACCGGATCCTGCCTGCAATGCTGAGCTATTGATTTGTTTTTGGCTCCGTCAGGCTGGACTAAAAGCCTCTGCCTTCCCCTTCCCTCCCTCGACGCTTCGTTTTTTCCCATCGCTCTCCCTCCGCCAGCCAGCCCGCGTCCAAGCGGCGAGAAATCGAGGAAGCGTTTTCATCCCCATGAATGCAGCTGGTTACGTAAGAATAATTGGGATAAAGGAGCTTATTTATCACGGCCCGTTCCATTTTAACGGGGTCCAGGGCGATCGCCGGGTTGGGTTATGTAAAAGCCCGCACAGAGCATCTCATTGTCTGGTCGGTGGCCGCGCGGGATGCGGGAGCTGCCGATGGAGAGGAGATGGGGCCGGGCGAGGAGGGGACGGGTTGCTTGGCAGAATTGGGAGGAAGATGAGGGGTTTCTTCCTCCACGTGTTGGGAGGGAAAATCCATTTCTTCATTCCCTGTCCACCGCCAGGCTTTAGGGTATGGTCTTTGGTGTCTTCCTGTAGCCATCTAGTCTTCCAGCGGTCCTTCCCCATGGGGACGGGAGCTGGAAACTCACCTCCTTCCTCTTCCTCACCCCAGGAGGTGAAAACCTGACCCTGGTGGGGGGGTTCAGGTGTGCTTCCCACCTCCCGGCCAAACCGAGACCCGCCGAGCAGCTAGCGAATGCCCCCCACCCAGCCACCGAAGCGGGTGCTCCTCGGTTTGCCTCCTGAACCCTTCTGAGATGCCTCCAGGGGGGAATTTGGTTGCCAGCTGAAATGATCTGGTGGGGAACAGTGGTTGGTAGGAGGGGGGGGAAAGTGGAGATGCTCTGCGGGCTGCCAGCATCTCCCCCGGTGCTGAGGTTCCCCGTCAGCCCGTGGGGGAGATGTGGGGACCCGGGGAGCATCCCAGTTTCAGGAGAAGCTGGGGAGCTGTGTGGGCTTCCCCAGGTCTCCCCGATGCGTGCGTTGGAGAGCTGAGCCGGGCGGCGTTTCAGGTATCCTCAGACAAACCGCCCAAGAAGGCAGGAGTCTGGAGAAAAACAGGAAATCCTCAAATCCAAACAAACATGGGAGAAAAAAAAAAAAGGAAAGGAAAAAAAAAAAAATCTGGGTTTTGGTTTCTGGTCTAAAATGTTGAAAACCTTGAGAATGCCCCAAGGTTTGTTAAGCAGAACATTCCTGCTGTGACCTGCCGGGCCCGGCCAGGCAGATCGGCGTGGGCTGCGGCGCCAGCTACGCCGTGTTTTGGGGAGAGCGCTGCCGGCGGGGTGTCCGATGGAGCAGGGGCATCTTCCCGCTTCGCCGGCTGGAGCTCCGGAGCTCCTTGGCACCGGATTTCCTGGGAGCCGGAGCGTGGAGGAGTTCAAAGAGCAACGGGGGGCAGGTTACTGGGAGAAAGGGGGTTGTAGAGGGGAAAGGCAGCTTGAGGCTCCGGGGGTCCCGGCTTGCACAGCGCCGCGCTCGCTCCCCACCAGTTCCCCGGTGTCAGAGGGATACTGGTCTGACTGGGCCATCACATGCCATCTGTAACCACGCTGCTGTGGTGGTCAGGGTGGAAAGCGATGCCGAAACCTCTGGAGGGAGGTCGCTGGGCGGCTCGAGGTGGCAGCAAGCTGCGGGTGGGTGCCCGCGAGGTCCCAGAGCAGCACGGCCGGGGATGTGTCTCAGCCCAGCGATTTATTTTATTTTGGCCTTGCCCCGGTGTGAATAGCTGCAGCCCCCAAACGCAGAGCCTGGTATTGCCACCTCTGGTGCCACCACGCTCGCCCGTATCCGTCATCCCTGGTCCTCTCTGCAGGAAGGGGTGGGTGACGCGCGGGCTTGGGTCGGGGTCTCGGCTGCGCTCATTGACCATCCTCCCCCCCCGGTTTTTCTCCTCTGTGATACGCAGGCAGCTTTGTCTACTTCTAAACGCAGAAAACATCTTCCACTCCATGGCAGACATACTGCTTCGGGAAGAGGACCTCAAGTTCGCCTCTACCATGGTCCACACCCTGAACACCATCCTGCTGACGTCCTCCGAGCTCTTCCAGCTGAGGAACCAACTGAAGGACCTGAAGACCCCGGTATGGGCAGCAGGAGCAGGCTCAGCTGCTGCGGGGGACGTAACGGGGGTGGTGGGACCCGGCAGCCACCTGGGGACGTGTTTTGCTGCTCCGTCCCCGCCTGGCAGGTCCCAGGGCTGGAGCTCGGGCATCTGGGGTGGCCACGTCCTTCCTCCTCCCTTCGGGAGTTGAGGGGGGCTTGGAGGACGTGCCCAACTCTTGCTTTTCTCTCCCCGGACGGGAACGGGCTCCCCGAGCGCTCGAGCAGCTGCCACCTCCCTCCCTCCGCCCCGACGCGGGGCAGGGGACAGGTGACGGCAGGAGCAGAGCCCCCCCGGTGCCGCAGCTGTCCCTGCCGGGAACGCGCCCGCGGGCTTTGCCAAGCAGCTGCCGCCGGCACCGGTGACATCCAAGCAAGGCAGGGAGAGGGAGGAAGACTTCTCCTCCTCGTGCTGAAGGCCAGCGATGGGGTGGTGTCCCCTTGGCCGGGCCAGCCACCGTCCCCCAGCCCCTCATCCTGCGGTGGGTGCAGCAGCCCTGAGGGCCACCCTGTCACGCTGCCACCCCAAAACCCGCCCGGCCTCCGTCTCCCGAGGCTGGTGGGCTCACGCCAGTGCCAGGTGGACTTGGTGGCTCCAGAAAGGTCCCTTTGCGTCTGGGTGGCACTGCGAAGCTGAGGGGTCGGTGTTGGGGACCCAGGGCTCTCCGTGCCACGTCCTTGCTCCCGCTGGTGACCCAATGTCTCCGTCTTTCCCCAGGAGAGCCGTAACCTCTTCTGCTGCCTGTACCGCTCCTGGTGTCACAACCCCGTGACAACCGTGTCCCTCTGCTTCCTTACCCAGAACTACAAGCACGCCTATGACCTCATCCAGAAATTGTATCCTTTGGGGGGTTTTCTGCGAGGCCGGTGGTCGGGCTGGCCCGTGGTCACTCTGTGGCCACCAAGGTCACCCTGCGGGCCAGCCCAGCTCCTGCCTGCAGCCCGTCATTACCGGGGCAGCGTCCCCCCCATGAGAGGGCAGGGCGGGCTGTGCTGGGCGCACGCCAGCTCCCTTCCTTTTGTCGTCCTTATTTTTTTATGGTGTAAAAAGAGGAAAGCGTGTGCTGGCTGAGCGCTGACCTTCCGCTGCCCGGGAGGGGAGGCTCCTCAGCATCCTCTTCCTCCCAGGAAGACGAAGGCTTCGGCCTCCCGGCCCGATGAGGAGCAGGCAGCGCCCAGCGTGGTGCGGTTCCCGGTGAGCCGACCGTCTGTCTGCAGCAGAATGATTATTTTCACGTGCCGGCAAACGCCGAGCCTCCCTGAGTAGCTTTCCATGTGAGGACGCTTAATAACGCGCTCGGGTTCCCTTCCCCGGCGTTTCTCCTGGAGCGCTCGGCATCGCCTCTGTGCCGTCCCTGGGTAAAAGCGAGCGTCCTGCCTTGCACCGTCTTCCTGCCCGCTCTCTGCCTAGGCAAGCTGCCGGTTTTTTGGGCAGCCTGCCTTTTCCCCCATCCCTGCCTATTCGTCCCGTTTCCTTCCATCATCCCTTGGCCGCCCCGCGGACCTTTCAGCCCTGCCCGCTCGCTTCCCGTGGGAGCTGTGGATGCAGAGAGGGTTTGGCAGAACCACGCTCCATGCCGGGCATCACCCGGACAAGCCATCTGCCGCTGCCGGGCCACCCTTTTTCCCAAGGTAACGTCCTTAACGACCGCATCCAGCGGGGATCTGGAGGTCACCGTGGATTTCCTCACCGAGGTGGACAAGCTGGTGCAGCTCATCGAGTGCCCCATATTCACATGTAAGGAGGAAACCCCGCGTGGGGAAGGGGCGTCCCCCCGTCCCCCCTCCCCGCTCCTCCCATCGCAACCGGCAGCCGCCGCACGAATAAATAGAGCAGAAGTTATGAGACTTCTTGCCAGGAGGTTTGCCCAGCGCCGTGGAGCTGCCCGCTGGGGACGGGCTCGCTGGCAGCGCTGGTTGGGGGGTGGCAGGGGGGACAGCTTGCCCCCCAGATATAGGTTAAGGGAGCGAGCGGTGCTGGCACCGAACAAAGGGATGGGGGAAGGATGCGGGGTGGGGGGGGGCTGGACCGTGCTGAGCATCTCCAGGTGGGGCACGGGTAGGGTGTCGGATGAAGGGAGCTGTGTGTGCCACCCTTGGATGCACAGGGTGGCATCGCGGGTGCTGCTGGGGCCCTTACAAGGAAAAAGGTGTTTTTTTCTGGAAATTAAGCCCTAAAAAATCAGAGCTGCTTCTCTCTCCAGATCTGCCCCCCCCCCAGCCCCAGCAGTGTGTCTCCCCGCACTGGGTAATGCAGCCATGGTCTGGCCGGGGGCCCGGGGATGGGGGGGTGGGAAGTGTGGTGGGGTGACCCGTGGCTGCACCGGCGCTGGCGTTCAGCTGCTCCTGGGCTCCTTCTGGAGGTAGAGCTGGGCACGGGGGGCGTTGGGAAATGTCCCGGAAAGGGCTTTGGGAGGGGACTATATAGCTCCAGGGCTGGAGAATATTTGGGGGAAGAGATGCGGGGTGGCCCTGGGTCACGCTCCCTCCCGTGGTGCCCTGTGCCTCGTCCCGAGGATGACTTGCCCACCTTCATCTCCAAGTCTCGGGGTAGGGGACAGACGTGCCCCCCCATAGAGCAGCATCCCTGGCGTGACTCCCTTCGCCAGAGGTGCCAGCAGCAAGCAGGAGGTAAGATGCTGGGGCAGGGACCTCTCGCTCCATCCCCTGGGCTGCCCCAGGGTGGGACCTGGGTTGTCTGTAGGGCTCCAGAAAGTCCTTCCAGCCCTGAGCACCACGGGGGATGGAGCAGGAAGGTGGTTTCCCCTCTGCAGAGCAGCCCCGTGGCCCAGCACACGTAACCATCAGGAGCCCTTCTGCTCCAGAGAGTCCCCAGGAGGGTGTCACCCAGCCCTCCTGACGTGGGATGCCCCGGGGGGGATGTTTCTGCTAATTCTGGCAGAAGCTGAGGAGCAATCTCATGTGTCCTCAGGCAGACAGCATGGACGGGCTCGGGGATGAGCGGCAGCAGGGATGGGAGCCTGGGGAGCCTCTGTCCCCTTCCCCAGCTGGCAGCTGGGGGCTGTGGCAAGAAGAGGGGCCTCTGACCTGTGTGGGACACAAAGATGGATGAGTTAATGGAAGGGGAGAGGCTGCCGGTGCCATGCGGGTGCCCCTCAGGTCGGCTGGCAGAGGCTTACAGCCCCCAGGACCATCAGATGGGTCGGGAGGAACCTGCTCTTGGGGCTGGAGGGGCATTCTACCCGCCTCCCCATCCTCTTCCTCTCCTCTTCCAGATCTCCGCCTGCAGCTGCTGGACGTGAAGAACAACCCCTACCTGATCAAGGCTCTCTATGGCCTGCTGATGCTGCTGCCCCAGAGCAGCGCCTTCCAGCTCCTCTCCCACCGCCTGCAGTGCGTGCCCAACCCCGAGCTCATGCAGACCGCGTAAGTGCCGTGGGGACGGATCCCCGGCATCGGCATCGCCGTGGGGCCGCACCAGCCACGTGTCCCCCCCCCGCCGCCACGGCCAAGCATCCCCGGCTCAGCCCCACGCTCTTCTTTCCCCCCCCCCCCGCCCCCCGGCTCCTTTGCGGCCGCGGCTGCTCCTTGCCCCGTGGCCGGGAGCGTTGGCTCGGGGGGTTTTTTTGTGTCTATATTTGGTAACCCTGGGAGGGCTGTGCCTCATCCACAGGCATTTGGCATCCGGGATGGAAAATTTCACTTGTGGGGTCGCTATGGAAACGAGCAGAGCCGGGAAGGAGGTTTACGGAGAGAGAGACTCCGGCAATCGGGGGGTGCTCCCAAAGCCTCCCCCCGCCTCCACCGCCGCCCCACCCCAGCCCGGCCAGCCTTCACGGCACCCGAAAGGGCTCCGTCACCCAAAAGGGCTCCGTCACCCGTGCGCGCCTGGGGCTGGCTGCTCCATCCCCATCCCTGCCCTTGGGGGAACCACGAGCAGCGACGTGCGAGGGTGGCATCTCCCTGGGGACCAGCCAAAATCCTCCTGCTCCCCGCCCAGGAGTGCTGCCCACCCGGCTCGTTAGGCACCGGCAGTGGGATTTACTCTCCGGCTAATGAGCAGGGGTCGGGGAGGGTTGATGATAAAGCTGGGTCTGCCTTTGCAAAGCCCTGGGAACAAAAAGAAGAGCTCCTAAGATGGGCAGGTTTCGGAATTAACCCCCCACCGCCGCCACTCCTTGGCTTTTAACTGCTCCCCTGGGCTGGCTTTTATCCCTCGTGGCCTCCGGCGCTGAGCTTGTGCCCACAGCCCAGCACCAATTTTAATTGGGGGGGGGGGGCTGCATGTGCTTCTCCCCCTCTTTCCCCCCCCCCACTTAACCCCGGCAGCGGGTTTGGTTTTTGTTTTTTTTTTCGAGCAACCGGAGCTGTCAGACGGCCTGAGCATCTGATTAATTCTGACCTACATTCCTTCAAACACCGAAGCCGGCTTTCATAACAGGCCAAGCCCCAGCTGCCCCCTCCCCGGGGGGATGCCGGTGACTGTCATCCTCCCCTGGGCTCCCCCGTGTCCCCCCCAAAAAGGGCTGGTCACCCCCCACACACACCCTTCCTTGTGTGGAGACAGCTCTGGGGGATGAGCACCCGTGGCTGGAGTCCCGGGGAGCCCAAAAATGGGGCTTCAGCCCCATTTTTGGGCTCCCCGGAACTCCAGCCACGGGTGCTCATCCCCTGGGGTTGTCCCTGCTGCCTCCAGCCCTCCTCTGTGCCGTAGCACGTGGATATTTTTTGCTTGCTGGTAAAAACCAGGCAGGGAAACTGAGGCACCGGCATCCTTTCCGGCCAGTCTCGCTGCTTTTGGCCGGAACGGGTCGGGACAGGGGGTAGCATCCACGTTGGAGGGGTTAAACCTCCCCTGAGGTGCTGCTGCAAATGTCCCTTGTCCCCTCTCTGACGTCCCAGGAGTTTTTGGGCTCCGTTTCATGCTTTTGAGGGAGGGAAACGAGTCTTTGGGGGTGTTTAATGGGGTGCTAGGATGTGCTGGGCTCGGCTTCTTCAGGATGAGCCCTCGGTGGTACGGGCATCTCCTGCCCCGTTCCTCGCCCTCACTCTCTGCTCCCTTCCCCGCAGGGACAGCACCAAATCGAGTGCCGGCTACAAGAGGACGGCAGCTTCCAACATCGACTACACGGAGCTGCTACAGCACTTCGAGAAGGTCCAAAACAAACACCTGGAAGCGCGACACCAACGAGCCGGGCGAGCAGAGCAGCTGGACCGGCGGGTGGTCCTCTGAGCATCCCCCCAGCACCCGCGGGTGCGCGCAGTTGCTGGGGCAGGGACCAGGGGACGCGGAGCAGGGGAAGGGGACGCCGGTCGCTGGCCGCCGGAGGATGCGGTGGGTTTAACGGCAGAGGGAGATGGGCGGAAGCTCGGTGCGGGGCTGGTTTTCCTCCCCGCTCTGTGCGTGTGCGGATAGTGGGGGACCCCCAGGCTGTGCCCGGCTTCTCCCGTGGGCGATGCGGGGACGTGGGGAAGGGTTGCAGGAGGAGAGGGCCGGGGGAAGGCACCTCGTCTTCTCTTGCAATAGGGCGAGGAAACTCCCCTTTGCTTTGCTAATGCCTTCCCCGTGACTGTCAGCTGAGCGCCCAGCCTCCTGCCAGCGAAACCGGAGGGGAAGGGAAGACGGGAGCAACCCCTGGCCTCCCGCCCTGGAAAACAAGCACGCGGGGCTGCCGGCCGCCTCTCGCCACCCCGGCTTCCACCCTCCACTCCAAGGCCGTGCCGGAGGCTGCCGGCAGCATCTCGCCCAGGGACTCACGCTCACGTGCGTGCCGCTCGGCCCCCTCCCCGCGTCCACGCGCCCTCCCCGAGCCCCCAGTTCTCGGCACGGACGGCGGCGCAGCCTTAAATCCCAGCCGGCACCGGAGGCACGGGGGGCGGCGGAGACCCCCATCGCGCCCAGCCCCAGACTCGATTCTTTGTTCCTACGTTAAGTTCCCCATGATAAAATAAACGAGCGATGCAGAGCAGCCCATTCCTGGTAGCTGGGCTCCCCATCCTCGTGGATCCGGCCCCAAGGGGAGCCAAAAACCCAGCAAGGGCAGGGGATGGCATGGGGCATCTTGCTCGACCCCGAGCCCCGTGCTGGCCCAGCCCTGCCACGTTGGCTTGCCGGCGAGCAGGGCTTCTCCGCCTGCTCCTCTTCCCAGCAGGGAAAAAAAAAAAAACCCCAAAAAAAAAAAACCACCGCCGAAATTCTTCCAGGCCGCGATCACGAAACCGCGGCACGGTGACAGGCATTTTCCTGGCCCCAGGCAGCCACCGGCGCTGCCTTCGCCCCGTCCCGTGGCGCCGAGGGACCGTCACCGCCGGCGTATGCCAGGCTGCTGCGGTTCGGGGGGTCGCGGTTGCATCCCCAGTGTGTTTCAGGCCCTCACCTGATCCTGGGGAAAGGGGGGGTTGGAGGAATTTGTGGAGTTTTTATGGCTCCTGGCCTGTTTACAGCGGAGCCAGGCTCTGGCAGCGGGTTCCCCGAACAGCCCCACACCGGTGCTGCTTTGGCCGGGATAAAGACATTCCTGTCATTCCCGGGAAAGGGTTTTCCAAACCCGGTCACGGTGGGTTAATTTTAACAGCCAACCCTTTAGGATGGGCGTGCAGTGGCTTCCCCAGCCCGCTGACGGCTCGGGGTGCCGGGGGGGGTCCTTGGTGCCTGTCCCCAGCTGCTGCCAGGACATGGCCGGCGTGGGCCGGGGCTGCTGCCGGTCCCAGGGCTCTGCCCGTCGCTCCTGCCGGGCTCGCTGTCGTTGAGCGGCCTCTTTCCACGCCGAGGGATGGGGTTTATGGGGAGAAATTCCAGCCGGCTGCCGGAGCGCCGAGCCGTAATCGTTTCCTTATGGGTGGCTCTTGACCAGCACCGGCCAGAGCAGCACGGTGCCGCCGGGGCAGAGCCAGCGGGGGATCCGGGCAGCTTTTCTGGCAGGAGGGGGAACGGGCAGCTCAGGCTGAGCCCCTCGCCCTGACCGAGCATCGTGTCGCTGCTCGGTGCAGCCTGGTGCGTCGGGGCTCAGATCCCGGGAGGCTGGGGATGGGGCCTGGGGACGGCTGTGGGGAAGGGTTGGTCCGCTGGCGGGCCATGCGTTTCCCACGGCTCTCCAGTGATCAAGCGCCATGAGATGTCTCGGAGCTGCTGTGTAATCACCCCGGCGGGTGTTAAACCTGCACCGAGGTGGTTGCCTGCAGCACACCTGGGCATGCGCCTTCCCGGGGTAAGGGGGGCAGCGGGCGTCAAACAGCCCTTGGAGAGAGGGGCCTGCGGGCAGCATTCCCATGGGGAATTCCGGGGATCTGGGGGCTGCCCCTCAGCATCCCGTAGCGGTCCTGCGGCTGACCCCAGGCCCAGCATCCCTGAGCACACAATGGGGCCGGAGCATCCTTTGGGGTCCCTCCTCTGCCCTGCGAGCTCCCCACCAGTGCGGCTGCCTCCCCCCCCGCCCCCAGCATCCCCAACCATCCCCCGGGGCTCCCTCCACTGCACCCCCGGGGCTCCCTCCACTGCTCCCCCGGGGCTCCCTCCACTGCTCCCCGACACCCAGCAGCTCCCGGAGCATCCCCGAGCAACCACCGGGCCCGACCCCGGCCCCGGCATCCCAGCGCATCCCCCGGGTGCCCGTTGCTCCCCCCGCCTCCCGGAGCATCCCCCCCCCCCCCCCGCTCCGCCTCCCCCCTCGGCCCCTCCGCGGGCGGCGCATGTGCCGCGCAGATCCCGCCCCGCTCCGCCCCCGCCGCCGCCCCGGGCCGCCGCTCTCCGCGCCCCGCTCCGTTCCCCGTTCCGCACCCCGTTCCGCGCCGCCGTCAGGGGGGCGGCCCAGGGTTTTGGGGGGAAAGGGGTGGGGGTGGGGGGGGGCGGCGGGTCCGCTCCAGCCCCCGGGGGAAGGGGGAAAGGGGGCGGGGGGGGGGGGGGGCGGCGATGCACCGCGCCGCGCCCCGCCCGGCCCCCCCGCCGCTCCGCCGCCCCGCCGCCGCCACCGCCACCGCCACCGCCCGGGCGCCGCCCGCCCCCCGCCGCCGCTGAGCCTGGCCCGCCGCCGCGGCCTCCCCCGGCGGAGCCGCCCGGCCCGGGCTGCCGCAGCGCCGCGATGGAGACGGCGGAGAAGGAGTGCGGAGCCCTCGGCGGCCTCTTTCAAGCCATCATCAACGACATGAAGGTACGGACACCACCACCCCACCCCCCCCCCCCCGCTGTCGTGACAGCGATCTGTCGTGTGTCCCCGTTCCCCCCCTCCTCCCCCCCCCCCCGCATCCCCCTCCCCGGCATTCGGGTACGGACAGCCCCCGCTCCGCCGCTGCCGGCATCGGGCCCTGCGGTGGGTACCGGGTGGGTACCGGGGCTCCCGCTGTCCTGCCCCCGAGCTGGGTATGGCGGCCCCGTGTCGGGTATCGGAGCCCCACATCAGCCCCACGTCGGGTGTCGGGGCCCCGCATCGGGCATCGGAGACCGGCGCTGGGTGCCGGAGCCCCGCATCAACCCCGTGCTGGGCACTGGGGGCCCGTGTTGGGCATTGGACCCCATGCTGGGTATCGCAGCCCCACATCAGCCCCGTATCTGACACCGGGTACCGGAGCCCCACATCAGCCCCGTATCCGACACCGGGTGTCAGACCCCCATGTCAGGTACCGGAGCCCCACATCAGCCCCATATCCGACACCGGGTACCGGAGCCCCATTCGGGTACCACAGACCAGACATGGCAGCCCCACGTCAGGTACCACTGGTCCTGTATCGGGCATTGCCGCCCGTTTCGGGCATCGCGTTGCCCCCGCCAGCCTCCGCTCCCCAGCTTGGATTTCTGCCGGACCCGCTTGGGTTTGCACCAATTGAACAAAAAGGTCCCCCAGCTCCTCGATCCCATTTCCCAACCCGGGGAGGGGACATCGCCTCCACCCTCCCTGGGAGCAGGATGGGGGCTGTATTTAAAAGAAAAAAAAAAAAAAATCCTTTTTTTTTGTTTATTTTCATTTCAAATTATAAAAAATAAAAAATGCTGGGGGGCATTTTTGCCTGGGGGCTGAGTGGGGAGGAGGGGACCGGCCGGGTTTCTTCATCTCGGGGGGCTGAAATTCCCGCTGCCGGCCCCGGCGTTGGGTTTTAGCCCCAGTCATTTTCGGGAGGCAAAAGCTCTCTTCCTCCTCCTCCTCTTCCTCTCTTCTTACTGCAGCCCAGTCCAGACAATGCTGTCATTGCCAAAGCAGGGGAGGGGGGGGATCAAAAAAAGAAAAAAAAAAAAAAAATAAAAGCCTTGCTGAGAGGGAGATTTTAACCCCTTCAAGGGGCCGTGGTGGCTCCGCGGGGCCGGACTCTGGCTCGGGGCTGGGAGAAAAGTCCTCGAGGGAAAAAAATCCCGTCCCTTTGCAGGCACCAGCCCCAGGGCGGTGGGGTCCAGGGCTGGCGGGGAGCGGTACGAGGGTGACCAGCCCCCCCACGTGCCTTCACATGCCACCCCCCTCCTGGCAGCCCCGCAGAACCCCGCGTCCCCAGGGTGGAGGTGGGGGGCAGCCCCTGCCTCAGTTTCCCCATTCCCCCCTGCTGAGGCTGTGGAGGGGATGAGCCAGCGCGGAGCCGTCACCTCCCCGGCTGGTGCCAGCACGGCCACGCAGCGACGTGCCCAGCCCCATCGGGACGCGGTCGGGCCAGGAGCCCCTCACCGTGGCGTTGCGCGCCGGCGTGCCCGAGGAAACGGGGCTGGATTCATTTTCATGCCCTTTGTAGGTGGGAAAGATGAGAAAAAAATAATGAAAAAGAAGAAAAAAGCCTCACCACGCTTGGCTCGTACCCTGCCCAGCGCCAGTGGCCCCTAAGGGTGCATCGTCCCCCTCTCCCGGCCACGTGGGTGTCCTGGCGTGGGCGCGGGGGGGGAACGGGGAAAAACAATCCCCTGCCCAGCGAGCTGACGGCGTTCGATGGCAGTGATGTGCTTCGGGTGCCATGGCCGGGACCCCTGCGCTGGGCACGGGGGCAAAGGGACCTTGTTTCGGTGGCGGGCGGCTTTTTCAGCACCCCTCGTCCTGCACTGGGGAGGACTCGGGCAGCGAAGCCTGGTGACGGTCCCCGAGCCGGCTGCGTTCCTGTTCCAGCGTCCCAGGGCGACCTTGGCATGTCCTTGTCCCCGTCGTCCTCATCCCCATCCTTCTCCCGCCTGGCATCGCAGAGGAGGGCTGGGGGGCATCGTGACTCGCCCCCTGGTTTGGGGGGATCCTCCGGGGGCGGCTGGGGGACGGTGGCCCTACCCTCCGGCAACGGCAGTCCCCGGGGACTCAGGGCCCTGAGCCAGGGCGCTGCCACAAGTGGCGCGTGAAGTGGCACCCTCGAACCCCGTCTTCGCTGACTCGTGAGGAAATCGGGGCCTTTGTGATCCCCAAAAACCAACGCTGGGCTGGTCCTGTGCCCCCTCGGTGCTAACCCTGTCCCCAGAGGTGCCACCAAGCGGGGCTCACAGGGATGCGTGGTGACCCACATCCTGCAAAGGCGGCTTCCGTGCCCACGTCCCAGCTTGGTGGCCACCCCAGGGGTGTTTGCAAGCCCCCGGCACTGCCATCGGATGGTGGCACCGGGATGGCACCAGGATGGCGTCACTGGGGTGACAGCACCGGGACTGACCTCACTGGGATGGTAGCACCAGCATGGTCTCGCTGGGATGGTGGCACCAGGACTGGCCTTGCTGGGATGGCTTTGCTGGGATGGTGGCACTGGGACCAGCCTCACCAGGATGGTGGCACCGGGACGGGCCGTGCCAGGCTGGCACTGGGATAGTCTCACCGAGATGGCACCAGGATTAACCTCACCAGGACGACATGGACTGGCCTCACTGGGATGGTGGCACTGGGATGGCCTGGCCCTATGGTGGCACCAGCATTAGCCTTGCCGGGATGGCACCAGGACTGGCTGGGATGGCACTGGAACTGGCATTACTGGGACTGGCCTCGCTGGGATGGCACCGGGACGGACTTACTGGGACTGGCATCTCCAACACACCGCTGGACTGGTCTTGCCAGGACTGGCCTCACTGGGACAGCGCTGAGATGGCCTCGTTGGGACGGTGGCACCAGGACAGTGCAGGGATGGCCTCACCACAAGGCCACTGGGACTGGTCTTGCTGGGATGGCCTCGCTGGGATGGCCTCAGGATGGCCTGACCAGGATGGCACTGGGGTGACCTCCTCAACACCTGTGACCTGTCCCCGTCCCCACACAAATGTCCGGGGGGACCCCAGACCTCCCCTCCTGCCCCGTCGGTCCTCGGGGGAGCCCGCTGCGGGGCTGGAGCCTCCAAGATGGTGGTTTTGGCCATCGCTGCCTTGGGGGAGGCCACGGGCACTGGGGGGCTCTGCTCTGCTGCTGGCCAGGCTCTCAAAGCTTGCTGGTGCACCAGCTCCTTTCCTCCCCTCAAACTTCCAAACCCATAAGCTGCCTTCACCCCTTGGAGGAAGAGGAAGAGATCACCCAAAATCCTGAGGTCTCCGTGGTCCACGAGCTTGCGTGGCCAGACTGGAAAGGGAAAAACCCGGGAGGGAAAAGGGGTTGTGCTCAGCTTTTATTAGCTATCAGAGAAGCCACAGCTAGCCAGGCCACCGAGCCACCCCGTCTCTCCGTAGCGGTGAAGGGGGGGATTCGCCCTGCCCGGGGAGGGGGTGCAGGGGGGCGAGGGGCTCCGGCTCTCACCGTCACCTTCCTTGCAGAGCTCCTACCCCATCTGGGAGGATTTCAACTCGAAGGCCACCAAGCTGCACTCCCAGCTCAGGTGAGTGGCCAGGGGGGGACACCCGAGGGACCCCCCCACTCCCTGTGGGCACATCCCGGGGTGCCCAGCACCCGCTGAGCTCCCCGCCTCGCTCTCTCCGCCCCAGGACCACGGTGCTGGCCGCAGTCGCCTTCCTGGATGCCTTCCAGAAAGTGGCCGACATGGCCACCAACACCCGAGGTAGGGTCCTCCCCACCCAGGGGTGGGCGTCCCCGGGCTTGGCCGGGCGGGGGGACGAGTGGGGAGTGTCCCCTGTGGGGTGTCCCCTGCCCACGTGGCTGGGGTGGGCATCCAGCAGAAGCTCCACCATCCATGGAGACATGTCCAACCCGTCCTCACCCCGAGGTGGAGCATCCCCCGGGAAGCAGGGTTGGAAAGACGGGGTGCGGCGGGGGTGGGCACCCACGTGGGTGCTGCTCCTCACCACCCATGGGTGCTTAGCCAGTATCTTCTGGTGGGGCTGGTTTGCTTGCGGGGAGATTTGGGGCGGCGCAGCCCCCCGCCGTGGTCCCCTGCACCCGTCTCTGCCCAGCTGTGGGGCTGAGCCGCCCCCCCAGCGGCCCTCGGCCCCTGCACCCACCTGGGAGGTGCCCGGGGTGGGGGCGGGGGGGTCTGCCTGCTCCGGGGGGCTCCGGGGAAGGGGGAGTAGATGGAGGGAGAAGATGCGGGAGCAGGAGCCCACTGCTTCGGGGACGAACCCCAACCTGCCGCAGAAGAGCTGAGGCTGCAGGTGGGCCCCCCCCACCCAATGCTGCTATGGGGCGGGGGGGCCGGACCCCCAGACCCTCTCCGGGTGCCCGCTGGCGGCGAGGAGCCGCTTCCCACCGCTCGGCTTCTGCCAAGCAGATGGTTCTGGGCTGGTCCGCAGACCGGCGGCATCCAGGCCATCTGGAGCTGCACGGGGAGGAGGAGGAGGAGGAGGAGGAGGGGGAGGCAGCAGCTTGAGCCAGGATCAGCTTTGCCTCCAAACCCACTGGCCCACTGCACCCGGGGAGGAGGGGGCGGAGTAGGGCTCCCCCAGCTCCCCTCCTGCCCGGGCACCGAAAGCGAGGGAGGGGACAGCGGGGGGGGGATGCTGGGGACACCTGAGGCGGCATCGTGGACAGCCCGGGGGGGTGGGGGGGGAGGCAGAGCGACAGCGTGGGGAAACTGAGGCAGGGCATTGGGTGGGGGGCGGCTGGCGGCCTCGCACGCGGCGCGTGAGCGCGCGGGGGAATCGGATTAGGAGCAGCAGGAGCCGGGATAAGAGCATTAGGAGCCGGATTAGGAGAATACCCCGGTGCAGGAGGAGAAGGGCCTCGGCCCACGGGCTCCCCCGGCTCTACAGCACTGGGGGGCTGGGGGAGGGGGGTCCCCAAAATTCCTGCAAAGGGTGGGAAGTGTCTCTGGAGGCTTTTTTGGGAGATAAAGGCAGAATATCACTCCCTAGCCTGCACCCCAAGGATTTGGGATTGCTGCTTTTCCTGGGATTTGCCAGCAGCACTGCCACCATGTGGCCATCCTTAGGCTTCAGAGTTAACAGCGGTTTCACCGAAAAGGGCGAAAGCTCCTGCTTTCCGTGGCGGGGAAATATCCCCCCGGGGAGCTCCTGCTCCCTTGCTGTACGCTCCGCTCACGCCTGGAGGGGAGGGACGCAGCAGGCTGCCTGCCACTGAGCCGGGGAGGGAGCCCGGTCCCGGAGCCCTTTGCTCCCGGCTGGCCGGCTGCTCAGTCCGTGCCTGGCCGGCTGCACGGTACCTCGCCCGCTCCCTTCCCCGGTTCCCCCCCCAGCGCCAGATTTGAGACAAATCGGGAAAAAACGGGAGCAGGTTTTCATTTTGAAGCCACGGGAAGGGATATTTAGTGCTTTATTTATTCGTTAGCGGATGCTGATTTATTTATTTAGTGGATTTATCGGGGGAAAAAGGAGACATCCCCCACCCAAAGCATCCCCAGAGCCCAGGGCATCCCAGCGCTGGTCGTCCCTGCTGCGAGCCAGCCTGGTCCCAGTCTGCAAACTGGTCTGGGACTGGTGTGGGGGTGTCCCCTGCCCCTCGTCAGTGGCGTTTTGCCTCCCCCCCCCCGCCCCCCAGGTGCCACGAGGGACATCGGCTCCGCGCTGACCCGCATGTGCATGCGGCACCGCAGCATCGAGGCCAAGCTCCGGCAGTTCACCAAGTAAGCGCGCCCAGGGCATCGGTGACACGAGTTGGCCGGGCTCAGCCCTCCCTCGCTGAAGAAGGAGATGCTGGATATCGGCTGGGCCCGGGATGGGGGGGGGGGGGCACAGTTCCCCCCACCTCCTGCCCTCTCCCACGCTCTCTGCCTCTCTCTCCCTGCTCCAGCGCCCTCATGGAGAGCCTGATAAACCCTTTGCAGGACAGGATTGAGGACTGGAAGAAAACTGCCAACCAGCTGGACAAGGACCACGCGAAAGGTACGGCTGGGATCCGGCGGATCCGTGCCGGGAGGCTGCGCCGGTCGGCGGGGGGGTCCCCTCTGACAGCGCTTCTGTACCCCCAGAGTACAAGCGAGCCCGCCACGAGATCAAGAAAAAATCCTCCGACACCCTCAAGCTCCAGAAAAAGGCTCGCAAAGGTGACGGGGGGGGGGGGGTCTCCCGGGGTGCGTGGGGTACCCCCCGCCAGCCCCTCCGTGGCACCCCTGGCCGGGGCGGGCATCCTGGATGGGGCACCCCGGCTGCCTCCCAGGGATGGTGGGCACAAGGGGGGGTCCCCACTGCCCCCCTGCAGACCGGGGGGGGGGTGCCGGCACTGCCCGGGGGGGTGGCGGGGAGGCGGGGGCGTGCGCCCCGGCCCTCGGCCTCTTTTCACACGTTTTCTCTGTCTCCTTCTCTCTTCCCTCCCCTCCACATCCTTCCTGTAGAGCTGCTTGGTAAGTGAACCGCTGGCCCCCCCCCGGCCCCCTCTCTGCTTCCTCATCTGCTCCCCCCCACCCCATCTCCCCGGGGCTGGGGCCGCCTCTGTCCGTCCGTCTGTCCATCCCCGTGCCCCCCCACCCTGCTTTTAGCTTAGCTTAGCTTGCACCCCCACCCCACCCCGGGGCGGCGCCAGCCCCGCCGCGGTGGCACCCCAGTGGGTCCCCTGGTCCCAGGCACCAGGGATGGGGACGGGGTGGCGGAGGAGCCCCCCCCCCCCCCCAGCTCGGGGCTGCCGCGGGGTGAGGGTGCTCCCGGACCCTCCTGGGATAGAGGCACGGCGGGGACACCCACACACACACCCCCCCACACACACACACCGTGAGAATGGGGTGTTGGGGGGTGTCGGGGGAGCCCGGCGCTGATGGTACCCCATCTCGCAGGGAAGGGGGACCTGCAGCCCCAGCTGGACAACGCGCTGCAGGACGTCAACGACATGTACCTGCTGCTGGAGGAGACGGAGAAGCAGGCTGTCCGCAAAGCCCTCATCGAGGAGCGGGGTCGCTTCTGCACCTTCATCACCTTCCTGCAGCCCGTGGTGGTGAGTGCGGGGGGGCTGGGGGGGGGGTTGGCGCTGCCCGATGGGTGCTGATGCCCCCCCTCCCTTGTCTGGCCGCAGAATGGGGAGCTCACCATGCTGGGAGAGATCACCCACTTGCAGGGCATCATCGAGGACCTGGTGGTGCTCACCGCCGAGCCCCACAAGCTGCCCCCCGCCAGCGAGCAGGTCAGTGGGGGGGAACTGGGGGGGGGGGGGGGAGCAGGAGAAGGGGGGGGAGCTTCTTCGGGGGGGCTAAAACCCCATCCTTCCCGCAGGTGATCAAGGACCTGAAGGGCTCTGACTACAGCTGGTCCTACCAGACCCCCCCGTCCTCGCCCAGCAGCTCCAGCTCCCGCAAGTCCAGCATGTGCAGGTACAGTGGGGTGGGCTTCCGCTGCTGGGAAATCCAGCCCTCTCCGTTAACCCCGCGGGGGGCTAATGATGCTTACGGCCCTTGGGGATGCTCATGAGGTGATGCCCACCTCCACGTGTCCATACGGCCAGCTGGTCCCCAGTAACGCGGAGGAACTGGTCTTGGCGCACTGGGATGGGGCGGGGTTGGGGCTGGTGGATCTGTGGGGCAGGAGGGGTGCCCAGCACGTGCCTCGTCCTCTGGGTTTTGGGGACGATGTGAGATGTGCAGGGGGGCCTGGGGGGCAAATGTGTCACCTTTGCCACGTGCCCCACCGTGTCCCCTCCCACTGGGGGGACCCCAGAAGGCAAAGGGACGCCCTGGGAGGACCGTGTGCCTCAGTTTCCCCAGGTTGGGGCGTGGGGCGGGGTGCTGGGCTTGCAGCCCGGGGACCTCACCGCCTCCGAACCTCCGTCTTAAACTCTCTTTTCCTTCCTTTGTCCTCCCCGCCGGCGTGTCCCCGTCCCCCCCGTCCCCCCCCAGCAGCGTTAGCAGTGCCAAGGGTGGCATGGCGTGGCCCGGCGGGGCTCAGACCTGCTCACCCAGTTCCACCTATCGCTACCGCAGCCTGGCGCAGCCCCCCGCCGCCGCCACCCGCCTCTCCAGCGTCTCCTCCCACGACTCCGGCTTCATCTCCCAGGACGCCGCTTACTCCAAACCGCCTTCTCCCATGCCCTCCGACATCACCAGCCAGGTACGGGGCGGGGGGGTCAGTGCCGTCCCCCCACCACCCCCCGTGCCTCAGTTACCCCTTCTGTACAATGGGTTGGTGCTGCTGGGTGCAACACAAGGGGCCGGTGCGGAGGGGATGGGATCCCCCGCCAAGGTGTGTTTCCAGCTGTGCTGGCATCACGGGAGATAAATATTGGGAATATTGGGGGCTGCCTGCCCTGCACCATGGGCCACGCTGCAGAGGAACCCCATCTGTGACCCCCCCCCCCCCCGGGGCTGGGGCACAGGTATCTCCCCCACCGGGGGAGCAGGGTATTTCCCAGTCCCCCCATAATACCCAGTTTGTGCCAGCCCCCCGCCAGGCAGCATGGAGCAAAGCTTCCCCTTCGCCCTGCATCCTCCCCAGCGCCGAGGATGCTCCGGGACCCCCCCGGCACCCCCCCCGTGGGGAGCTCCCGACCCCTCGTGCTGGCTGTGCTGCTGGGCTGCCTGGCACTGTCGGCACCGGGCTGGCACGCCCACGCTCACCCGGCATCGCCAGCCCCGGCGCTGCTCACGGTGGCGAGAGTCCCAGGGGATCCCAGCGCCGTGGCCGCGGGGACCATCCTGCTCCCCAAAATGTCTGTTGGCTCCATGGGGCTTGGGATGAACCGGGGGGGGGAAGGGTTGGGGCTGAGCATCCCAGCTTCACCCAGCCGGCGCTGCGGCCCCCCCCGCTGCCGGGTCGGATCCTGCTCACCTTCCCGCATCTGCTGCCGCGGGCTGGGGGTGCGGATCAGCCAGGGAAGCTGCGGATGCTGCTGTACCCTGGGGTGACGGCTCCGCTTGCTAACCGCCTCTTCTCTCCCCCTCCCGCTCCCGGCACGGCAGAAGTCCTCCAGCTCGGCGTCCTCGGAGGCTTCCGAAACCTGCCAGTCAGTTAGCGAGTGCAGCTCCCCCACCTCGGTTAGTTCTTGCTCCGCCGGGGCACGGGCGGAAAGGTGAAGCCTTCATCAGCAACGCCCATCCTCTTCCTCCCCTCCCCGGCGCTGTCCCCCATCCCACCGGGGTCACATTTCACACGTGGGTCCCCCCATACCTGGTGGGGTTCGGCCCTGGCAGCCCCCAGCGCTGTCCCTCGGCGGGGGTGCCCAGGGGTCCCCCCCCATCCCACCCCCCCATGCGGGGCAGAGCATCCCGGGCAGCACCCGCAGCTCGGGGGGCGTCGGCGCCCACGCCCTCCCACCCTGCCGCGCTTTCGGCTCCCGGCCCCGCTGTCCCCGGCGTCACCCCGTGCCTTGCCCGTTGCAGGACTGGTCCAAGGCCAGCCCCTACGACCAGCCCGTGGTCCCCACCCTGCAGCGGCGCAAGGACCGCGTGGAGCATCTGCGGGAAGCCGAGATGGGCTCGCCCGCCGTCGGGTACCCGGGCATCGGCGGCGAGGATGCTCCCAGGCCCCGGATGTCACCGGCTACGATTGCCGCCAAGGTACCGGCTCCGGCGGTGGTGGGCTTTTGAGGGGCTCCCAGGAGAGGAGCCGGGGTGCTGACGGTGCCGCCTTGCCCCCGCAGCACGGGGAGGAGGTGTCCCCCGCCGCCAGTGACCTGGCCATGGTCTTGACCCGGGGGCTGAGCCTGGAGCACCAGAAGAGCAGCCGGGACTCGCTGCAGTACTCCAGCGGCTACAGCACGCAGACCACCACCCCCTCCTGCTCCGAGGACACCATCCCTTCCCAAGGTACCCACCCCGCGGTGGCGAGGGGCACCTGGGGCCACCCGAAATGGCACCCGGCGTGGGGAAGGGGATGGCAGAGGCTTTGGTGGTCCTGGGGCACGTCTGTGTGTCATAGCAACGGGCTGTGGTCGCATCGCGTAGGGGCTGGTGGGGCGAAGATTTAAGGTGCGTTGGGGGTTGCATCATGCCATGCAGCAACTACGGGGCTTCTTAGTCAGCTGGGTGTCAGCTGGGTGTCAGCTGGGTGTCAGCTGGGTCTTGATGGCTACGGTTGTGGTGAGCAGTGCAATAGCAGGTAGCATCACGGGGGTGTGGTTGGTGACGGCTTGCGGTGATGTGTTGGTATACAATGGTTGGGTGCAGGCGGAGATGGTGGCAGATGGCGTGTGATGGCAGCGGAGGTGGTGGCTGGAGATCGAGTAACCACGGGGACAGTCGTGTTTCGCTGTGACAGTGTTGGCTGAGCCGGTTGTGAGCACATGATGGTGGAGTTTGGCTGTGATCAGACTGCGATGGTGGTGGTTGGGGTGGTTGTGATGGTGATGGTTGGGTTTGACTGTGACCATGTGGGGATGATGGTTGAGGCCAGTTGTGATGGTCGTGGCTGGGGCTGGTTGTGACCACGTTGTGATGGTGACAGCTGGGTTTGGCTGTGATCTCAAATGTGATGTTTGGGGTGATTGTGGTTGCCTTCCGATGGTGATGCTTGGGTTTGCTTGTGGTTGCCTGGTGATGGTTGAGTTTGCTTGTGGTTGCCTTCTGATGGTGATGGTTGGGCTTGCTGGTGAGCATGTTGTGCCAGCAATGGTTGGGGCCAGCTGGAATTGCGTTGCGACGGTGGTGGTTGAGTTTGGTTGTGGTCGTGCTGCAGCGGCGTTGGCTGGGGCTGGCTGCAATTGCATTGTGAAGGTGGCGGTTGGGCTTGGCAGTACCGGCTGTGCCGCCCACCGCCCGCCCGGCCGCGCTGACTGCGCTCCCCGCTCCCCAGGCTCCGACTACGACTGCTACTCGGTGAACGGCGACGTGGAGTGCGATCCCCAGAGCGACTTCGACAAATCCTCCACCATCCCGCGCAACAGCAACATCGCCCAGAACTACCGGCGGATGATCCAGACCAAGCGTCCCGCCTCCACCGCCGGGCTGCCCACCGGCACCAACCTACCGGCCGGCACCACCCCGGGGGTGGCCACCATCCGCCGCACGCCCTCCACCAAGCCCTCGGTCCGCCGTACCCTCTCCAACGCCGGCCCCATCCCCATCCGACCCCCCATCGTCCCCGTGAAGACCCCTACGGTGCCCGACTCCCCCGGCTACACCGGCCCCACGCGGGTGGGCAGCGAAGAGTGCGTCTTCTACGCCGACGACGCCTCGCCAAACCCCCTGGATTTTGCCAAAGCTTCGCCCAAGCGGCTGAGCCTTCCCAACACCGCCTGGGGCGGCAGCGCCATGGAGATCTCCGTCTACCCCGGGGCTGGTCAGCACCTCTCCACCGAGGAAGAGGAGGACCAACAGTTGGCCGCCAACCGGCACAGCTTGGTGGAGAAGATCGGCGAGCTGGTGGCCGGCGCCCACGCCCTGGGGGAAGGGCAGTTCCCCTTCCCCACCGCCCTCGTGGGGTCCGGCCCCGGCGAGGAGACCCCCGTGCCCCCCCCGGCAGCCTCCATGGACCCCCCGGCCGAAGACATGCTGGTGGCCATCCGGCGTGGGGTGCGCCTGCGCAGGACCGTCACCAACGATAGGTCGGCCCCGCGGATATCGTGATGACGCCCGGGCCAGCGGGGACGCGCCCACCACGGCCGACGGACCCCCGGGGGCACCCGCTGCGCCTCCCCGGGAGCCCCGCCCCCCCGCCGGCACCCCCGCCCTCCCGCGCTGCCCCCCGCTTTCTGCTCCTCTGTGTCCCGTCCCCCCCCCGGGCCCTTGGTACCTCTTCCCTTGCCTCGTCCTCTCTCTGGCTTTTTCGCCTCTTGTTCTCCTGTTCTCCTGTTCTCCTTTTCTTCTCTTTTCTTTTCTCTTACTCTCCTCTTTTTCTTCTTTTCCTTTTCCTTTCCTCTTTTTATCTCTCTTTTCTTTTTCATCCCTTTTTCATCCCTTTTTCTTCTTCCTTTCCTCTTTTTCATCTCTTCATCTTTTTTATCTCTTCTTTTCTTTGTTTCCTCTTTTTCATGTCTCTTTGTCTCTTTTTCATCCCTTTTAATCCCGTCTTTTTCCTCCTTTCCTCCTTTCCCACCTCCTTTCTCTTTTTCACCTTTCCTTTTTTCTGTCTTTCCTTCCTTTCTCTCTTTCCCTTTCTTTCTCTTCCCTTTCCCTTTGCCTTTTTTCCCCTTCTCTCTGTTTTCTCTTTCCTCTCCCCCGCCCCCGGGCGCAGGCGGGTGTCCCCAGCCCTGGCAGGAGGGGACGGGGACGGTGCCAGCGGGGGCCACAGCAGGAGCAGCACCAGGAGGGAGGGGGGGCCCTGTCCCTGTCCCCCCCAGCCGCCAGCTCGGGGGCAGCAGTGGGGCTCAGCCCCATTTCAGGGGTCAGAAGCAGCGGGGAGGGGTTGGGGGGGGGATGGCAGGGGTACAGGGACTACAGCCCCCTCCAACTTGGGGGGGGCACCGGGACGCAGCGGCTGAGGATGCTGAACCTCCTCTTTGCCCCCCCCCTCCCAGGGATCATTGGGGACCCCCTTCAGCCCCCCCCCAAATCCCCTCCTTCTCCCTCAGCACCTGCAGACCCTGCTGGGGGGGGTCTGAGGGATGGGGGATCACCCAGAGCCCGCCCCGAGCGAAGCAGCTGATTTCTGCTGGCGGCTGGAGGAAAGCACAACCCCCCCCCGCTCCCCCCGCTGTACATAGCCCCCCCCCCCGCTGTCTGTCGCATCGCAGCCCCCCCCTTTCCCTGCCCTTAGGAATAACGATTTAGCCCCCCCACCCCTTCTCCTGCCCAGAACCGCTGATGCCAAGTGACAAATGTTTGGGGTTGGGGGGGGGGGTGTCTCTTATTTTGTACAGAAAACAAAAGTTCCTTGGAAAAGAAAAAAAAAATTCCGACCTGTCTTTCGACTGAAGTAACTTTTCTGGTGCTGTTGTTAACTTGGTCCTTTTTCTTTTATTGCTTTTTTTTTTTTTTTTAATTTATTTCCCCTCTGTGCTCTCACCTCTGCCGCCGCTTCCCCCCCACCCCCCCATCCCTCTGCCAGGTTTCTTTCTCTTTCTTTCATTCCCTCTTTTCTTTTAAATTTTTTTTTTTTTTTGGTGGTAATTCCCCTCTTTCCCTCCCTCCCCCCCTTATTTCCATAGTCACTGCTACAAGTAACGAATGCACTGTGAAGATTCCAGTATTAATAAAGGTTGTACTGTAATTAATAGCCTCGCCTGCGCTCCTGTGGATGTGCTGGTACCCTGGGGTCACCCCAATAATGGGGGGCAGGTGGGACGGGCCCGTCACCCCTCTGGAGTGCCTGTGGTTGGGGCAGGCGGGTGATTTTTTTGGGGGGTGCGGCTGGGTGAAACATTCCCATGGTCGAGGTGATGGGTGACCCCCCCCCCACCCCACCCCGGGATGCAGAAGAGCATCTCCCTGCCCCGTCCCCTCCAGGAAAGGGGGGGGGTACAGGCGGTGCCCCCCCCAACCGCCTCCACCCATCCCAGCAGCACCCGCGCCGCAGCCTCCCCAGTTGCCAAACCTCGCCGGGGCGGCACAACCGGCTGCGTGGGGCGGTGGGGATGGACGCGCTCGGCGTGGGCAGCGTCCTGCTGACGGGCTGCGACGGGGGGCTCGGCCTGGGGCTGCTGAAGGGCTTGCTGGAGCAGCCCAGCCCCCCCCGGCACCTCTTTGCCGCTTGCCTGGACCCCCAGGGGAAGGTAGGGAGGAGGGTGCTGGCGGGGGGGGGTCAGGAAATGTAGAGCCTGGGGGTGCTGCCGTCCCCGTCTGGCTTTGGGGGGGCTGAGCGGCAGCGTCCCGCACTGCGACCGGCATGGAAAAGCGCTGTGGTTGTATGGAGTTGTTTGGTCCTCTTGGCATAGACAAGTGCGGGGGGGGCGGGGGGGGGGGGGGTTGTTGCCGGCAGCCCCCATGAGCGGGGAGGGGCGGGGGGGGCATCGCTGCTGGGGACCGTGAAGCCACAGTGGGCTCAGCCGGGTGCGGAGGAGGAGCAGCTCACCCCAAATCTCTCCCACCAGGGCTTGTCCAAACCTGTCGGCCGTGGCATGCGGGGTGCCTGGTTCTCACCCCACCGTGGCGCACAGCCACCCCCCCCGCACTGAGCCCCCCGACCTGACACCCCTCCCTTTCTCTGTGTAGGCTGTCAACGAGGTGGCTTTGGGCTGCCCCAACGTCGTGGTCCTGCCTCTAGGTAGGTGCTGGGGCAGGAAGGGGATGAAGCCTCTCAGGATTTAATGGCACCCGTGGGTGGCTCCGGGAAGTGCCACCCAAGCAGGCGGGGTCACTCGCTTTGGCTCAGCCCAACCAGGTCACCGCCGGGACCAGGAGGATGCTCGGTGGCCAGGAGCTGCCTCCCACCACGTCCTACAGCATCCTGCCCGTCCCATGGCCACCAGCCCGTCCCCAAGCCCTCCTGTCCCCTTGCAGACGTGACGGACTCCAACAGCATCAAGGCGGCGGTCGGGAAGGTGCGGGAGGAGGTGGGAAGCGCCGGCCTCAACCTCCTGATCAACAACGCTGGCACCACGCGCCGCAGCACGCTGGCCACCGAGACGGCAGAGAACATGACCCTCGTCTACACCACCAACACCATCGGGCCCCTGCAGACAAGCCAGGTGAGGCCACAGGCACCCCCCTCTCCCCCCAAATACTGGGAGCAGGGAGGAAGAGGATGGTGATGCCCCAGCACCCATCCCCTGCAGGCGTTCCTGCCCCTGCTGAAGGAGGCGGCCGAGGCCGAAGGGCAGCGTGGGCTGAGCTGCAGCAGAGCCGCCATCGTCAACATGTCCAGCATCCTGGGCTCCATCGAGGCGGCGGAGGGTTGGGACGAGAGGCAGGACGTCTGCTACCGCTGCAGCAAGGTACCGCCGCTGGGAGAACGGGGAGGAGTTTGGGGGGCACCTCCTGTGGGATTCCCCCCCCCACCGCTGGCCGTGGCACTGCCAGCCCATGATGGTGGGGGGGGGTTGTACCCCCAGGCTGCGCTGAACATGCTCACCAAGTGCCTGGCCCTGGAGTACGGGGGCAGCGGCATCCTCTGCGTCTCGGTGGACCCCGGCTGTGTGACACCTCCCTTGGGACAGGGAACGGTGAGTGACAGGAGATGCACGGCCAGCCTGGTTTGGCAAAGTCCCACCGGCATCCCTCCCCCATGGACATCCCTTCCCGTGGGCATCCCTCCCCCGTGGACACCCCTTCCCGTGGGCATCCCTCCCCGTGGGCATCCCTTCCCGTGGGCATCCCTTCCCGTGGGCATCCCTCCCCATGGGCATCCCTTCCCGTGGGCATCCCTTCCCATGGACATCCCTTCCCATGGACACCCCTTCCCGTGGGCATCCCTCCCCCGTGGACACCCCTTCCCGTGGGCATCCCTCCCCGTGGGCATCCCTCCCCCGTGGGCATCCCTTCCCGTGGGCATCCCTTCCCATGGACATCCCTTCCCGTGGGCATCCCCTTCCCGTGGGCATCCCTCCCCGTGGGCATCCCTTCCCATGGACATCCCTCCCCGTGGGCATCCCTTCCCATGGACATCCCTTCCCATGGACATCCCTTCCCGTGGGCATCCCCTTCCCGTGGGCATCCCTCCCCCATGGACATCCCTCCCCATGGACATCCCCTCCCCATGGACATCCCCTTCCCATGGACATCCCTTCCCATGGATACCCCTTCCCACTGGACTCCCTTCCCACGGGGACCCCTCCCCTTGGGCACCCCCCCCCCACCCCCCCCGCGCAGCCCCTCGGGCCCAGGGGAGCTGCACCACTGCAGCAAAAGCCCAATTCCAGCCTCTCCTCCCCCAAACCATCCACTTTCCTCTGGTTTTTTTATTTAATTTCCCATCCCAACCGTGTGTCAGCAGAGGGCACCCCAGCCCCGCGCTGGGCAGCAGCTCGAGTGCTGCACCCAGGGTGCTCCCCCCCCCCCCCCCCCCCCCCAGCACCCCGGGGCCGCAGTCACCCCAAATTCACCTTCTCCTCTGACCGTGCCAAGGGCAAGGTTGGAGCAGAGCAGTAGCCGGGCAGGGCTTACCCCCACGCTGGCTTGTGGAGAGAACAGATGAGTCACTTTTTTTATTAGGAACCACAAAATTAACCTCTATCCTTATAGCACCCAAATTAGGGCTAATTAATTTACGCAAAGCTGCAGCCCTTGGCTGCTAGAGCATCTCCAGCCTCTCCCAACCTGCCCCGGCCAGAGCTGGCATCCCACCCCACCCAGGACTGGGGCTCGGGGTGCCGGGGCGGGGGGGGGATTCTTGTCTCATTTCCCCCCCCCCCCCCCCCGCCCTGGGGTCCGGCAGGGCCCAGTGACGCTGGAGGAGAGCGTGCGGGGCGTCCTGCGGCTGCTGGCCCAGCTCTCGGCCACCAGCAACGGCACCTTCTGGGACTGGCGAGGGCAGAGCCTGCCCTGGTGAGAGCAGCGCCTGACCACAGCGGCCACTGAGCTCAGTAAAGTTAATTAATTGCAATTTCCAGGCTCATTCTGGTTCTGCGGGGTGAGGGTAGGGACCTCCCTGCTTGGGGGGGGTGGGGGGGTGGGGGTGAGAGCTGGGGTCACTGCTGCCCCCCTCCCAGGGATGCTGAGTTGGGCCGGGGCAGCAGAGGGAAGGATGCTCTAAGCGTGGTCCTGCATCCCGATGCTCTGACGGGTCACGCCCTGGGGCTGAGGGACCCCCCCCCGGGGGGGGGGGGGGGGGCAGGTCTGGATACGGCCCCTCTCTGTGGCCATAAGCCATGCTGGTTGGTGGCCACTGGGGACTAGTGGCCTCCCAGCCAGCCCCAAAACCGCGGCCATGGAGCATCCTTCCAGGAGCCCAGCTCTCGCCCTGCTGAGCCCAGCGCCCCCAAAACCAGTCGGCTTTTCCTTGCCTGCCCCGAGGATGCTGATGGGCTTTTTCACTGCTGGTTCAAGGCCAGGAAAGGCTCCTCCTTTTCCAGCAGCAGGAGCATCTCCCAAGCCTTAGCGTGTCCCTCGGGATGTCTTCTCCGACCTCGTCACCTTGCCCTGGGCTGACCCTCCCTGCGTCCATCCCGTCCCGTCTCACGATATATCACAAGATATTGCAAACAGGCTCCAATTCCCTGTCGTGTGAGCGTGTTCACGTGGCCCCTCTCTCTCTCTCGCTCTCTGAGTTGACATTTTTGAAGCCGTCCCTCGAAAGAGGGACTGGGAAAAAAAAAAAAAATAATAATGTCGCAACATCTCAAGTGGGCACTTGGGCTTTGGCAAGCCCCGGCCCCAGCCGGTTGCCGCAGGATGCGCCGGGAAGCCCGGCCGGGGTCATTTCGCCGGAGCAGCTTCAGTTTTCCCACGGTGGAGGAGCACGGCGGGGGGGGACACGGTTCCCATGCTCGACACGAGGGAGCGGGAGGTGGGGGCTCAGCCCCGGGGGCTCACTCAGCCCCAGGTGGGGCCCTGGACCACCCGTGGGCTGTTAAAGCCAGCAGGGATGGGCGAGGCGGGGGGGGGGGGGGGGTCCCCTCTAATTAAGGCCCTTTATCAAGCGATGGATCGTAGTTGGTGGACTTTATACAAGCTCTGCGTGGGCTTTATATAAACAGGAACCATCGCTAGGCACGAAGGGGGGGGGGGAAGGAGGAGGAGGAGGAGGAGGAGGGGGAGGAGGAGGAGGAGGAGGAGGAGGAGGAGGAGGAGGAGGAGGAGGAGGAGGGGGAGGAGGAGGAGGGGGAGGAAGACGACGACATTGCATCTGCCCATGCTGCAGTGCCCCCAGCATCACCTGCGCACTCTCACAGATTTGTAAGCCTAAGCAGCCCGCAGCCAGGAATACGCCAATTAAGGGCTATAATAGCTGATTAAGGTAATTAACTAAGCTGGGAAGGGGGGAGGCAGCCAGCCAGCCCCCAGGCCCTCCGGCACGCCGCCCGTATGGCACCGCCAAGCACAACAAACAAATCCAGATGTTTTCTTGCTGGGGGAAGCAGCTGGGGCTGACGGAGGCAGCTCGACAGGCGATGGCTCCGGGGTCTCTATATCAGGGCGAATATCTCCCCAAAAAGCCAAAGGAGGGGCCTGACACCCCAAAAGAGGAGGCAGTGGAGGCAGCTGGGGGCTCTCTCTGCTGGTCCTTTATTTCGGGTAAGGCTGGAGGCTCCCGGGACCCGGTCGGAAGCTGAGCTGCAACGCCGAGCGCTAGAGAATTACCTGGTGTTTAATGAAAGCGGAGGAAAAAAATACAAACGGAGAGGAACCAGGCGATGCCCTCGCCCCCGCTGTGGGCAGGGCAGGGCAGCGTGCGTCCCCCCTGCAGCCGGCAGCTGCCCGCCCATGGGGGGCTGCGTCCGAGCCCACCCAACGTTCAGCCATGCAGAAGGTGCCTGGCATTTCGGATGGGGCTGACCCCATGGCCGTGCACAGTCCCACGGTCCTGGAGGGGGTGGCGTTTGGTCCGCGAGGGGGTGGCATTTGTCCTCTCTTTGCACCTTCCTTGGGCCCCCCCCCTCCAAGGGGCTCTGCTGGGGCGGGGGGCAGAGCAAAGGCAGCATCCCAGGCTCCAGGGCAAGGAGAAGGCGTCGAGCGAGGGGTCTTCTGCGGCGTTAGGTGGACTCCCACCGACCTGGGCAGAGAGGACAGGTGTCACCGCATGGGACAGGACACCCCCCCCTACACGTGGCACCTCGGTCCCCCCCAGGTCCATCCCCACTCACAGGGCACCCCGTAGAGCATCCGCATGACCTTGAGGCAGTTGTCCAGCAGCGCCTTGGGGCGCACGGCCTTCCTCTGGCTCTCCGCGCCCGCACTGTGGACCAGCTTCACCAGGTCGGCCACCACCGCCTCCACGTCCGTCTGCAGGGACAGGTCACCGGAGCGTCACCGGGATGGGCCCCCCCAGAGACACCAGGGTGCAAAATCTACGGCTGCTGCATTGGCCGGGAATCGAACCCGGGCCTCCCGCGTGGCAGGCGAGAATTCTACCACTGAACCACCAATGCCAGATGTGGGGCATCCCACGGCCCTGCCCCAACACCCCAGAAACAACGGGGTGGGACCAGCAGGGACAGGCATGGCTGGTTGTGACTGCCCCCCAGCCAGGGGACCCCCACAGACACCTCTCATCACGGGGACCCAGCCATGGCAGCGCCTCTCCCTGCTGCCTCCAGCCACGGGGGTTGTCAGTAGCCTTCAGAGTTAACACTCTGATGAGACAAGTGAGCAAAGCTCACAATCTCTTTGGAGGGGCTGCAGAACCTGCCCCACGGCGCAGGACAACCCAGCCACACTGTGGGGTCACCCTGGGGTGCCACCTGTGACAGGCCACCCCCACCCAGCACCCAAATGCAGCTGCCTCTGGGGTGCAGCGGCAACCCCCAGCAGCCCCCATAGCCCTGGGCCAGGGACCCTCACTGCCACCCAGCCATGGCCGATCACTCCCCTGAGCCAGGGCCACCCACCAACCCGGGGCCCCTCACTGCCACCAAGCCCCCGGCAGCTCCCTGCCACAGCCCCACGGGAGCCAAGAAGGGCCCCGTCAGCACCGTGCACCCAGACGGGGCCAAGGGGACCAGGAAAACCTCTGGGCACCCCCTCAGCAGCCCCCAAGGTCCCCCCCCCCAGAGACACCAGGGTGCAAAATCTACGGCTGCTGCATTGGCCGGGAATCGAACCCGGGCCTCCCGCGTGGCAGGCGAGAATTCTACCACTGAACCACCAATGCCAGATGTGGGGCATCCCACGGCCCTGCCCCAACACCCCAGAAACAACGGGGTGGGACCAGCAGGGACAGGCACGGCTGGTTGTGACTGCCCCCCAGCCAGGGGACCCCCACAGACACCTCTCATCACGGGGACCCAGCCATGGCAGCGCCTCTCCCTGCTGCCTCCAGCCACGGGGGTTGTCAGTAGCCTTCAGAGTTAACATCAGAATGAGAAGACCTCACGGGGGCTGCAGAACCTGCCCCACGGCGCAGGACAACCCAGCCACACTGTGGGGTCACACTGGGGTCCCACCTGTGACAGGCCACCCCCGCCCAGCACCCAAATGCAGCTGCCTCTGGGGTGCAGCAGCACCCCCCAGCCCCCAGCAGCCCCCATAGCCCTGGGCCAGGGACCCTCACGGCCACTATGCCAAGGACCCTCATTGCTCCTGACCCATGGACACTCACTCTCACTGAAAGCCAGGGTGACTTACTGCCACCCAGCCAGGGACCCTCATGGTCACCAAGCCATGGACAAACTCTCCCCTGAGCCAGGGACCCTCACTGCCACCAAGCTGGGGAACCTGACTGCCACCTAACCCGTGTCCTCCACTACCCCTGAGCTAGGGACACCCACAGCCACCGACCTCATGCCCCTCATTGCCACCAAGCCCCCCTGCCACAGACCCTCGGGAGTCACCAAGGGCACTGGCTCTGCCTGCAAGCAATGCCAGCCCGGCGGGGCTGGGCACCCGCTAAGGGGCTATGGCAGACTGCGGTGCCAGGGATGCCACGGGGCCCAAGGAGCAACTCTGGCCCCCTGCCAAGGGCGCCCCGGCAGCCCCCAAGGTGACACCCCAGGGACACCAGGGTGCAAAATCTACGGCTGCTGCATTGGCCGGGAATCGAACCCGGGCCTCCCGCGTGGCAGGCGAGAATTCTACCACTGAACCACCAATGCCAGATGTGGGGCATCCCACGGCCCTGCCCCAACACCCCAAAAACAATGGGGCGGGACCAGCAGGGACAGGCACGGCTGGTTGTGACTGCCCCCCAGCCAGGGGACCCCCACAGACACCTCTCATCACGGGGACCCAGCCATGGCAGCGCCTCTCCCTGCTGCCTCCAGCCACGGGGGCTGTCAGTAGCCTTCAGAGTTAACATCAGAATGAGAAGATCTCACAGGGGCTGCAGAACCTGCCCCACGGCGCAGGACAACCCAGCCACACTGTGGGGTGCCACCTGTGACAGGCCCCCCCCGCCCAGCACCCAAATGCAGCTGCCTCTGGGGTGCAGCGGCAACCCCCAGCAGCCCCCATAGCCCTGGGCCAGGGACCCTCACTGCCACCCAGCCATGGCCGATCACTCCCCTGAGCCAGGGCCACCCACCAACCCGGGGCCCCTCACTGCCACCAAGCCCCCGGCAGCTCCCTGCCACAGCCCCACGGGAGCCAAGAAGGGCCCCGTCAGCACCGTGCACCCAGACAGGGCCAAGGGGACCAGGAAAACCTCTGGGCACCCCCTCAGCAGCCCCCAAGGTCCCCCCCCAGAGACACCAGGGTGCAAAATCTACGGCTGCTGCATTGGCCGGGAATCGAACCCGGGCCTCCCGCGTGGCAGGCGAGAATTCTACCACTGAACCACCAATGCCAGATGTGGGGCATCCCACGGCCCTGCCCCAACACCCCAAAAACAATGGGGCGGGACCAACAGGGACAGGCACGGCTGGTTGTGACTGCCCCCCAGCCAGGGGACCCCCACAGACACCTCTCATCACGGGGACCCAGCCATGGCAGCGCCTCTCCCTGCTGCCTCCAGCCACGGGGGTTGTCAGTAGCCTTCAGAGTTAACACTCTGATGAGACAACCGAGCAAAGCTCACAATCTCTTTGGAGGGGCTGCAGAACCTGCCCCATGGCACAAGACAACCCAGCCACACTGTGGGGTCACACTGGGGTCCCGCCTGTGACAGGCCACCCCCACCCAGCACCCAAATGCAGCTGCCTCTGGGGTGCAGCAGCACCCCCCAGCACCCAGCAGCCTGTGGCCGCATGGAGCCCGAGTCAGGCGGAGGGGCTGAGGCCCAGCTGGGGGCTGCAGAGGTGAAGGGCAGGACATCAGGGCTGCATTGGCCAGGAACCAAACCCAGGCTCTCATGGGGAGGGACATGAGAATCATCACACTGAACCACCCGTGCCAGATGTGGGGCTGCCCACAGCTGCCCCACAGCTCCATCGCCTGGGCACCCTTGAAAGGGGCCAGCACCCCTCACGGCTCCTGAGCTGGTGTCCCTCACTGCCACAGAGCAAGGGGCCACCAAGCCACGGCTCCTCACCTCCATCAAGACATGGACACCCACTGCCACCCACCCAGCACCTCTCGCAGCCACCAGGCCGGGGCCCCTCACAGCCCAACAGCCAGTGTCCCTCCCTGCACCCAGCAGAGATGCTCCCTGTCACCAAACCAGCTCCTCCCGCTGCCCTCCAAAATGCCACCACCGCTGCCTCGCTGGTGTTGCCACCCTCGGAGCCTGAGCATCCCCACAGGGCCCGGGCCAAGGGGGGACAGTGCCCCGGGGAGCATCTCTGCCCACCCCCCCCACCCCCCCCCCCCATGGGCACCCCGGCAGCTCCCAAGGTGACACCCCAGGGTGCAAAATCTACGGCTGCTGCATTGGCCGGGAATCGAACCCGGGCCTCCCGCGTGGCAGGCGAGAATTCTACCACTGAACCACCAATGCCAGATGTGGGGCATCCCACGGCCCTGCCCCAACACCCCAAAAACAATGGGGCGGGACCAACAGGGACAGGCACGGCTGGTTGTGACTGCCCCCCAGCCAGGGGACCCCCACAGACACCTCTCATCACGGGGACCCAGCCATGGCAGCGCCTCTCCCTGCTGCCTCCAGCCACGGGGGTTGTCAGTAGCCTTCAGAGTTAACACTCTGATGAGACAACCGAGCAAAGCTCACAATCTCTTTGGAGGGGCTGCAGAACCTGCCCCATGGCACAAGACAACCCAGCCACACTGTGGGGTCACACTGGGGTCCCGCCTGTGACAGGCCACCCCCACCCAGCACCCAAATGCAGCTGCCTCTGGGGTGCAGCAGCACCCCCCAGCACCCAGCAGCCTGTGGCCGCATGGAGCCCGAGTCAGGCGGAGGGGCTGAGGCCCAGCTGGGGGCTGCAGAGGTGAAGGGCAGGACATCAGGGCTGCATTGGCCAGGAACCAAACCCAGGCTCTCATGGGGAGGGACATGAGAATCATCACACTGAACCACCCGTGCCAGATGTGGGGCTGCCCACAGCTGCCCCACAGCTCCATCGCCTGGGCACCCTTGAAAGGGGCCAGCACCCCTCACGGCTCCTGAGCTGGTGTCCCTCACTGCCACAGAGCAAGGGGCCACCAAGCCACGGCTCCTCACCTCCATCAAGACATGGACACCCACTGCCACCCACCCAGCACCTCTCGCAGCCACCAGG
The DNA here is from genome assembly GCF_028858705.1 of Grus americana. NCBI lineage: Eukaryota > Metazoa > Chordata > Aves > Gruiformes > Gruidae > Grus > Grus americana. The sequence continues at coordinate 21,336,135 of NC_072864.1, read as the reverse complement.
CCGGGGCCCCTCACAGCCCAACAGCCAGTGTCCCTCCCTGCACCCAGCAGAGATGCTCCCTGTCACCAAACCAGCTCCTCCCGCTGCCCTCCAAAATGCCACCACCGCTGCCTCGCTGGTGTTGCCACCCTCGGAGCCTGAGCATCCCCACAGGGCCCGGGCCAAGGGGGGACAGTGCCCCGGGGAGCATCTCTGCCCACCCCCCCCACCCCCCCCCCCATGGGCACCCCGGCAGCTCCCAAGGTGACACCCCAGGGTGCAAAATCTACGGCTGCTGCATTGGCCGGGAATCGAACCCGGGCCTCCCGCGTGGCAGGCGAGAATTCTACCACTGAACCACCAATGCCAGATGTGGGGCATCCCACGGCCCTGCCCCAACACCCCAAAAACAACGGGGCGGGACCAGCAGGGACAGGCATGGCGGTTGTGACTGCCCCCCAGCCAGGGGACCCCCACAGACACCTCTCATCACGGGGACCCAGCCATGGCAGCGCCTCTCCCTGCTGCCTCCAGCCACGGGGGTTGTCAGTAGCCTTCAGAGTTAACACTCTGATGAGACAAGTGAGCAAAGCTCACAATCTCTTTGGAGGGGCTGCAGAACCTGCCCCATGGCACAAGACAACCCAGCCACACTGTGGGGTCACCCTGGAGTCCCACTTTTGAGAGGCCCCCCCCCGCCCAGCACCCAAATGCAGCTGCCTCCGGGGTGCAGCAGCTCCACCAAGGCTGCAGAGGCTTGGGAGGAGAGGCAAGACCTCTTGCTACCGCTGCAGCAAGGTACTGCCACCAGGAAAAATGGGATGAATTCAGGGGTCACCGTCTCCAGGATCCCCTGGGGCACTACCACCCCATGATGGGCCCATCCCTCACTCCCCTCCCCCAGCCCTCCCAGCCCCCCAAGGGGGTTGCAGGCGAGAAAAAGCAGCGCTGCATTGGCCGGGAATCGAACCCGGGCCTCCCGCGTGGCAGGCGAGAATTCTACCACTGAACCACCAATGCCAGATGTGGAGCGTTCCCCGGCGCTGCCCCACGGGGGGCCAACCTCTGTCCCCAGCAGCCAGCCCGCGCCAGCCCTCCCACAGACCCCCACGCAGGGGGGGCCGGGCATGTCCTGGCTGCACACCCCTGGGTGTTCGTGCCCGTGGGTGCATACCCTCACAGCGCCTGAGCATGCCATGTGGGTGCGCGTATCGCTTGTGCATCCCCACGCGTGAGCATGCGCCACGCCCGTCCGCACACACAGGCGCCGTGTGCTCACACGCTGTGTGTGCACGCAGCACCCCTGCGAGGGGAGCGCAAGGTTGCGTGCGAGCGTGCGGCCGGGCTGGGGTGCCATGGGGGCCCCCGGGGTCTCCCCACCTGCCGGTACTTGCTGTACTCCTTGCCCAGGGCGTCGAAGAGCTGGCACAGCTCCTGGGTGTACTTCCAGGATGGGTGCTTCTCCGGCAGCACCTCGCGGATCCGCAGCACCGCCTGGGAGCTGACGTGGAACCAGAGGTATCGCAGCGCTGCCTCTGACACCGTCCCGTTGCGCTGTGGGCGAGAGGGTGCCCCAAGTGAGACCCACGCTGCCCCCGTGGGTCCCCGGAGTGTCCCCACCATGGGACTGTCCCCTGCCACCATCTTACCAGGCGGGTGATGTTGGACGGCCTCAGCACCTCTTCGTACTGGACCTGGACTGTGTAGTCGATGGGGAAGTAGTGTTTCTGGAAAAGTGGAGAAGAGCGCAGGGGCTGGCAGCAAAGCGACGGGGACATCCCTGCCAGCCTTGGCGTGACACCAGCGAAATGGTGGAAAAGCCCTTTGGCGTGGTCAGTCACCGAAGACGGACCAGCAGCAGCAGCAGCAGCAGCTCTGGGCACCATTTGGCCCAAGTTGCCTCCAGTAAAAAAATCATCCCCCCAGCTCCTGCCAGCTCCCAGCCCTTGGCTGCACCCCCCCCACCCCACCCCCCAGAGCAAACCTGCAATGCCACGTGTCTCCCCCCTGCTCCCCAAAACTGGGGGTTACCATGTACTGCAGGCGCATCTCGTACTGCAGCTTGTCCTGGAGCAGGCGGGTGAGCTCGCATTCGCCCGGCGCAGCAGCCTCCAGCCCCAGCACAGCCAGGACACCTGGGCAGCCAAAAGCGAGCGGTGTCAGCCCCTCCCCGGGGATACCCACTGGGGTGACCCCCGGGGCTGTCCCTCCCACCCCGTCCCCAAGCTGTACTCACACAGGATGGCCGCGTAGCCCTGCTGCATGTTGACGGTGGCCTTCGGCGGAGCCCCGGGCTGCGCCTACATGGCCGGGGCTCGCCAGGAGCCTCCTGGGCAGCAGAGCGCACGGCGGGGGGACGAAGGACGGGCACAGGCCCTGGGCGCTGGGCTGCTCTCCGGTAGCCCCAGGCGGTTGCCCCCTGCCATGGATGGGGGGTCAGTCCCCCTCCCTGGCCGTCCCCACTGGCTCCTCTTCTCCGGCTGGCTGCGGGGAGGCAGCAGGTCCCAGGGCCATCACAGGGTGCCGGCAAGGATGTGCTCCGGGGGGGGGGGGGGGGGTGCGGGACCCCCCTGCACTGCAAGGGGGGATCTGGGGGGAGAGAGCCCTGGCTGCAGCCCCAGGGCAGGCGGGGGCCCGGGCTGCAGCCCCCAGGGAGGGCACCCGCTCTGCACCCCGGGGGCTGCGGGGCAGGGACGGCCCCACGTGAGCCCCCGGGTGGCCGGAGGGCTGTGGGTGGCCGTGAAGCCGTGGGTGCCTGTGCCCACTCTGGGCAGGGCTGCCAGGGCTTCCCCCGGCACCGCCCCCGGGGGATTTCCAGAACGGGGGGGGGGGGGGGGGGGGGGGGGGTGTGTGGGGGTGTGTGGGGGTGTGTGCAGCCCAGCACCGTTATCCCAGCAATGAGTTTGTCCGGCCTCAGCAGGACCTCAGCCAAGTCCCCACGCAGGGTCCCCACGCAGAGGGGGATGCGTGGTGGCCCCATGCCCATGCGAAGGGGGCTGTGCCATGTCCCCACGCTGTCACCCCACGGGAAGGGGACCATAGCGTGTCCCCGCGCTGTGTCCCCCACAGCATGTCCCCACGCGAAGGGAGGCACATTGTGTCCCCGCACGGTGTGGCACACGCAGAAGGGGCCCCTCCCGCGTTCCCACACCACGTCCCCGTGCAAAGGGGGCCATGCTGTGTCCCCACGCTGTGTCCCAGGGGAAGGCAGGTGTCCCTACACCGCGTCCCCATGCCGTGTCCCCCCACCCCACGTCCCCACGCAAACGCGGCCCAGGCCGTGTCCCCACGCAAAGCGGGCCGTCCCCCGTCCCCACGTGAAGGGACCCGCGCCCCATGGACCCACGCAAACGCGGCCGGGCCGTGTCCCCGCGCCGCGTCCCCACGCGGGGCCGCGCGTGACCAGCCGCAGCTCCCTCCGCAGCGCGGACGCGCCCCCACACGTCCCCACGCGCGAGGCTCCCGCGGACCCACCTGGCGCGGCGTGCGGGGCCGCCGGGCGCGGGACGCGTCTCCCCGCGGGCGGCAGCGGCAGCGGCGGGGCCGTGCCCGCGCTTCCCGGGAGGGCGGGCGGGGGGCGGCGGCGCGGGGAGCGGGCGGGGCGGCTGCCGGGGGCCGGGCGGGGAGCGGGGACCGAGCGACCGCCCCGCACCGCCCGGCCCGGGACTCGTCCGTCCCTGCCCCGCCGCGGGTGCTCGGCTGCCGCGGCCGGGTGTCCCCGGGGTGCTCGGCCAGCCTGGGCTGGGTGTCCCTGGGGTGCTCGGCTAGCCTAGCCAGGTGTCTCCAGGGTGCTCAGCTAACCCTCCTGGGCTCCTCCCTGCTCCTCGGGGAGCTTGGCAGCCCCAGCTCAGTGCCCCCCAGGTGCTCGACTGCTCCAGCTGGGTGTCCCTGGGGTGCTTAGCTAACCACGCTGCATGCCCTCCAGCTCCTCAGGGTGCTGGGCCAGCCCCGCAGCATGCCCCCAGGGCGCTCACCCAACCCAGCCGGGTGCCCACATGCTCCCTGGGGTGCCCAGCTAACCGCACCACACCCCCAAGGCACCCGAGGGTGCTCTGCTCTACCAGCACCAGCACCCCCAGGGTGCTGGGCTCCCCTGGCCAGGTTGTCCCAGGGTGTTCGCCGAGCACCCACAGGGCAATGAAAGTGGGTGTCAGCCCGGCGCTTCCCGGCACGCACCGGTGCGAGGGCCATGCTACAGGCAGGGGAGGCTGCCTGGACTGATCCCAGAGGAACTGGAGTTCCCTGCCTGTCTCCAGGCCAGCAGGACTCCCGCTCCCTCTGGCCCAAGCCCACGTCCTCTTCTCAGGATGCTTTGGGGCTGAGCCCCTGCCAGGAGCAGGGGACAAGGGGGAACAGGACGCTGTTCTCCCCCCACCGCCCCAAAAAGCTCCTTGGGAGAGCTGGCTGCCTCTGCGCTCGGGGCTGCTGGGCGTCCAAGGGGTCAACGAGAGAAACCAGCTATCAAAGAGCAGGTCAGCGCTCCCAGGGAAACGCGTGGGAAGGAATGCACTTCTGCCTGTGAGGAAAGCGCGCTGGGATTCCCCTGGCACCGAGTCAGGGCCACGGCCGCCCTCCTGCCAAGCTTCCCCCAGCCCAGCCAGCTCCTGGGCACTGCCCTCGCCTCCGGGGAAGATGCTCAGCTCCGAGCAGGGAAAGGAGCTGGTCCTCACCTACATATCTGCAGGGATTTTGCCTGCATCTGCCGCAGGCGTTTGAGGAAGCCATTTAATAGCATTCCCTGCCCACGTAGTCATCAGCTTGGCAGGCGGGATGGGGCGAGGAAGAGAAGGGAAAAGCGCAGAGCTGTGCAGCAGCACGGTGCCAGAGGCAGTTTGCCCTCCTTGGCTGCACCGGGCTGGAAATCACCGCTGGTGCGAGCCCAAGGCAAACAGTCCCAGGAGCTCCGCTCCTGCGCATGTCAGCAGGGGCCCGGGGGCAGGGGAGAGCCCGTGCTGGGAGAAACCCCCCTCTCCCCAAGAGGAGAGGGGCAAAGCATGCAGTGGGTGGGCACCCCACATCCACAGACTGCACCCCCCCAAAGTTCAGGTGATGTATTTAGCACTCCCTGACACAGCCAGCCCCGGTGAGGTGCGGGGAGGGAGCACAAAGCCCTCCGCACCCAGGCAGATGGGTGGGGTAAGCAGGGGTGGCTGGGTGCCACAGGGGAGCCAAAGGGTGCAGCCCTGAGCTGTGCCCCTGACACAAGGCGACATGGGACAGCAGAGAGGAGGGTGCAAAGGACAGGGCGGGAGGGCACACATTCACCCTCACCCTGCGTGGCACACACGTTGGAGGGGGAAAGGGCAGGCTGGGCGATGCACCCGCCTTGGCTGGGGAGGCAGGATGCGACGCACTGAGGGAGGGCTTGGGCTCCGCAGAGACAGACCTGCTCACAGGAGTAAGCCAGGGACCAACAAAGGAGAGACGAGAGGCCAGACTGGGAAGCACCTGCTGTGCGGGCGAGCTCTGGCTGCAAGCCTTCACAGCCAGCTAGCGGGCAGTAACACCTTCCCCCAGCCCTCCTCCCAGAGCTGCAGCTGCTTTGCAGGGCAACAGAGCCGCAGCCATGCCCTGGAAGGGCTGGAGAAACAGTAGCTGGGGGAAAAGACGCTTCCCTCCCACCCTTTCTCCACATAGCCCCACTTTGTGGGTATCCCAGCACCGGGACACGCTGCCAGGCTTGGAAGCCAACACCTGCAGGGCTGCAGCACGGCTCCGGCATCGGTGCAGGGTGCGGGGTTGAGGGTGTGCGTGTTTCTGTACTCCTCCTCCACCCGCCAGGTCAGCAGCAGCTGCTGCGAAGGAAAGGAGCCCCAGAATCAGGCTAGTTACAAAAAAAACAAACCGGGCTTTTATTCTTCATGTGCTGCTCACAGTCACAGCTTGGAGACACTGCTCTTGCCAAAGTTATTATGAAACAAATCAAGTCCCAGACTCAGGCCTCGCTCCTCCCCACCCCCAAGAGAGTCAACATTGTACAAAACTCTTATTTACAGGGAAAACAGTCAGAAACGGTGAGTCCAAAAACCCCTCACGATTCAAAAGAAAACGTTCAAGACAAGCATGAGCTACGCTCTCCACACAGCCAGGCTTCCCACCGGCTGCTCCCAGGGCTGGCGGAAGCCCAGAGCTCATCACCTAAAGGAGCATGGCAATCCTGAGTCATGCTGCAGTTGTTTCCTTTACAAAAAAGCTGGGAAATTGCAAAACCCACTTGATCCTACAAAGGCTCAGCTGGATCTGACCTACAGGGCAGCACAAGACATCCTCAGACTCCCCCTTCCTAAAAGGGGGCCGAGGGTCCGCCTGCACCCTTCCTCGGGCACTTCCCAAGAGGGAAGTCAGACAGAACATCAGGAGCCTTCACATAAGCAGCGGGATGTGTTGGGAGACCTAATACCTGATACTGTATTTACTGGAGTCACGTTACTTTGAAACATAAACCGAGAGGAGCAAAACAATATTTAAAAAGGGGGAGAAAAAAAAAAAGCACACATTCCTCCTCCCAGCTGTGCTTGGAAGCGCATCCATAGGAGCCCAGCGAGAAGCTCTGCTCCCGCCAGCTGCCGCTCAGAAAGCATAGCGCGTGCGGATGTCTTCCAGCTTCTTGGACACCTCGGGTGGGGTCCGGTCCAGCTCTTCGGCCACATTCTTCTGTTTGTTAGGCTCCATGGAGTTGAACTGCTCACACAGGTCCCCATCGATCACATTCTGGAGGGGCAAGGAGGAGAGCACTGAATCGACACAACACAGAGGCACTGAACCCTGCCTAAATGGGGAAAAATGGCAACAGTTTGTTCCCAGGAGCTTCTTAATCCTGTCCTGGAAACAGGACCATGCTCGGTGACCTCATCTGCTGAATAGCAGCAGTTAGCATCAAATTAATTACTGGCCGGCTTGATTAATGAAGGAGAAACCCCAAAAGCCTGGGTGCAGCTGAAGAATCGCACAAGGGAAGGGAAGACGGATCCGACTCTGGTCCAAGCACTGTGCTGGGGAGGCTGGGGGAGGCGGCAGAGGATGACTGAAGGGCATTTCAGTCAGATGCGAGACATCTCTGAGACTGTGCGTGCTGCAAATCAGCCTCAAGCTCATCATGAGCAAGAACAACCTCTGCGCTTGGACAGCTTCAGCTGCTGGGACATTTTCCGGTACTACATACGTTACTCTGCTCCAGTACTCTGGACCTTTCTGGTCACAGCATTTAGCAGTCAACAGCTTCAGAGTTCCTCAAGAGCAGAAATAGGCAGGAACAGCCATTTCTGATGAGATTTCCCTTTGCAATGGTGGCAGGAAAAAATACACCCCCCTGGCAACACTCAGTTTGACCTAGTCACACAAACAGCTATGCAACGCTGCTGCTTCTCCCAACGGAAGAAGGAGATGCTGTGGCAAGCAAAGAAGCGCAGCAGCAGCACCTCTGGGTCTCAAGACCAACCCTCAGAAGGCTCATTACAAGGGTTAAGAAACCAAAACAGACACGGTATTAAGTGCTGCTCTCCTTACAGAGTGCTACTCAAGCACTACCTTCAGTTCCTGCCACAGTCACTACACCAGCTAAGGTGTGCATTGCCCACTGAACAGCAACCGTGACTCGCTTCTGCTGGGCCTCAAAGAAGTTCTGTGTCCCAGCGCAGGTCTCTGCACCCCTGTGAGCAGCTGAACCTAAATACTCAGCCCTACCTTCACCGGGAAGTAGTAGGAGCGGAAACTGAGATGGTCTCGTCCACAGAGAGGAGGGTGCTCAGACCGTAAGTGCATTTCCACATGCTGGAAGAAGTCGTGATCCTGGGGAGATTGAGAATCGGTAAGAGAACAGTTTGCTACACATCAGTGCCACCGGCAAGGCAAGATGACACCTGTCAGCCAGGCGCTCGCTCCTGCGCTGGCTGAAACACGGCCATCACCACGTTCTGCTAGCCCAGCACATGGCAGCCAAGGTCTGCTGACAGTCACCCCCTCACCGCTGCACCCTGGGAGCACCCACAGATTTAGAACAAAAGCTCTTGAGTTTTCACAGAACCAATGTAGAAGGAGTTAGCAAGTTCCTTCTCTCCCCCTTGGCACTGGAGCCTGTCCCACAGCCACAGGCTTTCCTGCAGCCCAGGTTTTCACGTGCTGCAGAGCCCCAGAGTTATCCTCAAGGGACGCAGCACATTAACAGACTGGCTGGGGATGAGTGCACAGAAAAGCGACAGTCCGCAGCATAACGATGGGGGGTTTGCTTACCTCGTGGGAAGTAAAAGGGACCAAGATCCCTATCCCCCCCGATAAGGTGGTATAGACAAGAGATTCAGAGCCTCCTGGGATCAGCGTGGTCTTCTGTAAGGAAAGCACTGTCTCTCCCACGTGGTAATTCATAATCACTTCAGCCTGAAAGTCAACCACAGAAGCATGGGTTTTTTCTTTAGCTTATATAAAAGCATCAAAAGGCTTCTGAGAGGAAAGAAGAATAGATTCGGCCACCTGCTAGTTCTGAAAGGCCTTTCTAAAGAGGAAGTGCCTTCCACCTGTGACCAGATGGCAAAACTCAGCATGCTGCTGAATTACCCCTCTTGAGCTGGACAAACGGATGCAAGTAATGAGGGAAAGCAGGAAAAGAAAATGAGCATGCTGCTTCAATCAAACATCGCTGAATAGGTATCGGCCGTGATTTCAGAAACTAAATTTGGCTCCCAGTGACAGTGAAAACCGATCACCCACAGCACTGTAGATGTGGAGGAGCAGAACTGCCAATACATCTGCTGGACAACACTGCAGAGGACTTCACAGAAAAGCAGCACGCTCTTTTCCCACAATAACCATGTCCCTCCCGTGAAGCATTACCTTCTGTGATGCTCCATTAAGAAGCCCCCTGTCCCAGAGAGCTTTGTTGCCTGTGGGATCCTCATCTACTTCATCATTGGTGTTGGGAGGCAATCTCACCTGCGTTGAAAGAGGAAGAAAGGGTCAACGAGCTGCGAGGAGCAGCACGTTATCTCTGGAGAATCCTCGGGGTCTTTGAAAGGCTGCTTTTGTGGACTCTACAAGAATCACTTTACACTTAGAGCAAAATCATCCATTTGCCCCTCCAACAAGGCCTTTAAATGACAACAGTGGTGTCAAGACTGATGGCCCATCACTCAAAAACACAGGCAGGACCTCATGGCTGGCCTGGCATTTGTAGATCACCCTGGGAGGTACGGTCAAAACAGTTTGAAGGTGGTTCCCGCTAAGGAAAGAGTTTGATGGATGTGGGGCAGAAAAAAAACCGAAGAGGATTGATTTGTGTGCATTGGCCAAATCCTGCAGGCACAGCGTCTGACACTTGCTGACCTCTGCACTCCAAAGCACCCGAGCACGCTTCAGAAGGAGATCAAAGCTCTGGCAGAAAGACCATCTATTCTCTCCTCCTCCCCTGCTGAAATCCAGCCAAGTGGGGAAGTGTCAGCACTGACAAAGCCAACTTTCAAGAGGAAGTGACAGAGAAAGCTAAATGCCAGTGATGAGGTTTAACCAGGAAAAGTAACAGCGATAACCCCAATGCGAGTTCTTGTGGGCCCTTTCACAGTTACAAGCTTTGTTTCAAGGCTTATTCACAGGAAGTTTTGGGGCAATTTCAACACAAATTATTGAACGCTTCAGAAATATGTTTTTTGGCCTGCTCATGCTTTAACTTGTTTGCTTTGACGAACTGATAAACTGCAGCCATTCGCTATGAAGACAGCTAGTCGCACCGTAAAAACAAGTGAATGGTACAGGGCGTTGCCTCCAGCAAAGCACAGATTCTCATTCTTTTAAGATAAATCATGGATGGTTTAAGTAAAAATATGTCGTGTCCAAAAAGCCCCAACTTCTGAGGCACACTCACCACGCAGATGTTGCCAAACTTGTCTGCTCCAGCCACAGTGTCATAATCCAGGAGAGTTGCTGTAGTGACCCACCGGGGATAAGTGTCATCAGCAAAGATGATGAGCTGGTTTTCATTCCTTTTGTAGCGCACCCAGATGAAACTCTCCTGAACGTCCGAAACAATCACTCTGTGCCCAATGGTTTGGATCCCGCAGATGTAGTTGGCAATGTGCTTTTGGGAGAGAAAGGATAAAACTCTGAGTGCTTCAAAGAGGGAAAGCAGAACCCATTAACTCTACCTTACTCCAAGTGAAACACTATTTCCCCCTGTGAACTGTGGCTCACTCCCCATTTCCCATCATTCCCTCCAAAACTACCTCTTCATTTCTGGCATGCTACAGCCCCAATCTAAATACACTGTCAATACAGGGCTTTGCAACATAACACCCATCACGCATCGTTCTCAGCTTGCTGAGCATGAGTAACGTCCAGAGAACAAGCACTGCCGGTGAGCCTACGAACTGAGACAGCAGGGACTGCTTCAGTGTCCCCTCACTACTGTGGACCTGAAAGACCCAAGAACGAAAGCTTCAATTTTTCATGCGAGTCATATTTTAGGAGGGGGGGCAGGGGGGAGAAACCAAAACAAAAAGCACCCAACACACACACACAAATGTTCTCCTACAAGTTCCCAGTCTGCCTGTGAGCTTGCTGGAGTTCCTCTTTGCAGTAATGAGCAACTGGCAGAGTTTCTGCAGTTTGCATGAGAGAGGGAGGAGCAGGCAATTAAGAGTTAGAAAACCATGCTCTGCAATTTCTTTTCCTAAAGTACCAGAGATGCTGAGCAAGAAGGATCATCTACTTCAAGGAGAAAATCCCCTTTTCAAGATTCTGGGAATCTGAAGAGGTGCTGTCCCCAGCCTGCTGCTCACTTAACCTTAAGCAACATTTCCAGCAGTTGTTTTGTATCTGGGTAAGACCTCTAACATTTGCAGCAGATGGCCAAAGGCACAGTCTGTGTAGGAGTTTCACAAGCCTGTACATGTTCATTAACAGCCGGCATTGAGCTGGCACAAAAAGGAACCTGCAACTTCTGAATGGCGATGGGAAAGAGATGTGCTACCCCTCTGCACCCCGAGCTGCTCTGAACGCACACTCCCAGCACACACCAACAAGGCACAGACACAGCTCTGAAGTCCAAGTGCACAGACACACTTGGGCTGGAGTAGCAGCTAAACTCCTTGTTTAACTCCTGCTGCAAAACATCACTCACTCCAAGCGAACAGCAAGAACAAGCAGCCAGTACCTTATTCTCACATTTCCGAAGCAGTTTCTTCTTGCCCAGGTCATATACACGCAAGAGCTTTCCAACGCCAATTAAGACTCTACCTTGGAATGGAGCAATGGCTGCAGGAACCTCCTCCACAGGGGTCTAGAGAGGGAAAAGGAAGCCTGTGAGACCCCCATTAACAGAGCTAACGTTACACCAAGCTTCAGAACAGATTCAGCTAATGGTTCAGTTGAAACTTGTAGGCTTGTGCCAAGGCTTTCAATATAAAAGGCTAATCACAATCTTTTTCTACAGGAGGGGGAAAAGGTCGGTCCTCTGTAGGCCTTTCGACAGCAGCACACACCACACGCAGTGCTAACAGAGCTCTGGGTACTACACAGATGACACACTGCTGGCAGGGCACCTCATCAGAAGTGTAGGACTGCTAAGAACCCCACACTGGGCAGGCAGCAAAAGACAACCAGGATCTTGTTGCCTCAGTTCTTAGTTTTGATTTATACCCAACAGAAAGACCTTACACTTTGCCTAAATCCATCCAGATTGTCTGTTTTTAAAACAAAGGCATGAATCATGAATTCAGTCACCTGCCACAGATGCTCTGAAGCTAGCGTTAAATCTGAACAATTACAGTGTGCCCACAATTGCAGGAACTCAGGGCTGAAAAATCTCCCACCACTAATCAATCCAAAAGGATCAGCCACAGCAGAGAATGGGAACACACAGAAAGCTTTCAGTTAGTGTTCCCGGCTTGGTTGCACTGGCTAAGAGAAGTTCATCTTCAGCTCTGTCAACTTCCACGTGGGTGTTCAGTGGCACCAGAAAATGGCCCTGGTCCAGGGCAGAACCCACTCACTGCATCAGGACCGTAGGAAGCGAATAAGCCACAACATTCCTTTCCACGTGCTCATCTGCTCAAATCTCAGCCATGCTGGAAGCACGTGGGAAGGAGAACAGAATTTTGTTTTAACAGAGTTCTGCTGAAACCCTCGCTAAAGCCCCAGAGACCTGTCAAGCAAGTTGGTCACTAGGCGACTAATCATTTCTACTCGCAACCAAAACGACATCAGAGGAAAGATGACAGCTCACACCAGCTTCATGTGGCCAGCCAAGGACTGAGAGCCTTAGCACCAGGGCTCAAGTGACCCAAGCATGAATTCACTTTGTAAACAAGTGCTCAGAGCAGCTCTCTGAGCTCATATTCCAAAAAGGAAACAGAGCTGTTTCTGTCCCCTCCCTAACAAGGCCATAAAAAAAACCCCGCTCCTTTTGATTTACCAGTTAGATGGTTAAGACCATAGCTGAGGCAAAGGACTGGGACACAGATCTCTCAGGAGATCAGTGTTCAGTTCTCGGCTCTGCAAAAGACGTCCCAAATGACTTTGGAGGAGGCAGCTTATATTCTCTGAGGCTGCTTCCAGCGTGTAACATCAGCATGATGATCTTGCTCAAGATTCACTGAACACTGCAGTATCACTACAGCATTCAGGGTGAAGTAACAGCTATTCCGACCCTCTGCCTGTAAAGGACTGAGTCACCCAAACAGACCTTTTCATCCCTCTCACCTTGTGCAGAAACTCCAGCTTCTCACCACTATTCACCAGTTTGTACGTGTAGACAAATCCCCCGGCAACCGAGCGTGGGTTCAGAATCAGGTCCTTGGCGACTCCCACGAGCACGTACCACTCATCACCAGTGTTGGAGAACCGGCACACAGCCACGCTGGGGATGACAAGACATGCCAGGAGATCAGCGTGATCACGACACAAACGAACACACAGCACAACTTTTGCACCTAGCCAGGCAGAGACTTGGGAGCCCAGCCTTCCAGCTTTGACATTTCATTTTCAAAGGTCATTTTTCCTCCCTGCAGAAATGAAAACCATGAATTTCTCCATCCTTCCACACTCCCCATAAACAAAAACAAAACAAAAAGTGCTCTAGCTGTCACATATTCCCCCAAAAGCATTACTTTTATGCTTTCACAGGTTGGACGCTGCCTAGCAAGGCGCAAAGCTCCACTGGAAGCTGTTTTTCAAAGGCTCTTCCAATTTGGACATCGTACATCTAGCTTTCCTCATCTTCCAGTGTTATTTCCTGCCCTAGCTCAAGCAGGTTGGCAATCCTGGACAAAACAGAACCGAGTCAGCCTTTTGGACTAGCATGACCTAACTCCACTTCACCTGCTGAAGCACACGCTATTCTTCATGGTTATTGTGTTGGTCTTCCCCTCCAGTCCCTCTAACACTTCCTTTCCATTTATGCTCAGTTTATCTGGATGAGAAGGGGAAGTGAGAGATAGCAGCACATTCTCGTTCCCGGCTCTCTTATCTGTCATTTACATCCTCGTGTTGTTCTTTAAACACTGGGGTCCATCAAACACATGTGGAGCATCAGCTCTTAGTGGCACATGCAGACAGATCAGGGTGGGAAGGGAAGGAAAGGCAAGACAAAAAGATTTAAGGATGCGGCAATCACTTCTGGAATTTCAAGCCAGTCTCTTGATAACATGCTGCATCTGGATTTCAACTCCATAACAGCTGAGCAAAAGAAGGAAAATAACACATAAGACTCATCACAAGAGGAGATTCTTCTTACCTGAAGGCAGCTTCGTTCTGCTCTAGCTGGACCAGATCTAACGTATTGCCCTGGATGGGGTTCATCACCCTGATAACAGAGGCCCACTGTCCATTCCCTGCCTTGGGAGCACCGAAAATGGACTCGGGAAGATTCTCGTTCAGAAAGGCTGCAGCCATCTCTGCAGCCAACTCCCTCTCATCTTCACCCGCAGCCTCCACCATTTCCTATGGCACGTTAAAGGACAGGAGAAGAGAACAGCTCAGTGGATTTCCTTCCCAGACATGATGTTCTGCACAGAATACAGCCCCCGCACCTTCCCTTAAGTCCAGGTATTCCAGGTACCGCCTGTGAAGTCATAAAACCAAATCCTAAAGCTTCCACTCGTCCCGAGCTGATTGCCAAGGGAGTATCTGCAGCTCAGAGCACAACAGTGTCAGCTCTGCCCTGCCCAAGGGGCAGCTGTCTGGGGAGCTATTTCTCCAAATCAGCAATTCTGAGAAGAAAATAACCCACTGAAATCCAAACATTATCAGTCACAGAAAACCCAGAGAATGGTCTTACACAAGCAGGATTTTCCTCCAATATGTGGTTCTCAAACCCTGCCATAACAACAGACAAAGAAAGGAGCACTGGGAGGAGTGTGTTCTGCTGAAATTTGTGTTTCGAGGCAGATTCACTCCTTTCAGCCCATTTTCACACACGGCACAAAAACTTGCAGGCAACAACAGCTGGGAACTAGTGAGGCGGGAGCTGCAGAAGTCACCTCTAGGGAACGGATGCGTGTACCTGTCCCCACACCAAATACCTCGGCCATTTGCTGCTTCCTCTGTGCCTTGGTGGCCTCAGTGTAAGCATTGTGGTCTGTCTCAATGATGATCAGGTTGTTGCTCTCTGGGTGAATGACAAATTTTCGGGGTGTGTACTGCAACGGGAAGGCAACTTGGTTGAAGACTGCCCCCAGTTTCTCCAGTGCCAAAATCCTGGAGGACAGAGACGTGATGTGTGTTAAACAAGGTCTGAAAGCAACTGTCCAAGAGAACACCACTGGAGTTGAGCTTTACGTCTGTGAAACTGGATAGTGCTGGAGACAAGCAGCACCTTTCCTGGGCCAGACAGCAGAGGAGGGCAAAACTAACATCCTAAATGGAGCCTACGCTGGGGGAGAGGTGTGCTCTGCAGCACGGGGTCCTTGATTTGAGGGCTCTCACGGTCCCAGGGTGCGTTGAGTGCCTGTGCCTTTTGGACAGGCTTCTGCAGCGCTCAAGCAAGTTTATCCCAAGGGGAACAAAGAGCACACAGAAGAGGGAAAGTGCACGTTTAGGGAACACATCATCTGAATCTAAACGTGACAGAGACTTTGACACGTAATTAAATGCTCCTCAGAGGCACTTTAGTTAAAAGAGTATGAAAAATGCAATGCCAAGTCTTTCTTCCTGTGACTTGCCAGCTGAAATGCCAGTTCTTCTGGCATTTGGTGACTAAAAACCACAAGTCTCTCCAGAAAGAATGACTCCTTTAAAAGCAATGAATGCTGTAATATTTCAATGAGGACAGATATGAAAAAAGCGCCTGTTCAAGTGCATAAAGCAGAGGTCCCGTTTTGTGTTCCCCTATTATTTTCATTTATCTTTTTAATATCTAAGCTGAACTTTAAAAAGGCAAATACATCCATCATGCTTCTGATTTCTTACATCACGTGGCTTATTTTCTGCAAAGTAGCCAATTCAGATCACAAACTATGAGATCCCAAGACACAACAGGTTTGTGTTCATTAAAAGCTTCCTTCCACTCTAAGGATCAGAGAATTTAAGGATAACTTAAATGAACATTTGTTATTTAATAAATAAAGCTGGAAAATACACATAAGAGAAGTGCACCCTCTTTCTTTTTGACAGCACGACTATCCTTGTATTCCATTCGTTTTCTGAAATCCATCCAAGTGTTCCTATCAAATCATTATCCATAATCAAATACCCTCAAAAACCTCTTAATTCTTAAGGAAAGTCACTTCAGCTCTTTCCTTTTGAATGTCTAACGAGACTTCACCACCCCTTCCCTCAGCCCAGCATCCTGGCCCAGGAGTACTCATGTCTGACATCAGTTCTTACCTCAGTGTGTTTGTGGAGATGGCTACAATGCCCTCTGGGCACTGCTCAGATGCAAAACCAGATGCAAACTCCAGCGTCTCATAAGACAGAGGAGTCAGGTGGAAGCGTGACTGATAGGAATAACTGAGCCAGGAACGACTTGACATGGCCAGCACCTGGGAAAGACAGACAACAGATTTATTTATTAGGTCTGGCGATGGAGGCAAGCTCACTCCTTGCAATATGAATGGATGTACAGGGCTGGACTCTTACCCACCAGAACAACTGAATTCTCTACCCAGTTCAGAGCATACCTTCAGAGATACTGCTTGCTTTCAAGAGACAGTTTTATCTGGAAGTTGCATATGGCACGAAGAGGAACTTTAAAGCACAATCAAGACAATGAATACTGAAACTGAGGTGCAATAAGAACTGTCATCTATAAGATCAACAAATACTTTCACATACCTTTTTCCTTTTTAAACAATAATGGGAACAGGTCTTTTAAAATAAATATTTACTGCTTTGTCACAGTCAAATGCTGTAGCACTCTAAGTGAAATGTACTTAAAACAATCAGTTTCAATCAAGTTAAGGGAACCAAAGGAAGCAGATGGACTTCTAAACTCTTGAGCTTTATACATTTGGTTATATCAATTTCAGTGCAACCTTATTTTCTGCCTGAGCAGCAAAAGTTGGAATTACATTGAGACACTCACAGGCTACTCAAAGCCCATCACTGACTGGCCAGAAGCAGTATGTTTTTTCTCCCCATATTGTGAGACAAGGAACCCAGACTGGTCTCAAAGTAGAAAAGCACTCAGCTATTCTACAGGCATTCTCTGCTTGAGGTGCAAAGCACCTCATCTCCAAGTTGGCAGCAGCAAGTTGAAAAGATTCACCCAGCATACCATAATGTTAGAGCTCAGACTGCCAGATCCAGCCCCCTACGCTGACCGGCAATATTTCTCAACTCTGAAGGTGTCATCCAAAAATGAGTCAAGCAGGGGGTGGCTGATCTCCCCAGTGCCACATCAGAGGGGCTGGAAATGGCACTTCTGATGAAACACATTCTTCCTTCTATGCCAAATCCTGCAAATATTTTCCTTGAACCATGCATGGCAGCTGTCCAGCCCCTGGCTGAGCCATTCCCAACAGGCACAGGAAACGACCATCCACTGCATCAAGCAGTCAAGGGGCAATAAGGTTTCTGCCCGGGGCTCTTCCCATCCCTGTGCACTAAGGCAAGCAAGATGAGATTTTTTCCGTGTCTCTAAGCCCAAGAATCTGCTCAGAGTTTTCCAGACACAATACAAACACAGCCTATGGGTCAGATGAGTCCCAATTCAAAGAAGGCAGGGCAACAGTACACATTACTTCCTAAGAAGTAAGGGGAATACCAACAAGAACAAGGCTGTTTGTGAAAGAGCAAGCTGTGAGAGAGGCAGCTCCATACTGAAGTCATTCTACTTCCCACCCTTACCCAGAGGGTCCTGCTGTGCTGCAAGGATGCTTCCCCACCCCGCCCACCAATAAGGAAAACAGGGATGCTGTCTCTGGGGACTGGATCTGCAGTCCTCAGAGCTCGCCTCACTTACCGCCTCTTGGCCTTGCATTCGGACTCGGAACAGTTTCACAGGCCGTGAGCCAAGGTATCTGGTCCTGGTATCGGAAAGATCACCCGTAACAGGATCCAGGACAGTTCGCAGCAGCACACCGTTCTTGACATTAGCAAGCCAAAAAGTTACATCAACATTACAGATAAAAAATAACTAGCTACAGCCATTATTCAAAACAGAGCGGCAATTTCTGAAGAATTAGGTGTTTGTTTTCCTAGCTTCCAATAAAACTCCCTTCTACAGCCATGCTGTATCTAAATTGGCTCTTAATATTAAAAACCATAGCTCCTGCGGGGCAGAAAGGAATTACTGTGAAACAAACCAACCAGCCTCCCCCAAAATAAATAAAAAAGCCAAAAAACAGAGCGAGAAGTTTGGTACATCACATAAGCCATGAAAAACCTGAGGGCTGATCCCAGATCCTAATCCCTCCTGGTACAAAGCATTTACCCAAAACCTCGTGCTGCTTAAAAAGAACTTGCATTCTGACATCAAACTCAAGGCATGTGAAAGAACCTAGACTGCTCAGATTATTTTTACCACATGTTGAACTGTCAAAACAACATTTTTTGGTCAAAGATCACAGAGTCAGTACTGGATGCAACAAAAAACTGTGCAACAGCAGAGTTATTAGAGCAGAGCCTGTGATTGTGGGCAGTTACTTCTTTGATACTTTGCCCTACAGGGATTTTTTAAAGAACTGCCCAACAACATTTCACCCAGAATTTTTTTTTTTTTTTTTTTTTTTTTTTAATGTGCCTGCTTTCTGGAAGGGGAAAAGCACAATTTGTCCTACATGAAGTTTGGGACAATATGTTGTCTTTTGACTAGTCTCAAGTCTAGGAATGTATAGGAAAACTTGCACCTCTACTAAGTCACGTGGTGAATTCTCCAGTCACGGTTGTTAAGCGTGTTGTAACAAAAAGAGGGAAGAGTCAGGCTCTGTGTTGTTGCGCTGCACAAGGTTAATTTAGCAATGTATCTTTCAAGTGAAGGCGCACCAAGACATGCCTGTCAGAACCATCTCACCTGCAGTCCGATGTTTAGGTACAGAAAGCCAATGGAGCCCCTCTCTCCCAGCTCATCCTGCTTCTCTGTGCCACCCATCTCCACGATGCACAGCGACTCGGGCTGCGCAGGAAGCGCCTGCATACTCAGTGGCTGTAAGCAATCCTGTGGGAGACAAAAAAAAGAGGTGACCACACCAGTCAGCAAGGCTTGGCATGGCAAGAGGGGATTCAAGCTCCATCTAAGGAGCTTAGAGATGTCCTTTTAAATCTCCATAAAGAGGTATTCAGCACAGAAAAGAAGAAAAAAGTCACAACAGACACTGGCTCTGGGGATTTTGGCAAGCAGGAGTGGTAGCAGCCCTGGGGTTTGGAAAAGATAAACTGGATCCTTCTGAACTGTTCTAGCACAGTTTGCAGTTATTTAGCATGGAGAGACCTGAGCAAAGTTTATGTTATTTCAGTCATCCTTTGAACACTCATCTGCTGCAGGTAGAGGAATAACAGTGCTGTTTTGCCGCTGACCTGCTTGCAGAATGAATCTGCTTTTGCTACAGGTAGCAAAAAGGAGACAGGGAAAAAAAAGAAAAAGAAATGCTTTCACAGCTCATCAGCTGAACCTCGAGGCATGGGTGAGACTGGATCAAACAAGGGAACCTGTCACAGGTTAGGATCAAGGGCCATGCTTCCTCCCAAGTAGCAGAGAGAAGCCACGCAAGCTCTTCCTTCCTGGTCATCCACATGAATGTGGAAAGACAGCTTGGATGGAAACAGCACACCTCTGGAGTACCCTTCTGCACATTTCAAGCCAATGGAAGAGGCAGAAACAGCACGGCTACTTACCGAAGGGTCAAGGGAAATAATTCTGACAGTGTTGTCCACCAGCCCAACAGCAAGGAACCGGGAGCGCTGCTCCCCAGGGGGAACATTGGCCAAGCTCATGCAAACGACGTCAGCTGACATCTCCTTTCTCTCCGTGTATTCATTCAGCTGTCCTGACTGAGACAGAAAAACGCAGGAGACTTATTAAGTAGCCAATGGGGCAAACCTGCAAACTGTCTCTCTGCACCTTCTCACTTTTTTTTTTTTTATTTCTTTAAAGACGGTGCTTTAGATCTTTTGTATTTTTTAAAGCATTTCTTTACAGCCTTATTTCAGTTAAAATTGGAAGAACTGGAATAGCAATAGGATAAGTACACAATTCTCAGCCTCCATTATGAACTTTAGAGACATGAAATAGCCATTAAATCATCTCAGACAGACACAGCTCAGATATGCGAGGCTTTGATCTATCTTTTCTAGAAAGATGCTTCACTACAGAATCCTTTTCTGCAGGTCTGATCAAGGATCAATCCGTGTCATGGCCCCATACTCTGCCTTGCTCTTCCAAACTCATTCATAACATTAACACACGTACCGGGTCCATCTCAAAGTAAACCAGTTCTCCTCCAGTCAGTGCTATCACTACTTGTCTCTGGTTCACAGCACATTTTACAATTGTTTTCTTCCCTGGTGTCTTCCATTCATTTACTCTCTTATCTGCTCGGATGTGCCGGATCCCATCTGGATAAACCTGAAGGGAAAAAAACGTCACATCAATTCTGTATTTACCATCCCTTCACAACTCCCATCCCACTGGCGATTCTGATACAGAAAAAGCCAAAGCAGAGAGTGGCAGATGTAAGCAGACATGTCAGAAGCAGCTTTCCATTACCTGTACCAAAGCATCATCACCCAGAAGAGAGCAGGACAAGGTGGGTGTAGTACCCAGGAATCCAGAGTCAGTCACTTCTTCTACAGTCTCTCCAATAGACAGCACCAGTGTGGCATTTACGAAGGACACAATGATATAGGCATCAAATTCATCTGGTCAAGGGAGACAGGGAAAAATTGGTGCTGATTAAATAAATGCAAGGCTTCCCAACAAAGTTAGCAGTCTGACAGCTGTCTAGTGGTTACTCTTCAGCAGAATTCCTGTGATAATTACATCTGCTGGCAGTATTGTGCAAGTTCGTTCTAGGACACACTGTCCAAAAGCCAGCCACTCCTAGACTCCAAACAATGGAAGATTGAGCCAGGGATCAAATGATGATCCAGATACAGAGTCAATTCACGATAGTCTGGATTCTGGCAAGCAAGACTCCTGCCTACTTTTTTCAAAGACAGCACAAGGTCTAGGAGCCTTTCAGACACTTGCCCCACCTCACATGAGGAGCTGAACCCAGATTTAACACCCCATGAAGTCAAACGAAATAATCTGAACACATGGAACCCATCTGCAGAAACCACACCACAGATGCTGCAAACCGGAGGTCACAGGACCACATCTCTATCTCATATCCACATAATAAAAGGCTGCAGAGAACGATTAGGGTGCGTTGCAGCAGAGGAACTCGGAGTTAGCCTGCTCTACCCTCAGCCATAAGCTCAGCTAGCTCACATTGACATAGCCACCCGTACAGTCTCCTGGGATGAGAAACACTGAACTTTACTTCTACTGGAATAAGTGAATCTATTGCAACTATTATCTCCAGTACTGGCTTCTCCAAAGGGGGAAGTGGAAGAGGTAAGCTCATCAAAATAGTCTTTAGAACTCATTTGGAAATAGGGAAACTTTGTAGGAAACAAGGATAGTAGGACTGGGTAAAGGGAACGCCCCGGTTTACCGCTGTTCATTTTCATTCTGCAGAAAGTGATAGGCATTAAAGAGGGGGACAGCAGAGTCTCATTAAAACAGAGTAACAGCAGCAACAGAAACAATGAAGTCTGTTGGGAAATGGAGCCAGGCGCCTCAGCAGAGAAATAAGATTGCCTCAGAGAAGTAACTCAATTTCTGCTGCTCATGTCATGCAAGTGCTATTTCTTAAAAAGGAGAAATTCCCCATTTTAACCCAACTCAACCCAAAGCTCAGGCTTATGCACCACAGCACAAGACAATTATCAGAGGTGAGGGTGTAAGAGCTGTCACCGTTTTGGCCCTTGAGCAGAGTTTCTCCATAATTTGCAAATGTGAGAGATATGGAGAAGTGGCTAATGACTCTCCAAGTAGAGAAAGAAAACAGAGAACTCTCACTAGGATGAATACAGGATGCCAGCAAATACCATGCAACAGCTTAAAGAAAGTGAACCAGGTTAACCGAAACAAATGCTTCAGGAACTGATCCTTTTCTTATCCACCCTGTTTAGAGGGAGGCATTGCCAAACCTGCTGCGTCACGTTTATAACAGAAAGTTCTTACATACAGCTGAAAATATGCAAGTGAAAAAACCCAGCATTTTTCTCTCCAACATCTGGTATACAGACCACAGCTCTGATCAAACTGAAGATCTTTGTATAATTAAAGCAATTCCAACAGTGGTCTGTGGCATAAACTCCATCATTAAGCGGTCACAGCCTATAACCTCCAACATGTTCCTGAACCCCACAAACAGGAGCGGGTCCACGTGGGGAAATGAGAAAACAACTGAACCTGCACACAGAAACCGATTAGTAACGCCAACTATTTAAGCACTTGGCTTAACAGAATTTCTCTAACATTAACAGCAGATGGTTAAGAGTTCAGTAAGATGTACACCACTATACACCGGTTATTTCTACACTAAATAGCAGCTTCTCCTACAAACTTGCACGATTTTTTCAACGTCAAAAGTCTACAAAAATTCCTCAATCACTTTCAACAGAGTTCTTAGCGGTTCGCAGGCTAAACATTTAATTCATAACTATCCTGTAGACAGGATGTTCTAAAAATTCTATTTTGGAGACCATCGTTGCTTTCCAAACTTCTTGAGAGCTGCTGCTTTCCTCCCTGGGGGCTGTCATTCTCATGATAAACCACCATGTCCCAGCTGGAGGCTTAACCATGTGATTTGGAGCAGGACAAAGAACTCCCATTTGAAAGCAAAACAGATTCCCTTAGTCCTACTCTAAATGAAAACTCATTCCTACCTCTTAATACTTTTTAGCTCTTTCTTTTCACTGGCTTACAGTTATATTAGAGCGTGCCTTTAAGTCTGTGTCAATAGTAGCGACAAGTGCGCTTTTGCTTGAAGTCCAGTAGTGTTGCTTAATGCCTCTCTGCTGGAGCTTTTGAAATAAAGGGTTTGAATTACCAGAATGAAATCAGTGAATAAGATGCATTCACCTAGAATCAAACAATACAATTTTGGTTTAGAAAATATAGCAGCCCAGCTGAAATTAAGAGGACTAAATCCCCGAGGCACACTGAGAAGTATTCTCAGTTAGAAAAAGAAGAGATCTATAGATTTTAATATGAAAAGATATCTACTCAGCTCTGCACAATCCCAAGCATAACATCAGGCTGCCCAGAGTTTTGAACAGACATTATTTTGTATGCAGATGCAAGGCTTTAGAGATGCTTATTACTGTTCTAATTGCTCCAGTTAGCTCCTTTCAGCAAGTAATAGAGACATTTTAATGACTCTGAAGAACCACAGCTGGACTCACTCTCCTGTGCCTTCATTACAAGTTTTCTGCAGCTTCATGCACACGTCACGACCAGTTATGAAAACACTACATTTCAGCCCACGAACTCTATACTACTGTCCTTTTCATTATTTGTCACAGATTCAGTTTGAGTTAGTCCATGAGAATTCCACTCCTATATGTCAGTCCACGTCTGAGATGGTTTTTTCACACTCTGCAGCATCTGAATTTGCACCGATACAAACGCAGTCACCACTAGCTCAGAGGCGTTCAGTGAACAAAGTGACGAGTAGCGACAAAATTCAGAATTATTCTCACTTAAACGGTACTGATGGGATGACAGCACATTTCCCTGGGCTTCTGTTTACTACTGCATGGAGACTCCACAGCTGTGACTCACTGCACATTGCTCTTCATGCAAGAGTGCCGGGTAGGGAATGCAGACTCATGTCTATCTCCACAGCAAAGCACGCAGCCATCTAGCTCCCCAGACCTCTATATTTAACTGCAAGAGAGGGTTTGGTCCAAATCCCATCCACTCCTGTCTGATGGGCAGACACATCCCATAACCACAGGGCATTCCCATGCCAGCAATACCTACAAGTGCTTCAAGCACACTCCATTTTCTCTTGGAGGCCTGTACAAAGCAGCTGGGAGCCAATCCTCAGTCTAGAAGGGAGCTGAAAACACCCCTGAAATGCACACTTCTGATTTCAGCAAGAACTGACCGTTCTGCAGATGCGCAGTTGATTATTTTGTTCCCCAAAGACTGTAGGATGGGAGTTGCCTTCTACTCCTCAGCTACTGAACTACAAAGGCAACAATCTCCAACTACACAACAGCTTCTGGAATTCATTTACTGAAAAGCTTAGCACAAAAGTAGCCCCATGATTTTGGGATTCGCTGCGGTTAACCTGTGGGACAGTACAGTAGCCCCTAGCAGTAGGTACACACCTGTGGTGATCAGCACCTCCACCACCAGTCACCTGTGGAAGAAAAAAAGAGGCTTGGTATTGGTAGTGTGTATCACCACGTACCAGCCAAGGTTAGTATTTGCTTTGAAAGCCGCAAACCTGTACGTGTTTTACAGAGGCCTTGCAGCACGCGCACACTGGGGCATCAAGGCAGAGCCAGGCGGCCCGACACTGCAAACTGAACACTCAAAAAAAACCTTGGGCAGTTTCAAGATTAGATACATGTTTGAAAAGGTTCTGCAGTCTTCCTGATTAAAACCCACTAAAACCATTTCTGAATTCAAAGAGTGGTAACTTGGGGATCAGTTTCATATAAGGTTTAACTGTATTCAAAAAGTAACACGGTTCACAATAGCTACGGATTCCAGCCTGTCTGAAATAGAGATCTTCAGGCTGGAACCTGGAGAATTTGGAAGAAGGAAAAAAAGAGGCAGTGAGACTGGTCTGTTTCATGTAGGTTAGCAATGGTCCTCCATCTCCTGAAAAGTCAAAGTCACCGTCTGGAACCCCAAGAAAAAAGGTTTTAAAACTGCAAGGTGATGTCAGAAGCCTCCACCTCTCAGAGGGAGTAAATGTTACCGACTCCTTTTCCGGAATGCAGGGGCAAAGGTTCATCTCTAACAAACTGGAATGCCTCTTTAAAGAAAAGCACATATTTTTGATATGAACTGTAGAAATAGTTTCCTTCTGACCCTTTTATTTCTGGGGAGCAGGAAGGCACTTCTTTCTCAAAGCTCCTTCTGTGCTGCTTAGGCAGTACATGAGCCTCAGAACACAGGCACAGGAATTGATGGCAGGTCTCAGATGGCAAGGCAAATCCCACAGCAAGGTTTGAAATTCCCACAGGGTTACTGGCTCCCTGGAAGACACACTACTCTGCTTAAAAACAAGATACCATGTCACCACAGCAGGCTAAGGTCTCTACTGCAACAATCTGGCATTTCTATGTCCAGTGCATAAACCCACAGTAAGTCTTTGCGAGATTTATACAAAGCACTGCCTCAGAAATAATCACAGACACTGTCCATAGCCAGAACAGATTCATTTCAGGATTTTTACATGTTTCTGAAGAACCCTGTCTGATGTCACCCTGAAGAAAAAGGCAGGACATTTCCTCTTTACTTTAGCAAGGCAAACCCATTATTTCGCATCAGGGAAAAAAAAAAAACCAAACCCAAGCCCACAATCCAGTACGTTCTGCCAACTTCAAATCTTGACCTTCCTGGAATCAGCAGCGTCCTATATACTGCTGGGTTTTTGAATAGGAGTGTGTCCTAGCCCAAATAGACTGTTTTCTTTGCAGATATGCATAGAGGGAAGTAATAAAATATAGACACTGTTGCTGATTTATCTGCTTTGTTCACTAATTTGTATCCCACTCTCTCACAAAGAGCTGATTACTGTAGTTGTCAACACGCACATAAAGAATAGCGAATATGCTCCAACAAAAGGCATAATCGTTGCCTGCTGATGTCGGAGCAAGAACTTACGGGAAGTGGGAAAGGATGAGAAGTTCAGCAGCTTCAGGCTGCAAACGTACAGCTGATGCAGCATATTGGGTGATGGATGCAGCTGCAGGCAGGTGCTGCTTTGACAAAGGGAAACGTGACAATTCTAGGGGACCAAAGGGTGGCTTCTAAGTACAAACAGGTGGCTGCCAATTCAATACCTAACTTTTGGGGACAGCACACAACCATCATGCAGCACCTCTCCTATCTCCTTGGACAGAAAAAGAAAAAACCAACAAACAAAATACATCAAAACATATTATCACTTCCCTGTGCTTTAGGAAAATACTGCATACCTTCAACATGTCTCCTCACGGTCCATACAGCATTGGGGTTACCAGGCAGCTCTGAGACGGCCATTTCAGATACCTAAGAGTAAACAGGAAGAAGGTTCTTTTGCAAACAGATGTTTAGACTTAGTACAGCAAGTCACCAAACCGTCAGCAGTTTTTAAAGCTTTCCCGTAACTCGGCAGGAAAGCTAGTAATTCCCAATCTTGATGCTCTCTCCCCATGCCAGATGTGCTGCAGGGTAGACTGCATTCAGCAATGATATGGCAACAGTAGAGCTCTGGATGATTAGCTTTAAAACAAGATCACCAGCCCCCAGAAAAGAGAACAGCAGCAGCTGGCAGAGACACTGGCAATGTTCCAACTCAATACACTCAAGTATTAGAAGAGACAAAATGCAGGTGGTTGGAGTTGACTAACAAAAAGTGTTTGAGACAGTAAGAGTAAGCGGCACAACCCTTCTATTTCCAAGAAGTAAGCCTGAGGAAGTCGCTCTCCCAACTATGGCAAGAGGAGAATCCATTTCAGCACACCTTAGTTCAAGGACTGTCTCCCACTGTCCCTGCCTCTCAAGCTGTTTTTCTACAGTGCTGGAAGTCTTACCTCAAGTCCATGTCTCAGAACCCTCAGAGACGACCGGGGCCCCCGACCACAAGCCACATACAACTGGGGTGTGTCTTCATTGGCCAAATCCGCTATCTGCATGGAGAAACAGCATCAAACAATACCCACAGGAACAGAAAATAAAACTAAGCTATATATGCCACGCTACTGCTTTAAGAATGGTTTTTTTTTTTTTTTTTGAACACTGAAAACAGTGAAGAGTCATGAAATAATGTCAAGTTTTAACCAAACTCTGCAGAGCAGAGAGCTGGTCTGATGGTCAACAGAGGAGCAGCACAGGTCTGCTGGCTGACACCCTGCATCCAGATACATATTTATCACCACAGGAATCGAAGGCTGCCAGGCTGGGTACCAGTCTTAGGCAGCTGAGAATTTAGCAGACTTGCTTTTCTATCAGCATTTAGTAGAGAGCAGTATTTCTGGAAACCTTTGGATAATGTAGCTTTGGTGACCCTGCTTACACACAAATGCTCCGCAGAAAGGCAAAGAAAAAATGACACACCTATGATCAATTCCTCTGTAAATGAGAAAGACTTATGTGGTGAACGGGAGCTTGCTGATGGCCACATACCTGACAACACAGAATAGGAGACAAACTGTCCAACTCATCCACCAGCACCAGGTTCTTGAGAGGTCGTGGCTGAAAAAAGAATGTGTCTCCTTCCTCAAGAGGCATGGCAGAAGAAAACTCTGGCTCCTCATCATCGTCACCCAGGTGAGCTATCTGGTACAGGTAACTTGAGAGAGAAAGCAAGAGCAACAGCATGTTCAGTGCAAAGCTCATGTAGCCTTCTCCAAGTAAGGCGTAGCCAGATATTCAGGCAGCAGGGAGGAGAGAAATCCTTCCCTACATCAAGGCTAAATTTTAATAGCTCTATAAGGATTGTCTTCCTACTGACAAAATGTTTAAAGGGAATCAGAGGCTTGCAAAACCAAACCAAACCACCACAAAAAAAAGCCCAAAACCACAACCTCCCCCCTCCAAACCTTCTCATTTGTAGCTGTCACTGGCAAGGTATCTCAGAGTTTCAGTGTCTTCTCTGTTTACCCTTGAGCCCTTCGGATATTCTTGTGTTAGAGCCAAAGCATCAGCTGGCAACCGAGGCCAAGAGCAAGGCCAATGGCTAAGACTGCAACTCCACACTTATCTATTTTATTGGAATACTCGCATCTCGCTAATTTTTAACCGCATTCCCTATTCCATTTTATGAGCCTAAATATCACAACAGTCAACTTAAACTTCAGAGGAAAATAGGTAAGACCAGAAAGATTAGACTGATTAACTTCCTGGTTTTAATAAAGCTCAAATGAATATGGCTTCCTCAGAAGCTTGGATTATACAATTCAGATTAACTCTAGTAATCTGGCTGGAGCTCCCTCAGGTGGCTGACTGCAGATGCAGTCAGAAAAAAAGTATTAATCTCCATCCTTGTGAATCCCGCGCTTAGACACTGCTAAACCATCTTCAAAGGTGTGCAAAGTCTTCTTTGAGTCTTCAGAATATTCTAGAACCCCAAACATGAATTGAGAAAGCCCTCAAGTATACATCTATTAAAGAAAGGACCACAGTTACTGATAACAAACCCTATCTACTTCTGAATGGGCCGTAACACACAATGAAAACCAATCAAACTAATTAAAAGATAATTCATCTGGACACATGATGGACTCTATATGAAGTGCAAGCACTCAACTCTTCCAAAACCTACTGCAACAGCACGCAATCTTTTGTTCTCTGCACTATAATATCTAATCTGGGTTCAAACAACAAGAACATTACCTCATTCAGTCATAGTCTAAACCAATTGTTCTGCTCAAGCCACGTGAACAGACAGAGGTGTTGTCTTTATGTTAAGTTCAAGGGTCAGTTTGCAGTCCTGAACAGAAACAATCTGTTTCAGGGGAAAAACGCTGACATAAAATTGTTTACTCACTGGTTTCCAAATTCAGATGCCACAAAGAGAAACCCCGTCTTCAGCACACACATGGCGGCAGCGACAGGAACAGTGTCAAAGTACTTCAGTCGAATCTCTGTTACCTGAAAGCGGAGGAAGACGTGACTGTACTAGCAAAGGACTAGAGCTGTACATGTGTGATTCAATAATAAAATAAAAAAAAAAAAAAAAAAAAAAGAAAAGCTGCCAAGAACGGAAGCAAGAGAACAGGCCAGGCATAACCACATCAGTAGTTTGGGACAGCAGGTTATAAATCACAAAATCCAGCAGACTATTTCAAACATACAAGTCAGACTGCCGCTTTTATTCTAAGACTTTCCGGCTTTGGTAACACTGAGTCAGTTTGGAAAAAACCAGCTGCAAAAATAGCAAGCTGTCTAACAAGAAAGAAGGAATTTGCTTCACTGAACACCAGCCACCCCCCAACATGCAAACAATTAACTGTTCTGAGCAAATTTCAACATTTGATATAGTCATAACCTTGGTGAAACATCCAAGAACAATCTTAAGCCACTTAAAGATGCTACACAATCATCCTTTCTACCAAATTTGACATATTTAGATGAAGGAGGAACTAACATCCAACATTTACTCAAAAAATGTAACTGATTCACTGCAGCAGAGATCTTTCCAATGCAAAATACTAGGACAAGCAGCAGCAAGCCAGTTCAAACTTGTTATTTCAACTCACAGACCAGCTGCACCAAGCTAGCCACCTCGATTTGCAAAAACATTGATTGTAGCATGTAAACATTCAATTAAGACATGAAACAAGAGAGCATCTACTGTGATCAAGAGAAACTAAGTTCCCCAGAATTAGTTTCTGGAAAACCCTCTAGCAGGTTCACGGACCACACTTCATGTCTTTTGAAGAAAGGACTGCCTGCAGAATACTTAAAATATGCCCAAGTGGACTCTGCAGTATAAGTCTCACAGGATTTCACAAACTTTGTGCTGCATCTCTATGAGTAAACACCAATTACAACCGTGGGTATAACTGTATTACAAATCATGCAGAAGACAGGCCATCACACAGCTAAACCTAGAGAATCAGGTAAAATAACTGAGGACTCTTCTCAACGACTGCTTTTGTTGTTCTTCACGTGATGCTTACCATGTCTTCATCAGTCTCCAGAGTAATTTTGAAGATGTCTCCCTGCTCTGTCTGGGCCAGGAAGAAGAACATGGACTTGGTCTTGTGTGTAGCAGAGCAGACAAAAATCATACCTCTCTCTGGGTCATCCAAATCATTCTGTTAAGAAAGCAAGCAGAGGTCATTGGTGGGAAAGAATTACCCAGCAAGCGCAGATGTGATTTCACTGCCTGAAGTATTTCCATTTCATAGGTGCCTTAAGAGCTGCTAGTATGTGAGGAAGCTTTCAACACAAAGCACATCCCCTCCATTACACCCGTCGTTACCCTCGGTACATCTCTGCCCCAGATGGAATTACATTTCTAAGACATCGTGCCTAAGCATCCCCCCTCCTATCTTTTTGCCCTCCTGCCTGGAAAACTCTCTCACATATCAAAGCCAGACCCAGAGGAAAGGGCTGCAATCCACATACGGCTGTTTTTTAGCACCTGAACCTTGGCAGGTGTTCAAAGCACAACAAGGTGTGTCAAATCACACAACAATTTGCAATAGCAAAGGAGGAGGAAGCAACCTTAGATGTAACAGAGCGGCTGTCGAATTCACTTGCATACAGGATGTCAACCATGGCTCACCATCTCGAGCAATCCTATCTTACACTGACAGCTCTGCCACCGTGGTGCCCGATCAGAGTTTTTGGAGGATCTCCAGCATAAATCTCAGAGAAGAGACATGAACCAAACTCATCACTTCAGGCTACACCCACCCCGTCTTCCCTCACAATACTACATGCAGCCAGGAAGGTAGATGATGGGTCAACAGACTTTTAACTGATTTTTTCGTTATTGTAAAACCTTTAACCTCAAAAGGCAAATACCAAGCGTTTGTTTAGCACTGACAAAGATAATCTTAAAAAAAAAAAGGGTAGAAATCCCAAAATTCTCACCCGTCTCCTGGGAATTGGGCATCTGATATCAGGCTGGTCACCAAAGTTTTTGTAAGTAATATAGTTTTCAGAACAGATCAGCACCCCGCTAGGCCCATCAGAACCACCAGGAACTGAAACACAAAAAAGAAAATTATGAGAAAAGCCCTTACCACAGATCTGACTGGCTGCCTGCAGAACATTTATTTTGGTTTTCTTTAAAGCAACATAGTTTCCAGCGCTATCAGCCTACACAAAAGACTGAGCGCAGCTGCCTGTGTCAGCATTAGAACAGGGCAGATGGAACTAGGGGACCGGGAAGGAGAAAAAGGAAGGATGCAGCTTCAGACAAATTGCTTGTATTTTATCCTTCCTGGCTTATTCTTGTCTAGAAAGCCACGACATGCCCAAAATACCACACTAGCAACCTGTCAGTTAAACACAACCCTTGGGTTACTGGCATGTTTGCTTGCTGTCAAAAAAAATCCACCAGATGGTTTTCTGACATACCTTTCATTTTTAGAGTATGGGGTTTTTTTAAAATGCTTCTATTGAGATTCCAACATAACAAAAGATATCATCAAAAAAGCAGCTGCGGTCAGATCCAGCCCAATATTTGGTGTCTGACAGCTGCCTACAGAAGATGCAACAAGCAGCATACAAGGATGCTGTCCTAGCTTAACTTCCTTTGCGCTCAGAAAGGAATCTGCAGCAGTTCAGCTGTTTCCCAGGTCAAAGGTGTTGGGTTGGCTTTGCATCCAATTCTGGTATGTGGGTTTTTAAGTCCATGGATTCCTCTACTGCCTTATGAATGCAAATTAGCTGCTGGAATCCTGTGCAAGAGAGTACAACAGCACCTATGCATTACCTAAAAATACAGGCTTTTGCATCTGCTACCAGCTAATTTCAGTTAGTATCTCCTAGCTTCGGAACCCAGAGAATATCCAGAACACATCTAAAAGGAGAGAGATGAGGAGCACTTTCAAACCGCAGCTGTGTCTATCAATTCTTGCACATTTCCATGTGTGAACCACTGCTCATTAATTGACTCCAAGGTCAATTAATTTACACTAATGGCTCAGACTACCATCAAAACAACTCCTAAGATGTAAAGCTTATTGATTCTGTTTCCCTGGGGAATGGGAACTAAGTAGATCCATGGGAAAATGACTTAGCGGCCAGGTGGACAGTACCTGTTATAAGGAAGTTGCCGTGCTCTTCCAAGGGCTCGCTGTATTTCCTGACAACATGGTTCAAACCCAAGTCCAGTTCATAAAACGTCAAGGTCTGTTGTGTGTTGGCTGCTGCTTCTCCTGTTGGATCATTGTCTGCTTCCTAAAACAGAACACATGAAGGTGTCTTTCAAGAAAGGTATTAAAGGAGCAAAGCTGACGCATGGAGGAACAGTACTGAATAACTTCAGAATGAAGTCCAAAAGAAGACTTGCTGGAAAATGCACAAAAAAGGGTTCAGATGAAGAAAATATGCATGTTCGCAGTTGAAAAGCAGTATTTTAGGAAGAATCACCAAGACAGAAGGGACCTGCCTATTCTGACTGAAGGCAAGACAAAAAGCAAGTAAGCTCGCAACACATGAAAACGTCTCTAACAGCAAAAGCAGCCAACATTCCTCACCTCCACAGACAAATTAAGAACAGAAGAGGAACGACAAAGGTCAAAAGACAGCAAAGGGAGATCAAGTTCTTCTAACCTCATAATCCATTTCCAGACAAGCAAACATCGGGTTTTCAAATCCCACATCAACTCCCACCACGTGGTAGACCAAGGTATTGGCCTTGTGGGCTTCCAGCGGGGAGGAGATGGTGAGACGAGCAGCCGCATCTCTGTTCAAGATATATACCAGCTTCTGTTTTTCAATAGCACCTGCAAGGACAGAAGAACAGCACCTGAAGCACGTCGCCCGATGACAAAATCTGATCATACCTGCAGTCCAATATCGATATATAACTCAGCAAGAGAATGTCAGCATTATTTCAGCTGAAGTTCACCACTGGTATGTATCCCTGTGCCACCAATTAACATTGCATGTCTCATTTTAAATGTTTCAAGCTACAAGCACGAATGAGAACTCCAGCTCTTTAAGGCTAAAGACTGAACCTTTGAGCTACGCTCATCTAGCCCAATATTCAATCTACAATGGCTACAGGCAGATCTACTCAGTCATTCCACCAGATGAGAGATGACAGACTGCAGGGAAGGAAAAACAAACTGAAAGAAGCAGCCAGATGTTCCACCATTTAAAGCCATTTGGAAAGATGACCTTTCCTCAGAAATATTTTAACTGAAAAAATGTATTCTCGCCTGGTACAGAGCACCCACAACATAACAACACACCTACCACCCTTAAGTATCAACGTGAACGGTACAACTGCGACTGCGCTGCCTTCTCATCCATGAAAACAAGACTTGTTAGAAACAAAACAATATTATTTATTGTTATTCCCACTATCAAGAGGCACTGTTAAACTACCTATCACTGCAAGTCCCCGCTCTCAGCATGCAGGAAAGCAGCATCGCACAAAGCTGGCTCTGGAAAGCTGAGAAAGTTTATGTACCAAGTCACTAAGGCACCTCACTGTAAATGTTATAAAAACATCACCCAAGACTTGTTCTACCTGTGAAGCCTGATCAGAAATGCATCTAGCTGTCTCCACAACAGATCTCAGAGAAGAGACATGAATTCATAACATCATTTCAGGCTCTGGGAGCTGACCCGTTACGCTGCACACCGATGCCTGCAATCCCAACTTCTCTCCCAGACATCACATTTCAGGGCTGTCTGCGCACCGCTAACCAAGCTGGCCTCTTTCCAAATTGTTTTGGCCCAGCGTTAGAATTAATTTGTGTAATTTCATCGGCATCAAGGAACTATTCTGAATGCCCGCATTCTCCTCGACACATCTCATAGCCTGACAAACTGCCTGAGAAGAAACACTTCCAATTATACCTGGCAGAAACTCACTCCAAAACAAAAATCCCCAAGACAGGAGAAAGAAAAAAAATTAAAGGAGAAAATAAGCCAACAGACTGACTTACTGATCATGACGGCACGGCCCTTTGGGTCTACCGCCAAGTACTGGCCTGGAACGATTCTGCGACATCCACTCTTGCCAAAGGTTTCCTGATGAATCTTCTCAAACACGTTCTTCGAGGGCTGGTACTCCAGAATAACAATGCGTCCCGAATCGCTGCCCACGACGATATAGTCTTTGGTCCCACCTGTCAGCCTAAAGGCCATGAGGGACCGAATGACTCCGAACACTTCCACCGTCAGCAGGGTGTGAACCTTCCCTGTGTTGGGATCAGGCCGGAGCAACTCCAGGATCTTGCCCCGGGAAACAACAATTTCTTGTTGTTTGGTTCCTTAAAGAACCCAAAACATGAAGAAGAGTTAGCGACAACAGAGCAGAACATGCAATTTCAAAAAGCACTGTAAGAAAGAAGATAAAACTTTATCACTACTAAATGCCAATCGTAATTACTATAGAAGAATTCAAAGCAAATTATTCACCACATTAGGTGCCACTATTGTTTGAGCATCTTTGAACAGACCAGGAAAGCAGATAAAATACTGAATTAAATCTATAGATAATCAACCCAAACATTTCTTGATCTTTCCATAAATTACAACAGCTCAAGTAATACATTCAAGAGCAAACGATAACATATCAGCAAAAAAACCTGCTACACTGAAGCAGACTAGCTTCAGCAACCCAAGCAAGCAAAAAACTAACACCTTTTTTCCTCTACGACCCAAAAGAGCTCAAGCCAAGATGCACAAAGGGAGGAGATTACCTGAGAAGTTGCCATGGATAGCATAGCTAATGCCAGTGGCACGCTGCAACGTCAGGTTGTAGAGAAACATGTTGGCAACAGGTTTGCTTCACCTTATCCTGACTCCAGCAAGTCTGCAACAAGCAGAACAAAATCATATACTTTGTAGAAACAAAGCCTTCCATAAGGCACAGAGAGAGAATCGCTGCCCTCTTGTTTGCCTGCACATATCACTTCACGTTAGAAGACTGACTGCCACGCAGCTAAAGTTATTTGTTATTTAGCAATACAGCGAGGCAAAAGGCTCCCCCCCAAAATAACCAGGCTGCCGACCATCAGCTGAGCTCCTTGCTGCCGCATGACTGATCAGGACATCCAGCTAATTACTTTTACAGTTTTAATCGTTCAGAAACCAAACAGAGTTAGGGAATCCCTCTAGAGGTGCCCTACGCTGTTACACCTCGCTGGTCTCGCCGCTTCATTTAACACGAGCCAAGCTACCCACAACTGCTTACAGCCAGCGTCTGACTCGATTCCTTTCCCCGGGGCTAAGGCGGGAGGGAACCTCAGCTGCACACAGGCCGCCGCACTCGTTCCGCCGGGTGCCGCAGGCCACAGGCCAGGGGAACGGGCCCTCAGCCGCCCCGAGCCTTGCCGGAGCCCTCGCAGGGCCCGTAGCCCAGCACCGGCCCGAGCTCCCCAAGCCCTGCGGGAAGCAGGGCCGCAGGCTCCGGGAACCGGCCACAGACCGACGCCCGGCCCGGCCGCCCCTCACAGGCCAGGCCCCGAGGGGCCCGCGGCGCTCGAGCCTGCGGCCGCTTCCCCCCCGCCAAAATGGCGGGCCGTACCGCGCCTCCCCAGCCGAGGGGCCGCCACCGGGCGGGCACGGCGCGGCGGGGCCGCCCTTACCGTGCGGATGGAGGCGGATGGCGGCGGATGCTGCTCCTGCCTAGGCGGGCTCGGCGCCGGCCCGCTCCGCCATGAGCCCCGCGCCTGCGCCCTGCCCTCCCGCGCCTCCTCGCAGGGGCTTTCTCCGAGGCCCGGCGCGCGCGAGCCGCTCGTGGAGAGGGCAGGCTGCCCACAGCAGCGCCTGAATGATCACAGAGCGATGGCAGCCGCTCCCCGTACCAAGAGCCTCTAGGAAAAAAAAAACCCACAGCCACTTTTCAGCATAGAGCACCGGGGAAGCCTGAGCCTCCCGCGCTGCCAGGTGGAACTGAGCGGCCGCAAACGTTGAGGCACGGAGGCGGGCAGTCCCGCCGGGCCTCACGGCAGTGGAAACCGTGTCAGCTGCATCCCAAGATGGCGGCGGCCACGGCGCCGGGCCCGAGGGTGTCGGGCGGGGAGGGCGGTGTCTGCCCCACCTCCGCCCTCTCCATGGAGCGGATTCAGTCGTTCACCGACCTGGCGGACCTGGAGGCCGCCTACAGCCGGCTGTGTGAGGAGGAGGTGTGTGGGGAGCTGAGCGAGCCCGTGTAGGCGGCGGGGATCATCGGTGGGGCGGCCGCGGGGGCCCCCGGCGGCGATCAGCTACGGCGGGGTGGGCTGGGGGGGGGGGGGGTGTCGGTCCGGGGGGTGCGGAGCGCAGGCGTTCACCCCTGCGGTGACAATGACAGCGGGTGCCTCGCTGTCACGGCTCCCGTAGTGTCCGGTTCCTTTACAGAGAAATTAAATACGGGCTGAGGCGTCCCTCAGAGCCGGGGGGGGACACACACGGTGTCCCCTCCGCAGCACTAGCGTCCTTGAGTCGGGAGCAGCCTGCAGATTCAGGGTCTTCCTGCACCGAAAACCCGCCCAGGGGAGGGCTTTGTGGGTTATCTGACTTAAAAGTTGTGTGATGAGCTCTGATGCTTTCAAATGGCAGGAATATAAATATATACAGGACTAAAATGAGAGCTTAGGAAGGATTTATTTGTCACGTGAGCACTTGGAAGCACTAACGCCTTGCTAGTGGCGTGTCCTTGACTTGGATGTAGGGTCTGGAGGAGAGCTGAGATCACACGAGACTTTCTTCATCCTTTTCTTTCAGAAAGTCGTGCAGGAAGAGCTGGATGCCCTCCTGGAACAGCAAAGCACTATAGAGAACAAGATGGTTGCACTTCATCGCATGGGGTTAGTGGTCCCCACCCTCTCCCCTTCTTTCTGCTTCTGTGCACTGTTCAGTACCTCCCTGCTCACTGCGTCACGTCAAAATTCGTTTCAGTGTTGTGAGGGAAGCACATTCTCAGGAAATGTCGGACTTAAATCACTTTGTGGTAGGGAAGGAGTAGTTGGATCCTCATCCCGGTTCTTCCCAGCAGCCCTTACAGAGGGAACTCTGCACCCTCACAGTGACCAGCCCATTTTGGCGTGGGCTGAGCGGTTCTTTGAAGGTCTCACCCCAGAGATTGTCAGGTTTCAGCATCAACGCTTGGATCAGACGTCTTGTGTCAGGCTGTTTGCAGGAGTGGACAAATATTACTGCCTCTTCGTGGTGAGCTTGTGCAGGCAGTCTGGAAAATCATCCTAAGTGGCCTCACGTCTAGTAGAAGCTTGGAGCACAAGTTTACAGACTTCATCTTCCACTTCAGAAGTGGAGAGTTTCATAAAGCCTCAGTGGCTCGTTCAGACCCTGTCTGGTAATGAGACAGTCACTAGTCTGACTGTGCAGCCTCTTCCAAAGCAATCTGTTTGATTTTGGTGCTTTGCTCCTGTAGGATGGGCATGAAATGAGAGATACCGTTGCTGACAGCAGCAACTGGATTTCACGGAAGAACCATCCTGCTGTTGCAGACCATCCAACTACTTGATATTTGCATCTCATGTTCAATTTGCTTGTGTTTCCAGCCCTAATTTGCAGCTCATCGAGGGGGATGCCCAGCAGTTGGCGGGGATGATCACCTTCACCTGTAACCTGGCCGAGAACGTCAGCAGTAAAGTCCGACAGCTTGACCTTGCCAAGGTAACTGGACCGAGGGGGTGTTTGGGACTTGTCACCGCCAAGCCATATTCTGTCTGCTTATGTGCTCACAGCGCGATAGAGAAATGTGCTCTTTGCTTCAGTGGGCAGGTGGGTTGGACACTGCTTCATTCTTTGTTTTAGCATTTTCTGGTGTTGTTAGGTAGTGGTATCTTGCCGGACTCCTGGGTATTGCAGGGTACAAGAGTAAATAACCTATATAGTTCTTCATATAGCGTCTGGTTCTCCAGCATCCCCTTCTGTCCATGCAAGTCCTGGTAGAATATGGTGAATAAGCTGAGGTTAGTCTTCCTGAGCACGCATTTGTCAGTGCTGAGGATGGCTGAGATGGTCGTTGTCACCTAAGACTGGGCAGGAATCTGGGTCTTTGTACAGAGGTAGGCTAAGAGGTGTCGAGTCCCAGCACTAGCGCAACTGCTGAAATCAGAACAGATAATGTGTGGTTGTGTCTCTGGTCTCTGCCTGTTCGTTGAAGTGGAGTATGGCCTCTGAGTTCAATCTGAGCTTTGGCGGGTAAATGCTGTTCGTCTTTCAGAGTCATTGGTCTTAAGACTTTTGAAGTAGTTTGGGGTTTCTGCTTACGTAGTGTGGAAGTATCACTTCGGTCTGTTTCTTCCTTCTTTTTTCCCCCCACGCTCTCTTCTCCTCATAATTCTCCTTCCCTGGTCCGGCCCGCAGCAGGAAGCCTTACTGGTCGCCTTTCTTACAGAATCGACTCTATCAGGCCATTCAGAGAGCTGATGACATCCTCGACCTGAAGTTCTGCATGGATGGAGTTCAAACAGCCCTGCGAAATGAAGATTACGAACAAGCAGCAGCTCATATCCATCGCTATCTGTCTCTGGACAAATCAGTGATTGAGCTCAGTCGTCAGGGCAAGGAAGGTAAGTACTGTTCGTGAGGAGAAGCTGGGAAGTCACCTTTCCGGTAAGATAACTAGAGGCTGCGTGATTTCCCGCGACAGATAGCCTCAGCCCGATAGACAAAGCAGAAGATCCAACGTGAGACAAGTATCTTAGTATGTTATAGAGTAACATAGAGGTGAACGTTTTTGAAGCGTTATTAGGTTTGAATTTTCATTAATTGAAAGGAGAGTTCCTGGCACATGGCTTTAATAGCATTTCAGGTGCTGACTAGGTGAAGGACAAAACGTGCAGGACAAAAGAAGTGAGGGAGAAGGCTCTGACGGGGAGAACTGTTGCAGCGTTATGGTGCGCTACCAAGCAGAGCAACTGGCAATGAAGGCGTAAATTGCCTGATCCCTAAAAGAAATGTCCCGGTTGATATGTTCACATCCTCCGTGTAAGACCACAACGTGAGCTGTGTGTACATCGCACATGTACCTATCTTTCTTTGCCTGCAGGGGAATTCCAGTGTGTCTTCTGCCTTCTCACCCTAGGGCTGCACGGTGTCAGTCTCTCTGCTGGGGAAAAAAAGTAGCCCTTGATACTGTACTAACATTGTGCTGTCACTTTTCTGTTTCTTTTCTGTCCAGGGGGCATAATTGATGCCAACCTGAAGCTCCTGCAGGAAGCAGAGCAGCGCCTGAAGGCAATCGTCACAGAGAAATTTGACACGGCTATGAAGCAGGGAGACCTGCCCCAGGTGGAGCGGTTCTTCAAGATCTTTCCTCTGCTAGGCTTACATGAAGAGGGGCTGAGCAAGTTCTCGGAGTACCTCTGCAAGCAGGTAACGGGTTCTGTGAAACACACTGTGACCTGTCTTGTCTCCTAGGGGAAAGCAAACTTGCTTAAAGCTCATACAAGGGAGCCTGGAAAGAGAAGAACAAGTTTCTGCCTCTCCTTGATCCTTGAGTTTTCCACAAGAGAAGAGAGGATCCCTGTTCAAAGGAGGAACAATACCAATAGCTCTTGCAATGGGAAGGCCAGCAAAAGCTCTATAGGGCAGAGGACAGAGGTCTTCATCCCTGTGGGATGAAGATTATCTTTGAGTGTTACCAGCTGACTGGTCCTGTTGTCATGCAGGTGGCCAACAAAGCAGAAGAGAACCTGCAGCTGGTGATGGGGACAGACATGAGTGACCGTCGAGCTGCTGTCATCTTTGCGGACACCCTGACGCTCCTCTTTGAAGGTAATCTTCCTTTCCTCTTTGCTGATGGATTGAAAATAGTCCGTGATGAGACCGTCCATCAGTTTAAATGCTTTTAATCGTAGCTCCTGGGGATCACAAGATTCCTCCTTCCCCTTTGAGCTATGGGAGAGTCATGCTAGAGGGACAGGGACACAACTAACACACTTTTTCCCAGTCAGGAGAGGGCATTACAATAAACAATCTTTCATATGTACAGTTTGCACAGGCACAAAGTAGATTTGCAAAGGATTTGCTGGCTTCCTCCAGGAATCAGACTTTTCCCATTTTCTGCATCCTCAAAACAAATGGGTATTCCCTGAAGGTTTCTTCAGACGAGCAGCTCTCCAGACAAACAAATTGGATCCCTTAAGACTGAGCAGCTGTTGATGTCACCAGGCCTAGCTCTTCAAGGAGGACCATGGGAGCTTGAAAGCGGAGAGGGATGGGAAAGAAGGGAGTACGAATGCTCTGTGGGAATGTCGCCAAAGCCAGTAACTGAGATCCCGTGGTGATTAACTGCCTTCTCTGTTAGGTCTGCTATAATTCCAGGCTGCACCACTGCCAAGTCACTCTCCCAGCCTGGCACCCTTGCTGCTATTAAAGGTCCTTAGAGCCACCGAGGCTTTCTTGACAGTAGCATCAAAAGAGGGGGAGCATTGCTAACTCTTGGAGAAGAGAGTTTGTGAGAAGAAAGCAATCTTGGGTAGATACATCCTTGGAGATGAGCTTTTTCTCCAAGGAGGTCCTGCCTTCACTAATGCTTGTTCTCTTGGGCATCTGCCTGATGGATAAGAGCAGAGCTTTCCCCAGGCTGATTTTCCTAGCACTGCTCTTCTGTAACCTGGTAGGTGCTGAAAGCTGAGGCTGGATTTGGATGGCAGTTATGTCCCCTGACGGGTTTAGCTCGTGCAGCTTTCTCCCGTGGGAGCTTCATACCTTGTATCTTGCTGGGTAGGGGGGTGGCTGACACACATCGCGTGGCAGGAGCTCTCTTTAGGAAGGGAGATGGCTTCTACT
This sequence comes from Grus americana, assembly GCF_028858705.1. Taxonomy (NCBI): domain Eukaryota; kingdom Metazoa; phylum Chordata; class Aves; order Gruiformes; family Gruidae; genus Grus; species Grus americana. The sequence goes on along the minus strand of NC_072864.1, from coordinate 21,296,075 downwards.
CCAGGAGATTTGCACTGCAGCCTTGCAGTAATCAGCAGAGAGGATGGAAGGTGTCATACGCAGAGAGAAGATGCTGTGGAACAAGGGGTGGTAATGACAGACCTTCACTGAGGCACTAGAGAGTGGCTGGATGGTCTAAACTTTCTCTGGGGAGTGAATGTCCCTTGTTAGGTCCTCTCTGTGGACCTGTCCGGCTCTGCTCTGGGTCCAGACTGGATGGGAACTCCTGCTTGAGTCTGTCTCTTGCACTTCCCCTCTCCCCGCAGGGATTGCTCGCATTGTGGAGACCCACCAACCCATTGTGGAGACCTACTACGGGCCGGGGAGGCTCTACACCCTCATCAAGCACCTGCAAGTGGAGTGCGACCGGCAGGTGGAGAAAGTGGTGGACAAGTTCATCAAAGAGAGGGACTATCACAGGCAGGTAAGAGGGGCGTGATGCTGCCTGACACATCAGCTGCGGCCTCCATCCACCTCTGTGGGGCTCTGGCTGCCATAGACTGCAGGGCTTGACCTTGTGTATTGAGAGAAACCTTGCTTTACTCCGTATTTACACTGATGGCTGAAGGGGTCCGGCCTATAGCTGTCTCTTCTGTTGCAGGGAAGGATTTATTGGGAGCATGATAAATGGACCCTGGGCACAGGATGTTTTGCTCTGCGGCTCTGTTTTCAGTACACCTTCCCCGCTGGCTTGTTCCTGCTTCCATCTGTTAGATGCAGGGCTGCAGTTCCCATCCCACTGCCCTTCCTGGCAGGCTGAGCTCTGCCTCGGAGGAAGAGGTGAACTGCTGTGGTTCCCTTCTCTGGCAGTGCTTCCTGCAAAGCATTCCTATCACCCCCCTGGAGTAAGCCCCTCCTTAGGCTGCAGCACAGGAAGCGGCTGTTAACTCCAAGTTATCAGCAAAGACTTTGATGACTCTCCCTTTTTTTGTGATTGCAGTTCCAGCAAGTTCAGAATAGCATGATGAGAAGTTCTTCTGCAGAGAAGATTGAACCGAGGTACAAACAAAACCTCTTTTTGCTCTCTAACCTTCCACTCTTCAGCTGTTATTAACACTACTTAGCATTTAGATAACTCTCCTGGTCTTCCAGAGGCTTTGTGACTACTAAAGCATAAAATCCAATTGTTAGGTGCCCTTCACTGCCCTTTTATGAAGGCAGCTTCTGTGATGGTGCTTTATTTTGCTTACTCGTTACTTTTAAGCCTTGGCCCTAAACATTGCCGGAGGGCTGGCGATATCACTGCACACGAAGGACTGAGACTTTAATTGCCTGTGACCTTTTGATGGTCAGGGTATGGTCCTCAGAGCCCACGAAATGGAGCAGCTCCCTGGGCAGATCGTTTGTGACAGAATCAGGAATAAATCTTTGAGTTCTGTTAATCTGTACTGCTGCTGCAATGACTCTGGAACATTGGTTTCTTGCTAATGAACCGAACTGCTTTCAATCTATCTCCCTCCTTTTTATCTTAAGTATTTGCGTAGCCCTAAAGAAAGGTCATTTGAAAGTGCACCCAGCCCTTCTGGCATTGCATGACTTATAAACGTGCCTTGAAAGAAAACTTAACATTCCTTAAGCGAGATCTGTCTGTGAGCCTGCACGACTAATTATTTCAGCAGAAATATAAAGATCCACTTACTATTTGCCCTGAGTAATTGCACATGCATCCCAGGTTTTCTGAGCTTTTGCTTTTTCATCTGTAAAATAAAGATAATGGTTCCTTGTCCCACTTGTGCATTGTGAGGCTTTGAGCAGGATTTGTAACGCTCGTTTCTGCACACTGATGAAAAAGCTGCTGATGTGACCGTCTTTTTTATCGCAGTCATCTCTAATCTGAACAATGTGTTCTGCATTGTCACATGCTTTTTTGGTTTCACGGTTCCTGAGCTGTTGAGCATAAACAGATTCTTCATCATTTTCAGAGAAACACACGAATCTGTGCACAAAATCACATACATGGAGATGGCAGGGGCCAGGCATTTCTGACACTGGCCACGTAGGCTTCACAGAATCATACAAAACGAAGGACTGCCAAAGGTCTCTAGTCCAACCTTCCACTCAAAACAGGGCTAATTCTGAAGTTATAACCGGTTGCTTAGAGTCTTGCGGTCCTTACTGCTGTGATTTTAATGTGGTTGTTCTCCATGAGGAAAAAAGAAGCTTCTCTGAAATTATTTTTTTCAGGATGTTTTGATAGTATGTGCATTCTTTGCACATACCAGTTATTCTCCTGAGCTTTGCTACTCGGCGGCACGGATGGAAAGGGGCAGCATTGATCTCGTAGTAAGAGAACAGAGGACACACTACTTAAATGAGTTCAATTAGTGCCTCTCCTTTTGTAGTCTTGCTACCTTGATTCTTGCTATGTCTCTTCCAGGGAACTTGACCCTATTTTAACAGAAGTCACCCTGATGAATGCCCGCAGTGAGCTCTACTTGAGGTTCATCAAGAGACGAATAATAGCCGATTTTGAGGTGGGAGACTCGATGGCCTCAGAGGAGGTAAAGCAAGGTAACACCTTGAATACCAATACTTGCAGGCGCTCTGCTCCTTGCAGCCAGAAGTGGAGATATATCTGAGCTAGTGGCAGAGCAGAGTGACACGGGATCTGCAAAGGTGCTTTAGGAGCACTCTGTGGAAGAGGATTGTGTGGCCTGGCCTCCCCAAATCTGTTTTCAGCACTGGTTGTTCCCTCCAACAGGGAAAACAACCTTAGGAATGACTGCAGAGCATAATAAACAAGGTCCCCAAAGAGAAGGAGGGCCCTTTGGTCACTGCAGGTACAGATCCTAAAGGTGGAGTCCACAGGGAGAAAGGGATCAGGGTTTTGGCACTCCACAGAGCTCTGGAAATCACTTCTGTCACCTGCAAAAGTCAGCTTAGCAATGTCAGCTCCACAGTTGAGGCCTGTGATTTATTCTGGGTTGGGCTTTGCAGGCATGTGTCTGTTGGGAGCTTGTGAGACAGGCAGGAAGGAGATTAGGTGGAACTGCTTTCTGGCACTTGGTCCCTGCTGATGGTTCTCTTTTGGTTTTTGTAGAGCATCAGAAATACCTGGACAAGCTCCTCAACAACTGTCTGCTGAGCCGCACCATGCAAGAGCTCATTGGCTACTACATCACCATGGAGGAATACTTCATGAGGGAGACTGTCAACAAGGTAGGGCTCAGACTGCTGCTTCCCTGCGCTCTCTGCCAGCAGCTGAGACCTCCGCGTGTGCTCCAGAGTCCTCTGCTGAGCATCCTGAGGGAGGGAGATGAGCACACGGCAGGTCTGCAACTGTGGGGAAGGTCTTTTGTTTCCCTTGGCCTTGAAAAGCAAGTGGTTGTTTCTGAACTTTGACTCCAAACGTACCCCTGAGTATCTTCCAGAGTCAGATCTTCCAGGTCTGTGGGCTGCTGAAAACTGGGGTGAGCAGCACCAGCCCACACGTGGTACCGTTCAGCTCGGGGTGAAGTGGGCAGGCTAGCAGTTTGCTCTCACGGCACGGCTCTGCTCTGAGAGGGCACCTTGGCTCACTGAGCTCAGGGCACCGAGACACCTTTCTTTGCAGGCTGTCGCCATGGACAGCTACGAGAAGGGCCAGCTCACCTCCAGCATGGTGGATGACGTGTTTTATATAGTGAAGAAGTGCATCGGGCGTGCTCTGTCCAGCTCCAGCATAGATTGTCTCTGTGCCATGATCAACCACTCCACCACCGAGCTGGAGTCTGACTTCAGGTAATGAAAATACACCAGGTTCGTTGTAATTTGCCTCCACCTCACGTTCTGCAAACAGCGTTTGCTGTCGCATCGTCTTCCTTGTGTTCTTCGCCTTTGAACCTCTGGTTTGTCGTCTCCGTGGAAGATGCTCATAGGAAGCAGCATCAGGTGTGATGTGGGAAGCTGGAGCTGGGCACACTTTTCTCACAGTAGTGGTGGTCACCTGTAGGACAAACAGAAAAAGGAACCTCGTGGCCCAAAATCCCTATGAGACCGAGTCACTGCGTAGCATTGGAGTGCTACCCTGCTTGATGGTACACGGTCACCTCTAATTGTCCTCTGGGTTGCCTGTGAGACTGCTTAGTAACTTGAACTTGGGGTGAGCCTGCAGAAATTGTCCTGCTCCTGTTTTTCATCCCAGCCTGGGAATGGGTAACTGTGACAGAAGACAGCAGGCAGGATTTGTGGGAAAGCTCAGAAACTGGGTAATTGTGTTTTTCTTTCAGCTTTGTGCCCTTTAGATGCTGTCAGGAGATATTTTCCAGCCGTCCTCTGTCCCTTTGATGTTCCACTTACCTTGTTCAGGTCACAGCTCAGCCAGAGTTCTGCTGTCCCCTGTCACAGAGCACAACTCTGCTGTGGCTTGCAGTATTCTCTCTAAGCCCTGGTGTGTTCTGCTTGGTCCATAGGGAGGTTCTGTACAACAAGCTGAAGCAGGGCTTTCCAGCCACGACCTTCCAGGACTTCCAGAGAGGGGTGACCAGTGCCGTGAACATCATGCACAGCAGCCTGCAGCAGGGCAAGTTCGATACCAAGGGCATTGAAAGCACCGACGAAGCGAAGCAGTCCTTTCTGGTGGGTTTGGTGGCTGTTCTGGTGTAGAACGAGTTGGGGTGAGGGGAATGACAACGGGGAGCTCTTGGGAACAGGATTGGTGCGACTATCACATGTTCAGAGAACCTGAAAACCTGTTCAGGCGTGGTGGGTGGCCTGACTTTGGATGTCTGGTAGAGGCTTCTACCTCACCTCGTGTTTGTAGAGCTTCCACACCAGCCCTGTGCAAGTATGGTTGTGTGACTGCCTCTTAGGCTGCTGCGATGATGATTCCCTCCAGGCTGGGGAAGAGTCTGTGCTCTTTTGACGTGTCCATCAATCCTGTTCTTCACAGGCTATGCACAAAGGTGGTGGGACAGCATCTCATCCACACCTTCCTCTAGATGAAAAGGTTTCCTGGCCCATGCTCAGGGCTCCTTCATTCTTGCTTATTGGATCAGAGTTACCCTTAGAGAAGGGTTGACCTGCAAGATCCTCCTGTTGCCTTCTCCTAACAGCAGCTCTGCAACTCTCCGTGCGCTTGAGCAGGCCGGAACACGGCAGCGAGCATTAGAGACCCTTGGCGAGCATTTGAAGGGCTGTTGCTCCTGTCTTATGCAGTATAACACATCCTTCCCCGCGGTGGGATGCTGTATAGACCTTGCATTGTGGAAAAGACCTCACTGGGAGAGCGGCTCTGGATCTGGTCTCTCCTCTCGGCCAGCCCTGCTGTTTGAGCAGACTTGTGGGCAGAGACTCAGCGCCGTGTCGAGGGGCTGGCTCGCCCTGACTCGTCTCCCTCTCTGTAAGTTGCTGTGAACACCCAGTGCTGTAGAGGCTCCTTGGGACTTTCACTGTACGAGGGGAGAAGGCAGCAAAGGGAGCAGGAGGGACCGAACTCTTCCATTTCATTAAATTCTTGGTTACATGTTTCTGCATTTCTTGAAGCAAAGTGCTTAAAATGTCAGCTCTCCCGCTGGAGTTCCTCATTCACCTGTCAGCTTGCCTCATTTCCTTGTCTGCACAAACCCCAGCCTCATACTGACGTTTTAGTTCAGCTCCAGCAGGTAGAGAACAGTCTGTTCGGTGAAGAACAGATACTCCTCTGGCAGGAGGGGGGCTGATTCCTCCTGCCTAGATACCAGTGCCTTCCTGCCTGCCCCGCTTCTCCGGACACAGCGTAAAAACCATCACCTCCAGCTGCTCCTGGTCTGTTGTTCTTCATGACACTGTCACAGAAGGTTGGGGGTACGTCCTGTCTTCCACCAGTGACCCACAAGCGGGGCTTCACTGCAACACTGTGGGCAGAATGATGAGGAAAAGAAGCGGAGTAAACTAACTCAGGCTTTGTACCGGCTGCAGGTTCAGCACACGTGCTCCGTTACTGTAGTTCGGCTTCATGCAGCTCCGTGAATCTGCCATGCTTTCATCACGTTCTGTCCCCTTAAAGATTTGCATTTCAGCCTGTACCGTGAGCAGGGCATGGAGTAAATGTAAGGACTTGGGGCTGAGGTGCTGGGAAATTCCACTGAATTCTACTTGGGTTTGCTTTGTTTTTTTCCAGGTGACCTTAAACAATGTGGAAGTCTGCAGCGAAAACATCATGACCCTAAAGAAGACCTTAGAGGTGCGGTCTGGATTCTTTACTGGTTTTTTCCTTAATCAAATTTGTAGCATCCTCCCTTGTTTCCCTTGGGGAATTCCCCTTGGGGGGAATCAAGTAAACCATCTGGACTTCGCTGTGCCCAGATTCCTGAGGTCTTTGCCCTCCAGCCTTAGGAAAGCAATTTTGAGCCAGCAGAGCAATCTCCGGCTGATACACCAGTAACGGAAACTTGGTCTAGCTGGAAATACCAGTTCCTCCAGCTTAACCAGCCTGGCACAGGCTGTGAGCCACTGGAATAACATGTGCATCATTGAGAGGTTGTGTTTCTCTGGTGCTGGGCTAGGTAGCTGCTTTCCTTGCTGTCCTCTCCCCGGCTGGAGCCAGCAGCCTCTGTCTTCACCGGGCAAAGAGTTTGGTGCCTGTCCTAGCCTGCAAGCATGCTGTGGGGCAGCCAGAGCTCAGCAACACAAAGGGATAGAAACTGCCCGGGTTATTAATTTGCAACTTGCTCGTGGATTTTCTTCCCTGCAGAGTGACTGCAGCAAACTGCTTAGCCAAGGCTTCGGGGGTGAGCAAGCGCAGGCCAAGATTGACAGCTGCCTCTCTGACATGGCTGCCGTCTCCAACAAATTTCGTGACCTGCTGCAGGTGAGTGTCTTGCTGAGTTATCGCTGGTCTCCAACACTGGCTGGCCGGTGTCGTCAAAGAGCGCTCAGGAATCATTTCGGCCCAAGGCCTGGGCCACGTCTGACTCCAGGAGTGCTGGGTAGGAGTGCAGGAGGGAAGAAATCGGTCAGCTTTGAAGCGTGGAAACAGACCCAGCCTGTTTGCACAGCCACACCAGCTGGCAGCTGCGTAAAAGGCACTGGAAGCAGCTGCAGAGCCAGAAGGAACGGTGTTCCAGTTGTCCTCGCTCAGCAGAGTCGTAGTCGGTTCAGCATTTTCAGGAGAAGAAATATTAATAGCATTTCCATCTCCTCCGTTCTCCCTCGTGGCACAGCACATCGTCATGTTGTCCAGAGCCTCGCTAGGTAACGCTGAAAATGGACTGTTGGTAAAGAGCTGCTCTTCTCGGGCGTCTCCTCCTTTCCCAAATGGAAATACTCCCCGGCATGGGGCAGAAGGCTCTCTGGCTAAATCCACCATCTCGTGTGGCACGCTGGGGCCTGTTGCCCTAAAATTTCCCAGTGGTCTCTGGCAGAGAGAGGAACAGGAAGACCTAATACCACCTATGGAAAGAAACCAGGCAAAAGAGAGTATTTTGAACCAGGTTTGCCATCAGCTTTGTACTTCACAGAGGGGCCAGACTATTTTTTTGCAGTTCACTGCAGCCAGATGCCTTCAGACCAGTATTGCCAGCAAACCCTCTTGAGGCTTGTGGTCAGTATTGACACCAAAGAGCTCATCAGCAAAGAAGTAAAACTCTCCAGTCTAGTGCTAGTGCAATGTTAAAACTGGCTGCAAAGCAATCAGGCTGAGCAGCAAGCCCCTGTGCTGAGTCACACGCGCATTGAATTTGCCTTGGAAAAGGACAATTGCCAGCAGGGCCTGCTCAGAAATGCCAATTTTAGTTACAAACTTCCATCAAATGCCAGGCAGCATCGGTACCTGAATAGTTTCGTGCTGGGTGAGCTTTCTTGACATCTTGCTGAGCCAAATGGGGGTGGCTGGCAGGAGAAGGCTTTCAGAGAGCTCTCTAGCATTGAAGCGGACAGAACAGCCTTTGCTGACAACCTGCTGCTCGGGGGAGACGGCGAGTGCTGGGGTTATGATTAATTCAGAGAACTAACTGTCGTTACAGCTTTTTTCCTCCTTTTAGCTTCGCCCACTGAGCTAAGCTGTGCTAGAGGTGGGAGGCATGGGTTGAGTCCAATCACGGTGTCCTCCTGGCTGGCGCTGAGTGGAAAAGCTGGTGTTTGTGTCCTTTCCTACCCTGGTGGGATGTGAACCAAACGCCTCTCTCCTGGCAGGAAACCTCTGCAGCTGTGCGGGCAGGGCTGGGGAAGCACGAGCCCTTCAGACCGGGCTCCAAGTCAGCACAATGGCAGCTTCTGGGCCAACGTCCTTCCTCTTCTTGTTACGGTGTCCTTGGAGCCCTCCAGCACCAGAAGAGTGTGGGATCTGGGATTTCTGGGTTCAGTTTCTGTCTGTGGGTTGGTTTCCCCAGCTTGCAGTGAGGATGGGAGGCAGCATCAAGACAGCCTGGCTATAAAGCTTGCGTGCCGTGGGACGTTAGCTGTGCTCCATCACTCTCTTCTTCCCGTTCCCCTCAGGAAGGTCTCAACGAGCTGAACAGCACTGCCATCAAACCCCAGGTGAAGCCCTGGATCAACCTCTTCCTCTCTGTCTCCCACAACATCGAGGAGGTAAGGCTCAGTGTTCTCCACTTCCAGCTGTACTTCTGCACTCTCCATGCTTTGCTCAGCAGCACAGTCAGAGCAACCACTGACTCATTTCCCGTGGTTCTCTACTGTTTCCTCAGCACAGAGCAACAGTAAAATACCCAGAACTTGCTCTGCATCCCAGCCTGGAAAGGGGCATTTGGCTAGAGAGGAGCTCAAGAAAACAGAAGGGGTGGAGGGACCTCCCTTCCTGTCCTCTGGGCCGTTTGCAGGTCACATAAACAACCCTTTCTGTATTTCACTGTCAGGAGGAGTTCAGTGACTATGAAGCTAACGATCCCTGGGTCCAGCAGTTCATCGTTAATCTGGAACAGCAGATGACAGAGTTCAAGGTGAGAGGGAGGGATGTGGCAGCCTGCCAGGCTTTGGCCAGATCTCCCAATTCTTCCCCTGCAATTCGGCGGGGGAACAGCGGACAGAGATGTCCTCCGGTGCCTTGCAGAGCTTTTAGAGACCCAGTCACCCCCTTCCCCTGCAATTCTCCAAGCCTGCTTGCAAACCCCACGTACCTGGAGCGCTTCTGTGGCTCCTGAGCCTGCAAGCGACGGGTCTTTATTTGCGAGCGCTCGTAGGTTTGGGTTTTGTGGACCTCTGCTCAGTTGTTCCTGACAAGAATGACACAGGCTTCTGCTTCCAGGCTGGACTGTCCCCAGTGATTTACGATACCCTCACTGGTCTTATGACCAGTCTCATAGCCATCGAACTGGAGAAAGTGCTGCTCAAATCCACCTTCAGCAGGGTAAGCAAAACACTGTCCTCTACCCTGTAGCCTGCCTTGACTGCAAACCCTCCACCAGGAGCCCCTCAGTACAGGGATGGGGCCGGGCAGAGGCAAACGTTACCCGCAAAGCAGCTCTGCTGTCGCTGCTGGCCAGCTCGGGGAGGCCTTGCCTTGGCACACACACGGGGAAAGTGTATTTTGTGACGGGGCCAAGAAGAGCTTGCATCAAGGGGGCTGGCTTTTAAGGTGGGCCTAAACATAAGCCAGTTTAACTTGCAGTACATGGTCTAAGCGGAATACTCCTGCTCAGAGACCCCCTACCACCCTGTAACTTTTGTTAATTGTGTTTGGCACAACCCCTGGGCCTGCCTGGGGAGTTAACAGAGCTCCCTCGCTCCCCACAGCTTGGCGGTCTGCAGTTCGACAAGGAGCTGAGGTCTCTCATAGCCTATCTCACCACAGTCACCACCTGGACTATCCGCGACAAGTTTGCCCGTCTTTCCCAGATGGCCACCATCCTCAATCTGGAAAGGGTGAGCTGCGCTTTGTCTGCTTTTATTGGGGGGTGCAGGAGCCCCAGCTGGACTCCACATGGATTTACTGGGCTCATCCAGACCTTGTCACACCTACGGGGTATGGAGAAACTGTTAAAGTTGCCCCATGTCTGATGGGTGTTTGGCTGCAGGGGGTTAGTGGCAGGAAATACCACGTGCATAGCTGGAGTTTGAACTCGCTGCGAAGGCAGTTGGTGCCGTGTTGTTTCCTGCAGCTCTTCTCTTCCTCCAGGTGACGGAGATCCTGGATTACTGGGGCCCGAACTCTGGCCCGCTCACCTGGCGCCTTACTCCCGCCGAAGTCCGGCAGGTGCTGGCTCTCCGAATCGACTTCCGCAGCGAGGATATCAAGCGGCTGCGCCTGTAGTGGGTCGGTGCTTGGGTCACCATCGCGCTGGAGGTACCGGCAGGAAGGCTGCAGCCCTGGAGCCTCCCCGGGTCCTGCCCTGGGGCCGGCTGGCTGTTACGCGGTGTGGGGATGGGGTGACGTCTGCCCTTCTGCTCATGTTCCTCGGAGCAAAGGGCTTTCCTGGGCCTGGGAAGAAGAGCTGCCATCCTTTTGTGGGAGCAGAAACAAGGCGGCAGAGGAATCTCTCACGTTGAGAGCAGCGCGACACTATTTCTGAAAACAGGTGCTGGTCTGAGGGCCAAGCCTGTGCGAGCTCCCGACTCCGTTCTGCTGCCCCGCAGGAGGCACAGGAGGCCACAGGGGACACGTTGTGGTTAAAATGCAGGCCAGCGCTTGGCCCGTGCTGCTGGCCACAGCTGCGTGCCCTCTGTGCCACCAGCCTAAGGGTCAGCTACTGCAGTCCTACCTGCCCTGAGCCCTGGCGCTTTCCTGGTGGTGGTGGGGACCGTTCTCTTGAGGGGAAAAGGAACGATTTCCTTGTGGGGAGGGTGCTTGGGAAATCCCTAGAAAGCCGCCGCAGGAAGCGGGGCTGTGTCCCTGCTGGCTCGCTGTGCCCTGTACAGCTACTCTGTAAATAAACCTCACCTGGCTGAGCAGCGATCTCAGGTGGGGGGGGTGTGTGTCTGTGGGCCTGCAGGGAGCTGGAGAGATGCGGGACAAGAGCTGCGTGCCATTTCTCCTCATCGAGACCAAGAGATCTGGCACGGCACAAGTACAGACACCCCTGAGATAGCACCTGGTGCCAGCCCGCTGCTTGGCTGCCTCCTCAGCAGCTGTCCCCTCACCCAGGGCTGCGGAGGGCGATGCGCAGCCCCTGCACATGGGTTCTGCCATGCCCACCCCTGGAAGGGCTTTGCTCCCGCGCTGCTGGGCCCCTGCTATCCCGTGGGGGGGGGAGAGAGAGAGAGGAGCCCTGCTAGGGACAGGGGGGCATAAACACATGCTGGGAACAAGCTCTTTTTATTCAAAGAGACTGCAGGGACTAGGAACTCACTGCAGAAATAGTCTCTCAGCACAGGAGAGGGACTCAATTCCACATCCAGGTGTATGTTTGGTGCATGCCGAACAGGCAGCTGGAAGAGCAGGAAGGTTCCTGCTAGAGGCAGCAGCACAAATGCTATTCTTTTCTCTTTGGAGAACTATGAAAATCAGAGTGAAACCCCAAAATCAGCCTGGAGGGCCAAGCAGACTGTCCTTGCAGCAAGGCTGTCCTCCGGGGACAGTTTTGCCTGCCCAGCTCATCACAGCTTATCCCGCCTCTGTGGCTTTTGGGGCAAGCAGCAGCACAATAAGGCCACATCAAGACCTAAGGCACCTGCTGGAGCTGGCTGAAGGAGCTGCCGCTGGAGCGGCAGGGATTTCTCCGCTTTGGAAGGCTGCTGGCTGCTCCCGTGCCCTCGGTATCTGCCAGGAACGGGGTCAAGGCTGAAGGCCTTCACATAGCCACATCCTCTCCAGGGTGAGCACTGTCCTTTGCATCGCATCCCAGAACCTCCACAGAGAAACCGCCTGTGTCCACTTCGATGCTGTGGATGCTGAAATTGCCCAGTCCCTAGAAAAAGCACACCCAAAAAAAAAAAAAAAAAAAAAAAAAAAGAGTTATGGGTTGGGGCAGGAGCCACCAAGGGACCTGTTCTCACTCCCAGGGTCCCAGGGAAGGCAATCTCATCCCACTCATGGTGAGATGCTCCTAGTGCTCGTACTATATAAAACAAGCTTCTGCAAGCTGCCTGCAACAGCGAACCGCCTGAGAGCTCACATCTCACCTCAGTTTTTGCTAGAATTTGGTGCAAAGCCTCTTTTTGCTGGGGGGCTTTGGTTAAGACATAAAGGAAGCCGCCGCCACCAGCCCCAGCCAAGCACTGCCCGTAGACGTAGGGCCGCAGAGCATCCATCATGCGCCCGACGGCCAGCGGCTCGCACCCGGGGGCCATGCATTTCTTCTGCTGCCAGTAGCGGTCCAGACACTTGCCGATGAGCGGCAGGTTACCTGCAGGGGAGAGGATATCACAAACTGTTTGTCTCTATTTCTTGCCCAAGGGGCAAAAACCTGGTCCTGCCTCTCCTGCTCAGTCCAAGCCTGCTCAATTCCGCCTTCTCATCTCCCCAATTCCTCCCAGCTCTGCCTGCTGAGCAAGCAAACCCAGCCCTGTCACGGTGCCGTTTTATTTTTAATCCTCCACAGGGGGAGAATTTGCTTGCTTTAATGCTCTGGCTTCCCCTCCACAGCATCCCATCAGCCGAAGGCCAAATGAATCCCCCGCATAGGCTAGCATGGCCCCCAGCCCTGTCATGAATGGCTCGCAGAGAATCAGCCAGGCTCGGCATGTCTAATCCCCCTCCCTTCCTCTCAAGCCTGAATTTTGGGGCATTGCCTGTAACATGAGGGTGGGCCTGGGGGAGGATTTGAGGCTTCTATAGCTGCAAGAGCCTGCAACCCCCCCAGCCTTTGCCCCCCCAGGACTACGCAGACTCTCCCTGGGGAAGAGTTGTTAAAAGGGCTGGCCTGACCCAGGAAAGGGGGCTCACACCTTGCCTCAAGGCCTGGGCACACTCCTCAGCGGTGCTCACCAGCGCGTCAGCGTTTTGCACGGCGGAGGGCAGCCTGGCATACCAATTCCTCACCACGTCCTGCAAGAGGCCAGAACGTCCCTGTCACCATCCTCCCGGCTCTAGCAGCACCCAGGGAGGTAGCACTGCACCCACAGCCTTTGGTGCCAGCTCCCATCAGGGCAGCAAAGCTCTGCACCAGCGAAGGGGACAGGCACCAAAGGCCACGCGGGGAGCAGAGGCCAGAGCCTGCAGCACCCAGGGGCACCCAGGCATTACCTGGAGCAGGTTGCGGGCCAGGCGAGTCTTCCCCGTGTACACCAGCAGCAAGTGATCGTTGAGGGTCTGGGTAAAACCGTCAGGCACTGGGATCTTCTCCACCTCCACCCTGAGCGGCAGCTGGGCCTTCGACCTCCCGATTTTGATGCCGGGCACGAGCCCACCCACCTGGTCCTGCCAACCACCGCCTGCAGGGCAGAGGGGCCTCAGACACTGCCAGGCCCCCCACCCCGTGGGCTGGCTGATCCCCCCAGCCACTACCTGTCGTGAGCCTCTGCTCCAGGTGCAGCACGGCGTGGATGAGGGACTCTGTGCCGGCAGCCTTCCCGGCCGCCCGGTACAGCGATGCCATCACCGCTCCTGCCAGGATGCTGCTGGTGCCTGCAGGGAGCACAGGCGGGGTCAGAGCAGTGAGGCACCACACATGTCCGTGAGAGCTGGGGGAGCAGCGAGGGGGATGCCCTATCCCGGTGCTCGCGGCAGGAGGGACTCCCCAGCACCAGGGAGGGACTCCCCAGCCCTTTCCCCGCAGACTTACCGAGGCCAGACCCGTGGGGCAGCTTGGACCAGGTGTGCACCTCAAACCCGCCCCCGAAGCTCTCCATCAGCTGGGCCCCCAGGGGTTTCTGTGAAGGGAACTGCACAACCTGGCTGCAGATGAAGGCAGCCTTGAGCAAGGCTCCTGAAAACAAAAAAGAGAAAGCAAAGCTGACGTCTGCCGTGCTGCCTGCTCCCTCGCCCCGTTGTCCCCAAAAAGGGCCACCCTGGCACCATGGGGTGCGGTTGGCGACACCTCACCTGGCGCGTGCGGCTGGCAGTAATCCTGCAAGTGCTCCAGCTCCCGGCACACCAGCTCCACCACCGCCTCGCTCTGTGGCGTCCCGCCGAGGCTGACGAGGCGCAGCTCCGGCTCGCTGATGCGCCGCACCCGGGCACCGATGGGCTGGCATCCATCCACCAGCACCGCCACATCCACCACGGCCCCCCCGTGCTCGTATGTGATGGGGGGGGTGTCGCTCCAGCCGCCTGCCGAGGCTCACCATCAGCCCCCTGCAGCACCCCAACTCCTCTTCCCCCAGCACTTCAGGGGCGAGACACGGATGCACTCACCGGAGAGGTCCAGACGGGCCGGACACGCCACCTGCACCCAGTGCCCCAAGGGTGGCAGCTCCGCCTGCCCCACAGTGACAAACTGGCACGAGGACATCACCGCCTGCCGCACAAGGATCTGCTCAGCCCCCTCGTAATGCCGAGCCGCTCTCACCAGCAGAGCTGGCCTGGAAAGAGAGGGATGCTGAGCCCACCGCTGCGGTTCCCTGACTGCACTGCGGACGGGGAAGCTGCCGCTCACCAGCCCCAGTCTCACCTGCTCATCCACTTCTGCCGCTCGACAGCCAGCTCCTGGACACCGCCGGTGATGTCCCCGCTCTCCAGGCGCCCAAAAGCCGAGGCCCACTCCCTGTTGGCGGCGGGCCCGCTCCGCAAGCCCCCTTCCCCTCGCGCCATGCAGCCCAGGACCTCGGCGATGCAGGCGAGCGCCCGTGCCGCGATGCCAGCGTCGCTGGCTGTGGAGGCAACTAGAAAATAAAATGAGGCTGCAAAGCCACAGCCGGGTTGCAGGTCACCCCAAACCAGCCCATTTCTGCAATAAACCGGCTCCAGGGGAGAGGGCTCACACGGTTCGCGGCCACCCTGGCTTGTCGGATGCCCTGGTGGTACACCCCCATGGGTTCTTGCAATGGGGGATCACTGGAGGGGATGGGGAGCACTGAACAGCCCCGATACCCAGAGATGTAAGATGCAGCTCGTGCGAGTCCAGCTCACCCTCGTCCAGCGTGCCCAGCACAGCCTCGTGGTAGCCCTCGTGGACAGCGCTGCGGGCAAGCGGCAGGAGGCTGATGTCCTGGCGCCCCAGCAGCACCCGCCGCACCTTGCGCTGACCCTGCAGGAAGAAGAGGGCCTGGCGGGCGCCCAGCTCGGCCGCCTTGTCCAGGCAGGGCAGCAGCTCCTGCCAGGACATGCGCCAGGCCGTCCGCCAACGTGCCAGCCGCTCGCCGGCCACTGCCGTCGGGGCCAGCAGCCACAGTACGTCCTCCAGCCCCAGCGCCTCACAGGCATGCAGCACCGGGAAGAGCCGGGCGCTGAGTAGGCAGCGGCTCTTCTGCGGCATCTCGGCGTCCCAAAGGTCCCCTTCCCTGATGGGGGGAGAGGCTGTTAGCACCGCCCTGGGGCTCAAGGATGCCTTCCAGGAGTGGAGCTGGGACACAGGGTGGGTTGAGGTCGTTGTGACACCCCCCACTGCAGCCATCCCTAGGGGAGCCAGGTCTCCTATCCCATCCTGGCACGTGGCACCTACCGTATGCCCGTCCGATGAAAAAACTCAGCCCACGGCACGTTCAGGTAGGTGGCCTCTTTGGCAGGGCTCTGCAGAGGGACGGAGGGGCCGGTTACACTCCGGATTCACGAGGAGCCTCACCCCAACTCGCCACCCCCATACCTGCCAGTCATCGAGGCGGCCAGTGAGAGTGAACACGCAGCAGGGCAGGTCACGCAGCTGGACGTGGTGACCCTGCAGGACAATGTCACGCAGGGGACAGCCCTGCAGGGCCGGCGAGGAGCCTGCAGCGAGGCCCGAGAGGAGGCAGCCGGGACCGATCTCCAGGGGACCCTGCGGAGGAGGCAGTGGGGCCCTGAGTGGCGTGGCCCAGAGCAGCCCCCAAACAGAGCAGCCCCTGACCTCAGAAGGGGACAACCACTCTGGGAGACAAGCTGGGGCCAGCAGCAGCCAGGCACCAGAGGGACACACTTTGCTTTGTCACAGGGCTGCAGGGACATGGACTGCAGAAATTCAGGCCGGGTGACAGCCTCAGGGCTCACAGCCATGACAGAGCCCCAAGGAGAGGGTCTGCCCTGGTCCCCAGGGAGGGACGGCCCAGCGGTGACAGCCTCCTCCTCTTTCTGGGGTGGGGTGACAGCCACCAGGGTCCCCAGCACCAGCCAAAAGGCAGCCAGGAAGAGGGACACCCCAAACCTCACAGCCGTGGGTCCCCCATCCCAGCCAGGGCCATCCCACCCCACTGCCCATTCAGTGCACTGAGGACTCGGGGTCACCCCCACCCCAGCCACGTACCTGGAGGTGACAATGCTGGATGACACTGCCGGCCGCCAGCCACACGGCTCCTTCCAGCAGGCAGTTGGTGACCGAAGAGCCGTCCTCCAGGAGCCAGGGCTGCTGCCGGGGGCACAGGGGCACGTGGGACCGGGGTCCAGCCACACAGCCCCAAGCAGCCCCCAAAAAATGTGCGTGAACAAGGCTGGGGACAGAAGGACGTACGTCCACGTGGGAATGGGCTGTTTTGCAGAAGCGGAGGTGGCTGGCAGAGCTGGGCAGGAGCGTCAGGCTGCGGATGTGGTCGCTCGCAGAGGTGGTCATGTAGTCGTAGGATGCATCAGGGATGCAGGCTGTGGGGGTTAAGGAGAGCTGTCGTCACACTGACAGCAAACACGGGTGTGCCTGACACCCACGTGAGCCAAGGGCAGCCAGGCTGAACATCCCCCAAAGGGGGTGGGGAGAGAAGACCTGGAGACCCACAGTAACAGGGAGAAACAGGTGGGTGCCAGGCCCCAACCACCCCATTTCTCCCCACACAAGGGAAGGAGACTCAGGGATGGGTCATGTCGCACGTGCCTGCCCCAGCATCACTCACCC
Source organism: Grus americana (assembly GCF_028858705.1). NCBI lineage: Eukaryota > Metazoa > Chordata > Aves > Gruiformes > Gruidae > Grus > Grus americana. The sequence goes on along the minus strand of NC_072864.1, from coordinate 21,279,330 downwards.
ATGCTAAGCGGGAAGGCACGGAGAGCTGTCCACAGCACGGAGCGGGCGCTCTTCACGCTGGTGTCACCGCCACCCTTCACAAACTCGTCCTCTGTCATCCCCCTTGCCATGCACAGCACGATATCAAAGAAGAGGGAGAGCTGGGGAGAGAAGGGACATGTTGAGTGCAGCCGGGCCGGCCGGTGCAGCCACCCTGACCCCCATCCCATTGCTGGGTGCTCCCCTCCCGCCACCTCTCCCACCTAAACCTGGCAGCGCAGGGGCAAACAGGCCCTACGGAGATGCCTGGCACCCGTGGGGCGAGGGGTCCCGTCCCCCGTGGAGGGGCTGTCACCTGGATGGGTGGTGCCCCTGAGTCCAGCCCCATGTAGGTGCAAGCGTCCAGAGGAGGGATGACGTGGGTGGCCAGAAGCTGCTCAGCGGCATCCGAGGAGAAGAAAACCACCCCGCAGACCTGCCAGGGCACAGCAGGGCTGAAGCCACGGCGACACGAGGGACGGGGCAGGAAGGGCCACCGATGCCCAAGTTGTGCCGTACCAGCGGGACGGTGCCGTCGGGCCCGGCGCACTGCTGGATCTGGGCCTCTGTGCCTTTGTAGATGATGTCGTGCACCAGCCCCTGGGAGCGAGACCAGCAGGGCTGGGACCTTGGCACCCAAGGGACTGAAGGGGTAGGGACCCCTGTGCCCCCAAGGGATGCCGCTTGAAGGGGGAACTGCTCCTGACCTGCTCATCGGTGAGGTAGACCCCATGGTTCCTGGCATACGCCTGGCTCCCAGGCACCGCGATCACTCTGACGCCCTGGAAGCCGTCCCAGTCAATGCCTGGGAAGAGGGACAGAAACCAGTGCCTGCTGGGGCAATGAACATACCCGCACTGGGCAGAGCTGCCTGAAAACTGGGCCCACGGCAGAGGCGATGACAGCAGCGTCCAGCCTCAGCCACCTTGCTGTGGGCACAATGGATGCTCCCAACCGCACAAGGGTCAGCTAGACCTGAGCATCCACTCCCTCACAGGGACACGGCACAGGCTGAACCAACTGTGCCACTGCAATCTCCGACCCCTGTCCTGAGCTGAAGTGGCTGCTGGAGGCAAAGCTGGCAGCACTCACCTGGTGCCGAGGGCACAGTGAGAAGCATGTCGGTGCTGCAGACCCACACGCCTGGCGGGGAGCCCACGCAGAGCTGCCGAGAGAAGGGCCACGTGCCCAGGGATGGCATGGAAGGACACCCAGCACCCTTCCCACCCTACTAGGAGCCTGCTGAAGGCACCCTGAAGGCTTCAGGGGGAGCCGAACCCACCCCCACACTGGAGTGCCCAGCATCGCACGGCAGGAGCCCAGGGCCCCATCCCACAGGCCACACAGACCCGCTGCGTCATGGTCCCCAGCAGGCTGTCCAGGTTGCAGACCAGAGCTTCGGCTGTGGCGCCGGGCTCCTCCACAGGCAGGCAGGTGAAGGCTCGGCCGCAGTCATCGAAGGAGAAGTCACGGCCCTGGCGGGACAGGGAACGCGGTGGGGTCACAGGGAGGGAGAGGGTGCGAGGTGGCTCCGGCTCCCAGCCGTGTGACGGAGGGGTCCCAAGCTGGGCTGCGGGTCAGCTCTCACCATGTGCAGAATGAGGATCCGGGCTTCCCTCAGGACGTCGGAGGTCACCACCTGGATGGCAGAGCAGGGGCCGCTCAGGGGGGGACACGACACCCACCCTCCCACCCCTCCCTCCCAGCCTCCCCGGGCCCACCAGCGGCTGCCACCGCGCTCCCCACCCGGGGCAAGGCCCCTCACCGTGCAGCCCGCCCTGGCGCTGAGGTGTTCGGCCGCCACCAGCAAGGCGTTGAGGGTGGCCCCGCCGCTGCCCAGGCGGGCCCAGGGGTCCTCCACAGCCAGGAGCAGCGGCGGGGGGCGCGGGCCCAGGCCGCCCCTCAGCCGGCGGGCCTCCAGCTCTGCCAAGCAAGAGGCCGGCGGCGCTGAGGGCTGGCACCCCCCGCCCCGCCGCGGGGAGAGGGAGAGGGCGAGCGCCAGCCCCGCCGCTTGCCTCGCTGGAAGGCGGAGACGCAGCCGCCGCGCTGGCAGGTGAGGAGGAGGACGCTCCACTCCGCCGCCATCGCCGCGCCCGACCGTCCAGGCGACGCTCCGTCCGTCCCCCTGTGTGGCGGCCGCGGTGCCTGCTGGGAGATGTAGTCCAGCTCCCGCCAGCGGCCCCGCACCCGCTGCGGGAGGCTCGCCGGTGAGGGACTACAACTCCCAGCGTGCACTGCGCGGCAGAGCAGGCCCGGGCCGCTTAAAGGCACAGTGCACTCGTGCCCAGGAGCTGTGTGTCGTCCCCCCCCACACACCCCTCCACCCCCACCCGGGGGATTTGCAAAGGGGGAATGACCATTTGGACGTTTTTCTGCCCAAAATGGGTCCCGGCGGCGGCGCGCACCCCTAAGTGCTCTAGGTCATCCCTGTCACGAGCCCGCCCGGACTCAGCCCGGCTCCTCGCAGGGCTCTCTGCAGCGGGGTGGGGGTGCGGGCAGTGCTGGGGTGCTGGTGTCGGCGCACGGTGGGTGTTGGGGTGGGTGCCGGGGTGGGTACCGGAGCGGACAAACGGGGGGTGGCGATGTGCCGGTGTGAGTGTGAAGGTGGGTACCGGGGATGCCGAGGCACCGGGTGGGCACCGGGGTGGGGACCGCCGATGTGCCGGTGGGTATCGGGGGGTGCTGATGTGCCGGGGTGGGTACCGAGGTGCACACCGGAGGCGGGGGTTACCAGCATGGGTACCGCGGTGGGTGCCGGGGGATGCTGGTATGCCGGGGTGGGTACCGGGGTGGGTCCCGCGGTCGGTACCGGAGGGTGCCGATGTGCCGGGTGGGTACCGGGGTGGGTACCGGGGGATGCCGATGCGCCGGGTGGGCGCGGCGCGGCCCCGCTCGCCTCCTACAAGTCCCACAAGCCCCGCCGGGCGGCGGGCGGCCGAGGACTACATCTCCCAGGCTGCCGGGACAGGCCCCCCGCCCCGCACGGCACGGCACGGCACGGCACGGCGCGGAGGGCGCGGCGCGGGGGGCGGTGGCGGGGCCCGGGCGCGCCCGGCAGCGGGGCCATGCCGGAGCCGAGCCAGGTACCGCGGCGGGGAGCGGGCCCGGGGAGGGGGGGGGGGGATGCGGGCACGGCCCGGCTCGGGGGGGGGGGGTGATGTCGGGGGGCGATATCGCGGGCTGCGGCCGGGGGAGGCTGGCCGGGAGCTGCCCCGCTGCTGGGTGCTGGTCCCGGTGCTGGGTGCTGGCCTCGGGGAGCATACACCCGGGGGGCACTGGATTCACCCCCGGGGTGCTGGCGCCGGGAGGATGCGCTGGCCCCGGGTGCTGGCGCCGGTTCTGGGGTGCTGGCCCCGGGAGGATGCGCTGGCCGCGGGGTGCTGGCCCCGGTCCTGGGGTGCTGGTCCCCGGGAGGATGCGCTGGCCCCGAGAGGATGCGCTGGGCCTGGGTGCTGGCCCCGGTCCTGGGGCGTTGGCTGCGGGAGGGTGCGCTGGCCCCGGTCCTGGGGTGCTGGTCCCAGGGGTACGCGCTGGCCCCGGGTGCCGGCCCCGGGAGGAGACGCCAGCCACAGCCCTGGGGTGCAGCCCCGGGGTGCTGCCCGGGGAGGATGTGCTGGCCCCTGGCAGGGGTGCTGGGGCTGGGGCTGCTCCCCGCAGCCCGGGGGGAGCCGTGTGCCCCGGGGTGGTGCTGCAGGGCCCAGATCCCGGGGCGCTGCTGGGGGCAGAGCTGGGGTGGCCGCAGAGGAGACCGGGGCGGCCGCGGGTTTCCAGGGGTGTGGGTGCCAGCGGGAACCCCCAGTCCCACCGGTGCCGGCGTGCGTGTGAGGTCCCTCGGCAGCGGTGTGACACATGGCCGTGTGACACGCGGCGTCCCCTGCCCGGGTAGCGGCAGGCAGGATTTCACAAACACAGCACGAGCATCCTTGGGGACAGCGTAGGAAACTGTGTCACCGAGCAGGGAAACGTCCCTCGCCTGCGTCTGTGGACAGGCGTTGGCGTGGGAGCCGATCGGTGTCGGACCTGCTGGGGTGCATGCCTGTTGTTGTGGGGTGTTCCCGTGGCCGAGGCATGGCTGCCGGCGCGGGGTCGGTGCCGGAGCCTGGCTTTTAGGGCCTGGCGATGCGAGGGGTCCCTGCGCACGCCGGGGGCTCGGGTGCTGCTGGCAGCAGGGGAAGGTGAGGTTTTGCTCGGGCTCCAACTGCAGAGCTAGAGCACTTATTGCAACGCTTCCAAATATTTTCCTGCAACAAGGGCTCCCCATCCCAGCAGGAGGATTTTTGGGGGGAGGACAGCGGGCGAGCTCAGCCTGGAGGAAGGGCCATGTCCCCTCCTGCTGCGAATGAGCGAAAAACATGGCTGGGTGAAACCAAGTAACGCCAAGCCCAGAAAACTTGCTGTGCTTCCCTCTGGAAAGACGTAGGGGCTCCGAGCTGGAGGAGGTGGTTTTGCTCCCCCATTATCTGGGGGTCCCCCATGGGGCCGGGGGCTCCCCCCGTACCCAGCACCGCCCCAAGCAGCAGCACCGACCGCGTCCCAGCCGGGGCGGTGAGCAGGGACGGGAAGTTGCTCGGTGCTTTGGGCTCCGTTTTCCTTTTTCCTCCCCTTTTATCAGAGCCAGATGTCGCGTCTGCAGCGATGAAGCTTGGGGCGGGGGGGGGGGGGGCTGCCTTGGCTGCTGTTCCCCCCGCCACCCCCCCCAGCCATGCGCGTGCCCGTCTGTCTGTCTGTCTGTCTGTCCCCAGCTGGCAGCGAGCAGCGGCCCCGCTGCCGGTTGTGTGCGGCAGCTGCCTGTCGAAAGCGTTTCCCCTCTCCTCCGAGGAGCTCATGGCGGTTCTCGGGAACGGCAAGACGCGCTCCGTTCGCCCGCCCACGCCTCGCCGGCGCCGGAGGCAGGGAGAGCAGGCAGGGAGAACAGGCAGGGAGAGCAGGCAGGGAGACCCCCCGGCAGCCGCACACTGAGGGAACCGACTCGGGCTTGAATTTTCATGCCCAAACAAGCTCCAAACTCCCGCTTTTCAGCAAAAGGCTCCGACGGCACCGAGGGCGCGATGGTTTCCCCGCCGGCTCTTGGCACGCTGGATGCCACCCGGCTTGGCCCACGCCGAGGTTGCATTTAATTCTTGCAAGAGTGCAAACTGCTAACTGCTCTCCAGCAGCTCGGCTGGCTTCGGTGCTTCTCCACGAGCTGTGATTTATTGGAGCCCGCTAGTTCCCGGGGGCTCGGGATGCGGCGGGAGAGGCTGGGACCCTCCTCTCCCTGCCCTGCCGGGCTCCGCATCGGGCTCCGGGGGGAATCTCTCGGCTCCGCGTCACTCTTTGCCGTTGGCATCTCCCGAAAGCTTTTTCGGAGACTGCAAGAGATTTGGGTCCGGGCTCCGCGGCAAAGTTCCCCGAGATACCCCCAAAGCGCACGTGGATGAATGGTGAATATATATAAACAATTTATGGTTTGGTTTTTTTTTTTTGCATGCGTTGTATATGGGTCTTTATTTTTGTCTTCCTGGATGAATAGTTCAGCGATGGGGCCCTAAAATAACCCCCGCGCCAGTCGCTCTCAGGAAACCAGAGCAAGCTGCAGTCGCTTCGCTCCGGGTGCCACCGTGTCCCCAGCAAGGGACTTTTGATCTGCAGCGGTAATTGGGCTAATTAGGAAAATGCAAATGCTCCCCCTTCTCCCTGAGTGTCTGAGCAGAGCCCCAGCTAGAGGAGAGGGGAAGTCGGGTTCCCTCACCGGTGGAGCTGCTCTAATTCTACATTTAATGGGAGTCCCTGGCAGTAACTGGGCTGTGCTGGGACTGATGGCCTTCGGCCGGAGGAGCCTTTCATAACTTCCCTGTGATGAAATCTTAGGTACAATTTTCCTAACGAATTCAGTGGCCTCTTGGCACCGCCTGCGAGCAGAGCAAACTCCGGGCGGTTTTATGGGGCCGCCCTGCAGCGTGCACCGAGTTTGCAGTTCTCTGCTCAGGCTGTGTCCTGGGGGAGGGAAGGGGGGGGCTTTGGGTCGCAGCACCCATCAACAGGCTCTTGAAAGCCTTTGGGTTGCCACTGCCTCCCATCCCTGGAGTTGCCGAGCCCCAGGGAGGGGGACAGCAAAGCGCAGCAGGGGGGCCCTGCGTTCCTGCTCGCCTTCCCTGGGCAAAAGGCCACGGCCGACGGCAGCGGCGGCGCCTCCCCGGCACGGCGTCTGCCCGTCCTGCGCTCCTGCACATATTTTTCTGGTGAGGCATCAAGGACGAACCTAACGGGTGCGGGCTGGTAAAACGAGCCGCGGCGGTGGAGGGGGAGCAGCTCCCTCCCGGTGGCGGCGGTGGCCGGCAGGGAGGCTCAGGGTGCTGCCGGCGGCTCGCTGGGTGCCGGTGTTGGCGGGTGAGTGGGGGCTCTGCCTTGGCCAGGGAGCACGCCTGCACCCACCGTGGATGCATCCTTGCAGGCGGCTGAGGATGGGGGGGAGACCGATTCGGGGGTGTTTGTGGGGCGCAGCGGTGCTGTGGCAGGCATGGAGGGGGGCACGGACCGGGCAGACCCCACTGACCTCAGCCCGCGGCCGTGGGAGGACGAGGTGGAAGCGTGGCCGGCAGGGCCCGGTGGCTTTGCACGGGGAGCTGGGGGGAGGACGGGGGAGAGGAGGAGGCAGCGGGGAGCGGGGAGCCCCGGGCTCCGTATCCTCTGCTCTGCCGGGGGCTGGCTGGCACCCCCACCTGCTAGCCGGCCCCGAGCCTGGCCACTCGGTGGGACGCAGCTCGGTGTGCCCCAACCCAGCAGTACCTGTCCCAGTGGCTTGGTGGTACCCGACCCCGTGGTGGTACGTGACGTGGTGGTACGTGACGTGGTGGTACGTGACGTGGTGGTACGTGACGTGGCTGAGTGGTACCTGACCCAGCGGCTCGGTGGTGCCTGACCCGGCGGTAGCTGACCTGGTGGCTTGGTGGTACCCGACCTGGTGGTACCCGACCCGGTGGCTCGGTGGTACCGGTGGTACCCAACTGAGTGGTACCGACCCGGTGGTACCGACCCGGTGGTACCTGACCCGGTGACACCGATCTGGTGGCTTGACGGTGCCCGGCTCGGCGGTGCCCAGCAGCTGGGGCAGTTGGTGCAAACTGGGGGCTCTGGGGTGGGTGCCTGGGGTGCGGGGCGGCACGGCGGGGTCTGCCCCCCGGCTCTGGCTGGCTCTGCAGGCGTTTGGGGCTGGGGGGGGCAGAGTGTCCCCGCTGTACCAGGCTGAGCGGTGAGTCCCCCTGCCCTCCCCGCCCGTCCTGCCTCGGGGAGGAGGCTGCTGTGTAGCGGGGGCCAGGCGTAACGAGGCCACGCAGCGAGCGTGGCCTTGGGCATATCAGTCCCTCTGGAACACAGGGGCTGGGGGGGTCCCCTTTCCCCACAGCAGCCTGGGGAGAGCCGGGGGGGATGCGGGGGGCCGGGGGGGGGAAGCGGCGCTGGCAGATGGCCAAGCAGCGTCCCTGCTCGGGGACGGGGGCATCAGCCACGTGGGCTGGCGCACATGGCTCGCCTGTCCCGATGAGCCCGTGCATGTGAGCTGCGGGGGCGGTCGGCTGCCTCGGCTGCTTCTGCCAGTGTGGTTTGTTTGGGTTTTTTTTTTTTGGGGGGGGGGGGTGGCTAGGACAGCCAGATGGGCTCCGCAGGCAAAGCCCCCCACACCCAGCATTGCCCTGTCGGGCAGCGAAGGGTGTTTGGGATGGAGCGGGTGCCCACGGGGTCCTCACCGTGCTGCGGTCGAGCCGAGGTGCTGCGGGACCGGTTGTCGCAGACCCCATCCACCGGCAAGGGTGGGAGCATCCCTTTCGGAGCTTTCCCGCTGCTGGGACCTCCCCCGCACCCCCAAACCCCATAGGAAACGGCCTCGGCGCTGGCTGGCTCCGTCCCAGTCCCACGCCAGGGATTTGGCCTCCCACGGTCTTCCCTGGCCCCGTCCCAGGGCTGAGCCCGAAATAACCCCTCCGGATGCGGGGCACGAGGAAACGCTGGAATTGCTGCTGCTGCCAGCCAGGGGTGCGAGGAGGGTTTAAAGCATGGGAAACCCAATTAACTCGGCTCCATTAGCTGATTGAGCTGGCTGATAAGAGTATGATTAATTAAAAGGATGAAGAATAAGTTCCCAGGTCCTCGCTGCCGTGATGGCTTCTCCCGTTAATGCCCAGTGCCCGGCTGCCGCCAAGCGTCAATCCTTCGCGGCGTTGCTCATCGGCGGGGAGAAACGCCCTTACGCCGACGCCGGCTTCGCTCCCTGCTCCCTTTCCCATCCCGCACCCCGGGGGAAAATACGATCCCTCCAGATGAGTGGCGCAGGAAAGGACCGTTTTAATTAACCGTGCTTTTCTCGCCGGGTCTGGGGTTGGCTTCGGAAGCCAAGCGATGCAGAAGGACGGGAGCACCGTCCCCTCCCGCGCCGCCCCTGGCAGCTTCCCGCTGGCCGTATCCCCGCGGAGCACCGAGCTAACGCGAGCTGACGGCCCCGGCGGAGGCTAAAGCGGTGCCGGGGCGGGGGAGGGGGGTGTGCAACCTCGGGCAGCCGCTCGGACCGTGGAGAAAAGCAAATTTGAGCGGTTTTCTGAATTTTTGTGGTGATCCCGCTGGCCGAAACCAGGCCTGAAACAAGGACAGGTCACCACTCGGTGTTTCTTTCTGCCTGGGGCTGGAGGAGGTGGGAGAAGAATTAACTCGCTTCCACTCCCTTGTCTGTCCAAAAAAAAAACCCAAAACCCAACCCTAAATCTCTTTTTTCCCACCCATGACAGCAGGACTCTCCCTGTCCCCAGAGGGGTGGCACCCCATCTCCCGGTGACAGCTCCTTCCTGCGCCCACCCTGTCATTTCCCAGCAAGGAAATCGGTGCCAACGACCTCAGGGTATCTTAGAAATGAGCAAACAAAACCAACAAGACCCAAAAAAAGCCAGGTGGGGATGTGCTCGACGGCGTTACGGCCGACGGAGAAGGCATCCTCCGGGCCCCGGGGCCGTTGGTTGCATCGCTCCAGCCTTCATCCCAAAATGAAAGATTCTACGTCCCGAAATGAAAGATTATATGATTGGAGGGGAAAAAAAAAACCAACCTAAAAAAAAAAGAAATCACCCAACTGTAAAAGCAGTGGAGCGATTTGCCGGGACCTTTTAATAACCTCGCTTCGTTATCTCTTGCAATCAAAGAGAAACTCATGTTTGATGAGCACGTGGCCTTCAGGAGGTGATTAAGGAGACCGAGGGATGACTTTGGGAGCGGGAGGCTATTTAATGGTATTGCCAAGTTGCCGGGCTTGCTCACCACGGAAGAAATCCCCTGTTATTTTAAGGAAAAAAAAAAAAAAAAAAAATCAAAACCTGGTGCAAAGAGCCCCCGCACCCCCCCCCCCCCCGGCCGGCGGGGTTTTGGTTGTGGGAGGCAGGGTGGGTTTGCCTGGAGGGAGGGAATGGTTAACGCCGGGTTATTGCGGCTGCTGCTGGGGTCTACGAGGACCACTGCGGCTGGAACCCGCCGCCAGCCCCTGCTAGGAAGGCGATGACTCAAATAAGCCACTGGTATTTAAGGATGCTTTAACGCGCGTGAGCTGGGCTGGAGGATGGGTTGGGTTTTTTTCCCCCCCCCCTCCAGCCTGCGGTCGGGGGGGAGGCCCCGGGATGGGGCCGTACGAAAACGCGCTCCAGACGCCGACGGGGCCGGGATGCAGCAAGGCAGGACTCGGGCCGGGCGGCCGGAAAGGGATTTCCCCCCCCCCCCTTCACCGGGAACTAAAATACGGTGGGCACGTGATAGCCGGTTCCCTTTAGCCTTTAACGAGCCCCGTGGGACGGGACGGGGAGCAGACGAAGGGGGATCAGCCCGTCCCGCTCGCCATCCCCACCCCATCGCAGCTAAAAAGAGCCCAAAATCACCTTTTACCTCTAAAACCTTCCAGCGCTGGGCATCTGGGGGGGGGTGTGCAGCTTCTGACTGGCTTTATCCCACCCCCCCAGATGCAAACCCTCTGTTTAACAACCACCCTGGGGTTTGTTTTTTTTTCCGCTGGCAGCAACCCAAGAAACTCGTTGCAGCCGCTCGCCAGCCGTACGTGTGCTGTGTGAGTGTATTACCCCCCCACACACCCACACCCCCCCCCCGAGCCAGGAAAAAGACTTGGCCAACGGTCGCGGCTGGGGTGCGCACCCCTTTTCGGGCTCTTTCCTTTACAGGCTTGTCGCCGCTTGGACAAATATTTGACAGCGGGTTAATGATTTGGGCAGGAGCCACCCGTGCCTGGCAGAGTGATGGGCTGGGGGGGGGTTGGTCCATGCTCAGGTCTCCCCCCATCCCGGCAAGGAGGGTTTTTTTTTTTTGGGGGGGCTCGGCAGCTTCCATCCCTGGTGAGAAAGCTGCCGTGTTCCGGAGGATGTGTTTTGTAGGAAAGAGGCATCCCTGTGCCTGCCAGCTCCTAATTAGCGCTGCCGGCCTCGGCGCTGGCCTAATTGGGGCCGGGGCTGAGCTGCGGAGGCGATGCCGCTGCAGGGATTGGCCTCGGGGGGGGGGGGTGTTCTGCCCTGCCATCCCCCTCCCCAAAAAGCCCCAGAGGGGGGGTGACATCGCCACCCCCCCTGGTTGGTGGATTCTGCCCCAGCCCAGCAGCTGTGTTAAAAGGGGATTTTTCAGCCTCTTGTTGTCTTTTCTAGCTGGGGGGAAGGGGGGTGTCTGGCTTTGCCCCCCTGGCTCGGGGGGCTCGGCCGCTCCTCCTGTCCCTCCCCGGGCGCAGGCGCCGCCACCTCTGCCCCGGCTATTTTTACCCGCCGGGATCACGAGCGAAGCGGGTGACCTTCCCCGAGGGACGCTGCCACGCGGGGCGGGGGGACGCACAGCCGCCGGCATCGGTACCCGGGGAGCCCGTCGGGCCGCCGAACGGCCGTGTCCCGGGTGCCTCGGCAGCGGGTGCAGAGGGGTTTGGAGGGGCCGCTTGTGGCGTGGTAAAGGAGGAGGATTGAGCCTACGGAAAGGAGCCGCTTGTTCGGCTCCGGAGGCAAGTTCATGGCTGAGCCTTTGTCTGGCAGAGAGACAGGGAGGGCACGGCCTGGGGGCTGCCCCGAGCCCCCCCCACCCCCCCGGCGAGGAGCTGGCGTGGACGCGGCGATGCCAGCATCCCGGCTGTCTCCGCACCCCTTCGGGGACGGCTCCCCTGCTGCCGGGGACGGGCTGGGTGGCGTTTTCCAAACTCAACGGGGAACCAACTCCTCAGCCCTCCCCCCCCCCAGCACCCTCCCTCTGCTCCGTGCAGCCCCCCCGGCTCTGCCGTGTGCGTCGCCATCCCTTACCCACCGTCCCCTCCTTCCCGCTCCAGGCCGGTATCGCCACGGCTGCGTCCCCGAGCCAGCGGCTGCGTGCAGCGTGCCAGCGGATCAGCTAAAGCCCGGGGACGATGAGAACCGTCACGGCCAAGAGCCAGCCGGGGCCGGGACCTGGAGGAGCCGTTGAGGCGCGGTGCCACAGCTGAGGCCGGTGTGCCGAGCTGTGCCGGAGCCCTGCGGCCGGCGGCAGATGCTCTCTGCCCGGCACGTGGAGCCGCTGGGGGCCCTCGCCGCGGCCGGACCACGCGGATGGAAAGCTGCAGCCCGGCAGGTAGGAGCCCGGCACGGCGGCTTGGCGAGGGGGGGGACGACTCCACAATCCCTCACCCCCCCCAACACGCTGCCGCTGCGATTTAAAGCTCTCGGTCCCGCAGGGAGCCTCGCTGGCCGGCTGACGCCATCCCGCGCCCTATGCCCGAGCCCTATGCCGGAGCGGGCGCCCTCCCCGGCTCAGCCGCCCGCCGACCATGAAGTGCTCGTTGCGCTTCTGCTTCCTCTCGACCGCCTTCCTGCTCGTCTTCGTCATGTCCCTCCTCTTCACCTACTCCCACCACAGCATCGCCTACCTGGACCCCGGCGGGCTGGGCAGCATCCACCGGGTGAAGCTGGTGCCCGGCTACGCCGGCATGCAGCGGCTCAGCAAGGGGGGGCCGTACCCCCGGGGCTGCGCCTGCCGCCGCTGCCCGGCCGAGGAAGCCAGGGCTGCCGACTGGTTTGACGGGCGCTACGACGGCACCATCTCCCCGGTGTGGACCAAGGAGAACATGGACCTGCCGCCCGACGTCCAGAGGTGGTGGATGGTGAGAGAGGGGACGGGTCCCCCCCCCTCCCGACGGGTCCCCCCGCGGCGTGCTCCGGCATGGGGGGGTGCAGCTTTCTCCTTCACCGGAGAGGAGGGGGCCCGCTGGCTGATGCCCCCCACCCTTCTGCTCCCCCCGCAGATGCTGCAGCCCCAGTTCAAGTCCCACAACACCCACGAGGTCCTGAGCAAGCTCTTCCAGATCGTGCCGGGCGAGGATCCCTACCGCTCCCGCGATCCGCACCGCTGCCGCCGCTGCGCCGTGGTCGGCAACTCGGGCAACCTGCGCGGCTCTGGCTACGGGCCGGAGATTGATGGGCACGACTTCGTCATGCGGTGAGGGCAGGGGATCGCTGCCGGGGCCACCGCCTGCCCGCTCAGCCCCACGGGCAGCGCAGAGACACGGGGCAGCGCCGGCGGGTGCCGGTGGGCTGCTGTGCACCGCAGCGGGGGCGTCTCCCAGGGGCTGCAGTGGGTCAGGAGACGCCGGGGGGGTTGTCCCTGTGCCGCACACCACAGCCTGGATCCGGCTGCTCGGTCAAGGAGCCCGTCGTGTCCCACTGGGTGCTAGGATGGGTGGGAGCGGGTCCTGCCCCGCTGTCACCCTGGGCTGGCCGGGGGGGACCCTCAGCTGGGAAACGGCTCCTCAGCAGCGTTGGGCAGCCGGGAGGGGGGTGCCACCTTCCCCGCTCTCCCCCCAGGATGAACCAGGCCCCCACAGTGGGTTTTGAGGGCGACGTGGGCGGTCGGACCACGCACCACTTCATGTACCCCGAGAGTGCCAAGAACCTGCCCGCCAACGTCAGCTTCGTGCTGGTGCCCTTCAAAACCCTGGACCTGCTCTGGATCGCCAGTGCCCTCTCCACCGGCCAGATCAGGTTGTAAGTACCCGGCGAGCGCCAGCGGCACCGGGCTGCCTGCCTGCCTGCCTGCCGTGGGGACAGTTTCCCCGGAGCGGTGGGGATCCGTCGGTTCTTCCATCCCGGAGCATCCCCCGGCGCCAAGGGGCTCAGGCTGGGCTTGGGGGGGCGCGGGACCCCCGGGAGCTCACCTGCCTCCCCGCTTTTTTCCCAGCACGTACGCACCCGTGAAGCCTTTTCTGCGAGTGGACAAAGAAAAGGTAAGGGGGCTCGTCCCAACCGCTGCGATGAGCGCCCATCTTCCCTCGGGGTCCCCACGTGCATCTTGGCGTTCCTTCCCGGGGGGCCGATGCCGAGGGGAGCGCGGCCAGGGCTCCGGCGCTAACCCCAGCTCCTCCTCCCAGGTGCAGATCTACAACCCTGCCTTCTTCAAGTACATCCACGACCGCTGGACGGAGCACCACGGGCGCTACCCCTCCACCGGCATGCTGGTGCTCTTCTTCGCCCTCCACGTCTGCGACGAGGTGTGTGATGCGTCCTCAGGGTCCTCCTCCAGATTTCGGGGTTCCCGGCTGGGCGGCGGGTGCTGGCTGGGGTGCTGAGCCTTGCAGCGCTGAGGAGGGAGGTGGCTGTTTTGGGTCCAACCGCAGCAGTTTCATTTGCTCCTCTTGCCCAACGCCATGGCGATGGGCACCCTCGATCGGCGGGGAGGCCGTGCAGGGGGACGTACGCCTTCGCCGTGGTGCCAAATCCCTCCCGGCAGCGCGGCGGGTGCTCGGCCGAGGGGGTCACCAGCCCGGTGTGTGTGGGGGGTCAGGGCTGGCTCACCCCCGTCCTCCCCACCGCAGGTGAACGTCTTCGGGTTCGGCGCCGACAGCCGGGGCAACTGGCACCACTACTGGGAGAACAACCGCTACGCCGGGGAGTTCAGGAAGACGGGGGTGCACGACGCCGACTTCGAGGCGCACATCATCGACATGCTGGCCAAAACCAGCAAGATCGAGGTTTACCGGGGGAACTGAGGGCTGCGCCTCCTCCCGCTCCCCTGCGCCGGCCGGGTCCCGGCTGCCCGCGGGGACGGCGAGGGTCTCCCCGGCAGCCTCGGGCGACGAGCGCCGGGTGGGCAGTGCGGCCCCCGCGCCACCGACGGAGCCGTCCCCGGCGAAATTTGGTGCCTCCAGCAGCCAATCAGGTTCAGAGCTAAAGGAGACTTTTTTTTTTTTAATTATTATTATTATTATTATTAAGAAACCCAGCTAAGAAAGGATTTGTAAACACAATCAGCGACTGACCGGGCGGCGGGGGCGTCCGCCTCCCATCTCTTTACTATCAAACCAAATGCTGCTCTTTTTAAATCAAGACATACCCCCCCCCCCCCCGAAGCCGGGTGACTTTGGGGAGCGCCCGAGCATCGCGTCCAGGCCAGGGGAGACGTGGCGGCCGAGGGCTCGGCTCCCCCCTCCCCGGTGCCACAGCCTTGCCAGTGGAACCAGCTGCTTCTTTCTTCCTTTATTTTGTTTTTTGGGTTTTTTTTTTTTAACCCACCTGGGGCAGCCGCCATCGTTCCTTCCCCGGTGAAGGCTCCCGGCACACAGGCAGATCCCGGCACGGCTGCAAACGCACGGACCCATCGTGGCAAAGCCGACCGTCGCCGATGCTCCGCTGCCGGCGCAGCTGGGCTGGGGGACGGAGAGGAACTCCGGCTTCGGAGCCGGGCATCCCCGCTGCTCTACCTGAGGACCGAGGAAGGGTAGGACGGATTTCGGGAGCAACCAGGCAAAAGGCAGCTAAGAAACCCGCAGGAGCGACAGCCCGGTCCCTCCGGCCAGGCTCCCTCGCGGGATGCTCGAGGGATGCGGGATGCGGCAGCGGGTCCGGCCCCGCCGGAGGGAAGGAGATGAGATTTCCCTTCGCTTTTGGGCCGGGAAAAACCAGATTAGAGATAGCTTTAGTGGGTGAAGGACCTGTGCTTTGGCTTTTGTGTTGCTGTAAACAGACAGCTCCGGAGAGAAGCTGAAATCCCAAAGTCTTTGCTCTGTTTGTGAGGGTGAGGTTTGGTTTTCACCCGTCTGGTACAGCCGGTGCCCTGGGGGGTACCCGGGGCTTTTCGGGCTGGACAGGCTGCCCCAGGGCACGGGACAGGGAGATGCAGAAGGAAACAGCGTCCCCGGGGGTGTAATTAAAACCACTTTCTTTAGGTCAATCAGGTGGGTGGGGTGGTTTTGGGTTTGTTGTTGTTGATTTTTTTTATTTTGAGGAGATGCTGGAAGGCTGAAGAAAAAGGCAATCATGGAAAAGGAACCCCGGAGAGGGACCCTCCGCCTGCGCAGCCGGTGACGGCGGTGGGTGCCCAGCACGACGGCAAAGCCCTGGCTGCAAGAGTTATTTGAGGAACAATCACCACAGGGGTTTTTTGGACTTGGAGTTTGGGGGTTTTTTACCCTTTTATATCTGGCTTTTCCGTAGCAGCCTCTCAGCTGTTTCTCTACTTTGGTTTGGTTGTTTTTCAGGGTTTTCTTCTTTTTTTTTTTTTGAGGTTTCTCTACAATCATGAAACGTGAGGGTTTGGGTCGCCTGGAGCAGGCACTGAGCGTCCCCTGGGCTGGGGACCTCTGTCTTTTTTTGTCTGCAGGGCTTTAAAACTGGGGTTTGTGGCAGGTTGTGGTAGGAGCGGTGCCGCCCTGGTGAGAACAGCCCTGCGACCGCCACGGCCAGCCCCGAACCCGGCTCCTCTCCCCGGGATGCGGAGGCAGGTTATAGCCAGCCCCTGTCTCCCACCTACCTGGGTTGTTTTTCTTTTTTTTTTTTTTAGGGGAAGAAAATTTAAAAATAAAAAAACAAACACAAAAACCACGAGCAACAACGAGTGCCTTGACCATCTCCTGTCGGCCACGCCGGGCTGTGCCCGCTCCCGCGCCGGCGGTAGGGGCTTGGCCGATTTATCTGGCAGTCATACCTGCTTCTCTCCTTGCGCCGGGCTGGATCTTAGCTGGGGAGTGCTGCTGGGGGAGACAGGGACGCATCCGGGCCACCGAGTCGGTGGCTGGAGAGGCCGAATCCAGCGTGACGAGGCCAGACCAGCTCCTGTCCCAGCTGAGCAGCACCAGGCCAGACAATCGCAGGGCGAGCGGCGACGCCGGCTCCCAACCCTG
Organism: Grus americana; assembly: GCF_028858705.1. Taxonomy (NCBI): domain Eukaryota; kingdom Metazoa; phylum Chordata; class Aves; order Gruiformes; family Gruidae; genus Grus; species Grus americana. Next base: position 21,263,177 of record NC_072864.1, on the reverse strand, counting down.
GGTACCAAACCCACCGGTAGCATGGTGCCGGCGTCTGGCAAAGGGCACGCTCGCGGCTCCTTGCTGCCCTGACAGTATTTTTTTGGGCTAACTTCCTTCCCCTACCCTTTTTTTTTTTTTAATTATTATTATTATTTTTTATTTTATTTTAATCTGTCCCGCTAGGACTCGCGACCACTTCTGTTTCTCTGGCAGAGCGGCCGCCGGCCACATGCACAAGGAGCACGCTGCACGCCCGGCGGGGAGGGGGCCGCGGCGCCGACAAGCACCACTGTACTGTACATAGAGGAGGTGTAGGCAGAGGTTACGGGCAGGGGGGCAGGCAGGGAGGAGGTGCCCAGGCCTGGCAGAGATACTCTTCATCACGCGGTGCCTGATCGAGCACCCATCGCCGCCCAGAGCTCTGACCTAGGGCTAGGAGCCGGCGGGTGGCTTCGCCCGTAGCCTCTGTGTACGTGGGTACTTCTGCACACAACTGTCTTAAACCAACTTTTTTTTTTTTTTTAAAAGTCAATAAAAACCATGCATCGGAACCGCTCCGTGTTTTCCTTCCAGCAGTCCTGCCCGCTACGCCTTTGCCCGCACCCAAGCCCAGGCATCGGTGTGGTCAGGGGAGGAGGGAGAGGGAGTGGGAGGGTGCGCGGGGCCGGGGAGGACCCTCTCCTCTCCGTTTGGGCTGGACATCAGCCACCGGCTGGGATTAACGCCCGTCCATGGGAGCAGGAGCCGAGCCCGGCCCCGCACTGCCCCGGGCACCCAACACAACCCCTGTGGGTAGGTGATGGTGCTGCTCACCCAGACCCTGCGCCCGTGCCCAATACAGCCCCTCCTGACCCTCCCTGGAACCTAAAAAAGAGGCTCTGGTCCCACATGGGTGCGGGGAAGGACAAAATCTTGAAGGATGTAATTCTGAAAACCGGTGCAGGCAGCGCAGGCAGGGGAAGGGACCCGGCAGGACCGGGGCTGGCTCCAGCTCCCACCACCAACAGCTGGACCCTGCAACAGCCGCGGCGTCCCTGCGGGATCCCACCCAGACGACCGGGGGGTTTGGATCCTGGAAGACACCCAAGGCTCTTGCGTAACAAATCGCAAAATTCGGGAATAGTTAAAACGCCTCTTTATTAATATACAAACCTAGCAACATTTAAGCCAACCAAAATATTAAGTGAAACAAAGCATGATATAAATACAGCATACGTTACAACATGGCCTCAGTGGAGAGCAGCAAACTCACCCGGACTTGTGCGTTTGGGGACAACTGTCCCCATCCTCCAGCACGGACGGGGTCGAGCAATCAGAGCAGCTTTGTCTCCCCTAAACCTCTCCGAACCCAAAACCGGCAGAGGCAAGACCACCGCCCCTCTCAAAGGCAGACCACCCGGCACGAGGTCTGACAGTTTAACATCTCGACAAACCCAGAGCTCAAAGGGATTAAAGGGGGGGGGGGGAAGCATCGTCCCCTCGCTGCTAGAGACGATCTGTTGGCATCTGCTTGCCGAGACGCCGCGAGGGGAGAGGGAGATGGCTGTAGTGGACGGGGAACCGCGCTACTGAAGTTGCTCCTTGCTCTGTCCCACCTCAGCTACATCCATTGCACAACATTCACAAGCGTAAGGCACTAGAAAAATGTTTTCACAGGTTCAAACTTTAGTTGTTGTTAAAATTTTGACTGTAGCACACTTCAGAAGTCCTCCCAGCCCTTTAAAATCTGGTCTCGGGAGATTGATAAAAACACGAAGGGGCTTTGGATAAGTAAACTGGTGCACCCGATAACCAGAAGCAATGGTTTGGGTCGCTCCTCTGGCAGAAGGGACATGTCCTGCCGCAAGCCTCACCATGAGATGCAGGAAAACCCGTCAAGGATTTCAGGGACATTCGTCTGCCTCTGGTGAGACTGGAAGAAGGGTGTAAGCGAAACCTGTTACACTATGGGAAAAGGAGGGAAAATTATTTGTAGTGTGGAAGAAATCTTGGCAGTGCCACAGTGAAAGGCGACAGGGTGGGATTTTAATCCGTACACACAAAATGGATCACGCTCCCATTTGGGACGGCTGGCAACTCCCAAGTATTTGCTCTGCTCATAGCAGGTGTCAAGCACCCATGAGGGAAGATCGGCTGTTACACGCACTGACGAATCAATAAATATTAACGTGAACACCTTTTTCCGGTGCCTCTTTCATTATCATTTACCCCTCCTCTTCACGGAGACACCTTATTCTGAAGGGGCGGTATTTCCGAACAAAGGAAATCCGCCCAGCGTGTCATACCTGCAAAGCAGCGCTTTGTTTTGTGCTGCAACTCAGCAGCCAGCCTGACACGGGGAACCCAGCAGAGCTTTGAGACAAACGGGAGATGAGAAGTCTCAGAGCCATCTCAACAAACGTTACGGGCAGCAGCAGATCCCCTCCGCTCCCGCCTCTCCTGACTCCTGCTTGCAAATGTCAGCTGGTACAGCAGGGAAGCGCTCAAGCAGAGAATTTTGTTTCCTTTAATGCAACGGGACAGAGTACTCTACACCAGCCCAGGCTTCTTTCCTTAAAGAAAGAAGAAAAGCCATTATAGCATGTGCAATATTGTGAATAAATCCATTTCGGGGCGGGGGGGGGGAAAAAACAAAAAAGAATAAAAAGGGAAGGTGTCAGCACAGACAGGCACAGGGCTCCCAGCTTTTTTACTTTAGTTCAATACAAATTCCAGCCTCAGCCCAGCAGCATATTGCAACAGCAGCTTCCACCGTCCCCGGTGCCTTGCTCAAAAATATCTGCCGACCTTTGTGGCTGCTCTGTCCGCTCAGCACGCAGCTTTCCAGGAAGAAAATCAAACAGCAGGCACAACCGGTGCCCAAACACCTCACCTAAAGCTTTAAGGCATTTACAAATATTTAAAGTTTGGGGGTTTTTCCCCCTCTCAAATGCAAAGACTACTCTTGCCAAGGGCTATAAGCACACTACGATCGCAATGCTTAAGGAAAGTTTAAAGTGCAAAGAAAATTTTCAAATGCTTTTTAGAGACAGCTTGAAGTCATCTGATAGCATTAACCCCCAAGTCCCATTCCCTGAATGCTTTTTTTTTTAAAAAAAATAATCTAAACAATCAGTTAAAGAAAAGCATCCTAAAATGGGCAGAAATTAACCCAACCAAGTATTATAATAAAATCATTTAGGAAGACAAATCTGAAGGTTGTGAATGTTTTGCTGGACACTATCAGCAGCCAAGTATTCTGTTTTAAACAAGAACGACTTCTGCCCTTGCAAGCAACTTCCCCCCCACCCCTCCTAAACATGGAAACGACCTTGTTTTTATAGATTTCTTCCCAAAACGTAACCATTTTGGTTAAAGCATGCTGGAAGAACAAGGTTAGCGATGTCAGTGCCATACCTTTACGGTTAAGACACCACTTGCAAGAACGTGCCAGAGAGACACAAGTGTTTCGAGCAATCTGGTGTGCACACTCCCCACCTCTTCCGCGTGGTTTCCTTCATCGGAACAAGAAATGATAGAGGGAAACGTACGTTGGAAAACAAGTGCCGGCACTGCTCTCCCTTTCTCGCTAACGCTGTCCCGATTCTGTCCAGAGCCATTGCTATCACTCAGGCTGCAGAGGAAGATGCTCCCTGAGCTGGGAATCAGGGCCGATCACCTCTCCAAGGCTGAGCTTAAGCGGCTGATTAATGGGCAAAGGATCAAACCGCTATCACGCCTCTCCTTCCACCTCAGCTCAGCCTCTCCACCATCCGCTTGCCTGTTTTTATTTCGCCGTGCCTCACTCTCCCATGAGCAAAAGGAACTAATGTGCTCAGCTGCCTGAGGAAGGAGATTGGGAAGCACTAAGGACAGCGGGAAAACCCCGGCACAGGGAGAGGAAGGGTTAAACGATGGAATGTACAGTGGCCACAAACCCGCCTGAGGCTTGGGGTGCTGGCATCTGCACCAACTAAAAGTTGAAGAGCTTAAATCAATGCAGAGACACACGTCCAGAGCCAACCTGGCCCAGATGATGGAACTCAGTGGACCCAAGAGAAGAACATTGCGCGTGAGAGGTCCTGCAGCAGCATCAGCTGGAGGTGTCACAGGAAAAGCGACAAGATCCGTGGCAGCTTGAATGTAACAGCGGAAAGGAGGAACCCGGGCTTACACCAAGACTTGGAGGTGCAGTGCCAGTTTCACACGGCCTCCCATCCCTTGCCAAAAAATAAGGAGAAACTGTCCAACAAGGCACATCAAATCTGGACACTGGAGTCTGCACAAGAACCACCTAAGTCTGGCAAAGACAGATGTGAAAATCACTGAAACAGAAAACATCATTCCTCAATAGACTGCTTTAATTTTATCCTCAGATCGTTAAATATGAACAATAAAGTCCCTCTTCTCTAATACCATTTTTACTCAAGCCTTTCAGTGCTCGCTCAAGGACTTGGGAAAGGACGCAACGAGGGTAAGACAACAGGAATACCTCTGGAGAAATCATCTCGTGGAAGAGGCTTCCCCACACTACAGAGGACACTCGGGCAATCAAGCCCTTCCCAACATATAGGAATGCTGTACATTTAGATGGATTCACTGCTGCCGCCCAGCAAACCCACTCAGATGCTGAATTCTGGGGTGAGAAAAACCAAACCCACGTGTGCCAAGTGTGGCCATGCCTTCCTTAATACTTGTCACTGATGGGTAAACAAGCTTATTCTAAAATGGATTATATTTTAGCCAAAAAGAGGAAGCATTTTCTCATACTAAACTCCAGTTAGCTTCCCTTCAAGTGTTTTTTCTTGCCCCCATGAACAAAACCTACAGGACCGTCCCCGTTCTGGACAGGAAGACTCAGAGAACTGAGAACAGCCCTGCAACGCTACGCACGAGGTGCGCAGGGCAGACCTGCTGCAGCACAGAACGAAGCCGCTACCCCTTTCGCTGCAGAGGAGGGAGATGCTATTTTAGTATTTCCCATCCGAGGTTCATAGTCTTACCGTGCAGAGTGAGAACAAACCGCCTTTCTTAGCAGAAAGCATTTTAAGGCAGTTTGAAGGATGAGAATCATGATGTATAACTTTATAGTCCACGCTATTTACCGTCTTAGATGCTAAGACTGTGTCAGAGCAGCTTTCAAGATCCGATTTCTAATTTTCTAATCTGAAGTTGTACTAAAGGTGGTAACTCTTGAACTGATTTTGTTGTTCTTTTTTTAGGCACTCTACTTTTAGTCATCAGATAAAGGGATTCGAGTCTTACATCACCGTTTAATACCTCTGGAAGATAACTTGACACTAGAAGGACCTTCCTCACTCTTGGTATCTATCACTAATTTAAAACATGCTTTCCCGTTATCCCCTTGATGGGTATTCAAGTTGGTAAAAGCAAACTATTCTTTAACATTATAAGGTTAAAAATAACCGGCAGAAATTAAATTGACTAAGCTTGAACAGCAGCTGAAGACTACAGGTTCGGATACGAAACAAGAATCAGAACTCATAGCAGGGAAAGCCAGAGTAGGCGTTAATGAGCTGCAAGACTGGTAATTATCAAACCATCTATCTCTAAGTCTTAATCAGCAAACATAACATTACAGAAAGTGTTGCTGTATCTATTGGCATGATGGAAAATTATTTTCACTCTCTATTTTTGGCATTGAAAAGTCAATAGATCTAGACATAAAATAAACCTGAGCAGACATAACGACAAATGTAGCTCATAAAACACAATTTTATTGTTCAGAACTGCTGTGGGAAGAGACACCCATATCAAAAGTTCTCTGAGGAACTAACAGGCACCTTTAAATTAGGGAAAAGAAAAAATAATCATAAGGAGGAATATAATCTGGCTGCAACTTCAATGCTACTTCAGGAACGAGTGGCTGGTAGAGGACAGCATGCTGCTAACTTTCCAGTTTGGTCTGAACTAGTTCCAACTCTGCAGAGAACAAACTGGTTCGAGCTAAAATCTCTCTTCAGGAGTTGCGCTAAGCACTTTAGCTCTCCTCGGCTGAATACTTTGCTTTCTCCTGAAGAAGTATCAAGCCTCACCAGCAACAACAAATGGTTGATAAACTCTGATCAGAAAGGCTGCTCTAAAACACATCCTAAGCATCAAGTATAAAACTCTTCCTTTGGCCGAATGCCTGCTTCCCTGGATAAGGGAGGCACAGCGACATCCCCTAAATGCAACGGAGGGACAACAGGACGGACAAGTATCTTGGAGTGACCTGGTGCACAATTCCCAGGTGACAGGCTGGTAGAGCAGAGGTCCTCCTTGGTACCTGCATCCAGCACGGGAGCAGGGGGACTGCGGCGTCCCTCTATGCAGGAAAGACATGCAAGAACAATTGTATTTTAAACTGCTATTAGATGTCTCATGAACCTTTCATTTAAGCAAATAATCCTGATACACCAGGTAAAATTTTAATTCAGAGAGCAATTATAGGGGAATTTGGAATAAATTACAGTCTCCACCTTCAACAGCGATGCAGGCTAATCTCAACTGGAAGATCTCCAAAAGCCGTCCTACTATGGTCACTACGTTTCAGAGAGCGGGGAATTTTTACGGGTCAATTTGAAAGGAAGTTTGAAATCCCTGAAGAGGTCATGCACTACAAAGGAATTCACCATTCAAAGGAGAGCACGCTCGAAGAAGTGACATCTACGTTCAACGTACTGCATCGCATGCTCAAATCCGTAATTCTCTTACACCCCTTCCTGACTCTCTTTGGTTTCGCAGCTTCCACATCACCCTGGACAGGGAAGCTTGCCGTGACAACCTGTTTTAAGGGGTAAAAGTTCTGGACTTTCACCTTTGCTGCCTTAGGGCCATCCAATGGCTTTTGCATGCTGAGAACATCTGCATCATGAACTGACAGACCACAGACTCAACTGAAGGCATGACCTGACTAAAGCAGCAGAAATCAAACTTAAACCAAGAACCAGTCAAGGTTTTGAGCTCATACTACTGACGCTCGCCATTTAACTGGAAAAGAAAGTGCCCAAAAAAGGTTCTAGATGATAGAGAAAGTGTTTATCATGGCTGACAGGGCAGGCAGACATCACTGCAAGGTTGTGTTTGAACTCCAGAGAGAAAGATGCGGGAGCAGAAAGACCATGACGAGTACACAGTAGACAAAGGCAGCAAAAGGTTTAACATCTTTTTCAAGTAAATAAAGAGAATCTCTGCTTTTGATTGTGCTCACAATGGGAAGAAGAAAAAGAGGAAGACGTAAAACATGCAACATAATTCAACATCCTCCCCTTCTTTACCATTTACCATCAGTGTTTGAATCAGCATATTTTGATGCTTGAAGAAGGGGTGAACCCCAGCTGCACTGTCTCAAGCATCCGTATGAGGAACACGACGGCCAAGAGCTTTGCTGAAGGAAAGCAATGTGTAATCCCACTTCCACACTCCCTCTACTCAATCCCTTCAGCTGAGGTACTACCAAGACAGAGAAGTAAGAAGTGCAACAGATTTGAGAAGAAAAACAGAAGACAACTTCTCAAGTCTGGCAGGAGCTGCTGAGCTGCTCAAGAAAACCCAGTGCTTCTTGCAATACTACCAGCACCACAGGTAAGACAAACGCTGGGTCCTTTCCTGTAATTTCAAAATAACCACGGGCAGCTGAAAACACAAGATGTTTTCCCCTCCTGCTGCTCAAGCTCCCCAAACCAACACAAGTTTTACGTGAAACTTGCGTGCACTGCACGAACCTTGCCAGATGAACTGGACTGAGTCATATAAACAAAGGAAAGCGAAAGAAGATCTCCAAAGAGACTGTACACTGTGCGGCCGAAACAGAAGCAGCATTCCAACACTGCTATTAACATTGAACACTAACATCTGTTCTTGTTAGAAATCAGTATTTTTGCTAATAAAAAAACCCAAACAAATCCCATTCCTTTATAGGAGTGAAACACACGTGTTGATCTTCAATTATATTTATAGAAGGCGATCTAGTTTCGGTGACCCCCACGCAAAAAATCCAGTCACAGTAACAACAACAAACTTACCGGCTCTACTGTCATCTCAATGATCTGATGATGAAATCTACTTGACTCCCCAATAGGGAAAAAAAATAATTGGTGGACAAAGAGGGGCAGTGACAGGCCAGACTATACCAAACCCTGTCTCTTGGCTGCTGCTCACACGCTACTTCTCGTGCCAGTGAGGTAGCTGATCGTTCTATTGCTGCGCGCATCGATGCACCGACCCCTCTACGACGCGATATACAGGGTGAAGTCACAGCGTTCATCTGAACTACAGGCAGCAAATACCTGCTGTCCCACGCCTTATGCTGGAGAGAGGAAGGGTGTAGTCCTCAGAGGTTCACTGAACCCTTCCCATCACCATAAGGTTAGGGTCTCTGGTGGGGTTTACTCCTGTACAGGCTTCCCACGGACTTCTGGATGCATGCTCAGCACTGTGCTTCATCCACTGGGGCACAGGGCCTGGCAAGCAAAGGGTTGAGGGAGGGAGACAGACAAGATGGGGAAAGCTTGAAAATTAAAGTTTTAAAATATACAAAATGTAACACACTGGAAAAAGTTTAAAAGTTGCAAGACAAGAAAGGAAAAGGGAAAAAAAAATATATGGGGTGAGGAGAGAGGACTGGAAGATGGTGGCAGAAGATTCCAGCTTGGGAAAAAGAGCGGGTCAGGTCTAGTTAGCGCTACTCCCTCTGGTAGCCGCTCAGTTCCACCTCATCCTTGCGGCGACGGTGCGCGAAGAGGGAGCTGAAGGGGTAGAGCTTGGCTTTGGCCTGGAAGCGCTGCCCAGCAATGTTGATCTCGTACTCGCCCTGGTTGATGAAGTCAGTTGTCACCACCAGCTCTTCTCCCGTCTGCTCGTCAAAGTGCTGCACGAAGCCGAGGCAGACGTGGCGCTCCAGAGTGTAGCTGTAGGCGCTGCTGGTGGTCTTGCCCACGTAGCGGCCGTTGCGGAAAATGGGTTCCCCCCACCAGGGCCAGAGGTCCGTATCTGTGTCATGGTCCTCAAGAATGAACATGGTAAAGCGCTTGTACACACCGTTCTGCTTCTGTTCCAACAGTGCTTCCTGGCCAACAAACTGCATTCCCTGTGGAGAAAAGGAAGAACTGGCTGATGAAAGGAACACGAACTGCAGCAGCTGCCGAGTTTCAGCAGAGAAGCTTACTCACGCAAGGTGAATTTGCGCTTGGAACTCATGCCCTACACCAAGACAGGCTGCTTCTAACAGGCAAGAAACCCAGCTCAGACAGAAGCTTTCCTGTCATGTTTGTTGTTGCAGATGCTAAAAGACATTTGTGAAGCCTTTAAAAAACTCATTCTATTTTTCACTGTACTGAAAACATGTCACTATTCCAGCTTTTGCCATTTTTTCCAGAAGTCTACCATGTTCTGTACACCAGAAGGAAACTGGTTTACATATGAAATTTGTGTCCCTAATCACTACATCCCCTTCTCTGAATTATTTGATACAAGCATTTGTTTTGGCTCATGCAAAGAAGGCAACAAGGAAGTGATAGAGATGGCACCTGCCACCACCACAAGCAGGATACAACCCTACACTGCTCTATGTTTTAATAAAAATAGAGAACTCCCCTGTTCTAGTAAAAACAGAGAACACCTGTTCTTGGCGCCTATCCTCAATATTTAATTTCATTAAATGCCGCTTGGTGCACACGGGCTGGCTTTTGCTTCATCAGATTGGGAAAACAGCTGGGAGAAACATGAACTCATAGACAGCACCCTCGCTACAATGAGCATCGCACACGTGAGCAACACAGGACACCGCACGGATCAATGGGAATGCAGTCCAGGAAGGAGGAAGACAGAATATTTTTGGTATTTCTAGCACTTTTTTTTAAAGTACAAGAATATAGGTTATAGTTATGCAGTGCACACAGCTCTGTCAAAAAAAAAAAGACACATTTATCCACCCAGATGACGGTCTTTTCAGTTCAGTACTGCTCTCCCACCCACCCCAGTGCAGGAGGTGGTCTACCTTTTCCAGCTTGACCTGGAACTCGCGTCCACACTCCATAGGAGTGGTAAAAGCATCCAGATCCTGGCCCCAGAATGCAAAGAACTTCTCAATGCGCAGGCTGCGGAGTGCGTAATAACCGGCGTTCCGAATCCCGTACTTCTGTCCCATGTTCATCACCTCATTGTACACGTGAAGGGCGTACTGCAAAAGAAGGGTGAAACACAGAGCTGCAGACTAACACCAGGAGAGAGAGAAAGCATCTGACACACCACCACGGACGTTACCGGTGCCCCGCCTCCGGAGCACACGAGGTCTGCCCGACTGGAATGCTATACAAAGCAGGGAAATTCCCCCTGGAGCCTGCAGGCAGCTTTCCCGTGGTACAGACCAGACATTTCATTACCTTGAGTCAACTCGGAAAGTGTTTCTGATTATGCATGCAGGCAACTGTTTTAATTAGCTAAGGCTACAGTGTACTCTTACCTCTATGGGGATATAAAGCATGAATCCAGGTTCTCCTGTGTGAGTGATACTCATCACACGGATGCCGTTAGCATAGCCCACGCTCATCTCCTGTAGAATCAGAGGGGGTGAAATCATCCAAACTGGAACACAGCACAGAGATCCAGGAGGAGCACAATGCGTAACGCAAACCACACCGGCCAGCCCTCTCTCCCCTTCCTCACCGCAGTTCGCCACCAGCACATACTTGCAAAGAATTTAAACTTAAAAATTCAAATAGTGATACCGCATTATCCAGACTCCTTAATCACTTCATGACAGTTGGCAATAAGCCTTGGAACTAGGTCAGGACACAGGCTTGTACTCTAGATACAAGACAGAAGTTGAGCAGCAGCTATCTGCTCAGGCTTGTAATGGGACAGGAGACGACAACTCCCGAGTCACCGATCCCAGCTGCCCCTCTGACTGACAGCTTCATAAATGATTATATGAAATATGCCAAGATATCAAATGGCACCAAGCCTGCAGTGAGTGGAATATTGAAAACAAATGCATATTCACCTAGATATTTAGGAAGCAGAGCCCAAAGAGGAGTAGTTAAAGTGAGCCTAGTGAGTTCATTACCAACCTAAGCTCAGTAACTGCAGTAAACCCATCTGTACCTCTAAATTGCCCTCTAACTACCCAAAATGTAATTCCTCCCCTTCTTCCCCACATGCTTTGAAAAATCTAGCAGGGTGAGGAAGGAGGAAGGAAGCACAGTCACTCACCTTGCAAAAGAGCGAGGGAAAGTGTTCTGGAGTTATCGGGGCATATGACAACTCTGACAAGACATCCACAGCACGAGGACCGATCAGATTGAGAGCTAAAGAGGGGAAGGTAACAGTTTTGGGATGAGACTGGACAAGTCCGGCCCAGTGTCTAACTTGCACATACATGTACCCCAATTTCTAAACTCTTAGTGTTTATTGAACTACTAGGTATGTTTACATTTAAGAATGGAGGAAAGAGTGATTAAACTCTCTCTCCGGACAGTCCACAGGAAAGGAAAGCTGCCTCCCAGCTCATGGCTTGCTAGAAGGAAGTATCTGAATCACTGTTTTCATCCAACTGTTTGGAAAGGACACCCAGTCCCCACTCTAGACACCTTAAACAATTAATTGGCACGCGGCACAAGACACCATTTGTGATTTCAGGCTGCATAAGGAGGTCAGCTTTCAGTGGTTTCTTACCCGTGTACTTCCAGGTCACGTCTTCCATGGTCAGGTTGCTGTCATCAGGCAAGCGGTTCTTCAGCCAGGCCCAGCAATGGACTTGTTGGTCAGTCGGGGAAATCATGAAAAAGCTGGAAAATTGAAACCAAAAAACAATGAACAGCCAGCCACGAGATGATTCAGTTCATTCTTTGTCCACAAACTAATGGAGCCATTCAGCAGCTCCCAAGCTAACAGGAGACCTAAACAAGCCGGTTTGTGAAAACCACAGCTAAAGTCTCTGGCTTGATGCCATCACATTTATCATGCCAAAAAACCCCATCAGCAGTGCTCTGGTGACAAGAAATGACCAGAAGTGGAATACAGTTCTACCGAAAGTTCACAGGGTATCTCAAAAGTCACAATCATTTTGCAGAAGGTATTCACAGCTCTTCGCCACCAGTGATTCCGTCTACTCCGACAGTCAGAAGAACGCTTGGTTCACCCAGCAATTTCTTGCTTCAGCAAAAGTCTTCTCACACACAATGGTGGTTATTATTAACAGTTTCTAAAAACAGAACTCCACTTGATATGTGAAAATGAGCTACTTGTTGTGTGTGTCTCACACAACTGCGAGTTAAAGTACATTATTGACAGAGATAACATCTGCAGAAGTGACTAGGCAAGGACGAAAGCTACTGGTTTCACACAGCGAAGGACAATACTTTTAAGAAATACATGAATGCAGATAGAAGAGGGAGAGAAAGAAAAGCTGTTTCTAATTGGAAGAGCAGCAAAGAAGAATGCTTTCACACCAACACAATGAACGAACACATAGAAAACAGTCTAGAGAAATAAACCCAATGCTCAGCTGGGACGTGCCCCTGAAAAAGTTTTTAAAAATGAGAAGGTTTTTTTATTAAATGCCAAAGAGAGCCCAAACTGTTGAGTCTGAGGATGAGAACCTGTGATCGTGTCAGCTTGCACCAGAGAGCACAGAAAATAATCACGAGAGACTGCAGAGCTGACAATTAAGAGTAACCATACTGCAATGCAAGTTGAAATAATCAAAAGATAGTATTTTGGGCATGGAATTCCAACGAGATTGGCTAGGAGCCAACGAGGAACCGTTCAGCTTGCACTTTAAATGATTACCTACGTTAATAAACCCTAATGACTGCTGAAAACAATCTTTCAACTGAGAAGTTAAACATCCAAAGGCCTAACATTTTGTAGAAATCTGTGTTCATCTGTAGTCCCAGAAAAAGGCGTATTTGCCCCAGTATTCATAAATTCAGGAGCTCCCTCTCATTCGGGTTACTGAATTAGGAATATAAGTGGACAACCGTGACTTTTTTTTTTTTACAGTGGCAAAAAAAAGTTTACGATCTTCATTAAGAGGTTCTTCTAACACCCAAAGGGAGATGGATAAAGATGCTGTCTGCATACTTACCTGCGTTTGCTCAATCGTGCGATGCTGCAGTCATTCTCATAACCTCCCTTCTCGTTAAGCATGCCTGTATGCACAACATGCCCAACCGGCACATCCAGGTCATTTGAGAAGAGATACTGCAGACTCTCCAGGGCCTGGTCTCCTGTCGACTACATGAATTGAAAGGGAGAGAAAGTCAGACAAGCCGTCTGAGCAATACAAATCCACTGGGGCACTTTAAGATCGCATCAACGTCCTGGCCTAATTTTTTTCAATTTGTAATGATAGTGGCACTGATGTCTCGAGTGTAATAGGATACAACGGTGACGCAGTGCCAGAGGTCAAATTCTATTTATAGACTAAGCTGGTATTTCTGTAAACCGGGCCCTCAACAGACAAAAAGCTATCTGTGCTAAATATTGTGGTACAACCTGAACTTGGTCATACAGCTTCACTTCCTCCAGCTATCCTCGATAGGAGACACAGAATTTTGTAAAAGCAGTCAACAGTAAACTAAAGGTCACCTTTACCAGGCTGCTGCTTTGTCACTTCCCAGGTACTTACGCTGATTTCAAACTTCGTAAAAGACGACATGTCAATGACACAAACTGCTTCCTTACAGCACTTGACTTCGGAACCCACAATATCAAACCAGTCTGGTTTGTAAAAGGTTTTGCTCTGATCCAAATCCAGCAGATCTAACGTAAAGGAGAATCAAAGGGACAATTCATAAACTGGATGAACTAAGATCTTGCACAGATCAGGAGGGATGCGCTAGGCAGAGGAAAATATGATCTCACCTTTCCCAGGTGGGACAAAATACTTGACTCTCTCAAATCCATGCTTCTCCATCCACCGAGCTCCCTGCGCATCCAGACGGTCGTACAGTGGTGAAGTACGCAGCTGCCTGCCTGTCTGGAAGTCCCAGCGGGGAACCTTCAGATCACACATGAGGGCTGCAACGGTCACAAAGATCCATTAGTAGGCAAAGTGATTATCTAAAAATTTCTCCCAGATTATCAATAAACATACTTACTAATATCTGAACCATTAATGAAATTCCCTCAAAACAGTTCTGACCTTCCTTTGCAGTTTTTGGAAACTGGCAAATCTGTTTCGATCCATTTATAGCCGTTCAAAATCAGAGTAGCAATATCTGCGCAGAACACTTATATTTATAGATACTTGTGGTCTCATGACAATACTGTCAAGATAACAAAAACTCTCTATTTCTCATGAAGTCATGCGGACTAGCATTAATTATGCCTGATTCTTCCCTGACAGCGCACTGTATCAGACACTTATCATCTTGACAATACTAATGCTGGGGTAGGCAGCCCACAGCTACAAGGATCATCTAATTTACTGTCTTAAATATTGGCAGTTCAGCCTTTTCTAATTATAGAAGCTTTTCCAGAGGGCTCCTATTGCTTTTCAGCCGATACAGAATATTCTTATTTAGAAAACAAATTACCCTAATAAACGTTTAGCATCCTCCCTGGTTACCAGTGGGGAGTAATAACTCATGGATGCTTGAATACTTCTTTATAAATGTTGAGCTTCTACATAAGTTATAAGCTGCTTAAAACTGAAGATGAGTCGAATATTTCTTACTGAATGCTTCTATTGGTTTTGATTCATAGCTAACAATTTAATTACTTTATTGGCTTTATCGGGTATTGGTACTCCTGAAAAAGCGGATGGTGGGAAGAATAGATTAGAATGGGAACATAACACTGCAGAAATTGAATATAGTACTTATCTTGTAAAAACTAGAGTGATTCTGTAGCTATCAGAATCAAGATTTGTATTGGAAAGCGACTGTGGAACAATGCCAAGAGTATGAAGTGATTTTTCTGGGAGGAAGGTCAAAGCATAAGGTTTTCATTTCCTGGATAGAGCAGGGCTAAGAGGTTTACCCAACTTCTCTGCTTTTACCCAAACACGTGTTTTTAGTTTAGGTTTGGTATTCAAATAATCGTTCCTGTTTTGCAGCTTGTGGAGCACTTCATACTTCTATTTGAAACTTGAAAAGAAGTTGTCCACATTATGTCAGGACAGATAATCAAACACTAGGAGGAAACTAAGTATGGATTTAGACAGGAACAATGACATCTCAAATCTATTTAGCAAAGTGTTTATCGCAAGCTTTGACAGGAGAAAGCAGAATACGTCTAGGAAGACTTCCTGAATGATGTAAGGTAACTGGATCACATACTCCTAAGTTGGACGTGATGGTATTTCCACGCTGTACTGATGTACAAAGAATAACAATGTTTGAGACAGCGTAACGCTCCCAGTTAAGACCTTGGTATTGTTTTATTAGGCTGGAGTCCTAGTAAGATACGCACAAATTTCCCCATACCAGAGGCAAAGCAGAGAAACAGGAGCAAGCACGGTACCAACAGCATTTCTTTAAGAAAAGTTAAGAACCCTGCTAATACAAAAAAACCCCATCCTTTCCTTTGTCCTGGGAAGAGGCTGTATTGCCACAAAGGAGGCCAGGAAGAAGGAAAACGGTTCTCAGGGTGATGACAGAAGAGAGACAGGGCAGCAAAGAGGAAAATCTTGGACATCCTGACCGGCACTGAATGCAGAGACCTCACTTACGCATTACTTCCATCACACGGTGACGGAGAAAAGTGCGACTGCTCTGAAGGGTACCAAAACGTTTCAAATCCAGAGGCCAAACATTTTCTGATGGGTACCCATTTACCATCCACTCTGCCAGGTACCTGTTGGAAGAAGTAAAGAAAGACTGAGCTATAAGGCAATGCCTTAAGGGAAAAAAGTCTAGCTTTGAAGTCAGAAGCAAGGCAATTTGGACGTGAGAATATCTTGCAGTAGGGAGGGAGAAGACAACTAACTTGGTATTCTAAATACTAGCAGAATCTGGAAGGTTTCCCTTCATAAAACCCATCCACCAGATTTCCAAATGATTAATTTCCCATTAGGATGAAACATGGGCAGCAGGAAGTTAAGGACACATGGTAAACGAAGCCAGAGCCTGCGACAGGTAGCCTGGCTGACGCTGTGTCAAGTCCTCGGGCTACGCTACCAAAGGAGGTGCCGAGTACGTTTGGGTTGGAGTTAGGAGGCTGACTGCTTTGTCGTTGTTCAGTACCTGGTGTAGGCTCAGCCACAAACCATCAGTGACAGCGTTCATTTCAGCACGAGGTGCCAGCCAAGTTATGTTTAGCTACACTTCTAGCAGTGAAGGAGGAAGGCATGCTCCAGAGCTAAAGGACAAATGCAGCTCAGACCAAAGCAGAGCAGAAGGATCTGTTCACAGTCAGTAAACAGAAAAACAAAGGGGTTTGAGACTGATCATTAGAAGTTACATTAGCAAGCTAAGCTGCTTATCTTGAGGCCGTAGCAACAAACGGACAAATAGTGCTTTTACCTTCAGAAAGTATTTTGATTCTTAGAGAACCTCACTGCAAAGATTCTCTATATTTTATATGACCAAAAAAAAAAAATCATGAGTTGCTTCCCTGGTGAGTTAAATTATTAGACAACGGACAGAAACCAGTGGAGACAAATGCAGATACTAACACCTGCCATGAAAAATGAGCAGCTTGTTAAGACAGCCGTATGGCAGAAGGGATGCAGGGCTGCCAAAACCAAATGGCAGTCAGAGGGAGTGATGATCATTCTGCAAGTAACTTTGCTGCTGGGATCACACTTATATGCCTGTCAAAGTATTTCTGTAACACAGGAACTGGATTTTACTGGGAAATGATTCCATCCTTGGCTCACTGGCAGAGGACAGTCTTCAACAGTACTGGCAGCAGTGGCATCACGTATGTGGTGCTTCCTCTGCATCAGATTCCCTCTGCTTTCAGAGAAATTAACTGCAGAGAAATTCAACCTGAATGATCTAAGGACTTCAATCAAAGAATAAATTAAAGGGGATTATGGACTACAGAAAATGAAGGAATATATGCTTTGCTAAGCTTTTATCTCTTCCTGGTAAATAACATCAAACCAGTTAGCTCTAAGGAAGTGTACTCGATCCCCAGCAGGCTGTTGATCACCGTGATGCAATGTCTGAGGAGGGGTGTGCAGGATAGGAGGAGAATCCAGCACAGATTTGGAATATACACAGGATAACACAATCAGAACATGGCAACTGCTCCTCCTCTCAAGTTGGAAAGGAAAGAGGAGTCTTTGTCAGAGAGGAGGTAACAAATACTGACCAGAACATTCTACACAGAAGGATTATCTGAGCAGTCTCTCTTCTTGGTTAAAACCTTACTTACACACGTAACAGTGATAAACCACTTACTTGCCTGCTCCCCCACCATATGAGATACCAGCTGAGTTCATGCCAGCCAGAACGAAGTAGCCCCGCACGGTGGGTGACTCTCCCATGATGCACCGCATGTCTGGCGTGAAGGACTCTGGGCAATTCACCAACTGCATAATCTGCAGAGTCTCCAAATCCGGCATCCTGCGCAGAAGGGCACTCAGAAGTGGCTCTAGGACCCAAGATAAACAACAACAACAACAACAAAGTCACAGCCTTCAGTCTCGACGCGTTTCAGCTACTTCACCTTCAAACTGGACAGTACAACAGAGGCATGCTGTTATCTGAACAGACGGAACCTGCTTCCATGTTTCAACAGTCGCAGGATAAACCATTTACCTGCTGGAATCGAACTACTCAAAATGGATCACACAGTATACCATAAAAGCAGCCGTACCGATCCAGAGCATGTTCAGTTTTGTTAGGGAAAACAATTAAGAACAGACATCAAATAGGTACCTAATGAGGAATAAGAACAGGTAAATCTTTATGACGCTTGTCCCACGCACTCTACCAGCCTCCACTTACCAGCACCTCAGAGGACTTCCTAAAAACCTGATATGTTTTCCCTACTGAGTAACTCTGAAATCGAATTCTCTTCTTAGTACTTGGATCAGTCTTCCCCAAACTCAGGAAAACATCCTACAGACACCGACAAGGAATTCCATGTGTTTAGTATTTGTTGTATGAGGAACCACCTCCTTTTGTTTTGAAATTCATACTCAGTTAACCTTTTTTCATGCCTCCCAGTTGGCATAATAGAAGAGACGGCAAACAGGAGATCCCCATCTATCCTGTCCATCTCATTCAAGATTTCATAGACCTCCATTTATTTCCCTTCTGTCATCTCTTTTTCCCAGCCCACTCAGTCATTCCTCGCTTGGAAACTGTTCCAAGCTTTGATCAGCCTCTTGCTCTTCCACCAGGCCTTCTCCAGTCATACGATACCCTCTGGAGACAACACCTTCTAGAACAACTAGTATCTGGCAAACCAAGGATTTAGTATTGCATAAAGATTGTGTTTTCTGCTCCTTTCCTAATAATTCCTAACTTGTCTTTTGCTTTGACTGCCACTGAGCCGATGTCTTCACAGAACTGATACAACCCCAAGGTCAGTTCAAAGCCCATCATTTTGCATGGTGAAAAGAAGATCATCCCCGCACACCCCCACACACTTGCGTCACTTCACATTTATCCTCATTGAATTTCCTTGCCACTTCATTGCCCAGTCACGCTGGAAAGCTCCTTCGGCAATTCTTCACAGTGTGACATTTGAGAGCGTTAATAAAGGGATAAGCTACCTACTTTTGTTTTCTTGTCCAGAAGTTACCTCTGCATAGTACTCCAGATGAAAGCCCTCAATATTCAGCACTAACAACACTCCTGAGCTTTACACACAAGCAGTAAAATAATCAGATTTCACATTACCTAAGAAGTTACAAACAGAAACAGTCTGACCTGCTCTTTCTCTTCCCTCTCTCATGCATTAGAATTCCAGAGGGAGAGCCTGTAGTTACAGACCTTTTTTTCTGATTGCTAAAAAGAGGGATCAGCGTTAGATTTGTTCCCATATCCAGCCCAACGTTTAAGCAACTGTACAAGGCTATTTTAAAATCAAAAGGTGTTCCAATGAAAGAGATCAAAGCACTAATGCAAGAGCTTAAACCGCAGGAACTGCAGCCCTAGAAAAGGATCAAATATTGGCTGAATAAGCTCTGACTCTGCTCAACCATGCGGTATGTTTGAACTGATAAAAAAGGGTAACGCTGGAACATCGCATGCAGTTGCTTCCGAAACTTGTGGGCAATTTGTGGGTGCCACCAAGCAGTGCCTTTTCATTTCAGCAGTACCTAGAAAGCCAAAGAGGAAGACGGTGCAGAGCTCGAGTAACTCGTTAGTAAAGCTAATACCTTCAAACAAGTCTGTAGGCATCTAGAGATCTAAACACCTTTAGTGTATGCCAGCACAAAAAACAGTTCTGCCCCCTGGAGTTTCAACTTTTATGGCATCAGTATGGTATCTCCCAGAAATTAAAGTAAAATTAATCAATTTAACCCGGGGAGTAGCTGGAAGAACACACTACCACTGCAGAAAGAAATCAGTGAAAGCCCATCTGTGCCCAGAGCCGCACCAATTCACAAGGGATGCACAGAGATCTGACACATGAGAAAACTGGATCCCTGAAAGAAAAAACGTAAATTTGAAGTTAAGAGGGCACATACAAACTTCCCAGGCATAAAAGAGGAAAGAAAAACAGGGGGACTCATAGACTGTGCTATGTTCTTTCCTACAGAAAGAGCCCTCCGTGGAAAAGTACATAGAGAATATAAAAATAGAATCAAATAAAATGGGAAGAGAAAGACAGAACATTTGGAACATAATAAACCACCACTGTTGATTGTGGGATGAAGTCTGGGAAGCAACAATACCAAGTTCTGTCCACAAACCAACCACCACCACGGAAAGCGTACCCAGCAGTCACTGCTGGAGAGAGCTGCAGAAACCAAACACCACAGCTACATGGCAGGTCAACAGTGTCGACCTACAGCATCACAAGAGGAGCAGCATGTGGCACTGACAGTCAAAAAATCAAACGAAACGGAAGAGTGCTGGAAAGTTTACGTAGTACCTCGCTGCATTTGAGGAAATTAACACAGGCTGAGGGTTAGCGGGTGTTTTTAAACACTACACAGGTATCAATGTAGTCCTTGGTAAAGGGGTTTTACACAAATAAAGAGATGAATGAATTTGAGAGAACGTTCATCTTTCCCACGCCGTTCAGGTAAAGGCAGACACAGGCTAGCCGGCCAGCAACAGCCCGCGTTGTTGCTAACTTTGCCTTCTGCTGAAGCCACGTGTTTTATTGCTGTGGGAATCTTTCCTCCCTAACATACCAAAATGATCCCAGTCTTCTTGAAGGTTCTGAATCTCCAGCTGGTTCCGTCCCTCCGTGAAAAGAGGTTTGGGGTTTTTCTCAAACCCTCCCGAAAGGATGCCACCTTGCCAGTTGCGTATGTAGATCCTGCCGTCTGGGTCTACAATAGCTGCAGAGGAAAGAAAAGAGGTGGGAAGGGAAGTGAGAGAAGGGATAACCACCTCAGGCTGTCATTCCACAAACACCAGTGATGAGGTCTGGTGACGGGCTGGGCCAAGCTCGCGCCCCCCCGACACGAGAAGGGACAGTCTCAGTCCCAAAACCCCACACTTTCACACCATTTCTCATTCTCAAGTGACCCTTCGGTGAGCCAGTTTAGATTACTAAACCCGCGTTAACTCCCACCACAACCAGGTGTGTTAATTTTCAGGCAGCACAGTACACTGAATTGAATCTAAAGAGCACCCAAGCCAGCAGGACAGCGTCACCAGGAGTGGGAGGACACAAGAGGAAGTCAGACCAGCAATTATACTGGCTCAGTTTCACCAGAACTGCACCCAAAACCAGACCTTCCACCAAGAGATGGCCTGCCCTCCTCCTCTTTCTCTTCCTCTATTAAGAACAGTTAATTTAATTGGGGATGCATCACAGATCCAGTCTGCTGCAGGCCACCAGCATAAAGAAGGTGGGCAGCACTGGGGTGAGGACAAGCAGTCAGGTCTGGATTGCTTTTTCCAGTGGTAGTGTCAACTTGAAACATTTCTGATAGTCCACCTGACATGTTCCATAGCAGTTTTTTTCCATGTACAGAAAAGCTGTGAAAATATATATATGTATGTATTTTTTTTAAACTACCAGTCAAGTAAAAGTGAAGCACTCAGGGGCTCTGGTCAGAGAGCTGGACTCCCTGAAGACTATATACATTACTCACTAGAAGCAGAAACTCTTGCTAACAACTGAGAGTAAATAAGCAAAGTTTTCTACTTCCCAACCACAGTTTTCAAACACAAGGGCTTTTCTTTAAGAGATCCAAAAGCCAGAAGATGGAGGAGGAGCAATTACCTCAAGTGTTTGGTTGCCCCTACAGCTCATAGACATGTAAATGCCATTGTAAAGCCTTAGCTTCAGTTGGAGGAAAGGAATAGATGGGCCATTTGGGGACAGCAGCCTGCAAGGAAAACATAGTGCCAAGGCTAGCACCCTCTCCAGCCCAGAAAAGCAACAATCCAAGTCTCAGACACACCTACTAGTCAAGCTAGAGTCAAGGTCATTCTCCTGCTAAGATGACCAACTCTGAAAATCAATTTCTGCAGTGAAAGCTTTCCCAACAGTAAGGAAAGAGATTCTACCACTGAAAGAGGATATTCAGAGTAATTCAGCTAGAATATACTTCACGATCCCAAATGAGTGGAGAACTGATAGCCCTTAGTTGGCCTTTATGTCATAAACTCTGCATCGCCTTAGAAAGGCAGATATAATTCACCAAGAAAAGCGAGGCAGAGCTGAAGAATCCTTACTTGGTAAGTTGCTTGCCAGAGGTTCCTTCAAAGGATGTGTCAGGAGGTAGAAGTGTTCACAGGCATGGAGTGGGATATTGACTGGTTCCTCCCCAGAGTGGCCCAACTCATAGGCCCACTGAAATTAAAAAGTGCATGTTAGAATGCAAAAGAAGAAAAATAACTCCAATTAAAAAAAAGACAGGACAAAAGCGCAGGTCTTCTCTGCAGGTTTGCTCCCATAAAAGGCCAAATAAGATTTGGTTTAGTCCCCTAAATCTTAAACCAACACACATTTTTTTCTCTTTGCTTAGAATCTGAACTGTTTAGGACAGAGACTTTTTCTGTTCCTCACACAAGATCTAGAAAAGCGAGGCCCTGATTCAAGACTAAGAAGTATCAACTCACAATACAAAAGCAAACTAAGATCGGTACGCCGAAGTCAACACTAGGCTCAGCCTCTAGAAGCAGACTAGTCAGGGTTTAGGTGCCTGCACCACTAAGCCCCACATTAACAAGACAGCCAGCTGCAAGCTGAGAAACCGCAACTGTCAGATGTCTTTTCAGACTGGAAAAGACATGACACTAAGAAAAACAACAACAGAAAAAGGAACTTTCATTTCAGTGTGTGTGTGACAGAGGGAGAGAAGGGTAGAGAGAGACTTTACTGTCTCACTAAGAGCCAAAGCAAAATTCTTCCTGGCAGAAGGATGCACGCCCCAGGACAGAGACCATGGGCAGAGCTGTACCAACGAGCTGCAGGGTGCTCCTCAGCAGGTTAACACCCAGTCTTTGGTGCCAAGCAAATGGCAAGCACTGCTTTCCTCCTTCACACCCCTGCTGCTCTACACAGCTGAATAACATCACTTTGATCTACTCCAGTAAACCAAGCCAAAGCACAAACCATTAAAAAACCTAGGAAACTAAGAAAAACCCAAACCCTGAGGAAAATGCACGTGTTCTTAACCAAAAGGAAAAAAAGAAAAATTTTAATGATTCAACCTGGCCAGCACAGTTGACGAAGTACTGGCATTGAATCTGTCCTCTGTCGGTCTCGACTCCAGTCACGCGACCCTTCTGGACTGAGACATGACTGACACTCGTCCGTTCATGAATCTGGACACCTGGAGAGGGCACAAGAAAGTCAGCATACCACAAACCTTCTTTCTAATGTGTCAGGCTGCTAACATTCAACCCTTAAACTCAACCTAAATGGTTATTTTCCCTTTAAGACAAAATTTCTATTCCTGACCCAGTAATTCTTAAGTGAAACCCTGTTATTTGTAAAATGTCATGCATACAATTTGAACTTAATTAAAAGGCTGAGACTGTGAAGAGTTACAGTACTTTTTCCCATGTGACAATCTGGGTGATAAATACACCCTAGTACCAATGACATGAAAAAAAACCCCAAGAGTCTCAGCTATGGATTTCCTTCCATTCCAATTCCTTTACACAACGAAGTCTCTTATTACAGATGGCAAGACTGGTTCTTTTATGGGAAATCAGTCATTTTGTGGAAAAAAAATCAATTAACAGTATGCAAAAAAAGCTGGACTGAAAGAAACAGGTGTCTTCCTAAGTAGCTTCCTCCAATCTGATGGACTTTCATCCTTAAAGGGCTTCATCTCTGTTACCATATTTAACCTTTCTCCCACTTTTAGACCACTCCAAATTTGCCAAAGTGCTGGGCAAACAGCATTTATTGCTACACTTCCAAACCCATTTCCAAAGCATATGCGCCCAATGAAATATTCCACAAGGACTCAGTCACACTTTTTCATTTGTAGGTAAAACTCTTTTGATGTGTAATTTTGAGTCAGGTCCTACGAAGGATTGTTTTTACGATAAAAGAGTGTGTGCTTATTCAGAGAAATATATAACCAGTAAGGACAACAAACTGGTGCTTGATCTGTCATAGCAGATCTGTAAAGATTCAGTATGTTAAAAAAAAATTCAGCCTGTTTTTTGAGAAAAAGTATAGAGTTTAAAGAATCTGAACCTTACAGAATTACCCAAGTTTTGGTCTTCAGTGCTCAGTTAGAACATCAAGAGAGATGCAGAACATAATTTTCTTTTAAGGAAAGAAGATAACTATCACACAGGAGAGCACTCTCTATAGATAAAAAAACCTCATACCGTTCCGTGAGGCAGCAGTTGCCAGAGCCAGACTCACATTGGCAGATGACACGAGTGCATCTTCTGGCACATACATGGCCCCCACAAGGTCATGGATGTTGATCAGTGGGTGGAGCTGTGCCACTTGCTTTGGGGTGATAATTTCACAAGGTATCCCCATTACACTGCCACAGAACGCAAGAAAAATGCCGGCATTAGTCTTGCAGGAGAGCTGGTGCAAACTCAAGATCAGTTCTATTTCCTGCTTATACGTACTTCAGCGATGAAGCAATGCGTTTCAGAGAGATTAGTCGATCCTGAGTCTGAGCCAGTGAAACAGAGCCTGTCTTCATGTACCCTATGACAATGACCAAAGTCAAGTCAGATTTGGACAGGATCTTGAATTCCTTTTAAACTCAGACCCATTCCTTTAACACAATTGCAGATCTGTTGCTTCCACTACTCAGGAGCCTGGAAATCCCTGGAAATCACTTTAAAGACTTATCAGCTAGTAATTAAAAATTGCATTAGTCAACTTTTCAAAAAAGCAATTTAATTTTGACTTGTGTTCTCTTTCTGCTACATTTACTCATGTTTATAAAAAAAAATTAAACTTAACACATGGTACCTATTAAAAGAGAGAGAGGTTACTGGCAAAAAAAGTGATCTAATAACTGTCAGAAGAATAAAACCTCAACAACTAACCGCAGACATTTTGTGACTCTACCACCTACAATAGATTTAATACTAATCTTAATTACAGGCACAGTTATTAATCTCCGTTGAGTCTGACATATATCACAAGTCCTTGTCAGCAGAAATCTTTCCGTGACTAAGTTCTTCCCATCAGGTACACGCCCGAGCATTTTGGAGGGAGGAGAATTTCAACACAACGTTTTCTTGTTCTTTCTAGGGCAAAACCAGAGTAAGATGGTTTCTAAAGCTTTGCCTAAGCTTTAGTGCTTCTGTAAAGCACCTTCTCTTTTTGAGAAGTGAACTGGTGCAGAATATGGGCCATTTGCTCCAGTCACTGCACTATATTTCTCAGTGTCCTTGTGAAAATTCACCTATGTTTGCTCAAGTTACGCACAACATGAAAATCGTCACGGTTTGCAGGTAGTCTGCCTTCGGTTTGCCCATCTGATACCCTTCTTCCTCTTCTTCTGATCGCACTAGCCACACCCCTCAGCATCTGATTCAGTCCAAGTGTACCGGTTTTGAACAGGCACCACTAACTCTTAAACCACTGTAAAATTATATTCGTAGTTCAGTGTCAGTACTTGGATTCAGTTTCCCAAAAATTACTCAACAATTACACATTCAGTACCTGTTTTTACTCCTGTCTCTTGTTCCAGCTGCTGGTAGAGTTTGTTTGAATAGTCTGCCATCTTCAGCTCTATGGACGCGTGCCTGGCTGTGCTCACGATGCCAGCACAGAAGCGAGTGGTACCAGCTGCCAATCTGCAGGAGAAGTTGCAAGGAAGGTCTCGTCCAGCTGAGAGGCGAGCACCCCCCAAACGTATCAGACCAAAAGCTGGAAGTTGGATGATGCAGGTCAATGCAACCTCTAGAATGCTTTTCCTTTAGCTCACTTTTGGAAACACATTGTATTCCAAAACCGTTTCTCTTTAACTAGTCCTAAACACTGAAATTTTTCAAGGAAAGCACTTTTAAAAAAAAAGAAAAAAATTAGCTTATGCTGAAGTCGACCTGCCTACCTGATTCTCTTTCTCCAAAGCAGGATTCCTCTCAAAATTAACTTCAATTTGAGCATTGTTCTTACTGTAAACTGCAAAGATTCAGGTCCCTTTTACTGTGCAGCACCTGCCACAGAGAGGTACACATATTTCTTGTCCCTTCTTAAATTGCCCTTAAACCACTGTCCGTCTAGCTATTTGGTGAAAGGCTGCTGTAGAGATAGAAACCTATTAAAAACTCCCTGCAGCATAGACAGGTATAGACAAGACAATTAGATTTAACCATCTGCCTTGCAACCTGCTTCCACAATACTTCTAAGTCATCTTTCCTGCTGCTAAAGCAATCCCACATTTTTCCACTCGCCTTTGACAAGGCTGCTTTTGGCCTGGCATGTCCTTATTCTCTCAGAAATTCAGCCTAGGAATCAGCTGAGTAAGGTATTCTTTTTGCTACATCCCTACTCAATCACAACCCAAACAGCTGAAGCACGGTCTCACCGTGCTGTGCTTCACAAAAGACGTTTCTGCTAACGCAACGTTCTTCTTTTTCCTTGAGCACACACACGGACCGAGCTTGTACAGCATCTAACTCAATGGAGATCCGTAAGAGGATATTCGTACCCCATCCCAGGCTAGAAACGATTATGTTTCCTGACAAACGAAGCCTAGCAGCTAATTTTACTTGGAAGGACACCACTCACAATTTCCTCTCTTTGCAACTATAAAGAACTTGATAGTACCTGCTTCCCAGCCACGCAAAGTCAAGGAGTCACAGTTAATTATTCATTAAGGCAGCATCAGGTAGGAAGCTCTAACCTAGACAGTAAATATTCTCAGTTCGGCACCTATTTAGTGTTAGAAAAGCTGCTGCAATAAACACCTCTTCAAACACCCAAAGTCTTAGCACTGAAAAACCATGAATTCACCTCTGAAACAGAAATCTAAACAACATGTAAAGGCTGTACACTCAACTTTCAACAGGATCTACGTACTCTGCCATACACCGCACATCCAACTCACCGAGGAGCGCACAAAGACTCATATTCGACCAAACCGTAACGGCCTTAGCCTTTATACAGACAGGTGCTAAATCCTGCAACAAACTAGATAATCCGAGCCTTTAATCAGCTTACAGGTGATGTTTAGTGATGTCTGCTTATAACCTCCCCATCTCCTGCAAGCTCTTTTGAACATTGCTAGTGGTGTATTACTTTATATATACACCACATCCTATTTCTAGAGATGGTCAGTAAGGGCCGGATGATTTACACAGATTTTTCGTTCTCTTAGAACAGTCCATCTTTGCCAGCTGTGCTGTGTTTTACACAATTACGTCAGAGCAGACGGATATCTCCCGAAGGAATTGTGAGCCATGGAAAACCCACACCAGGACAGAGTTCTCCTGATGGGAACTGCAGCCCGTGGAGGCCCCACACTGGAGCCCAGTACTGACCAGACCCCAAACCATTCACCCCCTGTGCTTCTCAGGGTGGAGTGGGGGCTGCAGGAGCACGGGAAAGGAAAGGCGGTGTTTTAACGCTTAGGTTTTGTTTCTGACTACCTGAATCTATTTTAACTGGCATGAAACAAAGTAATTCTTTAATTATTTTACATTAATTCTCCCCAAGGCAAGCCTGTTTTGCCCACGGCAGTAATTAGTAAGCAATCTTCATATCTTTACCTCCATCCACCAGGTTTCTCAGCCTACTTTCTCCCTGTCTTGCTGAGGAAGGAAAGCGAGTGGCCATGGGGGAGTTTGGCCCCTAACCAAGGTTAACCCACCACAACCACACAAGGGATACCCTTCACCTTGCAATCTGCCCTGTGCTGTGAGAGGAAGCAGTGTCACTACTAATGCTCAGAATACACTTATTCCACAGGTCTGAGTCCAGGCGAAGAGGCAGAAATAACATATACGTACGGGAGTCCTGTTTCTTTGGTTTTGTTACCAGGAACCCTTACCTGCCCTGCTCAAGTAAGACTATATCCTTCCAACCCATCTTGGAAAGGTGATATGCCACGGAGGTGCCCATGATTCCACCACCACAGATGACAACCTGCGCCTGTGCTGGCAAGGAAACTGGGTGAGGTTCTGCTGTATTTGAGGTACTTTGCCGGGAGCAGGTCATTCTTCTCCATTTTGGGTTAGCCGCCCGCCACCGGACATCTGACAGTAATCGGAGAAGCATCCTGGCAGCTATTTGTCAGTTTTCTTAAAGCACCACCTAGACGCGTTCAGGCGTTAACTCAGTACCACTCCTTCTAGGAAGGAAAAGACGAGAATCACGTTACTACTTATCTTACTATACACAAGGTTGGCAGCGACAAACATC
This sequence comes from Grus americana, assembly GCF_028858705.1. Lineage (NCBI taxonomy): Eukaryota > Metazoa > Chordata > Aves > Gruiformes > Gruidae > Grus > Grus americana. The sequence goes on along the minus strand of NC_072864.1, from coordinate 21,235,319 downwards.
ATGTGGTGCGTCACGTACAAGTGATGAGTAAACAAACAGGAGAGCAGTTATTCAGCCCTGAACCAATAGCCTTGTATTAAGATTTAAACTTAGATCGTGCAACGGGTGCAGAGCATTACACCTTCATTTCTGACGGCAGCGTAACTTGACAATGAGCAAAGAACCAGACGGAAGCTGGAAAAGAACGGCGAGAACGTTCTCACACCAGCGACAGGTAGGTCACAGAACTCCAGCAGGCACAGCACGTGCTCTGAAATCTTTCAGAAAGGCTGAGGTCAATACAGGGTGCAAATAAGCTTATTAACGTTGTCAGGCCTTTACCTGAGGAAGGAAAGAGTCTGTCATCAGAGCAACTAGAACAAGGAACTCGAGGCACGCTCTCCGATAACGTTAGTTTTACCACAAGACATTACCCAGGCCCTCTGACTGCGGTAAGAGCAGCTCGGCCCAGTGACCAAAGCTGGAATTTAAGACTCTGCCTGCGCCAGGCGGGTCCCTGCCGCAGCCAGGAGGGTTCTCTCAGCCGCAGCCTGCCACACGCCACAGAGCCGTGTCGAAAAGGCGCCAACGGCGCCTGACGGGCCGCCACGCTCCCCGCTCCCGACCTGACAGAAGGGGGCCGCAGCAGCAGTGGAGCCGCGCTGGCAGCCCCGGAGGCCGGAGAACCGCCGCCTCGGCCCGCTTGCCTCCTCCGGAGCTCCCGATCCCGGGGAGCGGGGCAGGCCCGCGGCCGAGCGCTTACGGTGCCGCGGGGAGGGGAGAGGAGGGCAGGGCAGGGCAAAGAGCGGGGGCGGGCGGGCGGACGGCCCCCCCGCGGGCTGAGCCCCGGCGGCTGCCGGAGAAACGGGCCGGGGCCGCGGGGACGGCGGGGCCGCGCCGGCTCACCTGGGGCAGGGGGAGGCCTGACTGACCTTCCGCGCTTTACGGCCGCCAGCCGCGCCGCGACAGCCGCCCCTGCGCGCTGCGTCACCGCCTACCGCCGGCCAATCCCCAACGCGGTGGTTCTGTGGGGCGTGGCCAAGGGATGCCCCGCCCCTCGCCCCCAGGAGGCGGCGCGATCAGCCCTAAGAAATAAACTACAACAAGTAAAAACCTGCAGACTCTTTTTATTAAATTCTCCCATTTCATCTGTACAGAAAAAAATGCACATTATTATGTTCAGAATCTCAGTAACATCTCAAAATTACACAGCATGGACATGTAAAAAAAAAACAACAAAAAAACCCAAACCGGCCAGGATTTATACACAGAAAGGTCAAACAATTTACAAAAAAAGTCTTGTTAATGTCACATTTAAAAATAATAATAAAAAAGAGACTAAGTTCAAACAGCTTCTGCTGTACAATCGGAACCCGCTGGGTCTGTTTTGCACACTGTGGGGGGAGGCCTGCAGCGCCATCCCAGGGGGGCTGGGGTTCCCCGACACACCCCCCCCCCCCAAAACCCGGCTCTGGTTTCTCTGGTACGCGCTGTCCACCCCGACACAAACACCAGTCACAGCTTCTGACCACCTCCATCCGGCACGAGTGTCTACGGGCAAAAGTCACACCTTCCCTTTTTTCCCCTAGGCGAGAGCTACGCAAATATTTCTGCTCGGGGGGGGGGCAGCGGGGTGGGATTTTGGGGTGCAGCCATCCCAGGAAGGGATCTTCTGCTTTCGGTCAGCTATGGAATGAAATTTGGGCGCTGTGGAAGGAGAAAACGGCAATCTGCCTTTGGCCAGTAAGTGGCAATGTGTTATTACTCCTCCCTGTCGCACACAGGAACCCGATGGAGCGGGTACGATGCAGAATTCCACTGGTTCGGGACAGAAACAGCAGAACCAGCTGAATTCTCGCCTGTTTGCCTGTGATTTGGGTTGCCTCTAACCTCGACTCAGGCTTGGCTGCCAAGCAGGGAGACTGCACAAAAGATCAGTACCTGGGAGCTGCCCTGAAGATTTGGAACCCCATAAACTAAAAGTGTACTTTCATACAAACCGCCCCTACAGCTGTTTGTGTCCACAGAGCTCTATTTTAAATAGGGACAGAAGTGCTAGATGAAATGTTCCGGTTTCATACCACACTCACGCACTCACACACACCTCAAAACTACCTTTTTTTTTTTAAAAACAAAACCGATAAAGTAAAAAAAAAAAAAGTACTACAATCCTCTTTCAACTAAATAATAAAGTTGTGTTTTAACAGAAGTCGCCATCCAACTTGAACAGAATTCCTCTACGTTATCGGATTCAAGTGATCCCTCCGGCTTACCACATTTCCTCCCTCCGTGCCCACCCACAGTTAGTTTCCGTACTTCCTAGAGACATTCACTCCTCTCCGTCATTTTTCGTACAATGCGCTTACTGTGGATTCTTTCAGAACAAGATTCATTATATTCACATGGATTTAAGCGTCAGATTCTGGGTAAAATGCTTAAAATTTTGTTACAGAATTATTTGATCATCATTAGGGCTTTCCCAGCCCTTTTCAGTGACGCAGACATACGGGTACTCGCTGGACAGTACTCAAAGTGCCAGGAATTTCGTTCCTACTCACAAGTTACTCCAGCAGCCTGCACGACAGAGGCGAGGCAGGAGAATCCCAAGTTGAAATTCAGCAAAAAGGACCTGACTAAGCCCACTAGGTAAACAATAAATAAGCTTATTAAGGTCAGCAAGAATGAACAAATGCTAACGGGCTAGCAGGAGTGAAGTAACAAGGTGCACATCACGCACGGTCCCCCTCAGCCATGTCATCTAAACGCGTGCCTTCGTTTAGGAAACGGCTCATTAACCCTTGCAGCAGCAGGAGGGAAACTGAGAGCTGCGTGCCTTGCACATCCCAGGCATCCATCCCTTCCATAAATCCCCAGGAGCATCAGCATCTCCAGGTCTAGAATAAAGCTCTCCAAGAGAAGGGGAATAAAAAAAACCCCCCACCCCCTGAATTGCGTTCTTCTCTACCAAGAGGCAAGGGTCATGAAGAAGGGGTACCCCAGGTTTTGCCACACCAACACTCTTCTCTCAACTGATCGCAGCTATTTGTAGTGCAAGCGATTAGATCGGAGAAGTTAAAAAGGCTTCCTCAAGCTCAAGGCAACAGCAGTGTTTCTTACAACCAATTGTTTCTTTCCCTGCAATGGAAAATGGTTACCTGCAGGCAAGGGGTTGTGTTGGCAACAGCACAAGCAGGTTATTTTTGGAAGAGTACTTGTGTGGGCTTCTGTGCTTTTGAGACCTCTAGATATTTAGGTATATGTGAAAAGGAGGAGGATGTTTCAAGACTAGTCACGAAAAAAGCAAATTTGGGCATCAGCAGTGGCAGGAGGCCCCATTTTAAAACGTGAAGAGATAACGATGCTCAATGACAAAATGGTCTGGACCCTTTAAAGGTGCATCTGTGGCATCGTAAGGGAATTTATTTAGTATCCTACCTTTGCTTCAGAGGGCCCCCGGACACACACCTGTAACACCATCCCAGAGCACTCGCAATGACACCCAATTCCCAGGTGAGCCTGCTGACACAGCCACAAACACCACCAGCTACAGACTGACGCCACCGTAGACCACAGACTCCTAACGTGGCGCTCCAGGCACCCTTACCGCACAGCCTACTCCAAATTAAAAAGCAAAAAAAACCAACCCAAAACCCAAACCCAGAAAGCCTTATCTCTGAAAGTAAAGAACGTCACCTTCAGAGCTCAACAGGGTTTACATTCAGAACTATGGCTACAAACCTACAATTTTCACTGCAATGTCTTTTGGAATTTAGTGGAAGATGCTATTTCTAGACAATAAACCATCTAATTAGGCTTTTCAAGCTAATCAGGTTACAAAACGCCTTTTTAAAAAGTCACAACAGTTTAAAAAAAGCCCTCCAATAGCAATTTAATTATGCCTGATAGACATTTCGAGAAGTGAGACTCGTGCCAAACAAGCGAGGCTGGACAAAGATCCCAATTCCCTCGCCGGCAGCTCTGCGAACACACCCATCTCTACAGCAGTAATTTCAGCCCTCAGCCAAGTGAAACAATCTACGCTTACAATTGCCAAACTAACACTTGCGGTGTAATACACCTGTGCTACCTCAAGAGATGCCATCAACCGTTCCCTCTTCTGCTCCACTTCACATTGACAGACGGCCAGTTAAGCTCCGTTAGCATCAGGGAAGAGGGGCGAGAGAAAGAATTCAGGCTTAATTTCTGTACTACAATCTTACCATGCACTAATTCTCCACTGAACCTTGCTCAGACATTCTCTACTGCTTGCCTCGTGTTCATAATACTTCGATATAAAACCAGAAGAGATTGTGAAAGACTCACTAGCATAGTAAGTCTAAAACCGTATCGCTAATAGTTTGCTGTCCATCCTCAGAGTGGGATGAAGGTACGTTTGCAAAAAGCTTCGGTTGCAGCAAAAGCTCACAGTATTTTGTATACGCCATTCTGTACACGCAGCATCATCAGAATCAGCTGGTCCACATTCCAAAGTGCTTCAAAACCACCTCCACTGTTCTTCTAGAGAAGAATGCAGAGAACCGCAAGTGTCAGGTCTTACCTAGCAGTGCACTAAGTGGGAAACTAAAGTTCTGGTTCAAGCGTCAGCCTAAGTTGGACAGTTTCAGGCACATGATTTTTACTGTAGCACACGCAGGTGAGCACATCTAAAAAGCGAATAAAGTACATCCTACTGTACACATGGACTTGTGCAGCTACTTCTGCATTTCACCAACACACTCAACCTATCTCCTCGTGTTTGAGCCAAAGCACGTGGCTTACGACCTCCATGCCTCCCTGGACTTGAGGGGCAAAGATGATGGAAAGAAGAGGCCACAACTACTGGTGCGGATTTTCTAAAACACCTTCTTCAGGCTCTCAAGTATGAGTATCAGGTTCTGGAAGCGTAACTATATATAACGTAAGGGCGCGCATCGATGGTAACAATGTGAAAGCTCCTTCCCTTAAAGATCCAGATGTTCCATCATCCTTCCATCCACCCCTGCTTGGCCCTTCCAGACCAGCACCCGTGTCCTACATCCCAGAAAACACCAGTTGGTATCCGTATCAATTGTAGTTGTGGAAACGAAAAAAAACCACCCCACCATTTAAACCATTAAGACCCAGGCAGGCCAGTTACAAACCACTGCACTAGCCCGCAAGTAACCCTTTACAGATAGAGCACGTTGAGTGTTCAGTCGCTTTCTGCATCTCTGACAAAGCACCGTATTTGCCAGTGCGTCGATACCGTCTGTAGATAATGAATTCAGAAGGGTAAAAGCTTAGCAGCAGCGAGGTAAAATAAAAGGAGTGTTAGAATTTTACTGCATCATCACTAATAAAAACCAGACCGAGTAACTGATCAGGGCACTCGATGCCCGCTGACAGCAGCACTGTAGGCTGACAGGCTCTACATGCCTTGCGTCTACACCGTGTCTTTCATCTACTGAAATACAAGTTGTACAGCTCACATGAGTATTTGATCCTGGTCAGTATTTTATTCTATCTTGCGAGTGGCAGAGGAAGAAAGGGAGGACATCTTTTCAGCCAAAAAAATCCACAGTAACAAAAGCAGGATATTCACTAGAAGACGACACCAGTGACTGGTGTCCTTAGGTTGTGTCCAAGACTATGCTCTGAAGATGCTTTACATAAGATGAGCAAGATGTCCAAAACAAGGCCAACTGTGGTGTAAGATGCAATTTACCCTTTAATTTCCTGCCTCGATTTCACCCAGCCACAGAGGATGACTAGATTTCAGTATGAACCATTACCTAAATCATATAGTCGGTATGCAGATATATGTCTTTCTTTAAAAATTTACTTAAAAACTGCTTGAGCTGCAGGTCGTATCAGTCTGATTTGGAGTGAAGGCAGTTCCAACAGTACAATAGAGACTTGTCTACAGGCAGGTAAACGAGAGTCTGCTAACAAAGGGGTAACGAAAGCTGCTGGCTGGGCTGCCAATGTTGCACACAAACTTTCATAGGATGAAGATGCTGTGGATGAGATCCAGGATGGGAAAACTGAGCCAACACCTGCTGCTGTTCTAATTTTTTTTTTTTTTTTATTCTCCTCTCACAAGAGGGCATGGGTAGACTATACAGAGGAGGGCTGTACAAAACTGGGCACTAGGCAGGCATTTCTTCAGCAGGCAATCCAGGCTCTACCTGTCCTTGAGCTCTCTTGTCACCCGCTTGGTGATGCGTCCACACATCAGGCCGATGAGGAAGAGTACACAGATGCCGACCGTGATCACAGACAGTATGTAATTCTTGGACGGAGAGGTCATAACTTGCATGGCAAGGTCAGAAAAGCCTTCCGCTGGGGCAACCTAGAGGTGACAAGGGAATAAATGAGCCAAGCCGCACTTTCCATGCGACCCTCAGCCTCGGCATTTATCAGGTTTAGTCTCTCGTACTGCTGTAATAGTCAGGCTTGGCTCGAACCACAAACAAGCAAGCCTGCAGTGATTCATCTGAAGGAAGAACTTCTCAGGCAACAGAGTTATAACAGCAGCTCTGCTGACCTTGCTTCATTGCCCCAGACCACCTCTAGAGGTGCAAGCCCTGCATGCACAAAAGACTATTTAATTCTGCACCGTTGAGGATGCATCCCAGACACTCAGAGAATAAGACATACAAGTTCAAAATAGAGAGACTCGATCTCAATTTTTCTGGACCAAACTCAAAATGGTAAACAAGAGTTTCACTGCAGTTGAAGTTTTTCATAAATAGCTTGCAATGGAAAGATCCAATGCAAAAAAAAAAAAAGGAAGCAGTTTACTGAAACCCTTTACATATTCACCTTTGCAGCATAGCTCCACATTTCAATCCGATCATTAAGGCGTTTCTTGCATTCGGGCTGCAACCTCACACGCTTATCTTCCAGAGCTTCCATTAAGCACGACATTTCTGTAATGTGCAGAAGATGGTGTTACAAAATAGAAACAGCAGCTTTAACAACATGCCCCGGAAGGGCTGCTGGAAAGGGACACTTCAGTTCTACTAAAGGCGGATGGTTGCAGAGCTTTCTAAACAGACCAGCCAGCCTGACAGACTGCATATGAAGCCCTGTTGTACCCTTAAAGCTAGCTATTTCTCTAAGATCATGATTAATCTTGCATTTTGAGGCACAAGGAATTCTGTCTTCTAACAAGACATTACAGCATGTATCCAAGGTGTAATTCATGTGATTTTATAAAGTCTTATAAGCTTGCACCTTCAGCGAGCTGTACTCTAAATTCCGTGACACTACCCTTTAGAGAGAGCGGAGATCAAATTCAGCTCAGGAAAAAACACAGTGTATCTCCTTAGGCTTGTTAGGAGTTTCTCTGGATCAACAAAATGTTTTTGAGAGGTGTAACTTCCTGAGTTTTCACACAGTCCTGTGCAAAGGAAATGGGATCACAATGTTCTGGGTGCCTACGGTGTGCCTCAGCTAATTCATAAGCTCTTTTATATGCTCATATGAGACACTGACATAAAATTTTGTATTTTATACTTATACTGCCTTACTTGAATAATCCCTAATTGGATGCTTTCTGCTTTGCAATCAAGAGTTATTTTGTTCATAGCAAACAGGCTGTAAACTTTAAACTAACTCCAGACTTTTTAAACGCAATCGTCAGTTCAAACGCTCAGAGGCAGATCCCTCTCTGAGCTACAGACTCTGCATACCCTCAGTGCAAACGCGTGAGAACACACATCAAAAGAATTACGACAAAACAGGAATAAATAAAGGATATCCAAAATTTCAGAAAGGCATTCAGTAACCAGCATGAAAGGTAACTACCAGGAAAATACTTGGCTGCTATTTTTAATGCCAGATAAACTCAGAAGGATGGGAAAGTTCAGAACTTTCCCCCCTCCCACTAGCTTTCCTTAAGCAGCCATACATACTACCCAGCTGGCTAACGTAACAGCAGCAGCAAAGTGCAAGAGCTTGACCTCAAACAGGAAAAGCATGGGTTAGGAGACACTTAAATAAATGATGTTTCAAGTGGTCTGAACCTGATGAAATCGGTCTTAGGGGACCTGGAACAGCTGATGGAAGTCTCAAAGCCTGTAGCAGCTATTTGGACTTAGAAAATGTAGTATCATCTACCCTCTGTAATATTGGAAAAGAAACCCCGGGTATATTTAAGCAGAGAAGAAAAAAGAGGATCAAAGGACTTCAGTTTAATTTTGTCTGTCAAAAATACTGAAACAAAGAAGCCAACCATGGACAAAGACCAACGAACAAAAAGGACCAAGGGGATTAGCTAAGAATGAATCTTGTGAAACCAAATTGATTTGCTTCTGTAAAAGAAGCAGCTTACTTCCTAGGAAGCTTTTGATGCAGTCTGATATAACACCATCATAAGTCAGCTCAGGAGCTGTATCCTGTGTGAAGCTGATACAGGGTGGGAGATAAGCCTCACTGAAATGTGAGTCCGTATATTTCAGTCCATGTGTATTAAGAGCCCGTTTTCAACAGGATTTAGCCAAGGAGGGATTTTACAGAAGGGTTATGGATCTGGCATCACACGCTCTTGTCAGTAATCATATGAACGACGGAATAGGAAATATACTCATTAAATTTGCAGATAAGGCTGCAAGGATATCAGGATTGAAGAACTGGTCCCACCTTGGACACAAGGAAGGGCTTCTTGATAGCCATCTTCTAGTGGCACCTACCACCTCTGCAGCTATTCCCCTTCGTTACCCACAAAGGGCTGGTGGAAAGATCTGGTACTTAAGACGAGCTGCATTCTCTTACTAGCATTAAGGCCCTCAGGACTGAGAGGTTATACGAGTAAAGCACGAGTACTTACGGCGTCCTCTTCCTGGTGGAATGGCAGCACAGTGGTGTTTGATGTCCAGGGCACAGGCTGTGTGGAGCACTGGATCAACAAATATATCTGCTTTGCTTTCTTTCAGCATGTTGAGCACTTCCTGAGGAGGGGAGAATTACAAGTACATCTCAGAACAAGGAGAGAGAACAAACCTCATGCTGCTCAATGTTTCTGAAAGGGGCATCATCTTTTAAATCCAGGATCATGAGAAAAAACACCACTGTCCCTGGATGAGGCTATGAATGCTGGTTTAGGCTGGATTAGATGTCCTGGTTTAAGGGTTATCATAGTTACGGTCATTAAAATACCCATATTAATCTAAAATACAAAGTCAATATGCCAGGGTTACTTCAGTTAGAACTGAAATAAGGTGCTGTAGCCCCAAGGCAACTCATACAGCCCTCGATCACAGCCAGTGCCTAGGCCATAGCCAGCACTCAGGAAGCCTGCAACGGAGACAGTAACAGAAAACAGATTAGTAACAAGAAACTTTGGCAACCATAATCAAGAAAGGATTGAAGCCTGGAATTGCAAAGGATGCAGTCAGCACAATTTTCACTGGCAAATTGAAATTGAATTGAATCGCTGCAGGCCAGAACTGAGATGTATAAGGAAATTTGCAGAGCTCTGGCTTCATACTAGCTAGAGCATGGCCTGGGCTGTGATCTGGAAAAATGACTGGTTTCTGCAGGGACGGAATGCCTTTTAGAGCACATTCAATTTATTTCCTTTACCTTCTTGCACATTTCAGTTTTTATTTTCAGCAGATTCACTTTCAGACATTCTTCCACCTGCCCAGTCTGCTCCTGAGCTGCTGCTTCTTCCGCACACAAGCTGGAAATCTATTTTGAAAAAGGTATTTTAACATAAGTAGCTCACAACAATTATTCTGGCTTTTAGCACATTTGTATCTCAGTACATTAGTTCATCACAGGGTGCAGCTAGAGAACACAAGATGAGATACTTTACCCCCCACCCCAGAATCCCCAGAGCCAAACGCAGCCTGGCTCATGCAATATGCATACCCTTTGAGACCCAACAGCAAGAAGTCAATATTGCCGTACTGAGAGGAAAGCAGGGAGGAAAACAGCATTGAAGTGATATTAAGATATGAAATAAGCAATATTTGAGACATGGCTGATTTGGCTATCAAAAAAGTGAAAGCTCAAAATCTGAATGTATTCCAGTTAAGGGTGACAAGACAGAGAACTAGCAAAGGTTTGGGTTTTTTGTTTTGTTTTTTTTAATTATTTTTTTTAACAAGAGGAAAGTATTTTTCCATAGTCACACATACTGATGAGATCCCAGATGAAAAAAAATTAACTTTATATTAGCACTGCACAGGAAACTGCAATTCTTGCACACTAGACAGAAATTACAAGGAGAGAACCTGACTAGCTAGAAGCAGTTCAAAGAAGGATTTTGTTCATTTTAATTATCAGGATAGTTCACATTTTAAGAAACAAAATCTGTTTCGCGAAGGGAGTTTTCATAGTGAAAAAGTAGCTGCTGAGCTACTTCTCCTACCTCTTCAGAGCAGTGCATCTGAAGTTGGGGATCCAGCCGATAATCAAGAGCCGATTCCTGGATTATCACTCGAATTTGGTCCTCGCAGTCTGGAGAGAGACGCTATTAAGCGGAGAAAGTCATTAACCCACTCAATGACCTTTATTTTCATAAATCAATCACCTTGCATTTTAACCTGTGTATTCTGTAACACTTGCATAGGAGTGTAAAAACTCATTTATGTACAGCCTGTTACGTACATCGAACATGCCACAAGCCCAAGTTTGATTTGTTATTCAACGTCCATCGCTCAGCACAACCCGGCACAGTTTCCTGTTTGCACGCACCAGCTCTACTCACCTGGTCTGCGTATTTCAGCTTCAGGCATGAGATGACTTGTCCTTCCAACTCTGTATCATCCTTGGCCCTATTCAGGATATTTTGGCAGAATTTCGGTATGTCTGCTTTGCATGCCTTCCTGAGCACTGGATTTAACCGGTAATCTAACCGGGAAAGATGACAGAATTTCATTAGAGTACATATCTCTTCTGATTACAGAACATAACACTCCAAAATAGATTTGATAAAAATTTCCTGGATGATGATGTACCACCAATGAATTTAATTTTGGGGAAAAATAGTATTTTTTCAAAACAGAATTTTAACTTGTGAGTTAAGAGCTTCAGGAATAAAGCAGATCCAATAATGCATGCTGACCCTCAAGAACTTGACCGAATAAAGTCAATGTGTCCACAGACAGTCAGGAAGGAGAATAAAACAAAGCGAATATACTTCCGGCCATGCAGATCACTCAGTAGCTCAGGCAGGCAAGTTAAGGTTTTTTCCCAGAAGAGGATACCTGTGTTCTGTGTAATCTGGCGCTTGGTAATCATTTGCTTGCATTTAGGATCCATCACTTCACTGTTCTTGTTTTGTTTCAAACACTGCAACATGTTTTTTGAGTCTGCCTCTGGACAAAACCGCTACCAAAAAAAACCCCAACCCCAAAAAAACAAGTTTCATCACTAAGCACTTGGAAAAAAAAAAAACCCAAACAACTACATTCACAGAAGAGAATAACCACCTGCCCAACCCAGAGGTATACAGTCACATCTCCTATTAAAAAGGACAGTGTTATTCCCTAAATTGACTATGGGCTTGAATATCTCTGCTTATGGACTGAGCACTAAGCTGTACAGTCTTGACTGGCTTCTAGACACCAGTTTCTGTCAGCAGCAGCAAAAGCAATTTGCTTTTATTTTCTATTCTTAAGTTACAGCACACTTTGCAAGAAATACCCACCAAATTAGGTCTCATACCCAACTACTTCCACTCCCCTTTATTTTAGAAACTAAAAAGGGAATCTTTTAAGTCTATACGCATACCGCATAAATGCTGGCCGGATAAAGGGGCAGGCAAAGGCTTCAGTAGTAACACCCCGGACAAAGTAAGACCATACAGAATGAGAAGCAGAGAAGAGCTTGCTGATACTAATTTGCCCATTCCCGCTCTGAATTAGATAGTCAACAGTGAACCAGCTTACCCAAAATTCAGACCTATTTCTTTTGTTAGAAACTAATTCTGTGGGTGTAAGATAAGGCTGTTGCATCTTCTAATCCTCACCATTTTGCTGGGATTGTGGGGTGGGGTTTTTTATTATTATTTTTGGTTTTTTTAAAGCATGAGGCTGTACTGGAGAGCAATACATTCCCAAGATGTTCTGCTTCAGCCACAATACGGAGTCAGGGTACTGCATACACGCCACACATTAGTGTTTCAGGGGTTGTAATTCTGGCTACTGTGCAAAAGCGTCTTTATTAACATTCACTGCTGCTTTCCACATGGTACTACTTTAAGCCAGCATTTCTAATTTTTAAGTTTTGCATAATTCTGAAACACAGCAGTCTTGTAACAAGCCTTTATGGGAAGCTCAAACCAACAGAGCCTCTAATATCCCTACCTCACCTCTTAAATCAGCACATTTCCATTACCTTGATCATCTGCTTGCAGACTCTCATGAGTGTGTAGTCCAGCTCTGGATCCATCATCTCTGTCTCCTGCAGTTTAAACACCTTCTGGTGGCACCGCGTACTCAACTGCTTCTTGACTTCTTTCAGGCATTCAATAATCTACAACACAGTATTACAACCATGACAGACAAATTGTTGATATGATTCTGTCATTTGCTGCTCAAAACACAGAGCTATGCGTTCCCCTAACGGCTATCTTCACCTGATTTGTGCACTAAAGTTTCCAATGCCTAGATTTTATCAAAAGTCATTACTGATACTTATTTCCAGGACTTGCTTTAAGCTCATGTTTTCTCACAAAGATTTAATGAAATGAGGAGGGTCGCCTAGACTTACTCCAAAACCCCAAACCTCATCTTGCAGACATTATGCCTAAGAAAACTTTAGCAACATTTGCAAGTAAACAGCTGCTAATAGCTTAAAACTAGCATTAACTGAAGAATGAAGTGCTCACAGCATTTCATTCACTTGGTATTAATACTTGTGAAGCAGTGGGGAAAAAAAAAAACCAAAACAAAACCATTCCAAAATACTCCCAAAAGATTTCAGTGATATCAAAATGAAAATCTAAAGCTGCACTCAAAAGGGCAAAATTGTTCTTCAAGAGTCTTCTGAAATGAAAGTACAAATGAAATTGTAAATTATTAATAAAATCCATTACCTGAGCATTGCCATAGGGCACGTTTTGGCAGTAATTCTTGATGTCGTTTTTACAAGCCTCATACAGTTCTGGTTCAAGTCTGATATCCTCGGTCTGCAGGATAAATTACAATATCAACTTTTAAGTAGGACTGTAAAGACTACTTTACTTTGTTAGTCTACTAACTAGAGCCCTCGACTCACAAAAAGCAAACAACTCTCGCAACAGGCAGGTTGGTTTCTTTCAATTTAGGGGTCTCGGGTGTGAGAAGTAGTGTTAGTGGAAAATCAACTTTGTAAATCCACGCTGTGGATCAGCTGGCATTTTACACTGAAGAAAGGGTTTAAACTGAATTTTAGAGCTGGCAAGGTGCTTCCACTACTCCTCCTAAAAGGGCATCAACACAAATGTCCAAGACAACTAAAATCTTTTCATGTGAAAGCCAAAGGATAGCCACTCAACTATTGGGTGATCTGCAGGATGTGAATGAAGTTTCCTGGGTTTAGTGATGCCCAGCATTTGAATTCTTCCATACAAAGGCAAGAGTGCTGCCTTTTCTGATACGGGCCTACTTCAGGTGAAGCTTTAACACTCAAGCAGTATCTACTGGACAAAGACTTAAAGAGTTTATTGCTGCGAACACTGCAGCAGGAATCCGAGAGGCAGCCTTGCCTACCAGAACAAATACTACTCCTATTTATCCACTGAGCAACTTGGAGCAGCTGGAGTTGAGTTGCTTCATCTGTGCTTGTTTCCTCAGTCTGTAAAATGAAGCTTTTATTCTCTCCTAGAGGACTTTAAAGACATCAGCATGTGTAGCACGTTGCTATCTAACACTAAACATAATCACTTCTAGCTGAAATTCCAGTGACCATTTAGCTTGCCTTTAGCCTTCTTGAGACTATATTTAAGGCATTAAAATAGACAATCATTACTTTCACCGTGAAGGGCAAATGAGTCTTATGTTGCAAGAAGAGTGGAAAAAATAAGTTAGATCTATCTTACAAGCGAGCTTCCTTTTTCTTCCATGGTGGACAAACCAGGAAGCTTTAACTGAAGGACCTCACTAGAAGAGCGGGCAGAATAAAGAGTTTCATGCATGTTTACCATCTCTAGCTCCTCAACACGCAGCTGTTTGCGGCACTTCAGAGAGACCCTGTGCTCCTTGGCATCCTGCAAAGTATCATTGCGCACAGTTGTGCTCAGACAGATCACCACATCCACCCTGCAGAAAAGAAAACAGCTTTTTACTCATACCCTTCACTTAGACCAGCCAAGATTGAAGTTGGATCACCGCATCTGAGAATCCAAACACAGCATAAAGTCCTCGTGCATCTGTGCTTACTTCTAGCCTGGGAACAGAGCTCTATGTAGAGTAACTGGATCACAATTAAAGCCTAAATCTGATGATATCTAATTGGAGTCTGGATCAGCAGACAGGAAGATACTCAAAATCCCACCACAGCCCGGCCCAGCAATACCTCTGCTCTTAAGTCATGCGAGCACTTTAGAAAAGCTTTACTGAATCTCAGAAACAGAGGAAGGTGGAATACCTACGTGGCATTGCAAGCAACCTTTTGGCACTACGGGAAGGGCATTTATATCATAAAATGCAAATAGTCCAGCTATCCACGAACAGGATTGACATTGCGTGTAATTTAGCCTTACGTTATTGCAGTAGGCCATTAAAAAAAACCCTGCTACTGAAATGAATAAACCAGCTATAACAAGTGGGATATTTTCCCTTCCCAGATCAGCAACTGGAACAACAGTAGCCTGCATCTTAGAAGACAATGAATCTAGCAAGGATATAACACATCCTGGGACATGCAGTCTACTAATTGTAATCATCAGCTATTTTCAGAGCAAGAAAAATAAAGAGGACAGGTTTGTATGCAAGAGGAAAGCAGAAGTAATTTTCAAGAGGCAAGCAATGCCTCTACCTTAGGCATCTGCAGAATGCAGTCACTAAGGGAACACACACAAAAGAATCAGCCTTTAAAGGAAGTCCAGTGTTTGCTGTCCTATTGTGAAATATCATAAAAATATGTAATAAAGTTACAGGATCAGATTGCTGTTTGGTCAGGTGCTACGTACTTTTTTTTGATGTTGGGGCAAAGTTTCAGCACATCCTCCTTGCAAGCCATTTTAAACTTGTATGAGAACCTAAAATCCTTCATTTGAACCTGCAAGAGAGAAATGAGGAAAAACACAAAACAACTTTGGTCACCTGAAGGGAAAGAAAAAAAAAAAAGAAAAAAGAGAAGTACTGCCCAAAACAATATTTGTTGAATCATAAAATCAGCAAATGCTTTTGTCCACAACTTATTAATGGGGAAGCAGGGGGGGTGCTGCACTGCTGAAGAAGCTGGGACCCTATCTACCATACACCAGGAAGGAAGGAGGGCCAGAAATCATCTCCAGAAGCAACTATTTGTGACCAGGCATGCAAGTACAATTGCCTGAATTCACAAGAACACTTTAAATACAGTGGGAAACCAATCTCAAAGAAGGAGGGGTTTTATAATTAGCTAATTCCTGTCAACACCCTCAATGAACAGAACAGGCTTCCATCGACAGCGGAAAAAAGCACTGCTTACCAGCTGGAAATGAGTAACTCCGATTGCACATTTCTCATTCATTTCCTTCTGGTGTTTGTTCTGTATTAGACACTCCATCAGGTCCCCAGAATCAATCTGGTTATCTGCAACCTCCTGAAGAAGAGATAAAAGGCTTAAAAATTAACTACTCTTACAAGACAAGATTTTTATGCTGCTTTAGCACTCTGTGACCAGGAAATAATGGAACTTACAGTGCCACACTCTATTGTGAGAGCTTACACTCCCCATTAACTGACCACCCAAAGAGTTGTATCACACAAATATTTACAGATACAGTTCTGAAAAGAGTCATCTTGGGCACGTGTACACTTCAGACTCAGGAGAACACAATGCAGAGACTTAGTGCCTACATTAAGTACTAAAGCTAGCTGCTGCCTTCATTGCTATTTAACTACTCAATCCTAGAGCAATGTAAGAAGTTATTTCAGCAATGCTGAGCAGCTGCACAGAGTGGAGCGGCTAGACACACTGCTTGTGGGCAAGGGGAAAGGAAAAAAGTTGAGTTTTTAAGCCACTGTAAAGAGCAATTTTGCCAATTACAGGGCAATTTTCATCTTTAAATCCCTAGCTTTTGTGCCTGGGCTCTGACAACAGCAGAAGTACTAGATGGAACTAAGAATTCTTGTTTCAGAGTGGTTATTACAGAGTACTCACATGGCAGAACGTCTGGATAATGGGCTCACACGCCCTCATCAGCAAAGCTTCAATTTGAATGTCCTGCAAAAAGCATGCGATATTTCATTTTCATAGTGAACAGACAAGAAAAAAAGGCTCTGAAAAATAACCGTGATAAGTTTAAACTCAACCCAATTTACAGGGTTCTGAAAGATGCAATCCAGATAGCTTTGCCCTTCAGCTCTGGAAATCCTAGGGTTCGCTCTTGCCAGAAATGCGACAAATGCAAGACAAGCCTTCCAGCTAAAGGGAAGAGTATGGTCTCCACACAAACTCCTTGCTTGGATATTTCAGCCAAACTTTTGCAAACTGGATGCTACAGCACTAGAAATCACCTTACATCTACACAGGAGTTAAAGATTAATGACAGTTCTGAGCAAACCATTTTGTAACCACTGGAAGGAAGCCTTCCCTAGGGCATAATGTAAATTTTAAGAGCTACAGGAACAGTTTGGGGCAAGACAGTCAAATATACAGCTTCGTAAAATAAGTAAAGCTGCTGGCCTCACTGAAAACTTCAAATGATGCACCTGGCAGTTATTTCTTGCAAAATTTTTGGGACAGGGGGAGAGAAGTTGCAATATGGTACTCAAAACTACTTGCAAGTAAGACCAAAAAATTAAGTCCCGTGACATATCTTGACTTGTACTAAAGGTAACTGGGTTATCTGTGCAAGAAATCTTAGCTTTGGCACCACAACCAATTTTAAGCAGGAAAAATGTCATCATCAGCCTGAAATCCTGAACTGTTGTTCATTTCTCTTCGTCAAGGACTCTCTCCACCAAAAAATTCCATTGTACGGGGTAAGAAGGATGGTCTCTGCCTGATACCAGAGGTGCATTTCTGCAGCTACTCTAACCTCGCTTTGTTTCATCACTATCAACATGACAGGCTTAGTTAGACATGCTCAACTATTCCCTTTATCCCAGGCTGAAAACCGCTCACCTCAGACTCCAGCTCAGTGAGGTTTCCCACTATGTCTCTGCAATCAGACACCAAGTCATCAAGATGGTCCTGAAGGCATTCCAGCTCCTACAAAATCAGGCATTTTAGTGTGCAACCCAAGAACCCAATTCAGAAATTTGGGCTTGAAAGATTGTAACACATGTGAAACTGCCCTCCTCCTTGTAAAGTCCTAAGTCTCGCTCAATTCCACTCCTCTACTGGCATTCCCAGAAGATATATACGCAGTAGTGACTGAGAACGCTGGTCTAGGACATAACTGCTTGTTCTCAAAAGCCACACGATGTGCTTTCACCTCTAGAATATCACATTTAGTTTGCCCTTCGCACAGCCTTAATGAGAGGCTGATTACCCAAACTACAGCCTACAATGGGCACTTCAAAAAGACAATGGTGTATGCTCTACTGCATGGGCTGTTGAATGGCTCCTCCCCTACAGCTCTGCTAGGGCACAGCAATTTAACATGAAAGTATTTGTTGAAACTTTGTGAAGTAACAGCAGATGTTAGTTCAGTTCTGTATAAACACAGGAAGCATGTCAGTATTTGCCAAATGGAAATAGGATAGAGTTTATGTGGGAAATGTCAAGCTTGTAATAGAATATTACAAATAAGAGTCAGGGTGGGGTGAGGTTGCTTCATTAAAGTCCTTCTTGTTAACTATCCCCTTCCCTCTTCTCATTCCACTACACATCTGAACCTACTGAAGCCAGGCAGCAGGCATAAAGCTTCTTCGTATCGCCTCCGTCTCTCAGTCTAGTGCAGATTATGTTTCAAACCGCACCCATTTTTAATATATTCTCAGCTATAAAGAGACAGCTAACAAAAAGATGCCTCTTCATCCCCCTTCTGCCCTTCTGTGTTGGGTTTGCGTGGCAAGGTTTTGGTAGCGGGGGGGGCTACAGGGGTGGCTTCTGTGAGAAGCTGCTAGAAGCTCCCCCTGTGTCTGACAGAGCCAATGCCAGCCGGCTCTAAGACGGGCCTGCCGCTGGCCAAGGCCAAGCCAATCAGCGCCTCTGTGATAACATAGTTAAGAAGTAGAAAAACACTTAGAGAGAGCTTTTGCAGCCGGAGAGAGGAGTGAGAAGATGTAAGAAACTCTGCAGACACCAAGGTCAGTGCAGATGGAGGGGGAGGAGGAGCTCCAGGCGCCGGAGCAGAGATCCCCCTGCAGCCCGTGGTGAAGGCCATGGTGAAGCAGGCTGTCCCCCTGCAGCCCATGGAGGAAGGATGAGGGGGTGTAGCGATTCCACCTGCAGCCCGTGGAGGACCCCACGCCGGAGCAGGTGGAGGCACCTGAAGGAGGCTGCGGCCCGTGGGAAGCCCACGCTGGAGCAAGTTCCAGGCCGGACCGGTGGACCCGTGAAGAGGGGAGCCCACGCCAGGGCAGGTTTGCTGGCAGGACTTGTGGCCCCGTGGGGGACCCCACGCTGGAGCAGTTTGCTCCTGAAGGTCTGCACCCCGTGAGAGGGACTCCATGCTGGAGCAGGGGAACGATGAGAGGAGTCCTCCCCCTGAGGATGAAGAAGCGGCAGAAACACCGTGAGATGAACTGACCGTAACCCCCACTCCCCGTCCCCCTGTGCCGCTGAGGGGGGGAAGGTTGAAGCCGGGAGTGAAGTTGAGCCCAGGAAGATGGGAGGGGTGGGGGGAAGTGTTTTTAAGAGTTGATTTTATTTTCTCATTCCTCTACTCTGTTTTGCCTAGTAATAAATTAGATGAATTCCCTCTCTAAGTTTGGTCTGTTTTGCTCGTGACGATAATTAGTGAGTGATCTCTCCCTGTCCTTATCTCGACCCACAAGCATTTCGTTATGCCTTTTCTCCCCTGTTTAGTGAATGAGGGGAGTGAGAGAGCAGCTCTGGCGGGCACCTGGCCCCCAGCCAGGCTCAACCCACCACACCTTCCTACCCCTCCAGCTTCGCAAACAAAGTAGCAGTGTTACTGTGCACAGTACCTGCCCTGTCTCTGTTTTTTCACTGCACCACTTCCCTAAGTCAATCATGCACTTGTCCTGGAGGGCTGGGTCCAGCTTCACATCCATGGCACGCTGGTGGAGGATTCTCTGGACCTCTGCTCTGCACTCTCGTGATAGCTGCAAAGAGGAGAAAGAGCATTTAGCGTATGGGGTCTCTAAATCCATACAACGCAAATAAGATGTTGTCAGGTAAGGTACGGAGACTGACCACAAATGCCACTGGCAATCCTGGAACGCACAGGAGAAGTCCTGCAATCCAGGCTCCAGAAGAGTTTGGAGCTCTGTCATTTAGCTTGGATGGAAGCTCCTTTCATTTCACTAACATAAACTTTATATTCATAAACCTTCACTTTGCCTTTGAAAGGAGATGTCAAAGCAGGTCCCTAGATTATCTGCTGCACTGGCACCTTCATTCAAAGCTACAGACTGTGTATGGAGAAGAAAGTCAAAATAGCTCATGCCCTCAATACCAAAAGGGAAGCCCAGAATGAGGCAATATAGTCCAGCTGGAATTTCTTCTCAGCAATCCCCACTGCAGCACATCAGAGCCAACATTTGCAAGACTGAGGAAGAACAACTTGTAGAAAATCAAGGGATACTGGTATGGTGCTCATCAGACCCAAAATGCACCGGTCGAAGCTTAAGACTTCATACATTTAAAATTCCGAACTGCTGGAAGTTACCTAGCATTTTGTGGACAGCACTGGGAAAAAGTACAGATCTAACGTCTGATGAGTTTGCTTTCCAATGCTAAATTTCAAAGTGACAGCTGCTCCCTTAGCCTACTTTCCACAAAAAAAACCCCAAAAACCAAAAAAAAAACCCCACAAACACAAACCAACCACCACCACACACCCCCACCACATTTAAAAGCGTTTTCTCTCTCTGATAGATTATTTGCAGGGTGGCTATTGATTTCTTTGGTCAGCACTAATATAAAATGGAATTAAAAAGTCTCAACTCAGCAGACTAAGAAACTGCATTTAAAAAATTATTCCTAAAAGAGAGATGCTTTCAATCAATACTTGACCTCTGCCACAAAAGACCTTTTAAATCAAAAGCTGTAGAAATGAATTTTTAAGCCAGGCCATCGTATAAACCCACCAACTCCTAGGGGCTGCGTACACTACAGTACCAAAAGAAACGGAACTGAGTACCCAGCCACCTTCAAGAGAGTGCCTTGATAAAGGCACGAGAGGGCAGCAAACTTGAGAAGAGTAGCTCTGAACCAAACAAATGTGGTTATGGTGGATCTCCAGATTGCAGGGCAGCAAGTCAGATCCCTACTGTCTTCTTTAAAGACAGCATAAGCACATTTACCAGTACGCCTCAAACAACTGAAAGAATACTTTATATCAATAAAAGAATTTAATGGGAGTATAATCTGAAGTTGTACTCAAATCAAAACTTAATTAGAAACAGCCTAGGAAAGCTGGGCTTGGAACTCCCGTCTGAATAAACCCAATTTTGCAGCTATGCTAGCTATCTACAAGGAATCACATTCCTCTGTGGAAAGACGAGGGGGAGGATTTGCACTATGTCTAAGCAGATACCATTGTCAGCATGCAGTTCCCCCTGCGGGCAGCTGTCACATCCTGATGTGGCTATTTTGCCTTACCAGAACACCACCACAGACCATCAAGGTGCACTGGAGGAGTTAGGCATCTGAAGTAGTGCAAACACCACCTTCGGTAAACGCTTTTAAGTAGCTTTTGCAAGTTCTTGCAGTTTTAGCATGGCGTGTCCAACTTCCAAATGTACATGCAACCCTTCTATCACAGATCAAAGAGCAGCGAGTTGCACTTTAGCACTTACCCTCCTTCCTTGCTCCTCTGTGCGGTACGCATGCCTGTACAAGCAGGAGAAAACAGCCCCTGGAGGCATCAGCTCACTAGTCTCGTTCCAGCCATGGGTATGGCAGAGACGGGAGGCATCTCCCTGACACTTGCGGTAAAGGACTGTATCCAATCTGCAAACAGAAAAGTTATCACTAACGCTTTATGCAAACCTTCAACATTTTTCATATTCTGAAATGCTTTTGAGGCAGGAAAATCTACTTTTCATACACCATCATATCATTTAGCAGTGGTGTCTAACCAACTGAACCAACAGGTGGCAAAACACCCATCACTTAATTTGGCATCAACTCCCTCATCTTGCAAAAATACACCAAGAGCTTTAATTACAGATTAAATCTTCAACACTTCTTGAAGCGCCTCCCATTCTCCTCTGCAGCATGCCAGCTAAATGCCGACACATGAGAAAAGAAATCATCTCCTTGATGTCCTAAAGCAGCAGAAAGGCAGGTACATACCATGTTTTGCTTGTACAATATCCTACGTGTACTTTGTACTGCTGTCATTTTGAAATGTCAGTTTCATAAAAATCTGAGTTCAATTAATTATTGTCTGCTCTGGATTTGCGCTAACTGAAGACTCAGCATCCCCTGCTTTTGCATACAAGAAAACTGCAAGTGCAGATCTCTTAGGATGACGTCTAATTACATTAAAGCTAAATGAGATATTGCCAACTTGCCAAAATGGAAACTTCAGATTTCTACCACACTTTAGGAGGCAAACATCAAGTGATATCAGTGGGCACAATTATATAGATAACAATAAAAGTAGTAAGAGAACCATTTCTAGTCCGTGCATCTGTGCTAACAGTTTTTATAAGCCAGTTCTAGGGAACAGTGGTTAAACAAGAAAGATGAGCTAATGTTGCCCAGCCTGCAATATGAATTAGAATTATATTTACTCCCAGCAAAATGCAAACACTCAGTCTTCCTTCTTGCAATCACTGAAGCTCGGCTCTAGCAATGAATTATCTGCTGGAAACACGGTATAGGCAGGAGAACCAGCAATGAAGGGTAACAGGAAGAGAAGGGGGAAACATTAAGTATTTTTGTCTGTCTATGGAGACAGTTATTGAGATGACTAAATAAACAGCTACAAAGCCCTAAACTCTTTGGTCCACGAAGTCCCATGTATTTTAAAAGCATAAGGTTTGCAGAGCATTTTAGCTCTTAACTCCTGGCAATGCTGCCCATAGATACAGCTATGAGTCAGATTTTCTTACTGTTTGATTTTAATACCCTTTGCAGTAACCGAAGCCCACAACTTCTTGCCTTGCACTCCTTGTGGTCACTGAGAATAATTATTCCATTTCTTGCAGCAACCTCATTTGATGTACTCTACTTCCTCACCTCTCAATCTTCTTCAGAAAAGCCAAACACTTATTGTTTCCTCACTGGTCACGTTTACCAAACTTATACTGTCCTCATCTTAACCCACAAAGACACAAGGGGCTCTGTATATACTTAAAAGAAAGCACTGCCATCTTTGGATGAGAAAATTGGAAAAACAGTGCTCTAAAGGGAATTATATCTGCTCTACAGGCTGTAATCACACCTAAAAATTTGAAAAAGGCAGAAATGGAAGCAGGGAGCCTCTCACACAGCAGTTCTCTATTACACTCAGTAGCCTGTTTTTTTAACTCCCATATTGTAGCACTCAGAGCAGATAAAACTGGCTGCCACCTGCACAGAAAGCAACCTTCCACTTCAGTATGGCCAGAGAGACTTCTTTTAATTAAAAGATGCATTGAATTTCAGAGCTCAAACTTGAGGTGCATTTTAGAGCTGCATCATTTCTAAGCAAGTACCTGATTTAAGTGGGCATCACACTTTTTCTAAGCAGCTTTGGCTTCTGCTGTTCTAGACAGGCGTTAATGCCCTACAGACCCAGCGCGCTCAAAAGTACTCTTGTGAACAAAGATAAGCTATACTGTTTCACACGGGACTACTAATGCATACAGACACGGAATACAAGGATGAATCTTGTTTTACAGCACTCACTTCCAATCACGAGAGATAAAATACTGGAGCTCCAGGAGCCTATGCTCGCAGTCCTCTACCATCTTCTCAGTATACAAGTGCTCCATCAGGCACGACAGAATCCTGCAAGCAGAAGAAAAGAAGTTAGGCAACTGACTGTTACAACCATGCTGAGCCTCCCTGTAACAGTTGGTGTTGCCAAACGAGCCTTTTGGATAAGATGTTCAAACACAGTGAAGATCTTTCTCTTCAAAAAGATTACATCTAAAACAACTGTACCACATTTGTGCCCTCTTAACTAAAACAATGGAATTTATCTCAGCAAGTCTGATATATGACAAAATCATAAGGATATTTTATATAGAAACTGGCTCAGGAGACAATATATACCAGACCTGAAGAAAAAGGAGACATTTGTCTCTGCAGTATGGGTTTGCTTAACTTTTGTGATATTGCTAAAGACTTATATAGTAAGAGAAATTAGTGCATCAAGTGTTACAAATATAATCTAAGTGCTCAAGATAGCTATATCCTTCACTAGTGCTAAACCAGTCCTGTTATAAAAATACTAGCCTGCTTACACAGCAGGAACGAAGACAAAGCTTAGTTCACGCATCCAACCCTGTGTCAATTGCTAGCTTGGAATCTGTCACTTCTGGGCAGGTTTTAGTATCTATACTGGTCAGTCACACACACAACGTTCACGGATGTCCAACAGAAAGAAAAATCAGTTGTAACTGAGGGCCACCTACATTGGGTCTCCAGACCGTATGTGCTTGCAGGCAGTCTGTATAACTGATTCACAGGCCTCATTCAATGCTCGGTCGATGCGGTAATCTGCACCCGGGTCAGTCTCTTGAATCAGTGTTTGAAGCTGGAAGAAAGAAATTGTGGATGGGAAAACAAATTAAAATGGTCAAAACGAGAGCACTTGCAACCTCTCAGCATGGGAATTCTACAGCAGTAACAGCGCTACAGGTACAACCTCCGCTCTGCAGTTGCTTATTTCAAGTGCTTGTGCTGCCAACCTCACTCACCAGACATGGGAGTCCAGTGCTGCTGAACCCTAATTACTCTTATGAAGCAGCCCAGGGATGTTGGAGGAGACTGATCACACACTGAAGGTCAACTGTATTCCCGGACCACTTATATACCAATTTACAAAATGTGAATATTGTATTTTTGATCTGTCCTCATCCCAGAAGGCTGGTGATACCAAACATGCAAATTTGTCACACTTCCACAAAGACTATTTACTGTTCTGAACTGGAACCCAAATGAATGTTTAAAGACCAGTTGCCTAACTACAAACAAAGCTTAAAAGCGTTTTTGAATTGCCTGGAGAGGACACAGAAGTTTCACTGAATTACAGGATAAAGGTGTCCTGTGTCCTGCTAGCCCATGAAATATCATTTCCTCAGGTATGCCTACTTAAGCTTTTGGAAGCCAGAGTAACCACAATTTGGTCTATGTTAAATAATTTTAAATATATAAAGATAAAACTATGTAATTATAAAATTAGATTACAATTATATTTTATATATAGTATTATAATTATAAAATTAGTATAAAATTAGATACAATATTATATCATATATATACACACACACACCTATAACAAAAGCAGGGTACAAGTTTTTTGAAGAGAAGCCATGGTATAAGTGAAAGATGAAAACAAAAACTTTCCAACAATTTATAGACCAAGTGTGCTAACTCGAAGCCATGATATCCCTGCATTCCTTTTGTGACTTCTACATACTTTCAACTGTCATAGGTAAATAGACTATGAACAGTTTCATCAAGTTCTTTCTTCTGGTGAAATAGTTATTCTGACTAAAGCTTCAGAAAAATAACTGTCTCATTAAGCAGGAAAAAAAAAATTAACATCTACAGCACCAAACTTCAAAATCAAATTCAGACAGGTCATCTTCACACAGCCCATCTGAACGTGAATTTGGGAGGCATCTGCTTGGTCAGGGGAAGGTAGTTTGGGTAAATTTCATCTAATCTCTGGTTTTGGGGACAATGGTATCTTTCTGGGCCACCACTCAGCCCAAGATCCCCACGTCCCACTTAATTTCCCACCAAGCTGTGAACTCCCAAAGACTGACACAGGGCAGACTGGTATCATCATTCAACAGGCAGACTTTTAGCTGACAAATCTGGAGGGAGAAAAAATAAAATAGAGAGCTTGCTTAGAAGACAACTACACACCGACATCAAATGGTCTACGCTGTTAACATCTTGAAACTTATTTAACCATTTTTGTTACTAGCCCCCAGCCCCACTAAATGACAAGTAGAATTAAAATTTTATCCTTTGTCTTTCAAAGTCTGCACTTAATCACCATTCAGGAAACTTTTAGGGGCAAAGCCCTAGCATCACAAAACACAGAGAAGAAAAAAAAGCATCTGAGAATTGGAGAAAATACAAGCTAATGGTATGTATCCAATAGAAATTTGTAACCCCAGACTGCCTGGGAGGAACACAGGATTTCCTGCAACTTGCTCTTGGCCAAAGTTAATTATGCCCAGCCTCAGCTTTGAAGGGATGCAGGCAGCTTGAAAGAGCGCTGCCTAGCAGGCACAAGCTGTTGATTCAAAAATTCTTGGGATATTTTCACAAAAAAATATAATAAAAAAGAAACGTTTTATAAAACTGACAGCAGTCAGAGACCAATACAGGATGCAGTTCATAACAGGGAGCTGCACCTTAATCAGAAGTGAGAAGTGGCAAGACCTTTACAAGCTTGGCTAAGAGTCAATGCAAGAAGAATATAGTCATTCTGCCGGCATGCACGGGCAATACTCTGCACAGAAAGTGCTGGGTTCACTTCATGTCAGGTGTTTACATATAAAAAGGGATCAAGTACAATTACTGGAATTACTCCCTCAAGGACAAATGGGTGAATAAAACCTCAAACCTGACGCTTTCTTATGCACACAGATTAAATAAACTGGCCAGAGCATTATACAGGCAGGATTCTTCCTCAGGTCTCAGTTTTGGTCGTATTTGTGTTGCTACCGAGTAGCAGAGGCCAAAGCGCACTGGGTACGACAGCTCGGAAGCACTGGATCACATCCTAGTCTCTCTACCCTGTTTTGGGCACTACTGCGGGATTCTCAGTCCCGATCCTCAACCACGTGGAAGATGTGCAGCAGTGAGCCAGCTGCCCTGACTGCAGGGGCGAGGGAATAATTTGGCACTGGTAATAAAAGTGAAGGTTTAATAGGATCTTCCTCCCTCTCACAACAAACGCTTGCAGCTGAAAAGCAGCTGGATAACCTTTATAATCCTCTGATCTTTTATCCTGATGTGGAACTAAATTAACAATTAACTATTGATTAGTTGTATTAAAAACTGAAAGCAGAAATATCTGCCCTTTTAGCAAGGATGATAGTTTTACCTGCTCAAGGGACTGAACAGAAAAAACAAAGATAAGACCAGAGCAACATAAAAGCCACATATTTGAAAAACAGTTTCCCAGAAGCTCTAGTACAAAGTATTGCCTCCACTGAGCAGCACCACAGGAGCTAGACACTGCCAGTACAGCTGTAGATCTTTCAAGGCCTGATGCTCACAATTAAGGGACACATATATCTGCTGCCTGATGACTACAGCATCACAGACCCAGCCTCCCTCCGCACAGGAGCTCCATCTTTGAAGAATAACGTTACAATATTTGCAGAAGACCGTTTAGTGACTGGAACGCATCCAAGCTGTATATGCTCCCCCAACGCAGAGAGTGGCTTGTTTTACATGGGAAGACATGCTCCTGAAGTAGTATCCCATTCCAATTATATTTTTTCTTAATAAAATGCACGCCCCTATAAAAGTACATCAATAGTATAAATAACGGGAGCCCTATCCTTTGCTTCAGAACAAGCAGAGCGCTCCCCAAGATGGCAAGGTCAAACTGTGAACAGCCCGTAAGAAGGCATGTCGCTAGAGCGTACCTGTGATATGCTGGGGTGGGGAAAGTACTTATGCCTACAGTTAGGCAAAATAAGGTTGTCCAAACACCCAGGAATTTTTAAATACAAAGAATCACTCATATTCCTTCCACAGGAAAGGGTACGAGCAGATGCTCCTGACGGAAAATAAAATCACGGAGGTTCCTCGGTTACGTTTTGTTGTTTTGGGATTCTTTGTGCTGTTTTTGGCAGATAGGCAAACATCTTCCTTTCATAAGGCAAGCAGAATCAGAGCAAACCTTGACAGACAGGACAGGAAGTTAAACCAGATCCAAATTAGATGTTTCCCATTCCAATTTCCTCAAGCAAACTGTCTAGACAAGTGCGCCTGAAGAATTTCAGGACTAGTCCTACTGCTTTGAGCTATCCAAGAAATTAAAATGCTGTATTAGTGTTACCTACTGATGCTACTAAAAGCACAGGGACACAAGTTTTTGACTCCTCACAGAAAAAACAATGTTTGGAGATGGGCCCAAAGCTCTACAGCCAGCTCTGATTGGACAACCCCAAAGCAACAGTGTTGTTTTCCTGTTTCCACAGGTGATAAGGTATAGATGCCACAGACCAGTAGTTTCGCCATCCACAGTCACACCAAAGTTCAATCTGAGAGCATTGGCACCATGTTCCTGAAATAAGAATTGCCCAAGAACATCAGAAAGCAAGGACTAATGTCAGTCAGTTTTGGTCTGGCTGGACATGGGCTGAAGCCCTGTGGACCAAGCAGTAGCCAGGAGGCAAGCAAGCAGGAGATGGCTGAAGCGGTCATCCTATCTGCAGATGAGGAGGCACTGGAGGTACAAAGTGACAGGACATCTCAGAGGCATGAGATCGTAGACAAAAAAACCCCACAACAAACAAAACCACAACTCCAAAGCAAAACAGTCCATGCTCTTTGATGCAGTCTGCTTACTAGCTTTTTGGAGACCCCAACACAGGTCAGTCTTTCCCCCATGAATGAATTTACTGAAGCAGCACTTCTGAGACCATTCACATGTCTCAAAGATCAAACTATACTGATACATGGCAATGGAGAAGCTAAGAAATCAGCTTCAGAAAAGCATCAGTGGCTCAGCAGAAGCATACGTCAAAGGTGCTCTCTAGGTATCCAAAAGGAAATGAAGAAGCTCCAGCTACTATGAAGGGATGGACCTCTAACTTGTCTTATTCACGGTCTGTCATATGGACCAATCTCATGAGACAGGCGAGTTTGAGTCTCTTGCACAAGCCACACAGTATCTGGAAGGGTTTCAGACAATATTCTCTTCCTTACAATTTACCTACCATAGAAGGTAAAAGGAAGCTCATTCTAACACAATAAATCAAAATGGAACAAAACCAGTGACAGCTGAGACAACTATTACCATTCACATACAAAACTATCAACAATAAGAGATTTAGTACCTCAGAAGTCATAGGCAGCTACATAATAGCACCACGCCAGAACTCAGGAACACGGAGCATTGGACTGCACGTATCCTATTCTTGCAACCATCTATTTCCTCTTGCCCATAAAAACACGGACAAACTAATCGTAATTTATAAAGTCAACACTTAATTTGCTCCTGCTGTCTTTTGCAGAGAACAGAACACAGGTCATTCTGCTTGAAGAGGAGACATGGACAAGCTCTGTTGTTGTATCAACTTACTGTACAAAAATAAAGCAGAAGCTTAAGAATAAGAGAAGTGAAAAGAACCCCTATGGTATTCTACTGACATTCTTTTTTCTGAAAAGTCTGAAATCTTGTATCACTTTTGGGGGTCCCCTGCCTTCAACGTGCACTTGATGATCTGCAAGTTACTCCCAAGATGAAGTGATCTTCTAACAACTTGCAAATAATCAAGTTCTGAGGCAGCAAGTTCAATTTCATATTTAAACAGAAACAAGTATTCAGTTTTTCCACAGTAATGTTGCAAACCATAAAGTCATGCACTACAGCTCACTGCAGAAATGACTCAAACTGTACAGCTGCTGCACCAATACACCTGGTAGTTATGCAAAAATAAGCTTCATCACAACAGCATCCTATCCCTTACAAAAATTTAACGGGTACTAATTTATCTTTGATAACATACACAAACTGGCAACATTTTGGACTCAGGCTTTAAGCTACATTTACACTGGACTACAGTGGTTCTGTGTATTGCAGGAGGTCAAGAGCGCACATCTCCCCAAATTCTTATATCAGCACTAACACTCCTTAGCCATTTTTAGCATTGATGTCACTTTTCTAGGCTCATGGGTCATTAAAAGCAGGCATTAAGTAAAAAAAATAACGTACTATTACATTAAAAAGCACTAATGAGTTTGAACAAATATTAAACAATTGCTTTCAATTTAAAGAGACTACAAACAGGATGCATCTAGGCCAAAATGGAATTTAAAAAAGGCAAAAGAATCATCCCATTTTAAAGAGGTATTTTGGAGAAGAACAACATTTCCTTCAGTGGCTGCAACTACAACGATGTGCGTGTTTGGGTCTACATTGTACCCACCCGGCCCCTGAAGTTCTATTTCCATCCTTTAAGCTGAATGTAATCGCAAAAATAAAAACGAGTGGAAAGGTGCTTTGAGAAGATTTAGTGCATTTCCAAGGACAGGGCATAGGGGGAAAAGGGAAGGAGAGGGAACATTTTAACACTTATAAAAAGAGTATGCTTCCCTACCCCTTGCACCCAGGAGAGAATTCCATGGCTTGAGAGCTGCTGGAGAAGAACTACTGAAGATCCAGTACAAAATCCAGAGCAAAACCATTCAAAATGTGTTTTTTGAAGAAAAAAAGTGTGCTGCTAGATACCAAGTTACACTTCATACCATGACAATTACACAACTGCCTCCAGAAGAATCTCCATTGCCAGGGAAAACGCTAACAGACAAATCAACTGAGCAACCTAGAAGCGAAGTGATAGAAAAGCCTCTTACCGCCTGCTGACAATTCAGCCCGACGTTTCCCTTTTCGCCCCGTACTACTTTCATCAGGCAGTGGAGGGTGCGACCCTTCCGATGCAGGCCTGAGCAGTGGTGTTCGATCTCCCCTCGGCAGCTCAGGATGATTTCCGGACTCAGCGAGAAGTCTTCCATTAGCATGCGCCGGTAATCCAACATTTCACCCTGGCACTCACTGCTTACTTGTCGACCTGAGCCAAGAGAAGACAACACGATGCAGCGTTAATGCTTAGCAGAGCCCTTCTTGACCTATGCTACCGCCATGTTGGAAGAACAGGGACGATGTCTGCACTCTGGACAAAACTGGATTGCAACAAGTGTGCTAGAGCAGACGTGCTGGGGATTAAACCAGTTGTTATGATTGCTCCCAGCATTTAACTCAACACGTAAAATAGCCAGCCTATGGACTCAACACATGGATTTGAAAAAAGGGATTCCTGAAAGATTAGGAGAATCTTATTTTGGATTTTACATTACAGGAGGTGCTTTTGAAGAACAGCTGGAAATGCTCCGTGGATCTGCAGTTCTGTGGTACAGCTCAGCTCTTCCCTGTACGCTCGAGGGTTCGTTTTTCCACTGTAGAAACACAAGTCACCTCTGGTAATTTACCAGCTTGATATGTAACTGGGGAGGAATGTGTGTGGACAGCAGGTTAAACATTTTCTGAGAAAAAGGTTTTCTAGAGCAATAGCACATACTTGCTCAGGAAGCCAAAACAGAATAGAATATGTTACGGAGAGTATATATACATATACACATATATACAAGGAGTGTTTAACAACCACTGCAGTTGCACAAAAATCTAACTTTAAACAACGCTTAGATCTGCTATAAGCTTTCCTACAGTCCCCACTCAGACAGTTTGTTGTTTTCATTAATCCAAAGGAACACGTCTTTTTTACGATGCCCTCCCGCTAGCCCCCATCACAACCTATTCACATGTGTACAGCGTCCCGTGCAACAGAGGTCTTATACCCCAACAGGGGCTGCCGGCCACTAGAATATAGACATGTGGAATAATTAACATTCCTCCTGGGCTACGCATCGTGCACGAGCCACACTCTGCAGAACCTGTTCCATCGTGAAAGTGGAAGTTAATAACTGAACAGCAGTTTTTTGCATGTAATTCAGGAAAGCACCTGCCCTACTGCAGGAGGAAGGAAAAAACCAAACCCACAACTTTTCCACAAACAGCGTACATCGTTTCCACATGAATCAGAAGCAACAAGTTACTCCAACTCACAAATGCACAGATTGTTTATGGTGTCAGGGCAGCCTTTTCCTCCCTTGCCAGGGGCACTGCAGCATGCAGCCCTGCTGCTGAATCAGAAGCCACCTACCTGCATACCAAGGGGAGAAACAAACAGTGCTCCAGTGCAGCTCTAGAGGCTATAACGTGTTGTTTTACATGTTACACCAATTTCACAGAGACCCTTTAGTATGGTCCTGCCATATAGGGTCCTCTAATGCCTTTGGGACAGCTGGTGATGTTAGGACATCTCCAGCTCACACTAACTTAAATGAACAAAAAGAATATTCTCACACTTACCTTCCTTCTGTATAGGAAAAACTAGAGCTAGAGAACTTAAGGCATTTTCCCAAGCTACTGAACTGCAAGGGAAGAACATTACTTACAAGAGGCAGAGGACTGAGTATCCCTGGCTTTCCCTGAGTGATGATAAACAGGTTGTCTGTTCTGTGTTTTAACCTAGTAGCATATTTAATGCTTACCACATAAAGGAGGAAGAAAGCAGCTTGAATTCACAGTGAATAGAAGGATTTGCAATTACACACCATCAATCCAAGCGGGATTTACTGTTTTGCATTTTGAACTTCTTGCCTACACAACAGGAGTCAGCATCAGAGGTTTTACTCAGCTATTCTGATCTTCAAAACAACAGCGATGAAAGCATTATGATGAGGAAACTTGCCTCTGAACCGAAGTTTGGAAAAGAGAACTTAGAGAAGGGGACTGTAAATACGTGTTGAACCTGAAGGTCCAAAAGAAACTTAAAATCAAGGTCCCAGCAAGTTACACATCTCTTGACTGAGCTCCACTTACCTCTGTGCACAGCAGACTCTAAGCACATCAACAGATAGGAAAGCCTGGCTTCCCGAGAGCGAGGAAGGTTCTCCACGTTACAGCGGTACTTCTTCAGATCACTTTTACAGGACTTTGCAAGCGAGTAACTGACTTTGTAGTCTTGGGCGATCAGCTTCTGGCGGGTTGTCAGCGCATCACGACACTGCAGGAGACACATTGGGATGGCTGAGTGAACTGCCGCTGGTGGCAGAGAGCTAGACCAGCTGCTGCTAAGTTTTCAAGTTGCATTTCAAAAGGCGACTGATGCTTTAAAATTCAGGCATTTAAGTTGGACTGCAGTTAAATTTCATTTGCCGCATAGAAACCACCCGGTTAACAATACACACCGAGGTCAACAGATCAAGGGTTTTAAAGGCACCAGCTCTCTGCAGAGCACTTCTTAAAACTGCACATTCATCCAGCTTTTTGTGAAGAGCTATGGCTGAGAGTGTGACTCATTCTCGGTAACTAGGATCAGTTGCTGACATTTATCCCAGCTGTGGTACACACTCACCCCATGCCCTCAAGAAACAACTTTTTTCAGTCACATTTACAAAATAGCATGTTCTTTGGATTTGCTCTGCAACGTGCTGAACAGATGACAGCAGATAAAGCAGTCTAACCATGGGAATTTCTAGCTATTTTCCATAACTGATGAGGCTCACGAGGATGCACCGAAGCCAAACCTGAACCCACCAGCTGCAAGAACAACCCACTAAATTTCATCCAAAAAAGGGTCTGTAAAAACACTGCTGTGCTTCCTATCTTTTGGTTTAAATTATATGAAAATTAAATCCGAGGGCAGCAGATAATTCAGAATAGCTCAGGCAAATTTGGCCATTCTTGGACTATTTGAAAGGATGGAAAACTGCATGTGTGGGGTGGGGAGAACAGGGAGCAACATCAGCACAAGGAACAGAGAAGCCCTAGAGCCCTCTCCCCTTCCTTACATCAGGGGTTTGACTTTTCTCCCCCTCCTTCCCACACCTATTCCAGGACCTGGAGAATCCTGCTCCAAGATATTCCCATCCCCTCCTTCATGGTCCCGTCTCCATGCAACGACTGGGACCTCAGGACTGGACGGACTTAAAGCTCCGGACACAGGGAGATACAGTCTCGCAGATACCTCATCCCCCAATGCAGGGGAAGGTCGGGTACGGCCAGGGAGCCCAGCCTGGTGAGCAGTTTTGGATTACACAAAGGAAGCCACCTCGCTCGGCAGCTGTAGTTGGCTACATGTGTATGTAACAGCCGATGCTGTCAGCAAGGAGGGACTTTTTACTGGGTAACAGCTTCTGCAAAACAAATGACTTTGCAGACAGTCCAATCTTGGCAGCCACAACAGAAGTAGATTTTGTGTCCTGCTCCACAAACTGCACCCTCAGATCACCCACCCCTCTCTCCCTACCAAGTCGTCTGCTACAGCTTTGTCTAACCTCTCAGCATCTTACATTCTGATCTTCGACAACTGACCATGGAGAAGACCCCTCAAAACCCACCACTGTCCCTGTACAATCAAAACTAGGTTAAGCAAAAACAGCAGTCCATTTCTGTAACGCGCTTGTACAAAACGAAGCTTTGTTTCAAGCCCTCTGGGATCACACTCTCAGTTTTGAATTTGTTAATTGGAACTAAGCTAGCAGATAGCCAATGCATTTAAAGAAAAGGAAATGAGTCTGATCCCTCCAGGCCCTCCTTCAGCAGAGCTTCTCTGAGGTGGGTTTCCACAGACACCCATCTTTGTATCCCTTCTAGACAGATGATATAATTCCATATAATCCCAAACACTATGATGCTGCTTCTGAAATCACTGCTGCCTTCCCAAAACACCTACACTAATACAAACTCTTTTCAGGACTGGTTTTCTGGAACAACTTTTTTTGTTCTTGTTAAAAACCACATCTTCAGGAAAAAAAGGTTAAGGAACAGATCAGTAACTGAAACATGCATCTTTCCCATAGAATTTGCTGCTTCATAGTCACTCGTAGCCTTGAAAACAAAACTGAACCACGCATAGCTTCCTGTGCTGAGGCATCTGGGCATTTTGTTTCTAATCTGTACATTAAGACAGCATTTACCCAAGGCTTACGCCAGCATGGTGCAACTTCTACTTTAAACACTCAATCACAGTGCTACTACTTGAGCTCCATGTCTGCCTTCCCAAATTACCCACCCGAAAGCTTTGATTTATTTAAATCCTTAACTTTAAAGGCTGTAACTTGAGCACAATTAATTCAAGCCATCAGCATGTAGCTGGAAACACAAACATATCAAAGTAAAAGCATCTGTTAAAGCAGTCCGTTATCCGACCACCTAGATGATGGATTTTCCTCAACACTGGAAAAGAATAATGTAGCCTGGACTAATGAATTATCTGATGATTTCTGCATTAAGGATTTGTCTCACTAAGACAGATACCTACCTTTTCACTCATTGATTCTTCAAACTTGTGATTAAAGAGGCACTTGTAGACTCGGCCTTCCCCAGCCTGAGTCTGTGAAACAGAACAGAAACATTTGCTATTAAAGATAAGACCTGTAATGCTTAATAAGCAGGCTAAGCTAGACCTAGAGAGATTTATTTTTTAAACTAGTAATATATTAAAGTTAGTATTTCAAATGACAATGATAGCTTCTATACTATAAGAATCTTTTAAATTTTACTGCATTAAAAATAATCTGGTCATGTTCATCACATTTTTAGTGACAAGCCGCTCAGCTGATACAAGCTAATCCAGACCGAACAATGCAGCTTTCCAGCTCATCGCTCCAGGGATGCAGAGAGTCAGACCAGGCTAACCTTGTGCAACAGCTACCGCTGCAGAAGGGAGCAGTCACTTACCTTTGCTGCCTCCTCCCCATTTCACACCAGCTCTGATGCCCGTTAAACCATTTATGCCAATTCTGTTTATTAACCCACTGGAAATAATGCTTATTTGTTGGGTGAATGAATTCACTACCAGATTTATTGCAAAATGACAGCTACAAGGTGTCTGTTTTCAGTATTACATGATCTTGCTCCACTCTGCCGTTCCATTCCTTCTTCCAATGTGGTTTTATGGTGTTTGGTGTGTTGGGTTTTTTTTAACGGATTACTGTAGAATAGGAGGCAAAAGAAAACTACTCACATTTTCACAAAATCGTTCTCTATCATCTCGGCATGCAAAATAGAGGTGCCGGTCCAAGTGGAAGTCATCCGAAGAGAGTTCAGCTACACGAAGAATTGCTTTCTTACACTGATCAGAAACCTGAATCCGAGGATCAGTCTCCTCCGCCTCTTTTACCAGGCCTTTTTCCAGGCATGCCACCACCTCTCCTTGCGAGTGGGCATCCTACATGAGAAGAGCAAGACAACATCTGTATCCAACCACTTACATAATCAAGGGGTCCATGATTCTAGGTAAGCACCCCATAAATTAAGCAACAAACAAGTTATCCATACATAGACTTCCAGAAGTTCATCTTTAACTGCATTTACAGTCATAGGAGGCAACAGTCAATAGCTGTACTATCCACACGCTTCATACATCACCATCCTGCTGATGACCACCATGAAATCCCCCCTCCAATGCTCTGGGTTTGTTTTAATGTGACTTAATGAGATTATCACTACTTAGTCACACTGCTCAAAGCAGTTTACCAAAACGGCCAAATTATCTTTAATCTGACATAGCGCTCTCTGCACCATGGCAACAGCAAGAAACTGCATCCCATTAAGAAAGATACTTGGAGGAGAGAAAAATCATAGTTCCTCCATGCTGAGACAAGCCTTCGGTTTGGGTGGCAAAAGGCCACAAAGGAGCTGTGACCAACATAGGCTTCTCAATGCTAATTCCTCCATTAAGGGAATTGAAAAAAATTCAAAGCATTCAAGAGCAGATGAAGTCTCAGACAAAGCAGTTCTGGCCCAATACTGTATGTCATGTCAACCATTCTGCAAGCCTGAAGACAACTTCAGACTGTGACCAGTGACCGCCAATAAATGTAGAGAGCCTGGGCTTTGTATGAGAGCCTGGAATAGGCAGGGCGAAGCTCCATTTAGTTTCCTACATGCTTTTTACATGTTTAGAAAGGCAACTGTTCACCCTATACCTCTGTAGAAGGTCTGATTCCTCTAAAAACAAGAGCTCTTCTGATATGCATCACTCAAAGCTTCTGCAAGTTCCTCCCATGAGGATCACCTTAAGTTACACTGCTTTGCTGTGAGAGGATATCGCTACTAAACTTACATCAGACTATCTGCAGTATACAACAAGGCACAAAGATTTGCACCCATCTGAATCACTCAACCTGATGTTTGCAGTAACCATTTAGGAGCTATCCCTTCAGCTCGCTCTGTCAAGTAGATTCATCCATTGCTGTTGCAGCAGCATGAGTAAGAGAACGGTCTCCATAAAACGTAACCATGACAATGCAAAGCCACGCAACTCTTCCAAATCTTTTTGTTCCAACACATCTCCGCAGGCAGGCGGCCTTTCATTCCTGTTTTAACTCTGCTAAACTTGGAGCACTAGCAGAATTGGACAACTAAAGTCATAAATACAACCCAGAAGTCTCAGCAGTTTAAAAGGGCTAAAAGTATTTTTTCCCTTAAAGAAAAGGCAAAACAAACCCAAAACCACACGCTCCAAAACTCCATATTTTGGTTTGCTCTTTTCTTTGAGTGGGAACTGGTCAACTCCACGTGCTGGCCAGACATCAGCATCTTTGAAGAAATATAATTATATATCAACAGCCCCTTTAGGATAGAACCCAAAAGGGATCTGAGGAATACTACTTAGTAGTACGCTTGCCACATTACTTAAAATTGTCATTTATCCGTAACCACGCCAAACACAAACACTGTTCTGCAAATCCTTGTGGTCAGTCACAGGCAGTAATTACAACTGAGGAGCTGGCAGGCATAGATGATTGAAAACAACCATTTAAAGCAGTTTTTTTGCTCTAGCCTAGGTGAGTTTGCAGCTGGGAGGCAAGGCAGGCCAAGATTATTCTCAATCACCTGCAGCCTCCCCTCACAAGCCAGCAAGGAGGGCACAAGACCTGATTTTACTAGCAGGAAAAGCTTAAGTTTCCTGGTTTCTGGCAGCATGGGTCTAGATTCCTGGTCAGAGCTGTACTATATATGAAAGTAAGTCCAGTGAAAGTGGATTTTCACGTTCTGGATGCTTACTGTTTACAATTGCATTTCAGGCACACAACATGAAATGACTAATTTATTGCAAATAGAATTTTTACATTTGGGTAGATCATTTTGCAGTGCTGTCTACTCTGCTGCCCTGTATTAGAGCAATTTTAAAACACATCAGACTTAACAGAAATAGAAACACACACAAGACAACACAGCCGGATCCTGAAAGATGCAGTCCTGCTCTTTTCTCCTACCTCCAAGCATTCACATGCCTTCTTGTGGTGCCATTAGTGTTCACGCTTACATGCCTAGCCCGAGCAAACATAACTAAGCACAGAATATGAGCTCCTGGCAAAGGAAAAGACCACCAGCTTACTGTATCTGTTCCATAGATCAAAACAGCATCTAAAAACCCAGATCAGGATGTATGCTTGTCACCACACTGAAGCACAGTATAACTCATCTTGGGTTTATAGGGCTTTAATTAACACCTACTGTATTTAAGATCGTACAATCTCTTATTGCAGACTGGAGGGGAAAACAAACCTGTATGTCTGCGGGGCCAGCTCAGCTTCAGAGGCACCAAAGCCGAGGGTCGGCATGCCACCCTGTTGCTGGAAAGCCTCTACCTTAGAGTTGGAGACCTTTAACTTCACAAGTTAGGACTCCCCAAAATTGCTGCAGGGGCTGACAGAGTCTAGGCCTCGTTTCTCCAGCGCAATGTGCTGAAATTCAAGAGATTAAATCTAAACCACACATGCATTTCTCAGAATTGTTGCTTCACCATCACTATCAATCTTAAATGGAGAATTTTAACTGAAAGTTGCAGAGATCTGTTAAACATTCTAGATAATTATCTAGTTTGGAGTGCCTCAAAACTCTGTGTAGTCTTACAAAAGGCTACATTTAGATCCATAAAGGATACAAGCAGCTTTCCAGTACTGTCCTATGGCACTTTGAGCCACAGAGAAGCGGAACTAAGTTCTAAACGTACCCAAGCGAACCCCCTTCAGCACAACGCTTTGGGAGATTTTCATTCCTATGACCAAAATTCAAACTCCAGGCACATGGCTTTAGACCAAGACAAAATTTTAAAAACCCTCTTCTTACTATTCATTCTCCATCAGAGATTCCCCACTCCCAGTACAGTTTAGGGTTTGTAGTTCTTGTTTATTTTTTGTCATTTTCAGAAGCACCCTTGGAAATGACTTTATTCTATCCAAAACCTGACATGCATCAAGTTCATGACTGTTCTAGCTGCAGACTTGCAGAAAGCAGCCAGAAAAGTGACCAGAAGAAGAGTCAGAAGTAGAAAGAAGCAGCAGGCAGTAAAAACATAACCTGTCTTACCAGCACAGCACCTTGCACTGAACGGCTGGAGCCAGAGCAGTCGGGCTGCGGAAAACCACCCAGCAGATCTATCGGGAGTTCCAGTTCGGCACTCTGCCCAGCTAACCCGGACACCGGGGTGACGGGATCGCTCTTAGATTAGCTAACTCCCAGCACTTCAGCTGGTAGTACACTGCTGTAACACTACACTGAGTAAACAAGGACTGAGCTGAATGTTATGAACTCTTCCCATTTAGACTTGTTTCCCCTCTGTGTCCAGTACTTCCATGAAACTAGGGAAAGTGTAAGTAAGAGCAACTGTACTTGAAGCACTTAGGGGTGAAAAAAGGCAAGAAAACAATGGTCGCATACTGCATCTTTTTAGGAATCTGAAAAATACTATTATCTAGTAAAGTACAACAACAGATGTGCAACTGACACTTATGTAGCCTTCATTATGGCAAATAATCAACTCCAGTTGGGACATAATGGCTAAATCCAACTATACACAACCCACTAGCTTGATACAATCCCGGACATTACCGGGATGGGGAAAGCAGCTCATTCTGATAGGCAGCCCAAGAAGAAAAGCTCCATTGCAATTACCAATTTCCATTTCAAATTAGATCCCTATTGCATCAAGACAAAGCAAGCTTTAAGTACCAGGAGACCAAATTCACTATAAAGTGCAACAGCCAACTAGAAAGGTGACAAACTACTATTAAATATTTCTCCATTAACTGGAAGGAAAAAAAAAACCACCACCCCAACAATCTGCCCCACAACACAGGTATATTACTAAACAATGTTTTCAAATGACACAGCTACAGCCTTTCCACTATATATAGCAAAACAAAGTCTACAGTCAGATTGAAACTTCCACACTGAACTCTACTGCTCTTACAGAGCAGAAAACCAACAAGAAACATGGAAAAGAAAGCACAGAAAATGCCACATCAGAAGCAACAAACCCAGCAGGAACAGAATTCAATTAAGAAGTAGAAAGCAAGCTAAAACCCAAAAAAGGAAGTATAGAAAACAGCTAGCAGAAGGGCTTCAAAAAACAATGTAATTCCACAATACTACTGAATGCCTTTTGCAGTTAAAAAAGCCAGTTTATCCCAGTTAGTTTGATGAAGCCATCATACTGCAATCTACAAGCCGTCTGATGTGGATGGAGTTAGTGGTCTAGCAGTGCTTATTTCCATTAAAAAAAAAAAAAAAAAGAGAGATGAATCTCTTCCCTCATCTTCCTCCTCAGGTGTCCAGGTCCTCTTTATTAAATTCAGTTACATTCAGTCACACAAAAGGGTAATGGTTGTTTCTCTACAGGCAACTCTCAGAAACTACAGCGTGGAAATAAAACCTGGACCAGCAGCTGATGGGAGTAAATTAGA
Organism: Grus americana; assembly: GCF_028858705.1. Lineage (NCBI taxonomy): Eukaryota > Metazoa > Chordata > Aves > Gruiformes > Gruidae > Grus > Grus americana. Next base: position 21,195,404 of record NC_072864.1, on the reverse strand, counting down.
TGAGATTTCTCCAAAGCAGAAAAGGGATAGAACAGAACACCAACAAAAGAAATGCTTGCATAGCCATTTATAGCTGTTTCCATAGCAGTACAAAATACTTCGGTTGCTCTAAGTGCCAAGGATGACAGTGTAACAAAAGAAATTGTATGACAGGCTGCGACGCTTTCACAAACCAAGGCAAAATATTCTGGGTTGGGTACCAAGAAAGTGAGGAATATGCATAAAGCGCACTAACCCCCATAAAAAGGTTGGGTGGTGAGTCGCTCAGCTATCCCACAGAAACTTGGATGTCCCAAAGTTTGTGTTCATGTTCCCCTCCCTTCACCCATCCTAACTTCTGTGACTGACACAGAATTAGCCACACAAGCCTGTCAAGCATTGGTTTCACTTCTGCTATAGGAGATTTGGCTTAGGCTCATGAAATCCACGCTACTGTACCCTTCACTGCTACCATAAGTATTTTAATTTATTTTAATTTGGTCAGGTCACAGGTAAGATGTAGACCTGACACCCAGGACTCCCGTTATTACATTTCAGATTCTATACTGACTGTTAAAGGCAATTTCTCACTTCATGAGGTGCTTCAGCCCAGGACTAGAAGAAAGCCTTTACTTCACGAAGAAAGCAAGTCACTCTGCTGTTACCAGTCTGAACCTGCAGTGCCTGCAAGTTCCTCGCGCTTCTATGGTTGCTTTTGTTCTCGAAAGCAAGTCCTTATTTTTCTGCTTTCTGTTGTTCAGCTAGTTCTTCTGGAATACACTAGCACTTCAATTTAACACCCTATGGATGTGAAGCTGCTTACAGAAGCAAACATCTCAAACAACTAGGAACTTTTTTTTTTAACCAAAAAAGTGTATTTTTTTTAAATCTTTTTACCTCCTCATTAATAGCTGATTTAAGAGGCTAATTCTTAAAAATGTAAGCGCTGTGATTTAAACACCACTGTAAGAAGATGATAGGGCAATTTTAACTTTATCCCTAAACATAAAAACTTACAGTGAACAAAGCCACTCATTCCTGCAGCACTACATAACTGCTGCCTGCACTAACTCTGCTGAAGTAGCCAGGAAAAGATAGTGCCTTGAGAACAGCCCCACATTGAGTCACCACAAACTTCCTTGCATCGATCTCTGCCTAAGTCTCATATGGCAAAAAAAGCACCGATTTATTTAGGAAAACCAGTACAACGTACTATAATATGACACTATGTGCCCTTCAACCGTTTTTGAGTGGTCAGGGGAAAGGGGAAGTGAACAGATAAAAGCTCTTGATCCAGTCTATCAGCCTGAGAAAGCAGAAAGGGTTATAGCACTGGCCGTATCACCTCAATAACGTCCCCGCATCGCACCCGAACAGACTGTGACATAAGCCTGCTCAAATCCAGTGTTTGGATTCACCCTACTGAGTCAAGCCTGATGGAGCGTGATCAAAAAGAACTACCTATCAGATCACCTGTAGTGCAGTAAGGAAAGACAAAGGAAAGTAGTCTCTGAATAACAGTCCCTCATAGAGGAATGAATGCATATTTATTAAAAAGGAACTATACGGAATCAGGACATCACCCTTTTCAGACAGATAAGATAGGCCATGTATTTTCTCAGTTGCAAGCAAGACTATAACACTATTGCAGAGCCCCCACATAAGTTTCCTTAAGTGAATGACTTTTACAAGCCTATTGACAATCTATGTGTTCTCTGGGTACCTTTTCTCCAGGTCGAATGCTGCCACATTTCAGGAGATTGATGTCAGCCTTGCAGTCATCCATGAAGCCACAGATCAACCGATAATCACTGAAGATAATGGCTGTCATTTTAGTGATGTACTGATGGCACTGGTATTCAGTGATATTGCCTCTGTGATCCACCAAACATGACACCAAGAAGCCTTTACCGACTGGTTCATCTGCACACTCCTTGATCTGTTAAAAAAAAAAGAATAAAAATACAGTGGTTGCAACTACTGAATTTAACCTTTTTTAAAAAAAATCCTCAAAAGAAACTTGCATCTGTAGCTTCAAAATCTGCTGGCAGAGAAACCCTCTAGGCTTCAGTTTGATTTTCAGTAAGTCAGACTACTTGAAAATATTTCAGAAATGAGAAATACCTCACGTGTGCCAGTATCTGAAGAAAGCAAACGCAGCGACCTTGAGGATTATAAACCCTCTTGCTCAATAATCATCTTTCACAATAATCACACTGAACCCCTCCAATCAAGCGGATTTGTAGGAAAAATGCTAGTTTGATAAACCTTTATTTAGAAAGCAGAGCATATTACAACATCACTAAATCATACTTGGACCCCCATTAGGCACCTGACCTCGTACAACATAACATTTTGGCTAGAAATGAGACTGATTCAAAAGTCAACACAATATTTATTGAACAGTATATGACTTGCTTGAAGCTGAAAATTACTACAAAGGAAAATCCTCATCAAATTCATTTTTATCAAGCTCTTAACAGGAACTGATTCTTGGTACTAAACCATTTTAGCCAGTGGACTGAAAAAAAAAAAATCACAGCTAACAAAAGCTGAAAGTTGTGCAGGGACTGGAAAAGCAGCGTACACGAACAGACAGGTCCCCAATATAAATCACAGTCTGTACTGCTCAGGGAAGCAGACAGTAAGGCCAAAAACGTCACCTTTGGAAGTAAAAGGTGCAGGCAGTTTTGACAGCGTCTTTCCAAAGGAAGTGGAACACATGGTCGCTTATCAGTTAAGGATGCTCCCTGAGGAATAATGCGATAGAAGCAGTGCAATGCCTCGCGCTCCAAGGAGTACTGAGATTACACTGACTCTTTTTAACCCTGGGAAGCCCATGTTGAAATACTTGCCCCGCTCTGGTGTTCCCTGTTCAGGAGTACGCCGAAAACTGCAGCCCTAATGGCACAGAAAGCACGCTAGACAGCCAGACACTAAAGTTCAGTAGTGATAGTTTTTCAAGCAATAGATACATGGGTTGACTTGATTACATCAAAGATTTGTTCCTGCACAAACACTGAAGGGCTCATCAATCTAAAGGGAGATCCATGGCAATCAATAATCAAGGCGGGTTCGGATACACCAAGCAAGGGCAGCGCTAGGGGAACGGGCAGGGAACCATTTTCTCAGTTCTCAAATACCAAGTTGGAATCTTTATACTGGAAATTTAAAGAAAAAAAAAAATGGAGAGCCATCTCTAGAAAGATATATTGTAATTCAAACAAGAATTAACTCAGGGCATCCTGTGACAGACTCATACAGGTCAGACTAGATGAATAAAACAGATCTCTCTCTGCCTCAGCTTATGAGGCCATTACTTTCTATATAACAAATAAAACATGCAACATTTTAAACACCATTATTTGAAGGCAGATGTAGGCTGGTAGAACATTTTGCATTGAATCTACATAGCTATTAGGAAAAAACAGTTACTAAGGTCAACGTAATTGTTTTAGATAAGGCATAAAATAAATATTGAAGTGAACACACATATGTTTCATTGCAGGGTGAAAGGGAGAGAGTTGAGCAAGCTTTCTCTGAGAAAGCTGCATCTTCAGCTTGGCCCTACTTCAGCCAAGTACCACGAGCCAAACCAGCACACAACGGCAACATGCTGTTTTTGGAAAAGCCTGGTTTGGAAACAGCCCCAGAGCTCCACGGCCTGAGCCAGTGAACTGCGTAAAAAGACCAAGCAATCACGTTATTGCCTGGCCACTTCTGAAGCAGCCACCATTATCTGGTAGCCAACTATAATTCTAGATTGAAATTATTGCCAGAACACATAAAAATCACAACAGTCGAGGAAAAAAAAAAAGAAATTTAAGTATTTATTTAGCTGATAAAATTAAAATTCCCAGAATGTTCCCAGTTGGGATAGTTACTAATTCCCAAATTACTTTTACTAGAAATTATTCTTCTGGTTGTATTTTGTTCTTAATACAAAGCAATACTTAAAATCAGAGCTCAGTCACCAGCAAGAACACACCTACCTCTTAGTGAGAATTAAAGAAAAACATTATTAGGCTAATACAGTATGTTAGCAGTATAGTCCCACTACATATGCTAGTTTTAAAGAGTGTTAGAAAATACGTTTAAAAATTAGTGGAATAGTTTATGCACCTGCCTCAGTATTAAGTATCAGAAGATCAAACACACAAGATTATTGTTATTTATGCAACTTTTTTTTTCCTTTAAATAAAACACACTAAATTCAGTGGAACCCCTGCTACACCAACACTGCTACAATCGTCCAACACTTGATCAAGAGGGGACAAATCCAATCCACAACAGATTTCTGACAAAAGGTCACGTAAGAGCTGATGGGTTCTTAAGTTTATAATTTCTTTCTCCCTCCTCTTTGCCTGGCACCACTAAGGTAACTGGCTTTTTCCGCAAGGAGATTGAATTAATTACACCTAGTAATTTGGCACATGAGACTAGAGCTTCCCCAAACACAAAACATTATTTGCACACTCATTCACTAACACAAAGAAATTGGAAAAAACCTTAGTGCCACAATAACAGCTATGCCTTTCTTCCGGCTTACCTCTGCGATAGTGGACTTGCAGACTTCTCTGGCCACGGATTCAAACTTCGGATCTGTAGTCAGGTTCAGCTTGTAGTTCCACAAGAGCTATAGAGAAAGCATTTGTAGAAAGGGGGTTTAAGAGCCTCCCATGGAGAATGAAAGTATTTTGCTTCAGAAAAAAATGAAACATCCTTTATTTCCAATCTGTATCATCATCTAAGTGCAACAATTATTGCAAAGTCTCCTTGACAACAACTTTGTCCTTTTGTTTCTGCAATAATTTAATCTTGAACAAATTGAGACTATTGAAAATCTCTCCATAAGGTCATGAGCCAACTCATTAAAAGGAAATACATCTAATGAAGACAATTTCATAACTGAAAGGATAAAACAATGAAAGCTGTAACTTGCTACCTGCTGCATATTAACAACATCTTTAGCCCACCACACCTTTCTGTGCCATGTCTGCCTAATGCAAATGATCTAATAAAACTGATGTCATCCTCAATATTAGCAGATCGCATGCTGAAAACCTAATAAAAGCCTAACAAAAAAGGAAGGAGGACAGTGCAGCTGGTCCCTTGTTCACTTCCTTCTGTGAGGGGCTGTGACCAAACAAGTTTTTTGGATGCAGACATATTTCAAACCTATAGGTGGTTCTCTCTCTTGCTAAGCACAGTGATATGTTAGAAGTTATAGACTGCAAAACGCCTCGGTAAGGACAACTGTTCTTCTAGGAGCCAGAGATTAGCTCACATAGGAGCCTAGATGCATTTGGTCATTGTGCAAGAATAAATCTTGGGCAAGTGATGCTCTGCAGTTATATACACATCCCAGATGTCCTCCTGAAACACCATAAAGTAAAAATACAGGGTACGATAGCAAAACCTCAGCAAATTAATAGCTGAGATGCTGCCTGAGAAAAGCATCTATTAGCTCATCTGGTTTTCTCTAGGAACTTAAGTTGCATTTCAACATTTTTTCATAAACATAAAAACAGTTTTAAAAATTCATTTCAAATACTCTGCCTTTGTGACAAAATCATATTAATATAAAAAAGATAAACAGTTTGGTCAAACTATTTTGAAGTTTTAATTGTACGCAAAACACAAAAACATGCCCATACACAAGGAAACCAGTTTTACATCAGCTCCAAGAGGGCGGAAGCATGCACAGAGAACTAAAAATGGAATCAGCGCAGCTGGCTACACTGTCTTCCACACCTTATATCATGGAGCTGTGAAAAGATAAAAAAAGAGAGATCATGGGATCCTAGGGTATTTCAGAGGGAGTGAGAAGTTGTAAATATACAGGTTTAATAGATAAAAGTGAATAAACAAGGAATCTGTCCTCGTGAAGAATGCTGTAGATCTCTCCCAGCAGGAGCATAAGGACAAGAATGAGGTCCAGCACCCTAAGAATCCACCTCTGCATTTGTAATCTTGAACTTTGGAGAGTCTCGAAATGAGATGCTCTCCAAAGGAACCTTCCCACAGACAGAAGGAAGGTTAAACGTGCAGCTTAAAAATCCAGATTTTAGTGCTAGGCAATATTTTCCCAAAAGATAGTCGGCAGTTGTACTACTAGAGACTGCAGAGAGAGGCAAAGAAAATATTTGGATACGAGACACCTCTCTGTGGTCTGGCTTTTGATCACTCCCCTACAATTTCTGCCTGGGAAAATGAGACTTTGCCCACGCTTCCTATTTGAGGATGGCTTCCATAATCCACAGCAGCCTGACATCTGCCTTGTGGCAGAGATGCTGACATTTAATCCAGCAAAGGTCCAAACTTTGACTTCTATAATTTTCAATTTCTTCTGCACTCAGGTAATTTCTATTGGTGCATTTAAATGTCAGGTAGATACGTTTTAATTACTGAAGTTTTCCCTTTAAAAAAAAAAAGAAACAGAAACATGATGTGCCCTTCGTCTGACCCAACCCCGCACCACAGAGAATTACAGCTGCCATGAAGTCAGGCAGCACAGTGCTAAAGGTTAATTTATAAACACAGTTGGAAATTATTGGTTGTACAGCACAGTCAGGTTTCATTTCTGGAATATATCTTCCAATAATAAACCAAAATACAGCTTCTTGAGCACGTGAAACTAAGACCATCCTTGAGGTACGTGCGTGTCTGTGTCAAGGACTAACCACAAAATTAAGGATCTCAATATGGTGTGTTCTAACAGAATGCCAAAGAGAACGGCCAAAGGAAACCTAGCTCTGATTTGTTTCTTTTTTGGTAGAGTCTCGGGATTTGAAGAGTCAGTTTGACAGCCTGAAAACTGGCTAACAGTTTGCTCACTGTTAAACACAGTGCTGAGAGGAAATCTGTTCTAAAACCAGCCAAGTGGTTCAAACTGCCTCTAAATATCACACCCCCACAGCATTTTCCAAGCAAGTCTAAGAATTTAGCAGCTGTGAAAGTAACACAGAAGGCTTCAACAGCTGAAATTAAGAGTTTAAATTCAGTACTGCTCACATCTTTCCCAAAAGGAGCACATCATAGTTCTCCCAGTAACTCACGGGAACCACCCCCCAGCTATAAAATAGGAAAGACGTCTGCTAGCCTCCTCTGACGCAAATGTACATTTTATAAAGCTCTTGGATACATTCCAGTCTGAAGTCTCCAGTAAGACCACAGCGGCTATACTGGGTTAAAGAAGTCATCTTGCATTCTTCCTCCATAGACCAGCACAGAAACCAAAACATGTCCTGATTAATGCCTTCTGCAAACTACCAAATGATGCAAAATACCTACAGCTGATAAGGGATGTAAGGTGCAAATACTGTAGCTAGAGTCTGAATAGAACAAAATAGTAATACTTACGTGATTGCAGTCTGAAGAGATTTCATTATCTGGCTGAAAGGAGAAAAAAAAAAAGGAGTGTCAGTTCACTACTGAAGTGATGCATTTAACATACAGAAAAGTATAAACTTATAGAAGCTAACATACTGTCAACTCATTTTTATTGTAGGAGACAATTTGACATAAGCAATAGGAAATTTTAAAAGCTGCATAATAAGAGCGATATCGAAGTACCAAAAAGATGGAAAGACGAGGCACTTCAGACACAATGCTGTCTTAACTCTCCAGAACATAAATGGCAGAAGAGCAGCAGCGTTTATGTAGACACTGCAAAAACATAATGAGCGCACTTGTGTTTGGCCCAATTGCCTGAACTAAGGCAGCAAAAAAGCATCTGTGGAAAAACAAAGATGTGGTAGCAGAGTTTTAAAGAAAAATAAGCTTCATGCATACAACTGAAGGAGAAAGGTAGCACGCGCTTCCCTCCCCCAGATCGAAGCAATCATATTCTCCATTTGAGAAGCAACATCTTTTATTTTGGCTATACACAGACGGGCCAGTCCGAAGCAGCCCTGAGATTTACACCTTCAACCACGAGAAACTGGTAACATCCAACATTCACACACCATTTCAAAATATTCGCTATATTCTTTATTTTATAGTAAGGAAGGTACTCATGTCCTCATGACCAGTCCTAACGCGCAGCCTCCACCAGACCAGTTAGTGTGTTCGAGAGAAACACCCACACTCCATAGGAAGCCGCTTTGGAAAGACTCCGGCTGCAAACCACCCTGTCCTCCTTCCAGCCTGAGCAGTTCTCACAATGGAGAGCCCCTTGAAAAACATTCATCATACAAATCCGTATCTCATCTCCACAGCAAAACAGTGCAAATGCAGGACAAAAATCACCTGCCCATCATATCCACAGAAAAATCAACTCCGACTCACAGAAATCACTGCTTCCACCGATATGAAAGATGCCAGACATGCTCCAAGAGCCACAGATACTCAAAACCACTCAAAGCTTAAACACATCACTGACACTAACACATCAGACCTCAGATATTTCACATAAGAGAACTAGCATTTCATGGGTTTTGGAAGCAAGCAGCCTACATCCCAAAGAGTTTTTCTGTGCAAGCATTTGTCGGTGCACAACATGTTATGCCAACACCTGCACCATTGCTGCTTTAGTTTATGGGAAAAAAGAGCATGGGAAATGTTTCCAAGTCCTTAATTACAGCCATTATTAACTAAAGTACTTTTATTTTGTATAGCAGGAAGTGGCAGAAATTACCTCTCCACTTAGAACATATAAAACAAAAGGGTACTTGAAGGATCACAGTAATTAATTGCCATTTGGTCAGACTAACACCATCTAAAACCATATCTCCCAAAATAATGATAAATTTGAAAACTGGGATATGGACTGTTTTTTAGAAGGCTAGCAGACGCCTGCTCATTATCCTCAGACTGCACAACTGATTCTCACAACTGAAAACTAAGATGACATCCAAATTATACTATTTTAAAGCATCCCCCAAGACCAATACTATCATGGTTTTCCCTTAATTTTCTGCACCCATCCCAATCATTCAGCAACAGACAGAGGCTTTAGACTAAGCTAATTTCAAAAGGAGAGTCTGAATGCCCTCCAGTGAAGTTGCTGGCTCAGTCTTTCAGTCAAGGATAGTTTCTTTATAAAAGAAGGCTGGTGCTGTCATTCTCCTCTAGAGGACAGGACTTATCTAACAGAATCTGCAAACAGAAGAGTCTGTAAGGGCCAGAAAGCACTCTCCCAAAACCCTTCTTGGTCGTTTCAGTTAGTTTTGCATCCTCCAACCTAGTAACCTTTACTTCAAATCCACCAAAGATTAAAGCCTGGGTTGTCTTCTGAAAAAGTGAGCCCTAGAAGATAACAGACTGTTTTTCACCAACTTGGGAAGCTTAAACAAGCTTTTCTTGAAATATGCAACATTAAAATACTGCACACTGAAACACCAATCTTCCCTGGACTCTGCAGCAAACCTCGGCTCTGAGAAATCAAGCCTTATTATTCTTGTGATAAAAGTAATGGAAGTTAAACCTTCAGTACTGCTTACATTCACAGTTCAGTACTTAAATACGCAAAAGCAGAAGATCTAGCCAATAACCCTTTAAATGTGGCACACGATGACCACCTGCTAGCTAAAAGCTGTGCGTCTTCTTCCCTCTTACCATTACAATTGTAGGACAGGCGGGTTCAGCGGCAATGCTGACCTGCTTCTCCCAATTTAACTGAAGCAAAAGGAGAAAAATAATCCTTTTTATCTTGTGTCTGATCAACTGAAGGGCTGAGTTTGAGGAAGAAAAATCTCCCCACACCAGTTAAATAAAAGCAACCCACACCCATTCTGCCTTTCTAAGGAGACAGACTGTGGCCCTCTCTCTGCCACATCCACCCAAGAAACCTTCCAAATAAGAGCAGTTTCAGAACAATACGCTTGTGTCGTAGGAGTCATGAAGAAAAAGGTAAGTTTCAAATTACTACTAGGATAAGTTGAAGAGCAAGAAAAGCTGCATTGCATCATTCCTACACTTGAGGAACACATGCTCGAGACCCCTGGGGCAGAGGGAAGGAGAGCAGCCCAGACCCCACCGCCAGCTAGTTGAGGCATTTTAGAGAGGAAGCTGATGGCAAGGAGGACGTTCCACTGATTAGCGGGGGAGAAGGACTCATCTCACATCTCCTAATTGAAGGATTAAAAACAGACTTTACAGAAAGTATGTGTGCCTTCGGGCTCACAGGAGCTTTTGCTGTTTAGCAGCTTTGATGGCAATATATTGCCTCCCTTTGCAGTTCTCTAAAAAGCTCTCCAAACCCCTTCTTCGCACACTAACACTCACATTCCGGGGTATGAACACCACTTCCTACCTCCCAGGAAAAGCAGAGTTTAGACCAAGTACCAGCTGTAAGAAAACCTGAACAGAAAAAGCATTTCCTTCCATTCAACCACATAGAAGAGGCACAAGTCCTACTGCGTTAGCACTGTGAACTCTAAAGAGAAATTCAAAGGTTTGTAGGAAGTCAAATCAGCACCAGACTATGAGGTTGTCAACACCGTTGTGTTTAAAAGTGCCTTTTCTCGTCCGCCAGATCTCAATTCAGTAAAACAAGCTACAATAGCCAGCCATCCCTTTCTAAATCTCTGCTTCAGCAGCAGTTTTAAACTAGGTCAAAACTATGCAGCAAATGAGCAACCCACCACCACTACCCAGGCTCAGGGAGGTACAAGGCATCGGGTGTTTTAGCTTCAGAAACAGACCATCATTATACTGATCCCCAGTAATATTTAATTAGTCATAGCTATATCACGGACAAGTATCATGCATTACCATCTCGTGAAGAGCACACTGCCTGGGGAGCAATTACTGTCACCCCCAGAGCTCAAGAGGCAGGGGCCTTTTCAGCTGTGTATACAAAACAGACTTGATTTGATCTTATTTCATCACCCCCCTAAAAAAAAAAAATAATTCACACCATTGGATTTTGAAAAGCAAGGTAAAAATCCTAATCAACTACTGTGGAAGAAACTCAAGGTCTTGGGAGAACTCTCTGCAGGGATTATTTTAATCATTGGCAGCTGCCTGACCTTCCTTTCCTTTGCTCCCTTGCAAATGTCATGCAAATAGAAGAGTGAAGTCAACCTCACAAGTGCCTTTATTCCTAGAATTTAATCCCTCCTTAGAGCAGGAACAGGGCATGACAGCAGACGTTTCCGCTATTCTTTTAAGACAGGAGTAACAGTGCACTTGTTGAAAAGTGAGGAACAGGCGTATCTCAAATACCAACTACAGATAATCTTCAAGCATTGAAGACGAGACTTTGGACTCGCTCAAGCAAAAACCACCAAGAACGAGCATAGAGTAAACAGGCAAAAAAAAAAAAAAGGTAATTTGCTTGTGGATAGGAGGAACCCAGTAGATGTTCTCTCCCTAAATTCAGGAACAGATTGCAAAAAGATGGAACAGGTCAATTAGGAAAGGATGTTAATTAAAGCAGCTACCTTCTCCTGAAAGAGAAGGTAGGCAGAAGTCCAGCCAGGCTGTGGGTGTTCCCCAGTTTTTGCACTGTCACACATACAATACACTGCAGAGCATGGTGCATATGGATACGCAGTACAGGCAGCTCATGGTTCCTAGCCACAGCGTTGCAGTTTTCCACTCTGACCTAAACACATTTATTGCTAATACCTGTAGAGATATGACAGAGCAGGCCTGCCGGCCCAGGAGCTTCTAACAAGGAGGCTATCAGGCTGCTAGAGGGAAAATTACTTCTTAGCTGTGTCCTTCCCACAGGTAACAGCAATCTCCTTCATGCTGAACACACACAGCCAGGACAGGAAGCTCACAATAAGGCAATTGAATCCGCAGGCATCAAGCTAGCTAGACTTAGGACACCAGAAAACCAGCACAGGCTAGGAGCAAAGCAGGGATCAAGGAGAGATCTGGGGGAGCTACCCTCCTGCAATCCTGACCCATTCCCTAGGCAGCCACTAGAAATGATTCTGCAGAAGAATTTGTGGAAACAAGAGCAGATACAGCAGTCTAGGCAAGAATCAACACTGCTTTTGTAAAAGAAAAACCACACATCGCACAACCACCCATGCTTAAAATCTACTGAAACATCCTGGAGTTCTGTGCCAACAAGCATATGGCTACAGTAAACCGTTTTCACACATCCTGCACTCCTGAAAGAGTCATGTGTGATAAAAAAAGTTAAAAGCAGTGATAATTTAAGTTCAAAACAGATGAGAAGACTTCGTAATTTAATTACACATTTAGTGAGCAATGAAAGTTAAACTTGTTAAGCTGAGCTTGAAATACACTCTAATGCCAGTGAACTGTTAGCACTAAAAACAAACCCAGTGTTGTCATGTCAGCAAAAACCCTCTACACTTATCATTCATGCTCTGAAAAAAGCCAGTTTGAAGCATGGTACCACACATATATCACGCACCAAAGTTATCAAGCTCCTAGCTTCCATATATCTTGCTTATTTCACCTAAGTAATTTTTCCCCCCGCTTACAAACAGAGCACCAAAGTCTGCAACACTGCAAATCACCTGACAGAATAATTATTTCCACATTGGTTAGGCACTCCTAGTTTATGCAAACTTAACAATACAAGTTGTCCACAAACACCTAACAACCGCCTCCAAAACATATACAAAACTTTGCCTGTGGAAGTGAAATTATCAGGACCAGCAGCAATTTCTTTAACCATCCCACACACATAAAGCACAAGTAGTAAGTCACCCCAAACACCAAATTCTACAATTGTGGTTTTCACTGTTTTAATCTAATTCTAGATTCCAGGAACTTTTCCATCTATGCTAAATTTTATATCCTCCACAGGTATGACGCCATTAAGACAAGTATGCTCATTCAGAAAAGATATCACAAAGCAAGATCAAAAGACCTCAGCACAACATGTTGGGTCTCCCTGGCTCCTTTTTCCTTGGCCGCTGGGCCAGAGGGACGAAGCTGGCGCTGCCCACTCACACTTTGAGGATCCAATGTTCAGTATCTGCTTCAAATACCAAAGAAAGTTTAGCACGTGTTACCCCTTCCTATGTAGCTTTGATAGGAAATCAATAGAATTTTAGTAATTGTCATGTTTTGCTCATTTCACATTTGCTGGACATGAAACAAAGTCTTTAGCAGGCTGCGTGCCTTTCCTCCACAGCAGAGATCCCTGCCTGTGCAAATACCATAGGCAGTAAAACAGAAAACATTCATGTTTTATTTCCGATGCATCAAAAGTGACCACAGATCACGGTGCAATTAAAGGAAACACCCCGATTCCATTCACTTAAACCAAACACCTTCGTTGGTTATTTCTTACCAGCAGATCACTTTCTCCCAGCCGGCTGTTCCTGTGCAAAGCTGCAAGGTGGGTACATGGAGGCTGCACAGCTGCTCCGTGCTGGAAGCGCCAGCTCTGCACGAAACAGCCCGCTTGCACAAGCTATTCTTGTCCCTGCAGCTTCTGTCCCCCTGCATGGGGGGACTCTCAAGTCCTCTTAGCAGGGACTTTTCTCATTTCAATGCTGATCCACACAGCAAAGCATGTTCTAACACTCGGCACAATCAAAGCAAATTTGCCCCAGATGTTTCTGTTTGTTCTTCCCTTAGTCCCCTCTTCTTCCTCCTCCTGGAGGCTTTCCAGCTGGTCTCGATGCATCGTGGAGCAAGACAGACCCTGAAATTATGTGTTTGCCACAGAAGTTTGGCAGCACTGCTACCAGATATAGTGTTTCCCATAACACTCCTCCACAACAGAGCTCTGCTACTAAGCGTAGCACCGACACCGAGCTGCAGATCCAGCCAGGGAGGTTTCAGGATTTGCTCCTGGAAAGCTCACTCTCAACACTGGCAACAAATTTAGAGAGCAAAAGGCATGCAAGGATGCTGGTAGTGTCACAAGAGGGGAGGAAAGGAGGAGAGCTGTTAAAGAGCTGGGTGAAGCCACAGCAGACTACTTAACTGACCTGATATCCCACCGATCAAGGTGGCAGGGACTCTGCCGTCTTCCTCGGCCCTTGCCGCTGGCTTCAGCTCATGGCAGAGTCCAAAACTCAGCAAATCAACAGAAAAGCTCTTTGCCACGTTTGTACTAGCCTGGCAGAAAATTCTAATGGGCTTATGGAGGTGTTCCACCAGTACCAGTCAGATTACTGGGAAAGCACAGTAGCATCTCCACCCGCAGCATCAGCCAGCCCATACTTCTATTTAAGCTACGCTGAGACAACCTATGTCTGAAACTACCTTCCTGGACGACACTCTGCCTTACCCCAACAGAAACATCCCGGCATAACTGAAGAGCATTCCAGTAGACACACACGATCAACAGCACAGGTTTTGGCAGTACTGCGCAGTGTCTGCTAAGGGATGCAGAGGAAAAAGGAGTGAAGAAAGGAACGGAGGCTCCAACAAATAATTCTGTGCAACAGCTAATGAAAAAGCTTTTATTAAATATGTTCATCATCTCTTAGTAAGTCAACTTTCATCACTTATTCTCAATACAGAGACTTCACATTTTCTGACTGTACGTACCCTAGCGCTCCAGGTTGAGCTTAACTTGACAGAAAGCTTCCAAAAAGCCATAGAGTTCACAGGAAAGATTCAGTTTTACACAAAATAAAAAGTGCTTGCACATGGTGTGGTAAAGCCCCTGTCTCCCAAGAGGAGCATGTTGTTCTAAACATCCTCCACTCCTGGGAGAATAATGTTTTGGATGCGCATGGCCTGGAACTAGAGAAATCCTTTCTAAATTAGCTTTGTACAGAAGCTAAGGAAAATGTTCATACCAAAAGCTCTGCGTCCCAAGACACATGCAGCACTCAAGCGCAGGTTTCAGAGCAAACACTGCTTACTCATCTCCCCACTCCCACAACTTAATGAAGTGTTATGCTGCAAAGCAAAGCAATCAAGCTCCAACATTCCCCGCTTGCAGGCGGCTTCATTACAATACCATTGCTCGTGCGCTGGATAGTATCTCTAATCATTGCCAGGCTCCCCCACCAAGGGCTCTTGCTTCATTCAGCATAAACAGAGAACAATGCTCTAAACACCCAGCCAGCCAATATTCATATCTGTCTTTGTTATTCAACATGCGGGCTCATGACTCCAATTTTCCACACTGAAAGCCATACAGCACTCCCAAAGATCTTTCCCCAGAGCATTTTCCTCCTGCTCTTTCACCAAGACACATGTGTCCCATCAATCAGGGTGCCTAGCCTCGCCAAGGCGCAATAAGCATCTCGTGCCCATCGTTCAGGGGCACGAGCAGCCCTGCGTTAATCCTGGTGATTTACATCCACACATTCCACCTCTGAACCAAAGAGGAGCATCCCAACAGGTGGGAAGCACACTCGACTATTTTTAACTCCTGTCAGCTATTCTCCTTACGGGCAATAAAAATCAAATACCTCAAAGAAGTCGCTCCAGCCTTAACCACAAACCACAAGAACAATTATTTTATTTTGAAGTCTTCCTTCCTTCCTTCAGGACAGTGGTGAAAGCCCTACTCCTCCCTCCCCACTTGCACCAATTTTTTTTAAGAACAGGGACAAAAATATTTCTTGAGTTACCTCCAGCACAGCCATCAGTATTTCAGATCAGAGCAACGGAGCCACAGTTACATTTAACACTGGCACTTCCAAAAAGTGCTGAACATTGCATATGGATAAATAGACCTGCAAGTTCTTGCACAACACCCAGCACTAGTCCCTTGCTGTTACGAGAAAAGGACTGGTTTAGCTTCCACATGGCTTATGCCCTCTTGAATTCCCATGCCATACTCAGCATCTCTTTGTTACAGCTGACCACGTCATGATGCCAAAGGTGGGGGGGCAGCTCCGTAGTGCTGTTACTCTGCAAGAGATATCCTGAAAGCACAAAATCTCCTGGACCTTGGCTGTCAGTCCAGCTGCCTTCCTGAGAGATTAAGTGCGATGGGGAAGTCTCCCTCAAAAGCAAGGGCAGCCTTAGCACAGGCAGTGTTCAGCCACTTCTAACAGCTGGATTTCGAATAAAACACAGGAATTTTTGTCAGAAGATCCGCGGGGCCCCAACACATCTCTCGCTTCTTCCCCATGCTAAGAGGCAGGTGAAGAACAAGAGCCCTGAGCCAGGCAACTCCCTGCTGTTAAAATAAACTATTTTGGTTCTTCTCACACTTCAGCATTAACTACAATCACCGACTTTATCTTCCCCGTACGTGTCAATTTTATCACAGTACTATTCAAAACACGAAAAAACCCCTACAACGAATGCCTGACGACCATGCCCAGCCACCACCCTCTCCTCAGCTGTGCCTGTCCTCTCCTTCTTCATTACAACACTCACAAGTTCACTGAAAAAGCTGTACGTATCACATCGGGAAAACCCAATGGCGACCTGAGGCTCCCCGATGCTGGGGTAACAGCAATTAAAACACTGTTAGGACACGTTCCAACCTAAGTTCGTTATGTCAAACATAACACAGGAGCTGAGAAGAGCCGTGCTGTGCACAAGCTCTTGACTTGACACCGCTTACAAGGGCTAAAAGTCTGGATTTTAAAATACTTTAAGAGATCAGCCTAGGTCAGGAAAAAAGCTGGACTTGCTACATTATTCATTCTCCAATTCTCCCAAAGAAACTCCTCTGTTGAAAACTTTCTGGTTATTCAAAATAGCACATCCCGTTACACTAGAGAGGCAAAAGTCACAGAGAGAGGCTGTTATAAATTCACTTAAGGAACAGCACTGCCTTTGTACACAGCGGGAATACGTGCAAACAAGCACAAAGTGTTAATGCATATTAAGGTCTACAGCACAGCCCACAACGGCAGCTTGCAAGCACCATCGCTCTGTGACAGAGAATTAGGACGCTGCCTTGGCAGGCCAGAGGACTTCTCCAGCCCTGTACGAGTTTCCCCCATGAGATCGTTTTTGCTGGATTCTCACCATCACCCACTGAACTCAGCAGGAAAGGTCCAGAGGCTATTTTTAGGGAGTCCTAGAAGCAGCACAGTGCCCTGCTTCCATTTCGAGTCCCTCCTATACAGGAAGAGCTGCCCATGAGATGCACATTCAAAATATCCCCTGCTCCCTTATGCTATCCTGTGCCTCAGAAGGCAGCATGGAGCTGTGCTTCCCAAATGTCCTGGTTTTGACTGGGATAGAGTTAATTTTCTTCCTAGTAGTGGGTATAGTGCTGTGGTTTTGGATTTAGGGTGAGAATAATGTTGGTAACACACTGATGGTTTGGTGTTGCTGGGTGATATTTACACCAAGTCAAGGACTTTTTGAGGAGGCTGGGGGCGCAGAAGAAGCTGGGAGGGGACACGGCCAGGACAGCTGACCCAAAGGGATATTTCCGTACCATATGATGTCATGCTCCATATATAACTGGGGGGGAAGCTGGGTGGGGGTTTAGATTGTGGCTCAGGAACTAGCTGGGCATCAGTGGTCCACAGGTGGTGAATAATTGTCCCGTGCATCACTAGGACAATACTCTTATCATTAGTATTATTTTCTTCCTTTTCTGTCATATTAAACTGTCTTTATCTCAACCCACTAGTTTTACTTTTTTTTTTTTTCTTCCCCCATCCCACGGAGGGGGGGACGTGAGCAAATCGCTGTGTGGTTGTTTTAGCTGCCTGCTGGGTTAAACCACGACACCAAATAATAGCTAACAACAATCTACCACCAATTTTATGTCCTTTATAAAAAACAGTTAGAAGGCATTCAATAGTAAGTTTCAAAACTTTAAGGTGGCCAGGTAGGGCATCCATGCTGTTACACTCAATTAAACAGCTCTAGTTATCCATTTTGTTGTTCTCCTCAGAAACATGAATTATGGTTAAATGTCATCTGAGTCAACCAAAAAACACCAGATAGGATAAGTCAAGCAAAGCCTTAGTCACAAAGAGGTACCCACCACCAGCCTGACTGACCAAGAAATCGAAGACATTCAAGAGAGCACAAGCAGCCAGAAGTTGAGTCCCCTCTCCTCGCACACTGGAGAACAACCACTGAGCAACAAGACTGGGCAAGACGCATAAAATTCAAAATTCACAAAGATGCTGGTGAAATCACATCCTGCTGTGTGACAGGGGACCCGCGCTGGCTGCTTCTGCTCTTGAAGCCATCAATACACAGCTCAGGAACCTGCTAGTACACTGCTAGGGCAAACCGTTCCTTTCCTTTCCTCCTCTGGGAGCTCATCACCAACTTCTGACAAACGAGCCTTTTCCGCACGTGCGGACAAAATGGGTTCTCAATTACAACTGCCTTCACTTCAATACCTTGAAGCTGAGGCACTGCACAGGAACTGAGAAAAAAAAAAAAAAGAATCATTTCTTCTAATCATTAGAAAGAAAAAAAATAATGACCAGGAAAGCTAGACTGATGTGTTAACAACTCTTCCATGTAAAACAACTGTTCTGATCCAGTATTTGAGTACTTCAGTTCTACTTTAACAATACTTATCTTCTGCCTTTTAATTAAGTTTCCATTTCTATCCAAAAGCAGCTTGATGCATGGAAAAGTAATTCAGTAGATAATGTCTTGCCATTTTTAAACATTATTAAAAAAAGATAGAAATATTAAGATGCAAGCATTTAAATAATTACAGATCATATCAATTTAGTCAGGAAACATACCAAGCTTCACAATAAAAGCTAAAATTAGCTGCAAAATAATATCACCAGACTAGAAAGCTCTAGAAAAATTACTAGAGTGTTCAAGCAAGACTGAAATTATTAAAATCTAAGCTTCTTGCTTATTTAAATCAATCTGCCTGGGAGCCACACAAATTGTTGTGGTAAATTGATTTCCCTAGTGTCTGGTTCTCCTTTCGTAAGAGCCACGACAAGAAAAAAGGAAAATACCAGAAAGACAAGATGAAATAAGCTGATTCACAACATCGTTAGGCATTCTGCATTCAGACAGATTATATATCACAACATTAAACCAAGTTATAAATGCCCTGGCAAGTAAAGGCAGCCAGGCACAGTGACTCACGCCAGAGCTGCTAGGTGCAGCGCTCAGTCGCAGACCTCAGCAGCAGCATCAAAATCAGAACTGCCATTTTTCTTTTTGGAGACTCATGCAATGTAGCATGGCTAACGCACTTTATTTTACTTTACCATCTCATCTCTGCTATACTGCAGCAACGCACACCTAGATTTTACACGCGCAAGCGTATGAAAGGGATTTTCAGCAGACCTACAGTGCCAATGCCTTTACTGATGTGAAAAATATAGCAGTGCCTCATTCCTGCTTGGCCTAAAGGTAGAGCATGGCCATTCAAAAGAAGGCTTATTGTAAAGCATGACATACTGGATTAAATAAATGCTTAGAACATTGACCTAAAGAATTGTGCTGGTATAAATGGCAGCTTGTTCTTAAGCTTAATAGAGAAGAAAAAAACCCCACACAACTCAAACCCTAAAGCAGTATACACAGCAGTTTCCAAGACTTACCCTTTGCTACGAGCTAACCGTGCGGTCTTCAGTGAGAAAAGCCATTTGAGCTTTTCTTCAGGACCAAGTTTTTGTGCAGGCCGAATGAAAGCGATTGTTGTCTGTTCCTTACTCACAGGGGAGCTGCATTTCACATGAAAAGAGTTATCCAGAAACATTTACTATACACATCTGCACCAATAAGGAAATGAGTCATCAACCCACTGGCAGGCCTGATTCATAGCACACGGCAAGCTCGGGCTATTTAGTAATCTGTGTACAGAATACAGGGGAAAAGGCAGATTCAAGCCACGAGTCATTTGAAGAGACTAGATATAAAACACAAACTAATTTAAATGCAATTTTTTTCCTCCTTTGCTAGGGCATAATTTCTTCAAAAGCCCAGGACCAGCGTGGTATTGTACACAGCCGCAGAACTTTTCACCTGGATGAATCATAATGTTTTCTTTATATAACTGGAAGAAAAGCAAACTCTAATGTTTATTTTAACCCTGGATTAAATTGCTTGGATTTTGCTCAACAGAAAAATCAACATGAATAAGTCTTTACAGTCACTGCTAAGGCAAGGTTTCCATGGGATTAGTAACAAACTACCACATAAAAAATTGTGCTTGCCTTCAGAACATGCAAACAAAAGCCCTGTTACAGGACCAAACCAAGTACCTTTCTTCAGCTCACCACACTGATTAAAAGGACTAAAACAAAGAAAACTGTACATACATCATCTGCATTTCCTCACGATGTTAGATACAGGTTTAAATTAACCTTGTTCCCAGGAGAAGCCTGGGGCACTATGCTGCAGCACACATCTCCAGAGGTACTGGTCTTCTCTGCCACAGAAGCTTGGCTTTTAATGCATGTCATGGTTTTGAGAGGTCCTTTCCAAAAAGCACTAGGGTTTTTCAGCTTGAACTGCTCAGCTCAATAGCTATATAGAGCCATTAAGCCAAGCATTTTGCTTGAAAATTCTGACCGTAATGGTGATTCGGAGGATTTAAAACGATACCATGGTAAGCAGCCAGATCAGCAACAGTTTCCCTTAAGCCAAACGAAGAAATTGTAGCTGAGTAGTTTTGCACAGATGAGCAACTTGGGGGGGGGGGGGGAAGACAGCATGTTTGATGGTGGATTTTAAAAGCGAGCTTGAAGAGCTTTCTGGAAAGCAACGTTAGTAGAAAGATGTCTTACTTGTATGCAGGAGAGCCAGACACCTGCCCGCAAATCCTTCCAATTACTGTTTCCATAACTCCTACTTAAAAAGCTATGAATAAAGACAAGCTGCAATTAAAAAGACTGAGCACACCTACAGCTTCTCTGCTAATAACGACAGAGAGAAAATAACGGGGGAGGGAGAGAAAGGGGAGAAAAGCAGTAAGCTAGTCCCTGCCACACTACGCTGCTGCAGACAGCTCTATACCAACACACCGCTCAGCGCAGCACCACCACCAATATCATCTGTCAAAATACGGGAGTTTAATCAACAATTCAACTGCTCCACAAACGACTGGTTATTCTTCCTCCTGATTATTTCTGACAAACAACAAAATCAATTATAAGGCTTAGGAATACAGACCTAAAAGCCAGCACCAGCCAGGGCAGGCTGGAAGGGCTGCAGGCAAGCACGGGCAGCAACTATACTTTCTTCTTGCCACAACTTGAATTTTCGATTACACCTTAAAGAGAACTTCAGAGTTTAAGTATTTAGTAGGCAACAATTGCCACTTGATAGAAAATACTTTATTCTCCTCTCTGCTCAATGGTGGCGGTCTGTGTATAGTTATATTAACCTATTTGAAGCTAGACACTAAAGCAAGGGGTTACTACTGTCTGAAACCCAGTTGTGGTTGAAGAAATGAAGTTATAAATCTCTGGTCTCTGCAGGCACAGAAATGCACAACAGACAATACCTAGTTTTCAGGATTACTTCCAGTATATGCTGATGGAAAAGCCCAGACAGTAATCGCTCCAGAACCTGGTAACACAGGGAGATCATTTTGTCCTGACCCCTAAGCCAAATAAATGTTTTCCCCAGCAGATAACACTTGAGAATAGGACTTCAAGAGTCTGTTCTGTTCTTATCCGAGTGGCATGGGAACACGATGTGGTTTGCACGTCCACAATAAGGCAGTGGCATACTTTTTGAGACATGCAGGGGAAAAGCTGATGGCAGTACCCTCAGGTAAGCAGTTTTCCAGCCAGTTTGAGCATTTAAATCCCTTGCATGCAGATTTCTATCTTAATGATAAGAAAAAAATGTTGTGGTAGTGCAACTTTTGCAACAGCAAGGTGAGATCTGAATGCTTTAAGCACAGGTCAACATTACAACCAAAACCACCTATTTTGGTCTCCCGCGATGTTTTTGACTAGCCTTGAGTTCTGGCTCAGGGTGAGAATTAACTCTGCTGGGTGAAAAAACTTGTCAATCTCCATACAAAAGGAAAAGAAAACTTAAAAATTTACCCACTAGGTAACCAAATAATTTATCTGTGCATTTTAGGATTACCATACAATACAGAGTAGAGAAGAGGCTGGAGGTATGATTGTTATGGGACAATGTTTGAGGAAAGATAAAATCTAAATACCAAAGGGATAGATGCATCAAACAGATCTCCAGAAACAAGTCAGATATTTCCAAGTAACACTGAGAGGTAGGAGCATCCCTGGTAGGTGTGTACGAAGAAAGAATACCTGGCACAGTAGCAACTGATACTACCTCTTATGAGAGCCATACTATCTGATTTTTTTAAGTGAAAATTAAATCTTAGCAAAATATATCCTGAAAGCGAGCATTCAAAACTCTAGTGGTATCGTTTGGGTAAAAGCCCAAATGTGACACAGCAAGAGTTTGAGGCATCTAAAAAACGAGAGCAGATGGAGAAGGAACTCAGGAACAAAATCTTTTCCAGCGACTATTCAGCATTCAGCTGCAATCCTTAGGGGTTTTCCAACCTCCCCAATAAATGGAAAGTTATTGTACAGTTTTCTATAAACTACATTTAAACTTGGCGCAATAAGGAAGAGACATGATTTAAACAGTGAGAGCAAGATCAGAGTCATAGAACAGTTTGGGTTGTTACATTATACATATATAGCTCATGGTGAGTGCTAGGCTTGGCACCAAAATGAGTGGTTCACTGCTCTTTGCCCAATCTAGAGGGCATAGCAATGTATTACCTCCATCCTCACTACCCTCGAAAACAAGAAGCAAGGACAGAAAAGCCTTAGAGCAAATTAAGAACTGCCATGTTCAGACAATTTTCATTTAATCACAGCCCAGGCATTCCAAAAGTAACATTTTCAGGCTTCCGCAAAATTGAATTTAGTAAATTCAGGTTTATATTTCTAACTATAACATAGCATCTACCAGATTACCTTAAAACAGCCAGATTAACAAGGATATTTTATAATGGATAATCCAGCAAATTACCAAACTAGCCTTAATGCTGAGGTCAAGAAGAGAAAATACCATGGAATAACTTTAGTTTTCAGCTATTTCTGCACAAGAAGCTTCTCCTGTTTTAGCTCATCCTTTTTCCAAGACAAAGCCTAAAACAATTAACTCCAAAATAAAACACTCATGAAGTATTACACATAACTAAGGTGGTGTAACTGTACTGCAAAGAATCTCCATGAGCCTATTGTCTTCACACCTCTCAGGCTGCTGAAGCACTGACGTTTCACTGTCGCCTGCATTTACCACAGAGCAACAGAAGGTTCACAAGCATGAATGGCCTCAAGTTGCACCAGGGGAGGTTTAGGTTGGATATTAGGAAAAATTTCTTCACCAAGAGGGTTGTCAAGCACTTAACAGGCTGCCCAGGGCAGTGGAGGAGTCACCATCCCTGGGGGTATTTAGAAGGTATGTAGATGTGGTGCTTCGCGATATGGTTTGGCAGTGCCAGGCTAACTTGGTTGGACTTGGTAAACTTAAGGTCTTTTCCAACCTAAACGATTCTATGACGCACAGAGGGGTGATTCAATTAAACGTCCATCTAACCCTTCTCAGTGATAAAGAGCTTTGCATTGCATCTGTATTGCAAAGCAAAAGTTTCTTGGTGCTTTTCAGGTGTACTTAAGCAAAGAATATCAGAACTCAGGAAGCAGATGAAGAGTTGGTGAATTATAACATGCATTAGTTGACCATATGAGGGGGGAATAATCCAAAAAGCCCCAAACCACCCCCTTCTTGCTTCTCAAGAACTTCTATAAGGAGTTTTCTGCTGGTTTCCTGCTTCCCACTGAGCTGACACCACTCACAACAGCTTCCAGAGTCCATGCTGCTGGGGGGGGGGGGGAAGAATGACAGGTAAGTGCAAGATTAACTTAGGTCAACCTGACCTATCCTAGACCTGCTCCCTCAAAACCAGTCCCCAGGCCAAGCTCAACCTGAAAGCAGGCCAGAAGCTAGCAAAAAATCTCTATATTCTCCCTCTAAAACCAGTGAGATTATCGATCCAAACGCTAAAGTCCTAGTAGCAGCTCTTACCATAAGAGACCAAAGAAGGGCACAAACTTGCAAGGAAGTTACGCTTACAGACTGACAGAATAGCTTGGCTGACTCTCAAAAGGGTAATTTTTTATAAACAAAAAAAAAAATCCCACTGTGCCAGAGTGGCTGCCAATTCTTCAGGCAAATTGGATGAGAAATGAGAGTGAATTACAGATTAATATCAGGAAGTCTCAGGACTTATTCTGAAGTCTTCACCACACTGCACACACCTTCCTGTGCTAGATGCACCACTATGTTTCTCTAAATAATAATAAAAAAAGCTAATTTGTTCCTTATCAGCTATATTTATGATTACATTTTAGAGCCCAAGACTTGCAAACCTAGCATTTTGCAGGCAACCACCAAGTTGTTAGAGACGTGCAACACCCACAAGGGAGCCCCTACACCAAACCCAACTCAAACCACTGCGAGAAAGGCTCGTTTGCTCTGACTCAGTTCCCAGGCTTGTTACCACAAGCACTAGCACTGTAGTTTCCCACAGATTCACACATTTGCAAGTAATTTAAGACATATAAAGCTTCTGCCCATTTGAACTTGCAAAGCTGCTTCTCAGACTAGAAGTGATGCTACCCTGTTTCAGCAATGACAGTCCTACATCCTCAAGTAACCAATTGTTACTGCCCAAGATGACAATGGCCTTCAGAAAACTGAATTGTTTCACTTGTTCTTGCAATGCAAAACTGGGAAGAAAACATATTATTAAAGCATATATTCTTCTCTCGTGCTTCCCAGTGAACTGTCCTTGACCAATCCCAGCCTCCCGATTCCTAAAGAGCCAAAGGACGATAACCTGCTGAACACAGCATCCGGAGCAGTAGGCGGATGAGAGCTCCGCAGCTACATAAATAAAAATTGCTTCTGCAAACCGAGACTAATTGTGGCTTGCTTTTAGGGAAGGGGGAGGTGGGTGCAACACGATTTGTCCGGTCTAAGGGGACAAACACTAACTCTGCTATTTTCAGCTCAGCAAGTTATCACAAGCACTCAATCTGGCTTCAGAACAAGAGGAAGAGATTCCCCATGGAAGTACCGAACATCTGGAAGAGCCAATTTCCCTACACATTGCTTTAGAACCAGAACAATTGCACAGACTTGGCACTAAGTTTGCTGACTTTTTGCCGTAAGACACCCTCTAAAACACCCAGGTAGTTTCCCACACGTTTCTGGAAGATCGCCTCCTTCGACGACTCTGCTGTGCAGCAGGAAACCTTGTCAGAACAAGCGAGATCTTACTAACGCAGGTGGGGCTCACTGCTAGAAGCCAGTTCTTGCTGCCCTTCGAGATAAGCAAATCAGAATTAATCCATCAATTATTCGAACTGAAGGTTTGATCCTTCTTCCTCAGCTTCTATTTAAAGTTTCGATGGAAGTAGGATTAGCAGAGTGAGGCTTTACACCGTAAAGCCAGGAAAGGTGTGCGACATTCAGGCTTTACACAGCAGCACCGTAATGTAAAATGCCGATAGGCAGTTTGCTAAAATGCTTTAATTCTTGTTAGGCAGATTTACAGTACCTTGGGGGGGGGGGGGGGGGGAATAAATACAGTCTATGCAAGAACACCCCTGAATTTAGAAGTCATTCATGCTGTTTTTTCAGAAGTCTTTCCTTTTAATTAGGCTCATTAACAGCCTCCATGCTAATTTGAGCTACAATTATTTTACAAAACTAATTGTTACTACATTGCCTCAACCTAGTTAGCACAAAATTTCAGGCAGATTCACTTCCAGCCCCCTTTGCTGGTGCAGTTTAACATCGTTTAGGACAGAGCAGTTTCAAACTGACCACCCACGCTCCCACCGTCTTCGCTGGAGCCAGCTCACAAGAGACCGGGTGACAACGTGCTTTGGAAAGGCAAGCGAGCAGAGAGCTGACTCCATTCGGTTATTAACTCTTTGAACCAATTTACACAACTAAAAGTCATTTTTCCTCTACTTCAAAATAGACCCAATTCTGTTGACAGTTCTTTGTAAGAGACTTATGTTGAAACATCGATTTAGTTGCATTTTGGAGAAAAGGGCTTTTGAGCACTTATTTGCTTCATTTTTTCCATTTCAAATTTGCTCAGTTTGCACAAAAGACCCTTCTCTTAATTGCCAGCACTAGAAGGAAGCTGCGATCCAAAAATCAAGCGGGGTTTTATTGTACCTTATAGAGTTTGTGCCAAAATGTGTTACTAAATCAGCTGTTACAATGATTGGTAATAGGGAATGTGGGCACAAAAATACTGAAGAAGAAAGATGTGATGTTTTGTGACATCAAAATAAGCAGATGCCTCAAGGACAAAGACAACCTCACTTTTTGACCAGACCTTTCCTAAATTAATCATCTCTACCTGTTAGATCAAAGCCACTTTCTAAATACAAATTGTACAGCAGCATTTAATAAAAACCTAAATTTTAAGTGATGACAAGCATTAATAAATATGCTAATTTCTTCATTTAATTGCCATTTGTAACACTAGTACAAAACAATAAGTTACTTCATGAAACACTGCAATTCCTCCAGGGAAATATTTGAAGTAGCTCATCTCGTCCAGTTTCACGACAGCCGGTTTTGGTGAACCAGGCTGTAAATGCACTCAAATAATCCCCCTACGAGGGGCAACAAGCATCAACATCATAAAATTAAAAACTGTTCTCTCTAAAGTGAGACAAAGGAGCCCTTTGATAGCAGGCTGCAGTAGCTCTCTTCCTCCAGAGGGAACCACTCTGCAGGCAGCAGCACACACAAGGTAGACAGTGCTGGAGCTTTAACAGATGCCAGGGATTTCCCAGCCTAACACATATTAGCACTTCATATATGCAATCCTCATCTCCAGCACCAAGCAGTTAATTTGCATGTTAATTAGAAACAGGTCACCAGAAAAATAGCACCAGACAACCTTTCTGTATTGACTAGAAAGGACAACGAAGCATTTCCATAAAGTCTATATCCCTCTAAAGCACATTTCCATCTGTGAGCCACCCAAAAGTTCACTGTAAATCAAGGCGCTCCTTTTATTGACCGAGAGCATCCATTTCAATACATGCGTAAGATTGCCAAAACTGGTTTCAGATCAGACATCTTTTGAGACTTGCAAAACAAATCAGCAAGTCTGAGCAATACTAGAGAAAATAATGGCAAATTAGTCTAACCAGAAAGCCTCCTTTTACCACAGTACAAAATTAAACAGAATTAAGTCTGAAAGAAAAGCGTAGGTAAACCATGCTGGAGAGAAAGCATAGCAACTGGTTAAATTTGTGCAGCTCTCACGTCTGCATGTTCATCCTGCTCCGCTCGTTGGTCACATTCACTGGCACTGGCAGGATTAAGAGAGGAGGCGGCAAGGAAAGAAGGCGTTACGGACATTTATAACTACCTGGAAATGCAGTCTGGAGCATCCTTTCTCTCTGAACCTTCTTTTATACACTAATACTTACAGTATTATGCTTAAATCAAATGCCCCTTCAGCTTAGTTTTAGGGGTCTTATGTTGCCAAGTCTAATAAAACTGAATTATTGCTGCTGTTTCTTATACAAGACTCATGGGCACCTCAACTTTTCAGAATTCATTTCTTTTTCTCCAGAACCTCCAAGATTGATCACTTCAAGTTATTAGACAATAACCGCACGGTTTGAAAATAGAGAGCAATACTATTGCAAGGCTATACCTCAGTTTAACACTACATTGTATTTTCAATTTTCTAGTGTTATTGCAAAGTCATAGGCAATGGACTTGATTTAAGACTTCCAGATGTTGAGCTTCATGTACATCTTTCATGCTTTAACAGGCACTCTTAAGTGAGAGAGACTCGTTTAAGAAGTCTTGCCCAGCTCCTTGACCATTTTGCCGGTGGGACTTGCTAGATCTTGCCTGCCCCTCTGGAGACCAGAGTTTAAACTAGGCTTAAGCATCCACCCTGCTCCACTCTTTACACATCCCTTATCAATCTCCAGCTCTTTGTTCACAGTTGCACCCTGAACGCCATCACAAAGGCAACTGTGTCAGGAGCTGCACCACTCAAGTTAATGGCTGATCAAAGGTTTGGGTCTACCCTGCAACCTCCAGCTCAGTCGGGAATTCAGTTCACAGATCGGTCCTGCAAGCAACTCAACTGGCCTAACCCAGCACACAGCAACAAGCTGTGGCACAGGAGGCTCCTCATAAACCAACAGCAGCAAAGAAAGCATTTCATGTAAACACATTCTAGTTGAAGGAACTAAAGCTCCAAAGATGTGGTCCAGGATATCCTTGCAGAAGAATGTAAAGCTGCTGTGAGATCAAGAAAAGGATTTTATATCAGCCCATCTGGCTGCAAGGTTCTCTTTGATTTTTAAGCAGCAACAGCTTTTGAACTACTTGCAGACAGCCTGCAAAGGAGTCTGTGTACAGCAACACATCCAGACATCTGATTTTAACACAGAATTAAGCAGATTTCCGAACACAACCATCAATATACCAAGCTGTGGACCACCAGCTGTGTTGCCTCTTTAATAACACTTACATCAATGAATACAACTGCCAGTAGCTGACCCATTAACAAAAGCTGCGTTCTTTTCAAGTACCTAAGAGGTTGAAGAAAACTTAAAATTCAATTATGCTATTAGCCAGGGAACTACAGAAAATTAAGCAGTAAAGGATGAAACCCCATACTATTACTGTATTAACTCATCACTTTTGCTCCTATGGAGTCTGAATGGCTATGGCCTTTGCTACACATTTCCTAGGATGACATCAACCAGCCACATGCTTTACCAGCACAGCTGTGCCATTGGAAATCCAAGCGGATACCAAATTACACAGGGAGAAAATCCTTTGGCCAGTACGTGGGACCAGCACTAGGAATTCACTGCAGTGAAACTCCAGAACGTAGTTGCCTATTCTCAAAAGATTTGCCGGTACATTTGAAGTCTTTGATATGATCCATAGCTGTACAGCAGTTTTTCCTTTAGCACAGCCAGGAGAACCTAGGTGAAAAGGGTATTAAAAAAAAATCATCAGTAAGCCCAGCGGTTTTAGAAACCTGGTCCATATTCGATCCCCACCTTCTCGCCAGAGGCTAACTACAAAATTGCAGGAAAGAATCACTGTGATTGCAATCATTTACTGAAGCTGTTCAGTAAAGGCTCCGTAAAGGCCATGAGCCAGATCGGCTATGCCTCATATGAGCATGGAAAGCAGTGAAGAGCGATAATTGTCAAATAATTGCTTGTTAGACTTCTGCATATAAAAAAAAGCTGTCTTCCGCTGACCCTGCTGTTAAGGTTAGATCTTGTCCTTTTATATCCACCACTGGAGGAAAAGTTTCACTCCAGTTGATTATCTCTTGCCCACCCGTGTGTCTTTTTATATCACTGCCTGAGGTCATTTTTAGTATGGGAATGTGAGCCATCCTCTGAAGCCACTCCTCAAAGCACTCAGCACTGACTTGCTAGTTAATTTTATCTCTAGTCATGTTTGAACAATCTCTTGATAACATAACAGGGGTTTTTTCCTTTTTTAAACAAGAGCTGTATCAACAATGAAACAAAGCAGACAAGAGTTAGGTACAAAACCAACAACATTACATGGAAGATAAGAGAACATGGAAAGCGAGCTCTACACTAAAGCATAAAATTCCAACTTTCCCACTTATTTCTGAGGGAATATGGAGAACAAGTTTTGTTGGCTAGTTTTCAATCTTGTGATCTTTCTGAAGACTTCAGGGAAACAGTATACTAACACAATATTACACAACTGCTGCTTTCAGATAGCACGGGATGGAGGATCTCAAATTTATGAAGAGGGTGTGTTCAGTTTTCTGTAAAAGGGGGAAGAACTGGATTCTGCCTCAAAGTCCCATGATTTCCACGTTACCTCTTAACGCTGTTTCCTAACTGCCTGCTCCAGGGACTTCTCTTTTACAAAGTTCAAGATCCAGTTGGGCTCTGGTTTCTCTGGCTGCAAGTGACAACATACCCTCTCCAGGCTTCTACCAAGTTAACAAATTTTTGAGGTCTAATAAAAAAAGCTTTTAAGCAGACTGCTCATACCTCAGGAACTGGCTCCTCGGACTGCCTGCCAGTTTCAATTCTGAAAAGCTCCTGGACCAAGGGTCTGTTCAGTCAACCAACCACTAAATCATTTCAGTGGGAGTCAGTGAAGGTTTATAATCTTCAGCAAGACCTACAAGTTGGGGTTTGTGGGTGGTTTTATGTTGTACCACATGATGTTCATTTATACAGAGAATGCTCTACTTGGGATTCCCTTTATGAGACCACGAGGCTCCTAACTTTCTTTTTACAAGGCACATGCTTCTTCCCATACCCCCTTTGCCACGGAAGTATAGGAAGAGGGCGAGCCTTCAAGTGGTACAGTATTAATGCATCCGACAGGCTGCCTAAAGCCGTTGCGTGCACAGTCATTCCCTCGCTATGCAAGTCAAAGCAAGCCGCACATATACTTTTCCATCGATACAGCCAGTGCCGCTACCAACAGAGACCAGGAGCTGCAATGGGTTGAATGTACACAAGAATAAAAGCCATCTGTCTGACAGACTTGGCATTTCTTGCTGAATATTGCGAAGAATTCCTGAAACAAACTCTGAGACAGTGTTGCAGGCTGTTTGCTGAAGGGTTACCTTTCCTAATCTCAGTTATGCGTTCATTATCCACTTACAGACATGTATTAACTAGGAACACGCAATACAGTTTTGCTAATTAGCTCAATGAGAAAAGACTAAACATATTCCAACTTCATTAATATGAACCAATGTACTTTATTCCTTAAGGGTAAAGCTGCCTGCCTGATACTTTTATTTAATGTCGAGTCCACTGAAATTCACACACAATAACGTGGAGAAAACATAAGAGGTGGTCCTTACATAGGTCACTTTAAGAACATACAAATGCCAGCAAATATTTATGAGAACTCTTTCCTCTTTTAGAAAACCACACACATCTGCCTTGTCTGGTCTACACCAGAACGTGAAACAAGTTCCAACCCTAAAGCAAAACACATTAAAGCAACCCAACTAATCATCTCACACATTTCAATACACTTATAGCAAAAACTACTCCAAAAACTCATGTTCTCTCCTACTATCTGCTCTCTCAAGCCCATTTATTCATCTGCACTCCCCATTAAAAACTCACAATACATACTTTTGGAAGCCCTTAAGTCTTCAGCTTTAATTTACAGACGGCCTCCAAATTTATAAAGCCCTGGTGAACCAGAAGTCTACAAACCAAGTGCCTCCAGTTGTTTTGATTATATGCAGAAGATTTAAAATAGATATATATCAGATTTTTTTAAAAACAATCTGCAAGTAGCTTGAGGTCTCCTGTGTATTGATCAAGAACTTTAACAGAGTAATTAGCCAGGGTTCATTAAAGCATGCTTCCATTAGCCTCCCTAGATATCTAATCTGAATTCATTTACACAGCTATGTGCCACAGGTGCAAATTTTAACTCCCTTAAGCCCAGTTTCCCATAATACAGACATCTTTTCCCATCAAGGCTTCACCAAGTCTTTGCCCTATGTCTATTAGATGGAACTGAAAGATTTTTCTCCTCCTGATTTTAGCCTCAAGACCCTCCAAAGGGTCTTGACTTGCAACTTCAGCCACCAGGGTTTTACCTGGATGAGCTGACGCTGTCCAAGACTCTCCAAGGATGACCAGAGCAGGGACCACTGAAACACACAATGCCACTCCTAAGAGCTGCCATTCACAGCCAAACACGCTAAAACCAGCTCTCATTTTCCCTGTACAAGAACTGTTTTGTACAACCACAGCAGGAGCAGCAGCCTTTAGCAGTGAAGCAGACAACTGTTAGAAACTTATTACTCCTGGATTTAATTTGCTTCTGTAAGTCAAATCGGTGCTCACTTCATCAATTGCCTAGACCTCCAACTATTATCCATCACCATGATTTATGTTAATAAAGTGCAGTGCATAATCATAAGATCATGCCTCAGTTTTACCTGCCTATGTATGGATGCTCACGCTAACATGCATCTTTATCCCATCAGCACCGAGACTCTTAACAGAACGCTGAGCACCTGAAGCAGCCTTATCTAGCCGGCCAGCCATCACATTTCAGCCTCTCCCGAAAACACTTTTTCCAGGAGTGTCACAAAGCACAACAGAATACAGTGAGACATGGCTTTTCAGAGAATGCTCTCCCTTGAAGTATTCTGCTGAGGTTTTAATGCATTGCAAAGACAGCATAAAAAGTGGGACAAGAGCTAGGTATCAGGGGTCAGCTGAGGCCTGCAAACCTCCAGGGAACGCTGACCTTACAAGCAAGGCATTTGGAAGAACACAAAAAACCTTCAGGAAGGGTTCATTAGAACCTTTTAATCATCTTCCCCAACAGACAACAAAAAACGCTCAGTTCAGAAAGGAAAAGCCTAAAATGTACATATAATTAGTCCATACTATTACTGTCATTATTGAACACCATAGCATGCAGTGTTAGAGAGGACAAACTACATTTTCTATCACTTGAAACACAGGCCATCCACTTCTCCCCCAAACCAGCCAAATGCATCCCTGAGACGATCCCTTCTTCGAAAACAAGCATTAAACCAGAGAAAAGCTCTGTAAACAAACAACTCAAACGAGGCAAATCAACTGCAGTAAGATCTTGGGATGCAAGAGTTGCATCTAGTACTTGAAAGCTGTACTGAACATGGCCCATTTTATCCAGAGAAATCACTCCCAGGAGAAGAACTGACCACCTCGTCTTATTTTCTCTGAAATGTTTAAGAAATTGCAAGTAATCCGTTGGGTTTATTTTATTTTTTTAAAAAAAAAATTCAGCTTAGGTTCACTAGGATACTTTGTAAAAATTCAGACACCTTATAAAAAAATTAGACCCTGATCACACAGGTTACAAGCAGTCAACTACAACACAACCACTTAAGAGATACGCATCATTTTAGTTCTGCACTCAACTTAGTTAGGCTTGGACAAGCCCGACACATGTCAGGATTTAAAGCTATTAAGCTTAATTTTATGTTTGGATCCCACACGCCCTACCCAAGCAACCAAGCAAGCCTGAGGGGCTGGAAGTGCAGTCTCCCTGCTCCCTTCATCCTAAACTGTTTCATATTATGTTATTCAAATGCAAGTGTGACCTCTCCATTCCACCAGCATCTCTCCAGTGAGCAAGGGTTATTTTGTTAACTTTTATCTGTTGTTTTTCTCCATGAGCACTTTCTTCTCAACAGCAAGCAGCAAGTTTCATTGATAAAACTACCCAACTGTGTCCACAGTCTTACAGCCAAGGGTAAGATATCACTGCAATATTCCCAAAGTCACGAGCAGTATTCATCACGCACCTCAGGCTCTTACACTCTCGAGCAGATCCACAGCTTGCTGCTGATTACACGCGACTTCATAAACACGTGCGAGAAACTTAGCAAGACGCATCGTCTGGAGAATTTGAGGACAAGTCGCCTGTGCCCCCTCCCTCCGCCACAGCTGCTGCTGCTGGGGTCTCTGTCACATTAAAAGGAGGAGTTCCAGTTTTCCTGAAGGATAAATGCCTAGGGCAATCAAATCCCAAATATTTACCAGGCACGTGAATATCAAATCTAAGAACAAATAAGCTCTTCAGTGCAGTAATATCCTACTCCAGATCACACTTCTCTTGGACAAGAGCCTCAGGCATTTTGGTACAGAAGCAGCAAACTGCTGTTCTTGTAGTCCTATAAATCCTTTTGGACTAAAACAAGTTGCAGATTTGCTCCAGAAGAAGGATGAAGCAACACTTCAAACCCACACAATGTTTTTAAGACTCCGAGATGCTACAGGCAAAAGAAAGTCTTCCCTATTTTTCACAACGCGCTTTCCATGGATTAGAGCTAGCAATAGACAGTAAGAAAGGATGTGAAATACCAGTAACTCAGATCTACGCCCAGTGCACTGTTATCTTTTGATATAGCAAGTCTTGCCAGTAAATGTTAAATGCGTTCATGTATTTTTTATAAGGAAGAACAAACATAGTTACATCTCATTCAGGTAAGAGACTAATTTAAAAATATGCAATTTGCTCACCATTAAGAGGTGCTGCTCATTCCAAAGATTATACATGCAAAGCTGAACTGTTATGGAACACGTAATGCTGAAAAGCAAAAAAAAACCCCTCACCTCCGTTGACGGCACCGAGACAGACTCGATGCTTTGCCCACGCTTTCAGCCTGTATACTATTCTACTGTTGCCAAGTACTGTAGCTGAGGAAACCAAAGCAGAGTTATTTTAACCAGCAGCTCCCAAATTGACACAGGATCATAACACAGCTTCTCAGCCAGGTTCAGTCCAAGATGTCATCAACCTCAGATACCTGTCAGATTTACATGATACCTGTCAGATTTACAGTGACTTTTTCAGCTTGGACAGCCAGACCCGGAAAAGAACAAGTGTGAGCAACCCAGTAAGACAAAAAACAGACAAGGCTGCAAATTAAGAGCATATCCATGGGGGTAACTCTACAGGAATGGCAACTGATGTGGAAGAAGTTCTCCCCCTGGCACCAGGGCTGTAGCTCAGAACAAGATGCACGATGTGCTTTACCTAAGGTGGCCGCTAACGACTACCATTACTTGGAACACCAGGACAGCAAGGATTTCTATCCTTTCCAAGTCACTGTTATTCTGGAAGATTTACCTGATCACGTACCTCTTCCAGGGAAAAGCAGCATCTTTCTACTGTTACCACATCCAACCAAAAACATTGGAACTTCAAGATAAACACTTCCATGGTCAAAATCCTAGCAATATGCCATGCGATCGAAGAAAAGATTCTAACAGAAACCTCTTATTTGCTTCTCTATGAAATCAATAATTCTAGCTACTGTATTCACTGTCATCAGGCCAATTCTGTGATTTTATCTGTATCATGGAATATTACAGTCTACTTCTAGGAAAATAAGTACTTTCCACACAAGAGTGAGCTAGAATAATAGTTCCTGTACCTTGCCCTGAAAATACTTAATTAAGCCAATTTGGCTAGCATAGCTTTGGTTTGACGTTTGAATAATAAAGGATATGAAAAATTCCATGTTAAAAAAAAAACAAACAAGAAGAGTGTCCACCCGGACTCTTAAGGATGGCTACATGCCCAGATGCTCAACACAAGCCTACTGCTCTAGTATCCCATGACAAGAAAGAGTCCCAGCTGCACATCAGTTTCTAGAAGCAGAGAGGAAAATAACCCTGATGTCATCATCTTTCCCTTCGTTTCCAGGTAGATTCACGACTAGGAAAGTGGCTGTGCTGTTCAATTCCCCATCTTCTCCAATCTCTTCCTATAAAGATGATCATCTAGTGAGAACCCATGCGGCTCATCTGTCCGTATGGTTTCATGTTCACCAGTGTACACAGAAGGAAGCTCACTGCTGAAGTCCTGGACTCAGGTCTGAACACGTAGTAAAACATACCCAAAACGGCGCTACCAAGGGATAGGACTCAAACTGATGAACAACTTGTAGAGGGCAAAACAAAACAATGAGCTCTGTAAATACGGGAGCAAACAGCACTGTACTCACACTGCCCAAATTTTACTCGCATGCAATGTTTCAACAGCTCTGAGGCATTATTTTAGATGCCTTTCAAAGATAACCTCTTGATTCATTTTATTTTATGGCTTTTAATGCTACAAAAAGCATGCAACATACAAACAAATAACTTAAAGAAAACCATGCCAAACCTCCAAAGGGCTGTTCAGAAGTACTTTCAGCAACATAGTTCCCAAGGTAGTGAACTGTAGAATCAGCTGGCCTCCATGAGTTTATTTTAAATGGTTCCTGAGAACAAAAGTTCAGTTTGGGAAGACTCTTCTGGTCCAGTTTAAGATCAGAACAATCAAGGTATATGAAATAATAATCTGTCTTAAAACTTGAGACAAAGTTTCAAAGATATACAGAAGTTCTCCAACATTTTAATGTCTAACAGGCTATAAGTTACTCCGCTACCTTGCTCTTAACATCTTCCTTTTTTACTATTCTGCTTGAATGGCTCAATGTTAGGTTCACAGAGGGGCTTTTTTTTTATTTTTTTAAGCCAAAACTTTGATCTCCTAAACAGGATCCCAATTCCAAATTAGCCGTCCCACTAAGTAATGCAGAAGTGATTACAGTCAGAGATCAAACTCCATCTCCCAACAGACAAAAGATCACTTTAAGATGGCAACAATATGCTGCCATGTTATTTAAAGTTATTCATGATGTACAACTCTAAGCCACAGGAAGATTTTTGCCTATTTCCATTTACCTTAAGCCACTTCAGACAATGCACTGAATAATACAGCTGTGGTGGGCCAACCATCGGCACATAAACCGACTGGTGCACTGATTCTCACCTCTTAATTACACAACAGAGAAATCCAAGTTCGATACTCCTCCCAGCTGCATGTCAACATCACACAGCCTACCTGAGCTCTCCAGTGTTCTTAGAAAGCTTTCAGAAAATGCCTTTTGCAAGTATTCTAAGATACTGTGAACCCTAGTGAGTAAATTAGGCATTAGAAGACAACATTTATTAAATAATCTTTGAGGGCATCACAAAGTCATGATGAATTTCACTGGAACGTCTCAAGGGAGGAAAGTATTTGGGGAAATTACTTTGGGAAGAGGTGACATACAAAGAGAAGAATTTAAATTCCATCAGCACTCTCACTAGCAGAACAAGTTTAGACTACGGTTTTATACAACAGGACACTGGAAGAGTTCTCAAATATCTGGAGGAGGGGAGGGAAACAAAAAAACCCTGTAGTTTGTGGCTTGCTGTATGCTTTTCTCCTTTGTGTAGGCCTTACTTGTGAGCTGCGGAAAGAAAGGAAGCCGATGTAGCGTCAGAGCACGTGTTTGATGTAGACAAACCATACTGCCAAGTACCTGGGCTACAGCAAACTCTGTGTTATTCCAGGAAAGTCCACCCTATACACTGCTGCTACGTCTGCGGTGAGAGACAAGACTATTACCAGTGACGGTTCACCATACATTCGGTGCCTGCTAAAGCACAGGTCACGAAGCAAAAATATGAAACACAGCAAGGCTTTGTTTGTGTTCTGCAAGGAAAGTGCAAAATCACCTCCCTCCTACAACTACTATTTTGCACATATACTTCTAATTAAGGCTATTAATGGTAACATTAGAATAAGCATACACCTTAGAGCTATGAATCAGTTGAGGGAAAAGGATGTTCCCTGGTACCACACCTTCCCAGGCGACACTGTTATCTGTTATCAGTGGCATTCCTAGAAACAGGACAAGCATTCACCGCAGGAGTCCCATTCCAGTGCTCAGTTTAATAAAAATGCAAGGAAGACTTACACCATAAACTAGCATTTTGGCTTTTTCAGTTTTGGCTTTAAAAAACAACATTGCTTCATACAATGAATCAGAAGCAAAATAAGTGAAGATGGCTGCTGATCACTGCCTGGAAGCCTTCAGTTAAAAAAGTAAGCGATATTACTACATTCATAAGATCTTGACTAGCTGCAGCTAGCAACTCAAACAGCTCTCTGTTTTCCAGCAGCAACTCATGTTAAGTATTTTCTAACGTGTACTTCCCCCCGGTAACCATTGACCTGTTATCCTGCTGAATCCTTGCCTGAGAAGCAGTCACATAAAGTTCACCTCACTGTTCTAAGCAGAAAAAATGGATCATTAAGGTTGCCATAAGAAATCTCCCATTCAAACCATACCAAGCGGCATACTGAGTTTCTCCAGTTCCACACTGGCTAAAAAGATTTTCCTGTATGTTGTTCTACACTACTCAATAAGAATGCAGCTCCAGTTGCCAACTATAACACGCGACTCAAAGACTTTTCCACATTTCTTTAATGACACTAGTTGCAACGTATGTACGTTACTGAAAAGCAGGCTGAACCTTCGGTCCGAAGCCTGGCAGCAAGAAAGACTGCATCAGCATGCTCGTTGCTTACACAGAGTCAACTCTGCAGACTTCAGTAAGATAAGGGAGATGTCGTCATGAATTTGAATACCTGTGTTACAGTGAGAGGCTCAGCATCTCACCCCTCACCTGTCTCAAATATTGAAGCACCAAAAATACAGTGCTTATAGCATCAGTTCAAAAGTAACAATCAAATAAACCAGCAGGGTCAACACATTGGCATACGTGAATAGCAATATGAAATGCTTGACAAAACTCACCATCAACAGTTCTCTGCACCTGCATTTACTCAGGACCTTCTATCAATGGAGATCAGATTTTGACTAGCCTGAATTCTGCACTAAGAGGGTCACATTAATATTGATTTAAATCACCATGAACACAGCTAAAGAACTGCACTCTCATGAACAATTCATGTTGTAAATTATGGCAACTGCGGTGTTGCAGTGATTTTAGTTGAAAGTGATTAGTTTTTCTGATTCTTCAACATATGTAGATAGGCCGCAGAGACAGTGATGTAAGCAAAAAAATCAATTTGATAATGAAAGAGCTTACTGTAAGTTTCTTCCTGATCTTATTTCAACTCAGCTGAGAACAGTGTAACAAAAGTTGACTCAGCTCAAATCAAGCGTGGACTGTTACAGAAAGTCTACAAGCCAAGCAGGTTTGGAGGGGTTTTTTGGGTTGTTGTTTTTTTTTTTTAATTCTATCAAAACTTTTTGTGGGGCAATTACTTCAACACTTAGAAGAATGCACGCTCTGCTGAGTTTCTTTTGCAGTTCACTTGGTGGAAAGTATTTTACCCTGCACTAACAGGACAGTCTAGAAAAGAAAGTCTCAATTAGCAAACTACTGAGCATGATGAAGGCTGCTGAGCCTCCTATTAAGACTGAAGAGATCTAGACAGCAAACTTGCCACCAGATTAAGCTAGGCATTATTTTTTAAACAAAAGACAGCACATTTGCCTGAATGAGTTTGCATAGCAGGGCTGGAACGGCTATTTGTTATTAACCTACCCTGTTACATATAAGTACTTAATTATATCAACTTAACCAGCTGCATTCTCTAGAAGAGACTCAAAACTCCTGAGAATCAAATTAAGGAAACTACAAGAAGTTTTTACAGAAGAGCACACAGTTCTACCACTAACTGCAAAAGAGTAAATACTTCAGGCATGTAGAGAAACCATGAATACTTATTAAATTAAATAATACTTTTTTGTCACCTCAGCAGTTCTTAAACATTCTTTCAGGCAAAAATGCAAATAATAACAAATGCAGCAAATAAACATTCCTGTCCTGCATGATTAATGTTCAATTGTCCCTATGTTGTTACCTGGCAAAAAAAGACATTAGATGTGTAACACACATTACAGCACTGACAAAAATAAAGACATCAGATGTACAGTTTGAATTAAGGCAAAATTTCAGACATCACAACCAAGTAATGCACTCTAATGCAAACACATGAAATCTAAGCTCACAAAGCTGTAAGAGCTACAAGATACCTTATCCAAAGGAAAAAAAAAAAACAGAACAAAACCAAAACTCAGGCACTACAGCCCAAAAAGACAGCATGGAGAAAACAGACGCCTCTCTAAATACTGAAGGAAATTCCTCAGCTCGGAGCTGCAGACATTCAGACACCAGCGTGCCAGGACACAGCTTTTCCGAACACCACCTCTGCTCAGGAGTAGAACAGTACGGGTTTTCATCTGCTGTCTCGATGAAGAGAGGTTGCAATTACAAGCTGGTACCTGGGGAAGGGAGGACCTCTGCTCCTCACCTAGCACACTGCTATGCATACTGAGAAACTGAACATCCAGAAAATGAAAGTTATCCCATGATGACAAAAAACGATCAGCTAACAGAATTGAATTTTTTTAGTGCCATAGCAACCAACTTCACAGGCCTTTAAACTAAATCAGTCAGAAGATCAAAAAAACCCCACTATTTTGAGGCAAGATTTCAAATTA
Organism: Grus americana; assembly: GCF_028858705.1. Lineage (NCBI taxonomy): Eukaryota > Metazoa > Chordata > Aves > Gruiformes > Gruidae > Grus > Grus americana. The sequence continues at coordinate 21,155,704 of NC_072864.1, read as the reverse complement.
AAAGGCAATTACCTACACCTTTTATTCATCCAGTTCTTTGGGGCTTACTACTAGGAAGAATAACTGCAAAGCTTTTTCAAAAGTAAGCATACGTTTTCCAAAGACTAAAACAAGCAGAGTCCACTGAGAAAGTGGTGCTCACATGCAGGAAAGCTGCACTATAAAGAACATCTAGACATTATCACTATACTAGAAAATAAAGACAGCACATAATTTGCCTAGCATAAACTTTCCTCAAATCCTTCCGTCCCAACTTTGGCAACCCAAAGCAGCACCGGAGCTAAGAGATCTCCTTTCCTCCAGGATGAGAGAGGAGGGGATGCAAGCGGGAAAAACACGACCCAGCTGTACCTGCCTGCTGTCACAACTGACCAAGTCTTTGCTTTTCAATATATTCAGCTATCTGGCTCAGTAAATCACCTCCCCGTAACTGGACCTCTGCGTAACACAGCTTTCTCAGTTCACCCTGAGCCAAGGCCAGGCTGCACAGCCTGCACCAAACTTTGCTTCTCCCCTTGTATTCCCATTCCTTTCCTCCTCGGTATTCAGAGCTGCAGCAGGCCAGCAGCGCCAGCTCGCTAGAGAAAGCGGACTTGTAAGATAATCCCTTTTATTAAGCCAAACATCCCAAGCCAAACTGATGCATAACCAGCTACCACAAGTATCAGCATGCCAAGAACAGCACAAAACTAAAAAACCACACCACATACACCCCCAAAAAAACCACAAAAATAACTCTCTCGGATTAGCGGAGGTGCAGTTAAGATTGCTAAGGATGTGGAGAACTAAGAACCTGTGCTTAATGCTCTGTTCACAAGACAGTAAGTCCAGGACCTAGCAGGAGAGAGACCATCTTACCCTCTAGTCAGCTCACATATGGCTTTAGTAAGATGAAAAGGGTACTTTTAAATATGGCTACATCCTGAGATGAAGCCAAAGGCAGATGCCAAAGTAACCAACCCAAACACAAATCAAGACTTTTAAAATGTATTTAGAATTTTACTTTAAGACTTAACTACAAAAGCCAGGAGGAAATTGGGCTTACGCTATCTGAAAACAAGGGAAAACAAGAACTTCACAACAAAAATGTTGCTAATCTCACTTAAGAAGCCAAGCCTCAGGAGAAAAAGCTTCAGAGAGTGTCCAGCCTCATCTCCATCATTTTCTTTTGTTGTTGCCAATACGTTGGGTTTTTTCCCAAAACTTAATCATCTCAATCCCCTCCTCCTAGGTCCAACCATTCCCTTTCATTGACTTTGATAGATCCAGCTTCCATTTTATGAATTTTAGAAGCAGGAGGGACCAGTCTTAACCATTCAAATTAATCTGCATCTGCCACAAACCACTGTAAATTCTTTGTTAAATTCAGCTTGAGACAGAAGGGTATCTGGAAATTTCTAATACATATGTACAGGCTTCAACTCATACAGAGTCTAGCATCCAGATACAACCCAATAATTAACTTAACCTCTCTAAAATTGTAACACATTTTTACTTTAAGTTAGCTCAACTTTAATTACAGGTAAGAATTCTCTTTTATTTTTCCGCCCCTTAAGGATGTAAGAGTTCTTAAACTCCGGTGCCCTGTACTGGTGGCTTTGAATCATCACCAGGGTCAATATCCCTTAGAAAAAAGGGAAGGTGTAAGCAAAGCCCTTGGCAAAGCTTAAGGTACATTTTCCAGGTTTCTGATCATTGCATTTAAAAAAAAAAAATCCCTTTGTGTGTTGATATCTGAACCAGATGATAATGCTGTAGGCACTGTAAGAGCATCACCAGAATACTAACTGCCTACTCCTTTGCAATAGCAATGATCAGAGAACCAGAACAGCCTCCATCCCACAACTACATACTTACCACCCTGAGAAAAAAAAAGCAGTTCCCATTCAAAACAGTTCACCTGAAAGCCAGGGAGAATGCACAGAGGTTTTGTGGGACAAAAACCAAACTATAAGCACTGAAGGAGATAGCCAACTCAGTAAACAGTGTCTTCACTATTTGCATTTCCTAAAAACTAGCGCACCCCCACACTATGTTTAACCCACAGCCCTCAATTACTCACAGCTCTGGACAGGTAAACAGTCATTTGCTGCCACAGCCCAGACATCTCAAAAAAGGTACTTTAAATGCCAGCCTCCACTTGTGCATGGGAAAGCTGCAAGAGACGGGAATAACACGAGTACGTGCTCAAATATGAGATAATGTCGCATGTTGAGTCAAAACAAAACCTTCATCCTGCAACTCAATAAATTACAGAGGTAAAAGGGGAAAAATAAAATAAATCGAGCTCCTGTGACAGATTATACTTATCCACCTCAGTGCAACCAAAAAGCTTCAGGAGAGCCTTCACATTTCCAGTCCCTTTACCAAGAAAGCAGAAAAACTAGAGAACAAGCACAGGGACGGAGCACACATGATCTTTCCTACAACTACAGTATTACCAAAAGAGATGAAGACTCCAAGCATGCGTTACCACCCAGGTTCTCTTTTCCACCTATAATTTTAAAACGCAGGTAATTTCACTGGCAGTATTTTATCAGACCACTTAAGGAGCTCAGGTACATACAGAGGAATAAAACATTTATATGGAAGAAATGTGCCAGTTGCCAGACTGTCAAATGTTACACACTTCCTAATCTGTAAATCACATCAAATGAATTTTCTGGCCTTTCACACTGACTACGCATCTGAAACAACAACAAAAGCACTATTCTTAAAATACACAGCTTTAAGATGAACTTGTTTTGTTCTTAACCCAATCCTCAACATTGAGAGCACCTTATTTTTCCCCAGAGAGCAGAGCATTCAGGCTCAATTATACTGCCCCTATCATAAAGGTACTACCAAAGAAATGGAACCATTCAGGATGAAGAAAGTAGAGGGAGGCCAAAACTTTGATCTCTAATCCCAATTTAACCATGACCATTTGATCTTAGAAAAATTGTTTAGCCTATAATCCATTAGCGTTATATAGAGGGGTATAATGCTTTAAATATTACATAATCTTTACAAGCACAATGCAAGTAAAGCTGAACAATTATGACACCAAGTTAATTCACTGATTAATCAGACCTAAGGTATGTTTTAGCATTAAAATTATGCTCACGAATAAGCCAGAAGAGAGCTACACTGGTTAAGATATTTTCATACCTGCTCATGTTTCCTACCTCAAATTCAACAATTTAGTCACGCTTTAAATGCAAATCATCATTAATCATGCAAAAATTTTTACCTAGCAAATATATTAATATTTCATGGGTTTATTTATACTATAACCACCATGAAAATTAGTTTAACAAGCAGCCCATAAAAAAGAGCTTAAAGACTATGTCGAGTGAAATGCAAGCTCTTTAGTGCCTCTAGAAACAGGCTAGCAACCAGGATTGTTTCAGAAAAAAAACACCGTAAAACACATTTTTGATAAACAGAAGTATACACCACCCCGTTCTACTCTTTTTGTATCCTGGCATAAAGTTATTTGGATAACAAAATAATCGATGACAAAATTTAAGTGACCCAAAACAGTAACATATGCAGTGCACAAATAACTTTAACTGGAAGGACATTAATTCACCTGGAAAACGCACTAAACCATGTTTTTGATTCTATTTTCTGACTATAGCCAAAGACATTTAAGCTGACTGGCTCTGACCACTGCCGCCTCCAATTAAGGAGCATCCTTCCCATTCTTCCACTATGAAAGTGGAAAAGCATGACTGTCCCTTGATTTCCATCTTTCAAACAGCTGAACAACCTGAAATGCAGAAGACTTCTGCACCTGCAGAAGCAGGCTCTGCACTATGCCAATCAAGCATTTCATTGACTTGGTGGAAAATCAGTGGTAACCTATTTGATCTCAGTCTGGGGGTCTGATTTTTTTTAAAAAAGAATTCAAAAAATAAGCAGTCCTTAAATACCTGTGCTGATAACACTTTAAATTGACAGTCTAAAAGTAACCTCTCGAACCAAAATTTTAAAATTTATGGGTTTGGGTTGGTTTGCTCTTTTTTCTATTCTCTTCTTTTGTTTCAAACTATTCTTTACTGACTATCTGTGCTAAACAGCTTCTCTCAACATTCACCCTATAAGATAGGCTCCTGTACCAGTCAACCACAGACTCAGCACTCCTGTTTCTTTAGACTCAGAAGGACTACCCAGCAAAAGCAAGGCAGGACTTACTTTAAAAGACATCCACACTAACAAATCAGCAGATACTGAAATAACATGCTCGCATTCACACTGACTACCAGAACAAGCACTTCTTGTCTTTTCTCTATACTTTATGGACTCAAAAGGAAGGTTTCAAGTAGTTGTTTCTCCTGGTTATTCAAATTTAAAAGTGTCCTAGCTTTTCTGTATCACACTAAGAACAATCAATGGATAATTTCAATCAGTTTCAAACTGAAAGTTTCTCCACTTTACACAAACATTTCTTACAAGAAAAGTAAGATCATCGTAAAGACCTGTGGAACAAAGGCTGCTTCTGCAGCCTAACTGCATCTAAAAATTTTACCTGCTACTTGTAGTGAAGCAGTGTCCAAATACTGTCCTCACTGACGCCACCACACACACAGAGGCAACTCCCTCAAATCTTCCATTCGCTACAGCCTGACTTTTTTTAAATGGGTTTGTATGACTTCAGACTACTTCCCCACCCACTTTAAAATGTAATTGTCACTTTTCTGGTATTGTCCAAACAAGCTGCCAGATGCTCTAAGGTCAAAATTAAAACTTGTATCAACAACAGTAACAGCTAATATGTCCCTTATTTCCTCTGCTGTCACCTCCAATGCAAAGGAAATGTCTGAGATAACATCCGACTCCGTTCCCAACCACCCGATGTGCCACCCCAACGTTTACATTACTAATGACTTTTACTCAGAGTCTAAATATCAAGAGTTAAACAGTGGGGACACTTCAAAGTCAGTTATTTGAATTCATTTCTCAAAGCAGCACTCTGGGAAGTTGTTTTTACACCAGGATACAGCCCATCACATCTGCGTTACGGCAGGCAAACTGTTGAGTCTAAGACCAGCTGACAGGGCTCTTTACAGGCTGACAGACAAATAAGGACAAGGCTGCAGACGGGCACCTTCAGAGTGATAATTCAATCCAAAACGACCCCAAGATGTCCTATCGATGCCCGGGATGTCACCCCAGGAAAAGATTCACCTTCAGCACTAGATATCAGACAGCATCACAGCTAGATAAGACCAACAGCGAGCAAGCTACTGACAAGAAGGCTGGCTTTGAAAAGGGAAAAGGAAAACCACAAGCAAGACATAACATTCAAGAGTGGAGTTTTCATGAGATATGCAGAAACAATGTCAGAGCTTGTACTTGCTGAAAACAAAGTGTGATGTGAGGCATCCCTTCACCCTTCGCTTGTCCCTGCAGACCCCTACCCATGCATTCACACACACCCCCCCCCGTGAGCCCACCTAACTCAGTAAAACTACAAAACTCCTCTAGCAGAAAGCTCATAAACTAGACGATAAAAAAGTCCACCTCGCTAAAATGGCAGAAAACCAATAAGTACTGGAACTAAGAAAAGAAAAGGGAGGGGCCCCGGAACTGGAAAGAAAGGAACAACAAGAGCTTGCCTTTTTGGCAGGCTGGTAGCTTGGGAGCCACCTCCTGCAAGTGCAACTTCTGAGATTCTCTTAGAGAGGGTGCCTCAGTAACGGGGGCCCAAAAACTCCCAGGCAGGTGGAACAAACAGTAAGGGAGAAGTTATTCATAAAGCAAGTTATCAGAACATTTTATAACTGTGAGAGCTGTTGCATCAGGACTCACTTATAAACCCTGCCGTGAGCGTCTTACTAAACTACCTGCCCAAAATTAAAACATGAAGTTAGATAAAAATCTAAATTATTTTTGGATTTTAAGCCAGGAAGTAATCACTGACAGTTATTGGTTCAAGACTCCCCTTGATTAGAGTAGCCATTAAGTCACTGCCATCTGCTGTCTCTACAATAACTGATGAGAAACGAGCACAGGCTTTTCCTGACCACATTTCTACTTCATAAAACGCCATTAAAACTGACTTAACCTGACAATCCTGGACTTCACAGCAGAGAAGCTGAGAACGAAACAGACCTCAACACCAAATCAGCTCACCAAAGACACTTCCCCCAAAGGCTTATTCAAACTGAGCAAAAACCACCAAAAAATGAATGAAGAGAAGGAGCTAGAAAAGACTCTGAGGTGGCAACTCAGTTTTTTTTCTTGAGCTAGACTTAAACGACTCACGACAGATGTTTGGGAACAACACAGATTGCCCAGCCAACCTCCCCACGTAAACTAAGCCGCGTCTAAAGGCTGCATATCTAGTTTCATGCACGCACTGGAAAACAACCGCTTCTGCGGCAGAGCTCTATGTGAGGGTGGGAATCTGAACCTGGGGAAAAAAAAAATTAATAATAATCTTCTCAGGTCGCTACTGCAAGCGGCCAGGCACCTCTCCTCAGCACTGCGCGGGCAGCTCCCCCCAGACCCCTGGAAGCGAATAACGCCGTAAGGCACCAAAGCCAAAACAAAGCCATCCCCCCGAGACCTCTTCCTCCCAGGGCGGCAGCGCAGAGCCCAGAGGTGCCAATAAAAAGGGGTGCCGGCAGGAAAGGGGCTCCGCTCCCGGGACCCCCTGCCCTCACCGTCACCCCCGAGCCGGCCCGTCCCCCTCACTCGAAGCTCCACAGCGGCGGGGGCGCAGCGCGGGAAGCGCGGCCGGCACCGGCCTGCACGTAAACCCCGCTTTTTAAACCAAATAAAATAAAAAATCATGAGATAAATAAAGAAGGGCGGCCCGGGCCGGGGTCGCTCCCCTGAGGAGCGGCGGCGAGGTCGAGGAGCGCGGGCGGCGCGGAGCCCCGCTCTTTGTTCGCCACCGCGGGTAGGCCCGGCCCGGCGCAGAGCCCGGCCCTCACCTCACGGACGTCCTGCAGACACTCGAGCACGGCGAGGTTGTTGGCCCAGCTGTGCTTGGAGCAGAGCCGCACCACGTCCTCCCGGCACACCGCCTCCTCCGACAGCTTCCACCCGCTGCCCGAACCGCCGCCACCGCGGGGACCCCGCGGGCCCGCCGCGCCCGGCCCCCCCGCCTGCGCCGCTAACACCAGGTTGCCGCCAGCGGCCGGGCCCACGGGAGGAGGGCCGCCCGCCGCCGCCGCCGGTGGCCGCGCCGCCAGCGCCAGGAGCAGGAGGAGCGCCGGGCCCGGGCAGCGGCTCCGGACACGTCCGCACGGCGCCATCTTGGATCCGCCACCTCCGGCGCAGCCGACCCGCCCACCCAGCGATACGCACGCCGTATGCAAATCAGCGCGCCTGCTGACGTCACCGCGCCGCGCCCCCTCGGGGCGAAGAGGCGTGGTTTATCCTGACCCCGCCCCATCGCCTCCCGTGGCTCCGCCCCGCCCGTCGTTCCCTCGAGAGGTTGAGGCGCCATCATGGCCCCCGGCGTTATCGTGGTCCTCAGGCCCCATCACGGCCCCCAGCCGCCATCACGGGCCCACGGTGGCCCCCACAGCCCATCAGCCGTGCAGGACAGCACTGCCAAACTGCTGAGCCGGCGCTGGGGGCAGGGGACGCAAGGAGTGGTGCCCTCAGCACGCTCAGTGCCTCTGGGAAGGCAGCCCTGCCCCGCAGGGGCGCAGTGGGTATCTGGTTTTTTGCCCAAAATCTCTCAGTTCCCGCTCATAAAATGGAGCTCGTAGTGCCGCCCTCCTCAGAGGGGTAAAGGGAGAGTTGCTAAAAGCCTGAGAAGCTCTTGGCTGCCCCGGTGATGAAGGGCATAGTAGGAAAGGCTGTGAGGAACCAGTGCTCAGAGGAGGGCTGGGGCCACATGTGGAACAAGGAAGAAAAAATATTGAATAGTTGCTCAAAAAAACCCCGAAAACTTGAAAAAAATTGGGGAGAAAACCCCACCAAAATACTGAATAATGACTGCCAGCCAGGGGCAGAAAAATGACATTTTAGGGGTACAAAAATGCTGGGTTTAGTGTGTTGTGGGCTGGCTGCAGCTCCTGCCCTTTCAGCACAGGGCCTCCGCTTCGGGGCTGGGATTTGGCACATCGTGCTCCATCGTGGCTCCAGGCTGTCTTCACGGGGATGGAGAGAAGCGGGCACTCCTGCAGGAGTGATCTCGTCCCTGAAGCAGGATCTACAATGGCTGATCCTGTCATGGATGGGATCTGCAAGTTCCTCCCAGGACAATAAGCTGGATTCTGAATTCGCTGCCGGATCAGCTCAAACCCACGTTTGCAAACACACAGCCTCCGTCAGAGCAGCGTCTTGGTAATGGCATGGTCTCCTCCACCCCGGCAGCCAGAGCTCAATTTCACAATAAAAAAATACCTATCTAGGTGTTGGTTTACCTATTCAGGTGTTGGGTTGGCATCAACAATGGGACACAGGTCCACCACCAGCTCAGCAGCCACAGCTTTTCAGGTGCCCTCAGCATTTCCCCAGCAGCAGGATCTCACCAGGCCAGCTCACAGCACCCACCTTTCTTCTGGGGATGGCACCAGCCGTCCTACCCACACCAGGAGCTACCAGAGCCCCGTGAGCAAGCTGGAGCCCACCGCAGCCACCAACCTGCAGCTGCCTCGTCCAGGTAGAGAGGAGGGCAAGGAGATGAAGGGGAAGGTCAGCTAGAATGCCTGCTCTTCTTGCGTTCAAGTGTCATGCTGGGACACGGTGCTTGGGAAAGTGGTTTTGTGCTGGCACCCAGGGGCCGCACAGCTGGGAACACTTAAACACAAAAGCTAGCAAAATCCAGCCTGTGCTTGGCAGCCATTTGGCTTAATGGAAGTTATTTGAAGAGCTAAGCCAGCGTGAGAGCTGGCTCTGCTCCTCCATCCGTCGCAGGACAAGGACAGAGGGGAGCAGTGGAGCTGGGTTACACCTCCCTTTTCCTTCCCACACCCTTGGGACCTCTCTGGAGACTCGCTTTTTGATGAGCAGCAGCCCACGTCCTTCTGCCGAGCATGTCGTGCTCACGGGAAACCTCCTCCTAACCGTGGATTTTAACATCCTGCATAACCCGCCGTTAAATAAGCATTTAATAACAAAGAGCCCCACGCTCACTGTGCCCACGCAGCAAGCTAAACAAGGAAGAGGTATTTCTGTGTGCGTGGGGACAGCTCTGCCCGTGCAGTCACCCCAGCAGCTCATTCCAACTGCAGCCCCTCTCCCTCAGCACAGGCTCGGTGGAAATTCCCTTATTGCCACGTTTTAAGCATTTTACCAGGAAGGCACTCAGATGCTGGGTGCTGCATGAAGTGCTTGCAGTCCTCTGCTTTTGTCTCACTGCTTCAAGCAATAAACCATATTTCTATAGCCCCCAGCTTTGCAGAGCGAGGCGGGGTGAGCTGAGCTGCTGGGACGCCTCAGCTCCTTCCCAGCAGCGTCCTCGCCCTCCAGCCCACCTCCTCAGGGAGAAGAAAAGCTTTTCCTTGGTCTCCACAGAGGAGCTGCTCCAATTTTTAATTGGATACAGACCGCTTGCTCCCATGCAGCCATTGGCACTGCTCCGAATTTCGGCTCGGTCTTCACACAACACACTGAGGCCCTCTCCCTTGCACGCAGACTGGCTCAGCTGCCCCAAAATCTAGCGGTGCCTTTCCCAACTGATGATCATCTCCACCAAGACATGCTGTTGCAGATAACCTAGTCAGGTGCTTCGTTACCACTACCACCAAGTTCTTTTTCTTGATGGCCAAGGCAGCAACGCTAGCCTGGTATTTCATCTTTTATTCGCACAACATGCACAGGTTCAGCCCTGCTTTGTTCCAGCTTTTCTCATAGGTCAGTCCTGCAGCACTGTTACTCATCCACATTAGGAAATAACCATAGGGCCATGGTCATATTTAGATTCTGAGGAAGCTGTCGACAAACAGGAGACAATATCGCAGCTGCAACCTCGTGAGCATCGAGCGCAAGGGGAGCTTTGTGCCTCTTACACACGACTCTTCATCCAGCCGGATGTGACATTTGTGTTTTTCACAGGAGCGATGCTGGTGACACATCTTTGTTTCTTGAAGCACCAGAAGCCCCAGGTTGTTCCTCCAGAGCCCATTGCTCTCCCCCTGTATTTACGCAGCTCAGTGTTGCAGTCAGCACCTGCCTTTACCAAAAAAAGAGAGCAATTTTCCAACCTTTCCTCCAACCCACCACAATTCTTTCCCAATACCCCACTCCTGCCTTCCCTAGAACTCAGTGCTGCTCCCAGCTTGATGCCGTTGGAAGCACGAGGGGGGTTCCCCCCCCACTTCCACCACCTCTGCCGCTAGTGGAAACACCAAATTGGACTTGATGCGAGACTAAACCCCCTGGACCCTCAAATTAACCATGCTTCACGGGGTGAGATAATCACCGAAATTAGTTTGAGGCATTTTTTCCTCTTAACCAGTGCAGGCTGGACGCTGCCTGTTACCTGCTAAGTTTGTCCCAAGGATTAGATAAGCACTTCAGAGCGTAACTCTCCAAACTCATCTTTTTTTTTTTCTTTGCTAGAGGCACTATTTTGGAAGAGATGGAATGGGAGCAACATCCCATATGCCCTTGGTGCTCTCAAGATGCTGCTGCAGCTCCAAGATTTTATCAATTAACTCCCCTGTACTGGAGCATCAGTTTCCTACAGGCACCCGCCCTGCAGCACCCACTGTCTTCTCAGTAATATCTCTGTTTGCTTTTGAGATAAAGATATTTAAACAATGATAAACACTGTTATCTTAAGTCAGGGAGGCCATTTACACCAACATGCCTGATTTGGCAGGCTGAGTGTGCTCACAGGGGACGACAGCAGCTCGGCAGAGGGACAAGTCACCCCCTCTGCTCGATTTTGCAGGTGCCTCTGCAAGGATTAGAGATGCAGAGGGACTCAAACAGTGCCTGAGCACTCAGCTAATTCACACTTTTCCCAGGAAAAGCCTTTACCGAAGATTTGCTGAAAGTTGGAAGTGCCATCGCAGCAGGGGAGAGCATGCACCCCTCTCCCTGCCTCCCTCAGCGGTGACATCTGCCCTCACACATTTACTAGTTCTGGCACTCGATGCAAATCAAACCCAACAGAACACTAGTTTTTGCTTGCTCGTTCCTTTGTTTCTGTCGTCTCCTCTTCCTCCTCTCTGAACTCCTTTTCCTCATATTCTCTCTCCTTTGTAAACCAGCAGAAAGCCAGGTCTGTTAAGGGATTTTTAAGGTAGAAAATCTGCTAATCTACATTAGCAGAAAACCTTGCCACATCTCCTTGCAAACTGAAAAGGAGAACTAAACAAAATCCCACTGGGATGCTCCGGCTACCTCGGTGTAACAAGGTTCAGATTAAGCTGCTTGTTTCACTTGCTCCATTGCCTGGTTTTAATCTAATTTGGTTTGGGACACACAAAATAGCTGCTTTTCCACCCTTCAGGAAGTGGCAGGCACAGCCAGAGCCAAGCGAAGTGCTGGCAGGTCCTGCCTCGCATGCACGCATACCAAGCTGCGCTCACTTCTTCGCTCACGCTTTTTCAGCTCTACCTTTTGTCATCTGCAACATTTTGGATTACATTTCTTCAAGTCTCGCCCCTGAACCACTACAAACCAATGGCTAAAACACAAGAGTGGATGCTATGGCAGCAAAGTCTGCACAGCACAGAGGGCAGGCGTGGGCAGGGAGCTGGCTGCCTCCTGATCCTCCCCTGCCCAGGCTTTTGCTCGCTCTGCAGATCACTGCAGGCTCAGAGGGACAGGTGGAGGACAGCCCTTCTCTGGGAAAGCGCTGTTCCCTCCGACGCCGGCTTCCCCGACACGGCACCTCGGCAGGGGCCGCACAGGCTGGATCATGTTCAATCGGTCCCTGGGTTTCCTGCCAAGCTGCCACCACAGCCGGCTCTGGCCAACGCCGTCCCTCAGGCTTGGTTTTGCAAAAATTAAAATGAGGGAAGGTGCTCCCCCACAACAGCCTGGAGAAAAATATTAAAAAAAAAAAGCCTGTGCACAACTAAGAGCAAGGCCCCATCTGCAGGAACGGTGGCGCTGCCCAGCTGTGCCTATCGCCTCACATCAGATTTACTACAGGAATTGCCGAGGGGCCGCCCTGCTCCACAATAACAAAATCTTCCCAGAGACAGAGGCAGAAATAGCCACATAGCGGCTTATTGCCTAAAACACCAGTGAAACAGCTCAGCCTCTAATGACAGCTGCCCTGCATCATGCAGAGACACCGATTTCTTTTTTCTTCCTTCCATCCCAGAATCTGCCCCTTTGACTCCAGAGAGAGATGAGCAAATATTTAATTAACTTTTGACCTTTTATCAGTCCTTGATGCTGGTGGCTTTCTGCATGCAATTTAGGTGCTCTTTCCTGGAGCCTGCTGCAAACCTGGGACTAGGACAGTGTTACAAGGTTTGTCACATCTCAAACCTTTGAAAATTTTCTTAAAATCTGGATTTGAAAACTGAGAGAACATGAAAGTGTCAACTTTCATTATTTAATAGTGTTTCTCTTATTCTCTTATTCCTGTAGGGCAGTATAGAGTAGAAAACAAGTGATACCTAGAAAAATCAAAAGCTGAGAGGGCTTTTAATTCCTTTTCCTGTATGTAAGTTTTTCCAAATTTCTTACGGGAAGAAAGGGTTGGAGTTGACCGAGCATAAACGCTGCCTCAGAGCGGCTGAGAACAAGCAGTTCATCGCAGTAAGCTGGCAGAGAGCAGCTGCTCCTGGTTTTAGCTGGCATTACCGAGACCTCCTCACAACCTTATTCTTTCTACTAACCCTTTGTTCCTGATCATTGTTAAAACACCAGAGTTTATTTCTGGTTAAAACGATGCCCCAGGTGCACGGCCTGACTTTGCTCAACCCTTTCCTTTCCCGCACCCAGCTGGAGCAGCGTGGTTCAGCGAGGACTCTTCACTCACCAAAAGTCTCCCTTTTTTCAGTCCGAAGCTCAGCGTGACCTGGAAATACTATGAAGCAATGAGAAAACTCACCTGCATACGGGGATGCGTGTTTACGTTCACAAGATATGCGGTGTATACTGCCGAGAGATATTTTTAAAATACAACAGCAGCGGTTATATTTGGTAACTATAAATGCTTTATTTTTACAGTATATAAAAATATAGGAACAAAATACTATACAGAAAAATATAAAGTTAAGCAGAGATCTTCTCAATCTCATTTTTAAGAGGGAAGACAAACAGGATCATACTGTGCCAGCCCCAGACTTCAGAAAATAAAATTGTTCCGGCGGTTTAAGCGGTGACACGCTCAATCCAAACAGGACGGATGCTGCTTACCATGGCCAGAGCTGTGCATAGGGATACATTTCCAGCACAGGGAACTCGTCTTGCAGCTTCCAACATCCTTGCGAGTTTGTTTTCGTTCAATATAAAATGAAACTTAAGTCCTCTTTCGTGATCTGACCTGGAGATAAACACTCTCACACCCCTCAGCATATTTATGGCCAAGAGCCCACTGTACCTGGCCAGCACATCCCTGCGATCCCACCCGAAGGGCTCAGATTTACGTCAGCCAGCGAGTCTGCAGCACACTTGCCTGCAAATACAACTGGAAGCGGGCTGTGACCAGCCGCTGAGCTGGCAACTATGATTTAAAGAAAGGCAAAAGGTCAGTGAAAGCGAGCTGGTAAAACCCCTGAGTTTCCACTAGTTCCTTAAAGGGAAGGAAAAAATTAAAACCAAACAAAAATAAGCAGCCAGCATTCTTTTCCAAGGTACTGGCTGTCTTTAAGGAATGACGCTGTGGACTTCAGCAGCCAACAGTACAGGAACCACCTTTTCCTCTTTACCTGTACTTCCATAGTTTTCACTTTCCAGAACCAAACTGTCCAAGTTTGCTTGTGGGTAAAGCAGGGAAAAGGGGAAGGAAACGAGGGCAGAGAATTAAGGAATTACAGTGCAAATTATATGCTCAAGGAAAAAAATGCCACCAAAGAGAAAGGTTCTCTGTAGATTTTCCAAGCTTGTTCTCTCCATGGCCACAAAACAGGGTCTGTCCTCATCAGGGAATAACTGCCAACTGACCCTAGACCTTCAAAAGAATACAGGAGTACGTTCTCCCAAGCAGCAAACTTGCTTTTACACCGAGTATCGGCAATGCTAGCGAGATGCCAACGCGAGAAAGTGCAGTGGGAGTCTCAGGTCTTCAAGCTCGTCTTATTTTGTTGATTCACAGAAGAGATTTGCAAGGTCCTGTGCATATTCACGCTGGAAAAAAGTATAGCAACGCATGATGAAGACAGTGTGAGAATTATTGCTGTGCTGAAGCAGCTTGCGGAGTTTCACTTGAAGAAAATTGACCAAAGAGGAAATAAGACCTAAAAAGGAAGAAGGGAATTGCTCCAGGCACCAGCGCGTCCCAGTTCCCATCTGCTGCGAGAAAGGTGCTGTAGCAGTTCCTGTCTCCTGTGAGCAGCACATGCAGGACAGCAGTCCAGGACCGAGCGATTGTGTAGGGGTAACGAGCAGCATATTTGGAAAGCCTCTCTGTGGCAGGCATGGGGACCACTCTCACTGCCACTTGTAGATCTTCACCATCTTCTCCGTCAGCGTGGCCAGGAAGTGGGTTTGGTTCACTTCCAAGGGGCAGATATCCAGCACTGGCAGGTCAGCCTGCAGCTTCTGCAGCAAGGAGCCACTTCCAGCATCCCATAGCTGTGGGACAGACAAGGTCAGAGACCACAAGACTCTCCCCTCCCATCCAAACAGAGCTTGCTCTCTCTAGAGAAAAGACTTTGCTCGAGTTACTTACAGGACACTTTGTCTACTTGCCCACCCTGCTTGGGTGGTCACTAACAAACTCCCAGCATGATGTCACCCCGACTGCCCTCTCCTCTGACCCACGAGCTCTCACGCAGCCTGTTGTCCATCCAAGCTGCTTTTCCTGTAAAGGGCAACCCTTCTCCTTGTCTTCCCTGTCATTCCTAAAGAGCCTGCGCCCACCCTCACAGCACTGACCACATTAGCTATCCCACCCAGCCCCCATTACACCAGTCAGTGCCCAGTTGCATCGGCGTGCCCGTTCCTCTGGTGGACAACAGGGGCTTGCTGCCTGCATTCCTCTCGACCGACACGGACCACAGGCCTTGGCTAATATCGGGTGTCCCACGCTATCACAAAGTTACACCTGCTATAAGCAAGCGCAACAGTCCAACCTGCGCAGGGTAATGTGTGTGACAAGCCAATTCCCACCAAAACACACTGATGCTGTGACCGATAAGGTTTCTCTCCTAAGAATTGCAATAAAACCCTCCACCACACTGAAAGGAACGACAGATACCAGGGCAGAATTAGATGCTTCATCACCAGCACACACAAAGACACTGCCATCCTCCTCTGGGCTCTGAAAAATGGCATTCTTGGTCAGCAACTTGCAGGTGGGCCCAGCGCTGAAAGTCTGAACCGGGTGAGAAGAACACACCACATCTTCAGAGGTCTCCGTCAGTGGGCTGGAGGTCAGTTCCATCATCACACAGCGCACGCATGGGTTATTTTTACCTGTGCAGCACGAATAGAGAGGTAACCTTTGGAAAATTTAGTTGCGGGCAAGTTTTAACTGTACGAATACAAGCAACACCACCCTGCCGCTGCGTGCCTTTGCCCTCACCCAATTCTTATTTCTATGCAGATGCTCATTGCTCTGGCCAAGGCAGATAACACATTTCTGCTCTGCCCTCAGCACCAAAGCTGCCATTGACCCCCACAACCGGCAGGACAGAACAGGAATGAGAAGTGCATCACAGATGCACGCCTTTACGTACTAGGCCTGTATGTCGCGAGGCAGTGCCGTGTGCTGATCTCTGTTTGAATATCGATGCATCCTCCGGGTTCCAGCGGCAGGTGATGAGGCCGGTAGGAGTTGCCGGCTTTCTGTTCCCAAAAGCAGGCTCCTTCCAAGGTCCCAGCTAATATTCCACCGTAAGGCAGCGATGCTGAGGCCATCCGGGGCAGATAGGACAGCGATACCATGGGGCACCTGAAAGCAAAGTCATTGGCAAGAGTCAGCGCTGCCTGCTGCAGCCACATGGGCGTTCTGCCTCACTGCTTCAGAGCTACAGTCTCTCCCCGACCACATTGCAAAGAAGGGACCTAAGCAGGCTACAGAATGGTCCTTCAAGCAAGGAACCTCAATGGGTTTGTCAAGGATAAATGAAATTCTAGTGAATTACTCAGCCTGACGTTTTAAAGCAGCATCAGCACACATCAGATGCGTGACAATCAGCATTTGATTCCCCGAGTAGAAGAGATGGCAGTACCAGTGTCTCACACCTCTTTGTAATTTGTCCTTTCCAAATTAAATACTAAACCCAGCTCCAAAAGTCAGTTCTCCTGCTCAGGCTGTGCCGGTGGGTCCGTTTCTGACCACTCTGTGCCTTACAAAGATGCAGGGGCCAAGCACTCATACCAAGTTATACATATGCCATGCAACCTTATGAGAGACTTCTCACATCTCTGCCAAATCTGAATTTTTGAACAACAGATTCACTTAAAACAATTTAAACTATTACAATTGCTGTATGATCTATGGAAGAAGCTACATTTAGCCTAATGTATATTAGTGAGGTTGAGAGGAATGAAAAATCCTTAGACCATACCTGGATTTCTGAGGGACTAGTTCCTGGACGTGAGAGTTTGTGTCTCTCAAATCATATATCATGATAGAGCCATTGACTAATCCAGCATAGATGTAGTTTGTATCATCGAGACACCAGCAGCAGCTCCAGACAGGACGGCCAGTATTGTACGTCTGCACCACACTATTTGTTGCCAAGCTGCAGAAGAAAAGCAGAGTGTTGGCCCATTGCACAAGCTTCTACTGATGAGAAAATAGCGTAATTAAAGTAAGCAAATGTAGCTTTTTGAAGTCTTTAGACAGAAGCATCTCCCTGTAGACTGAAGTCTGAGTTAACTCCTCCTTTACTCCAGACACAAATCTGGAAAATCTAGACAGAATAATCATTTGGATATTGTCAAGTGATTTTTAATTCTTCCAGGCCAATGCTTCCCTTTTCCAGATTGATCTTTGGAGACTGGGAAAGGAAATCTCAGAGCAGGATCTCAGCTGCCTTACCGGAAAGGGAAAGCTAAGTTACTTTTCTGGAAACAATTAAGAGAAGAGACTTTAGTGTAATCCCGTAATATCGTCTATTCCTGCAATCACAGGGCTCATCTCTTCAGATTACATCTCTCATTAATTATTTCCCTCTTTTCACATGAGAGGAACAATGCTTATGCCTCAAAAGAATCCAATTTAAGCAAGAGTGAGACAACGAGTGGGGTAAAGACAGTTAACACACACATTTATAGTGTCAATTCTTTAGAAACTCAAATTTGTGGAAAGAAGAGGGGAATACACAGAGGGGTGCAACCCAGAATAGGAGATGAAGTTGGTGTCAGCTTAGAATGTTTTGGCAAAGGGCAGCGTTGTTGACATAGGCTCAGCACATTGAGACTGGCGTGAGACAGAAGACAGCACGTATCAAAGTAACTCCGGATATCCTTTGCAACACGTGGGTTTCTCCCTGGGGAAGGTGATTACACTTAGAACTCCAGAGAAGCAACTAATTGCTCCCAGGTCAAGTATAAGGGGAAAAAAAAAACAAAACCCACAAAGACAAACCTGGCTGGGGAAAACTAAGAGGGAGTCTGATATCAGAAGAGTGACTGGTTAAAAACAACAGGGAAAAAACCACCCAAAGTAATGGTGCTATTTTAAACACTTGCAAACCAGAATGGAAGACTTCAGGACATCTCAGCTAATTCCTTTTGGTAGGATGACTATGAAATCAGTAACTAGAGAAAAAGAGATGACAAAAGGGGGACTTTTCTTTTAGTGAGACTGAAAGAAGTATGAAGATGCTGCTGAAGTAAGCACTTAACTTCAAGACACTCTGGGATCAAGCGTAAAGGCAAGAGGATCACAAGTTCCGATGCAGCCAGCCAGGCAGTTATGGGAGTCAAGTGTCTGAGCAGATACTGCGACCAGAAGCTGCTCTCCAGATAAAACCACAAAAAGAATATCAGCCTCATTGGCTAGAAGCCTGACACACTGACTTTAGCAGAGAGTTTTGTTTACTTTTAAGTAGTCTAATAAACATTTCAACATGGTAACAGGAAAGCAACATTCTTTACATTTTTGTTGCAGGATTAAGTTCTCTTCATTGCTTCACTTGTGGGAAAGAACTGGGACTAATCAGTCCTGTAACAGCCACAGATCCTGCCTAACCCTATACTGACAGGCAGATGTGGATACAGATGTTACTATAACTCAATAAGAATCAATCAGCCAACAAAGTTTTGAAGCAGTTCAAGATTGAAGAGCAGCACAGAATAGCAAGAAAATACACTCATGGGCTGTAAATTCTAGCAGGACTGGACACATTTTTCTCTCAGCCTCTGCCTAATTAGTCTCCAACCTACTGCTTTAAGTCTCTGCTAGCTCTAGAGAACCTGTGTTCCTCTATCATGTGCTCAACCATGCATTTGTCTAAGCATTTCATATCCCAGATGAATTCTGTGCTCTGCAAGAAGTCTAAAGTCATAGAAGCCATTAGTGCAGAGAAGAAGATGCCCAACCTAAACACCCCTTGTTTCTGTTTCAGGCCATACAAGTTCCCATGCTCTACATTTCCCTGCAGTAACAGAAAACCAAGCGACGGTAAATTTCACATCTATACATCATGCTACATTTTTTCCTCAACACAACTTGGCCAATCCATGTTGAATTACTTGTTTTCCAATGAATTCTCCACAGGAAAATCAGAGACACGTAGCTCCATACCATCTCCACGTAAAAGATCTGAAAGCAAGAACAAGTCTTT
Organism: Grus americana; assembly: GCF_028858705.1. Classification (NCBI taxonomy): domain Eukaryota; kingdom Metazoa; phylum Chordata; class Aves; order Gruiformes; family Gruidae; genus Grus; species Grus americana. Next base: position 21,136,883 of record NC_072864.1, on the reverse strand, counting down.
CTGTCTGTTAGTTCCCACATTTGGGAAGAATATGGAGTCTTGATCTCATCTCAGCAGCATCTTTTGGAAAGCAGAATAGCAAGTGCTGCAAGACATTTAGAGGGAGACTGAACAAAATCCAATCCAATCTCTTGCACGCAGCAAAACTCCGCTGGGACAGGTTGCTCCCCCCAGCAGGACTCACCTGGTAAGCTTGAGAGTGTTGTCCAGCGCAGCAGAGAGCAGCAACCCATCTGCTCGACTGCTGAAAGCCAGTCCCCGAATCTGTTTACTATGGATGGGGATGTACTGACTGCTCTTCAGGTTGGCCACGCTCATCATCTTAACACCACAACCTGTCACAGAAGGATAAAGCAGGTTATCGTGCAGCAGCACACACGTAGAGCTTGCAATTCTGTGCCAGAACTGCAGCACCTGGATGAACGCGTAAAAGTTATTTGCTGTTCTTTAGTTCAAATGGCAACAGGGTTAAATCCCAGCCAGCAAGAGCAAACTCAGTGTTACAACTCTTGTTACAAGAGCCTGCTGCTCTTTAGCCAGTTTCTTCAAAGACATTCTCGTCTGGACAAAAACACACACGGTAGAATTACATGGCTATTTAAGAGAACAAGCATCACTGCAAAGAATGGTTACAGGTGAACTTAACCTGCGTGCTACAAGAGTCGCCACAAAGCCTCCATTCAGAGATTCATTCTCTGGCTCCAAAAGCCAGAAAAATAAGGTCAGCTGAACGCAGGAAACAATTTTGTTGCGTTTAGATATGGCATATTAACTTCCAAACCATTAACCTAGTAAAGTAAGTTTCATCATTCAGAAAGCATTGAAGTACTTTGCAAATAAACTCTCTCAGACTCCTAACGCTACATCTAGTTCATTGAAAAAGCAAGCTGGCGCTGGTCCAGATGTCAGGTCACTTGCCCCTGGCTGTAACAGCCAGAAACAACGCTGCCCGTGACTTCTTGGCTTCCTATTTCCTCACTGGGAAACAGTGCTCCTATCACTCATATTGAAAGTTTTGGGGTTTGTTTTTTTAAAAGCATGTATACTGACAAATCAGCCGCATGTGGGTCAATCCACCTACAATTTGAGGAGCAATGTTTCTCACTCAAGCACTGGAAGCCCCTCTGCAGGCCCTTGTGTGCTGGCCCCTTGTTCTGTCAGAAGACCCGCTACCTTTTTGCAAAGGCTCACCCTCATTGCGGAGAACCGGATACACTTTTTACCTTCTTGTGGATGTGGCACTTCAGCAGAAGAGCCAGAGACCCCCTGCTAGGATTCTGCCGTGGAAGCGACGGGGGAAACAAGCTACCTTGCTAGGCAGAAGTTACCAACGCAGGGGCCAGATGAACTACAGGGAGTCCTGCGAGCATTCCCAGCTTACAAGGCACATGCAAAGGTCAAGCAGAGAAGGAGGGGCAAGAAGCAAGTAGAAAAAACACATTTAACTTTCGCCTATGAATCCCCAAATCTTGACTTGCTTAATTACCAGGAATAAAAGTAGACTGTGGAGAAGGCTGCGATACCACGAGACAACTCAGCGAGTCACAGTACGCCATTACTCTGCAGTTCCCGGTCTGAGACACCACAAAAACCTTTTCCAAGTGGTACTTGCGCTGGCTTTGGCTGGAGGGGAGGCAGCCTGGGAGGCGGGTGCGGGAGCTGCCAGGTTGCTGAGAAGCACTCACATTGTGCTGGGCCACCAGAGCCTTCAGCTCCTGCAAAGAAAAAGATCCAAAGAGCTTTAACGTGCCTCTGGCAGTGTAACCTTCTGTGCTGTCTGTTCCAGATGCTCCAACTGTACTTGTTCTCAGATAAAGAGGAAGAATATGGTCCAATTTCCATGCTCTTTCTGAAATGCTGGATTTCCAAGTCCACTGACTACGACAGTGAGCAACAAAAGCATTTAAATGCTATGTGAGTTCTGGCAGAACATACTCAAAGTCTGTTATTGTATGTATTAGACCCTGTGAAAGAAAGGACTCTTGGGCAACACATAAAAGCCAATAACAATTATTGCTAGATCAATGCTGTTTAGAAGAGAATGAACTGCCAAGTATTACATGCAGCTAAACCACAAGAGAAAGTCAATTAGAACCATTTTCCAGAATTTCCAGAATACCTCATAAGAAAAAATAAAAGCCCAAGTTTCAGCATAAAGGGCGTTGCAGGAAACAAGTCAGTCTATTTAATGAAGATGACCCTGTTCTTGTAAACCCTGGGCGGCAAATTCCAGGAACGACGCAACTCTCAAGAGCTCCAGCCCTGTTTTCCACCACCTCTTTCCCCACTCTTTCTCCACCTCAACTGATGAATGCTCAAGGATGCTCAGCAGAGACATGGCCAAGGACAGCTTCCATCAGCAGCAAGGTACTCCTGGAATTCCTCTTTCCACAGAGATCACCGGGGTGAGGCGGGTACTGGCATATGTCAAAAATGTCCCCAAAAAAGCACGTTGACCAACTTGCTGTAATCCAAGGGCAAAACCAGACAGTACAGAACCCCAGGGATATTAGAGGGAGTGTATATATTAAGAAAATTGCTACTGGCTTTCTGTTGTCTGAGCAACATAGATTATGTTTCAAATACTATGTATTTTTTAAACAATTAATGGCCACAAGAGCAATATTATGAATATATTAGTAGATTTCAAGCTAGCTTCAATATTGAACCAGCCACTACCACTTCACTCATGTCTAAGCAAAGGCAGGTTCTCCAAGAGGCAAGATCAAAGATCAAGCTCTACATTAATAGTTATCAAAAGACTCATAACTTTTAGGAAACTGCTCAAGAGTAGAGCAATTCTGGTATTTTAGAGAGGTCTGATCTGTTTTGCATCAAGCTCATTGCAAATTCCCCAAGGGAATAGAAATCGAAGCTGATGACTCAAGATGATCCCATCAGGGCAAAGACAAAGCAACCTGGGGAGGAAGAAGAGGTGTGGGGGTTGCCAGGATGCTTATGATGGAAGCTGCAGGCTTAGAATAAGCAGTTAGTGAAGACACAGATAACTTAGAAGAAAGCAACTTTTAATCCAAAATTTAATAAACTCCTTACTTCCTAAAAGGCAGGAGGATACCACCACCACTGAGGATCATAGGAGATTAAACTTATTTGTTGCTCTGGGGAGTTTACAAAACTCTCCTTGTCACCTGCACTCAACATTCAACTTTTACACAAGTTATTAAAAAGAAAGCCAGGCAATTAAAACCACAAGGACTATTAGTACGTTTACATTTAAACACAACGGACAAACCCAGAAACAGGAAGTCTTATTGGAGACACATCACCAAGACAATTAAAAATGTTGCACTGCAGAAAAAATTCCACTAATTGTGCTCAAAAGAACACTCTTCTGGTAGCGTAAACCTATACTTTCCTTTTAGATGTTTGCAGAGTTTTCCTGATGCCTGGTGTTGACCAAGGACCTCGAGGGCACACTCATCCCTCTGCATACACTATGACTGCCTCCTAGATTTCAGCTTGCCATTGTAGTGATGATTGAACACAGTCACACAGGTTGGGGAAAGAAAAGGATATACAGCAGAAGGCTTCCCATGGAGTACGCACGAGAAGTAGAATTAGGAGAGCACAATGAATAGGAAAGGAAAGCAACCAGCTACAACAAATCCAGGACAGTTTGCTTTTGAGTATTAGGTTACAGTCTTAATAGCTGATATGAAGCTTTAAAGACAAAGGCCGTTATCAGATGACTGTCACCCTCTGGCTGTGCTCCCACAGACCTCGTACAGAAGCCATGCCTGCTGTCCTGGCCTACACAGCCTTGTGTTTAATAGAGAGAAACACATGGCTGTGCAACCTTCTAGCTGCGGTGCTGCACTACAAGCATTCCGCCTTCCTTTGGTTCAGGTTCAAATTCAAAGGGACACAAAGCATTTTTAATCAGCTTCACTATAAGGAATAGCTGAATGAAATAATCAGCTTTTACTTAATTCTAGATCTTGCCCAGACATCAACTGGAGGTGAATGCAAAGATCACAAGGATGTAAGATTTTTATGCAATAAAGCCATTAGCCTAAAGTTTTTAATAAAAGTGTTAGGTTCACAAATTTGTATTGACATTTTGCCATCCAATTATTTTTGGATGCTCTGAAAATCCTATTTAATAAAAGCTTTTCCAATACATCGGGCAATATAAACTGACCTTGCAAGGCTCACAGTTACACTTGCTTTCTTCTCCACAGCAGCATGTGATCTCCTGTCATTTCCCTGCCAGTCCTCCCTTTGCTGCTCCATCTGCCAACAGAGCTACTGTTTCCCACTTGCAAACATGAATCTCCTACCCCAGTCAATCGGTGGCATTAATGCCAGAAGCCAGAGATGGTTTCCTTATCGTTAGATAACTTTTATTGAAAATGTTGGCAGATTCAGGAGTACTGCAGTAGTTCACATCCGATTCCCAAGTTCTCTGTTCTCGCAAAGCAAAAGCTTTAGGCAAAAGTAAGGCTTCAGTAGCCCTGCTTCCAAAATGCAAGTCTGAACTTGCCGTGCAGCGTGCGGCATATAGCTCAGCGCAGCACACACCGTAGGTTTACATATAGAAACAGCACGGCTGAGAGCTTTCTTCCAGAGTTTTAGCTACCTACCCTCACTTCCCTCAAGTTCCTTTCCTCATGTATTTTCATATAGCTAAAGACTTAAAAGACATCCCTTTTCTAGCCTCAATCATCTTAAATACTTCAAAGTACAACGAACAAGATTGTTAATGGATGAGAGCAGGGAAAAATGCATACAAACCCACAAAAAGGTCCTAACTACTGCCATGGCTGCTGCTGAGGCACATCTCTCAAGCACATGAGCAACAAAAAGGGTTCACACCATGACTTTTGGGGGGAAACCAATGGGATGTGCTTTCCATAAGACTTCAGACACCAAGGTTTCTATGCAACCAATGAACATCATAACTATTCCAACAAAGTTCTATCCAACTGAATTTTGCCATACCGAATGTCCCCAAGCGTACAGACATTTCACGCTTTTCTTTTGCAATCCCACAGCACTTTGTTTTCTATATTGACTTATAGCTTTGTATGCTATTAAACATGTTTTCTTGCGCCATCAGTAACATTGCTTGCTGAAAGGACCAGGGCAACAGACTCGAGATGCAACAAGGCAAATTCAGATTAGATGTTAGGGAAAAAAAAAAATTGTCAATGAGGATGATCAAACGACAGGATGTCCAGGGAGGACTGTGTGATTTTTTTGATTGCAGACACTCAAAACCTGGTATCACAGTACCCTGAGCAACCCAGCCCAACGCTGAATTACCCAGCCAGGGTCCCTTCCAACTACACGAGTAGTTGTTTTACTAAATGACCTTTCTTAAGACAAGGAACTTGTTAGGCATACGATCAAAATATCATCAAACAACTTAGAGACTTATTTCAGACTTCCTGCTGATTTTCTGCTCCCCAGCAAGTTGTTTTACTTTCTAGTTTACTCCTAGTATAAACAAGCACCTTAAAATTGCTTCCAGCATTCACGTTAACCACTACAGGACAGTGATGAATGCAGTATAAATACTGAAACAGACCTTAAAGAACACAGGGTATTAATCTTTATAACATGCAACTTCAATTCAGTTAGACTGGACACTATCATTTAACAACCAAAAGAATTGCAGGAAGACATTATGGACCTGCAGTTTTATCTGACATTTTTCTTAAGCCAAAGTTTAAAGTGGACCAATTTTCTTATTAGGTCTGATGAGCATACAGCTTCATGCAGGAATTAAGGCAAGCAATTTATAAAGCCTTATCTTACATCACACAGGAAGACTTCAGCAAAGAGGATGTTGCTTAATGTAGAGACATGAATAGCCAAGGCTATAAAAAAAAGCCAGAAGTAGAGAAAAGCGTAAAATTAAGCAAGTTACTAGACAGTGAGAGATTAGATATTATCTACTTCATACAACAAAAGAAACCCCTAGCAAACTGGCTGTGAAACAGGCCACTGGAAAACCTAGTACTAGTGGAACATGCCTGGTAATTCAGTTGGAAGCACCGAAGTCCACAATTTATAGGAATACTGCAAAAGTAGCTGTGATGGGTTACAAACTGTCACAGTATTGCATGAGCCAGAAAGGAAGCAGTTCTTTAGCAGTCAGTCATTTATTTTGAGTAATTTGTATTCTAAGGGGACAGGGAGCCTCTTAGCAGCCGTTCAGCCCATGCATACAGCCTACCCTAACCACAGGCCAGGTCTCAGGGTACCAGAAGGTGCTTAAGTAGAATGTTGACTGACCTTCACAAAAAAAAAAAAAAAAAAGGGTTTTTTGTTGTTTTCTTTTGTTTTTGCAAATAGCCATACCTCTTCACAAAGTACTTCTCAAAGGCTCTTGACTAACTAGTGATCACAAGGCCCATTACAGGTTTACTATAGAGATTTTCCAAGCTTATTTTGATGCAGCTAAGAAAAAGATGAGGACAATCAGTTTGGTGCTGCATTACCAGGCCTTTCCAGGCACCACAAAATCTGAATAGGAACCTACAACACCAGTGGCCAAAAAACTGTACTACTAAACTGCACTTACACCTTTGATTAAGTCTTAGAAGCACAAGAGGAAAAAAAAAAAAAAGAAAAAAAAAGGTCAGTGTTATGTAGTACACGTGAACATGCCAGCCTGGGATGTTTAGGATACTCCTGATGATTCGCCAGCTGAGTTTAGTAAATCTCACTCCTTATTAAAACTGGAAGCCTGTCTTCTCTCCTCTAAGGGAACACCCAAAAGAGAGGTTGCAGAGAAAAGGGAATCCTCTGTGTATTAGTAGTGTGAGACTCACCTGAACTTGCTTGCGGAGTTTGCTGCATTCATCTGTCAAAACCTGCAACTGGAGACGGCTCTGTGCAGATTCCAGCTCTGCCTGTCTCCGCAACATCTGCTCCTTTTCTAAAGAGCTGGAGGAACGAGAGAAAAGCAATCCTTAGCACTAGGTACTACCTAGAAGGCTTCTCTGGGCTGTCAACTCCTATCCCCGTGCTTCATCCCAGCACAGCTCCTATTCAGGTAAATTCAAAAGTAACAGAAAATCTGGTACCACATTCATCTGGAACATTCACTTTGAGATGTTCTCGGTTATGCAAGTGTAGTGAATGACTCACTCAAGTATTGTTCCATAGAAACAACAGCCTTTCTCCTCACCCTCTCCAAATGTGCTAATTTAGAGAAGAGAGTGAAAAAGAAATCAGTCTTTTTTCCCCCTACAGAAACAGTTTAGCAAATTCTACACCATCAATGTACCAAAATACCACGCCAGTAATACAGCAAGTCATAACACAGAAAGATCTTCAAGCTTGTTTCTACTACCAGTGACTAATTTTGTATTTCAGGAAAATATAGCTGTATCAGAAATAGACAGATATAGATAAATTCCCTGTGAATACCCATATAGAAGTCATACTTACTACCTCACCTTGAGCCTGAAGTGCATACACGCAGTTTAGCAGCAGCAGTTTTGATAACATACTTCAATTTCTCTTTCATATATGCTTTATGTATGAAGGAATACTTAAAGAAGGGAAAGAAACACCAGTATTCCTTAAAATTATCTGCACATTTGGTCTATAATGTTGACCACTACATTCTGCAGTCCAAAATCTGCAATATTCCAGTTATTTCAGTAGTTCAGGTGCAGGGAGATCTAGCTTGCCCAAGTACCTTCTAAATATACAGACCTAGCCTTGCACATTTACCAAGCACAGGATTCTGTCATTTCCCTATAGTGTTTTCATGCAATTTTTTTTTTTGCTGCAGAAAAACCAGGTGAAACACCGTATTTAACCATTGCAAACACATTCTTTAGACAAGTACCCGGAGCCTGAAGGCTGGCTTTTTTGAATGCAAAGAACAAAACCCATGATCTTATACCTAATTCAAGGTTATGCGCAAACAATATCGATGCGTGCATCATTGTTCAGGTTTGTCCTCCGCTCGTGGCTATGTGCCATGAAGCACCCACTGCCAGCACCTTCACCAGACTAACAGGCAGCCATTGCTGTCTGCCTCCCAAACAGAAACAGGAAGCAGAAGAGGTGCAGGGCAAGTGGGGAAGGGCTGCAGGGAGATTCTGACACACAAGCAGCAGTTAGATAACTACTTCTCCACGAGAGATAAGGTTTAAACACCCAAATGCCTTTTTGAAAAAAAAATAAAAAAATCTTATTTATCATTTCTTTTACTGCATTGACACTGGAAAACAAGCGTGACCCTTCTAAAGGTACAGTTCAAACACCATCAGGCAGTGGCAATCTGGACAGAAGAGATATTTTCCCTTTGTGACAGTTACTCCTCAATCATTTCTGATTAATAATTACCAGGGTAGTCAGGTTTCTGTTGAAAGACCGCACTGAAAGAACAGCAGCATAGTTAGAGACATGTGAAGAAGACCCCAATTAAATTCTATTCACTACAAGACTCAGGAGAACTCAGACATCTGCAGCCTTTTAATTTCAGAATAGTATCTGTGACAGCATCTTACTAAAAAGAAATTAGCCCCCATTTTCATACCTGCTTTTCCTTTTTTCAATAAAAAATCCACATTTAAATTGGAGGGCAAAGTGGAGTCATAGCAATGCTTACTGACCTTTTATAAGTAAAGCTACATGAAGAGTTTGACAAAGCAAGATGGAAAGTGATTCATATGAGAGATTACTCTGTTTAATGCATGCAGAAAAGATGGCAGAAAAGGTCAGCTATTCACTCTCCTTGCATTTCTAACTATGCCTTGCTTTTCTCATCTAATGATGAATTAGCAATATACTGCCTTTTGGCAACAACTCTGCATGTTCTCCCATGATGACATTTCAGGATACAACAGAAGACAGCTTTTGCTATTTCAGTGCCGCGAAGGGTGAACCAAAGAATTCTGTTCCAAAAGAAAAAATTCTCCTTCCAGGTAAGACACATGCAACACAGCGAGGCCTTGGCTTAAGACAGCCGTAGTCATGATAACCCCCCCAAAGGAATGCACAAATTGCTTTAAACAATACAGGAAATCAAAGCATGAAGTCCAAGCCAGACTGCAGCTTTCAATGGCCTGCAATCAGTGAGGTCATATCTTTACACGGAGGCTCCATACCTTTTCATGCGTTCCTGTTCACTGGTATCCAGCGCTTTCAAAGTACGAGCATACAGGATCACAATGTCAGAACGTTTCGCTTTCTTATTGCACTGAAATAAAAGACAAGTTCAGTTCATCTACAAGAATTTAACTATCCAAACTACGCATCCCTACAAGTTGCTAGGCATTATTTTGTTGAAAAATCCTTATAGCTTTGAAGGGAGGGGTTGTCTACTTGAAAACAAATCCACAAAACTCACAAACACAAACGCAGCATGTTTCCTCCCTCCTGCAGACACCAGAGCTCTAATCAGGGCTACAGCAACACTTTAGGTCATGTATCCTTTTGCACCAGACCAATCTCTTATTTTGAAAACATCAAGACTTGTTGTCTGCTTCGCCAACAGACAAGGATTGGGGAACCCCTAACTCCCAACTCCAGTATTTATGTAGTATATTCCTTTAATCAAATCTTATAGGTCCAAATCCATAAAAGCTTTCCAGTGTCAGTATGAAACACTGACATCCCACTGGTTTCAGTGATACATGGGGAGCCACATATTTCAATAATTTTGTGCATCTGGCTTTGACCATTTAGTACCTTAGAGTCACCTTAAAAAGAAGGGATAATACCTCCCTCTGAGTTGGGACATGGAAGAAATTATGGCATCTGCAATCTTATTGCTTTGCAAATATACTTTGTTGATCAGAAAAGAGGTAGTGAATACTCAGATCAAGTAGCTCCGCTGAACATTAAATTACCATGTGCGCTTCAAATGCGGGCTTCTCTATTATTTAGTAGCACGAAAATATCATGGGCAACAGTTTCATATCAGACAACCCCCCTCTCTTCGTCGAGAGCTGCCTTGCAGAGCAGTAAATGGCTAAGACGGCTTTCCTGGCAGCCAGCAGCTGTCACTGGCGGGATCAGGAACGCTGCAATTTCACAGTAACTTGCACTCAAGCCACTTAGTATACAGAGCACCATGCACAGCAACTCTGTGCTATTCAATCAGAGAATGCCCGGTCGCAAACGACAGCAACCGAAAATGAAGGGAAGATGACTGAGCTGCAAGGCTCTCTCCAGAGCACGAAGTTCTCCCAGGAAATTTTCAGTAATTACACCACTGAAAGAAAAAGAGGGAGCAAGCACCCCTTACAAGTCGTTAGAGTTCAAGAAGAAAGCAGTCACAAAATTCCAAAGAGCAAAGATGTCGGGAAGGTCTCCGAGAATTCTGTCTGGGCCTGAAGCGGGTGAAGAAAAGCTTACACAGAATTGACAGGGAGAAGAAAAATAAGGTTTGGGCCTTTGCTATGGCAACAGCGATTCTTTAGGTTTAATCACAGCGCACGTCAACAGGAGGTTTCTTGTTGAGAGGAGAGAATCCTGCACAAAGTCAAGCAAGACCATGGAAGCTCTCAAAATGACAAAGCCAAAGAAATCCTGGGCTTCCAGCCACCGATTCGGCAAGCGGCAGAACTGAATCCTATTTACAGGGTACTCATTGACCTATTTTTTTGTCAACATTCCTTTCTGGAGAAAAGGAATAAGGAATGGAAGCACATCACAGAAGTGTAGACCTAATCGAAAGAGATCAGTGTTACCCATGGAAACAAAACCAAAAAGAACACCTTAAAAAAGAGACCCACCACTTGCAAATGGACATTAAAGGATGCAACTTTGTGCAAACAGTTCCCTCTTTGCAAGCTACCTAAACAACCTGATCTGCTGCAGTTCAAAGCAGAAGATCAGACTGAAAACAGTTCTCAATTGCTTCTAGGAATCTGTCGGCCATTCCCACACTCCAGGACCACAGTGCAGTGTTCTGAAACCAGTTACAGGTTTAACACTTGAACTCTCAAACTTCTGAGTCTGCTACTCACAAATGCTCTATTTCAGGGAGAAAATCTAAGTCAGAATCCTTTCTTTAAAGCAGCAGTAGTTGTTCCTGGCCTAGTTACATCAAAATAATGGTGATTTTTGTTATTTCTGACAGCAGGCAAAGGTGGATTCTTTGTGCAGCAAGCAGTTGTAACAGTTCTGGTGACCATGCCTGCAGCAGAAGTTACCCGATAGCGAGTCCTTTCCAGCACACATAAATGTCCATTTTACCTGGGGGCACTTCCCTGCCTGTCCCTTGAGCCACCTTTCAATGCAGGTGTAACCAAAGAGGTGTCCACATCGCAACGCTGAGAGACGGTGGTCCCCAGCATTGGTCCACTGCTCAAAGCAGATTGCACAGGTATCCCCTTCCTCCTCATCCAGTGGTGCAACAGGAACTGATGGCTCCAGTTTCTTCAGTGGAGTTCTCTAGGATTAAAAAAAAAAAAAAAAAATTAAAAAACCCACACAATTTTTTTTTGACAAATGCAGCATTTACCATATTTAATCTGTCTCCAAAAGCATTTAGGTCACCTTACCTGTTTTTGCTTCACTTCAGCCTCTTCATCTTCACGACTTCCATGTTCTGCAGAAGCTTGAGACAAAGCTTGAGATGGCTCTGCTTGGACCTGACTGGAAACTAAAGAAAGCATTGCTTAAATGAACTGATATGTAGCAGGGGGAAAAGGAGTTGTCCTTGACTTGATTTGAAATCATCGGGGTGTAAGGTAAGCAGCGCAACAAGGGTGCAGGTTACACACAAAGCTTCAGATCAGTGTCTTGGATACTGAAGGCCAGGCAGTCTCTGTGTAAGCCCTTCTATTCATCAATAGTAGCACTAAAGAACTTTTATGTTTCCTTTTATAAAAAGCAGCAGAATTTCAGTGAAAAAGGAGAGGTCTTTTAAAGACAGCAATTGTTATCAGGATTTTCTTACCTGCTGGAAACAAAGATAGCTGCGTACGGGTCTATAGTTAGACTGATGTAAGGACACCCTGCATCATTATGTCCAGAGAAAGAGAGACACCAATATTCAGAAGTTATTTTGCCAAGGGATCTAAGCATGCATATTTCATGCGCCAAGAAAGCATTTACCGTATGCTATCGGTCCATTCACCCTGACTTAAGCAGTTTTCCAGCTGGTAGTTATCCGAACTATCAATTCCGCTAGGCCATATGTTTTTGTGGTGGGCCTCTGTTAGCCCTTCTGTTGAAGCATGGGCACACAGAAACGCTACGTTTGGATTACCGCCACTAGCATACTAAAAAAAGGAGCAGAAATCACTGCTTCTTTCCCATCTCCTGACAAAACAAGAGTTATTAGTCACATTTAGTATTTGAGGCAGATATTCTCAATCCAGTAGAGAGGTATCACCTAGCCCTGGCGAATGTCAATAAAGTTTTCAGCCTCTCTGGTTCTGGGCTGAATAGGAACCAGCGCCTTATATAAGCAAAAGAAACAAGGGAATTCCAGAAAACCCTACAGAGAGCATATGTTCACACAATATTAAACAGCACTTAACAGCTTGAGCTCCTGTCACGTGTAAGACTAGCTCAGAGCAAGTGGAATGAATGTGTTCAAAAGACACCTCATAGATGTACCCTCAAAAAAAGGTGTGAAGGTGGGCTGGCCAATCAAAACCAAAACTAAGGGCAGAGAGTGAAGCATGAGAATATTCCTTAGAGACAGAAGTAAAAAAAAACCCCCACCTTGTTCTCATATTCTCTGGGTATCAATAACCTTGACTAGCAAGTTAACTAACTGTCACTCTTACATAAACTATGTATGTTCATTACAATGTCACTGAAGCGCATGGCAGCCTGTGAACATGAGTCTGGATAAAGGACTGCGAGACAGAAAAAGCCAAGGAAAGAAAAAGACAAACAAAAAGCCCACTGCCCTAAGTATCTCTACCTCCTCAGCTAAGCGTCACAAGAACTTACAGGAATGAAAAGAAAACTCTAAACTGAAGCAGACTGAAATCGCAAATAAAAAAATACTGAATCAGATTCTTCTCTGAAAACTGAAAGCACTGATCTCCAGAGATGTGACAATGTTTTCAGTAATACTCCTTGATAATATAAGTGTGCTCTAAGTTTGAAGTTATTCTGAACATTTCCAATATATTTACAAGCATTTCCAATATATTTATAAGCATTTCCAATATATTTATAAGCATTTATATAAATGTATTTATATACATAAATGTATTATTATTTATATAAATACATTTATATACATTTCCAATATTTATAAGCAGCAGCCTGCAAAGAGCAGAAAACCTGTATTTAACATTACAGTGGCAATCACCCATTGCTGCTACTGCTCTTAGGAACTGCTTGCCAGAAAGCCTTGCGGTAGCAACCTGCTCCCGTCAGCTGCAGCCATAATGATCTCTTAGCACCGTCTGTTGTGAAGCTCAAAAGGATTTCCCCACTGAGTTTTGAAACTGCACGATGAGTTTCTGAAATCAATCTCTACACTGCTCAAATATAGCACAAACCTCCTGAGCTAGCTGCTGGAGGTGTCTCCTGGGCTGATGGTAACAGCGGTGCTGCAGCCTCCACCGCTTCTTCCTCCTCAGCAGAAGTGCTGCTGTCAGAGTCGCTCACTTCTATCGCTTCGTGTGAGCTGTGTTGCTGGTTGTCCCTCGCGATATGTGAAGGGTCCAGGCGCAGAACTGGTCCTGTAGCTGGCTCTTGGGTCCTGCTGAGTTGAAAGTAACTGTCCAATGCTGCCCTGAGTCCAGAAAAGCAAGAAATAAAAGCCAGTTATTTCAGGTAAGCTAAAGGCTCAGCATGTTTCTCCCCACTTATTTACAGTAAAATTCCTAGGCTCTGACTACAATAGGAAGGTATCAAAGTTATCAGGACAGACATTCTCTGGAAGTGGGGCAATCCCATGCAATTGCCCACATTATGAAAATCAGCGGTACATACAGCAACCATTCATTTTGCTCAGCTCAAAGAAAATCACCTTCTTGTTTCAACAATGCTATTGTCTTCTTTTGGGGTGAGGTGATCGAGAGAAGAAAAGCAAAGAAGACATAAGTATCGTTCACTAATAGCCTAAGGAACTCTTAACCTGTACTTACAATCCTAACTCAGACCTGGTTCCCAAAGCCACAGGTAATATTAGACACACAAAGTCTGTATCAGTCTCAGTCCATTGACTACTTTGTGCCTGGTCTTTCTACTGTCCCTCTTTTCTACTAGAACTTCATCCCTGGATAGGACTATCCTCCTCTCTCTCCCCATCAGTTCAGCTATCATCTCAATTATCCTTCAGAGTCAAGAGAGAAGTTTGTCAGGTTGCCTTCTAGCCCTGAAAACTCCAGCAACCTTCACATGCAATCCAAGGGCAAACAGTACAGTTATGTTTAATCATCTGGGAGGAGAGTTGCTCTTGGTCCCACTGAATTTAAAGGCAGTGCTCCGGTTAATTATAATTTCACTCTTGGCATTTACGAAAGCTACAAAGATGAGACCAAAACCAAACAAACCAGAAACGGGGATTTCTTTCTGGCTGGAGAGCATCACCCTTTAAACCCATCACAAATGGTATTAAACATAGAACTTTTACTTTCTTTGCCTGGAGGGAACAAAAAAAAACCCTACAGAAAAATATTAGTTTGCATGTTTGTGAATGTTTCTGCAGCAATTGTCACCAGAAAACCTAATCAGGCAATTGCCAAATCAAAGGTGAAATGCAAAACAGAGCACACGCTCCACTGAGCTAAATGCTGGCTGGAACTGCCGAGAGTCAGCACTGCTGCAGGAAGCACCGACAGGAATCTGGCAGAGCAGTGGGAACAGTGCGAGGAGAAGCTCTGCAAGCGAGATGGAAAGCATAGAGGGGCTCGGAAGTCAACACCACCACTGCCAACACAAGAAATGGGGGGATTCACTTTACAAGAGCAAAGATCTTGCCAGAAGAGATCAGAGTGCGCTGTGTCATTATTGAGCTAAAAAGGTCTGTGAGCCGCCCAGAATTTGGCCACAACCGCACACCTGAGCTGGGCTCTCTAAGCCAGGAAGCAAGGCAGTTTTAAACTGGTGCCAGACTTGGTAAGAGTGCAGTTCAGATCCAATCTCATTTTTGCTTTACCTGGCACTGATTGTCCTCTGGGAACCGCCAATTCTCTGTTGCCTGCGAGCTCTCCTCACTCGCGGACGCTGTGCAACCTGCGGCACTGGCAACTGCCAATATGCATCAAATGGCCCTTGTAGCCTTTGCAGTCTGTTGAGAGCTGAGGCAGGACTCAACTGCTGGTCAGGCTCGGCAGCTGCTTCCCTTGTTGCACCAGCATTTGGTATGACAACAGCGTCATCGGCAGGAGGAACTGTAACCCTGCCTCCTCCTTCGCCGAGTACTGGATCACTGGACGACAGCGCTGTGTGATCAGAGGGCTCTGTGGGAAGTGTCCCGAGGTTCTCTACAGAGTAACCAGCCACTGGTTGGAGATCAACTTCCATCTCTTCTTGAGCCATTTCTGCAAAGAGTTGAAGAAAACTAGTATTTATTTGCAAGTCTGCGCCCTACTTCTAGCCTGACAATAGCAAGAATCAGGTGCAGCAGTCAGTGACTACAAAAGCCTTTAGTATTCAAACTCAAGAAAAAAAAATTGTCCTTTTGCAGCAGAGCTAAACAGTCTCAAGGCGATACACATACGTGAGCTGGCATAGCAGGCAGCACCCTCCCAGAGTCCTTGACTCAAAATCTTTGGCTCAACAGCAGCTAACAACAAATGCACATCGCAAAATCAACTTGTAAGTCTTTGGATGAATATGGAAAGTTAAGGATTTCTTGCTGGCATCATTTACTTGCCAGTAAACTCACGTGGATCTCAGAGAACAGAGTTTGGAAGTATTCTAGAGACTCTCCATGGTGAGCAGCACTGAGCAAACACCCACAAATACATCCAGAAACAAGTTCCACAATGCAGTTCTTTGTCCGTCACATTGCTCTCTCTGGAGGTGGGTTTATTTTCAAGTTTCTTCAACTAAAATTCCCTTATGGTAAGAGATCACTGTGACCCTTACCCACAGCTCACTTAACAGGCCTTTCAGGTACTTTATATTCACCAACACCACACAAATCCAGAAAGGTTATCACAGGAGAACCCACTACTGAGATGTTATGGGCAGTGAGTTACCTACAGCACCAGCATTTGTGGATCCACACTCAGCCTGAGACTAGATAAACATGAAATTTGCAGTAAAACCTCACATACGTTATTTAAGGATGATTGCCTTTAGGATAAAGACTTCAGGTTACCTCCTAAACAGAAGTACTACCTTAGGTTTGGAAGAAAACAAAAAAATACTTAGGCAATTATAAACCTGAAAAGCCTTAGGAACTGTAGACCTTTAGTATTACTTAAAAGCCCAAAGCACACACCAAAAAATGTACTAGGCTAGGTGCTGTGCAAACAGAGCAAAGGCTGCTTTTAGTACAAAGAATAACTAGAAAATGTATACGAGAATTACTAGCGGGGGATGTACTAATGCTCAATTTTTATAGACCTTTTAAGAAATTCTAACTTACAAATAATTTTATAGTTCTTAACCTAATTACCAATTCAGCCTAAGTTAGGGCAAAAATAGATGTTAAATGCCACCTCCCACTAGAACAGTCACACAGTCAAGATATGATAATATTCAATGACCAAATACTGTTCTCTAACACTAAACTCACGCTCATGATAAAATTGCCACCTATAAGCATAACAGACCCTTTATTTTCCCCATAAATTAACTGTGAGACTTAAAAATACAGTCACCATTGTGGGTTAACTAAACCTACATGTTTTTTAATGACAAAAAAAAGACATTAATACTGGCATTTTCACCATTAAATCTTGGGGGTCTTCCTGAAAGGGGCAAAAGCCAGTGCTTCCTTGAGACAGCAGGACTTCCTTGAGTCACTGGAGGAGCCTGCAGATGGAAGGTCTCAGATGAGAACAATCAGAGTGCTGTCACAGGGCAGCGTTTGAGAAGCAGCAGACTGTTTCACAGAAGCCTCTGCAGCACTAACCAGAAGGCTGAAGCACAAGCTTCCCCTTGCGGAGGGCTTCCTCACAGCACTCACAGCGCTGCTCAGCCAAAGCCAGGCCCCGCTCTACATCTCCAGGAGTTATTATGCCGCACCTGCTTTAATATAAAGTTAACAAAAAAAAACCCAAAAAACCCCCAAACCACCCAAACGCGACCCAAAATGAAGAGCACGCTCCACAAGCATGGGTTTATTTCTGACTTTTTAAAGGAATCGCTTAATTTAACTAAGAGCCAGTCACATAAACGGCGCGGAAGGGGAAGGGGGGGGGGGAGATTTCTCCTCTGGTAGCCGCAGGCACCCCAAGCACTCGGGCCGCCATCCCTGACCTCCCCTCAGGCCGGGGCCCACCATCACACAGGCTTCCCGCCGCCGGGCCCCTGAGAGGCCAGGCCCCGGCAGGACCCCGCAGCCCTCCCCGGTGGCCGGCCGCGGAGACTCAGCTGCTCCCGCGGTGCTCGGGGGACACTGGGCCGGGCCGGGCCGGGCCGGGCGAAGGGACCCGGGGAGAACCATCGCCGCCGACCCTCGCTCACCTGCCAGCGGGCCCAACCGCCCCACTCGAGCTCCGCGCCGCCCCACCCCCTCCGCCCTACTGGCTGGTCCCGACCCCTGCGCCCGCTTCTATTGGGCGAGTCGGGACCAGACTCGCCTTCTCATTGGTCAGCCGCTCTGTCCGTCTGTCTAACGGAACGGAAGGTGAAGGGGTGAGGGGAGGGGAGGCAGAGCCTGTTCTGATTGGCCAGAGCGCCGCAGCGAAGGCCCGGATGATTGGGCAGCCAGACCCCGGACGGCCTCAGGGGGCGGGGCAAGCGTCGGGGAGCGCGTTTCCATTGGGGAAGTCGCCGCCGGGGCGAAAAGAGCGGGAGGCCGAGCGGATTCAAATAGGGGTCGCGGTGGGCGGGGCGTTGCCATGGCGGCGGGGTCCGCTGTGCCCTGAGGGAGCCCTGGGGGACCCCGGCCCCAGCGCCCCGCGGGCAGCGGCCGGGCTGAGGAGCAGCTGGCCGCCTCGCTTCCCCCCCGGTCCCCCCAGCCACAGGGGATCCTGTCGGCCTCCCCTTGAGTCTCCTGGGGGTTGCCTTGCGGGGACAGAGGCTGTGGCAGGGTGCCCTCACTCGCCAGCCGCCTCTGAGGCGAACCCAGGACCCTTGGAGAGGCAAAGGTCTCCACGTACAGAAACAAATAAACGTGTATTGAAGGATCAGTCTCTGCCAGGCAGGGAAGAGGGGCAAGCAACACGCTTTGGCCTGAAGGAGGAAGGCCCGCTGCTTTCCTTTGGCTTGCTTTCCAAGGTGCCTGGCAGCTTTGGTCACCGGCCCCTGCTTTCCGCAGTTAGCTTCCTTGGTTTCTGCTTTTCTCCAGGTCAGCCAGCAAGTCCACGATCTCTGCAAAACACAAGGATAGCGTTAATCAAAAACAGAATATTTGTTGTAGGCTTTTTTTTCCCCTTGCCGATGAGATAGCTCTCCCTCACTGATAACAACCAGCATATGGAGTCACTCTCTCCTCAGGCCAGCACGACTGGGCAGCCATTAGCAGGGGACAGCCCCGAGCAGGCACAGGTGAGTACAGCCCAAAGAGAAGCACCCACATACACGGAGAGATGCCTGGAAACAGCCACAGGAAGATGGCCTTCCTGCTCAGAACCACACAGGCATGGCTGGGTGTTGGATTAGAGTAATAAAGACACGCTGTATCCTCAGTGCAGCTTTGCCAACGTCTCTGATGATTTTTTTGGTGTTTTCACTTTGGCCAGGGCAATTCCCTGCGGCAGGGTCTGCTGGGAGAGCTCCTGTTGGGAGACGGAGGCACAGAGCCTGTGGCGTACAGTGGGAGCTGGGTGGTTTCTTCTGCGCAGCCTCCACATCTCTTGTATGGAAAGAGGCCCCATAGGATGGGGCAGGTGAGACTGAAGGAAGCTTTCTCCCCTTGAAGAGAAGACCTCTGTTCCTTCAAGCACACCAGAAATGCTCCTCTATCTTTTCCTGCTGTTTCTGTTAAATCTTCCAATGGAGGCCAATTATTTATCTGATCAAATCCAGACCAGCTTCAAAGACAGTGAAATCTTCCCCACCGTGGAGAAATTCCCAAGATTGCAATTTATTGCTGGAAGCCCAAGGCAGGATATGTTCCTGCACCGTGTGGTGGCTGCTCCTCCAGCTTACAGGATCTGCAGGACCTGAGTGGGCCTTAACCCTCACACCCCTGCTCCCAGTTCGGCTCTTGTCTGAGAGAAAAAGCTTACTCTTATGTGATGCCAAACAAACAGCCTGGTGATTATTGTCAGGGCATAGATAAATGTTTACTGCATGAACCATCACACTACAGGAGAAAGAGAGGTCTAGTATTAGGGGACTCGTTAGCATAAGAAGGTAAGTCAAGTAGTGATCCCAAAACACAAAGCCAGACAAATTCATATGGAAAAATCAAAGGCCAAGTGACTGCTGAAGCAGCTGATCGAGGAATACAAAGCGCCTGTGGAGCGAGGAGCAGATGTCCAGGACACTTACCCTCAGCAGAAGGGCGTTGGGAAGGGTCAAATGCCCGGCACTGGTCAATGACTTTCCGCAGGTCTGCAGGACAATCTTCCCCAACAGGGTCCCGGTAATGGTGGTTGCAGATTTTCTCCACGATCTCCTGGGGAGTGCAGCCTAGACAACACATGTGCAAACAGGAGTGTTAGGACAGAGCTCTGCAGCCACAGGAGGGTGCTGGGGAGGAAACCCAGCGCAAAAGCACGCCAAGAGCTTTCCTGCAGCCTGTGGCATGGAGAAGCCAGCAGAGAAGCCACCTAAACTGTGTCTGCAATGAACCTCCCCCCTGTATTCGGCATCACAGTTGGGCTCCAGTGAAGCAAGGAGATGTGTTTATGCTTCAATGCACAGGAACATCAAATAGAGACAAAAATTTTTTGCATGTTTGTGGTTTAAGCATGTTGTTGAAATGCTTTACTGTATTGGAGTCCCAGGGGAAGCTATGAAGCTGTCATGCACAGCCAGGCATGCCAGGCACTGCCACTGGGACTTGCACACCGCGGAATGCTCCGGGAAGGAGCAGGGAGCATCCAAAGCCACCCAGCAGCCGTACCAGGCCGCGTGTGACTTTTACACAAGGATCAGATATTTCTGTCTCACCTTCAAAGGGGATTTTGGAGGTCGCAATCTCCCACAGCACGATGCCGAAGCTGGAAGGAGACAAGCAAGAGTCTCAGCATTCATCCCACCACCTCGTCCTCCCTTCTAACGAGGGGACTGTCAGGCTATGCCAACCGCAAACGGCTGCTTTTGTGTCCGATTAAACCTGGCCTTCTTCCATAGCTCAACAGCTACTCTGCCAGACATCTGCCTGCTTGTGGGCATTTCTCCCGGGAGGGACAGACACACCTGTATATTTCACAAGGCCTCTTGTAGGGGTAGTTGATGTCTTTTAGGTTCTCAGGGGCAATGTACGCCAACATAGAGACTCGTTTCCAGTTCTTCTTGGCTTTCCTCTTGATGGATGACTCTGTTTCACACAGCTCAAATCCCGACAGCTGATTGAGAGAATGAGAGAGGGACAAGTGGTAGAAATGCAGTTTGAAGAAACCTGTGGCATGGCTGGGGACTGCCCCGAACTGGAGAAAACAGAACAAGGTGCCCTGGGCAGCAAAAGATGGCATGCAGCCATGTGCACTGCCTGGCATGTGGCTCTTTCTGCAAGTGAAACCATAGGTGGAGGCAAGTGAACTGCCATAGCTTCAGCTCATCCCAGGGTGGATGGCTAAGAAACACTCACTTTGCTGATGATAAAACAGAGATAATGATGAACTGAGATGCTAGCTGTCCAAGGTGACAGGGGAGATGACTCTAGCCCAGGTGTTATTCTGGACCATCATAATTCCCTTTTGTGTTTGTGGGGGGAAGACATCCACAAAATCATGCAAAACTCCCAAAAGCTTCTCCAAGCATGGTCCTTACCTTCACACAGTAATCCCCGGCCACCAGGAACTTGCTACTGCAGATGCAGCCATGGAGTCGGGACTTCTTCTCTGTCTGGTGCAACCTGCAGACAGACAGAACCAAGGGCTGGGTGATGGACTCATCCTCACCTTGAGTCTCCCTCTCTCCATGTAGGGGATGGACCAACATGCACCTAGAGAAGCCAGCAGCTCTCTGCCTGTTTTGGTGACCAACCCTGCCAAGCCAACCTTTCTAGCAGGTGCTGAAAGAGCTACTGTGAGAAAAATAACGTTGTGGATGAGCGGGGCCTGTAAGAACTGGCTGTGCTATAGGGTGATCCTGAAGCTACCCTATGGGTGCAGGGAAGGGGGTGTCTCCCTTCCATGCCTTTGCAGGCTTCAAGGTAGACGTAGGGACCAGTGACCAGGGGAGATGGGTGCTACTGCATCCAAACCCACCGCCTACCTCTTCACCAGCCTCCCATCCCAGTGTCCCAAGGTAGTGGAAACAGTGTCTAACAGTATACCACTGCTTACTGAGAGATACCAGGAAGTTAAGCACAGCTTGTGGACCATCAAGTGGACTTACTCTCTGCTTTAGGCAGGAGCTCACCTGTAAAGGCCTCTGGCAGCTCCCAGGGCCATCCGAATGCGGACCTCCCAGGAAAGATGCCGTTGCTTGGTCAGCACATCCCGCAGCGTCCCATGCTTACAGTACTCCATGACGATGGAGAAGCAGGGGCTCCCATCTGCAAGGCAAAACCTTGAGTATCCCGCCTTGTGCCACCTCTTGGGAGGGGACCACGACAAACTGTCTGCCACCAGCTAGTGTCGGGGACAGGCAGAGGAGGGAAAGGGTGACAATAATGTGACACCCCCTACCTTTCTCCTCAATGCAGATCCCGTACATGCGCAGGATGTTTGGAGACTCAAACTTCTTCAGGGTCTGAATCTCCTTCTCAAAGATGTCTCTCACCTTCCTGTAGAAAGGGACAGCATGGTGAGGTTCACAGAGCAAGGCATGACATGGCACTGTCCCCTCCTGGCTGCCCCATGTTGCTCCTGCCCAGGACAACTCACACTGGGTCGGTGGTCAGCGGCCTCTTGAAGGTTTTGATGGCTACAGGGTACTTGAGGTACTCGCCCTTGTAGAGGTCATAGCTCTCAGTGTCCTGCATGTGTCTGTAGAAGGTGAGGTGGTCCCGCTTGATCTCAGTGATGTCTTCTCTTTTATCAACGTTGACCTTCTTCAAGCCTGCTCCCACCATGTGCCGGGAGGCAATGAGGGACATGTTAGGTAGGGCTCGAGGTGAAAGGACACACACTAGTTGCCTAGAAGTGCGATGCCGACTTACATTCCATCACACGCACGATTTTGTTCAGCTCGCTTTGCATCCAGTCTACCTTGCTCTCCATACATTGCCTGTCGATATAGAGCTCCCCAGCCACGTCTTCGGGCTCCTCAGTGCCTGGGGAGAGAAACGTGCAGAGGTGTGGCTGCTGGATGAACGTGCAGGACTGATGTGGTTAGCTTTTCTCATGGCTTAAATATCTCTTTGGCTTTCCTTGGCCATGACCACCAAGCCAAAGCTGGGCAGCAGCCGGCGAGAGGTGCCAACCGCCGGTCTCAGGGAAAGAGAGTTTGCTAAATGCACACTTACTTGCAATCACTTGGTCCAAGAAAGCCCTATCGTCCCTCAGATCCTCGGCGTCCTGCCTACGACAGGTCTTTTCCTGGAAAGCCTCCAGGAAAGCCTGCTTTTGCTCTGCCTGGAGCAGGAGCGAGAGCCCCTGGGCAATGTCCTCCAGGCTCTCGTTCACCCAGATGAACTCCTCGCTGGTGCTGTGGGCTCTCAGGAACTTCTGGATCCAGCTGGTCTGGCTGTATTTCATCACCAGTTTCTGAGCTTCCCCCAGCGCCTGAAGCAGCTTGTTCAACAGTTCCGCTACATGGTGGGAGATGTGCTTTGGCGACTGAGCCTTGAGGATTCTCACGGGCTCCAGCAGGATCTGGATGCGCTTCACGAGGCGCTGGCACTGGTGCTTACAGCACTTCACCTGCTCAAATTGTGTGTGGATGGCCTGGGCCACGGAGAAGATCTTCTCCACGATGTCCATGCTTGTAGCAAAGGGCTTGGCCCCGGGGGATGTGGGCTGGTGGTGTCTGGTGAAGGTGAGCCTCGGACAGCAATTGGAAATCAACCGGATGTGGCTCTTCCACGTCTTCCACCCTAAGGAACAGCCTTAACATGGCATACCACCCTCCACATCTCCTATAGCCCCTTATATCTTCTCCGGCTGCTTTGCTTTCTCTCTGCTTCACCCAGTACTGCAGCAGCTCGTGCAGACCAGAGAGGGCACTTGCAGAGACGCCGGTAGCAGCAGTATTGGCACATGTCGCTCCGCATTAGCAAGAAATGTTTTGGCTTGATTTATGTAAATTAATTTAGTGCTAGCCATACCCAGAGAGCATACACACAGACAGGCAGGGTCAGCGATGGTCCAAGGAGCATCCCGCAGGCAGCGCTCCCCGGCACCAGCCCCGCACCAAGCAGGGGTGCTGCCCACAGAGCCTACATCTTTGACCACAAAGATCCATTTTCACTTCTAGATAACGTCTGTCTCTGTTCTCACCCATCTAATAAAAGCTTTCATGCCTCCACAGCCCCAGCGTCCCCAACTTCTCCATATTTTCTCCCTGTAGCCCTGGATTGCCCACTTAAGATTTTACGTCAAAACCTTTCTATGTACCTGGCATCCCCGCAGGGACGGTCGCTGCTTCCCCAGCCAATGTCCAGGCAGCAGGGACAGGAAACTGCCCCTTTCCCAGGGAAATTAGCAGCAGCCTCCCACACCATTGACACAGCCAGCACTGAGAGAGGGGTGCTGGGCTCTACGAGACAGAGGTGGAAATGCACCCAGAAACAAGCTGCAGCCACTCACCCTCTTCAGGCTCTCTCCAGCACACCCCCAAAGAAGCAGCTCATCTGCTTGCTAAGAGAAATCAGCTGGGCTTACCTGGCTCCGCTTCACTCGCCTCCACCTCGGCTGCCTCTGAAGACTGGAGAGGCACGGCAAGGCGAAGCGTTTATAGTGTGCAGCGGAAGGGGCGTTGTGCAATCCACCGTGGCTTCCCACACCACCCCAGGTCCCCATTCCCGGAAAGCTGCTCGGGGTGGTGGAGGAAGGGGCCAGGTGGGCTGTATCCCCCCGTGCTGGGTTTCGCTAACTGGAGGAAGGAACTGTCTGCGGGAAGAGCTTTAGGAAGAAGGGGATGGAGGAGGCTGTGCCCCCTCATATTGACGCTTGCTGCAATTTCAGGTATCCTCCCCGCCTTCTGCTGTGCCACCAGCTGTGGCAAGGTTGGTCCAGGGCACTGTAACACTCTCGGCATCAGCTCTGCACCCTGCTGAGCTTCCCGTGTTGGGCAGCAGGACCCTCCAGCGCACACCGACACTCATCCTGCACGAGGGATGCTGGTCCTTTGGGACCTTCCACTCCCCTCCCCGTCCCCGCAGCCCCAGGACCCCCCAGCATCAAAGGAAGTTCTAGAAATGGTGCTTGACCTCTGCCGGGAGTGCAGGAAATTTTGTGGCTGTCTTCGTCAGAGGGCCAGGCTGATTTTGAGAAGTGCCAGATGGCACATGATGCTGTTGCCCAATTTTGGAGAAGTGAGCATCTTCCGCTTACCAAAAAAAGGTCACGCAGGTTTGCCATGTTTCTTCCCTGCAAAGACCACGTCCCTTGCCACCACCATGGTTGACGGCATGGCTTTCGTCAGCATAGGGAGGCCGAGAAAGGTGAGCACAAGGTACCGCGGCACCGAGGGCCATCGGCACCTGGGAAGAGATGCACCAAGGGTGGGAGAACATGGGAGCAGTCCCGAGGAATATGTTTGACAGACCCTTTTTAAAAGGCTTTATTTTTCAAAATATACAGTTTATTTACAATTGTAGTGTCTACAGTTTTACATATAACTTTATTCCAAACTTTTAAATATCTGCAGTAAACATTAGAAAAAAAATAAAATCACAGGATCAGCAAAAAAAAAAAAAAAGGGGCATCTCAGAGCAATCGTGTTCATTGGAGTTTGAGTTTTAAGTAGCCAATGTCTACAAAACCCACAAACTTGATAGACCTGGTAGAGAGATATGGCTGCACTGGTTAGAAAAAGGCAAAATGCAGACCTGCGGGATCCCCACCCCGAGGGCCAGGGGCTAAGAACACCCTGTGCTGAGATCAGGCCGGGAGAAGGACCTGGAATACAGAAGCCCCTCAGCACGAGTTAGGTGATGGGGTTAACTGCAGCGTGTTGGACGCCCCAGGGAGGGGGCACCCCAGGAGGGCCAGGGGCTCAGGGGGGCTCCGGCAAGGTGCCAGGGTGGAGGAGGGAGGGCAGTATCGGGCACTTCATCTCTCAGGCAGCAGAACTGCCTGCACATCCATGACCTGGAGCAGGAAGGTGGCGAGGAAGGGGCAGGAGCCCCCCAGGGAGCCCCGCAACCTCCTCCTCCCCTTTCCCTGCATTCTTGCCCCCCAGCCCCCTTGGTAGTGCCGCAACTGGACCACAGCACAGCACCGGGATGCTCTGGTGTCAGGCCACCGC
Source organism: Grus americana (assembly GCF_028858705.1). Lineage (NCBI taxonomy): Eukaryota > Metazoa > Chordata > Aves > Gruiformes > Gruidae > Grus > Grus americana. Next base: position 21,111,326 of record NC_072864.1, on the reverse strand, counting down.
CGTGGCACAGCCTCCAGGAAGGGGGCAGGGGCACGCTGGCCTCGCCGAGGGCTGGGGAGGGATGCCAGCCCCAGCCCGGGAGGGACGGAGCTAGAAGCCGGGTGCCGTGCCGGGGCCGTCAGTCCTCTTTCTCGAAGGTCTCCTCAGGGATGAGAGTCTGGAAGGGGTAATCCCAAAAGCGGGTGCTGATGCCGAAGCCTGCAGGCACGGGAGAGAGCGCTCAGCCTGTGGCACCACCATCACCAGGATGCTGCCAGGGACAGGGTGTGGCTCGCTCAACGTTAACCGAGCCTGTGCCACCGTCGCCGAGACTGGCAGGGCATGAGGAGCACGTGGACAGGATGGGACATCACCCGGCTGAGTGCAAAGGTGATGACAACTGACAGCCATGCCGGGGCCAGGCAGTGCCTCTGGAGAGGCTGGCGAGGGAGGAGTGCCCGTGTTTCGGGGAGGGAGGAAGGCAAGGTGAGAGCAGAAGGAGCTGGCTGGGCCATGCCACCAGCCCCATGGATGATAGCTTATCTGGACAGGGCGTGTTCTCCTAGGAAACCAGGCAAAGGGCACATTGAGCAAGCGCCGGGCTGGGGAAGGTGTGGGGCAGACCCGGGGAAGCCCAGGGCCTCACCCTGTGCCCGCCAACGCCTCCCAGCAGGCGGAGATGCTGCCCCAGGCAGGGACGGACACCCACATCCCGGTGCTGCAGTGGCTCTGCCTCCGCCCCGGGCATCCCCGGGCAGCATTAGTGCCCACCGGTGAGCTGGACTGCCGCCTTTGCCCCCGTGCCACGCCAGCTCCCCATCCTCAACCTGGGGGCTGAGAAACACGCCCCCGGCACCTCATACATCACTTCCTCAGTGACACGGCTCTTGGGTTTCCCCCACCCCAAATCCCGAGTGCCAAATATTTCAGAGCATCGGCTGCACACGTGCAGGCAGGCTGGGCTTCGACAGCCCTTGCCCCTGCCAGCACGTGCGGGAACGGCAGCGCTACCTGATTTTTGGTGTTCAAAGTGGTGCTTGACGTGATAAGCCTTCAGCCCGTACAGGTAGGTGCCTTTTTTCGGTGAGCCGTAGTGGAGGTAATAGTGCATCATGTCGTAGATGACGTAGCCGCAGAGTCCCCCGACAAACACCGAGAGCCCCAGCACCTCGGGCAGCAGGAGCCGCAGGATGCCGTAGAAGAAGCCGATCACCAGCGAGGCCGGCACGGGAGGGAAGACCAGGCGGGAGCTGTCAAAGGGAGACTGGAAGCAGAGAAGGATGGTGGGACAGGCAGCTCCCAGCTCACCCCTTGTCTCCCAGCCCCCAGAACACCCATTTGGGAAAAGCCAACACTGAAGCCACCCCCAGAAACCCTCCCCAAAAGATGTACCCGGCGGCGAGAGCAACCTCTCGCCCGCGCCGAGGTGGCCGGGCAGCCGGTGGCTTTGGGTGGCAGATCCCTGAGCTCCACGGGGACGTTTCCTCCAGCAAAGCTAGAGGGAGCCCATGGCTTTTTTTCGGTCTTCCCCTTCACCCAACCGGAGCTCTCGGGTTTAACTCCAGCTCCTCCGAGCCCGTCTTGCAGCCCTCGCAGGTATTAGGTAAGGGCCCCGCTTGGGGCCAAGATGCCACAAGTCACGTTGAACACGCACAAACAGGCTCCGCCTGAGCAAAGGCCACCGTTCCCACGGCCCGGCGGGCGCCGGCGGAGGCGTAAGCTGCAACTCACCTTGTGATGCTGCCCATGCAGCAAGAAATGCAGGGTGATGAGATAGTAGTTACTAGCGGGTGGCTTCATGTGGAAGACAAAACGATGGATGAGGTACTCTAGCAGGGACCACAGGAACATCCCCAGGAGGAAGATGAAGGGGAAGTAGTATTTGTGGACGGGGATGGAGTACTCTACACAACGAGACGTGCAGCAGTCAGCAGGGCAGGCGATGTGCGGGTGCTTTTATCCGTCGCCACGCTCCCATCGGCATCTGGGTGAAGCTCGGCTCTCCCTCCCTCTCACCTCTCATCCGCCTCCTGCCCCGAGCTTCCCCAAGGAGCTACCATCGCAAGCACCGCTCCAAACCACGTTTTCCTTTGATTCCCATTAATTTACGCTCTTTACAGAAAGAGTCGGCTTCTCGCTGCCGCAAGGAGCCGGCGAGGGGGGTCCCCTGCATCCCAGATGCCAATGGGGGGCTTGGATGTGCGCTCCAGGGACAGCCCTGTCCTCACAAAGCTGCGTCGCCCACCAGAACAAGGCAGGAGGGACCAGGAGGGACCTTAATCTGCGTAGGCAGCACTCGTGACAATTAAGCAGTGTTGCTGGCGTTGGTTGGTGGTTTTTTTTTTTTTAATTTTTGGGGAAAAAGAATAGGTTTGTTGGGCACTTTCCCCCGCAGAGCATTTTTCAGCCTCCTCCTCCTTTCAGGGCTGGCTGCCAGCCCTGCATCCTCACTAGCAGAACTCTGATCCCCCCCTCAAACCTACTCATTTATTGGAGGGCGGGGGGGGAACCAAACCAAACCAAACCAAAAACAACCCCTTGGCAGCAAGGTGCCGAATGCTGCAAGGAGTGGTGGGGGGGGTGCCACTCCACCCTGCAGCCGGGCACAGCTGGCACCGGGTGGCACCTTGCAAAAAAAATAGGGAGCCCAGAAAAAAAAAAAAAAAAAAAAAAGCACAACAAAGATGACAGCCTGCCCCGGCCACACTTGTTATTCCCGGGGGAACAGACAGTGGGAGATTCAAGGGCAGGCGCTTCGGGCAAACAAGCCCCGCACTGTGCGACGCCGGTGGCACTGAGAGCCGGGTTTGTTCGCCCGCCACGCCGGCATTCAGCCGCGGCCCGGGGTGGGCGTCAGCGGAGGGTGGCACGCACCGCAGCGCCAGCGGGGCTCAGTTTTGGGGATGGAGGGAAGGGAGGCAAGAGGGAGCGGGCTGCAGCCCGGGCTGGCGGGCTCCATGCCTCCATCGATCCCCCCAGAGGGGCCGAATCCGTGGGTGAGAGGCGGGGATGGAGGTGGGCGAGCTCAGGCTTTGAAGCAGCACAGGCGGCTTCGTGCAGGGGACATGCTGGTGGCCGCGGGGACAGGGCTCACCTGCTGCTCTCGCATGCAGCTTGTGGTGAGCGTGCACGGAAGGAGGGACGCGGGAGGGATGCGGGAGGGATGCGGAGGTCTCTTCCCCCTCCTGCCCATGGCTGTCCTGCCCCTGGGCCCGGAGAGGGGGCAGCGAGCCGAGCCCAAAGGCTTTGCCGCTGCTCGTACCTGAGGTGAAGGAGGAGAAGAGCCTGGTGTTGCCCTGGGCAAGGGAGGTGTAGCTGACCCAGCTGAGATAGAGCACCACGGGAGCCCACACGATGAACACCACGTACCTACGGGGTAGAGGGAGATGTCAGGGGGAACATCCCGCGGGGTGGCGAGCCATCCCCCCTCCCCGTGGAGGCACCGGCCGGGACACGGCGCAGACCCCCGGGGGCTCACCACGCCGTCTTGGAGAGGGACTCGAGGAAATCCGAGTGGAAAAGACGGATGGGCCGATCCACGGGCTGGTGCACCCACTCGTCGTACTTCTCCCCCAAGTAGCCCACCTGCCACAGCAAGGGCTTCTGCCAGTCCACCAGGTCCTGCGGGAGCAGACAGCGGTTGTACCCCCATGGGACCCACACGCCACCCCGGTACCGGGCGCAAAGCTGCGGGATTTCAGGCTGCAAACCCCTTCCCGTGGCCCACAGGCAGCTGCTTCTTGCTCCAAACAGCCCTGAGCTCCCGGCAAGCACCGGTGCGGGGCAGACAAGCAGAGCCAGGCACGCATCAGTCCCATCTCCCCACGAACGCGGGGCTGAGCTCGGCCCCGTGCCGCCGGGTACCTGCTGGCGGTTCAAGGTGAAGGTGGCTGCTCCCAGCCCTGGCTCTGCATCAGGCCCTGATAACCGAGGCTCCTTCCCCAACCCCGGGAGCTGCCAAGATTAGATAGCAAGCGGCGATACTCCCCGCTCGCTAGCCGTGCCAGCAAGCCGCTGGTAGGACACGGAGCCCGTCCTCGTGGCGCTGCCCCGACCGAGGGCTTTTCTCCTTGCGGAGAGGACGCTCAGGGCGGTCACAGCCGTTCCAGCGCTCCGGCAGCGAGGAGCGAAGCAGAAAGGGACGGGGAGCAGGGATACAGGATGGGAACGCAAACGCCAGCGCACGGCTGCGTGAGCAAGAAGGGACCCGTGCGGGCGTGCGTGCCTGCACGCAACAAAACCAGAGACACCCAACCGGCACCACCACCTCTGCTGCCACTCAGCATCCCCGGACACACCTTCTGCTGGCCTGGCCAGATACGGTGGTTTCTCGGTGCCACCCCCGCCCCGGGACAGAAGTCGCACTCGCCCAGCCGAACCCTGGGCCTGGCAGCTCTCCGTCAGCTGTCCCGCACGGCAACCCAGCCCCCGGGGCTGTGCCGGCGGTCGTTCGGCGGCAGGAGGATGGCTCGGGGCGAGGAGCTGGGGCGGCCGCGGGCGTTTCTGGGCTCTGCTGCAGGCAGGGATGGACGCGATCGCCCAGGAGGGGAAACAACCCCAGCCTGCAGCGGGTGTGCAGGACGGGGATGGAGACACCCTCCATCAGGGAGGTAGGGGAAAACTTAAGAGCAAAAAGGTCACTTTGCGATGGCAGATTTGCTTTTAGAGGCGGTCAGCAGGGAAATATTAAGATGGGGGGGTGAAAGGTGTTCTCCTGCTCAAACAAAAATGCCTTTTGCAAGATAAAAGCACGCTCACCGACGAGCCGGGGCCGTGCAAGGCACGGCAGCCAGATAGTGCCACGGAAGGCAGGGACGTCCAAAGGCACCTTGAGGACGAATCCCTGTTCCCGTGGCACGCTCAAAGAGGAGCTGGCAGGGCAGGGAGCACCCGGCGCACACGGGGATCACCCTGCCCGGGCTGGGGGATCCCTTAGTGCTCATTGTCGGTGCTCAGTCAAGAGGAAAAAATGAAAAAAAGTAAATAAAGCAAGCAAGAAAAAACAAAACAAAACAAAAAAACTAAGCAAGGTGTGGCTTGGCAGCACATCCCGCTCAAAGGGCACAGCCGCTGTCAGAGAAAGCCATTCCACCCACGCCGCCGTGGCAGGAGCCTCCCAGCGCGGCCATGCCTGGGCAATAAAGCAGGAGCGATGCCGTCTGCTCCAGGAGAAAGGGCAGAAGCAGCCAGATCAGCTCAGCTCCCTCCCGGCATCCCTCGCATCCTGGGGGTCAGCAGAAAGCCAGCGCTCACGTGGGGAAGAGGAGACCTGGCTTCCCCCGGGGTCGCTCCGGCAAACAGCGTGCCGGAGAAACCCTCGGCTCTTACCTTCTCCACGTCCACGGTTTTACAGCGGGGATCCATCTGCGTTGGGGTCTGGGCTGCAGCATCCACCTCCTTCTCATCCACCGGCTCGGGCTGGCTCTGAAAAGAGAAGGAGAACCCCGCAGTGAAGCGCCGGTGGCAGATGCGGTTGGGGACGGTGATGGCCGTGCCACCCGGGGGCACAGGCAGAGCGAGTTTGCGCCTACCTGCTAAATAAATAAGGGAAAAAAATCTGATGAATTTAAGCCAGTCAGTTCCTGCAGAGCAGGTTCCCGAGGGATGCGGCTGCATGAACTATGCACCGAGCATCACGCGCTCCGGCTTTTTTGGAAACCGCCCCCCAAGCCCAGTTTTTGGGCCACCTCACCGTGCTGCCGGGAAGGCACCGGGTGCCGGTGCTTGGGTGTTGTAAAGTGGAGGTTCCCAGGCGTTTGGGCAGCGTTTCCCTTTGCGAACGGGCAGTGCCGAGCAAAGCGAGGGGCATTGCCAGGTTAGTGCTCACAACGCCGGCACCGGGGTCCCTCCTCCCCACCCCGGCTCGGCATTTTGGTCCCCGAGGAAGCTAAGCTGTCGGCATCGGGGAGCGCGGCACGGCTGGTGCCACCACCCTGGCTCTGGGCACAGCGGAAAAAGCACAGCAGGAGGGAGCTCGCCCCAGGGAAAAAGGCAAAGCGCCCTTTGCAGCGTGGCGCTGGGACCGGCGCCTTTGCCACGGGCCATGGAGGTGGGGTGGGGGTTTGGTGCTGGCTGGAGAGGGCAACGCCGAGACCCAGCGGACGCGCTGGTGCGACGGCAGGATGAAGCCCAGGCTGCGGTCCCGCTGCCAGGGCTGGCTGAGAAACAGGAGAAACCTGCCTTGTCTGATGCTTGGAAGCAAACACATCGCCGGCTGCCAGCACTGGCCTCCTTCCCGTGGCCCTGCCGGCTCCAGCACCGGCCCTGCCGCCGGCGGGGGGCTTGGTGAGGTCACAGCATGCCCGTGTGAGCTCCGAGCCGGCCGTGCCCCCCGGCAGCAGCGCCGGCAGCCCACTGGCTCCCCAGGCGGGACGTACCAGACGTGCCTTTTCTCCCGCTTTGTCACCTTGAGTTACCCATTAACCCAGCAGCAGGGCACGGCAGCCCCACGGCAGCCCCGGCACAGCAATGCCCGCCGGCGTTTCCAGCCGTACCACGTGCGGCGAGGAAGGGTTTTTCCCCCAGCAGCCGCAGCGCAAGCAGGGCTCCTCGGCAGAAGCTCTCCGCGCTGCTCCGAGAGGGATGCGATACCCTTGAGGGATGCGAGGGCATCACATCCCCGCCGGGAACAACTCCCCGCCGGCAGCCGCAGGAGGAGCCGGGATGCAGGAGGACCGGCGTCACCTCGCCGGGGCAGACAGGACTTTACTCCGTGCCGCAGTCATGACGCCGAGGCAAGGCCCCGGGTGCTGTTTGCCAACACCAGGCACTCCTTGCCGACTGGGCTCCCACTCCCTTTCCTGGGCTAGCAGGATTTCCAGCCTCATCCCACTGGAACAGGAGCTGCGCTACCCAGCCCCGAGGCAGCCCCTCGCCCCGGGGCAGCCGGCACGGCAGGGAATATTTCCAGCCAGGCCGGACTTAAGCAGGGATCAGTTTTACTGCTGGTGCTGCAGACCACCGCTCCTCCCTCTGCGAGGGTCCCCACCGACACCTTCAGCTTTGTACGGTCCATCCTTCGGCCAGGTGTCTCGAGACCCCGGGGGAGGTGGGATGCCTTGAAATCCAGCCGGGGATGGTCAGGTTACGGTTTTGCCTCCATCCCACGGGTGCTTTGGAAGAACATTTGGCTTTAAGAGAGAGAGACGGCTTCTCCATCCCCCGAGAAAGGAACCCAGCCACTCCATCCCCCTCTCCACCTCAACGCTTGCCCCATGGCCTCGCCGGTGGCAGGAAGGATGCTTAAGAAAGCCGTGGTGACACAACACCCCAGCACCTCTCCTCCCCTTTCTGAAATGTCCACACGCCTCCAGCTGTGCTGCCCACGGACACCCAAGCGTCACGCTGCGGCTGGGGGCTTCCTCGTGCTCCCAGGTCAGGGAGGCGGATGGGGGGCTCGGACCCCACCTCATCAGTAGGGCCCAGGCTGGGCAGGATGGGTGCCACCAGCGAGATGCCATCGCTCCGCATGCCAAGGCGGCTCCTGCCCAGCCTTGCCTGAGTCACCTCCTCCTCCTCCTCAGCCAGGGAGCAGGAGGAAGGCTCTCCTCTTGTTCACCCCAGGGCCGGCACCCAAAAGGACGGGCAGCCATGGCGCAACCAGGGTGCAAGCCATGCCTGCGTGCCCCGGCTTGCTCCCCGGTGTGACGGGGCGTTCCTGCCTGCCCTGAGCGAGCAGCCATCCTGCGGGGACCGAGCCCCGCTGGCACCCAGACCAGTGCTGGGGCTTCCGACCGTCCTCCTCCTCCTCTTCCAAATAAAAGGTGGGTTCGAAGGAGGCAGGAGGGGTCTTTGCGAGCGCCGGGCTCTGCCTGTCGCCCGTGGGTGATGCTGATGCATCCGAGCTGTCCCCAGGCAAACAGGTCCTGCCAGGAAAGATGCGCAAGAGACCTGATGTAACGAAGGGAAAGTTAACGCCTACGAAGTGCTGCCTTCCCGCGCCACCGCCCCGGCGAGCGGCAGCACCGGCGAGGTGCCGGCTCTCCTGCCGGGAGGCAACGGGGCCGGGCACACAGGGCACGGCACGATGCGGCGACGGGGTGACCCGGCCTCCACCTCCAAGCATCCCGCTGCCCTGCGCGGGTCGGGCAGGACCGTGGAGACCTCGGCGCCGGTCCTGTGCCAGCCACACCATCCCGGTGCTGCCCCGCATCAGGGCTAGGGGTGCTAAAAGAAAAAACAAAATCCAGCTGCGATAGGAGCAGGCAGAGACAGGAGGGACGGTCCAGCACAGGGTCTGACGTGCCGGGACACGGGGTCCGACGTGCCGGGACACGGGGTCCGACGTGCCGGGACACGGGCAGGAGGAAGAGCTGGAAGGCTCCCCCTGGCCCAAGCGGGGCCATGCTGCCTGCGGACAGCCGCTCCGCCAGCGGCCCGGACCCAGTTTTTCCACCCGTGCACTTTCGCCCAGTGAGTCAAACCCCGCAGGAGCCCTGCCGTGCCTCTGCATCGCCCCGGTGCCTCCGGCACCTTCACCGAGCTCCTAAACAGCTCGATTTGCTGATGCCCACATGGGACAAGCTGCGTTGGCAAGGCAGGCTCAGGCACGTAGCACGAGGATGCCCCACAAAGCGTGGGGAGCCCAAGCCAGGTCCCCACCCGCGATGGCACGCTCCCAGCATCACCATCCCACCGGCATCGCCGTCCCTGGGCAGCGGCTGGCAGAGCCCCACGAGGCTGCGTCCCAGCCCATTAAACACTGGGTGCAGCAAGGCTATTAAAAGGAGGTTGAAGGTAACTTCTCCTGATGATAATAATAAAAAAAAGCCACTTCTTGTTACACCTCCGAATAATGTGCGAGCGCCTACGTCCAAGCGAGCTGGGGCTGGGATGGAGACCCAGGGCAAACCTGACACACGGTGATGCGGGTGAGAGGAAGGGGAGGACACCAGCCCCGAGAGGGACGGGGGATTTACCGTGACTCACGGCCACGTCACGCACCCCAAAGAGGCTGTGATGAAAGTCTTTCATTGCTTAAATCGGCGGGGTAATTAGATGATCCAGTCTCCCTCTAGCAAGGCTGTTAAAATCCACTCTCTAGTTTGGGTAATTATTGCTTCTCGCTTTGATCTCCCCTATACATTCTGTTTGCATAGATAAAAAATCTGGGGGTTAATTTGCCCTTTGCCAAACGGAGCTGGGTGACGCAGAAGAGGTCTGCGGCCAAAGGATGGAGCCGAGGTCCGGAGAGCCACAGGAAGGGGTATGGCGAGGTGTGCCGGCAGGATGAAGGCTGGCTCTCATCTTCCTCTTCACCCTTCCATTTTTTTCCCCCCTTCCCAAAACCCCCAAAGCCCTCTGGGCGTTGAGCAGGGGGGATGCTGGATGCCCGCGGGACCACAGGCTCCCACATCCCTCGGCACGGGGACGGCGCAGCCCTGGGACCTCCGACGGGCGAGAAGAGGCACCGGCAGAGCCGTGGGAGTCCGGAGCCAGACCGGGGCCACGCAACACCTCCTTCAAATTGCTGCTTGGGGTACGCCTGCCCGAAAGCAGCCAAAGCAAGAACCCAAGTGCCACTGAGAGCATCGACGCCCCCCATCTCCCTCCAAAGGGGATTTTTGGGGGGCGGCAAGCCCATCAGAGCAGCTCACACACCAGGTGCATGCCAGATGGAGCACGGCCAGCCTTCGCCATGCAGCAGGCAGCTTTTTTTCCCTCCCCCTCGTGTTTCAACCCAGGACGGTTTATCTAGTGCCAGGTAGTGTCTGATCTCCCTGTGCCCCGGCGTTATCACGCCGTGTATTTGCATTGGGACGGTGGCAATTCCCCTCGGCGCGGGCTGAGGCGCGAGAACTCGTTTGTCCGGTACCTTCCTTCGCCCCAACCCGTTGGGCTCGTCACGCCTGCGAGGAGGTGGCAGCGATGAGTGTCCCAACTGGAGGAGGTGCCATCACTGGGATCCGGAGAAAGAGCAGGCATCACACCGAGGCTGAACAAAGCCCCGTCTGTGCCGCTGCCGCCGATTCGGGGCCGAGGCTACGAACAGCGAGTGCAAACAACCAGCTCGGAGGGACCCACCGGTCACCGACCCTGCTGGGAAATCCCGAGGGGAAAGTGGCTGCTGGGCTGGCAAAGGGGGCTGGGCTGGGGCTGCTGTTCCGGCATCCTGCGCCGGCGAGGGCCAGTCACTGGGGTGGCAGCGCCCGGTGCCATGCTGCCGCCTGGAAGTTCACCCAGCAATGGTGGCAGCACTTCCCCGGGGCGTTCTCCCTTCTGCCCGGGCAGTGGCTGAGCGTGGGCTGGTGCGGCGGGGACGGCGCTGAGTCACGGCCACCCTTGCCCTGCACCTGGACAGTTAGGGGGGTGGCTGGGCTCATTGTTGGCAAGCCCCGGCGCCCAGCACCCCGGTCCCTGGCCGAGCGCTGGCAGTGCCAGGGAAGGGTGCCCTGCCCCATCGCCCACCCCGCGCCACATGGCCCTGCGAAAACCGACAGCGAGCTGCACGTCCCCGTCTCCCACGCCCCTCCAAAGACCCCAACACCTCCACGCCGTGCTGGCACGCTGGGGTCACCCACCATCCCTGCTTCCCAGCGTGGCCGGGGTGGGATGTGACCGTGGGGTGGGACACTGCACCTGGGACACGGTCCATCTCAGGGCCTGGGGAGCCTCGACCCCCTGTGCCTCAGGATCTGCCGCACCTCAGGCCCCACAGACCCCAGCCCCACAGACACTGACAGCCCCACAGACCCCGTGTGCCCCGTGCACCTGAGACCTTTGCAGCCCGTAGACCTCAGGCACCCCCCACGCAGGACCCCAGGAGCCGCAAACGCCCCCTGCCCCATACACCCCTCGTGCCCCCTACGCCCCAGCCCCTCCGCAGCCTGGGCCCCGAGCAGCGCAGACCCAACACACCATGTCCCACGCAGCTCAGGCTCGGGTGCCCTATACACCCTATACGCTACAGGCACCCCAAATACTCCACGCCTCGTACGCCCCAGGCCCTGTGCAGGCTCTGCATGCCCTGTATAGCTCAGACCCTGCACAGCCCAGACCCGGGGTGCCCTATAGACCCTGTATGGCTCAGACCTTGTGCATTTTGGACCTGGATGCCCTATAGACCTTATACAGCTCAGATCCCATGCACCTCAGACTTGGGGTGCTCCGTAGACCCTGCAGTGCTCAGATCCCACACAGCCCAGACTGGGGCACCCTATAGACTCCTCTGCACATCCCAGACCCGGGGCACCCCCACAGCCCCCCTCACCACCCAGATCCGGAGCGGCCGGCGGTACCTGCTCCTCTCCGGGCTCCATCTCTCCCACGTAGTACTGCTCCAGCCAGCGGCGGGCGTTGGCGGAGTGCCGGTGCGGCGGCCCGTCCAACGCGGCGCTCACGTCGGTACCGGCCCGCCGGCGCAGGAGCTGCTCCCCGCCCGGGTGCAGCCGCACGAAGCCGCTCAGGTCGTAGAGGCGGCGGTGGCAGCGGACCAGGCAGGCGCCCTGCGCGCAGCGCGCCCGCACCTCAGCGGCGCTGAAGGAGCGCGGCGCCGCCATGGCCCCCGCTCGCTGCCCGTCCCGCTGCCCGTCCCGCTGCCGGGGCCGCGCGCTCTGCCGACACCTGCTCATCTGCATACATGCATATGCAGCCCGGCCACGCCCTTAACGCCACGCCCCCCTCGTCGCTCATTGGACCGCATCGAACAGGTGGGCGGGGTTTGGGGTGGAGGGGGAGGCTCCGCTCACGCGGCAGGTGCCTTGGTCCGGGGGGGTGGGTGGGAATGGGGCACCCACGGGGGGGGATGGGGTACCCACGGAGGGGCGGGGGGATGAGGGGCACCCACGGAGGGGGGGATGGGGCACCCACGGGGGGGGATGAGGGGCACCCACGGGGGGGGATGGGGCACCCACGGAGGGGCGGGGGGATGAGGGGCACCCACGGAGGGGGGGATGGGGCACCCACGGGGGGGGATGGGGCACCCACGGGGGGGGATGAGGGGCACCCACGGAGGGGGGGATGGGGCACCCACGGGGGGGGGGATGGGGCACCCATGGAGGGGCGGGGGGATGAGGGGCACCCACGGGGGGGGATGGGGCACCCACGGGGGGGGATGAGGGGCACCCACGGAGGGGGGGATGGGGCACCCACGGAGGGGCGGGGGGATGAGGGGCACCCACGGGGGGTGGGAATGGGGCACCCGCGGGGGGGGGGGATGGGGCACCCACAGGGGAAGGGGGATGAGGGGCACCCACGGAGGGGCGGGGGGATGAGGGGCACCCACGAGGGAGGGGGGAATGGGACATCCCCGAGGGGGGAAGTGAGGGGCACCCACAGGGGAGGGAGGAATGGGGCATTCCGGGGGGGTGGGGGTACGGGGCACCCACAGGGAGAGGGGATGAGGGGCACCCACGGGGGAGGGGGGGTACCCCGGGATGGGGGTACGGGGCATCCCCGGGAGGGGGGGGTACCCCGGGGAGGGAACGGGGCCCACAAGCACGTTGTGGGGGGGAATGGGGGGTCTGGAGTATGGGCATCCCTGGGGCAGGGAAGGGGCTGTGGGGGCAGCCCGGGGAGGGGACTGGGGAGGTATGGGGGCACCCACGGGGATAACTGGGGGTACAGGGCACCCCCAGGGAGTATGGGGGTTACAGTTATGGGGGGGTGGGGCACCCCAGGGGGTATCACCCTTCCCGGGTGCCGCCCCCCCTCAAGCTCCGCAGTGGCCAAGGCAGAAGGAACCCCAGTCCCCGCTCAGAACCCCCCCAGGAGAGTGGGGGTCCCTCCCGGGGTCCCTCCCGGGGCCGCCCCACCCCGGCGTTACTTGCCGTGAGGCGCTACGTGTTCCTCCCCCCCCCGCCCCCCCGGCTGTTTGCAGATTTATTTCAATATTTAATTAAATTTCACACATGCAATTAGCCTGGGCAGGCAGCACTGCAGCCGGGGGGCCGGGGCCAAGCAGCCCCAAACCCCCCCCAGAGAATCACAGACAAATAAATCACAAAGACTGACAAAAAAAGGAGCTTTTCTCCCCATTTTTCTGGAGCAGCCGCTGGGATTGTGTGTGGGGGGGTGTTTTGGGTGGACACCCTCGAGCACAAGGGACGGCCACGTGCTGGCAAATTTTGGCATCGCCGGCCGCGCCGGGCTGCAGCCAGTGATTAAGGTAAGGTTTGTCGGCTCAGGAATGGGGGGACCCCCCCCGGCCCTGCCCCCCGGCTTTGCGGCGCTATGGGGCACCAGCGGGCACGGTGCATTAACGAGGCCTTTAATCAAGACGGACGCCAAACCCACCGTGGCGGCCGGCGTCGGCTCCAGCTCCCGGCATCGCCCTGCCACCAGCTCCAGGGGGAAAAGTCCCTTTTTTACGGGAGCAGCAGGGTTTGGGGGCCGGGGGGGGCGCACATCCCTGGGGGCCACCACGGTGCATCCTTGGTGCATCAGCAGACGGGTGCAGAGGGGCCCCGTGGAGACGTTTTTGGGGTGGTGGTCAAAAACAACCTTTGGGCGTGGGTGGGAGGGCGGAGGAGCCCTGAGAGGCTGCCGGGAGCCCCCACAGACCCCCTGCTCTCCTGGGGGGCTTTCCCGACACCCTCCATGACGGGGGGCAGCGCCGGTCCCGGTGGGCGAGCCCAGCGCCAGCAGCCCTCGGGTGCAGCAGGGTGCCTCCCGGGTGGGGATCAAGGTTTTTTGGGTGAGCGTGGGGGGTGAGGTGGGTGCGGGGGCAGATCCAGGTGAGCCGGGGTGCTCAGCCGGAGGCCGCTGCACCCATATCCCAAACAGGGTGGGCACCCCAGACCCCGAGCGTGCCCGGGGCGGGTGCAATGGCCACCACCCATGGTGGGGTGCTGGGGGAGGCAGAGGGGACCCCCGGCAGTGACCCCACCAGCTGTGCCCCCTCCCTGCCGTCCCGGCCAGTCCTGCCAGCGGCGTGGGTCCGGTACGTCCCTCACAGCCCAGCCCTGCCGGGGCGTCCCGTGGCCGCGGTGGTGCTGGGACCACCAGCTCCCCGCGCTTCCCGCTCTGTCCCAGCCTCTCCCCGCAGCCGCAGGGGCCGGCCAAACCGGGGAAAGGCATTTCCTTCCCTTCCCTTCCCACCCACGCCCCGACCTGGCGCTCGTGGGCAAGGAGGGCGAGGGAGGGCAGGCCAGACGCCACCGCGATGGGCCGGCAGCAAGGGGGATGCACCGCACGCCCGGGTTTCGGGGTGTCCACGTCCCTTGGGCACCGCGTGCTGCAAAGGGCCACGCTGGGGGCTCACTCGGGGCCCCAGCTTGGGGCACGGATGGGTCCAGCCTTTGCCAGCGCCCGGTTCCCCGGCACGGCTCAGGGTGCCAAGCTGCTGGGTGCACCGGTGGGTCTCTGCTATGTCCCTGTCCCCAGCACACGGGGGCTGCTGTCCCCAGCTCCGTCGCAGCAGGGCTCGGGGACATTGGTGAGCCGGTCACGAGCTAACACCCCGTCTGCCCTTGTTACGGGGTGCTGACGGCTCCTGGGCTCCGCGGTGGGGTTCTGTCCCCCACACGAGGGACAGGGACGTCCCCAGGGTGGGCAAGGCGACACGCAGCTCTGCAGTGAGGGTGGGGGAGCAGGGATGCACCGAGCACGGGTGGCACTGGGAGAGGGACGGTGCTGGGACCGAGCTGCACGGCAGACAACACCGCAACAGCACCGAATTGGCTGCGGAGGGCTTTGCTGGTGGCTACTGGTCCCTGTCACAGTCCCCATCCCTGTGCCGGCTCCCGGGGCGAGCAGCATCAGGGAGGGGAGCCGGCCGATGACCAGCCTGGCCGAAAGGAGAGCAGCCAAATGGTTTTGGCTCATCAGTTCCTGAACTGGTTTAACCCACCAGACAGACGGACAGACGCTGGGGCTGGTGCGAGGGAGACGGCAGGAATGCGCCTCTGGGCTTTGGGCAGGATCAGGCCCCACAGCACTGGCACAGGCTGACGCTGGGTTAATGGGGCTGCGGCTGCAGAGGAGGAGGGGGCCGATACAGACGCTGCGAGGAGCAGCATCCACGGGGAAAGGTTTTCCCTGGCACCTTCTCCGATACCATCATTCCTCGTGTCTCTGCCAAACTTAGATCATCGGGGATTAATCTTCCTTCTCCGTGTACAGGGAAGGCACCCCACGCTCCTCATGCCCCCACTAGCCCTGCGGAGCACAAGCAGGGTTTAAAAAGCTGATGGTGGCCTCGAGAGCACGGTGTGGGCTGTCGTGGGAGCTTTCTCTTCCAGCCACCCTTGGGAAAGCCAGCACGGAGGCACTGGTAACAGCCCTGGGGATGCGCTCAGCGGGCAGATGAAGCAGGTTTTGCCAAAGCAAAACCCGTGCTCGGCATCCTCCTCCGCGGTGGCAGGCAGCGACGGGCAGGGAAGGGTGTAAGAGCAGCTCCGCGGAGCACTGCTGGTTGGGGATGCACAGGCAGGGCTCTCCGGTGGGCCGGGATGGAGCTTCCCTACCTGGAAGCCCTGGCAAACCTGTGGCAGCGGCGATGGCCCGAGGGAAGCGGTTTCACACCCTGCCCACGCAGCGTGCAAAGAGCAAACTCCTGCCTTGGCCGAGCAGCCGGTTTAATTTGATGTCCCCTAGTTCCTGCACCAGCAGAAACCACAGAGGGGCCAATCCCTCCCTGGCACACGGGGTCGACCGTGGTCTACGGCGTTGTCCTTCGGCTGGGTGCTGTTCCAGACCTGCTCCCCTATCCCAACCGCACACACAAGTCTACAACTGCCTTTTGGGGATAGGAAGAGCCGCAACCACACCAGATATTCACGCAAGGGGATTTCTCATTTTATCCTCTTTAATTAATCCCCACCAATCGATTTGCCCGGTTTGGCCGCGGCAGCATCCCCAGAGCTGTTTCGATGCACGCTGGCACGCTCTGTGCCGAGACCCGCTTCCCGAGCGGCGTCTGCCTCCTCTCCCGCTGCTGCTCCCTTCTCTAAAGCCTGGAATCAAGAGTGAGATTTGGCCAAATTCGGGAACTTTTTGCACTTTACTGAGTTATTCCAAGGAGCAGGTGGGTCAGAGGACAAGCAGTTAGGGGCAGAGCAGATGGAGGGGCTGGCATGGGTCACCAGCGCAGCAGCACGCCCCGTTTCTGACCCTTTATTGCAGACAGGGGCTGTTGAGCACAGCGAAGGCAATGCATTTCTCTTCTCGCCGGGAAATAAGCCATTCCTGTTTCCTCGCAATAGTCACTTCTGCATTGAGTAAGACCGCTCCTAAAGCAACCACTGCAGATGCTGCAGGGTGTGAGACAAATGCCCGCAGCGTCTAGGAAGAAATTCCACCTACCTCTGCGGCGTTGCACAAACAGCCACAGTGAGTGCTTTTTCCGCCTTCCTCTGGAGCACCAGCCGCCCTCCACCTCGGAGGTATTCAGATATTTTGGAGATAGGCCGCAATGAACTGTAATCACACACATAAATACCACGATCTGTTGGTCCGTCACCTTTAAATAACAAGTCTCCTTTCCCTTCCAACCTACGCGCGCACTCAAGCATGGAAATGAAAATACTTCCGAGCTGAATGGCTGTCACGTAGGAAGGCAGAGGGCGGGAGCCCTCTCCCCGCGGCTCCCGGCAGAGAGCACCCTCGCCCGAGGGCCGCCGCGGCACCGGAGCACCCGCCGCGGCGCCAGGCAGGACTCAAGCGTGCTCACCTGCGTGCTGGGGGGTGCAGACGCTGCCCAGGGCCTCCCCGAAATGCAGGACGCGGGGTTTGGTTCGCCGGCAGCTCAGACACCACCCGGCTTCGTTTTCACAAGAGCCGCATCGCAACCCGCGGGCAGTTCCCAGGCCAGCGTGCCATCGCAGCGCCACGCGCCGTCACATCGTCCCGGCACGAACACAGCCACTGCGGGAGCCGGGGTCGGGGGGCCCAGCAAGCAGCCAGCAAACCCCCCAGCTGCTGCAGGTACCCAGACCAGGACCCCCACTTTGGGGTGCGAGGAGGGGGCCGTAGGGCGCAACACCGACCGCTGCGGTGGGAGGGAGAGCTGGCAGGGGCCCCCCACAAAGGGAGAACTAGCACAGTGACACCAGTTCTATCAGAACAGCACTTAAAAAAATAATTTTAATGTTTTAATGTTTAAGATACACCATCTGTTTATTCCACAGCAGGATCCCACAGCCCAAGTTAGCACGAAGGTTGGGCGCGGGCACGGCCCGTGGTCCTGCTCAGCAGGCAAGCGTGGGAGGAAGGGATCAGTGCCGGGGTGGGGGATAACTCCAGCGGGCTCACCCATGACCACACATTTGCCCAAAAACGAAGCCCAGGCTGAAGCCCGCTCGGGAGAGGCACGGGGTGCGCACACAACCACGCCAGCACCTGCACGGGAGCGCCCAGCAAGCACAGCCTCAAACAGACGGATCAATCCGGTACATTCTCCAATTGAAGCTCCATAGGGAGAAAAGGCACAAACCTTTTGCCTCCATGAATCCCATCACCATTCCAAAACCCCTTTTCCCCTAGAAATTGCTGCCTCCCTGGCTCAGGAACCTTATCACTCAAGCACAGCGGCAGCAGATCTCAAGTTATTTGGTGATTCCTCCCCTGTAGAGCCCGGAGAAAACAGCCAAAAGGAGTCGCGCGGAGCAAGCGTCCTCCTTGTGTTCTCTCAGTAAGGAAGCAAAGGCTTTCAGAAACACCCTCGGATGCCACCATCCATGGAAACACCACATGGATCCCAAACTCAAAAGGCAGATGCTTTTCCCAGTCACCAGGATGTGTCACTGACAGGGCAGGGACAGGCAAGTTAAAGTGCATTATTATATCACCCGGTCAGAGCAGAAGACGGAGACGCCTTAAGAATAATGGTACTAAAACTGCTGGAAGAAAGCAACTAATCCACGTGACCTTGGGCGCAGGGCTGGGCTTTTCCTACCCACCGCAGATACCGACCAGTGAGTAGGAAACTACTTAGGAAGTAATCCTGAAAAAAATTTAGTTTCATTCTTTTGCTTTACGGGGTAATCTAAATGGTGTAAACAGCCGTTCAAAATAAGGAGCCCGTTGCTTCCAAAAGTAACTTGGAGCACAGTCCCACAGACCATTTGCTCTTTGGGCACAGTTTGCCCTTACAGCTCACTGCTGTTTGCAAATTATTTCTGCTTTTACTGTGCAAAGACGACTATTTTGCTCACTTTGAGCCCCTGTCAGGAGGCGCCTGGAAAGACACTACATAGCTGGAGCGAGTTTTGGCTCTGCCAGGCAAGCGCTTTCCAAAGGAGCTTTTTACCACCACCTCATCCCAATGGAGACTAGCCCAAAATTCACACAGCCTTCTGCAGGACAGAGCAATTCTTCTGGTCTGGCATCCATCGCCAGCAATGGACACAGGGAGTTTGGTCAAATCAGTCTGAAAGCAACCTGGGAAGCGTAGGGATACTGGAAGCACTTGTAAACGTCACTGCAGCGTGCCGCCAGGACGTCCTGCTTCAGTTCCCTGCGGCATCTCCTCCAGGCGTTGTGGAGCAGAGCTGATTGAACATGGCTTGGGAATTAAATATTAAATCCAGTTCACGGGCACCCTGCCGTCAGCACCGCTCAGAAGGTGCTCTCGAGCAGGCAGTGGCATCCACAGCCCGTGGGACACACCTCCTGGGTGCGAAACCACTCCATCATATGGCTGGTGTGGCCTCCGTGTCCGCACGTCAGGCAGAAATTAGAGGAGCCTCGCACTGCCACGTGACAGATCGCGCACTGGAAGGTGAAGCCCTTGCAGATGGCACACTGGGTGCCGCGCACCTCGCTACGGCAGTGGCTGCAGTACACGCCGAACTCTGGCGGGGAGAAAGAAATGGAGAGCAAGACAATTAGTGCTGCTGGCCAAAGCCCCCATACAGCTCCCTGTTTGACAGATGAGCCCCCCAAACCCACAGCTCGAGAGATCTGCCTCCAATCTTCTTCAGGCTGGGAGAACCGTATCATAATAGAGGTCTCGGTTTGGTCTCCGTACGGGAGCAAAGACATGGGCAATCGGCGTGCCAGGGCACAGACCGGCCAGACAAATCCTCTGACGGCTAAACGGCTGTCGGCTGGGAATGCGTGTCAGATTTCTAGCTCGGGACACACTGACACTCGCTGCGGAGACGAAGGCTTCCCGCTGGTCTCATCTGCCTCACATCACTATGAAGCGTAACTGGGAGCAAATGAGAACGGCCTTTGTTTCTCACAAAGCACACTCGATGCGTGTGCGGTATCAGCGTCGTGACTACTAGTCACGAAGGGGCAACGGCAGTGGTCAAAGTCACCGATTTTCACTCCAGTAGCAGTCCCAGGTGACAAGGTGAGACTGTAACAGAGCTAAGCAAGCAACTGCTGCTTCTCTGCCATCTCTCACCCACTTCTCTCCTCCCAGGTTCAGTGCATCCTTTCCCAGAGGCCTCCGAAGACGAAAAAAGCTGTCCTTAAGTGGCAGTTCTGGGCAGCTACGCTGCTGAAAATATTTTGGGAGAAGCATTCTATTTACCTATTTCTTGGCTAACTCACCCATAGTTAGAGATCTTGCAATTTTATGCGTGCCTCATCTCCACCCAGAGCTGTGAAGAAGCTAAACCTGTTTGCTGGCAGAGCCAAGCTCTGGGCAGCCTGACAGACACTCTTCATCCCCCCTGCTCACCACGTGCTCCCAAGCCCCCGAGGCAGAGCCGTGACTCTGCCGACAGCTGGAGCAAACCAAAGCAGGCACTCACCGATTCCTTTGTGGGGATCAGGAGGACAAGAGACAAACTTCAGCACCTCAGCCCGCTTCTCTCGCAGGCCCCAGCGATAAAGGATTTCTCCGTAGCACTTCTTAAAGTCATCAAATTGCTGAGTGTTGGCAGGATCCAGGAGCCTAAAGGAACAAACAGCACTGTCATCCACCTGACTGACTCCCAGAGCCTCTGGTTGCAATCCTCTTCCCAGTGATGGCCCTGCAACCAGCTCACATCGCTAGAAGAGTGGCGGATTACTTCCCACGTGTTGCTGAAACACTAACAAGTCTGGCCTTCCCTTGTTCTACACTCAAGGGTGTGATGAATTGGGTGGACCACCCTCCAGGGCCCCCACCACGGCCACATCCCTGAATGCCCCTGAGCAACGCTACACTCTACCTTTTGTTTTTCTCATGCTGGTCTTTCTCACGCTCCCGATGATCGGGATACATTAGGTTTCCGTAGCGGAAGTCATCTGGAGAAGACTCGCACCAGGGAGTCGAGGCCTGCTCCGTCTCTTTGTTTGCTGCAAGCATCAAAAAGTTGTGAGCATAGCTCAGAAAGCACAGCGCTCACGAGCACAACCTCCTCAAAACCAGGGTGGGGAAGAAGACATGGAAGACCACACGTTCACACAGCCTGCTTTTCTCTCCAAGACACAGCTGTATCACCTCCTCTATTCCTACAAACACTGCCCTGCCTCAAAAAACCAAGTGCCAACCTCTCCTTGCCAGTGCTCCTACTGCACTTCTGGTGACAGGATGGGAACGGGGATCATCAGGCAGAGAAATCCAACGTGGAGGGATCCCTTTTGCCTTCCACTTTCGAGAAAAAGCATCCAGGGAATCAGTCCTGTGGAGTTTGCTTGGGAATGTTACCCATGGTGGGCCTGAGCTCCTCTTTCCTAGACAGGGAGGACTCTCATCACCAGGGCTGCTGTTACGTAAAGGGGCCTCTGTATGTAAGGTATTGCCCCGGGGGCAGGGAGAAGGCTGCTAATAACTACTACAAGACAACATCAGCTCCGTTAACCCCCATTCTCCACTCTTCCCCATGTCACAGATGCCTTGATATCGCACTGAAAAGTTACAGCTTTGGTGTTAACAGGGCTGATGCTGCCCCGGGCCATGGTTATCACTAGGAAAGAGCCAACAGCTCCAACTCTGACACTAGAGCCCTGTGTCTCTGACACCTTCGCAGCTCAGCAGAAAACATCCTTACACCCACAGGTATTTGTGCCACCGAGAACCCAGCCTTCCCAACTACTGCTGCTGTTTTTTTCCAGTGACAGGAGAAAGTACAGCACTGTTTTTTTCCCCTGAAACCTGTGGAATTAGCTGGCTGATAACATTGCAAGGCTGCTCTTGATAATTGTTCAACGATTGTGATGACTGGGAGAGATGCCTGAAAGCAAACGTCACCCCTGTCCTCAAAAAGGACAAGGAGGAGGACGCAGGGAGCCGCAGGCCAGTCAGCCTCACCTCCATCCCCAGGAAGTTGATGGAGAGCTAATCCTGGGAACCATGTCCAGGCACATGGAGGACAACGATATTATCAGGAGCAGCTGGCACGGACAACAGCCTCAAACTGTGCAAAGCACCAGGGTTGTGGAAAGCTTACGGCACCAGGCAGCATCGAGGCAGTCACCCCCAGTGCTTGCTATAGCCAGGCCAGGAGCAAAACGGTACAAACTGGTTTCTCTCTTTACTTGTCTCCAACTGGGAAAGGCAGCAGTGGGAGCTCTGGGTTAACCTGCGATCCAGGGGCCAGCTCGGTCTGCTTAGGGTGTGCGTAACAGTTTCTCCAAAGCCCAGTCGGACAGCACGCTGCAGAAGTCAGAAGGGGCAGGACTGCAGGAACATCGACACGGTTACTGCAAGCCCTGCTCGCTTCCAGCCGTGGAGTCACGTTGCATTGGCCAAACCCCAGAAAGCTGCTCTGGCAGAGCACATCTGCAGTCACAGCCAGTACTAACTCCCTTCTTTCCCCACCACAGGAGCCACCTAAAACCTAGGTGAGAAGGGAGACACAGTGCTCTATTTACTACCCGGGTCTTGGTACCTATGCTCCAGCCTCCGGTGCCAAGTCCAGGATCTGACATGCTGGAACAGGAGCCAGAGGAAGTAAAGCTGGGCTGTCGAGGGGGAAAGGAGAGGAAATCATGTCACCTATGTCGCAGATGTTCAAAGATAGCCGAGACAAACAGGATAAGAAAACAAGAAAGAAACAGCGATCGTACATATCGGCTGTGGGAGGCCAGGTTCGAGGCACGCTGAGGGAAGGGGCCATAGGAGTTTGGGCACCCCTGTAGCCTGGATTGGGCTTCAAACACGCTGCACAGCATGGCCAGGGTCTGCACATCGTGGAGCTGCGAGTAATGAGCCAGCCTGGGAAATAAAAAGGATAGACAGTATGAGATTGGGCAGAATTCGGTGGCAAAAACATCGAGACTCCAGGGCAACTAATTTCGAGGCTGTTGCGTACATCGATTTGGGTGATGTTACTGCCCGTGGGAGGCACGTGCGCTCTGCAGGACTGGGCTGTCTTTTCCATCACGCCTTTGAGGAGCAAAGTCCTCCTCCTGAAAACTCATGGCCTAACAGGTGGGAGAAAGATGGGAGCTCTGGGAATCCAGTAGTGCTCGTGGCCCAGCAACAAGGCCCACAGAACTGACTTTAACTGGATGTAAAGCTAGAGCCATTAGACTCATGCCCAGCCACAACATCTTTTTGTCAAAATCACGCAAGCATCCCGCATCTAGATCACAAGGCAAAACCCCACCACAGGTTTTCTGGATGAAGTTTCTGGATTGCTCTGAAGACTCAGAGCAATGAAGAACCTCCTGTCCTCCCCTGCCCACTGCTGCCACGCAGCAGGAAAGAGCTACAGTATGCAAAGTACACCACACAAATCCTGTGCCTCCAAATAGGGTGTATCGACAGATAATATCAATTACTAATTATGTCCCCTCCTGAACAGATTGACTGGCAGGAAGAAGACATTTGCACTAACACTGGGTTTTGAGACCAGTGGAACGATTTCCCAGCGATGCTACATGGCAACAGTGAATTTGAAGGTGAACAAATCATCTGCAGCAACACACTCATTTAGGAGGTGGGGAGCAGAAAACCAAAATCCCCAAGTCAGGCATTGTGGGCACGCTGGAAAGCAGAGCTCCTACTGCACCTGGCCCATTGCTCAACGGCAATCAAAGATGACCTGGGTGCCGGATAGGAGGCCAAACGCTGCCTCCTGCATGTCTAACACACTTGCAGCTTCCCTTCTTGATGCATCTCAGGCTCGAGAGAGGGAAAAATACAAGCTGCGGCACTACTCCGAGTCTGAAATGATGCCTTACAACGTACACAGTTATGGAGGGTTCTGCTTCAGCAACAATTCCCCAACCCCTCCCCGGCACTCAGACACCTACAAGGACTCCAGTAATTGACGTCCAAATGGATGTTGTGCCCAAGGTATCTCCAAATCTGGGTCAGACTTCGGTCCAAGACAGAGATCAGTAGCTACCATGGCCAGTGACCAAACCTGGCAGACAGGAAGGAAAAGCATCAAAGCTACAATTAGAAATAACCACACTCCCAGGGCATAGGTGTGTACAAATTCACTCACAGACAGATAATAATGGAGCTTGCCTTTTTCCCACACCCCCCCCCAGCAGCAGGGAGCAGTTTCAGCCTCCATGTCACAAATAATATATAGAGTAACGCAAAACCGAAGTTTTCTCTGTACCACCTGCTTTGAGTTTGGGTTAAACTTTGAAGAATAGTCTAACAGACCTGTCAGAGTAGCTTAACAGACCTAGTAGTATATTCACAAACTTCAAAAGGGTTTAAATTTGATACAGTTCTTGGGTTTGGAGATGCCTGGTGGCAGAAGGTTTACTGGTGAATCATTATTTGCATGAAAAGTATCTTTTGATTAGCTGTGAGTGTTACTGAACACCTCTGTTCTCCTAGCACAGCCCAGACATGAGTACAGTTTGCCATTTCTACTCCAAGAGTTTAACTATTTCACATGAAATTTCTCCTTCATTTATCATCCTCTACTCTGAAAACAGTTCCATCTTTTCAGTCTCTATACCACTGATCTAGGGCAGTTTTTTCTGCTGTGCCTTTTAAAATGGGGCAATTAATTACAAATATTCTAGGGAAAAGCAACGCTCCAAGTTTGGCATGAAAAAAGAGCAGGAAAGGAAAAGCAGCACGGTGCTGGAAAGACAGCAGGAATCAGAGAGCTGACAGCATGGAAACATAAAGAAAAAACAAGTGGTTTGCGTACAAAGAACAGCCAGGAACAGTAGTCCCACAGCTGCTCACTGTGAAACCAGAGAGAAAGAAACAGGAGAGAAACTGAAACAAGGACAGGGGTGAGTACAAGAGAGCACAGAAAGGAAACAGGAAAGATGCCACTTCCTACACTGCACTAGAGCCCATCTTACACGTAACCTGCAACTCAAGCCTCCGTGTCTGCTAGGAGCAAGGCAAGCTGCAAAACAGGCTGGAGTTCAATGGAACAGGGAAAACCAAGCCAGAAACAGAGGTATCTCAGAGAAATCTTGCTGAAATTATTCCACCCAAGCTCTGGTCCAATGTGGGCAAACCAGACAGCAAGATGAAGCACAGACAAAGGGGAACTAGACCTACCTTCTCTCTCATGGTCTCCCAGAACCCACCAAGAAGCAAGACAACAGCTTGAATTTGCTTCTGCTTAGATCAGGTGAGCCTATGTATGTTCCCTGCCCAGGTCTAGGAAGAGCCAAATGCCCAGGAGAGGTGCACAGGCTCCTCTGGCAGCACCAGCCCACTCCTGAGTCCTGTCAAATCTTCTGCTTGTTGCGATGGATAATCACACGGAAAAGGATGGGCCACAATAGCCGCTGTTCTCCTTTATTAACTGAAGGTAAGTGGCCAGCCCTGTTCTGGGGCTGGGTCCCTGGGCTCAGACTCCCTCTGGGAGAAGCTAGCTGCAGTTAGCACCCAGTGCCAGCGCAGATGAATGCTGAACAACGGGAATGATTACGTAAGTACAACAAAATCACCGATCAAAATGCTGACAGCAGCTAGGCAACTGTGTGCACAGTTACTCCCTTTGCTGACTCAAAAAGTAGGCTGCATTCCTCGCTTTGACTGCAGGAATTCCCTGAAAAATGTGCTTCACTCAGTTTGGCAAAGGGCATAAAACAATCTGCTTGCAGCCCTGGGAAGGAATCTCTCGATGCCAAGAGTCAATGAGGCAGAGGCCGCCTCCATGGCCGTTCCTCAAGCCTCAGTTCACCAACCAGAGACTGCCTGGAGTCTCTGCCGAACCCAGGTGGCTGTTTGGGTATTGAGGTGACAGCACAAGCCATTTGAGGGGAGCAGAGCACACTGAGGAAGAGGTTCGATTCAACATCATACCTGTACGAGATCCCTCCGTCCCACGGCCAAGGCTGAGGCAGCATTCTTCTGGCAAGTCTCCTGGATATTATTCACATTCAGTCTAAAAAAGAAAGGAGATAGCTCAGCTCTGGGCGGCACATTACCTACAAAGGTGGGAAGGGATGGGGGGAAGGTGGTACTGGCAGCAAAACTTCCTGATCAATATGAGCCTGCTAGCACAGCCAGGATCCCATCCCTTCCTTCTCCATTATTCACGGATCACTGCCATCCTTCTCCCGCTATTCACCTTCACTAACACACTGCACAACAAGTCCAGCTCCAAACTAGCTGGGCTTGATCCTAAGAAGCACCATTTCCAAGGAGATATCAGACCAAACTTATGCCAGGACATCACAAGATTCTTTCTTGTCCCTAGAAGCTGGTGCCATCAGTTACACGGTCCTGTTCCCATTCAGCCTGTTGGTCTGCTCCGACTGGCCTGGAGGGATCTGCTTAAGATCTTACAGCAAATGGAAAAGGGTCAGGCTGTTTACACACGAGATATCCAGAGAAGAAAGGTCCAACAGGTCTTTTTAAAGAACATTCTTTTTAATAATACAGAAAAGAGAGAAGAAGATTATTTTTTTCCTCTCTCCCCTCCTTTAAGAAGGGAAGCCTGCTTCTTCCCTGAATGCCCATAGACTGGAAATTCCGTGAAGGACCAGACAGTATTACCAAAGCTAAGGAAGAAAAAAATTCAGGAACAGAGATTTTGTAACTATCTGAATTATATAGTTTCAAAACAAAGCCCCTTGTTTGTTTTTTTTTTTTTTTAAACAAACAAATAAAACAACTTAAAACTTCTCCATCCTTTCCATTAAAGCAGAAGAACTTGCTGAACAGACAGTGGCATGTACAATAAAGTCTCCAAGTGAATGGGGCATTCCAAATACTTCTGAAACTAAAAAGCCTTATGAGCTATTAACAGTTTCATACTATGAAAATGTGCATTTATTGGGATTTTTGAGCCTGTGCGTCTAAGTGTGGAGTTTAACATGAGATTTGAAAAAGAGCTTGTACTGATAATTTCTCTTTTTAGCTGATGCAAACCTGAACCTATAAGATTTGCAGTGATGATGCTGGAGCACCAGTTCAAACTCTGTATATAACACAACATCACAAATTTCTTCCATCATGCTTTTCAGATTTATAAGGAGACAAGTCCCCTCTCACAGGCAGAGGGATACCATCACAAAGGAGCAAGGCAAGAACAGAGGAAGAAGGTACAGACACAAAGATCAGTGCTCACTGACATCAGGATTAAAGCACAGCAACGCCAAAGACAGCTGCTTTCATTTGGGAAAGGATGCCAGCCCGTACTCACATGTAGAGCTCTCCCAGCAGCTTGTGGACAGGCAGCAAGCAGGAAATATCTTGGATAATAACTTTCCCAGCAGCTTTGATGGGTCTGTTGTTGGCATCTGTCCCCTCTCGTTTGCTTTTCCACCTCCTTGATTTCTGCAGAAGAAATGGCAACGTGTTACCAGGGAGGAGGACAGCAGGCTTCTCGGGCCAGGGAACAAAGCACTAGGGTCAGGAATAATGCAAGCAGCACCCAAACCTGCCTTTACAGAAGGCTCTGTGTTACCCTGGAAAACATCCATGACATGCCCAGGAGAACAAGCATCTCCATCTGTAGGAAGTGAAAAGCAGGTCAAGGCAGCGAGCTCAAGGTCAAACTCACTCAAAAAGTATTTTGTGAGTTCCCCTGTGAAAGCCAATAAGAGAATAAATCAGCATTGGGATGCCAATCGAACCTGGGCAGGTTTGGCAGGAGGACAGTTCAATTATCATTCTCATTAGAAGTCTGGTCTGGGAGCCCTCTGCACACAGACCACCGCTGACTTCAGCCAACATCAGCACAGAGACGTGTGGGAGGCAGCTTCTGCTTGCCCTTAGCTTTGGGGCAAGCTGACAGCTCCAGACTCTCTCTTTTGGTCTCTTCTTTCAGTGTTTGAGTACACCCCTGTTTAGCACCAGGACAGGGCTCCCACCTCCTGCTTTATCAACAGCTTCAAACAAACATCAGGCAGATGATAAAGCAGGGCCCAAGTTTTCCTAGCAAGGATCCTTAGCTACCATGCTCACAGCTACTTACGGCTGGCTCAGGACATAAGGTAGGGGGGAGAAGAAAGGAGAGGGAATCAACATGAGGGAACAAAACCAAGAAGCCAAGATTCCCAAATACTCCCCCGTAATAGGCATGGGGGCTGTCTTAACGCCAAGCTGCGTAAAGCTACCTTGGCTGTATGAAACACCATAGAGTATTTGGCTGGTATCCTGGCCTCTTCCAGCTCCTCGCTCTAGGATGACGAGGGACACCAGGACGTTCAGCAGCACGACAGGCAGAAGGCACTGGAGCTCTACCGAGGGAAGCACTGGCTGCTAGCAGGGCTGCTAAGTGCAGGGAAGGATGCTTTGCAATGCTGCTCCCCTGTGGCGTGTTCCCTCACTGACACACCGAGTCGACGGTCCTACACCAAAGCGTCTCCTGGTCATACTGAGTTATGGAGGGTCTCCTGAGGCACTTGTGGAGGGGCGTCCCACACCCCTGCCCGAAGCGCAATAGCCCCTTTGAAGGGGCCAGCAAAGCCGCCCTGTGCCAACAGCTCCGCGGGGCTGGCAGAGCTCGCACAGGCAACACATCGGTGCTCCTAAAGAGCAGTCTGGGCTACAAGAGTTGGACCTGCAAGCAGGGTCACCTCTACTCTGGATGTCAGGTCAGCTGACTGTCAAACTGCCTTTGACCATGATCATGCAGTCCTATGAGAACATGGGCAGGCTTATCACAGACAAAAATACCCTTAAAAAAAACCTAACAACCTTAAGAAATTAATTCCTCCTTCACTGCCTGCCTGGCCCGAGCTTAGGGCAATGTGCTGAGGAGGTCTTGCCATGCTGAGCACACTGCTAGCACGTGCTACAAGAAGCAAAAAGGATGTGCTCCTGAAGTCGCTCTGGACACTGGGTGACCGAGGCTCAGAGGCTCAAGCACAGGCTCGGCAGTAAGTGAAGAAGGCGTTTCAGACTTCAAGGAGGCAAAGGTGGATTTTTCCAGCGGTGACAGAGCATCACCAGCTCCCCCGATCTTCCACCGCTCCCCAGAGTAAAGACAAGCGGAGCGTGTATGCTGCCCGGTATTCAGAGGTGCCAAACAGGGCTGTCAGCATTCAGTGCTACGGAAAAGCTGGCTGCCCAGAGCCTAATTCAATTCTGTTCTCTGCCACGTCCCCTCAAGTCCTAATTCATCCAAGCGCAATTTGCCTGCACTGTTTATCTGCTACATCGTTCTGAAGCTGAGAAATGCTGTGCAGTGGAAGATAGGGAGAACATGGTCAGTGGGAGACCAAACCCCCTTCAGTCCATCAGTTCCTAATCAAGGTGCTGTCTGGATCAGCTCTGGCTCTCTTACCGTTGGGCAGACTATACCTCTTTCAGCAACACCTGAAACTGCAGCTACCCTTCCCGTGCTGAAGCACGCGGGCTGTATTACAACAAGGTTCCCAAACAACAGTGGCACCTGTACCTCATTCCTTGTCAGGGCAGCCAAACACTGTCTCCTACATACAGCGAGGAGCTGCTGATGCTGCCAAAAAACAATACTTGAACAAAGCTTGGGAGCCCAAGCACAACGACGTGCCAGCAGGGCAAGAGTGCAGGTACTGTCCTGGAAGGGCTACCAGGCTTCTCATAATATTGTCCCATCAAAAGCTGTTATTTCTGCTGTGTCTGAGCAAGCATTTGAATCCAGGCTTGCAGACACATTCTGCAGCAGGTCCATCACCAAGGGCTTCTAGAGCTTGGCAGGTAATTTGGAGAGCAACTCGCCACCTGTAAGCCAGCTGCCCCCAGGACTCACAGCCGATGGAGAGTTCCCTCTGACCGAGGCAGGGTCACTGCCCTGTCATCAGGAACAGATTCAACCTGCTCCTGCCCTCTGCAAGAGCGGACTGAAGAAGCCTCCCAACAGGCATTTCAAAGACCAGAAACATGGACAACACATATCACTTTCCACAGGTAATTCAGTCACTTTTTTTTTTTTTTGAGAATGACAACAAATGAGGATGAGAATGGAAAAGAGATCCCATGAATGGTTTCCACTCTTGCTAGCATATCACCAGACAAATGAAGACACTAAATGTATCAGAACCCCCTGAAAACTCGGACTCACAATGAAGTTGTCCTGTTTTCTTCCTCTTAGCACTGCCTATTTACTGGAAAAAAGGGAAGCCCTAATTCTTTACCGGTGCAGCTCCTGGAGTAGAGTCAGTTGATGGCCATATGCCCTGCCAGTACTACACTTCCATGACCGCTACTCCCTGCCCCTCGAGCTGCAACAGAAGAAAATCATGAAGCCACATGTAGAATCACCATTAAAAATACCTGGATTTTTGTGGTGGGTTTTGGGTTTTTTTGTTGTTTTTTTTTTTTTTTTTTTGCAATTCAGGTTTGCCTCAGCTACAGCAACAAAGCGTTAGAAAAAACTATGATCAGAGGTATGGGAACCATCATGGATGAGGTAAAGCTCATCACATTGACAACAGCAGCTCTACTGCAAATAATTGCTGGAGTTAATTACGGGAGCAGCTCTCCACCAGGCAGTATTCAAGCACTTTTAACAGGGATTACCAGAGGCAAGGAGAGCTCTAGCTTGGGTCTGTCTGGCCAAGGTCCACCACAAGGTTCCTCTCTCCCTTCTGCTTCACCTCTTCTCCCAGGAGAAGCTCCCACTATGGCGTTATCAAAAGGTGTCACCAAGGCTCACAGGCATTAGGGTAGAACAGAAAACACGTCTCTTCCTAGGGGATGGAGCACAGGTCACGAGGGGGAGCAGGGAACGTAATGGTTGGAGCTGAAGCAGAAATCAACATGCGTGCACCAAGCTGACTATTGACAGCTGAAGGTGAAAGACACAGGGCTTCTGCACTGCTCCCCAACATTTCTAGCTCTTTCTGCAGTCTAGAATCCATGCCAAGGAGAACTGCATCTACCCGGCTGCCCCTGAGAGTTTAAGGAGAGGAAGAAAAGAAAGAAAATAGCTACAGCGATAGCAAATTAAGACTCATCAGTTCCTCAGAGCACCAGAAGGAAAGAAACCAGAGCATTTATGACAATCATGGGGTTGGAGGTGACAGCGGGGAAGAGCACTGAATAATGACTAAAAAAGCCAGTCTGCACCTGCACTACCATACCCAAGGCTGTAATTTGCTGCAATCTGAGGTGATAACGATGGCAGTAAATGGGTTACATGTAGAAACAGATAGCCCAAGAATAAGCCACCAACTGCTTCGTAGCAACCACCATCATCACTGCATACTCAGCAGAAGTAGTAACAAAACGCTGCATGCCTGCTCGGAAAGGATGCTGAACAGTTGGGCGTGTGTGTCTTTGGATCCTGCTGAGGCAGGCAGTGCTGTAAGTAGCATCGTGAAACGTAAAGTGCCTGTTTCGCATAAGCATATGCAAAATTTCAGGGTTCGTGGTATAAACTGGTGTTAGTAGGGCAAAGGGAAGGGCTGCGGACAGAAGAGAACAGACTTGATGCCGAAGATTAAGCTGATATAAGGCATTTACAAAATAAAGAGTTAAACCTGCTCCAAGTCAGGTTCAAGCTGCTTCTAATATTAATTTTTTTTTTAAATAAAATTTACAGATTGTTGCCTCCCTGCAGAAAGCAATGCTCCTTTATTCTGAACAACTGCCTACAGATTAACTCCTCCGTGCAGGTCATGCAGCTCTGCCTGAATTTTCTCTTCAAAATAATCAACATTTACTATTTCCAGCATCTCCCATGGTGCCAGGCAACTTCCACAAAGGGGCTAACAAATCTGAGGCACTTCTGAATCAAGTGTCCCACAGCAGGAATGTTTTCTTTATAGCTTCCATCAATTAACAGCTGGCACCTGCCCTGAAGCACAGGCATTTCTGAAGTGGACGCTAGTCATTACCTAGAAAGAAGGAGGAATTATTCCTTCTTCTAGACTTGCTAAACTCTTGCTTCCCTGAGCACCTCAAGCAATGCTGAGCTCTTCTTTCAGAAGGCAGGCACCTGGTCTGCACAAATAATCCACACCTCTCTTGTTGCATGCCTGCGTCTTCGCCTTGGGCACTACTGCCCATGTCAGAGAGCATGATTAGCCTCTTCCAAAGGTTATCCACAAATACAATCACTCCTTCAAGGCTTGGACTAATCCACACATCATTTTTAAGTATACATTACACAAAATTGTAACTTTATCGCATCGCTACTTGCTCTTCCTTCCAAGCCAGTTGTAAGGAATTAAACTGCGGTCCTTTGCGTGCCACAATTTACCACACCAGAAGCCGGCGAGCTCCTTGCTTGGTTTTATTCCTTTCAGTCTGTTCCTGATCCAAGGCAGAACTTCATTTCTTGCCTCCACTGCTCCCATTTCTTTATTAGCTCTTTGCAAAAAGCCTTGATGGAATCAATAGGTGAAAGAAACCAGAAGTAATTTACTTATTTGCCGTATAGTCTTAGAGCTGTTGTAATTAGGAAGGCTTGATCCTCTTATACCAAGTTAAATTAGGTGTTACAGAAATCTGTTTTATTCCCTGCTGTCTTATGAGGAGATAGTATGAAGGACAGCAGCTGTGAAAAAATTAGTTGTTCTCACAGACATTAAGAAAAATGGACCTAAAGAGATCATCTTTGAATTGAAATGGAGTTTTCTAAGCTTTGCCTATGCTCGGCAGATGAGTGATGAGATAGTAATTGCCCAAATTTACAGCACAGCTCGAGCACCGCTGATATCATCAAGATGTTCACATGAACGATGTTCAAGCTTGAGGGACATGTGGACCTGACTAATGGAAAATGACTGTCAAAGCAGCCTCGGAAGGGCAGGTGCCAGGAGGAGGGAGTACCTCCCAAGGCGGCTGGAAGCGCAACCACTCAAACTCAATGTGATTCCAAAGGCCAGGAGAAGATCACAAATTCAGGAGAAATTCTATTTATTGCTCCAGGAAATAAGACTTTACAGTGCATCGCACTGAGGATAAGCAGCTTATTTTAATGAGATGACAGATCACTGTCAGCCACAAAACCAGTTTGTTTCTTCCACAGCTCTTAAGCGATCCTCCCTCTCCAGCGAGGCTTCATCTTTTCCAGAACCGAGGGGCTCTAGTGTCAGTCTCATCAGTTGCTTGATGATGCATAATAATCATTCAGCTCCTCTGCAGTGCACTCTCTACTTCCTAGAGCCTGATCCTTTCTTAATGCTTCAAAATTGCCCTTTGGCATCCTTTCCCGACTGCTAGGCCAGGTACAATAGGTCCTACAATGGGTTGTAGGTCAGAATTTGCACCCTTCAAACTAGTGTTTGCTCCTGTCCACTTACACATGCATTCAGTCTTACTGAAGCCCTAGGCCCTGTGTGGAATGCAAGTCCCCCACCTCTGTGCAGGTTACTCAAAGGCAGGCAGGTGGCATTTTATTCTTGGGCCCTTGGGCAGAAGACAGGGTTATATCAAGGACAGTATTAGCACAGCGCACAGTACCGGGAAGTCGTTAATTGCTTGTATGGACCAACGTCGCCGGGCAGAGCGAGGAGACATCTGTATGTGAAAACGTTATACCCAGGAAAAGGGAAGAAAGACACCAAGAAAATTAAAAAGACAAAGGTAAATAAACTGAAAAGTGCCCTGAACCAGCAGAGTAAAAGATACCGTTCCCAATGCTTCTGTTACACAATGAACAGTTGCAAACCAAGACCCCCCCCACTTCATCCACACACAATTGTACTACACAACATTACCTACAGCCCCGGCAGAGCAACAGCTGCTGTGTCTGTGCCCCGTGCCAGCCCCTGTGGAAGGCTTCAGCAACCACAAATCAGAATGAAGTCTTCCACACGGAGTTGTATTACTGCAAGAAGCAGTGAACTGCAGTGATGTGACCTTGTTCATACCATGAATCGACAACAGAGCAGAGGACAACACCTTGGTGCCCCATGTGCCAGGCTCCTACTCTAACCAGTTTACTCCTCTTGGCTGAAGAGGAAGGCAGCTAAGTGCAAACTGCATCATCTTTAACACGGCTGTCCAGCATCTTGGCACAGAAATCTGCAGGAAGCTAAGTAAACACTCCTGCTTACTCAGACATCCCTTTAACATCCAGCATCCTCCAGGACTTCGTTCACTGGAACCTGCTGTAACTGTTCACTTTCATTTTAAACAATAAAAGCCACATGTCAGGATATTGGAAGGGATGTAGAGACCCTGCTACTTGGCAGGGCCATGTGGAAATTCCCATTATGGGTTGAGGAACTCATTCAGGTTGAGTGAGCAATCAAATTCACTGATTGGAGCTATCCTGCATAGTCAAAGTAGGCTTTCATTATGAACTTGCAGACATGTCATTAAGTACTCAATGCAGTATTATAGCAACAATAAATGCAATCTCTCTAAGCACATTATTGTGCACTCACTCAAGGAAAAAAAAATTCTGTTACAGTTCTGTAAGAGTCAACACAATAAAAAGGGGAAGAACGGGGTTGTGTCATGTGCAGTGTACTTTACATTTATTTCCAGCTGATGATAGGCAGTCAGGACCATCAGCCATGCCTTCAGCCTCTACCCTCCCTTGAACCTCCCTGCTGGGAGAGCCCTGCAGACGGGGAGCCGAGGGGCAAGGCTGGCTGCAGGGCCCCACAGAAGGAGCGAGGAGGAGGAGACTGCAGCCTTGTGCTGCACATTCCTCCACCAGGTCTCACAAGAGAAAGAGAAAAGGATTAGTAGAAGGAAATTCAGTACAGTGGAGAAGCAACAAAACTAAGCTCAGTGCCCCTACAAAATGCTGCTCTCCCGTAGGCAGCCACTGCTGCCAGCCTCCGCTCCCACGTGCGGTGAATTTGAGAGGTCTCCAACCAGGCGGGCACCAAGCAAAGTCCTGCGAAGCAGCAGTTCCCAAGCCCTGCCAAAATCCCCGATGGGAAGGGTGAGGATACCACAGTCACCACCCCTGTGTATGGCTGTCCTGCAGGCAAGGCTGAGCTGTTCCCAGGTCCCCACCGGCACGACCCTCTAATCAGGGTGAGAAACACAGCCATGGCACCTTCTTCAAGGGACATCCAGGTTTGAAACACTGATGGCATTGCCACAGAACGGATACAGCTTCTCCTTTCTGCTGACTACTATTCTTTAGCGGGTTTTTTTGAGGAGTGAAAAAGAGGGAGGAAGAAAGGAGGAGTGTGTATGTGTGAATAAGAAGTGAGAAAGATATATATGTGTGTGTGTATATATATACACACACACACTTAAATGAGCACAGAAAGGCTCAGTGTCAGATTTAGTTTCATTTTGGTTTACTAAGGAGATCTCTGCTGGGTTCAGCAGCTCCCCTGCCTTTATGGGAACATGACATATTTCCTGTCTAGCAACAGACAAATTCCAATCGTTTGCTAATGGTATCAATGCCAGTCGTTGCTACATGGGATTTAAATACCCGGTTATATCTGACAAATTCAGTTTTGGGGCTAAGATTATAGAACATGAGAGTTTAACACACAAAATTTCAATTTTTATCTAATGCAAATCTAAACCCCAAGCTTCACAGCAAGGAGCTAACAAGACTCAGAGTCTGGGCTTTTTAAAATCCTTGCAATGAAATGACATAAAAATAGGTAGCATTGATCTAACAGAGGCCATGACATCAACTCCTGAAAAATCAGAAAACCTTTGCTGACGGGAAATACAGTGGGTTTTTTTAAAACTATTTCATCTGCAAGAATATTTGAGCTAGCTCCCTGCCAGGGCCCTTACACTTCTTCCAACCCAGCACGTGAGGAGATAGCTTAGCAGGGGGAAGGGGAACACAGCAATTTCCTCTGGCTTTCAGCAGACATGGCTACACACATGCTTTGTTCTCTCGACTTTTCTTCCCCCTGACAAAAATCTTGTCACCATCAATACAAGGGCTGGGGAGGCAGGTCACATGAAATTGCACCAAGCTGCTTCCACATGTTATTTTTAGCCTTGTCTGTCATCTTAGAGAGCTGCGTGTCAGAGACAAGCACGCTGCAGAGGACAGAGGTAGCTCTTTAAATAAACTCTCCTGCAAAGACTAGAACTGTTTGTAATTCTTGTACCAGTCAGCACCATTTTCTCTTCTTATCAAAAAGAAGTTTGAGTGTGGGGGAAAAAAAAAACCCAAACCAAAGAGAACGGGGACTCCAAGAGTCTTCTGGGGTCTGTATGGAGGCAAAGCTCGCAATGGGGAGAGAGGCTCGCCCCACAGCTGGTAGGAGTAACTTGCATCACGTAAGTGGGGGACAGTCCCAGAGGGGTCAGCTGTCACGTCCAGGACTGCTGGAAAATGAAGACCTCTTTCAGTGCCCAGGAAGGATGAGAGCTCAAGGCTTGGACAGTGGGCAAACTATTCCAGTGCCCTGAATTCTCAAGGCTCTTGGTGGAAGCTTACCATATTTTTGCAAGCCACTTCACCCCCTGCTGAAGCACAGAGAGTTCGCTTTGGAGCAAGATGCACAGTTGATTATTCCCACAGCATCTGCTCCAGGCACATCAAGCCCTCAGCTGCTTCAGAACTACCCTACGGCCACATTACAACTACCGACAGGTCTTCCTCACCCACTGTGTCCCGGAAGAAAACAACTCCACTCTCCCCTAAAGCCTTGCTTATAAACAGCAATGACAGCAAGACCTACACCTAAACCAGAAGTATGTGGAGAATCACGTAAGAATGATTTTTGTTTAAAAAGAAGTGGAGAAGATCTTTGGAGAATCATGTAGGAATTCTTTTTGTTTAAAAATAAATCCAAAGGGGCACATATCCCTGAAAGAGATACCTGTAATAGAAATAACCCAAACATAACCCACAATCCTGGAGAGGTTGTCAGTAAGCTGCACAGAGCCACAACCCTTTGCAGTTCTATACATCAGGGAGTGCAGAGAAAAGCAGAGCTGCCTACGTGTACTTATCTGGAGACTACAGCTTCTTAAGTGTGAGATTTTAACCCTATGTAATGCAAAGGGAGACAGTGTAATGCACTGAAGGAAGGTGTGATGGTCTGTGTAGAGAGATATCAAAATAAGGTCAAATGCTAAACAGGACCAGTAAAGAAGTTACTAATAGGAGATAAATCCATTTGACATTTTTACAGAGCTGCCTGTAAAAAGATGCCTTCTTTGAGAGGAATATGAAGTTTCTGTTACTAGCAATGCTCACAGCTATACGAAAGGAATACAGATCACAAAGGCTGAAGTGTTAGGAAAGGCTTTGTGGTCTGGTACTTACCCTCTCTTTGTAGTAGAAGGAGCTAATGGAGACCTGCTCCTTCTCGCTGCGCGTCGGACTCCCACTGTACAAACGCAGATTGCCTGGAGTCTCTGTGCGGATCTTCATTGGAGTAATGAGGCCGCTATGGTACGCTGATAAAGCTGACAGGGACCTAGAAACAAGAGAATACACTTTTAGGGAGCTTACACCCACCAAATTGCCCTGGAGGCTCACAGCGACATCTCCACTAACCCAAGCTGCTAGCAAAGTTTCGGTTGTGTTGAAGGAAGGGGTCTCTGCTGAAGGCCAGTGATATAAAGGACCAGCAGCTTTGTGTTGAGGGCACAGCTAACACTAGAGGTCAGTACTTTCAGGGCCAGTAGCTCCAGTGTAGGATCTGATATTCATCCATGACAGCGGCACACCTCAAAAGTGAGGCAGGGTCCTCACCTGGGCGTAGGCTCCGTTGGAGACACCGCACGGTGCATGGTCATGGGTCTCGTGAAATACACCAGGTACCCTGAAGAGACAGGACATGGCATAAAGATCACAACAACAAGGAGCAGATTATCCAGGGGCGGTTTACACAGGAAAACCTGGTCATTTAAGGTATCAGTCAAGGGGCTGGGTGCCTATCCACTACCGTGAGCGCTTTTAAGCTACAAGTAGACAACCACATTTCCTCAACCCAAATCCACTCCCTGCAAACCCATTCAAAAGCATGTTTTGTTGAGATGATTGTCTTAAAAGCACCATCTCAAGTGGCTTACAGATGTCAGAGCAAAGTCAATAAAAGAAAATAAGCAAATACACACTCATGTTTTAACTCTTCACCAGAGCTTGTCAAGCACTGATACTCCAGAGGCAAGCAAGGTGATGTTGGGCTACACAGAGAAGCCATTGCAGCTTGTACAACTCTCCTCTTCAAAAGGATAACCCCAGCCATCTGAAGCCAACTCTAAAGCACGCTCTCACAAGCCTCACCCCATTTGTTACAGCATCTCAAGTATCTTCAGCCACCCACTCTTGCAAGAGTTTCAGTACTTAGCAGGTTTCACTGAGCCTATTCCATGCAATACTACTGTTTCACTTTTTCTAGGAATTCGGTGAGGCCTGTATGAAAAGCAGCTTTCGAAATGTGCTTAAATTGGGATGCAGTCAGGTCCGGAGGAGGCACACCTGCATCTGAAACAGCTCAGTGAAACTTAACAGCTCTTCCTCAGATCTTAACCTGTTCTTTAAGGATGATCTTTGCACTGTACACTCTCCTGGAAACCTGGATGTGATTGTACCCCATGTCCCATTTAGAAGTTTCCCAGTGACCTTGGAAAATGTATTTTGGACAGCAGCAAGGGTGCAGAATGAGAAATGAGTGATTAGTAACAAGAATACAGCTTCAGCAAGGGGTAAGTTCAACCCCAAATCACAGGAATTTCGTGAAGACTGAGCACCAGAGCATGTCCAGCAGTTTGATGCTGGTAGGAGAGAACTAGGCAAGGAAAACAAGCTATTCCCAGTCTTCTGTAACAGAGAGGTCTGACAATGCCTCTGGCATGTCACAAGCCAAAGGCCACTTCTTCAACTAGTCCTGGATTTCCAATGTCTAAAACCCCGCATGCAACACCAACTGCAAACAGTTGCTAACT
This sequence comes from Grus americana, assembly GCF_028858705.1. NCBI lineage: Eukaryota > Metazoa > Chordata > Aves > Gruiformes > Gruidae > Grus > Grus americana. The sequence continues at coordinate 21,073,366 of NC_072864.1, read as the reverse complement.
AGTCTCATTATCTATAAATTTATCACAACATTGCTACTTTAATACCATTTCTTATTCATTGCACAGCAGTGACCAAAGCCTTGGCAAGCGTTCCCCAAGACATTAAGAGGACCGTTCCCTGGGTAGCTGTTGTAACATATCAGCGATGGGGCTGACCTGCACCACAGAACCTGGCTCCAGAGGTCCGCGGAAATGGGATGTTAGAGTCCTGGTAGGAACCATAGGCATTGGAGACCCGGGCAAACGTGGGCAAGGGGGGTGTTACGGAGTTTGACAAAGCGTAGGGATTGCTGGACGTGCTGTCCTCTTGGTTCTGAAACAGAAGTTACCCAAGGTCACATTCCTGCTGCCACAGGAAGGAAACCCAGCTGGAGCACCGGACATCGCAGCACCGAGTGGTCTCACAGAAGGTGCCTGTCCTTTGAGCCAGAGCAGATCAAGCACGGAGCACGGTTATTGCTCTGGCTGCAAAAGGCACTTGCAAGCACATTTACCTTTGAGGAAAGGGCTTCTCTGGTTGCTTGTCCAGAGAGTTCTCTCCCACCATAGCTGTATTGAAACGCAGAACTTGACTTGGGGTGAAACAGTGGGAAACTATATAGAAAATCTGATCTTCGGACTCTGGATATGACTCTCAAGACTAGGAGCTGAGCTAAACCCGATACTTCAATGATGCAAGCGAGACAAAGACTCCTTAAACAGGAATGCCACAGAACTAGAGGGGGTCAAATGCAGGTGAGGAAGGCAGGTGGTGTGAAATACTGGGGGACCTCAGGCCTATCCATAGGAATTTTGGCAGAAATCTGCATTTATTTGGATAGAGAGTACTACAGCTTGGGTCTAAAGGAATTATTTAAAGGCCTGACTTGAGTCATCAATTTCCATACAATGGAGAAAGTTCCCACTCTTAAACATTACTGCTGAAACCAAACAGAATTAAGCCTTTCCATGTTAAAAAAAAAAATTAAAAAAAATCCCTTTATTTGCAATAAACAAACAAAACCCCTTGGAAAAGAAACCTGAGGACACTCTCCAATCTTCTCCTGAATGCTAGAAACACCCACTCTGGTACACTTCACCCACACACAGACCTAAATACCTGACACTGGGATGCTGAGTAGGTATCACGGATCTCTCAGCTAAGGGCAGAGTGTGACTTGAATTCATCTGCAGTATCATCCCTACAAAACCTCAGCACAAGACTTCAGAAAAAAACAGACTTTCACAGCTTTTTTTTTTTTTAAGGGAAGAAAACAAAGACCCTAGAATAGGACTAGCAGGATCTTTGACTAGAACTGAGGAGGTAAAGACATCTGCCACTGCCTTTCAGACAAGAACGAATCCGTCAGCTCCCTGAGGCCTGTTATCTTCTCTCACAGATGATAACCATGCCCTGGCACTCAGCGAGACATACTCTGCTACTACGCACCACCAAGATGCTCAGACAGACCCCCAGTCACTCCTGCTAACCTGAATATCAGTGAGCATGCAGAGTTCCCCAAAGCAGCAAACCTTCAGGGTCTGATTTTCGGAAACAAAACGCATCTAATCATCTGCTCAGTTTTCTTCAACATTAACCAGAAGTGCTTACACAAATGTAACTGCCAGCCCCAGGGGTCTATTTACACGTCTAATGAGGACGGACTCTCGCTGCAGAGTCAGAAGTATGGGATGTGGGAGAAGACAACAAACTAGGGCAGAAAGCCCACGCAGTTCTCCATACCACAACAGACTCCAGCCAGGAGACCAACTGACGCAGGCAGGGCTCCAGGCAGCTCTGGTTCCGCTTCACTTTCTGCAGAGAAGTGTCTTTCAATATCTGGAATACATACAAGATGCAGCTTGAATCATGGTTACATCCACCCCTTCCCAACATCCTTTTTTGTCTGCAGAACAACTACAATGCCAGAATCCAGAGAGGCCAAAGACATCCCATAATATCCAGTGGAGCTGCACTGACCCGCTGGTGTGCTGCCTGCTTTGAGGAACGGCTGTAAGCTTTGATCAGAGCACTGAGGGTTCACCTAGATTCAGCACGCTGAGCCAGGATTTGGGCTCCTATACTACTGTAGCCCATACATTCCATAACAGTTTGTGGCAAATTGAATAATTTTTTTTTCAGGAAGGAACCCAAATTGATCCATCTCCTTGCTGCTGGGGAAGCGATTTCATCAGCAAAAGGACTTCCTACACCAGATGATCAAAGACCTAGTCTGGAATTAGCGGGGCCTGCATAAACAGTCCCCTCATTTTTAAAACAGTTTGTGGAGGAGAGCAGGAAGAAGCATCCCAGCTCAAAAAATATTATCCTGCTGCAGCTGGATGCTTAGCTGGTCATTTTGTCTGTTACAGGGTTGGGGGAAACTGCGTGAGGAGAAGGATGTTAGGGATCCTCAGGCAATACACATCACACAGGAATACAGTGGCAACGAAGAACACACGTTTAAAAAGCACCAGTGGAGAAAGGCAAATACTGGGCTACAAGGCCAACAAAAACCTCACCCTAGGAGCTCTGCAATGTATCAGACACTGATCTGCAGTATGCCTCCAGCAAGGTCAGATGTTTTATTCCGTCAGTAATCTAAACATCAAGTGTCCGGCATTTTTTTATATACATATATATATACACACACACCTTCAGCAGCTTTGCCTTCATGGAGGCAGTGATCGAGGTCGGGTTGATGAACTGGAAGGACGGTGCAGCATTATTGGGATACTGGACAGGGAACATCACCAGCATCCTGACTCGGTGGCTGCCGCAGTGCACTGACACCGTACAGCTACGACTCACTGCATCCATCTGTGTGAGGAAAAGCAATTGCTCTGTAGTTAGATCTCCAAGGACCTTTAAACTTATATCAGCTTAAATTCACGCTGAGGGGCTGATTCCTCTGCACACCCATAAGACGAAGTCATGCTGTTCTCAAGGGCAGCGAACACAGTGACAGCAAAAAACCCCAGGCAGATGGAGATGGACTCAGTTCGCACCAGCAGACCGCCAGTCCGACACCCCAGCATCTGGAGCCCACAGCGAACCCAGGCAGCTTCAGGAATCAGGCTCTACCCCCAACAGCCACTGCACCCCAGCCCACTTCACCTGGCCGTGGAGAGCTCCAGGCCCAGCACAGCAGTAATAGTCACCACCTAAGATCATACACCACTGTCTCAGAAAACTACATCAGGATGATGCCATGAGCTGTGAAACCACGTGGTGGGGAAAGGAGACAGGCAGCTGCCTCAAGCCTCCCATTCCAGTCCAGTGCTGTGCCTCCAGCCGGCTTCCACATGCAGAGGAGGGTTTGGTGTGCAAGGGAGATGCCAAAACCGAGGAAGAGAGAGCAGGATAGGGAGGGCTCAGCAGATCAGGTTCAGAAACAGTTGAAATGAGATCAGCTACATGTAGTGGAATAAGTCCTCTAAGCAGAGGAAAACAGTGCCCAGCCTTCTCGGGACCAGCGCCAGTGTAGTTACTGTGCTGAAATACTTCCCTTGGTCCCAGTGTCTGGGATTATCCTCCTTCCTACTACCTCTGGCCAAAAGGATCTCTACAGCTCAAAATAAACCTTGTTTACAGACAGCAGTCACTGCAGCAAAAAAGGTTCCCCTCAGAAAGCTCCAATCAGTCAGCCTCCCCTCCTAACAAGCCAGAAAAAGGAAACTCTTTACCTCCACATTGACATTTCGGATCTGCACGTTGATCAGTGAAAACTCCTGCTGCAGTGTCTGAGGCAGCCCCAGCTGGTCCGTTTTCTTTCCCACCAGAGGATCATTCAGGAAATCTTCTTTTAAGGCTGACAGGAAAGATGGCGAACAGGTTGAGACGAGCTATAATAGACAGACTTTCAGCACGCAATGCCAGGAGGCAGCCAAGACAGCAGGCTTTCCTCCGCTTTTCCGACATGTGGAGGTATGAGTTTTACCTGGCAAAGAGCTGCGAGCTGGAGGGTCTCAGCTGTTGTTTAGAGGCAGGCTTCTGAGTCCTGCTCTTCAAAAAAACCAAACCTGTCTGCACACAGGTTTCCCAAGAAGGTTACAGAAGCTGCCTGTACTCTGTACAGCTCTAAATGATCTGTCTCTACTCATTTAAGAGCCCTCCTCCTCCCTATAGAGTACTGCCAGAGTCACAAACCTGAGGCCACAAGCCTCTCGGTTCAATGGGAAAGAACTGCTGCCAAAGCAGTCTCCAGGAGGAGCTCTGGTCTTTGGGACTCACACCCCACCACTCTTGGCTTTCAGGGAATGCTTCCAGGGAGAGAGAAGAGGGTATTTCTGGCCCTATGAGAAGCTTAATTCATTTGTAGCAGCATTTAATGTTGCAAAGCACTCTAGTGCTTCAATGGTCTTTAAAGAATCATCTAAATGCTGGGTCTAGCTGACCAGTTCCACTGCCATTGGACAGTTTTCAGGAGGACAACAACCCCTGAAGGCCAGAATAAACAGCCAGGCAAGTGCTGCAGGGCACAAGGAATTACGGTTAAGATAGCAAACTTGACTGAGTTTCAGAAGCCTCTGCCTGTGGTTGAGCCTGGTTTTTGCCTCAACTCTTGCTGTGTATCCCCATTAGGGCAGGGGCAGCTGCTTCTGAAGGGGGCTTTGCTGTGGCACCACTTCCTAAGACGAAATGCATTTTATGATGATGGCTTCAAGGACGCAAGGGAAGTCCCAATTATTCAGGTGTCACTCTCACGCTTGCACTATCATATTCTGCAGACTATTCCTAGCAAAAGAAATAAGTGACAAGAAATGCAAAAAGCTGTCCTTTTACAGGCATTTGCCTAAAAGATACTGACTTTGCTGCTGGGACAAATTTATCTGGTTTTACTGCTGCCCAGTGGGTTGCTGAATTTGGATAGGTAGGATGCTCAGCTGCTCATTCCTGTTTGCAATTTTATTACAGTGCTTAGATATACTTCACAAAAGGGAGCTGAAAAGGGGATTAAAAGAAGATCAGTGGCTCTCAGGGAAGATAATTATTTCTAGCTCAAGATACCACATAGCTTACTGAAAAGCCATCTCTGAGGTTCCCAATATGGGCAGTACCCTCCTTTTGTCTTCTCCTCTCATTCCCTTCCAATTAGTTTCTAATCCCCAAATGCCCGCATATTTGTCTAGATTCCTAAAAGATCCTTTATAGGCAGCAGCCAGTGAGGAGAGCTGTACACTGAAGACACAACTGGTGGGCTTTCCGATTTATCTGCAGAGCACTGTTCTCTTCAAAGATCCCCCAAAGTGCTTTACTAATACAACAGGAAGACTTCGTCTGCAGTTGAAATGCAGCCACCTCCAGGGTGAAACATCAACCGTCCACAATAGTTTTTAGGCTAAAAGGAACTGAAATTCCTACCTAGGGACTTGCTTGTGCATTGATCCTGCAGTCATGGTATTTGCAGCAAAATCTGCCCTGCTACAGAAAAGCCATTTTCGTTCCCTTTGGCCACAAGGGAAACCTTAACAGTCTGAACCAAAGCCAGACCCACAGAGAAACCACACAGGACATGTGAACGTGACCTCATCAGGGACAGTGAAAGAGTTAACTCCTGTGGAAAAACAGAGGTCAGGCAGCCAGAACAAGAACACTTAATACTCCCAGCTGGAGCAAGAGAGGCTGTGCTTCCCCACGGTGAGGGGGCTTTTTCTATTATATTATAAAACCCTCACGTACACAGGGGTGCTGCCGACTTTTAGAAACTTGTTCTGCTGTCCCCCAGGACAGGTGGCAGAGAGGAACTTCACTGGGATCTGCTGGGCAGAAAACTTCGAGTTAGGAAGTGATGCCTTCCCTAAGGGACCTCACAGTTGGCTCCTTTATTCAAAGGACAGATACTCAACCACTTCCTCCCATTCTCCTCAGTTTGCTGGCAAGTCAAAGGGAGAATCAAATCGCTTTCCTGCAAGCCCCTCACATGGGGATCCATTGTAGCACCCTGCTACAATGCAGAGAGGAACTGTGAATTTAAACTCAAGCTGACACAAAGGCATGGGAGCACCCAATTCTTCTTCCTCAGTACTAGAGATAGAAATCTCTTTAGATAGCTTTTTCACACGCACATCATCACCACGGGTCTCAGCTGCTGCAATCTCTTCTATTCTGGTACTTACACTCTTCAAACACTCACACCCTGAATGTTTAACCTGGCCAGAGCCTTAACCACACAAACCCTCCTTCGCATTCCTTCCTTGTAAGCCTTCTCTTCTGCAAAGCCAACTCAATGCTTTCTGTTAAAGCCTCTGACCCATTCCCATCCACCCATCTGGTACTCAGAAGTTGGAGACACCATCCCCCCTCTTCTGCTCTGCAGCCTTCAGCCGCCTCTCATTGATACACGAACAAAAATTCACGAGCTCTCTCTCCATACTTCTGGTGGATGGAGAAGACACCAGCAAACATCTCCATGTTAGATCAGTTCATACAGTGACCCCAGCAGAAGTGTTTAGGTCCCAGGTGTGATGTAAGCAGCTTGCATCAGAGTGCCTTACCCATACGCTCCCCTCTTCTGTGGGGTCATCTCTCAGCTTAAACTAGTCTACCTTGTTAAGAGCCAGAACTTACTTTCAGATTGCCTTATTTTTAGCAGCAAGCCACAACTAGCACCTAAAGAGAATGCAATCAAATGTTTTAGTGACAAGGAAGAGCTTCTTTTTACAGCTACAATCATTGTGTTAGAGGAGAAAAAACTTGGGAGGAACATCCTAAGAAACCTCTAGTGTTTCTCCTCCTCCCAGATGGAGGATCCATTAACCTTTGAAACAGCACGAGTTTGTGCTTTGTTTTTTATTTTATGCCAAGATGCATCCTCTTGCCAACATAAAGACAGCCGGTGTTCGAAGCTCCATGACCCATCACTTGTCTCACCTTCCTCATCCCCATGTCCAGAGTTATGCTGGGGCTCTGAGTCCTGGGGGTGAAGGGTCTTGTCTGGCTCTGGCAGATGAGAAATCCCATCGATGAGATCCTCAACTCCATCCAGGATATCGTTAGCGCACAGCTGAAAAGAACAAACACAACCCCGCGCTGCACAACAGAAACCAAGCTGTGGAAAGAGCCACCACTAAACAACTCATCTCTCCCAGGAGCTGGATTTGCAAGGTAGGTCTGTCCACGCAATGGTCACGACTAAGACCTTAGCATTGTTTCTGTGACACAGACAGGTGATCTTCCACTTTCCAGCATCATCAGCTCTGTCACCTCAGGCAGCCTGGCCACTTACAAAGCCACTTAATTGACCTGGCTAGTCTAAGTAACAGAGGTTTTACTTCAATCAAAACTAAAGCTGATATGACTTTAATTCCTTCAATTAATTTGTCAAAGCTGGTTTCATTTGTTAGACCAGATATAATCATTGCACGCTTTCTGCTTTTGATATTTACACTTCAGTAGGATCCAGAGAACCAGGTACATACTAGGGGCCCTAGTGTTCTAGATCCTGTATCTAAAGGAGACCATGAAAACCTGTATTTTAAGTTCAGCACAAGAAAAGAGGGAAGGTGAAGAGAAGAAACACAGGGAGGAGAAAGGATAAGGGTGCAATGTAGCCAATTACAGCATTGGTCACTAGTAACATGCCATCATGTGTATAATTTGATCCAAAAACAATGACAAAAGAGTGGGAGCCAGTAGAGGAAAAGTAAAGGCTCTGACACAGATGAGCAATTGGTTTAAAGACAGGAAAGAAGTAAAACATTCACAAATATATCAGGTAGGAGTAAAGGGTCATTTTTCACAGAGAAGGTTTGTTACAGACCTGCAGGACTCCTGCAGGATCTGTGCTGGGAACACATGCTTCTCAACATATTCATTAAAAACCTGGAATAGGAGGTGAATAGCGACATGACCAGGTTTGCTGATGCCACTGAGTTATTCAGGGTAGTAACGAGTGACTGACTGCAAACAATCACTGAAGGATGTTACAGGAGTAACTGTATTAAAACGAAAGATGCACTTCAGATAAATATAAAGCAATGCATACAGGGGAAAATCGGCAAGTTCAAGCTGACTGAGGGAACAAGATGTAGAGGTCAGACTAAGCTGATGTTTTCATGGAATTATGCCCGACAATTTAGAAAATGAGTACTGGGAGTTCTTTGGAAAGATTAAAGTTCAGATCCCCATCCCAAAAAGTATATAGAAGAACTGAAAAAGGGTCATGAAAGGCAAAAGGACAATCAAAGTTCTCGTACGAGGGATGAGGTAAATCAAGACCGTTTGACTTGAAAAAGGAGGCAGCTGAGGAGGGATATGATGGAGGTCTACAGAATCATAAGTAGCACAGACAAGATGGCTCCTCGTTTCATCTTCAATGTAATGAGACTAGCAGTTTGCAAAATAAACAAATGAAAGGAGCTGTTTTTCCACACAACATGCAGAAAAGCCATGAAACTCCTTGTTCATAAGACATTTAAGATGACAAAAAATTTCCACAGGTCCAAGAAAAGACAGAACAAATCTACAGAAGTGAAACTCATCAAGCTCTGTCAAATACAAAGATGCCAGACTCAGTGAGCCTCTAAGCTGCAAACCGCAGTAGGCTGGGAGCACATTTGAGAGAAATATCACTCCTTACTTGCCTTGTTCTTATCCTCTTCCAAGACATCCACAGCTGAAGATGAGACAGGGCAATATGGGCCATCGTGGCCACATGAACCTCCGGCCTGACCCAGCACGGCTGGTCTAGTAATTGCATCAGCAATTTGTGACTGCTACCAGACAGCAGAACAACAGGATTCACGCTGCCTGCACCAGGCTAGGGGCAATGGAAACAAGGGGAGGAAGCGGAGGGCACGATCCCTACATTTACCCAATACCTAAAATGCCAAGAAAGGGTCATACAAGTCTCGCAGCGTGGAGGTGGCATCTTCAGAGGCAACGCAGGCAGTAACTGATCTCCACCTTCCCCAAACGACTTCTATGCTTACTGCTATACAACAAAGCAGCCTTGGCCTTCCACAGAAGTGTTTGAGACGCAGACACAGAGAGGCCTCATCACAGGTCTCCTTGGGGATGTTTCTGGGCTGGAGGAAAGCGAAGTGGCAGCTGGCTGCTGTGTCTGCAGCTCTAGGATGTCAGAGGAGCGACTGGGAGCACGAGGAAAGGGAGGTGAATCCAGCCTGTAAGAAAACTGCCGACAGTTCAAGAGAAAAAGCATTTACATACCCTCTGCAGCTGAGAGTCAATCCGCCACATCCGCAGAGTCTGATCACGGGACCACGTAACCAGCTGGTAGTCTTTAGAACCTAAAAAGGATAGAAACAACTTCTAGACCCCGCTGAAAACAGAAACCATCTCAGCCCTGTGTTTAGTTTAAACAGATTCAAGCAAGCCAGGAGGGAGACCCAATGGATAAGGCACTAAAACCAAAAGACAGAGTGAGTCCTTTTCTGCTTTGAATTTACCTAGGAGCCTTTATGCCTGCCTACACCATGGTTACCACACCTCTACATTGGGTATAATTTACAAGCAAAAAGCACAAAGTAAGTATAATGAATGTGATTCGAATTTTCCAACTAGGAATTAACAAGCTCTAAAACAACTTATTTAAGCAGAAGAATAATATAGTTCAAAAATGGATTTATTTTTACAGTAACTGTAAAATCAAAATATCTTTTAGTTCATCATATCGGTTTCTAGATGCAGATGATTTAAAACATTTCTAAGCAAAGAGAAGCTGGTTCTGACCTCCCCTTTTTTCCTTCTGATACTTGGATGATGCCAAGACAAGTTCAGGTTGTAATGAAATACAGCTAGCCACATGCTATCTGTCAACAGATAAAGGTACACAGACTTATTTATGCCCACGTTTAGGCCTTGTGACACAGTTTAAGTTTCCCTTGTCAAACAGCTGCTGCGTTTAGGAATTTGCTGCTGCACAGCTGCTTCCTAGACCCCTGTGCTGAGGCACAGGGGCTGTCTAAATACAGCACAGCAGACTTGGTGGAAGGAGATTTGTGCTATCTTGGTTGTCTCTGCATTGAGGCAGACTTGGAATGCTTGTACGATTGATTTACGTTGCTTGAGATGAGCATGACTTCCAGCCTCGGACATATATTAACTCAGCTAAGACAACACAACTGTGGTTCAAGCCTGCTTGAATGCTCATACACATGCCGTCTTAGATTGTGCCTCCAGATCTTAAGAGGGTTCTATATCACCTTCCTCTTTTTGAAAGAGGAGAAGCAAGGTATAGAGAGAAAGGTGACTTAACTGAATTGCCCCGGCAGCTGGTGTCAGAGGGCTGGACCAGAACTTTTACACAGCACTGCAAAGCAGTACCACAAGTGACACCAAAGCCAGACACGCTCATTCTGTCGATGGCAGCTGAAGTGCTGGAAACAAAGCTCCGCTCTGTGTGGTTATCCAACCCCTAACAAGGAATCTCCTATATTTAGCTGCTGGAAAATTTAGTCAAGACTGAACTCTGACAGCAGCCTCTATCCCACGCTCTTCCTCCCCTGCCTTTGCCAGCACACAGATAAGGTGGGTTCGCCGGGTCTGTGATACGCTGGAGGTCGCTGATCCAGGCAGCGATGCAAGGGGTTAACTGGTTAGCCTGCAGCTCTGAGCAGGGGGAGAGTGCCTGCACTCCTGCACCCATCTAATAGTTCGCACGATTTATTCTGAAAGATCCATTTAAAAATAGACTCACAGGAGAGCGGAAGCAATTAGAGTCACCGCTGACCCACTCGGTATTTGGTAGATTTGCTTTGTTAGCATGGAAACAACAGGGCAATGCTTCTGTGGGCACTGCCATAAAATAAGTACAAAACAGCTGTAGCTTGAGGCGGGGCAGGGAGGAAAGTGGATAGGAGCTACTCCAAGGAAAGGCAAGAGTAAAATGTCGATAGCATAAGCATCGCAGCCATGAGCCAGGCCTCCACACCCCTGATAGCAGATGGCCGCAGCACAGGGGAGAGAGCACACCCAGCCCTGAACTCACCTTCTTTCTGCTTCCTCCACTGAAACTCCAGCACCACGTCATCATGTCCCACAAAAGTGTGGACGGGCGTGTTCAAGTCAAAGACATTCCAGAGGAGGAGACTGTTCTCCCGACGGAGTTGGGGGACCATCACTGTCACCAGCCCATTGCTGAAAGGCTTGAGAGAGAAACACCCTTCCAGTTAGCCTTGGGGAGTTATGCTCCCATGCTGCTGTTATCATACTCTAATGTTTCCCTTTTCCCACCACAAAAATGCGTGGGTTTTAAAGGAGCTCAGCACAAAACAGAACCAGGCCTAAAACTGGGAGGGTCCCAATGCAATTGCCATGCAAAAACACTGTCTTTACAAGGGATAAGATGCAGCACATCGAGATATTCAATGCAGCTCACTTATGATTAATCATTTCTTTCCATTGCTTCCTCACTTTTCAGCTGTAAGGCTGGAGGGATATCACCATTGACTTTTCACATGGGATCCTTACTGCAATTTGCCTGGAGCTGCAAAAACCATGACCTGGGGACTGAGCCCCAGCAGCTCAGGGTCACGACGCTCAGAGGAACACTGGAACCCAGACCCACACCCTCCACTGGAGGATGGAGAAAGGGATCAAAAATTCAAGGCACAGCACTGGCTTCAGGCCACATTCAGATGTCTGGGGAAGAGAACGGATATGACTGATGTTAAGAGCCTTAGCTTCACATGGCCGGGTGCTTGCTCTGTAAAAGGCAACAGTTCTAGGATTTGATATGCTCTAAGAGCCCACTGTGGCACACTTGGAAACCTTGGGAGCAGAGGAAGCACTCAGAGAGGGCAGCAGACCGCTGCATCGCTCTGCGCAACAGGTACCAATACTGGAGCTGAGTGGAAAAACAGGGCAGCGAGAGCAGCAGCCACTTTCTGAGCCCCTGCTCCCACCACCTGCACCTGGGGTTTCACCCCCCAGGAGGACGACACTAAAGAAGCCCTTCACCAGTTCTTCTTTATTTAATGTCCCTTTGTGCATTTGCTCTCGCAGCACCAGTGGGGCTGGTGGGAGTTTCTCACTCACCGTGTATCTTGCCTTCCAGACAGGAACCTGGCAGGGAAGGATATTGAGGTATTTCCGAGGCTGACGGTAATCCCAGAACTTCAAAACAAACAAACAAAAACCACACCAAACAAAAAGACAAGCAAAGGCAGGAGTCAGCTAGCTATACTTTCAGGCTGCAGTTTTCCATGTGGCTTGCAGATGTAACAAGGCTAAAAACATGCCAGGGTGCCCACAGCATCATTAGTAATCCCAGTCATTAACAACAGAGAGGGCCCCAAAGGATAAATATCAAGCTATCGGCATCTGGCAGGATCCCTTAGACAACAAGTGACTTGGGGTCATATTCACAGTGATCATAGCTTGAGTAATTAGAGCAGGGAGACAGGCAGCCTGCTTGGGCTTTCAGAGCTACAAGGTACCCTGCAGGCTCCCAGCCAATGTGCCAGTCCAGACTGGAGGCAGGCCCATCCTGCTGTTACTGCTAATTTTGTAATGAAGAATCTAACCTTTTGCTTTGCTAGAATACACATCAACTGCATTTGCCTCAGAGCTTAGCTAAATGTGAATGAACTCCATTTGGCTGGCATACAAAGCACACTATTTCCCCTCAAGTAAAGGGCCCTGCACAGCAACGCTTCCAGGCTGTCTCTTATTGATAACCCAATTCAACATGAGTTTGGGAACCCCACGGGCTGGAGTATGTCTCCCCCCAAGTTGCTGTAATCAGCTTGAGGCTGGCAACACTGCATTTTGGGGAGGAGGCTCTTCTGGCATCTGTGGCCAGCTCCCTTCTGGCAAGCAACAGGCAGAGGCGGTTGTTTTCTGCTTCCGTATTGCCCAAACCACCACAGATACATGGCAAACATATGTGCACCCATCCTGCAATGACTTCTCTGCCTGTTCTGTAAGCGCACCCCTGGCTCAACACACACGGGCTGCCAGAAACAAAAAAATAAGGATCCAAATCTTGCCAACGGCAAGCACTCCACAAGACTTCGGCAGTAGTAGAAGGGGATCTGCTCCACCATCCTGACGTCTCCCAAGCAGGAGTCCCAGAAGCAACACTTACCCTCACAGAGTTGTCCTGGCTGGAAGTGGCCAGCGTATACTCATTGTCAGGATGCCAATCCAGACCGTGGATTTTAGAGAGATGAGCTGCTAAGTACTCTACTGCAGTGCTGGGTTTCTGCAAGGAGAGACATGTTCCTTCTCAGCACCCGACTCCTAAAATTTGGTCTAGTTCTTTGTCATAAAAAGAGACACTTTAACAAGGGCAAGAGGTTGAACACCCTCCAGCTGGGGAAAGGGACATAGCTCAGCAAAAGTAGTTGAAGGAAAGGTCCTGTAAAGGGGTGGCAAATTCCAGTCACCAAGTGTAGCACTAAACCATGCTTTATACTCAGTAAAACAGTTAGGTACTCTTGAGATTAAAATGTTAACAGGCACAATTTCTGGGGAAGGAGGCTATCTACATGCTCTCTTCAGGCTCGCGAGCTCCCAGTTCTCTCTAGTGTTAATCGATCCACAAGAGAGATTTGGGATAAAGTAGGACATTTTTCTCAGTATTTATCTGTGACCAGAGGGATGTCCGTATTGGGTAGGTGGGAATACACACAGGCTGTTCAAGGGACCCTCAACTCACCCTTTTGTCCCATATTCGGACATCCCCATCGTGGCTTGTTGCTAAACAGTTGGCATTTTTCTTGTTCCATTTGACCTGGGAAGCTCCAGCTGTAGCACAAACAGAGCAGGTCAAACCAAGCAATTAAAAAGTAAATGGCACAGTAAATCCTTGATCTGGGCTTTGAGCTGCTGCTCGTAGCACAGGAACAGCAGTTCAGAGGAAAGATATCTCAGAAGCCAGCATGAAGGATGGCATGAAAATCACTAACTCCTCATTCCTCAGCTTAGCGTTTGTGTCCTGAAGACCTCAAAGCAAGAGTGTTCCAGTTGTGTGCTTAGAGATCTTCATCACAGTTTCTAGCCAAGGGTTGCACCTGATTAAAATACTCAGGTCCATAGCTCAGATGGAGCAACTTCCTCCAGACAAGATCTGCAGGTTCATCAGCCCCCTCCCAAATCCCTTCTGTTTTCATTCAAACTAATTCCAGGTGCTCAAGGATTGAGTCACTTGTCTCCCCAACACCCTCTATACTATCTGATGCTATACAGGGAAACAGTGTTATTGATATATTATTAAAATAGAGGTGTAGGAGAAGGCAGCAGTGCAGGTGGACTCACTGGCTGGATCAGAAGAACCAATTGTCAAAATATACCACAGAAGTTAAAGACATCGATGGCATTGTAAAGAATCTGGATGATGGTCCAGATATGATTATATATCACCAGAGACTCAGTCAAGGGCCTAAAATCAAAAGTTGGTTGGTAGTTTCTAATAAGAAGCAAAATACAGCTTCAGTTGATGTGGATTGTTCAGATATTGTAAGAGAAATGTATGCTCTGTTCATCCTTACTCTGCCAGTATTTTCAAAACATTTTAAGCTATCAGAAAGGTGAGGTCCACGAGAAAGCTCAACGGATCTCAGCCTGCTGTGATGCAGCCTGCTGTGATGCCCCACCTTCACTACCCACCTCCTGCTGTATGGTGAACAGATTCATCCTGACAACCTGGCAAAAAGCTAGTCCAGGAACAAAAAAGCTACAAACAGGCTGCCTGTTGATTGATTTGATCCACTCACTGGAGGGTACACAAACATCTGGACCAGCACTAAACAGAATGAGGCATGGGAGGAAGGAAGCTTTCTGGGGAGCTAGCTGCTAGGCTGGCTCAGCTGACCCGTGAAACCTCAGCCTAGGCACCAGAACCAAAAGCTGCTTCTCTCTGATTCAGTAAGGTGTTTGCATTGCTGTAACGGAGGGGTTTGCTGGCTGGGAGGGAAGGGGGAGCCACTGCAGATGTGCAGCCTAAGGAGATCTAAGCAGCAGAGCATAAGAGATGTGTTGCAAGGATTGCTGTAATACTGGGGACAGTAACTCAGGAAAAGGATGTTTTGCTCGTCATCTGTACTTTGCCCAGTTCCAACATGCAGCCGGTGAGGACTGACACGCAGCACCTGCCAGCAGGTGGTATTACAGGAGGCTGGACAGTCGCACTGCCAACAGCCACGACCAGTGCCTTTCCAGAGCAAGCGCAGCCCAAAGAGAGCACCTTCGTGTCACCGCTGCAGCTGCCTGCGTGTTGAGGGTGCCCCAGGGAAGCAGACACAGCCAGTTAATGGGCCCAGCCCCTCAGTAAGGGAAGGGGGCAGGCTGGCAGTCAGCACTCAACACCACTGCCTTGGGTACGATTTAATTTCTCAGCCGATTCCATCAAACATAAAAGGACACAGAGAAACTGCAAGCAGGCAACAGAGGACAAGCAGTGCAGCAGGGTGGTTAAGCAGGGAAGAAGATACTCGTGTCTAGAAGAGATAAATGCCATGTGACGACTGTCCACCACTTTTAAGACAGCCAGTCCAAGCACAACCACTGCCCTCCATGCCTGGGAACCTCCAAGGGCTCCAAATCCCTTCTGAATTCTGCTCCTCTAAAAGGAGGTGTGAACTAGAGCCTCTCAGGCTGCTACTACACGGGACAATCACACGCGGCGGCACTTCCATACACTGCCACGTTCAGCCTCGGAGCGTGAAGGGAGGGAAGAACAACAGCAGCGGCGTACAACACTAAACGTAGGTATTATAGCCTATATCACGCACAGATGCCATACTTACCAACCGCTGAGAGCGAGACTGTAGGCTTCCTGGTGTCTCTGAAACACAACATGGCTAATGTGAGCACTCACAGCATAGCCCAGCAGGTCCAGCCTCCCCAGTGAGCTCCTTGCTATTCCAGGACTAATTTTATTGCTGATTCTTGGGAGCTAATGTGCCTTCTGCTTGCCAAAATACACCATGTTAAATGGAACAAAGAAAGAGGTGACCAGCTGGAGGACAACAGCCATTGTGGCTTGCCACCACGTACAGCAGCAAGTTTAGGATATAGGATGGAGTTGAAGGGGACTAGGGGGAGGAGAAACATGTGCAAAGTCTGGCATGTTGCAACTGGGCAGGCAAGGAAACACTGGGCTCACAAAGTCTTGCTGCAGGAAGCAACAAAACAGCCTTTCCCAGGAGGATTAAAAGAAACAGAGCTGTGGAAAAACTTGACAAAAGCCACTGATGTGTTTGTCAAGCCTTTGCAGACCCTGATTCAAGGCAGATGGAGCAGCGACTTCAGAGCAAAGACTTCATGTCTAGCATATAACAACAAAATCAGTAGGAAATAAGCCCAGCTGTGTGCAGACTCTACAGACCAAATTCTGCTGTGGTAGAAGCCAGTGCAGCACCATGACAACTCCTAGCAGCCTGGACATGGATCAAAGCAATAATTCACTCTTTGACCTTGTTCTTCAGGAATTCACCTGCCCTTTCATGAAAAATGCCAGTGAAAATAAGGAATATTGTCTTCAGGTTTTTGCGTTTGCTGAAAAGCAGAACATTTCCTGGATTTTTCTCCAAGAATTTTCACCTAAACAAAAAGTTATTTTGTAAGAAAAATTAAGCAGAGAATTTCTAGCTACCCTTACTGCAGGGCTACCTCCTTAGGGCGTCAGCAGAGACAGCCGCTTCAGCAGGATGTTCGTTTGCTGGAGGTCAGCAGCCCTGGGTCCTCACTGCCCCGGCAAGCTCAGAGACCTCACCAGCACAAGTGGGATGCAGAAGCTAGTTGAAGACTGCCTACGCAAGCATTTCTAGTCAAGGGATACAAGCAGACACAAAATAATGGAAAGGCACAATAGAGTTAAAGCAGGGCTTCTGATAACAACCTTCAGAGAACTCTATTTTTTGCTTGGCACTAAGATAGTATCACAGGAAAACACAACCAGCAGTTATTGTCTCTCCATGTCTTTTAATTACACATTAATAATATATTGCCATTCTCAAGCACCATTTAACCAAGGATCTAAGTGCTGCACAGGAGCTAAACAAGCCTCAGGGTAGCCTGGTGCAGTGGGGTTATATAATTATCCTCCTATTATAACTGAGCAAAGGAGGCAGAGAGGAACAAAGTGACTTGCCAGGGGTCATAAAGAGTTGCTGTACAGCCAGCAAGAGAACTCAGCAGTCCCAGTGCCAGTTCCGTGCTTCTCAGGTGTAAAATGTGAGGTTTTAATACTGGTGGGTTTGGAAAGATCTGTTACCCTGAAATTACTCATGATAGAAAGCACCAGGAAGCAAGGGAAGGCATGAACAGGAAAAGGTTCCCGAATATCACTGCCAGTCTTCTCACCACTGAGGGAGAGTCAGCAACAATCACTGAATTTAGTGGAAAACAGCTGCACGATCATGAAATGGGGCTCCATCAGTGCGTGCTTTGCCCTGCAAGCTGCTAATTATGGAAAGGAATCTAATGATTTCCCTGCAGTGCAGAAACATACGGATTCTTACTTGATGTCCCAGATGTAGATGTACGTGTCAACAGAACTGGTGACCAGCAGGTCTGGCTCAAACACCGCCCAGTCCAAGTCACTGCAAATGCAAAATCATAGTAAGTCAGCAAAGAAAAGCACACACAGTTTGCATCAACTTCTCACAAGCCCCCAGTACATTTCTCCAACAAATTCACGGCCACTCCATGACACACGCTGAAACTTTTTAAGTAAAAAGCAGTATCTTCATCATTTCTCTAAGTAAATCCCAAGAAACAATGAAATGCTTCTAAGTTAATTCCAGTGAAGCATCTTCCTAGCCCCGAACTTTTCAGCTATTGTGCGCGTGCTCTTTCTTCCACAGGAAAAGGGACGCTGTCTCAGCAAGTTCCCAGTCACCACGTGTTCTTGGCATCAACCCCTTATTCTGGGATGCCTTCCTGTTGGGCTCACCAGGTGTACCTGGGACACAAACAGCCTCCAGTCAGCCATTTCAAGGGCTGCGATTACTTTCCACAGTCAGAAGCTGGAGTAGAAACAGTCCTTCACCTGCATTTCCAGCCCTGCGCTACAACACACCCCTAGAACGAGAGGTAGAAGTCTTCCCTTGCACCACCATAACACACTGTGAACTTGATCTTTGGGATTACCTGCTTTAATTAAAGTGCTATCACACAGAAACACGGCTGGGATTCAATTTAGCAAACACACTGCTGTCTGTTTCCCAGATGATGGTTCCTGTTCATTACAAGGACAGCAGCCTAAGGCAATGACACCCGAGCCATCAAAGGCTGGGTTGATATACTGGGGGGAGCCATGAGAGCGTGAGCAGCTTCACATCTGACATCATCTCCAAATGGGAAGGCAGGACAGAGGGGCAGACAGTACAGGCCAGAAAAGTGAGTAAAATCAGGCTCAGAGCAGAGCCTGAGCGGGGCAGGACTGAAACATTCGCCTTCTATGAAGCAACCCATCGTTTTCCACCCAGAAGTCTGCCAGCATCCCTTGCTCCTCACCTGATCACACGCGTGTGCCCTTGCAGCGATGTGCAAACTTCACCATTACCTTCCTTCCACTTATACAGGTCAACTCGTTGATTGCTCTGAAATTAGATGGAAGAAAGGAGACAGTGTTAGGTGAATAAGGTAGGACAGAAATCCGTATGTCAGGACCAGGTTCCCTTCTCTTTGAACAACCTCAGTTACCAATGAGTCACGCTGCTTAGTGAAGTCCTTGCCCAAAGCAGGAGAGCAAAGATGAACCTACAGGCTGCAAGGATTCTCAAAAGCTTACTCTTTAATTACAGGTCATGGTTTAACCCCAGCTTGCAACTAAGCCCCACACAGCCACTCACTTCCCCCTGGCAGGATGGGGGAGAGAATCAGAAGGGTTAAAAGCGAGAGAACTTGTGGGTTGAGATAAATACAGTTTAATAGGTAAAGCAAAAGCCGTGCGTGTAAGCAAAGCAAAACAAGGAATTCATTCTTCAGCAGGCAGGTGTTCAGCCACCTCCAGGAAGGCAGGGCTCCATCACATGTAACAGTGACTTGGGAAGACAAACGCCACCAATCTGAACGTTCCCTCCTTCCTCCCCCAGCCCCTTATATGCTGAGCATGACATCATATGGTATGGAATGGGCATGGACAGTGGGATTAAGTGCACCAAGCTGTGTGGTGTGGTTGACATGCTGGAGGGAAGGGATGCCATCCAGACGGACCTTGACAGGCTGGAGAGGTGGGCCCGTGCGAACCACATGAAGTTCAACAAGGCCAAGTGCAAGGTCCTGCATGTGGGTCGGTGCAATCCCAAGCACAACTACAGGCTGGGCGAGGAATGGATTGAAAGCAGCCCTGAGGAGAAGGACTTGGGGGTATTGGTTGATGAGAAGCTCAACATGAGCCGGCAGTGTGCGCTTGCAGCCCAGAAAGCCAACTGTGTCCTGGGCCGCATCAAAAGAGGCGTGACCAGCAGGTCGAGGGAGGTGATCCTGCCCCTCTACTCCACTCTGGTGAGACCCCACCTGGAGTACTGCGTCCAGCTCTGGGGGCCCCAGTACAGGAGAGACATGGAGCTGCTGGAGCGAGTCCAGAGGAAGCCACGAAGCTGATCAGAGGGCTGGAGCTCCTCTCCTGTGAGGACAGGCTGAGAGAGTTAGGATTGTCCAGCCTGGAGAAAAGACAGCTCCGGGGAGATCTGATTGCGGCTTGCCAGTACCTGAAGGGGCCTACAGGAAAGATGGTGAGGGACTGTTCATCAGGGAGTGTAGTGACAGGACAAGGGGTAATGGGTTTAAGCTGAAGGAGGGTCGATTTAGATGAGATGTTAGAAAGAAATTATTTACTGTGAGAGTGGTGAGGCACTGGAACAGGTTGCCCAGAGAGGTTGTGGAGGCCCCATCCCCGGAAGTGTTTAAGACCAGGTTGGATGGGGCTTTGGGCAACGTGGTCTAGTGGAGGGTGTCCCTGCCTGCAGCAGGGGGGTTGGAACTAGATGGTCTTTAAGGTCCCTTCCAACCCAAACCATTCTATGATTCTATGAATATCCCTCTGGTCATCGGGGTCAGCTGTCCTGGCTGTGTCTCCTCCCAACTCCTTGTGCATCTCCAGCCTACTCACTGGTGGGGTGAGGAGCAGAACAGCCCTTGGCTCTACGCAAGCACTGCTCAGCAATAACCCAAACATCTCTATATTATCAACACTGTTTTCAGCACAAATCCAAAACATAGCCTCATACTAGCTACTGTGAAGAAAATTAACTCTATCCCAGCCAAACCCAGCACATTACACTCACTTAAAAATGAAGATAAACAAGAATGGGAGAAAAATAAAATAGAAAAAATATCACATTGCAAAATGTTTCCATGAAATGATGTTCTCAGAGCTTTTATTTCCTAACAACACGCTGTAACTGCAGGCAACAGGCAGCCAAATTCTCCCTGCAGGAATACCCTGCCAGTCTGTTCAGATTCACAACTGGAGTTTTCAGTGAGGAGGATGATGGATCACCACCAGTCCTTCTCAACTCTCCCTCAATTCCCTTCTGGAATAATCAGGGCCGTTGCCAAACACGAACAATACAGTCTAATGGCTTCAAGGTCACCTCCTCAAGGGTACT
This sequence comes from Grus americana, assembly GCF_028858705.1. NCBI lineage: Eukaryota > Metazoa > Chordata > Aves > Gruiformes > Gruidae > Grus > Grus americana. Next base: position 21,052,861 of record NC_072864.1, on the reverse strand, counting down.
TCCATCCTTGTCAGCCCAGGAGAAGAAAAAAACAAAAGCCTTAAGTGCTTATCATTAACTGTAAACCACAGGAGCAAACCAGATGAATCAATGACAACATTATTTAGGGCTTCCAGGAATAAATCCTCCCCCAAATGCAGCCACACACAAAGTTACTTGAAACTAGTTACTGTGCCTTAAGTTCATGTTCTGCCTCAATCAAGGTTCTTTTCAGCCCAGGCCAACTCCTCTAATCTTTCTGTGGCAGGAATTGCCTTTTGGGGTGCATATATAGCACCAAGCAGAGTGGGGTTTGGGCCAATACTGGAAATTCACGGTGATTTTGCAAAAACAGAAATAACATGACTTCAAAATTTGATCTTCGTTAGCCCCTTGCTTTCAAACTTACAGGTACATGAGGGAAAAGATAATAGAGAAAAGACTTATTTTACATTTTTAGTGACGGGTTTTGTGGTGGCATTTTTGGGTGGGGTTTTGTAAGCCCAAAGCTGCTTGATATGAATTTGAACTTGCAGATGGATAAAACACGGCAGCCTTCCCTGAAATTGAAGGTTTCTTCCCAACTCAGCAATAATACATGGCACTTCTCTAATAGCTCACAGCAGGGCTGCACAAGAGCTCCGGGCAAGGAAAACTCCTTGCATGTTTCTCATTGACAGAAGGATTTAAGGGGGTAGAATGAAATTACCCAGCGGGATTTGTCCACGACTCCAGAATTGATGCTACAAGATAAGGATCTCCAGAAGTTTCTCAGACTCTTACTGGGGCATCTCACACGGAAAGTGTTGCCTGTAGCACCAGGTGTGGGAGAATGACAGCTCATCCCAGCACGATTTTCTAAAAAAATGTGCTGCTTGTGATAAGTATCAGTATATGCTTCCAACAATTTCATCACCCTCTTGTTCAAGCATTTGTGACCACACAAAAGAAGTAACAAGGATCTAGGATAGAAAACAATGGCATTTCTGAAACAACAGCTTGGGAATCCTCAGAAATGTGCTTGTGCCAGAGGGCAGACACACTGCCAAGCACAGCAAGAGGACATGTTTCAGCTCTTCTGGAAAGAAGCTAAAAAAATAAGAAGCCCTTCTCCAAACACAAGGACAGACTTCCCTTCTGCCCGCACCACTTCCAATTAACGGCACCGCAAAGCAGGTGAAGCTGTTGGCACGCAGGATGGCAGCCTTTTACACTCCCTTTCCATCCACAGGGCTGTCTACACTACTTGTGTGGTATACCTGAACATATGACGACCTCAGCAGCAGACTCCTGGGGAAATGACAGCCAGCTCAAGTCCAGAAGTAGGAAATCACATCTTCACAGTGCTGAATCCAAGCTGATTGAGCCTTCCCAATGCAGCTTTGCCCCTTAGGTATGGCCCTCATACATATCCACGTTGCCTCCAGACCTGACCTGGGACACACGCTGTAAATCTGCTTTCCACTTCTGAACAAGACAGGCTAAATTCTAGGACAGGGATGTACTGCATCAGCACCAAAATACCAGCTGTGAGATGGCTGGAAAGGAGGTGTTTCTGACCCAAACTGGAAAAGCCATCCAATCTCATCTTGGGAATTCCTCACCTGATGTATGTCAGCAACTACATCTAAATCACCAGAGCATCTTAGCATCTTCATTTATAAACAGGAGCCGTAAGGTTCGATGCGAGCTACACCCAGTTTCAGCCTGGGACAAGATGGGTTCCTCTGTCTACTCAGGACAGCAAGAGACAGGAGTGCTCAGATGGGCAAGATGGGCACAGCCCCCCTTTGCAGCAAGGTCCTGCTCAGATCAGCATTAACCCATTGCTGGATATTGCCTGCAGAGTGTGTCTGAAAAGAAGCTTTCCTGCTCTACTCATGGCCTGAGCAGCACATTTCCTTACTTGGTTTTGATTTTCACAGACTGTACCCAGAAATAGTGCTGAAGGACACCGTTTTTCAAGTTTTGCTAACTCCATTCAGAAGCAGATAGCTGCTGAAGATATCGGTCACGTACCAGAGCTGGGAGGAGACGGGCTGGGGAATGCCAGAGAACAAACAACCAAAGGCTCCTAACTGACAACACTGGTTCACATTTAAGACTGCCTTTAAGATCAATCATAGCCTGTCCAGGAAGCAAAAGCAACAAAAATCCCAGGAAACCACCTTCAGCTAAGTGTTTTCTCAAAAAAACAGATGAAACCTTGCTCACCACAGCTATTCCAGGACTATAAGGCAGATGCAACACGGCAGCAAAGGCACCCCGCCACAAGAACCGTCTGCACCCAGTTGCTGCAGCACTGTGGTTGATGGCTAAAACTGCTGCTATGAGAAGCTCAGGGCTCTAGATGAACAAGCTACAAGCGTGACAGACCGAGTAAAGATCAGAGCTACAAACTACCTTCAAGTCTTAGATAGCCACTACAGCTTCTTCAGACCAGGCTATTTACTTCTTCACACACTGAAGAAGAACTCCTCCCTGCCCACTGCAAACCTAGATTGTTGCAGCGGTGAGCCAGTATTGACTTGTGCTATTTACAGACCGCCTGGTGGACCACATCCCACCAGGAAGGCAGGGAGGGGTAAACGAACCAGCACAGAATAAGAAATTCAATAAGCATGCAAATCTCATAAGAGAATGAAAGTTAGAAAGAGAGCGCATCCCCCCCCCCTTCCTTCCAGAAAAGGACCGTTTGGGTGCCCGATTTATTTGGCAAGGTGTTTTATAAAAGACAAGCAAGCAAAACTAGATTCAACACTGACCGAACAATCAAGCCAAATACCTCCCTGGCAGTAAATCAGTTAGGCCTTCATCTTGCAATGTGACTTGCAGGGACATGCCTGTGCCAGCTCCACACAGCCTTCCAAGTCTGCAGAAGTCCACCCATGAAAGAAAGACTGGGGAAGATGATGAGCTAGAGCTTTTAAATGAGTGAACTTACCGAAGCTGCGAAGTAGTACGCATAGCTGTCGTGTGGGTTCCACTGCACTGCCCCGATGTCCCACTTGCTCTGTCGGGAGATCTTTCGATGACCCTCATTTGGTGCATCTAGGTTGACTATGTAGAGGAAACGGCGGCTGCAAGACACACAGAGAGGCTGGATCGCACAGGACTGATCTCAAAACCCCAAGCTCACATGGAGCTCACAGCCTTGTGCCTAGAGGACCAAAGAAGAGCAGGATTTGACAAGACAGATGAAAATACTACTCCTGAGAATGCTACATTTGACCACATACTTCAAAAAGGGCTATGAAAAAATATGAAAAGACACACTGAAATTAGACAGGATTTGCAAATGTAATGCGTAGCTCACACCACAGTAAACCCCAGATAACTAGGATACAAAAAGCACCGGGAAGCAGTGCAAACACATCCAAATACGCTTTGCTGACCTAATGCAGCAGAGCTGAGGTGGCGCAGGACGGGGAGTGCAACGCGATAGCTTCACAGGAGTCAGAATCAGCCTGGAGAGGTTGCTCTGAGCAAGAGTTAATGAGCCTTGACAAACATAAGATGATTCTACGTGGCTGTGCGTTTCCACACCACACTGTTTGGGGGGCTTGGTTCTGCAGACAGTACAATTACACCGGCACAGAGCTAGCTCAGCTGCAGCAGCTTATTAACATGGGTGGACACAGCACTGCACTGATCTAGTTATATTACTTACCTGAGCTAACCCTATATGCTGCAGAGAGATATTTGCATGACGCTAAACCTGAGCTCAGACATCCTGCTGGATGCGGCCAACTCCTCACAAAGCCAGGCAAGGTATCATTCCCTCCACAGTGTGATTCATCTTACAAGCAAGATAAACCGCCCAGAAATAATTGCGAGCCAGCTGAACTCTAATGGAAGACCAGCACCAAAACATATTGAACCATATATAATTAACCACACCAGCGTATGTCAGCTGTGTAGCAAGCATACAGCTGCTCTGAGCACCACAAATTTCCCCAAGAGAAGGAACACAAAGAACATCTTTGCCTTTCCAGACCAAAGTCCTCAGAGCTCCTTACTCTGAAGAGTGAAGATCCTGAGCCCTCAGCTTTGAAATAACGGACGCAAATCCCAAAGGGCTGCTGAGCATGCAGGAGAAGCCTGAAAAGCAGAAGGCCATGGACCCGATGTTGTATTGCAGGCGGGCCACGGCCAGCTCACCCAAAGAAGCAAGCTGTGAAACTAGGCAGGTCTAAGGAGGAAGAGGCATCAAGTTAGACTCAAATCAGCTGCTGAGCTGGTTGTTCCTGTGCAGGGTTGCTGGACCAAGGGTTTACGTGGAAGCCAGCAGGTCTCCCAAGTTGTATCAAAGGACCTGTTTCCTCTAAGACTGACCAAAGGTCAGGTGCACCCAAGCGATGCTGAATTTGAAGTGAACATCCTAATTGGTGTTGTAATTGTGTCACTGACAGTGGGACAGGAATAGCTGTTAGTGCTGAAAGGCAGCAGCTGGGCAGGCAACTGCTGAGCTGTTTGAAGACTTGCCCTGGAGGTGGCTACATAGTGCCAACCCCTCCTGGGAGCTCTGGCACCTACTGCTCTTGTTGAGTATCATCCCACACTGAGCCAGCAGAGGAGCAGGTCAGAGAGCTGAGATCCTCTGCCCAAATACACCACAGCAATATTTGGGGCAAATTTTGTCTTAAGGAAATGATTTAATCTGTATTTCAAGCAGAATCCAAACAGTATTTCAGGATGCTCCCACAAGTGGATGTGAGAAAGCGTGCATCAGGAAAGCCAGTGTTTTATTCTGCTGCTGTTGCTGTATCCCATTGAAAATGTGACCTGGAATCCTCTTCATCAAGCCTTGAACAGAATTCAAAGCTGCACCTTTCTGAAACAATACATCAGCCCTTCAATCGAGGTCAGCCTGAAGGTTGCTGGTTTGGCTTGTGGAAATGACTGTCACACGTTTCTAATGGGGACTGTCACACTCACCCCGAGAGTACTGCGCGCTGTCCCAGGCAATCCACTGACATCGCAGTCGCCTGTTAAAAGGAAACAGAGAACAAAACTAAATTATACCTGTCAGGCCAGCTTCTCAGTCAAACACACAGCTTTGGGGAGGAGTTCAGGAAAACCTGCCAGCTCGTCTTCAGGGAATAAACTGCTATGGTAAGAGTCAAGGCTGATATCTGTCAGGGATGGCAGAAGTAATGTCCCCTTAAAGAACCACAGATGGGTGATGGGGCATAGCGACTGATTTTGGGGTGCTGAATAGCACACAGAAAACATCTTTGTTAGGGTAAACTGAAGACAAGACCTGGCAGACACCATTACAAGCACTGAGACCTTGCTCCCTTCTCCCTGCTATGGCAATCACAGCTGCAGCTTTTCAATCAGCAATCTCTAATAATCCGTATTAATCAGCCTCTGCTCCTGCTCAGGAGCTTTCTCAGTCTCCTCCTCTCTTCCATTGCAGGGCCAGATTTAATTATATATGCACTGGGAGATAGAAGTGCAACCATTTGTGTATGGCTGGTCTCCAAAAATGAGAGATGGTGAAGAGGCATCAGAATGTACTTTGGCATTGCTATAAAGAAGGCTAAGAGGTAACTTAAACACCATAAGAAGGAAAAAATAAAATAAAATAGGCTGTTTGAATGTTGTCTTCCCCTCTTTTCATTCAGAATGGAATCAGCCAATCACCTCGTTTAATCACCAAGAGAATAAAGGCAAATTTTACTTGGAAAGCTGAACAGTTCGGCCCATAAACATAGATATGACTTCAATGCAGTTTTTAACGTTCACAGTACAAAATCAGAATACGACCCATATTCTTCAAACTAACTGCTGTCATCTTCCAAGCAACCTCTCTGAAGGCTCAGGATGTCTCTGCCACTGTTCAGGGTTCTGCTAAGTACTCTCAGCATGGATATAACAAGACTTCAGGATGTCCCACAGCTACTACTTGTAAGCATCACTAAAACCAGACCGACAGTGTGGCAATCCCACTCCAGTTCAATCAGATTTGACAAGAGAATAACCTTCACAAAGACCTAGGTTTTTTCAACCAGGGCCCCATCCCCTGCTTGCAAGTACCCCAATTAAGGGAAAAACAGCATCATGGGCTCATTCTTTGCTAGAGACCAAGAGTCCACATGGGAAAGAGCTACAGGAGTCCGCAGTAAACCAAGCGAGTTTCCCTGCTTTTGCTGCTCCAGGAACAACAACCTGTTTTCATGGCTTTTTCCTAGTCTTCTGGCAAGGTTTTTCTAGTCCTAAAAATAATGCTGTAAATAAGAAGCCGGTTTTAAAATCTTTAAGTGATAAAGAAATAATTCCAGCTTCCTAGATTTCATAGCACCCTCCAAAACAACAAAGTGGGTTACTAAAAGCAAGCAGGAGAAGGAAGTTTTCCCAGATGATGCTCATTTCACTTGTGAGGAATTAAAATGAGGATCACTAAAGCAATTACGGGAACCAGAACTTTCTCATGTGATGAAGAGCTCATCAGCTGACATATCTCATACAGCTGGGGCCATCTTGCCTCAAGACAGGAAAAAAACCCCCATCAATTTCACCTGATTATTTCATACATGAGTTTATTTTTTCTGGTGTTGGCACCAGGATCTCATAAATCCTTACAAATTGTTTTTACTAATGAACATCAGTAAACTGTTTTTCCAGACACTGAACATCATGAAATGTAATGAGTAATTAGAATGAAGTAAAAAGCTTCACATGTCAGGCTGCTACTCTGGTGGGTCACAAAGTCATTTTATGGCAATAAACAGTTCCCTACAATACTACAGTCTTATCTAGGCAACAGGAAAAAACCAAACAGCTATCATCTAACGTGCTTGGCATATCGATATGTCAGTCTTCACAGCACAACCTTCCCGAAGGGGGGAGCTGAAACTGAACAAACCACCCTGAAAGCAGCTTTTATCCTAAATCAACAATCAGGATAGCTAGAATTGCTGTTTATGGGTTACAATTATGTGAATAAGCATGGTAGGAATAGTGCGCATTTGAAAACCTGCCCACAGCCCAGGCAGCATCTTCTCAGACTTCAAACGTCTACATTGGCATTTCACTTGATTTCTGCTAGGCAAGCCAAGAAAAATACCTTTTCGTGTCTGAACTTACATTAGTTTTGACTCTAGCTTCATTCTCTCCACCTGAAAGGCAACAGACCAACTCAATTTGCCAAGGCTATACTGGTTTTCAAGAGCTGCAAACTCTTAGCAAAAAAGACCAGTTCCCTGCGTAGCTAACTTCCCATCTACACGCTGAGTTGCTACAAATGGTACTATTTCCCCGTTGGACACGGCGAGTTTTACTCTCCTTTTGATAGCACAGCCAGCCTGTGAGTCACATCTAAATCAGAAGAGTACAGAGACTGCCACCTCTGTCAGCTTGTACAGAAAGACAACACTTGTAGGCAACACTGGCCCCAAACTACCCAGAGATTTTCTGAAGCGTTACAGGTTGGGTGCTGTAGTTTTCACACGACCACTCTGGCACGGTGAACAAAGACAACTGCAGTGCCTGCAGACATGTACGGTCTATAAATGTAACAGCTACCCACTCTTTTGACTTGTTTCCATTTAAATTGGTTTTGGGGTAGGGGTTTTGGGGTAGCGTGGCCTACAGGCAAAGCTCAAGCCTGGTACAGGACAGCTAAAAGGTGTTTCAGTTTCTCAAGCTCAGGTTTCCCATCTGCAAAAAAACATTCATGGAGATTCCTAAAAAAAAAAAAAACCTCAAGCACAAATATATAAGTGAGTTTAGCTCAAAGCAGTAGTCTAACAGCCCCAGCCACTGAAGCTCTCTAGTTTCATACGACAGAGCAGGCAGGTCAGAACAGCTCTAGAAAGATCACACCAGAGTAAACAGAAAGGACCAAAATACCAGTGGTTAACCTCTCTATTACGGTATAGCCTGCACAACAGAGAGATTGAAACCAACTGCTGCAGAAGAGGATGGAAACACCTGTTCTCTCCCCTCTCCGCTCCCACACACCAGTCATTATGAATAAGCAATCAAATCATGAGGCCACATGTCTCCTGAGCCTAGATCACAGATTCAAATTGCATCTGGAAGACATACCTTCGTATCTCATTACCGGTTTCCTGAGAGCAAATCCTCACTAGCAGACCAGGCTGCTTTAAAATTTCTTCCAGGAGGAAAACACAACCGATATAAAGCTTCTGAGGTATGAAAGCTTTGTGAGCTTACAGAGCGCAGGCTGGATGTAGCATGCAGGATTCATCACCCCTATTTGCAATGCTGAACACAGAGCTGCCATTGCTCCAGTAGGAGAGGACAAACTAGAAGCTGAAAAACTTTCCAGAGCTTTTTTTTTTTAATTTTTCTGGTTTTCCTGCTGAAGTATTTCATAGCTCACCCACCATATCCAGCTTTGCTAAGCAACTGCCAACGTCTTAAAAAAACAAGACAAAATACAACACATATCCTAGAATAGCTTCTGAGAGAGCACGTAAGCAAACTCTGAGGGGAGTTCTACTGTAACCAGCAACTTCAGAAACAAAAGCTGACCTTTTTCCTATTCATAAAAAAAATCTAACCCGCTTTTCCTGCTAATTGAGCAATACTCAACAATTTACATTGCAGAAAGTAGCTACAACGGTCTCAGGGGGAAAATGAGGAAAGATGTGTGGGAAATGGGACTATCTTCTATTAGGCCTGCCAACATAGTTTTAAAAGTTTTTCCAAGATCCAGTTAAGATTAGAAATAAAGTGCCACGTGAATTAAGGCATTATCTCCGCGCAAACGGCTCCAACACCGGCTCAGCCCCATCCACAGCCGCCGAAAGGCCCCGTGGGGCCGCCGAGCCCGCCCAGGCCGGGACCCCCCGCCGCTCCTCACGGGAAGGGCCTGGCCCGTGCGGAGCGGTCCCCAGAGGGCCGGTCAGAGCGGCAGCCCCCCCGGCAGCAGCGGCAGCCCCCCCCGGACCTGGGCGTCGCGGAACTCCACCACCACATTCTCACTGCTCCAGCGCGCCGCCATCTTGGGCCGCCCCAGCAACCCCGGACGCCAGCGGCGCGGGGGAAGAGCCGGCGGCAGCGCGCCTGCGCACAGCGGGGCACCGCGCGGGGGCGGCTGGGAAATGTAGTCCGCGCCTGTACACCACCATCACACACCACCCCCCCCCCCCCCCAGTGAACCGGGGACAGAATGTCCCGAGGAACTCCGCGGGGCCTCAAGGCCCGGGCGGCGCAGCGGGACCCGCCTGGGCCCGTCCTCCCCGGAGGGGCTCGCTGCGGCGGCCTCCGGGCGGCAACAGCCCCGCTGCAGGCCCTTGCGGACCGGGGTGTCTGTGTGCGGGAGGGGGGCTGTCGAGGCCTGTGCTCCGCGGGGCAGCGCCCGCCCGGAGAGCGGTGTCTCAGTGACCCGCAGGCCGTGGCGGCGAGCGCAGGGCCGGGCCGCGGCGGCCAGCAGCAGCGCAGGGGTTAAGGGCGGCGGGCCGGGGGGGCCGGGGGCGGGAGCATGCGTGCTGCCGGCCTCTATTGTCTCCGGCGCGGCGCCGAGCACCCAGGCGGCTGGCGGCGGCCGGCAGCGAGGCCGTGCCCGGCGCAGCACAGCGGAGCGGGGCGCGCCGCCCCCGCCGCCCCCCGCCGCCCCATGGGCTGCAGCTGATCGTCGCCCGGCTGCCGGCCGCGCCCCGGGCAGGAGTGAGGCGGGCGGAGCGACCCGGCCGGCATCCACCCCTCCCCCGCCGTCCCGTTCCCCCCCGCCCCCCCCTCCGCGGCCCCGGAGCCCTCGGCGGTCCCCGCCGGGGGTGACGGCGGCGGCGGCGGACTCGGGGCGCCCTCGCCTCTGCGGGCCCGGCGGGGGGAGGATGCCTGGGGCGGGGATGGGTTTTCGCCCGTAGCTCCCCGCGCCCCCCCGCTTCCTTCCGCCCCCTCTCGCCTCCCAGCGGGGGCGGCGCGGCCCCGTTCCCCGCGGGGGGCTGTCGCTCGGCTCCCTCCGGCCCGGCGGTGCCTATATGGGGGGCAAGCAGAGCACGGCGGCCCGTTCTCGGGGCCCCTTCCCGGGGGTGTCGACGGATGACAGCGCCGTGCCGCCGCCGGGAGGAGGGGGGGGGCCGCCCCCCTTCGGCCATTACCGGGCGGGCGGCGGCGGCGGCGCCATGGGGCTGCGCAGCCGCTCCGTCAGCTCGGTGGCCGGTATGGGCATGGACCCCGCGGCGGCCGGCGCCGTCCCCTTCGGGCTGTACGCGGCGGCGGCGCGGGCGGCGGGAGAGGCCGAGCGGGCCCCGGGCGGCGGCGGCGGCGGTCCGGGCTCCGACTCCACGTACGCCCATGGCAACGGTTACCAGGAGACGGGAGGCGGTCACCATAGAGACGGGATGCTGTACCTGGGCGCCAGGGCCTCGCTGGCCGACGCGTTGCCCCTCCACATCGCACCGCGGTGGTTCAGCTCGCACAGCGGTGAGTGCCGGCTCCCCGGAGCCTTCCCCCGGTTTCCCCTCCCTCGGTGGGTACCCGAGACCAAGGGGATGGGGGGGGGGGGTGGCGGGTGGGTACAGTTCACCTAGCAAGGGGTGGCTGGGAAGGGGGGTGCTGCCCCCCGCTTGGGCGGCTGGTCAAGCCCCGTTGTGCCAGGCCTGAAGGAAGGAACCCCATCCCATCCCCTCTCCGACGCAGACGGGTGGGCGGTGGGTGAGCGAGCACCGGGGCCAGCGTCAAGGTCAAGGGAGAAAGGGGCTGTGGAAGGAGGAGGCTTTCTAGAAGGGAGATGTTTTGGCTCTGGGATGCGAAGCAGTGGATGTGGCACACCTCCCCCTTGACTCAGGGGAAAGTGGTCTGAGGGTGCTGTAGCTCGAGCCCTTGGTTTTGAAGACCAGGCTGAGTTCCTCGTGTCTCTTCTCAAGGTGTTTGGGGGATGCCAGTCAGGTATAGCAGTTCTCATGCTGTAGAAACTGGGAAAGGGGCAAGCGGAAGCCTTTGAAAGCGAGGTGTGGGAATTTTTTTTCCTTTGTTTCGTCTGATAAAGGGCCAGGGAGAGGCCGAAGCGGGTTTTCTCATTCGAGCCAGCTGGCACCGTTGCGGTGCCGGGGAGGAAGCAGAGGAGGAACTGCCTGCCTCTTTAACAGGGCTAAGGAGCCGGCTGGGCTCTCTTGCAGAAAACATGTCAGGCTAAGGGAAGGGGTAAGGTTGCCCCCATCTTCACCCTCCTGGCTGGACCCTTCCATGCGTCCTGGTGTCTGGAGAGGAGCTCTGGCTGCGAGCAGGGCTGTGTCACTGACCTAGTTTTGGCTGGGTACAGGGAGTGAGGTGGGAGGTCCTCCCTTCCCCTCCTGGCTAGAGGGGAAGTCATTTCAGGGATGTCTCCCTGAGTTTCCTGGAATAGTCTGGGATTTCTCTCCCACCCGGCCCCCTCGCAAATGCTGTAAGTGTTCTCCTTGCATGACGTGGTCTGGGAATTTCATAATACGCTTTGGGACAATGCCTCATTTTCAGGAAGGCTTGAAACTGAACCAGCGGACGAGAACAAAGTGCAAAACGAGGCTCGTGGGGCCCATTTTCCTACTTCCATCTCAGGATTTTTCCCCTTTACCCAGTCTTTGGGGGCTGCTCTTCTCAGTGCGATCAAAGCTGTGTCTTGCATTGCATCCTCAGTGGCAGAATGCCCCGGGCCCAGTTCCTATTGATCCGAATAAGCTGGACGCTTGCAGTCCTCCCCGGCAGATGGAGAGGGCTGGCTGGCATGTGGCGCCGGAGTTGAGACCGAGCGCTTCTCAAACTTTCTTGCTCCGTGACCTTGCGCAGACTGTGCCGCTGCTCTGGTTTTTAAACACAGAAAAAAAAACCCCAAAACCCTAAGGCACAGCATCCTTCCAGGTATTCCGCAAGCCTCTGTGCGAATGAGTGCCACGGGGCCTTCTGCTGAGGCTGATGCTGGAGCAAGGAGGGTTTTGTTACAGAAACACCATGCAGCTAATCTGTGCGTAGAGGTGGTCGGTCAGAGAGTATCAATTACATTAAATGATAGTTCTTAAACTGCAATGCTGAGAGCAAAAACCCCTTCATAAAAATATACCAGCTGCAAAATGGAGTAAGCTTTTTCCGGCCACTTGCAAGAGTTAGTGTGACGCTGCTAAGTTAAACTTGGTGCCCTTGGAAGATTGCAGTGCGAGCTGTGGGAAGTGCTGCAAGAACTGGGTTTCTCTGGTGCCTCTTTTGCGGCCCTTCGAGAGCGTTTGAGCTGTGCCGAAGCGTGCGCGGGCAGCAGCGAGAGCCGTTCAGTCAGTGCCGAAGCCTCTCCTGGCGGTGGTTCTTCCTTGTTGCTAATTAATAGCAAAGGGAGCGGAGGATGCTTAAAAACCATTCTGAAAACTTGTTGGAGCTCGTTAAACTTTTGTGTTCTTCCTCTTAGCCTAAGAGGTTAATGCAGGATTTGGACGCCAAGGGGAAGGGGAAGTAAGCCACCTCAAGATTGCTAAGATTCCTGCTAATCTCCTGTTGCAGCTGGTTAACCTAGAGCAGGGCAGTCAGAAGCTACTCGCTTCTTCCCCCCTGCCTCCCCATCGACCCGCTCCCCTCGCGGCGCTGAGCCACTCCATTAGCCACTGGAAAGTGCTGAAGCAGCACCACTCCGGTAAATGGAGAGGAGGTTTGACATTGCTGCGCGTGACTGTCCCTGCTCCTTTTGAAGGATGACTCGAGGGTGGGGATGAGGGGATGCACCGAACCCACTCGCAGGACGCATGCCTGGGGGCCTTGGGGATCTGCCCGAGTCGCTGTACTCGGAGCCCCCCCAAAACTCTGTGGCTATCAGGTCTGGAGAGTGGATCCTTGCCCCGCCTGCCCCTTTCCTCCTGCCGCTGCACAGGCTGGAAACCGGGATGGTGCCGATCTCGGCACGTGGGGAAGGCTGTGTCTGTGGGCTTTGCTCTCCCACGAGCGCTTTGGTTTGGGGGAAGAGCTGAGAGCATCAGAGTGCAACCTGGGCTCTGCGGGGACCTCAGTGGGACAGCGAGGAGCCCTGGCTTAACGCCGGTGATAAGGCGCTGTCGTTGCGGCAGCATGTCTGCGATAACGGGAGCATGCAGATAGGCTTGGCGCCTCGCTGCTCTCTTTATCTGCGATGCTGATTTTGTGCGCCTCTCCAGCTGCTTCATGGCTCATCTGACCCGTCAGCAGGGACCCCGAGGGGTGAGCTGGGGTGGGCTGAGCTCTTTTCCCTGGCTGGTGTCACTCCTTCCCCTTTCTGCAGTCAAAGGCTTGCAGAAGAGCCAGGCGTGCCCGGGGAGGGAGAGAGGAGGGCTGTGCTGGGAAGCCTGTGCAGAGCGAGGTTGCCAAGTGGTCCCCAGGGCCAGCACGTGCTGCAGCATCACCGTAGGGTGCTGCGCGTCATGATGGTCAGCAAGAAGAGCCCACTGCCACATCCCTCCGGGCTCTGCCACGGGGCGCAGGGGCGGCAGGAGCAGTTACGTACTGATGGCCTCTAGCCCTTCCGGGGCCAGGGGAGGAGAGCTGCTGCTCTCATGAATAGCAAAGCCTAAAAATGGGGTGGGCGAGGGCTGACCTTTGTGGTGGAGCTTGTCCCTCCCTCCGAGGGGACAGCGTCTCCCTGGCTAAGTGGATCCTGTTCCCTGACAGGGATTTTCCCAGGCGTGTCCGCCATTGACACGAGCGACGTATCGGCTCCAGCGCCACCTGAAACTGCTCTGGGATTTCCCTGTCTGCCCGGAGTTTCTGAGATCCGCTTCCTGGCCTGCGCGGGTGGAAAGTGACACATCATCTTTTGCAACTTTGGAGTTTGGTTGTCGCACTTGACCCGGTCCCTGTAGCTTCGCAACCATTAGGTCTTCTTGGCAAAGCCCAGGCTAGCGGGAAAAAGGGAGGAAAAGGAGACGTGGTTTAATGCCGCAAGTCTCCAGCTTTGTGTGGTTCTCTTAGTATCGCTCGTGTTATTCATCTTCATCAGAGGATCTTGGGGAGTTTGCAGAGGCTGTAAGTAGCTTAAAGTTTATCTGGAAATCCCCCTGATCATCCAAAGCCCTTGAGTGTTTGAAGCTCCAATAAATCCATATCTCCCTGTCTGCTGGCTAGCCCAAGGAAATGCCTAGCTCATCCTTCTGTGCGGAGCCATCGGGAATGTCGCGGGCTTTCCGTGCACCGACAAAGCAAGCTGTTTGTCCTGGATGCTGGCAGTAGCGAGGTTGGGAGGTCTCTTTTGCCAAGCAGGCTGCTTCATTCTCAGCAGCACTTCACCTGGATCAGGAGGGCCCAGCCTGGAGGAGACATCAGGCATGGTGCCAGGCTGGGTCCTTCTCCAGGCAGGGTTAGAGAGCGAAACAAGCTGGAAGTGCTGTTTGATCCATCTCTGGAGTAAGGGAGGTGAAACAGGGATTGCTTGTTGGAGGATGAGCTGGAGGTGTGTGTTGGGCAGCCCCGGTCTCTGCCCTGCTGGGAAAAGGCATGTCTGTGGTGGATCCTTGCTGTGCTCTGACAGCTTCAAGTCCTGAGCCCTTCCTCGCCAGTGCTTGGTGATCCTCGCTCCTGAGCTTGTCCTGCCATTGCAATCTCCACACCAAAACCTGAAGGCTTAATTCTAGCTGGCTAGTCAGCAAGCTGCTGGAGGGAGTCCACTTTCAGCCCTGACTTTCCTGCCACCAACTTTTCAACATGCAGATGTCATACGTGCTTCTCTCCCCCCCTTTACAGGGGCTAGGCCAGGGCAAGGGCACCCCAAGGTCTGCAGGAACTTGATGTTGTGAATCTATTTTTGCCTGTGGAAATTTCCAAAGGAGACTATCTTCAAATCATCTTTTTCGTGGGTTTGATGCTGGTGACTGCCTGGCAGCCGGGTCGGGCACCTGCAGCATTGCCAGGCCTGCGGATCATTTGGGAAATGGTGCAGGAACGGTCCTGATGACTCCCCAGGCTGGTGATATTCAGCTGGTGGACTCTCTGGGTCTGGAGGGGTTGCTCTTCTGTTTCTGCCTTCTCCGAGCCAGCTGCAGGACAGCGTATGCCCGGGGCCGGGGGAAGAGCCAGCATCTACCTGGGAAGAACAAAGTACTGAATTACCAGAAGATGGGAGAGTCGAAGGCAGCTTTGATGCGTACCAGACCTGCAGCCTGGAGATGAAGTTTAAGTGTGTCAACGTTGGCGTCGTGCGTGAGAAGCCGGCGGCAGCGGCAGTTGTCCTCAGTCTCCACAGCGAGAGCTAGCGCAGGCTTTCGCTGCGCTGCCTTGCCACGCCGGTGCCCTTTGAAATCTCTCGTTGCCCAGGAGTGAGGCGCTAATTGCTGTGCGTTCTAATTGGCTTGTCTGGGCTTGCTCCTCTCCAAACCTGTGTGTAAATCAGCGCAGGGGAGCTGGGTGACCTCTCCCCCCTCCGCACATGTACACTCCAGAGATGCTGAGCGTGATGCTCTCGTGCTCCCTGGGCTGACCCACTTCCCAGCCAGGATTGTCTTCCCGACCCGTGATGTAAGTTTATCCCATGCTGGTTTGTTTTGCTGAGATATTTGTTCCGGTGACTGGAATAACCGTAAAGGCTTCTCTTATTTATTAATGTGCTATTAGGGCTCCTCCCTCCCCTCTCTCTCTTGTTTGCTGGCCGGAGGATCAATCAGATGCAGACATCTTTGGTGGAGGAGCGGTACCAGGGCTGGCGCCCAGCCAAGGGAGTCGCGGAGAGTCATGGGAAAATGCTGCTAAATGCTGAAAATTAATTTCAAGAGAAACGCAGGGAGGGAGAAAAACCCACTATGGGGGGGGGGAAGCTTTTTTTTTTTTCCCTCCGAAGTAATCTCCCGTGTGACAAATCAGGCAGCAAAGAGCTCTTTGAATGAATTCCCTCTGCAGGGACTGGTGCTGTGGCACCCCGGCCAGCCGGTGGGCAACCATGAGACATGTCTTGTTGCCTCTTCCGCTGGTACACTGAAACCCCAGATGTGTCAAATACTTGGGTTTGAGTAAATGTGACCTGGCTTTCTCCTGGTTCCCTTGGAAATTGAAATTGTAAGGCCGCGTGAGTGATTTACACAAGTGGCCGAATTGAATGTGCCCGCTGAAAACTGCGTGCGAGAGGTTTGAGTGATGCTGTAAAGCAGCAGGCCCTGATGCAGAGCGTTTTACCCACCTGCTCTGGCGTGGCTGTGCATTGGGGTACAACAAGCCTCTCTCTGTAGAGTCAGACCCATTGGTTTTTTTTATTTTATTTCAGATAGCACAATGGTTGAAGTTGGGCCTTAGAGGTCTCGCCCATACCTTTTCCACCAGGCAGGTTTCAACTACGGGCAAACCTGTTGGGGGCTTGGGTCTCCTGCCGGGGATGCTCCCACTGTCCCTTGTGGGCACTGCTTGGCCGAACGCTTTTGCTCGGTGCTTTCTGGTGGGAGGCCGTCGGGACGTGCAGCTGCAGGAAGCCCTGCTGGCCTGGGGCCCCTTCTCGTGCCGCTGCACAGCGTTTCCGTGGGCAGAGCCCGGCTGCTGGCGGGTTTCCTGCCCTGCTGGGCTGCAGGCAGGGGAGGGGAGTGCCTGCGGTGGGGGCTGCTTTCCTCTTGGTGTGGTTGAGCTTTCCAGCCCGCTGCGGATCCTAGACAGCCCAGGGTTTGAGGAGGGTGACAGGGAGAGCTGGGGAGCCAGCAGGCAAGTCCTTGTGGCTCTTGTCTCTGTGCTGTCAGCGTGGGGCTCGCTCCATCGGTGCTTCCTGCCGTAGTCCCCGTGCCTGTGCGCTGTCGGGTTTGTGCCGCATGCGGCCGGCTGAGCTTGAGCAGATGCATCGCTCAGTGTTGAAGTCATCCTTCGCCAGGCCCCGATGGCGGGTCCATAGGCAGCTGGAGCTGTTCCGTACAAGGTGCATTTTGCCGGTGGGGATGGTACGTTATGTTGGAGAGGCTGCAGTCTACTCTGAGGTGGAGCTGACTCTTCTCTGCCCTCCGTCCCTGTGGAGCCGAGCCGTGCTGGCTGGTGTTGGCAGCAGGTCGGCCCCCGGGACAGCTGCGACGTCGTGCCGCTCGGGAGGGCGCGGGCCGAATTAGCTCGGGAAATTCCTGGCTCTCTGCACTCGTGCAGCTGTGGGCCTCCCATCAGCGGTGCAGAAACGAGACCGTGCACCTTGTGCAATGGTCTTGCGGTCCTTTGTAGAGAAGCAGAGAAATGCAATGGAAATATTTACCCTTTTGCTGGTTTTAGAAACACTAGCAAAAATTTCTCAGGGCTGTATATTCCCTGCAAGCACTCTCGGCTCATTGAGGCTGTGTCGGGTTATGGCCATAGTTCCTGAAAGATTGTCACCGACCAGGCACAGAAATGGGGCTGGGACAGGCCCTGCCGAGGGAGGCACGATGGCACGGATGAAGAATTGAACTGAGAGCTGCTCAGTGCTGTTTCCTGGCCCTAACAGGCAGGACGGCGTGACAACAGCGGGTATTTTTAGAGGCCAGCTGCCTGCAACGCAAGAGAAGGAAAGCAGCAGTCGGGCAGGAAAGCTGAGTGATGCTCCCCCTGTCCCTCGTCCTTGCCCGGCAGTTTGTTTCCTCCCTGGCCAGAGCTGCTGGCGTTGAGGAGTTTCCACGTCCTCCATGCCTCTTCGCCTGTTGCCGCCTTGCAAGGCGGCTGGTTTCATTCTCCCCTCGGCTTTCGCCATGGCTGCGTGTTTCTCTGATCACGGCTCAGCAGCCCGAGGGTGGTGCTGCGGGCTCTGCTCTTTGCATCCCAGACGATTGCATTACAGCTTGGTGTGGTGGGCGTTTGGGGGATTGGGGTTTTTTTTGGAGAAGTCTTTGTCACCAGTGAGGGAAAACCCACAGTTTCTCCTGCAGCGGGGGTAATTGCAGTAATTCATTTGGGAGCTCTCCCTACAAGGCGATGGAGCTGCGTTTTGTCGGAAGTGCTGCAGGGGAATTAGATCCACCTTTCAATCCATCCATCCATCCAAGGCCTGTACCTCTGTAGCTGGGGAGAACAGAGTGGGGGTTCAGCTCTAGCTGGATGGCTTAAATTACGGTCTGCAGGGAGGTCGAGTCAGTGTGGGTTGAGGTCGGTTTTGGGGCCAGCCTTCTGTTAAGCTGGTGCTGAGTGGGATGGGTGAGCACCTTGCCTGAGCTGCCTCGGCATGTCGGGTTGTCCCCACCCGGATCTTGCTGCTTTGAAGCTATTGTCCATCGCTTATTTATTGCAACGTTGATTTCATAGCCCTTGAAGTCTGCTGTTGACCTGGATCTTACCCTTCAAGGGTGGTTGTAGATGCCTTTGATTTCTTTTTGCTCCCCATAGGCAGGTATGAAGCAGACAGCACCCTGCAGCCGGTCCTGGGGGGTGTCCTGGGTGAGTGTTTCATGGGGGGACTCTGCTTCCCAAGAGCCCTGCCCAGCTCTCGAAGTGGGGTGCACTGTGCTCCCGTCGGTGCTGCCTTGGGGGTTTTCATTTCTCCTGGGGAAGAGAGAGCTTGAAATCCCACAGGTAGGATTTTTGTCATCTGCAGCCCCGCTATCCCCGTCCTGCTCCCAGTGGCCACTGGCTGCAAGACAGCTCGGCCGTTCCTGTGTTCGAGGGTGGCACGTGTTGAAGCGAAGGGGAGGCAGGAGCAGAGAAGGTGGGACAGCCGGACAGGGTTGTTCCTGCCTGTGGCACAGTGTGCAGCCCCTTCTGCCTCCGCTAGCGGGATCCAGCGTGGGCAGACCCTGCTGCTCACCGAGGGGTTCGTTTCTCCGAGACATCGTGCTTTGTGTTTTGGAGGTTTGGCTCCCAGAGCTGCAGAAAGCCAGCTCTGTCTGCCAGCCACCTCCGTACTGCGAAGGCAGCTGGGAAACGCACAGGGCAGGGCTGTTTGAGAACGAGTCGTGTGGTGTGGCCCCGTCCCCGGCACGGGGGTATGTCCCAAACCCCCAGCCTCTGGCCCGAGAAGGAGAGCTCATGCTGCCTGGCCAGGCAGCTCCGTGCTGTCGAGCATCCCTCTTTTCCCACACCACGGATGGCAGAGGTGTGTGATCATCCTGCAGGTCTGCACCCCACTTTTTCCCATCCTGCTCTCCTGGTAGCCTGGGGCATTCACTGGGCATCCTTCAGCAATCGCAGACCCTCCTGGGGAGCAGGCGGATGCTCTCTGCCATGCATTTCTTCCTACCACGCGAGGAACTGGGGGCGGGTGAGGTTAGGGCTTGCTCTGCAGTGTGCTCCTCCCTAGGAGTTTTTTCCAACGGTGTCTTTCTTCCTGCAGAAACAGCCAGTGTTAACTGGCCGTAAGCATTTCACAGCCATGCGCTGCCTGTGGGTGTAGCTCCGCGTGCCTTTTGTGCTCTGATTGCTGCCTGCTACTTAAAACTTGTCCTTTCTCTACCCTGAAAAGCAGTGTTCCGTCCTTCCCACGCACCCCGGGGGCTGGAGGGCTCATATCCCCAGTGACTTCTGCCACCTGCATGGGGTGGCCTGTGGCTCATGACCGAAGTGCCACGGAAGACCCTCCACTGCTCCGGAGGTTCGTGAGGTGCTGCCGTGGGATGCTCGGGGAGTAGGTATCCTGGGAGCTGGATGGGACGCTTCCTGGCAGGAGGGGGTGCGTGGGTGAGATCGGTGCTGGGCTCTGCCAGCATTGCAAAGCCGGGGCATGTCATCGTGTGTCTACGGAGTGTCCCTTCACCCTGCCAGTGAGATCAGCTGACGTGTGACGGAGCTCCAGCAGCGTCAAGGCAGGAGTTTTCCGCTTTGGAAAACCCGAGGGGTCAGGAGGGAGGTACCCAGGGAGCTGCTGCTTCACCCCACAGGGTTGGATCCGGTTGCGTTTGGGAGTGGCTCAGGTCAAGCTTTTGTGCTTAAACCTTCCCAAAAGCGGGAGTTCCTCTGGCAGCTTGGCAGCGGCTGGAGCCCAGCAGCGGGAACTCCGTGGGTGCCTCCCTGACGGATGGGTTAGTCAGAAGTGACTCACCCCACCGGTCCCCGCGTGACGTTGCCTCGCTGCTCCTTCCCAGCCCCTGCCGAGCCGAAGCATCCAACTCTCTCCGTTTCTGCTCCAGTTTCCGAGTTGCTGCATCCCAATGTGCTGCCGGAGGATCCCCTGCACTCCTTCATTTTGGTATCCGGGACCCCCCCATTGCCCTGTTGGCTCCGTGCGTCTCGCAGATGATTGCTGCCTGCAACAGGGCTTGCGGTTGGGCTTTGTCCTTTGCACGAGAAATATTTGGGAGGAAAAAAGCAGGCATGCAGGCAAATACTTTGGAAGTTTCCAGGTGTGCCTGCAGGATCCCTCTCCTCTCTGGGCAGTGAATTTGAAACCCCGAGCATCCCCTGAGAGGCGGAGAGGCAGTACCGGGGCATCCCTGCAGCCCTTCTGTGCAATGAGATGGCCCCAGGCCGGTTTTGTGACTAGCAGGAGCCTCAAATGAGCTTGTAACTCTGTAAATTCAAGCCCTGCAGCCCAACGGCAGGAGTCTAAGGTGTTAAAGCCTTCGCTGGGCTGTCGCCCAGGACCCCTCTGCTTAACTTTGCCGTTCTCCAGGATGCTAAAATTAGCTTTGGGCTACACACTCTTCCTTATGAAGCCTGTTCCCAGCAGCTGGGGGAGTGTTTCTGCAGTAAACTAGGACTAGCCGGAAGGCAGGGTGACCCTGGGAGGCTGCCTTTCTCATCCAGGTCTGGGGGAACTGATCCTGCAGCGTAGCCTGGGCTATAGGAGGGAGATGCTCTCTACCTATAGCATAGGTACTTTTGTTCAAAAATTGGAATTGCAGCCATGAAAGGGGCAATATTCAAACAGCAACAGGCAGCGGGGGGATGCTTGGGGTGCAGAGGCTGGTTGCACATCTTCCCTGAGGATGTGTGTGCAAGGAGGGTGGCTCTGGATGTCCTGTGACCATATAGCCCAGGCCTTTTCACCCTCCTGCTTCTTGGTGTCTGTGGGTCGTGTTGGAGGTGTCTCATAGGGCTTTGGTGTGTCCATCTGCTGAGGCTTGGTGGCTTTGGGTGCTCTGGAGCAAATGTCCCTGTGGGGCTGCCTCTCGCGTCTCTGGCCCGTTCCCAACTCCCCGGCTTTCCTCAGACCCAGTATTGCAATCTGTTCTGCTTCTTCCTGTCCTCCCCCACCGCCCCCATAAGAAACCAGCTGGCTAAAAAAAAAAAAAATATCTCTGCCTCCTGGCTTGCGGCAAGCCAGCCCGGGGCTGCTGCGACGCAGTGCCACCCAGCCTCTCCTCCGTCCCCCTGGCCATAGCGACCTCCCCGTGTCACATCTGGAGCACCAATGCCTTTTTCTTGCTGCTGCATCTCCTCTTCACGGCTTGAGTTGGGTGGGAGCGGACAGAGGTGTCTCCAACACCTGATGCTTCAAGCAACAGGCCAGTGCTGGCCTTGGCCAGCTTCGTGGTCCATGGCACATCCCTGCCACCCTTGGCTGGTGCGTTGCCAACCAGACAGCAAACACCTGCAGTGTGGGGACTTCGCCAGGAGCCACTGCGAACCAGGGACAGCTTTTTTCAGATGTTGCAAAACCTGGCCTTGCACAGAAGTGGCTGCTTCTTGGGGTGCTGCTTCACATCACAAACGTTTATTTTCTCCCGGCTCAGCCAGCCGAGCTGACTCAATCAGCAAGGACGCGGTGGGGTGGGACAGGGATGGAGCAGCACCGTCCCTCTGCCAGGCAGCAGCCTGCACTGTTGGGTTTCTCTCCAGGCACTGCCATCCAGGGATGTCCCATCCCGGCCGCGTCCCTGCTGCCTGGCTGATCATCTGGAGCTGGCCCGCTGGCGTCCCCCAGCCCTGCCTCCCTTCCGCTCCGCGGAAGGTGGGATGTCTCGTTTCCACCCTGGAAACCCAGCTTTCCCCACCTCCCTGCAGCCTTGAATTGGGGAGGAAGGACGTTCATACGACCCTTTTTCGGAGCCGGCAAATGAGGCCACTCAAGTGCTTTTATTCCTTCCTGCCTACGTGTCCCTGCTCGTGTCAACCCTTGTGCTGCACAATAGCTGAGCACTGTCGTGGCGTCCACCCGGTGCCTTGTGTCCTGCCGGGGCAGCAGGCAGCGGGGCTGTGTTGGGCTCCTGCATCTGCCCATGCGGCCGATGCTGTTTCCTTCTGCAAGGGGAAGTGGGTTTGGGTCTGATCCGCTGGTTGCTGTGACCTCCAGGCACTCAAAGCAAGCGCTTCGCTGGCAGAGGGAACATGGTCCTTGGTGGGACAGGTCCTTGGTGCAGCTGCAAGGTGCCTCCTGGCCCTGGTGTGAGGCAGCATTGCAAACTGTATTGCTCAAATGCCGGTGGAACGTCACTTCCACGGTGGGTGACACTCTCAGGACACCTGTGGAGGTCCGCAGCTGCCATGTCCCTGCGGTGCCCAAGTGCTGGAGGTGTGCTCTGTGCACCCCATGTGCTGTCCTGTGACCTCTCAAACAACAAAGCTGCTTTAAGCCAATAGGGAATTTATTTTCCAGGTGATGTCAGGTCTGAATATCTTGGCTCTTCAGGTTTCCTTTGCTCAGCTGGCAAGGAGGACAACTCCTCCAATTCCTGGGGCTGCGCTGGAGCCCACAAGGGGTAAGGGAAGAGGAGGATTTGAAGTCCCTTCTCCTCACCCAACCCCATGTGCTTCTGCTTCAGACTGACCGACTGGGCCCATAGACGTGGTCTTTCAGTCTTTCCCTCCTCTCTGATCACTAGCGTTGTGGTTTTTTAAAGATGATCCACCCATTCCAGCTTCCACCTGGTGCCGGTTCAGCTGGCGATGTTGGAGAAGCCATGGGGGGAGGTGGGATGCTCAGGGTTTGCTCAGCAAGGAGGAGGCAGCAGGGCTCTGCTTTGGACCAAATATTCCCTGCATTTATCTTGCGCTTGGCCGCATCCTCACCTGGTGTAAGCTGCAGCTTATTTCAGCCATCTGCTAGTGACAGAGCCAGGGTGTCCTACTGCTGGGGCGATGCCGCGTCTGCCAGTGGCACCGTAGCCTGTACGTGGTCCGTCTGGAGGCACACCAAGCCTGCGGAGGGTTTGGCGAGTGAATGGCGGCATGGCACGCACCTTTCCCCGCGGTCAGGGATGGGGTTGCAGCTCCCGTGGACACCGTCTCGCCCGTCCCCGCGGGGAGCAGCCACTTCCACTCGCAGGATGTGGTGTGGTTGACCCCGCTGTAGTGCTCGGTGGCTTCCCCAAGCCACGCAGGCTGCCGCAGGCATCATGTGATGGGAATTTCCTATCCCAGCTTCAGAAGCAGCTGTGTTTGAGATGTTTACAGGTGGGTTTTGGAAAGGTGTCTTGACCCTCCCACCACCACCCCAGCCCCAGCAGCCCGTGTGGCAGTGCTTTTGGCACCGTGAGGGTTAACCACGGGGCTTTTTCAGCTTCCGTAGGACCTGGAGGAGGTTTTCAGAGGTTCCCAGCTCCGCTTCTCCCGGCTCTCTAAAATTAACCATGTAACCTTCCTAAAAATACTCGGAGGGCAGTAGCCCCTGGAGAGCACCAGCGCTGCTTGCTCCTGATTTCTAGACCAAGCCATCGGAGACATGAGATCACCTGCCAATGTGTGCCTCAGCCCTGGAAAGCCCTTGGCTTTCTCAAAGTCTCCTGCAGGATACGAGAGTCCAGGTCTGGATCCCAACCTGCCTTTCCAGGCCAGCCCGCTTCCCACAGCACCCTCCTCTTCCTCGCTTGCTCCTGGCAAGAGCTGGTGCCTGCCTGCACGTCTCTGGTCTCTGGTTGCGGAGATGGTGCTGGCTTTAGGTTTAACGTGCCGCGGGCAGGAGCATCACCAGCTGCCCCAGGCGCCTGGGGAGGGAGGAACAGTCCACAGCCTTTCCCTGGAGCATCCCCCAAGCCTCCCCGTGGGCGTGGGAGGCCCGGGTTAGAAGGAATAGCTGGGCCCTTCCTCTCTTTTTTTTTTTTTTTTTTTTTTTTGGCATGTGGGAGGAGGGCGGAAAGGGCTGGAGGAGGAGGGAGGGAGCTGAATTTTCCATGAGCAGCTGTCAAAATGTAATCTCTTGAATCGCTCGGGCTGGCAGCTTAGGCAGGATAAATTAACGGGGATTTCGGGGAACGTGGAAAATACCATGGCCTGGAGGGGGCCGGCTGCGTGGGGAGCAGCCCTGTCATCTGCAGGACTGGCTCCAGGCCCCAACACCTGCCTGAACCATGGAGGGATGCTCCGAGGCGCTGGGCTCGGCACCTGCCGCTGCCGGCTGTCCCCTGGCCTCAGTGGTTTTCCCATCCACCGCTTTTCCCCCTAAAAGTCACCCAAAGAAGGGGCGAGGGAGCCCGACCCCCTTCTCTGCCTCCCCTTTCCCGCTGGCGGGGGGCTCCCTGCAGCTCCCGGCGCCTGCCCTGGAGGGGGATGCCAGCAGTTGCTCTCGCAATGCCAAGTATTTGTGCTGACAGCTGGGGTGCAGGGCGGCCCCTCGCCCTGGGGACCTTTCTGCGCTGGCTCCGTGCTCCCTCCAGCTCAGACCCAGGAATTTATGCAATTGCATTTTCATGATTTTCTCCCCCCCCCATCTTGTGAAACGCAGAACCAGGAAAGTGTGTGTGTGCTTCTGCGCTTGGCTCAGCCCCCGGACCCGCATTTCAGCCAGCGTCTGTGGCTGGAACACGCCGCACACGTGCTGGGGTTTGAGCCCGGGCCCCTGCATCTGCGCGATGTCCCCGCGTCCTTGTCACAGTGCTGTGGTGGGGCTGGGGGTCCCCGTCCTCCAGCCACCTGCCCAGGGAGCACCGAGGAGCGTGACGGGTGTTCGTGCCGGCTATTTATAACCGTGCTGAAGCAACCCCAGCTAACAAAGAGGCCTGGAGATAGGGCAACAGCCGCTCACCGGAGCATGCAGGATTCCTGCTGCTTTGCCGGCAGCCGGCAATCGTGCCCCGGCAGCCGCGGGTCAGACGGTCTCATCCGGGGCCCTCTCCCTTTGCCCCGGTTGTACGTCTTGTAGGATCCCTTCGGGTGCTGCCAGAGCTGGCAGATCTGGGGCAGCTGTTTAAAATAACACATTGGCACAGAAAAAGGGGGGACCAGAGAAAACGAGGTCTTCCCGCATGGTGCATGGGGGACGGTACCTAACCTCTGCCAGTACCTCGTCCTGACACTGAGTTCGCAGCCGAAACACCTTTTCCAAAGGGAGCCCTTCGCAGCTGCCCCGTGCCGGGGGCTCACGGCTGGAAACTGGTCGCCGGAGCTTCCCCGGTGGGGACCAGCGCCCGTTGGCGCTGGCAGACCGGCCGTGTTCAAGCAGGAGCGGTTCAGCCGGGGACAGGGGCAGGCGAGCTGCCAGGGGAGCCGGGGGACGGGGAAGGTGTCTCACAAGGGGAGGCTAGTTGGGTCTTGCAGAAGGCAGGCTGGGAGGCTATCTGAGCCCGCTCTATAAATACACCAGGCGGGTAAACACTTGGGAGGGGAGAGGAAAAAAAAAAAAAAGCTATTTCAGCTAATGGGCACTGCTGCCATGAGGTATAAATCGGTCAAGAGTAAAATTAGGCTGGAGAGGAGAAGGCAGATCAGTGTTGCTGCCCGCGAGGCTCCAGCTGCCGGCATTGCCCTTTCGGCTGGGGCTTGGTGCAAAACGGGGCCGGACTCGCAGCGGAGCCCCTGCCTGGCTGGGGCAGGGATGTGTCCCTGCGGTGGCACGCTGCGGGCCAGCCTGGCACCCCGCTGGAGGGGTCCTGGGCTCGAGGACTCCTTGGTTTAGCAGGTCCCTTTAGAGCCAGTCCCCCACGATCCATGATGCTTGTCCTTGCTATGCCCTCCTGGGAAATAACCACCCTCTGGAGGGGCAGGAGTCGGCATCCCCATCCTGGGCTTTCATCCGGGGAGCGGGGAAGTAATCTGTGCTTATCACCGCTGCTAATGAGAGGGTGCTCAGGTGTTGAGCAGTTATCCTGGCTGTTTGCACGGCAAAGGTCTGAGCTGCCTCCCATTGAAGCCACCCTCATCTTCTCCCTTCCAAGAAGCAAAAAAAAAAAAAAAAAAAAAAAAAAAAATGCCCTCACCACATCCACGTGGTGGCAAACCAGAACCTGATTCATCCTTAGATAATTTGTGTACGTTGCTTTTCTCTTCTTTCCTGAGCAGCCTTTGCATATATATGAAGAAAGCTCTTAAGCGGCACTGCAGTCAAACCTGATCTGCTTTTAGAAGACAGGTCCTTAAATTACCCTCTCCCTCTCTGCGGGCAGGGAATTGCTAGATATTCTGGTGCAAACCCATGGTGGCAGTGGTGGCACACGCGTGTTCGGCTGTATCGGCTTGAACTGACTTCAAGCTGGCTGCGGTGGGAAGGCAGGGAGCCCTGGGCTGGTGACCTGCGGGGCTGGTTGAGGTTTTGCTCCTTGGGAGTTTGGGGCTTAGAAACCTGGATTTGGGGCAGCCTCGCTCGGTGGTGCTGGGGATGATGCCGTGGAGGTCTGCATGACTCGAGCAGGTGGTGGCACCGGTGTGATACCCTGGCACCAGCCGGGCTCCATCCTCATGCCCGAGCAAAGGACGCAGAGCAGATCCGGACATCACGGCCAGCTTCACCCAAGAGCCCAGGTCACCGGGCAGGTCTGGGTGACGAGGCAGGGCCAAGGTCAAGCTGGGACGTCAGCCTGTGGGGTCCCCGTGCTCCTGGGGCTGCTAGCTGGCGTCGGAGGGGCGAGCACCCACCTCCCTCCTGCAAAAAGCTGGAGAAAACAGCAATTTGGGCTTGTGGCTCCAGCCTGCCCATCCTCTGCTGTGGCCCTACAGAAAAACCTTCCTTGCAGCTTTTCTGGCTCAGCCCTGCGGGGCTGAGCTACAGCAGCAGGGACGGCACTGTCCTGGAACGGGGACGTGCCCCTCCACTTGCCAGCTGCGGGGTGCTGCGTGCCCCGGGCTGCTCCTCGCCCTTTAAGGCCGGGCAGCAGCTGATGGCCACGTGTGCGCTGCCTTGGCATGCTCTCCGTGCCCTCTGCGCGGCAGGCACTGGGACGACCGGCGCGCCGGCTCGAGCGGCTGTCCCCTGTCCGGTGGCTGTCCCCCATGCCGGCGCTGCTGGCGGCCGGCACAGGATGAGCGGGCGCCCGGCGGGTGCTGCGTGGGGTGCGTGCCACCATGCAGGCAGCAGGTGAGGGGCTGCCCGCTGCCGTGCCCCGTCGTGGCCTCGGGGACTCCCTGGGATGCGGGATGGGCTCTTCTCCTCCTCCCCTCGCTAAGGGCTTGTCTCTCCGCTCTCCCTCCAGGTTTCAAGTGCCCCATTTGCTCCAAATCCGTGGCTTCTGACGAGATGGAAATGCACTTTATCATGTGTCTGAGCAAACCTCGCCTCTCCTACAACGGTAAGGGTCTGCAGCCAGGCTGTGCAGGGGACGCCGTGTCCCACCGGCTTGGGATGGCTCCGGGCAGGCTGGAGAGACGCTTGCCGCAGGCTGCGCGGGCACACGGCTCGGCTGGGCTTGCCAAGAGGGCTGTGCTCCAGCGGACCGGTGCAGCTCACAGTCCCTGCTCCGCTCCCCTGGCACGGCTCAGCTCGGCCCCGCTGCTTTTGCCATTGCTCGCCACGGTGCGCCGTGCCGGAGGGAGCCGTTCTGGTCAGGCATCCTGCCCGGCTAGGGCAGGGGACGTGGTCCCCCTGGGCTGCCCCTCTGAAGGGTCGTTGCCTTCCTCCCCTCCTCGCTGGCAGTGAGGCAGAGCACTGGTCTGCAAGGTCCTGCATCTCCCATCCTCCATGGGAGTGTGATGCTCACCCCTCCTCGATGGAGCTTTTTTGGAAGCCAGGGGTAAGGGGGGGTGTTTGCTGCTTCCTCCTGAGCCTCCTGCCAGCATTTGCCGGCACTGCTGCCCCATCCCGCGGAGGTGGCCGTGGGTTCCCCGCCATCCCAGCAAGGGGACCCGTGCCTCACCGCTGCCTTCTCCTCCCCTCCCAGACGACGTGCTGACCAAGGACGCCGGCGAGTGCGTGATCTGCCTGGAGGAGCTGCTGCAGGGGGACACGATAGCCAGGCTGCCCTGCCTCTGCATTTATCACAAAAGGTACCGCCGGCGAGGGGACGCAGCCGGGCGGGTGGCAGGGGCACAGGTGGGGACATCCCGAGGCACGGTGGTGACACGCTCTCCTCTCTCCAGCTGTATAGACTCATGGTTTGAAGTGAACAGATCTTGCCCGGAGCATCCTTCTGATTGACCCGCCGGGCGTGCTTGCTGACTTCTCTCTAAGGTGAGCCTGCGGCGGGCTCTTCAGATACAATTTACCCGCGTTGGGTTTGAATCCTGGGCCAGGAGGGTGGGATGGGGTGGGATGGGGTGGCCGTGGCTCCTGCTCCTCACCTGGGATCGTCTCTCTTCGCAGGGCACCTTGCTATACCTGCTGTACCTCCTCTCCCCGTCCCCCTGCCCCGCCTGGAGTTTTGGGCTGACTTTAAATTCCTCGAGAAGACAAAAATAAAACCCAGAAACTTGAATCCACTTGGGACAACGGCAAATTTTTTTTATTATTTTTATTTGTTTTGTTGCTTTGGGGTTTTTTGTTGGTTTTTTGTTGGTTTGGTTTTTTTTTAATTTAAAAGATTTAAAAAAAAAAAAAAGAAACATCCAGGAGAAGACAGTGTGAGAAAAGCGGAGCGACCTGCTCTCCCCTCCACAGCTGCTGGTCACCAGGAGAGCTCTGCCTGCCAGGGAGGCCCCGGGGATGCCCTCGGCCGAAACCCTGCCATGATGTTTGGCTTTTCTCCCCGAAACGAAGGAGAAAGCTGCCGGGGGACAGCCGGCCAAACGGAGCACACGGCATTTCTCACCGGCAACCCCCCCACCTCCCACCCGGACTCGCCCGGGGGCTCTGCTCGGTTTTTTTGCACTGACTAAACGGGAATTTTCTCCTCTCTCCCGTCTCCCTTTTGGAGATCTCCACCCCAGCCCCAACAGCGTGAGACGGGGACTCTGCCCCACGCCGGGAGCGGGGCCACTGCTCCCCCCTGCCAAGCCGCAGGGGTCCGTCTTTCAAGTGTTTACAACAAGAAAAGAAAAAAAAAGGAAAAGAAAAAAAAAAGGAAAAAAAAAGAAGAAAAAAAAAGATAAAATCGACAAAAAGAAAAAAAAAAACTACAACTGAAGCTTCGTGTTGACTGGCGTGTTCTTTGATTTGAGCTTCCCTGCCCCGGTGATGTTTACAGACTGGTCACTCTTTAACTCAGCTATAACCACTCAGAGACTGGAGAGCCGCAGCATCCCCGCCGCCCCCTCGCGCCGCCCCCTCGCCGGGCTCCTCTTGCCAAAACAGGCCCCCCCCCACCCCCTTTTGTTCCATTGCCTTTGAGTCGAACCCTTTGGAGGAGGGTACGAGGCGGGGGGGAGGCCCCTCCGGACCCCTCGGCCACGGGGGTGGCTTTCCCGGAGGTGCCAAGACAGAGTCGTTGCGTGGCAGTGACCCCCCTCCCAACCCATCCCCGTCCCCTCCCGGCGCGGCGGGCGCGTTTTCGTTGGTGAGACCTCCCCTGCCGGTGGCCGTGCCCCTGCGGGAAACCTTTCTGTATTTATATATTAAAAAAAAAAGGGGGGGAAAAAAAACCTAAGAGTTCAGAGCTTGGGGGGAGCTTCCTTCATTAGTCAAGGTGTTTTGATATGGTATTAAAACAATGTTCAATAAAATATTCACTGTTATTTTATTTCACTGGCTTTCTTGGTGAAGCAGGCGATGCCTGTGGGGTGCCGATGCCCCTTCGCCGTGTCCGCCTTGGCATGGGAATGGCCACAGCGGCACTTGGCACGGCCTGGAGGGCTCCCAGCCCTGCACCACCGGCACTGCAGCTCTGGGCAAGCGACTAAAGTGGGTGCACCCCGTCCCTCTGTCTGGGGGGTGCCTGTGTGTGCACTGCCTGGGACAGGGACCCCCTGCGGAGGGGCTGGTGTGTCCTGCCCCCCCCAAAAGACATCAGGGCACAGGGAGGGTGGGGGTGCAAAAGGGTTTATTGTGAGGTTGGGGGTCCCTGACCCACAGGGCTGGGGTTGGGGGAACAGGGTGGCTGGCAGGGCAGCGTGGCCACCCCTGGCCTGACCCCGGGGGGCTGCCGCCACCCCCCTGCCAGCTGGGTGCCGGTGCCCCTCAGAGCACCTTGCCGGGGTTCATGAGGTTGTGGGGGTCCAGCGCGGCCTTGATGCGGCGCAGGGTGTCCATCCCCTCCTGGCCCAGCTCCTCCAGCAGCAGCGCCCGCTTGCCCAGCCCCACGCCGTGCTCCCCGGTGCAGGTACCCCCCGCCGCCAGCGCCCGCCTGTGGGACAGGGGGGTCAGGGGACGGCACGGGGCTGTCCCCCATCAGTCCCTGTCCCCCGGGGCATCCCCGTCCCCACCTGCCCAGGCGCTGGGTGAAGGCGTGGACGCGCCGGGACTCGGCCGGGTCCTGGCGGTCGAAGATGAGGAGGCAGTGGAAGTTGCCGTCACCCACGTGTCCCACCATGGGGCCTGCGGGGCCGAGGGTCAGGCGGGGCATGGCGGGGAGGACGGCGGCCCCCCCAACCGCCCCCCAACTGCCCCAGGGCGCACGGCCCCGCTGACCGGTGAGGCCGGAGTCCTGCAGGTCCCGCTTGGTCTCCACCACCACGTCGGGCAGGCGGGAGATGGGCACGCAGACGTCCGTGGAGTAGCCCTGGGCCGGGCAGGGCAGGGACGTGGGACCCGCAGCTTCGCGGGGCGCTGCCGCCATCGTCCCCGTCCCCGTGCCCGTCCCTCACCTGGCAGCCGGGCCGCAGGGCCAGGGCAGCGTACCAGGCGCTGTGGCGCATGGCCCAGAGCCGCCCGCGCTCCTCCGGCTCCTCCGCCCAGGCCAGGCCGGAGCCGCCGTTCAGCCGCACGATCTCCTCTGCCGGCAGCCAGGAGCCCTGGGACGGGGCCGGGACAGGACCCCCAGCAGCCCCCGGCCCTCGACCCGGGACACTCAGTCCTGGGCGCCCATCCCACACCCCAGGACAGGCCGGTCCCCCCGTCCCTTGCCCCGGGCCCCCCAGCAGACCCCCCCTCCCCCAGCCCACCTACCCCCCCCTCACCGCCGCTCCCCCCGTCCCCAGCCGGGGCACCCAGCCCTGCTCCCCCCGTCCCAGGGCACCCGTCCCTCACCCCAAGTCCCCTCTAGTCCCTCTGCTCTCGTGTCCCTGGGCACCCACCCGCGGGACCCCCCACTCCCCGGGGCACCCACCCGCCCCGGCCCCGGCCCCGGCCACCCCTGCTGTCCCTGTCCGTGGTGCTGGGCACCCAGCCCTGCCCCAGAGCCACCTCCAGCGCACCCCGGCGCTCCCCGGGCACTCCCGTCCCCTGGCCCGGGCACCTGGCCCCCCCTCCCGGGGGGGCACCGTGGCTCCCCAGTCCCGGGCACCCCGGCCCTGTCCTCGTCCCCATTCCCATCCCCATCCCCGTGCCGGGGCCGTCCCTACCCGCCTGCTGCCGCTGCTCGGCCAGGCCGTGCCGGGAGCCGTGGAGCTCCAGGAGGAGCGTGGCCGCCTCGGGCAGCTCCAGCCCGCTGAAGCGGCTGCAGGCACCCGCCATCACCTCGTCCAGGAACTCTGCGTAGGAGGAGGCGGTGCTGAGCCCTGTCGCCAGCAGCACCCAGACCCCCGGCCCCACCGCTGGCCGACGGCACCCACCGATGCGGGCCACAGGCACGGCAGCCTGCAGCACCTGGACGGTGCAGGCCACGGCCGCCCGCACGCTGGGGAAGGTGGCCGTGGTGACAGCGGTGGCCTCGGGCAGGGGGTGCAGGCGCAGCGTGGCCTGTGTCACGAAGCCCAGCGTGCCCTCGGAGCCCACGAAGAGCGAGGTCAGGTCGTAGCCGGCCGCCCGCTTCCTGCACAGGGATGGTGAGCGGGCACCCACGGGGCCCCCACCCAGCCTGGCCCCCCACCCCCCCCCCCGGCACCCACCTGGCCTGGCGCCCGGGACCGGCGGTGTGGAGCAGGCGCCCGTCCGGCAGCACCACGCGCAGGTTCAGCACGTTGGGCCGCATGGTGCCATAGCGCACCGCGTTGGTGCCCGAGGCGCCTGTGGCCGCCATGCCGCACAGCGAGGCGTCTGCCCCGGGGTCTGTGGGCAGGCGACGGGGATGGGGACAGCAGCTGGCGTGGGGACAGGGCCACACGACATCCCCATGCCACGGCCAGCAGCTGGCACCCCAGGACCCTGATCCTGTGGCAGCCCCAGTGCGCCCCATGGGGACCCCAGCACCCCTGGGACCATGCCACCCCATGGGGATCCCTGGTACGGCCCTGGCACCACAGCTCACCCGAGGGCACCCCCAGCACCTCTGGGACAACAGCACCCCAGGGGCACCCCAGCACCCCTTGCACCCCAGCCCCATGGGCACACCCAGCAGCCCTGGGACCGTGATGCCCCCAGGGGACCCCAAGCACTATGGGACCACAGCACCCTCAGCCCCACGAGCACCGCTCCTGCACCCTGGGGACCAGGGCACCCTTGGCCCCATGGGCACACCCAGCAGCCCCAGCCCCACAGGCGTCCCCGGCACCCCCACTTCTGCCACCCCATCTGCCACCCAGATGCCTCCCCAGCATCCACGGTACCGACGGGGAACCAGAGACCGGTGCCACGCAGGTGGCCGTTGAGGGCCTTGCGGGTGACGCCGGGCTCCACCGCCACCGAGAAGTCCTCGAGGCTCAGCTCCGTGATGGCGTCCATGCGGCTCAGGTCAAAGCAGACGCCGCCCTGGCACGGGGACACGAGCGTGGCTGCGCGCGGCCAGGCACTGGGAGCCCCGGGCAGGGACCGGGCAGGGGGTGCCGGGGGTGCCACGGCTGCCAAGTACCTGCACGGCGTTGACGCCGCCCTCGAGGCCGGTGCCGGTGCCGAAGGGCACCATGGGCACGCGGCAGCGGTGGCAGAGCGCCGCCAGCTCCTGCACCTGCCCCACCGCCTGGGGCCACACCACGGCGTCCGGGGGAGCGCAGCTAGGGGACGGGGCGGCACCGCTGCCCCACGGACCTCACCCTCCCCGAGACCCTTCCCCTCCCCAGCCTCTTCCCCTCCCCATGGCCCTTCCCCTCCCCAGGACCCTTTCCCTACTCAGACCCTTCCTGCCTCTGTGGACCTTTCCCAACCCAGGACCGTCCCCTCCCGGAGACCCCTCACCTCCCCAGGACCCTTCCCGTCCCCAGCACCCTTCCCGTCCCCAGCACCCTTCCCGTCCCCAGCACCCCTCCCGTCCCCAGACCCCTCCTCTCCCCAGGACTCTTCCCCTCCCCAGGACCCTCGCCCTCCCCATGGCCCTTCCCCTCCCCAGGACCCTCGCCCTCCCCATGGCCCTTCCCTGCCCCAGGACCCGTCCCCTCCCCGGGACCCTTCCCCCGGGGGTCCCAGCCCGTTCCCCCGCGGTCCCAGCCCCCAGCACCCACGTGTGCATGGACTCGTCGTGCCCGTGCTGCTCGCGCACCGCCATGGCCGTGGAGACGTTGGGGTCCCCGACCACGGCCCTCAGCGCCTCCACGAAGTCGGGGGGCAGCGGGCGCTGCGAGGGGGGGGGGCGAGGGCCCCGTCAGGCCGGGGGCCAGGGCACCGCCACCCCCACCCACGGCCGCGGTCACGGCGCCACACCGGGACCCCCGGCCCTCGGGCCCCCCCCCTGCCCGGCCCCACCTTGGAGCAGCAGCCCCGCCGCCCCAGGGCCGCCCCCAGCCCCAGCACCCGCCGCAGGGCCATGGCGGCACGGCCAGCGCCCGGCCAGCACCGGCACCGGCACCGGGGCGCTGCCCGCCCTCCCCCCGGGGGCCCTTCCGTCCCCTCCCGCCGCCGCCGCCGCCCCCTCCCGCCGCCGCCTTAAGGTGGCTCCGGCTGGGCCACGCGTCCCCTCCCGGCCGGGGGTCCCTCTGCCCACAGGCCCTGCCGGGGCTCCCACAGCTCACCCGCTGCCGCCGGACCTGCCCTTGTCCCCGCACGGCCGCCCAGCCGTCCCCACGCCAGGCCACACGCCCCCGTGCCCGGACGGGGGTCCCCGCTCCTGGCGTACAGCCGCCCGTGCCCGGGCCTGCTCGGGTGTCCCTGCGCCCGGCCGCGTGCCCCCGCCTCGCTCGGCTGCGCCCACGCGTCCCCAGGCCTCCTGCCCCCTCGCCCGGGGGGGCCCTGAGGCCACACGGTCGGTCCCGTGCCTGCTCGCTGGCCCTGCGTCTCCCCACGCGCCCGGCCGGCTGTCCCGACCCCACGGGAGGCCCCGTGTCCCCGTGCCCCCAGCCCTCCTGGACAGCGTCCCCGTGCCCCCCAGCACCACGTCCCCGTGCCCGGCCAAGCGGCCCCATCGCCTCCCTAGCCACCGGTGCCCGTGCCCGGCCAGCTGTCCCCACCCAGCCTCACGGCCCCGTGCCTCCGGCCGTGCCGGCCAGGTGTCCCTGCGCCCGGACCAGTGTCCCCACGCCCACCGCGTGCCCCTGTCCCCAGGCGCGTGTCCCCCGGCTGCCCCGCGCCCCTCTCCCGCCCGTCCCGGTGCCACAGCGAGGAGGAGGCGGCGCGGTGGGGGTGGTGGCAGCGTTTATTGCCGGCCTCAGTTGGCCGCCAGGATGGAGTTGATCCAGCTGCGGAGCTTGGTGACGCGGGCGTAGACGCCGGGCACGCTGGGGTCGCACGTGCTGCTGCCCCAGGAGACGATGCCCACCAGGGTCCAGGCGCCGTCCTTCTGGCACACCAGCGGGCCCCCGGAGTCGCCCTGCGGGCAGCGGGTGAGGGCAGGGGCTGGGAGGGGCCGGGGGGGACGCTGGGGGGCGGGAGGGGGTGCCGGGGGGAGGGGGGCCCGGGGGCACCTACCATGCAGGAAGAGGCACCGTCGGCGCCGGCGCACACCATCACGTCGGCGATGCGGTACCCCCAGTACTCCTTGCACTGCGCGTTGGTGAGCAGGGGCAGGGCCACCTGCTGCAGCACCGCCGGCGTGTCCGAGGCTGCGGGCAAGCGGGGCAGCGTCAGCACCCGCACGGCCCCGCGTGTCCAGGGCACGGCCACGGGGAGGAGGAGGATGGGGATGGGATGGAAATGAGCATGCGGATGAGGACAGGGATGGGGATGGGGATGGGGATGGGGATGGGGATGGGGATGGGGATGGGGACGGGGACGGGCCTGGGATGAGGACAGGGACAGGAAGGTGCGGTACCGTTGGGGTCAGTGAGCCCCCAGCCAGTGGTGACACAGGTCAAGCCCCCCGGGAAGTCATCAGTTTCCTGGGGCAGGCAGACGGGGGACACGCGGGCCGACAGACGCGCGGGGGTGGCCAGTTTCAGCAGGGTGATGTCGTCGCGGACGGTCAGCATGTTGAACTTGGGGTTCTTGAAGACCTGGAGCAGGCGGCACCGCTCCCAGCACCCGCACCCGTGGCCAGGGTGCCAGGCACTGGGGGCTCCAGAGGCACTGACGGGCACCCCGGGGACTGACGGGGACCCCGGGGAATGGCCCTGTGGGCCCCGGGCTGACGGGGTCCCTGGGGTGCAGACCCCAGCCCCTGGGGCAATGGGGACGCCCCGGGGAGCAGGGACACCAACGGAGACCTGCGGGGCCCTGGGGCAGAGCAGACCCCAAATCCCGGGCTGAGGTGCCCCCAGGGAGCACCCAGCCCCCGCTGGGTGCCAGGGACCGGGGGCCAGACCCCGCTGTTCAGGACGATGGGGCCACCCATGCGCCCATGCCCCACCCGGGGTTGCGCTGGCCGGGCACCTGGGGGCTGCCCAAGGCCCCGCACTGGGGAGCAGGGACACCCCAGGTCACATCACCCACAGGGACTGATGGGGACCCTGGGTTCCTGACACACCCCACCCCCCTCCCCCCTCCAGTCCCTTCGGGGTGCTGGGGATGAGGTCCCGACCCCCGGGATGAGGGGGAGCAGAGACACCCCAGGGGACCCAAGCCCAGGAATGGGGCGCACCACGGACACCCCAGGGACTCTGACCCTCAGGACAAGGGGAACCGGGGGCCTCCTGGGGACCCGACCCCTCCCAGGACAAGGGGGACCCAGACCCGCAGGGCTCCCCGTGGTGGCCATGGGACCCCGCGGGCACACGGCCCCCGCGCCAGCGTTACCTTCTCGATGGACAGCTTCTGCTGATCAGAGGAGGGCGAGTCCTGGTCGTACGCACCCACCACCACGGTGTCGGTGGTCCTGGGCACAGGCGGGCGCTGAGCGCCGGGCACACGAATGGGGGGGGGGGGGGGGCACCCTGGGGACCGTGTGCCCGTGCCCAGCCCCGGGCCAGCCGGCGGCAGAGCCGGTGCCTACCTGACGCCGCAGTGGGCGGCGGTGACCACCCAGTTCTCGCTGATCAGTGACCCGCCGCAGAAGTGGAAGCCGTTGTAGCGCTGGCGGGGAGAGCTGCCGTCAGCACCTGGCACCACCAGCACCACCGCCAAGGTGCTCCGTGCCCGGCCCCTGCCACGGCACCCACCCGACACCCACACCGGCACCCACACCTACACCCACCCGGCACCCGGCCCCGCCGTGGGCACTCACCTGGAGGGACACCTGCCATGGCCAGGACCCCGGCACCGCCGGCTCCCCGTTGACGATGCGGGCGTAGCCGTGGATGACGGGTGCGATGGCGGGCACCCCACAGCCTGCGGGGAACAGGCAGCCGTTGGATGGGGGCTCCGCCGCCCCAGCCCCGTGCCCCCCCACCGCTGCCGCCCCCCCCGAGCCCCTCGCCCGCCCCGCCGAGCCCCGCGGCCCCACGCACTGTCTACGGCGAGGGCGACATGGGCAGAGCCCGCCAGCGCCAGGCAGCTCAGCAGCCACAGCAGAGCCATTGCCGCTCGTGAGGACAGACCCTGCCTGGGGCTCAGCGCCTCTTATACCCACCGCTGGCCTTGCCGCCGCGACCTCGGGAGATAGCACGGCACCCGGCACAGTGCCAGGATGGGGCCTGGGAACATGGCACCTGGAGCTGGTAGCCTTGGCCGGAGCATGGGACAGCACTGGTGGGATCTAAGTGCTGGCTTCAGCATGCTCCTTGGCACGGTGCGCGGGGTGGGCTGTCACCGCTCATGGGGTGGCTGAGGCTGGAAGGACCTTGGAGCTCACCTGATGCAATCCTGGCAGGGCCACCCCAGGGACCATGTCCAGGTGGCTTCTGAGTAGCTCCATGATGGAGACCCCACGGCTGCCCTGGGCAACCTCTGCCAGTGTTTGGTCACCCCGCTGCGAAAATGTGTCTCCTGATGGTCAGAGGAACCCTCCTGCCTGTCAGGTTGTCCCATTGTCCCTGGCTCTGGGCACCAGTGGAAAGAGCCTGGCTCTGCCCCACTGCACCATCAGAGGTGCTCCTGTCCCTTCCATGTCTCCCTGGACTCTCTCCAGTATGTCCCTGTCTCTTGTGCTGGGGAGCCCAGCACTGGACCCAGCACCCCAGGGGTGGCCTCCCTCCTCCCCAGTGCTGAGGGGGGGGGGGCAGGACCGTCCTGTGACCTGTCGGCAATGCGCTTCCTTCCACAGCCACGGCTGCCATGAGGCCCCACGGCTGGTGCCTGGGCAGCCCGGTGCCCACCAGCACCCGGGGTTTGGTGTGCAGAGCTCTTCCCCGCTGGTCCCCAGGCTGGGGCACCCGGTCCCTAATAATTCCCAGGGGCACTTACCTCGTGGCACTCAGGGGCTGGGCGATGGCCGTGGTGCCAGGGCTGGCACGGTGCCGTGCTATCTCCCGAGGTCGCGGCGGCAAGGCCAGCGGTGGGTATAAGAGGCGCTGAGCCCCAGGCAGGGTCTGTCCTCACGAGCGGCAATGGCTCTGCTGTGGCTGCTGAGCTGCCTGGCGCTGGCGGGCTCTGCCCATGTCGCCCTCGCCGTAGACAGTGCGTGGGGCCGCGGGGCTCGGCGGGGCGGGCGAGGGGCTCGGGGGGGGCGGCAGCGGTGGGGGGGCACGGGGCTGGGGCGGCGGAGCCCCCATCCAACGGCTGCCTGTTCCCCGCAGGCTGTGGGGTGCCCGCCATCGCACCCGTCATCCACGGCTACGCCCGCATCGTCAACGGGGAGCCGGCGGTGCCGGGGTCCTGGCCATGGCAGGTGTCCCTCCAGGTGAGTGCCCACGGCGGGGCCGGGTGCCGGGTGGGTGTAGGTGTGGGTGCCGGTGTGGGTGTCGGGTGGGTGCCGTGGCAGGGGCCGGGCACGGAGCACCTTGGCGGTGGTGCTGGTGGTGCCAGGTGCTGACGGCAGCTCTCCCCGCCAGCGCTACAACGGCTTCCACTTCTGCGGCGGGTCACTGATCAGCGAGAACTGGGTGGTCACCGCCGCCCACTGCGGCGTCAGGTAGGCACCGGCTCTGCCGCCGGCTGGCCCGGGGCTGGGCACGGGCACACGGTCCCCAGGGTGCCCCCCCCCCCCCCCCCATTCGTGTGCCCGGCGCTCAGCGCCCGCCTGTGCCCAGGACCACCGACACCGTGGTGGTGGGTGCGTACGACCAGGACTCGCCCTCCTCTGATCAGCAGAAGCTGTCCATCGAGAAGGTAACGCTGGCGCGGGGGCCGTGTGCCCGCGGGGTCCCATGGCCACCACGGGGAGCCCTGCGGGTCTGGGTCCCCCTTGTCCTGGGAGGGGTCGGGTCCCCAGGAGGCCCCCGGTTCCCCTTGTCCTGAGGGTCAGAGTCCCTGGGGTGTCCGTGGTGCGCCCCATTCCTGGGCTTGGGTCCCCTGGGGTGTCTCTGCTCCCCCTCATCCCGGGGGTCGGGACCTCATCCCCAGCACCCCGAAGGGACTGGAGGGGGGAGGGGGGTGGGGTGTGTCAGGAACCCAGGGTCCCCATCAGTCCCTGTGGGTGATGTGACCTGGGGTGTCCCTGCTCCCCAGTGCGGGGCCTTGGGCAGCCCCCAGGTGCCCGGCCAGCGCAACCCCGGGTGGGGCATGGGCGCATGGGTGGCCCCATCGTCCTGAACAGCGGGGTCTGGCCCCCGGTCCCTGGCACCCAGCGGGGGCTGGGTGCTCCCTGGGGGCACCTCAGCCCGGGATTTGGGGTCTGCTCTGCCCCAGGGCCCCGCAGGTCTCCGTTGGTGTCCCTGCTCCCCGGGGCGTCCCCATTGCCCCAGGGGCTGGGGTCTGCACCCCAGGGACCCCGTCAGCCCGGGGCC
Source organism: Grus americana (assembly GCF_028858705.1). Lineage (NCBI taxonomy): Eukaryota > Metazoa > Chordata > Aves > Gruiformes > Gruidae > Grus > Grus americana. Next base: position 21,013,951 of record NC_072864.1, on the reverse strand, counting down.
CACAGGGCCATTCCCCGGGGTCCCCGTCAGTCCCCGGGGTGCCCGTCAGTGCCTCTGGAGCCCCCAGTGCCTGGCACCCTGGCCACGGGTGCGGGTGCTGGGAGCGGTGCCGCCTGCTCCAGGTCTTCAAGAACCCCAAGTTCAACATGCTGACCGTCCGCGACGACATCACCCTGCTGAAACTGGCCACCCCCGCGCGTCTGTCGGCCCGCGTGTCCCCCGTCTGCCTGCCCCAGGAAACTGATGACTTCCCGGGGGGCTTGACCTGTGTCACCACTGGCTGGGGGCTCACTGACCCCAACGGTACCGCACCTTCCTGTCCCTGTCCTCATCCCAGGCCCGTCCCCGTCCCCATCCCCATCCCCATCCCCATCCCCATCCCCATCCCCATCCCCATCCCTGTCCTCATCCGCATGCTCATTTCCATCCCATCCCCATCCTCCTCCTCCCCGTGGCCGTGCCCTGGACACGCGGGGCCGTGCGGGTGCTGACGCTGCCCCGCTTGCCCGCAGCCTCGGACACGCCGGCGGTGCTGCAGCAGGTGGCCCTGCCCCTGCTCACCAACGCGCAGTGCAAGGAGTACTGGGGGTACCGCATCGCCGACGTGATGGTGTGCGCCGGCGCCGACGGTGCCTCTTCCTGCATGGTAGGTGCCCCCGGGCCCCCCTCCCCCCGGCACCCCCTCCCGCCCCCCAGCGTCCCCCCCGGCCCCTCCCAGCCCCTGCCCTCACCCGCTGCCCGCAGGGCGACTCCGGGGGCCCGCTGGTGTGCCAGAAGGACGGCGCCTGGACCCTGGTGGGCATCGTCTCCTGGGGCAGCAGCACGTGCGACCCCAGCGTGCCCGGCGTCTACGCCCGCGTCACCAAGCTCCGCAGCTGGATCAACTCCATCCTGGCGGCCAACTGAGGCCGGCAATAAACGCTGCCACCACCCCCACCGCGCCGCCTCCTCCTCGCTGTGGCACCGGGACGGGCGGGAGAGGGGCGCGGGGCAGCCGGGGGACACGCGCCTGGGGACAGGGGCACGCGGTGGGCGTGGGGACACTGGTCCGGGCGCAGGGACACCTGGCCGGCACGGCCGGAGGCACGGGGCCGTGAGGCTGGGTGGGGACAGCTGGCCGGGCACGGGCACCGGTGGCTAGGGAGGCGATGGGGCCGCTTGGCCGGGCACGGGGACGTGGTGCTGGGGGGCACGGGGACGCTGTCCAGGAGGGCTGGGGGCACGGGGACACGTGGCCTCCCGTGGGGTCGGGACAGCCGGCCGGGCGCGTGGGGAGACGCAGGGCCAGCGAGCAGGCACGGGACCGACCGTGTGGCCTCAGGGCCCCCCCGGGCGAGGGGGCAGGAGGCCTGGGGACGCGTGGGCGCAGCCGAGCGAGGCGGGGGCACGCGGCCGGGCGCAGGGACACCCGAGCAGGCCCGGGCACGGGCGGCTGTACGCCAGGAGCGGGGACCCCCGTCCGGGCACGGGGGCGTGTGGCCTGGCGTGGGGACGGCTGGGCGGCCGTGCGGGGACAAGGGCAGGTCCGGCGGCAGCGGGTGAGCTGTGGGAGCCCCGGCAGGGCCTGTGGGCAGAGGGACCCCCGGCCGGGAGGGGACGCGTGGCCCAGCCGGAGCCACCTTAAGGCGGCGGCGGGAGGGGGCGGCGGCGGCGGCGGGAGGGGACGGAAGGGCCCCCGGGGGGAGGGCGGGCAGCGCCCCGGTGCTGGTGCCGGTGCTGGCCGGGCGCTGGCCGTGCCGCCATGGCCCTGCGGCGGGTGCTGGGGCTGGGGGCGGCCCTGGGGCGGCGGGGCTGCTGCTCCAAGGTGGGGCCGGGCGGGGGGGAGGCCCGAGGGCCGGGGGTCCCGGTGTGGCGCCGTGACCGCGGCCGTGGGTGGGGGTGGCGGTGCCCTGGCCCCCGGCCTGACGGGGCCCTCGCCCCCCCCCTCGCAGCGCCCGCTGCCCCCCGACTTCGTGGAGGCGCTGAGGGCCGTGGTCGGGGACCCCAACGTCTCCACGGCCATGGCGGTGCGCGAGCAGCACGGGCACGACGAGTCCATGCACACGTGGGTGCTGGGGGCTGGGACCGCGGGGGAACGGGCTGGGACCCCCGGGGGAAGGGTCCCGGGGAGGGGACGGGTCCTGGGGCAGGGAAGGGCCATGGGGAGGGCGAGGGTCCTGGGGAGGGGAAGGGCCACGGGGAGGGCGAGGGTCCTGGGGAAGGGAAGAGTCCTGGGGAGAGGAGGGGTCTGGGGACGGGAGGGGTGCTGGGGACGGGAAGGGTGCTGGGGACGGGAAGGGTCCTGGGGAGGTGAGGGGTCTCCGGGAGGGGACGGTCCTGGGTTGGGAAAGGTCCACAGAGGCAGGAAGGGTCTGAGTAGGGAAAGGGTCCTGGGGAGGGGAAGGGCCATGGGGAGGGGAAGAGGCTGGGGAGGGGAAGGGTCTCGGGGAGGGTGAGGTCCGTGGGGCAGCGGTGCCGCCCCGTCCCCTAGCTGCGCTCCCCCGGACGCCGTGGTGTGGCCCCAGGCGGTGGGGCAGGTGCAGGAGCTGGCGGCGCTCTGCTACCGCTGCCGCGTGCCCATGGTGCCCTTCGGCACCGGCACCGGCCTCGAGGGCGGCGTCAACGCCGTGCAGGTACTTGGCAGCCGTGGCACCCCCGGCACCCCCTGCCCGGTCCCTGCCCGGGGCTCCCAGTGCCTGGCCGCGCGCAGCCACGCTCGTGTCCCCGTGCCAGGGCGGCGTCTGCTTTGACCTGAGCCGCATGGACGCCATCACGGAGCTGAGCCTCGAGGACTTCTCGGTGGCGGTGGAGCCCGGCGTCACCCGCAAGGCCCTCAACGGCCACCTGCGTGGCACCGGTCTCTGGTTCCCCGTCGGTACCGTGGATGCTGGGGAGGCATCTGGGTGGCAGATGGGGTGGCAGAAGTGGGGGTGCCGGGGACGCCTGTGGGGCTGGGGCTGCTGGGTGTGCCCATGGGGCCAAGGGTGCCCTGGTCCCCAGGGTGCAGGAGCGGTGCTCGTGGGGCTGAGGGTGCTGTGGTCCCATAGTGCTTGGGGTCCCCTGGGGGCATCACGGTCCCAGGGCTGCTGGGTGTGCCCATGGGGCTGGGGTGCAAGGGGTGCTGGGGTGCCCCTGGGGTGCTGTTGTCCCAGAGGTGCTGGGGGTGCCCTCGGGTGAGCTGTGGTGCCAGGGCCGTACCAGGGATCCCCATGGGGTGGCATGGTCCCAGGGGTGCTGGGGTCCCCATGGGGCGCACTGGGGCTGCCACAGGATCAGGGTCCTGGGGTGCCAGCTGCTGGCCGTGGCATGGGGATGTCGTGTGGCCCTGTCCCCACGCCAGCTGCTGTCCCCATCCCCGTCGCCTGCCCACAGACCCCGGGGCAGACGCCTCGCTGTGCGGCATGGCGGCCACAGGCGCCTCGGGCACCAACGCGGTGCGCTATGGCACCATGCGGCCCAACGTGCTGAACCTGCGCGTGGTGCTGCCGGACGGGCGCCTGCTCCACACCGCCGGTCCCGGGCGCCAGGCCAGGTGGGTGCCGGGGGGGGGGTGGGGGGCCAGGCTGGGTGGGGGCCCCGTGGGTGCCCGCTCACCATCCCTGTGCAGGAAGCGGGCGGCCGGCTACGACCTGACCTCGCTCTTCGTGGGCTCCGAGGGCACGCTGGGCTTCGTGACACAGGCCACGCTGCGCCTGCACCCCCTGCCCGAGGCCACCGCTGTCACCACGGCCACCTTCCCCAGCGTGCGGGCGGCCGTGGCCTGCACCGTCCAGGTGCTGCAGGCTGCCGTGCCTGTGGCCCGCATCGGTGGGTGCCGTCGGCCAGCGGTGGGGCCGGGGGTCTGGGTGCTGCTGGCGACAGGGCTCAGCACCGCCTCCTCCTACGCAGAGTTCCTGGACGAGGTGATGGCGGGTGCCTGCAGCCGCTTCAGCGGGCTGGAGCTGCCCGAGGCGGCCACGCTCCTCCTGGAGCTCCACGGCTCCCGGCACGGCCTGGCCGAGCAGCGGCAGCAGGCGGGTAGGGACGGCCCCGGCACGGGGATGGGGATGGGAATGGGGACGAGGACAGGGCCGGGGTGCCCGGGACTGGGGAGCCACGGTGCCCCCCCGGGAGGGGGGGCCAGGTGCCCGGGCCAGGGGACGGGAGTGCCCGGGGAGCGCCGGGGTGCGCTGGAGGTGGCTCTGGGGCAGGGCTGGGTGCCCAGCACCACGGACAGGGACAGCAGGGGTGGCCGGGGCCGGGGCCGGGGCGGGTGGGTGCCCCGGGGAGTGGGGGGTCCCGCGGGTGGGTGCCCAGGGACACGAGAGCAGAGGGACTAGAGGGGACTTGGGGTGAGGGACGGGTGCCCTGGGACGGGGGGAGCAGGGCTGGGTGCCCCGGCTGGGGACGGGGGGAGCGGCGGTGAGGGGTGGGTAGGTGGGCTGGGGGAGGGGGGGTCTGCTGGGGGGCCCGGGGCAAGGGACGGGGGGACCGGCCTGTCCTGGGGTGTGGGATGGGCGCCCAGGACTGAGTGTCCCGGGTCGAGGGCCGGGGGCTGCTGGGGGTCCTGTCCCGGCCCCGTCCCAGGGCTCCTGGCTGCCGGCAGAGGAGATCGTGCGGCTGAACGGCGGCTCCGGCCTGGCCTGGGCGGAGGAGCCGGAGGAGCGCGGGCGGCTCTGGGCCATGCGCCACAGCGCCTGGTACGCTGCCCTGGCCCTGCGGCCCGGCTGCCAGGTGAGGGACGGGCACGGGGACGGGGACGATGGCGGCAGCGCCCCGCGAAGCTGCGGGTCCCACGTCCCTGCCCTGCCCGGCCCAGGGCTACTCCACGGACGTCTGCGTGCCCATCTCCCGCCTGCCCGACGTGGTGGTGGAGACCAAGCGGGACCTGCAGGACTCCGGCCTCACCGGTCAGCGGGGCCGTGCGCCCTGGGGCAGTTGGGGGGCGGTTGGGGGGGCCGCCGTCCTCCCCGCCATGCCCCGCCTGACCCTCGGCCCCGCAGGCCCCATGGTGGGACACGTGGGTGACGGCAACTTCCACTGCCTCCTCATCTTCGACCGCCAGGACCCGGCCGAGTCCCGGCGCGTCCACGCCTTCACCCAGCGCCTGGGCAGGTGGGGACGGGGATGCCCCGGGGGACAGGGACTGATGGGGGACAGCCCCGTGCCGTCCCCTGACCCCCCGTCCCACAGGCGGGCGCTGGCGGCGGGGGGTACCTGCACCGGGGAGCACGGCGTGGGGCTGGGCAAGCGGGCGCTGCTGCTGGAGGAGCTGGGCCAGGAGGGGATGGACACCCTGCGCCGCATCAAGGCCGCGCTGGACCCCCACAACCTCATGAACCCCGGCAAGGTGCTCTGAGGGGCACCGGCACCCAGCTGGCAGGGGGGTGGCGGCAGCCCCCCGGGGTCAGGCCAGGGGTGGCCACGCTGCCCTGCCAGCCACCCTGTTCCCCCAACCCCAGCCCTGTGGGTCAGGGACCCCCAACCTCACAATAAACCCTTTTGCACCCCCACCCTCCCTGTGCCCTGATGTCTTTTGGGGGGGCAGGACACACCAGCCTCTCCCCGCAGTAGGCAGATGCAGATACTCAGGAACTGGGGTGATTTCTAGGCAAATCTTTATGCTGCTGGGGAGCAGGGGGGCTGAGTTTTGGGGGACTGCAACGCCGTAGCTCTCAGAACCAGCAGAAGCTTCCCCTGTGTTCAAAAGGCACCAATTTCAGTTTGTGTTTCCGTTACAGCTGGTACGGTAGCAAAACCCAAGACATGAGAACGCACAGGTCAGACTCCTCCTGCCCCAAATCATCCCCTGCTCCCCTGGGACCCTTATCCACAGCCCCGGGGGAGGCAGCACCCCCCCTCCCTGCCCCGCTGTCCCACTGCAAGGGGGGGGCTTCCACCCCATTAAAAGCCCCTGGCTGTGGGAGACTGCTCCGGAGCCCCCCCAGAGCTGAACAGCCACAGCATTGCCCCAGTGCCCGGTGCACCCGTCTCCATTCACTGCGGCCGTGGCCCCGTGGCCTCCTGGCCGGGAACGGCTGCCGGTTTTGTACGGAGAGAGGACAGCAGGGAGGGAGCAGGCGCGAATCCACCTCCCAGCTTTGCTTCTGAAACCAACTCTGGCCAGAGGGAGGAAGAAGAGGAAGGGGGATGATGGCCGCAGCCCCTCACCCCTCTACCAGTGGAGCCCCAGGCCCCCGGTGTGCGTGGGAGTCTCTATGTACATGTCCGCTTACACCAGGCGGAGGGCGCTCTCGTGGAGGGAGATGCATGTCTGGGGATGGGCTGGGGGCTGTGGGGAGGGGACAGTAGCCCAGGGCCATCACATAGCCGCCAGCTGGCCCAGCACCATCCTGAACTGCTGCGTGCTGTTGGCAAGGTCCTTGACACGCTCCACCATGTCCTTAGAGGCGGCAGGAGAAGGGTAGTGGAGGGCGGCAGCCTTGGTGGTCACCACGATCTCCTTGAGCATCTCACAGAGAAGGTTGCTGTAGTGCATCACCTTGTGCTGGACATCCTGGGCCTTGGCCTGGCGGGACAGCGTGTCCCCAATGAAGACGAGCTTGTGGGCGCTGAGGATGACGAATTTGCTGTGGGCCACAAAGATCTTGGGGGGTTGGTTGGTGCTGACGGCAGTGAAGAAGGCGTCGACAGCGTTGGTGAGCGTGGTGAGGTTGGCCTCACACTGCTCCAGGTAGAAGAGGAGGAGCTGGCGGTCGGCGGGACACAGGGCCCCGCTGCCCCGTGCCGGGCCGTAGTGCTGGGGGGGGCTCCAGTTGGACAGGTCGTTGTCGATGGGGCGCGTCACCTCCTGCTCCAGCCGCTCGAACTGCTTCAGCTGCGGGAGGGACGGGCGTGAGGCAGGATGGCCACCAAGACAGCGCCCACTCCCCTCCCTGGAGCCACCGGCCCCACGTGACGGCTGTGCCCCGGGGAAAGCAGCAAGGGATGGTGCCAGCCCCGGGACAGCCGTACCGGGCTCCTCTCCAGGAGCAAGGTGCCAATGCCCCTTCTCCGCTGGCACAACGCTGGCATCGGAGGCGAGCCAGAAACCACCGTGGGGACAGCCACATAAAGAGGGGGCCGTGGTCCGGACCGGCAGCGGGGGTACAAGGGGAGCAGGAGCCAAAGCTCCCAGCCCACCCCGAGAGCTTTGCCCAGCAGCACCCGCCCGCCCCAGCTCCGTTACCTGCTGGTGCTCCAGCTGGTCCTTGCCCTGCCGGATGATGTTGCCTTTCTCCAGCAGCTCCTTCTGGGTCTTCTCAAACTCCTCCTTGCCCTGCAGGGAGGGAAGGGGTGTGACGTGGGGGGTCAGCAACACCAGCCTTGCCTGTCCTGGGACACCCCTGGTCCCCACAGCCCTCGATGAGGGTGGCAGAAGCACCACCGCGGTGGGAGCTGCCCGATGCCCCAGTGCCAGGGAGCCGCCGGCACAAAACCCACCCATGGGGAACAGCCCCCCGACCTGCACCCACCTGGAGATGGACGTAGTCGTAGTCCTCCATCCAGCCGCTCTCGCTGTTCTCATAGGGCCCGTCGGGCGACTCCTGAGCCAGCAGCTTGGGTGGGGAGGGCAGGGGCCGCGACTGGATGCTGCTGGCCTTGTCGGAGGGGTGAGGGGGCCCGTGGCCACCGCTCTCCGCCGCCGGCTTTGTCCGTTTGAAGAGGAGGGAGGCGTTCCCATGCAGGAAGGAGGCCAACTGCTTGGTATCATCGGGCACACCGCGCGAGTGCATGACAAAGTGCTCCAAGTCATCCGTGCCCGGTTTGCCGCCGGCCAGGGCGCTCGGGGCCCAGTGGCAAGCATCCAGCGCTTGGCTGTGCCGCGCCAGGGCCTGGTAGACCTCCTCCATCTTCTGCAGCTGCTTGCTGAGCTTGGCGTAGAGGGAACGGTCGGAGGCCTGGGCGGCGTTGCCCACCGCCCCCCGGGCAAACTCCAGCAGGTCCCGGAGGGCCGTCCGGACGCCCTCGGCTGCTCCGCGGATGCTGGCGGCATTGGCCTCCATGTGCTCGGGACTGCGCCAGTTGGCACTGATGAAGGACATGAGGTAGGAGACGGCGCCGCCAACGCCATGCTGGAGCTTGGCCAGCGTCTCCATGGCGGCGTCCAAGTCCAGGGAGAACTCCTTGCCGGCTCCCTTAGCCGGCTCCTTCACGGGCACCGTGTCCAGCGAGGACGTGGAGATGTTGCTGCGGGTGCTGCCTGTGCTGGAGGCCGAGAGGCGCTTGGCGTCGGCGCCCTTGGTCTCACGGTCCACTTGCGGCGGGACATCGTAGATGTACTCGCCCTCCGTGTCCAGGGAGCCCTTGCCTGGGGCGTGCAGGTCCCGGGGCACGTCGTACACCTCCTGGGAGGGGAAGGCCGACCCCCCCAGCTTCTTGAGGCTGGGGGGCACGTCGTAGATCTCGTGGGAGAGTGGCAGCTCGGGGGCACCTTTCCCAGCCGCCGGCGGCACGTCGTAGACATCCTCTGGCAAGTAGGGCTCCTGCTGGGCCGGGACAAGGCGGGAGGGGTCGAAGGCTTTCTGCTTGGCAAAGGCGGGCGGCACATCGTAGGTCTCCTCCCGCGCTGGGCCGTCCGGCACGTCCTTGCTCACCGAGGGAGGGATGTCGTACACCTGCAAAGGCAGCGGCGAGCACCGTCAGCACTGCTGGGAGAGCCGGTCCAGGTCACGCGTGGACGTGCGGGTGGGCTGCGTTGTGCCACGGTGCACGTTAAGTCCCAGCTCTGGGCACACGAGACGGTGCTGAGTGCACACCAGGACAGACGCCCCATGAGTGCCCCAGCCTCCCGCATCCCCTTTGGGGAGGGAATCACAAAATCCTAGAGCAGCCCAGGTTGGAAGGGACCTCAAAAGATCATTTGGTCCAACCTCATCCCCTAGATGAGACCACCTAGCACTCCGTCCCCTCACATCCTGAAAGCCTCCATGCCAGGAACGCCACCCTGTCCCCAGGGAGGTTGTTCCCACTGTAAAACGCATCTGTCTTACGCAGAGGAGCTGGGAGCTTCCCAGCAGTACTTACGGTTTGGTGCAGGTTCTTCTCCACGCTGGGGGGCACGTCGTAGATCTCATGCCCCGGGTCCTGCCCGTTGGGACCCTTCACTGCCATGGGGGGGGTGTCATAGACCTGGAGGTGGGGGACACAGGATAGTGCATCAGGGATAGCGGGGGTACCCACCTCCTCCCAGGGACTGGCTGGGAAGGGTGAAGGCACCAAAAGAAGCCCCAAGGCCCATAACATGCCCGACTTTGGGTGCAATTTTCCCAGATTTGGATCCCAGGCTGTCCCAGAGCATCTCCCACGCCAAGGGATGGAGCCAGCAACCCCCTGAGCAGCCTCACCTCCTGGCTGAACTGGCTCGGGACCCCCCCTCGGACAGGCGGCACGTCGTAGATCTCCTGGGAGCCCGCGGAGAGGAGGTGGCGAGGGAAATCATATTCATCCTGCTCGCCCTTGGGGGAGTCGTAGACATACACTTGCCCCACGCGGGTAGGCACCAGCACCTGGCAAGAGGGAAAGGGATGTGTTGGGCACCATCGAGCGTCCCTAGCCTGTCCCCCACCCCACCCCGGCCCCCCCAAAACCCATTCATGAGGCTGGAGAGAGGATGGATGCCGGATCCCGTATCAGACTGTCTGGCACCGGGCAAACCGGTGCCCACGGGAGGGCGCTCCCCGGCCAGGCGTGCACGCTCCTCACGGTGACGCCGGGGACGGGGATGATATCACCAGTTATTTATAGCGGCGAGCCTCGGCGAGAGACAAAGCCCAGCCGGCACGGCCACGGCGTGCAGAAGGGAACGGCCGAATCAGGCACCGAGCCGCGGGCAGGGATCTGCCAACGCCCTGCGGGCGTTGGCAGATCCCTGCCTCCGGCTCGGTGCCCACCTTGCCGTACCGTGGGGACACGGCAAATACCCAAACCCAGAGGGTTGTGGCATCCTGCCAGTGCCAGGGGACAAGAACGGCTGAGCGACCAGCCAGTCCTCCCTTTTAGGATGCTCCTCCATGCCCTGGCTGTGATCTGGCAGCCACCCCCCTCCACACCTCACCGGCTGCTTCCCAGGGGTGTGAATCAGGGTAGCCTTCCCGGAAAAGGTGATGCCGAAAGCGCCTCGCTCCTCTTCCCCAGGATGACGTGCCAGGGAAGAGGCAGAGCCAGAAGGAGCCCGGTGTCCGGGATGTAATCGTTAGGCTGCCCCGGACAGGGTCACCATACCGGGATCCCCGTGTTGGGGACAGATTGGTGGCTCACCCTTGCCTCACCGGCAAACCCGACCGGTGAAAGTTGGCAAGCTCCCTGGCGCGGCCGGGACATGCTGGCAGCGGCTGCCTGCCCCTGCCTGCACTCCCAGGGGGAAGGAAACATCTCAGCACCGTGCTGGGTACCACAGCAGGGTCTGGTCAAGGGCCATCTCCAAGCAGCTCTTGGGTTACCAGCACCCCGTGCCCACCCCCGGCACAGCTGCCGTGTCCTCGGTGACACCGGCAGAGCCCACGCGAGAGACTAAGAGGATCCGAGTGCCAAACACCGTACCAGCCCTGAGCTGGGTAGCCCACACTAAACAGGGCACCTCCGTCACCGCAGGGACCCCCTCAGCAGCAGTGGGGAGGATGCCCACGCACCCCCCACAACGGGCGCAGGGACTTCCCGCTCCAAGAGACGGTGGCAGGCAAATAAGCCAAAGCCCCACAGCCCTGGCACCCACTCGCCACCGTGGACCGCAAAGCACCCCGGAACTGCGCCGCCACCCCCCAGCCTCCCATCCTACCTTTCCCTGGGGCTTGTGTCCTTCCCAGCTCCTCATGTCCAGCGACGGGGGCACCTGGTAAATGTCTTGAGCCTGACCGGCCGAGGGAGGAACCTGGTAGACGTCCTGGGGGGGGCTGGCAGAGCCCCCGGGGTACGCCTCGGCCGCTTGGCCCAGGGATGGTGGCACCTGATAGATCTCCTGGCCGGGGCTGGGGAAGGCGTGGGGAGGCGTCTGCTTCGGGTAGATGGGTGGCTGCTTGGCTGGGGCAGGCGGAAACTGTCCGGTGGGTGCCGAGCCCGGGTAGAGACCCTGCTGTCCCTTGCTGGGGACCGGCATCAGGTAGACGTTGTCCCCTTGGGGGGCATAAGCAGGGTGCATGGGTGTGTACTGCGAGGCGGGTGACAGCGGGGCGTAGCCCCCTTGGTGATGGTAAGGCAAAGCCGGCTGCGGCACCGACGGCTGCGGCGGAGCCTGCCCCTGCGCCGAGCTGGAAGCTTGTTGCTGCTGCTGCTGCTTCTTGTCGTACATCCCCACCAGGATCTTGAGGCGGTTCCCGGGGACGATGCCCTGACGGCCGTGGAGCGAGCAGAGCCACCAGCCGTCCAGCCCCTGCGTGTTGCGCTCCAGCACCGTCATGATGTCGCCCTTGCGGAAGGAGAGCTCGTCCGGGGACTCGGCCACGTTGTCGTACAGCGCCTTGGCCAACACGTTCTGCAAGAGAGCCCCGCGCCGGGGCGGTGAGCCGGGCCCCGCCGGCCGATGGGGAGTCATCCCGGTGGGCGACGGTACCCAACGCCGGGACGGAGCCCCGCGGGCCGGGGGCTTTGCTGAGCGGGTCCCACCGGCTGGATCTCCCCGCTGCAGCCGCCTTTTCCGTCCCCGCTGGAGTTCAACCCATCCTTCCCGGAGGTGGTGCTAGGAAGGGGCCGGGCCCTTCCGCCTCCCCGGTTTCGGGGGGACCTCCTCTGCCTTCCCCCCCCCGCCCCTTCCCGCCGCCGCCGGGGAGGAAGTGCCAGGGCAGTGAGTCAGCCGGAGCCCTAACCGTAGCCATCCCCACGCCAGCCGCCGCCGGGCCCAGGCCCCTTCCGGCCCGCGGTGCCGGCCGTCCCCACGACGGACTCGGGTCGCGCCGCCTCGCCCGCGCCACGGCACGCAGGCACCTGCCGGAGCTCTCCGGCCTCCGCCGGGACTCACCGGTGCCGCGGCGGCGGGACAGGCCGCAGCCTGCCCCGAGCTCCCGCCACCGCCCGGGATGGCGGGTCCGGGCCCCGCCGGCTCTCCGGCCTTCCCCGCAGCGGCCGGGCAGGGAGGCTCGGGCTGCCCGCTGCTGCCGGCACCCGCCCCGCCTGGCAGGGAGGCCGCAGCCCGGGGAGGCCCGTGGCCCCGGTGGGGTGTCCCTGGGGGGGGGGGGGGGGGCGGGCCCGGAGCCCCGCCACCCGCCGGGCAGGAGGGCCGCGGGACGAGGCCTCGCCGCCCACGGTACGGCGGGGCCGGGCCAAGGTCACGCAAGGGGGCTCGGCCGCCCGGGGGGGGCCCTGCCCGGGCTCGGGGGGAGGTGGGGGGGGGGCGGGCTGCAGCCTTCCTGCTCCTGCTCCATCCCGGAGCTAAAGGCCGCCCCCCCGCCCGGCTGAGCCGTTACCCCGGGGCCCCGCGTCCTGCCTGAGGCGGGGGGGGGTGGGAGGAGGGGGGAGCCCCACGCGTGTCCCACGTCCCCACGCGCCCGCGCCCCGTCCCCGATCGGTGCCCGGCCGCTCACCAGGTAGTTCATCTTCCCGCGGGGGCTGCTCCGGCCCTAGCGCCGGTCGGCCGGGGGCCGGGGCCGGGCCGGGGGCGGCGGGGCGGGCGGGCGGCGCGGTGGCGGCGGCGGCGCCGTAGGGATCATTATAGCGCGGTGCCCGCCCGGGCCCCTGGGCCCCGCCCGCCCCGCTGGCCCCGCCCAGCCACTGGCCGCGCCCGCCCCCATTGGCTGCGCCCGCCCGACGGGGGGCGGGGCTGGGGCGGGGCCGGGGTGGGCGGGGACAGCGGGGGCGTAACGGGGGTGCGAAGGGTAACGGGGGTGCGAAGGGTAACGGGGGTGCGAGGGTGTGCAACGGGGTGCAAAGGGTAACGGGGGTGCGAGGGTAACGGGGGTGCGAAGGGTGTGCAACGGGGGTGCGAAGGGCGTGCAACAGGGTGCGAGGGTAACGGGGGTGCGAAGGGTGTGCAACGGGGGTGCGAAGGGTAACGGGGGTGTGAAGGGTAACGGGGGTGCGAAGGGTGTGCAACGGGGTGCGAGGGTAACGGGGGTGCGAGGGTAACGGGGGTGCGAAGGGTAACGGGGGTGCGAGGGTGTGCAACGGGGTGCGAGGGTAACGGGGGTGCGAAGGGTAACGGGGGTGCGAAGGGTGTGCAACGGGGTGCGAGGGTAACGGGGGTGCGAAGGGTAACGGGGTGCGAGGGTAACGGGGGTGCGAAGGGTGTGCAACGGGGGTGCGAAGGGCGTGCAACAGGGTGCGAGGGTAACGGGGGTGCGAAGGGTGTGCAACGGGGGTGCGAAGGGTAACGGGGGTGCGAGGGTGTGCAACAGGGTGCGAGGGTAACGGGGGTGCGAAGGGTAACGGGGGTGTGAAGGGTAACGGGGGTGCGAAGGGTGTGCAACGGGGTGCGAGGGTAACGGGGGTGCGAAGGGTAACGGGGTGCGAGGGTAACGGGGGTGCGAAGGGTGTGCAACGGGGGTGCGAAGGGCGTGCAACAGGGTGCGAGGGTAACGGGGGTGCGAAGGGTGTGCAACGGGGGTGCGAAGGGTAACGGGGGTGCGAGGGTAACGGGGGTGCGAAGGGTAACGGGGGTGCGAAGGGTGTGCAACGGGGTGCGAGGGTAACGGGGGTGCGAAGGGTGTGCAACGGGGGTGCAAAGGGTAACGGGGGTGCGAAGGGTGTGCAACGGGGTGCAAAGGGTGTGCAACGGGGGTGCAAAGGGTAATGGGGGTGCGAAGGGTGTGCAACGGGGTTGCAAAGGGTAGCAGGGGTGCAATGGGCCTGTAATGGGTGTGCAACGGGTAGCTGGTGTGCAATGGGTGTTTAACGGGTGTGCAAGGGATAACGGGGGTGCAAAGGGTAACAGGTGTGTAAATGTTAACAGGGGCGCAATGGGTCTGTAATGGGGGTGCAAAGGGTAAAGGGTGTGCAATGGATGTGCAACAGGTAACAGGCATGCAACGGGGGTGTGCTAAGGGTGTGCAACAGGCACGGTGGGGGGAGTACTGGGATGTATTTAGTATCTAACAGAGATATTGGGGGAGTGCACGAAGCGTGTAAGTGGCCATCTGACAGGCGTGGAATGGACATGGGGGTGTAATGGGGGTGTAATGGGCAGAGGGTGCAACAGGAGTGTTACGGGGGTGTAATGGGCGGGGGTGTGATGGGGGTACAGGGGTGTAATGGGGCATTAGAGGGGGTAGCAGGCAGGGGCGTGCATTACGGGTGTGTAACGGGCTTTGGGCGCATACATGGGTGTGTAGCAGGAGGAGGTGTGTGTGAAAAGAGTGCAACAGGTGTGTATGCAACAGGCGTGCAGCAGGTGTGTAACTGGGGTGTTCTGGGCAGGTAATGGGTGTGTAACGGGCAGGGAGGTGTAAGGGGCAGGTAGTGGGCGGGGGCGGGTGCAATGGCTGAGTAAGTGTGTGATGGGTGTGTAAGGCGGGGGGGGAAATGTGTGCAATGGGGGGGTGTATGTGTGTGTGCACGGGCAGCGCACACCGGGGGCTGTGCACGCAGCGGGGGCGGCACAGGCGGGGGGGTCAGCGGCGTCGCTCCCCTGCAGCCCCTCGCCTTCCCTGGCTGGGGGGGGGGTGTCACCCCAGTCCCGCCTGGGGGTGGCATCGGAAATGAACCCCCCGGGTGTAAACCCTTCTCCCTTCTGCTGTCCTTTCCCTCCGCCGCACGTCCTGCCCCAGCCCAGGTGCTGCTCTGCGGCATTGGCACGTCCTGGCACACCGCGGCACACCGCGGCACACCGCGGTGCATGGCAGCAGCCGGCACGCTGCCCGCCCGGCCCGTTCCAGCAGCCGAGCCGCGTGGCCCACAGGCACCCCGACAGCGGGCGAGCCCGGGCTTGACGCTGCTGCACGCCGAGCTGCAGTCCCTGCCCGCAGCTCTGGCGCTGCCGGCATCCGCATGGAGCTGGGATCAGGCTGGGAGGGCGGCTGCAGGGCTGGGAGCTCGTGGGAGGCACGTGTGCGACCTGCACAGGTGTGCGACCTGCACAGGTGTGTGAGCTGCAGGACGTGCGAGCTGCGTGGGTGTGCAGGAGCTGCAAGACGTGGGAAGCTGCATGGGCCGGCGTGACCTACCAGACGTGCAAGCTGCGTGGGTGCGCGTGAGCTGCAGGACACGTGAGCTGCGTTGGAAGCACACGACCTGTGAGACACGCACAAGCCGCACAGACCTGTGCGAGCTGCACAGACGCACACGCTGCTCACTGAGCGAGCGTAGCCCAGTGCAGTGGCGTGCAAGAGCCAGGTGCGCACAGGCAGCGGGCAGCGTGGGACCGCACGCGAGCGTGCCCAGAGCGGAGGGAGGGGACGCCGCGGGGGTGCCCGGCGAGCGTGCGAGGCTCGTGCACGCGCAGAGAGCCAAGGCAGGCACGCGAGGGGTGCCTGGCAGCCACGTGGGCGCACACGCGAGCGTGAGAGCCGCGGGGCCGGCGAGCGAGCGGGGCTTGCCGAGGCAGGCCAGGAATGCACCTCTGCCTGCGCGCGCGCCTCCCGGCCCGCGTTCCCCCGCCACGGCATTTCCTCTCGGCCGCGCTCGCCCTCGGGGTTACCTTCGGCGTGCGGCGGCGGAGTTGAGGCCAGATCGCAAACGCGTGCCCTTCCCCAAAAAATGGGGCTCGTTCCGCTCCCCAAGACCCAGCACCACCACCCCCCCGGCACCAGCAAACCCCTGCGTCACTGGCAGAAGGGGAAACTGAGGCACGGCCGAGGGTAGGAGACATCCGGCGGCAGGGGCTGCGGTCGCACCCACAAACCGCAGCCACCCCGGCAGCGCAGCCGGAGCACTGTGGTTTCCTCTTGTCGGTGGCAGCGGTGACAGCGCAGGGGCTGAGCCCCGCGGACGTCCCCAGGAGGGGCTCCAAGCCCCCCCCGGCCCCTCTCCCGCCACCGCAGCCGATCCCACGAGGCCACGGGGTGTTTGCTTCGGAGACCCCGAGCCCGCCGAGCGCCCACGGGGCCAGCAGCGAGGGTCTCTCCTGGGATGCCCGGGGTGAACCTGCCATCGCACGGCTTCGGGTGGGCGCCGAGGGCCCGCGAGCTCCCCGCTTTGGTACTTAAAAGCAGCAGGGATTTTATTTTTCCCTCTCCCCGTGGCGATGCTGAGATCAAAGCGTTCCCTGTTGATACTCGATCCCGGCCGTTTTCCATGCATCGGAGCCAAAAATCACTGCGTGCATCTGCCGAGCGCCCTGAGCTGGCAACGGCTCCCGCACCCCCTCCGCTTCCGCAGCCAAGTGCCCGGGGGGGCGACAGGCACCAACAGGTCTCCCTTTGGCTTCTCCCACCTCTAAGAAAATGAAATGCCAAAAAGAAGATCAAAAGTGGAGCGTTCTCGGGGCCCTGCAGGCGCTGGGGATGCTCAGAGCTGGGTCGGCACAGCCGGAGCATCCCCGTGCCGCTGGCGGTGGGGTACGGTGAGGCCCCCACCGGTCCTACGCCGTGGTTCTTCACCGGCTCCGGCAGACACAGGGCTGGGTGTTTTGGGAGGATGCTGTTTGGGATGCAGGTTGCTCCAGCAACGGTTGCTATGGGAAAGACTTTGGCGGCGAAATTTCCAGCCCTATTCATGTGTCCGTCATTGTCTTCAGGAGGGTCCCCCCATGTCCGGCGAGCCAGGCACGGCCGGCTCCACACCGGGCAGGCTGCCGCCGCGGCTGCGGAGGGCTGTCTGTGCCGAGCCCGGCTTTTCCTGGCTTTTCCCGCTGGGTCCTGGCACAGGAAGGTGTTGGAGGACCCCAAATGGGGGGTTCGGGGGAGCATGGCAGGCACGCACAGGGCTGTGCACGCAGGCTGTGCCGTGCCATGCCATGTTAATTGGCTAATTGCCAATTAACGCCCCATTGGCCCAGCCGTGCCCCAACCGTGGGATGTGTTTTGGTGAACCTGTGCCGGGGCACAGCTCTGGCACAGCAGGACATGCTGGGAAAGGGGGGGGGGCGGCACTGGGGTGCTTGCAGGGCTGGAGCCATCCCCAGCGGGGACCAGCGGCTCCGGATGGGGCTGCCTGCTCCTGCCTGCATCACCTGCCTGCAGCCCCAGCAGGTCTCCGCTTCAGAAAGCCGTCTTCTGCCTCCTGGAGCAGCAATAGGATTACACGGGACTGAGTCTCCTAGCAATGGACGGAGAAATAAATCCTATAAGGCAGGATGGGATTTATTAGATTTCAATATTCTGGAAATAATGAGGACATTTCTCTTGGCTTGTAACATCACGGGACCCAACAGGATCACAACAAGGATTTACCCCCACGCCTTTCCGTGGCGCTGGGTCGGTTTTCAGCTGCGGAGAGGAGATGGTGGGGGAGATCGCTCGCCTTTCCGGAGAGCGAGATGGTGGGACATCCCCTTCGCCTCCAGAAAAGCCGAGGCGGAGCGCGGGCCTCGAGCTGCCCCAACAGTAGCGGCTCTGTTCATCTCCGCATTCATCCCCCGGTGAGGGCTGGCGCTGATCCTTGCCCCCAGCCGGGGCTCAGCGCTGGGAGCGGGAAGGGCTGGCTGCGCCACCGCCGCCGGCTGAACCTCAAACGCTGGCACCGGCACCCACCACTGGCCTGAAGATGCCCCGGGGTGGGGACCCTCACTCAGATAGGGGTGGGAGACCCGTGAGCCGCCCCGTTACCCCCCATTAGTCCTGAACCCAGCCACCCCGCTGTACTGCCGGGCAGGACACTGCTGTGAGGAAAAGGGGTGGGAGAGGCTGAAAACAGCAGCTTGGAGAAGAGGACGTGGTCCCCCCAACGTCACCTCCTGGGCATCAGCCCTTCCCGGGCCCCACGGGGATTGCTGCCCCGGCTGTGGGGAGATGCCGCCCAGAGCCAGCCCCGCGCTCTGCTCGCTCCCTCCCTCGCCCGCCAGCTGCAGCATGGCACAACCGGCACGCTCACGGCTTTGCCCCGTGGCAGCTCGGCCAGCCCCGAATCCCACTGCGGTCCTCGGGCCGGCCCGGCGGGGGCCCACGGGATGCGCCCCCAGGGCAGCCAGCTCTCCACCTCCTCCCATGCCGAGAGCCGGACCTTTATTCCCGCATCCCTATCGCCGAAGCAGCCTTAAATGCACGATGTTACCAGCCCGTCCGTGATTCCCGCGGCCCCGTAACGGCCTCCCCAAACCCTGCCGAGCAGCTCAATAAAGGCGAGCCCGCGGGCACGGGTTGGACGCAGCCGGTTTTACCACGGCTGCCGTGGCAGAAGCCCTGACCGTCCGGGCACGCAGACACAATTGCTGCCTTGTTCGGGGCCCAGCTGCACAAGGGGCCCCTTCAGGCAGCCGGGGAAGGGGGAGCTCCTCGGGGTGAGGTGATGCTCGGGCCATGAGGGACTCCTTGGAGGGCCAAAATTATCCCGAGCAAATGCCCCGGGTAGGTCCCAGCCCACGGAGGAGGAGGACACGTGAGCTTCCCGGAGAAGACAGCTAAAGGTGGGAATGTCTCGAAAGAGGGACCCACATCTCCTGGGAGCTTTGCTCCTTCCAGAAAGCTCAGGGCCGGCGGGGACGCCGAGGGCTGGTGGGTACCGGGGCCACCCCCCTTCGTGGGAAGGCGGCTGGGCGATGGAAATAGCAAGCGGATTGGCTTTGGGATTTTTTTTTTTTTTTTTTTTCCTTCCTAAGCAGCCAAGCTGTGTTTTCTGGAGACCTGTAAATCACTCCTCGTCTTCAGGAAAGAGAGGCGAGGAATACATGATCCAACCAGGCAAAAACGTGGGACGCTTGGGAGCGCACGCGGAGGAAGCCAGAAACTGGCCCCGGGCTGGGGGCTGCCTCCTGGCCGTCCTGCCGAGCCCGTCCCAGCTTGCCGGGCCGGGAGCTGGCACCGCAGCCCGGCATCCTCCAGCGGAGCTGAGCCGAGCCGAGCCGAGCCGAGCCGAGCCGGGCACGCCACGCTGCCGCAAGCTGGGGAAGCCAGCGGAGAAGGGAGCCGAGGCTCTCGGCCACCGCCATTAAACTGCACTTTTCCAGCAGGTCAGGTTGCTTCCAAGATTTTAAAATTTTCCACATTTGCTCAGCTGAAGGGAAGGAAAAAAAAACCCCAGAGAAGAGAGGCCGCAGCACTTTTGGAGAGCAGCGCTGGGCTGGCTGGCAGGATCCCTTACACTGGGGTCACCGATTTTCCCAATTTACCAGCGTGCCGGCGGAGGCTGCGCTGGCCAGACCCCACTAACACACCATTGGTGTGCACGTAAATCCAAAGCCATCCCTCCCAGCCGTCCGCAGCCCGACTGCAGCTCTTTCTGGACACAGCCTGGAGCTCTTTAAGGTTTTGAAGAGCAGGGCTGGGTTTGGTGCCTCTGACCTTGGGGATCTCCAAAGGTTCCCGTTCCATCTCCGTTCAGCTCTTGCTTATCACATAACACACAGAATTATCTTTCATTTCTAGACCCCAAGATGCTGCCGAGCTGCTGGAGTGGAACGAGCCCTGAAGTGCAGCCGCACCGGAGGCCGGACAGCAGGCAGCACCCAGCAGCAGCCAGGATGTCCGTGCCATGGTGAGGATTTTGCTCGGCAGCTACCGGGGAGCCAGATGCCGTGGGGATCCAGCCTGTGCGGGGCTGACGACCCTTCCCCACCTCCGTCCAGCGTGCGAGGACCCAGGACTGCAATCATGGGGTGATACAGGGCAGAGAAGATCCCCAATATCCTCCCCTCCTCCTCAGCCCCAGCCAAGGACAGTCACCCCCCCTTGTTTTGTTTCTGCCCAGTTTCGGGCTCATTTAAGCGGGTCCCTCACAGCTGATTCTGTACAGAACAGGGTGCCAAAGGCTGCAGCTCCCCCCCCGGCACGTGGGGTTTTGTTCTCGTCTATCCCGCAACGCAGCCGCAGAGCAAGGGCTGACTCAGCAGCTGACACGTGAGTCCAGAGCTGAGACCACGCTCAGAGCCGCAGGCAAGGGGCCAGCAGCAGCATCGCTCGCCCCGTTAGCAGGAAGGATGGGGCTTGGGCCCGCTTCGTGCACGGGCCGACCCCACCGAGCAGGCTCAGAGCATCCCGTGGGGAAAGGCCGGTGGGCACCTCTGCTCCGAGGACGTGCACGGGCCAAATGTTGGGAGCTGCTGACCTCAGCCAGCCAGAGCAGAAGGGAGGATGGCCGAGGTGACGGCACGTTGCTGGCCTCCAGCTCTGGCCGCTCGCTCCACGCCCAGGCGCCTCGGTCTGCCCTCCCAAGGCAGCTTCACTCGCCCAATGTCCCTGCGTGGCCAGGCCTGGGGTGGGTTTCCTCACTCCTGCAGCGCTGCTACACGACCACACTGTCCCCGTCACCCCCCAATTCTGGATTTAATCCCAACGGCAGCCCCCGTACTGCAGAGGGAAAGGGACCCAAGCGCTTGCCCTGACCCTCAGGCTGCTCTCCAGACACCTCTGAACAGTGATTTTCACCATCGCAGTCAGACACTCGTTACTGCATGTGACCCTTAATTTCTTTGCCCTCTGCTTCCCGCACAAACCATGCTGCCAGCATGCAAGAGCGTTGGGATGGAATACTTTATTCACGTGAATGCTCGGATCCTGGCCCGTCCTGCCTGCTGCAGCTGCTCCCATCTTCTTGACAGCGTGAACAAGGAAGGATTTCTTCATCGGCTTGCTTAAAACCCCCCCAGCATCATCAGACCCCACAAACAAGTACAGACAGTTCGGCTTTGTCCGGGCAGGAGCGCAGTGCAGAGGGGCAGGCAGCGCTGCGGGGCTGGCAGAGCGAGGAGAAGGGCTCCAGCCCCAAATCGCACAGCTTGTGCACGCACAGCAGCCACGAAACCTTCCTGCAGCTCCTCTCCCAACCAAGTAACACCAGCCGAGCCTTAACCCAGGCTCCAGCACCCTCCCAGCCTCGGGGGTTCCTCCTGCTGCCAGAAGCACCCGGGGTTGGCAAAGGATGGGTGCCATCATCTCTTCTACTTGGAAAGCTGACTGCCAGAATCACGTCGGTCTCTTCCGTCACATGCTGGATCATTTAACCCTCAAAGTGCCCCCTGCCCACTGACAAACACCCTCCCCGAACTATTACAGTAAAAGGAAAAACCTGTACGTTGAGACATACAGGCTGAGTCTTGGGTAGAGAACGGTTTCCGTGCCTGGTGGTCCGGTGGTGGCTGACAGCCCCCAGCCAGCACTCAGGCACAGAAGGGAGCAGGATCCCCCGCGGCCACCCCCGGCACATCAGGGCTTCATCCTGCTCAGTCTGATGTCGCGTTCGATTTCGAACTGCCTGTGATCCACGCGCTCCAGGAATGCTTTCCTCTCGATGTACCTGCGGGGAGACAGAGGCGGAGGCTGTAAGCAGTGCCCGTAGCAGCCAGCGCTGCCCCCAGCCCGCGGCAAAGCCGACCCGAAGGGACGAGCAGGGAGGGAAGGCGTCATCTGCCTCCCTCCCTCCTTCTCCATGAGCTGATCACCGCACTGAGCATCTCCCACAGACACCAAAACTGCTCTGTGGCCTTCTGGGTGTCTCCCAGGTCTGGGGTGAAGGGTCCCCGTAGGCTGGAGCCACTGGCTGGCTGCTTCAGGCTCCAGCTCCTCTCTTAGGGCTGAGAAACGACCTTCACAAACAACTTGAGCGGGCTCAGGGCAGGAGAGGCAGCTCTGAGGCTGCCCAGGCGCCCCTGCCCCCCAGCAAATCATCTCTCAAACCCAACCGCAGCAGCACAGAGCGATGGCAAGCCGATAACGGGCACAGGGAGCATTAGGGATGCAAACAGCTTGACTCGGCGAGCCTGCAGCAGCTCAGGGATTCAGGCCGGGGGTTTCCCAGCCACAGACCCGCTCCTAACCGCTGCTGAATATGTACTTCTCCCTCTCAGCGAGGCACCTGAGCGCTGCAAGGAAGGCGGCAAGCACGCATGTTCCTGGAAAAGCACCTTGCCGCTCATTAATGGCACGCAGCTGAATTTTCATGGACTTTGCTGCAAACCCTTGCCACAGATAGCCCGGGGCTGTGCTACTAATTAACCTACAGAGGGAGCGAAATTGCAATTCAAAACAGGAGCTGTAATTGAATCATCACAATTGTTTTGCATTTGTTCCAGGGTGGCAAACACTCGGCTGTCATGACAAGGTCATTACGCTTGGCACCAGCGCGAGATGCACGAGCTGCTGCCTTTGGCTTCTCTCTGTCCGTCGCTGCTTTTCCTGCACCACAGCTGGTGCTGGCTAACCAGCAAAGCCCAGTGCTTGAAAGCAAGACTGAAGGCTGCAGGAAAGATGAGCATCGCAGGCTCTGTGGGTTTTCCAGGCTCCGGGGTGGCTGCAGCGTGCACAAAGGTGCCTCAAATCCAAGTGCATGGGAAGGCTGAAGCCCCCTCCCAGCACCAGCAGTGGTCCTTTTTAGGACAGAGGGGCTGCGCTCACAGTGACAAGGTCTCTGCTGTCTGCTACAACTATCGAACCGGCGCTGGATGTGCTCCCAGCACCAGGGTGCCTTTGCCCTTGCTGCGAGGGACGGCCCTGGCACTCCTGCCCACCCAGTCACTGGAAATGAATTAATCCAAATTCATTTCAGTGGGTGATCACCCCCCGGCTTTATCCCCAAGCGGCTGAACGGCCCCGCACGTCCCTGCCACCACCCTGTTCCCACCGCAGCCCGAGCCCGTCTCGCGCTGACACAACTGGGTCAGCTCATCTCCGCCGGCTGCGAGGGGCAGGGGCCCGGCGTGGCGTAACGCAGCCGATGCGCTGGCTGCGAGGAGGTATTTTTCCGGCCCCCTGCCCCTCGCTGTCAGAGGAGGGCCGTGCACCGAGGCCCCCTCCCCACGCCGGCTCAGGAAAGGCGTGCAGGGGAGTGTCGCTTCCCTTCATCCCCGCAAGCAGGGAGGTGACCCGCTCCCGGGGCTGGGCTCGGAGAGGCCACGGGAAGGAAGTTGGGGGGGTCACGTTGTATATTAGTGTGTCATATTGCCTGGGTGTGTGGTTTTCCTCCCCCTCCACTACTAAACAACCGCAACCACAGGCAGGGAAGGCAAGGGACAGGGGTTACTGCTGTTAACCGGGGAACACTCCAACCGCTTGGGCAACAGCATCCCAAGCAGTTGAATTTGAAGCTCCTTCTGTGACTCGCTTCTCCCAAGCCCAGCAAGGGCTCAGCGCATTCCTCCTCCTCCTCCTCCTCCGTGGCTGCTATGCCTCTCCGGTGGGCAGGGACTGGCTCCTGGGGGGATTGATATGGATCATGAACCAGGAATGCGGTCTCACGGCCGCAGCCAGCAGCTCTGCATGGAGGAGGAACCGTGACGTTACCCCGTGGCGTTGTCCTTGGCCGGCCACAGAAAAGCGCCGCAGGGGCCAGAGCAGACCCCGAAGGCGCTACCTGTGCACAGACCGGGGTTTATGGGGCAGGCAGCCTGGGAACGAGCCCAGGCGGATTTGTACCGCACGCACGCGGAGGCTGGGGGTGCTGACGGACACAAGCAGGGAAGCAGCAGGTCTGCAGCGTCGGTGCAAGCCCACCTGCCCCGCTGTGCCCTGAACCCCGTGCCTGAGCCGCGGCTCCGTCTCAAGTTCCCAGGCTGGCTCCGGCAGCAAGGTGCTGCCAAATGGCGGTGCAAAGTGCACGAGCAAGGCGCAAACACCCGTCCTGTGCTTGTCTAAATAACCTTTGCTACCTGAATCAATACCGTCCTGTAAATTATCAGCCTGGGTGGAAACAGGGCAGCCATGATCCATGGCAGAGGAAGGTAAATTTGTTGGGAGAAGAGGCGGTCTCTGCTAACAAGGACAGCTGCAAACTGCTCTGGGGAGGGTTTCACTGGTGCTGCCTGTCCCCTGCCAGTCACCATCAGTCACCCAGTGCACCCCGAGCAGGGCTGCTCCCCCACTGGGCCTGCCCTACAAAGGTGACCCAATTAAGAGGCCGCTACACATTTCCATTTATAAAGCACATCAAGAGAGATCGACAGCAAAGGGGATAGCTGCCTCCGCTCCTTACTTCAGCCCTTCCTGTTAAATCCAGGACAGGCCCTCAGGATCTGACACAACCAGGCTGCACAAGCCCGGATCCTGCTGCTGGGGAAATGCAAATCACCGTCTGGGGCTGGTGATACGAGGGGCGGAAAATCAGAGGCAAGGGTGGACAGAGCCACGGGGCAGCACGTGTCCCCTCCGCCTCGGGAATCCTGGGACAAGGCTGGAGCTGGCTGATTACTGGCATCAGCAGCGGAAAGATGCCGCGGCCCCGTTGCTCAGCTGGCCACCAGCGTGCTGGCCGAGCACACATTGCTGCTGGAGAAGGGCCGGGGAGGTCCACCACGGCATGAGGAGCTCCGGGCTGTGAACAGTGACTTCTGCAAGGTTACTGCAAAAAAAGAGAAATAAAGCCTGCCTTCCCCTTCTGAGCAAAAAGAAATGCATCCTGCCTTCCTCGAGACACGCACGGACCATCTCTGTCGTACCAGGCGTGCCTGGCATTGGGCAGAGGCTTCCGGGAGCGAGTTGTAGCTTTCCTCGTCAGGCAGGCGTTTACGATTACAAATCAGGCCACGCAGGAACCAGAGGTTTCTATCGTACGTTGGCACCAGGGATAAAGGCAGCGCCCCGCTTCCTCCTGCCTGGGTTGAAGGGTTAACAACCGCTAATTATGATTTTTATAGAGATGCGTAAATGATTGCCTGCTGAAGGGTGAGCAGAGCCTACATTATTAAAGGAGAAGAGGCAGCTGCGGGAGGGACAACAGGCTCCTGCAAAACAACCTGAAGCTGGCAGCAGCTGTGCCTGAGTGATCTCCCCCCACGCAGGCTGGCTGCTCCGTAACGGTGCAGCACCCTTCACAGCACGGCTGTAAGCAGAAATGCTGCGCGCCCATCGGTGCTCCTCCCTTCTCCCTTCCTTTACCTCGAAGGTGGATGTATTTCACAGTCAGCAGACACTCGGTTGATCCCCTCACATTACATGCCTGACTAGCACAACCAGATTTGTAAGGAGTGTCTAAAGTTATCACGGCATCACGTTTCTCATTTGTTTAATGACAAAAACCGCTTGCCAATAGCCCAGCTGATTTTCTAGCCTGGTATGTGGCAGGCAGCAAAATGCAAAGCTGTCCAAGCTTACAGATACTCTTAAAATTGCTGCTCTGCTTTGCTGATCTTTTCAATGTGCTGATCCCTTAGTCAGCCTTCAAGGACCATCATGTTAGTGTCTCCAGAAAGATCTGCCAGGCGTGAAGAGCAAGCTGTCCTGCTTGTGTGGGGTGGGAAAGGAAAAAGCTCTGACCAAGAAAGGTTGACATGATGGGTTTGAACAAGCAAAAGATGCCACAAAACGCTCATGCAGGGCACCCTGGCCTCTTTGGGGTGCGTGCAGTCCAGCTGAGAGCGATGGACCCTGATTCAGGCTGCTTCCACTGGCTGCGGAAAGAAACAGCGCGTCCCAGCAACCGGCAGGAGATGGTTTGGCTTTGAATGGTGGTGCTTAAAGTCATTACCACACTCGGCAGCCACTCAGGACATCTGCGTAGGGCAAATTCTCACTCCACATCTCACTGGGAGAAACCAGCCAGGTGCCACAGACAGAAACAGGACCCTTCCCTGGAGGTGGGTTCTCCCAAAGCAGCCTGCAGCACCTGAGCATCTCTCCATGGGAGAAGCTCACCCTCCTCCTCCATCTCAGCAGAGCCTGGTACATGGCCTGGCTCTGCCTCCAGACTCCTGGCACGGGCTGTTTCAGCAGAGAGCCTTGTGCACAGGGCTCTGACTGTGCCACAGACAGCATCGGTGATGATGCGGTGTGCTCTGCCACACCTGTACGTGACATAAATCGCTCAATCCTTGGATTTCGGGACTCTCGGAGGAACACCTGCACCTCTCCAGCACTCCTACTCAATTGCACTACAGGTTCAAGTGTCCAGAAGCAGATCGGGGCCGATCGGACGGAGAAGGGGTGTTGTGGAAGGGTGCAAGATCTAACTGAAAAAACCCCAGCAGTTATAAAATATCTATCTGAAATACAAAATCCAGTCTGTTGGAATGCAGAAGCTCTGAGTTTTTCCTGCAGAGTAAAAGAACAGCTTACAATAAAAATACATTTTATGAGCTGTCCACTAAGCCGGTTACGTTTTCCCAGAGCTTAGCAAAGCACTTGTAGTGGAAACGCCGCTTCTGATCTTATTATCCTTCCCTGCAGTGCATGTTATTAACTTTCTGTTTTATTTACAGCATTGCCATTTACTTTTATGATACTTCCATTAACTTCATTGGAGTGAACATTGCTTGACGCACACAATCAACGCCCAGTGCTGCCATAATCTTTAACACACCTTGCCAGCTGTTCCAGGTTTGCATACATCTTTACACAGGAGGAGGGAGGACAGACGCAGCTGGAATATGTCACTTGAAGAACGGAACAAAAAACGTACCTCCCAATTTGAGACTTTTTTTTTTTTAAAGAAAGGAAACAGGGCAAAGGCAATTATGTTTCCTCATGGGAGTGCTGCACTAGACCGGCTCGCACTGCATCTGTGCCACTAGCAGGAGAGAAGATAAAGCACAGCCAGACTCGACTCTAGCTGGACTTGACCCTGCTTGCAGACCTACCTGTCTCCCTGTGATACCTAGAGCAGCCACTGGCTTATATATCCCTAGGATAAATCCTCAGAAATCCCATGGGTTTGCCGAACTCTCTGTAGCAAGCAATGGGGCTCCTACATGTATAGGAAGTGGTGGGAAATGCTGGACTACTACTAGGTGAAGTCCCACTTACCCGTCTTTCCCTCGGTTATGGATTGCCAGCTCCTCCACAATCCCCTCCTCCTCCTTGAAGTTCTCCCAGTCCAGTTTAGATTTCTCCAGTGTGCTCATCTTCTGCTTTTTGGAGCCGATCTTCCCCAGGAGGCTGCTCATACCGCTTGGCCTCTTCACCCTGACGGAGATAAGGGAGCAAACGTTACTTAAATGCGGGGAGACAGCGTCAGTTAGCAATTAAAAACAGAGCTGAGAAACATCATGCGTGAGAGTGGTGGCCTTGATGGTGGCAAGCCATCGCCACTAAACAGATGGCCACCAACTTCAGGCAGCCTGCAAGGTCACGCTTCCTGCAGATCCTGCTCCGCCGTTCCCCTGGAAGCAGCAGAGTTCGTTACACACGTATCTCAAGTGCTTGCTTTTTGTGAAAGGGCTTTTTCATTTATCTTCTTAAGAGAACAGAAAGCTTTCAGGCCAAAAGAGATCATTAAATCATCTAGTTTGACCTCTTGTATATACCAGGCCAAGCCATTCCACTGATCACCTCCGTGCTAAGCCCAGTTCTTTGTCTTCAGTTTAAAGTGGTGTTTTCTGGAAGAGATCCAGCCTCAGTGCGTCACCAGTGCTGACAACACATCTAGGAATTAACCATTTCGTTGGTATCAACATGCCTGTTCTCAACTTGATTTTGTCTAGCTTTAGGTTCTGATGGCTGCTGCTTATTCTAAATCTAAGAGTACTTCGGTGCCCAGGCAGGTCTCATTAGTAAAGTACTCATACATTACACCATACACCATGGTGTGTGGTACACCATAACGAACTTACATCTGAATTTTTTTTTTTTTTTTTTTTTTTTTTTTTTTACAAACAGATGGAGCTCTTTATTCCTCTGATCGTAATGCATTTTGTCCCAGCCGGTATGTCATTTCTAAGGTTTTGTCCCCCTGCTTACATTTCACTGCTCTTTGAAGATGGGGGGCACGAAAACCGAGTGTAACCCCCACCCTTCTCCTGACTGCAAATCTGTTTCTGTCCAAGGATCGCCTAAATCCCGTTAGTTACACCATCACACAACACGTGGAGTCCTACACCATCTCCAAGGTCCCCGTTTAGCAGGAAGACCACCTTGGTCTTTCATCTCCTTGTTCTTAGAGGACCAACATCCCACCTGCATGGCAGGACCCTCAGATCTCCCCTTTATGCTGGGAAATGCACACACAGGGACTCGGGTCACGGGTCGGACAATTCTCAGGGCTAGGAACCCGTAAAACAAACTCGTATTAACCCCTTCTTAAACCCCCCCAGGAGAGGGGGGCAAACAGCATCCCATTGAACTCTGTGTTTACACACATTCCAGAGATAACTTCAGGTCTGCAGGGCCCTTGCCTCTGCAAGAAGCCGGAGAGGAAATGATTCTCGTTCCTGAGAGATGGAGGAATTTGGGGAGGGGGGGCCCAAGGAAGGCAGCCAGGTGAGCGTGGCAGACCGCTCTCCGTCAGTTCTCTCCAAGCACGTCCTGCCCAGGGGTAGCCGTTCTTGGGAAGGCATCCAAAGCTGTCCTTATCGGATCATTAGCGTGGTTTATGCTTCCATAATTTGCAAGCCTCTAAAGGAAAATAATGCCGCAGTTTATACGGAATTAAATCAAAGAAAAAGACATCTTTGTAAGCCTTAGCCAGAAGATTCTCAAT
The DNA here is from genome assembly GCF_028858705.1 of Grus americana. Lineage (NCBI taxonomy): Eukaryota > Metazoa > Chordata > Aves > Gruiformes > Gruidae > Grus > Grus americana. The sequence goes on along the minus strand of NC_072864.1, from coordinate 20,985,634 downwards.
GCGAGAATGGCTGGCCATGGTCACTTGGGGTTGCAGCTTCCTGACATAGATATATTTTGGCTACAAACCCTGCATTAAGGGCATCTTGTCAGGCTCCATAGCCACAGGACAAAGCTGCCAGCCCCTCCTCATACTGCCCAGCTGGAGGAGCAGAAATATCCCGGGACCTGGCCCTCTCATCTCTTTCAGTCCCTGCCCGCTGCTGGAGAACGTGCTAACAGCCCACACTTTTCATTCTGCGGGGACACAGAGCAAGCTGGATGCTCTTTTATTCACCTCTATCCCTGAATGTCTCATCAAGATGTCTAAGCCCTCACAGCATGATCATGCAATAAAACCTTGATCCTCACTCGGCCTCTCCTGTATTTTTCAAGACATGATGGCTCTGAGTATCTGCAGGTAGCAGGAAAGTGGTGCAAGGGGGCAAAACGTGTAAAGGTGTTCTCAGCACAAGGTAAAAATGGAGAGATTCAGTTCCCACATCTGGCTATCCAGGACTACACGTGAGCCTTGCACAACCACCAAACCCAGTATCAGATGCGCGTTCAAGTTGCAAGGGAGTGGGAGGAGAGGAGATGTGACAAGTAAGAAGGCAAAACCAAACAAAATATTGGACAAGCATCCCCTGTGGCAGAGCCTGCCAAGCAGCCGCCTGGAAAGCAGAGCCTGGTGCTCGTGCACAGCAGCTCCTTACGCTGGAAGGGAGACCTCAGATTTTAGCAAGGGACTTAAAGTAAAGATGCTCTGAGACAGATCTAGAGAAGTGCTACGGCTGATCCAGCTGGCAACGCTCCTCTCCCCCCCGTCTGGCAGGCAGAAGGTGTTTAAATTAACACAAGGTATTCAATAACGCATTTCTCTGAATACGCTTAGCTTTCCAGACTCACTTGCGCTTACAATTCTACCTTTGAAACAGGGGAAGCACGGATGCAGAAATGGAGGGTGTTGTCTCTTGTCCCTACGTGTCTCCTAAATGGTTTTTGAGGCAAAGAACCCAGATGGCATAAGAGCCATCTCACCTGTCCGAGGGCGCTCACAGCTCACCCGCACCCGGGAGCCTACGGCTGTACTACAGACATGCCTGCCTCTGCAAAAGACACAGCACGCACCTGGCAAACCCACCTGAAGCCATTTCAGGATGTCTCCCGGGTGTCAGAGCTACGCCTGCCCCACAGAGCGACAAGCAGGCTCAGAGGCAGGCTCGCACACGTCGAGACTGCTGTCTTTTCGGCTGAACCTCGAGCTGCCGGCAGGGAAGAGCTGAGTTGGGACAGGGGCCAATCGGCCAGGCTGGGCCACGGCACACGTCCCTGCACGAAACACAGGCTGGGACACGCTGACAGGCAACTGCCATCCCCAAACCACGGTGGAGGATATCCATGAACAAAGGGAACCAAAGGCAAGAGATGGTTCATGGGCAGAGGGGGAAGCGGAGGCGGTGCTGGCTTCACAGCAGGGAGCAGGGGCTGCAGGCTAGATGGAGGTTGCTCATCACACATCTTTTCTCCCATGGGAATTCCTGGCATAAATTAACAACCTCTACATGCACACATCCATCTGTAATGGTGCTCAAGGCCTCTGTATCTCCTCTTGGCCATGGATCTCAGGAATATCCCTTAAAAGACAGAAGTCACCCCATGTTTGAAGGTACAGAGTCTAGGTTATGAGCATGGACCTCCATGAAGGGCTTCTAGGTAGCCACAAGAACACGTGCAAGTCAACGGTTCCTTCAAGGCAAGGGAACTTAACGAAACAGGGCAGGCTATGTTGCACCCTCGTGTTGATGACTACTCCAAAATTACTGCTAATATCCGGTGCCAGCCCCGTGCTGGAGCCTGGCCCTGGGCTGGATGACCTGGCTCTGCTGCTGCCTGGACAATTCGGTGCTGCTTTGCAGCAGGACCAAGGCTGGGCCAGGCAACGAGATGGAGCGAGGCGCGGGCTGAAGGACATGTTCGAGTCTGCTGCCGAGTCTTCGCTCGGCGCTGAGCCTTTCATCACCCTGAATAAATCCAACAGCAAACCTGGGGGTGGGAATTCCTATGCTTGTGCCAAAATGAAGTAAATGAGAGACATTAAAGTCCAATTAAAAACTTGCTTGGCCTTAAATGCCTCATCTGTTTAAAAAGCAAGTAAAGGGGCCTGATTAATTGCATTCGGTGCCAACAAGAGGAATTATTACCCTTTTTGTACTCATTAAAGGTATCTGCTGTGGCATCTTTAATCACCAAGGCATTTAAAAGAGAGAAAGTAATTTGCTAAGACATAATGGATCCCGGGGATGAGAATCAGGACAGTCGCCTATTTAGGACATAAAGACACGCTCTTACTTTCCCTGATTAAAAAGCATGGCTCAAATCAACCCCTGAACCAGCAAATAAGCATGCTGGTGAGCTCTGCCTTGGCAGGGGATTCCCCTGCACCCATCTAATGTCTTCAGGACGAGGACCGTGCCTGTGCATCACCCGGCACGATCACACACAGGGACAAACAGCAAGCCGAGGGCTCCCTTGCTGTCCCACCGCAGGCGAACGTGCTCTGTATTCCTGTCCCTAACAACAAGGCTTCCTCCCCTCTCAGTGCGAGCCCACAGCCCGACCCGGACCTTGGCAAACTGCTGCTACACCGATGATAAAGTGCCACTGTCACATGTAATCCCTGCTGTCTTGTAACATAAAGGTTGGCAGCGTCCAGCAAATGTGTGCCTGCCTCCAAAGAGGCAGACTGCATCGCGAGCTTTATAAAATAATCTTCAAGCGATGGGAAAACAGGGCTACAAAGGTCTCGTAGTGTGTCCTGCCAGCCAAAGCCAGAAGAGTTCCTCTCCCACCCACCCAGAGATGGGTGCTCTGAGGGCTTCCTGACACCAACCCCACGTGCACCAGAGGTTTTGGTACTTCATCAGCCTTTCACTTACGTAAGTTTTCCCCAGTGACTAAATTTCCTTGCTCAGCTTATGACTTGTTATCTTCTTCCTAGTAGCTACTAAGAACAGATCATTCCCTCACTTTTCACAGCAGCCTTTTATGTCTTTGAAAACTTTTCATATCCCCCTCCCTGCTCAGCCTGCTCTTTCCTAGACTAAACAATCCCGGGTCCTTTCAAGCTTTTCTCATTCCTCATGGTTTCCAGCCCTCTGACCACTCTCACTGCTCTCCCCGGATGCTCTGCTATTGGCCCACATCTTCCTCAAAACACAGCACCCAAAACGGGAAAGAAAGGGCTTCACCCACGGCTTTACCGGCACTGGGAGCAGGAGGAATACTTCAGATGCCTTGTGAAGCATGCAGCTCCTTACACGGCCTCCTATGACGTGTGCCTTTTTCACAACCGTGTGACACCGTTGACTCATGTCGAGCCTGTGATTCACTGAAATTTCTGTCTGCTCCACTGCTGCCAAGCCAGTTATTTCCTTCCTTGACTGGGGCCGATGATTACCACTACCCAAGGGCAGAGCTTTGCACTGATCCTTCTGCGCCGCTCCTCCTGTTTGCCCTCACGCTTCCCTCGACACAGCAGATCTCAGATGTCTTCGCGAATCAGCCTCTCCTATTCACAACACCCGTGCCGCAGCTGTTGAAGAGTAACACTGGGGAAAGCACCTCCCGCCTTTGTGAAATACCTACGGGAGACAATTTAGCAGCTGAACCAGCACCAGTTGGCCAAACAAGATCAAGCTGATGGCCAGGAGCAGGCAGGGACCAGCAGGTCAGACTGCCAGAGCTGCTGTTCTCGTAGTCTGACTCCAACGAACGATGGGTGCTCAAAGGACACCTACTCACGTGTTGATCAAGGAGCAAGCAGCGTCCCCAGCTCCAGCTCCACCCTTGGGGATCACAAACCCTCTGCTGCTCTGTTTCTGCTGGCTCCCCAGGAGCGTGCAGACTGCAAACCCTGCGCTGCTTCTCCATCCTCCTTCTTGTGGATAACAACTACTTCTGTAGCAGGAAGGCGCCACTTCTGTATTCTATCAGTACTTTAAAGAAGGGCTCAATTTGTAAGAAGCAAATGCTGAACACAAATTAGGACATTACTGATGCTTAGCTAACACCTCAACGCTCCCCCACCCCTCTTCTTATTATGTCACATTTTTGGAAAACAGCGTGAGCAAATGCATTTAAGAGGACAGTCACTGATGAATACAAATCACAAGTGAGATGCTCGTTTTCCCCCGTTAATGAAACCCAACCCCTGAGTCCCTGTTAAACGGTAGTGGCTAATAACCTGTTTCATCAATGAGGATCTTGTGACAAAGTGGCTGCTGCAACACTCGGACCAAGTAGCACATTTTTTTAGATGATGCTGATTCCACCAAGGCATCCTGCACACCCTGCAGCTACGTAGTGGAGGAGATGAGAAAACAGAGCAGGACATCTTCTCTGGCCTCATAGCAGGCTTTTGCACCTCCCAGAGCAGAGACAATTTGGTGCTGGGCACTCTATCACCTTCCAGCGTTCATCCAAAACATCTGGTGACTTGCTTTTTTCAGAAATAAATCTGGACTCACAGAGATGACATGATTTCATCAGCAGAAAATCGTCAGAGGCCAGGAAAGAACCCGTATCTCCTGCCCCAGCCTTTGTACACAGATTATCAAGGAAATCACCTTTACCATTTACCATTAAAAAAGGCAGGTTACACCTACAACCTAAAAAATCCACTCTGAAGGAAGGTTCAGAACCAACATGGATACTTTTTGTTGTGCATTAGATGATGAGACCATTGCAACGGGCCAGGGCGCTTACGCTGTCTGGCACAAGAGGACAAGCAGGAGGCATCTGCTCGCAGGTCTTTCAGCACGGCTGAACGGCTTTGCAAATCTTCAAGCAGAAGAACCCAACTCAAACACAAGCTGTAACACGAACCGCTTCCCTGCTGGCTGCCCGCAACGCAGAGCAGCACGTCAGATCCCACTTTCAGAATAGGATGCCGGCGAGTAAATGCCACCGCGTGCAGAAAGTTGGCATCTCAGGCAGCCCTGAAAGTACCGTGTTCATCACCAAGCCCCAGCTCTCCTGCAGCCCCTCTCCTGCCCAGCTCCCTTCCCCTATGATATTTACTTGCAGTGCAGCGATGGCACCTCTGTTCCTGTCACCCCAAGCGCTTTGATGGCAGGGATGTAGGTGAGAAACTGCCGCTCAGGAAACACAAGAGCACAAGATTTTGTAAATAGTAATATCTATTCCTGCCACGAACCGCTGTAAAGCTGAATAGTTTCCTTAACAGCAGGAAATGGTTCTCATATAAACTAACCACAGCTGGGCAAACGATGCAGCCAGTAAATACTTTCATTTTAATAAAGTGGAAGATTCCTGCCCAATGCACCACGGATCACCCGCCCCGCTGTCCTCCCTTCAAACAAAAACGTGCATGGGTGCGTGAGAGTCATTGCACGAGGAGGATGCACGCAGACACCTGGCTAGTGGCCCCTGTGCCAGCTCCGCTGTTCGCTCCCAGCCTCTCCAGACCATCTTCCTCGACAGGGGAGCAAAGACGCTGATGGGGAGGAAGAGGCGCACACGGCAGGAAGGGAAGCGCGGTGCCATCTGCTCCTCAAGGTCAGGGTGGTCCAGCTGGATGGAGCAGGCGGCAGCAGAAACAACGGTGCCTGGTATCGCCAGCTTGCAGGAACCTTCCCCAGAATGATAAAACAGGTCTTCCTCTTCAGAGCTTGAAACCGACCAGCTCTCCCCATCCCTCACCCTGCGTAACTGGCCAAGAACAGAAAAATCTCCCAGGCCAAACCCAACTGTGTTGTTTTTTTTCCTCCACTTGGCATCATTTCCCGAACGGGCACTCAGATGGATGTGGAGAGCAGCCCAGCTCGTGCTCAGCCTTGCCTGTCACAACAGGTATTTAAAGAAAGCAAACAAGAAAGCCTCCCTGACGCCAAACAAACAAACATTTAAATCCCAAGTGGAAGGGGGGGGGGGGGAGGGGGAAAACCAAGCAAGAAACAAGGAGGAAATGAAGATGAAAGGTGGGGTGGATGCTGCTGGAGGGCTGGCAGGGTGGTGATGATCCTGTTTGGATGGCAGCGCCCAGGACTGAGCAAAGGCAGGGCAGGCTGGCAGGGAGAGGACGGCCCAATTCCCCTGCTTGGCCAGGGCAGCGCCATCCGAGGAGCTCGTTGCCAGCTCAGACAGTGGTGCCTGTCTCTATGCTCCGCTTGCTCAGCTGGTAGGAGATACTCAGCATTTACACCCTAAAGCACGCATAAACTGAGCCAAAGAACCTGCCTGAAACACTCTAGGAGTAGCAATGATTTTTCGAGGCAGGGTTATAAACCCATAGCATTGCAGTGAGGAGCATAAAGCTTCTGGCACTCTTCAGAGCGACACGCACCAAACCACCGCGGAAAAGCAGCCACGATGGAGGCGAACCCCATTTGGCGGTACCACGGGGCACGACGGAGCAGGCAGCTACGTCCAAAGGTAGCCAGAGACGCAAGTACACTGGCGAAATGCAATTACCCTGCCTGCCATCCTGCCAACGGACTGAGGCAAACTTCTATCTACTGCACGGAGGGCGTCGCTGACAGGAGCAGTCAGCAGCTCCCGGTGAAAATCCTCCGAGTACAATTACCCCTGCAGAAGGTGCTGGTCTGACTGCAGCGGGGGCCAGCCTGAAGTACTTGCAAACAACAAGGAAATGTGGGTTTTAAGTCAAGCCGACAGCATGAGTTAACTCTTCTCGGGCTTTTGTTCAGGCTTGCCAACCCAAGTTAACCCCAAGCTGCTTTGCCATCACTGCTGTTGCAATGCAAGCTAGCAAAATCTGAAGAGCTAAGCCGAGCCCCAGGTCCTTTCCGGTTTCTGATGTCACCCCATACCCCCTGAGACCTCAGAACAGCCTCACGGTGAAGACCCCTACACGAACGCTGATGCGCACAGCTTCTCTCCGCTTGTAGGAAGTCTTTGACACCGACTCTGCTGAGCTGAGGAGGTGATCCAGGATCACAGCACAAAGCACAACTACTGTTAAAATAAGCAACATGTCAGTCACACGCGGAAGAGAAGGTGTGACCTCTCAAGAAGCAACAGTGATAGCTCTCCTGCCCACACACTTGCTTGCCTTCCTACAGCCAGTGTCTACGCGGAAAAGAGTTTAAGATGGAGATAAAAGCCACCGCCAGGCAAGGACAGACAGACTGCTACACCCCGGCAGCTCAGCAATCAAAGCCTGGCTGAGATGACGCCGTTTCCATCAAGGCAGACGCGACAGACTAAATGCACGCGTGATGCTGCCTCGGTGAGGATTGCTGCAGGCCACGGCAGCGCTTGCCGCAGGCACAGTGGATGCTGGATGTATTTGTGTCTAAATATAGTTAGCGGGGAACAGAAATTTGTCACAGGGGAATACTCCCACCTCCCAGCAGCAGCGAGCGGCGGCCCACCAAAGGGCAATGCTCTGGTATTCCAGCTACTGTTTTATTGCTGGATTTGTTATTAATCCAGCGCAGCGAGTTTCTGTGGGACTTTACAAGTTGCGCAATGCTGCTTTGCTCTGGCAGAATGCACCTCACCTTCAGGAGGGGAATAAGTGTCACGGTACCAGCTTACGAACAGCAAAACCGACGTGGCAGGTGGTGAAGGAGCTCGCAGACATTCATGCCACCAGAGGTCCCGGCTAGCGAGCTCTTTTCTGGTGCATTCTCAGAGATATACAAATACCTCGTGCTCATCTCCATGTCATGAATCGTGCTGGATAGGCCTTTCCAAAGTGCAGGGCTGGAACAACAGATCTAAGGGCTGCCTTGCTCCAAACAGGACAGCACAGTCCACTCCCCAAACTGGGAAACCACCCAGGTGTAAATACACAGTAATAGTGCACACACAAATATAGTTATTCAAGGAACAAAACCAGACTTGGGTCTCCATGCACACCAAGACGCAAATTTTCTGAGCAGGGAAGGAGAGGGGATGCTTTAGCTCAGGAACAGCAGAGAGCAGCGGCAGCAACACACGGGCGCAGCTTGGCCGGATCTGGCCTTTCCTCAAGCAGGTCCCATCCCATAGCATCCACCAGGTCTGCACCCACCTCTCTGGAGGACCTGGTTGAGAAGCACGGGCTGGAGTCTTATTTTACAGGCTTTGGAGGACGTGTTCATCAAATAGCACATCAATTCTCAGGGAGCTGGCTGGCTCAGGCAGAGCTTCTGACCTGCAGGTCCCCTTATCAGCAGGAAGGGCTCGTTAGGGAATGGACCAGGGTTTCCTGCGCAGGACCGAACCCTTTGTGAAGGGGCTGCTGCCATGGAGAACCTGCTTCCTAATGGCCAGAGGAAACAAAATATTTTCCTTGGGCCTCTGAGACAGAGTTGCTATGGGGTTGTTGTCAACAAAATAAAGTTGTGCTTGTGGAGCTGGTTAGCGCACGCCACGCACGGGCTGTTACTGCAGGATAAAGGTGCTCCCAGCAGCATCACTGCCTGCCCCGAGCACCGGGGATGATTCAGAGCGGCATAAGGCCCCTCTGTACCAGTATAACTGCAGCTGCCCTCCGGGCTGTACTGGCAGAACTATTTTAGCAAAAACAAAATCTCGCACCCTCCTAATCAGTGTGACATTGTGTGGAGACCACGGCTCGCTCTGGCTCCTCTCCAGCCTGGAGCACAGACGGAGGCTGTTTCAGTAGCAGACTCTCCTAATGCATTTGCAGCGGGCCAGCCAATTACGCTACAATATCTACGTATGGAGCTCAACAGGAGCTTAACTGAAAGAGCTGTAGCATTCAAATGACTTTCGATACTATGAAGACGTTAACGATTCCAACCCAGCGCTAACCGGCCCTGTCTGATGCTCGGCTGATGGGTAAGGACCTGTAACTTGGGGCTTGGTCTGCAGCCAAAGCTACGCCCCTGTTAGCTCAGCTCAGCCCTGCAGCTGCGGCCAAATGCTGACAGAGTTGCCCCTTCCCAGCTGGAAACTGCAGCAACTCCTCACATGAGCTCTCCTCCACCCAGGACATCCAGGCAATACAAACCAGACCTGCTCCTGCCACCGAAGGACCACGTTACATGCACCAGAACTCCCAAATCTGTTCCCCCGTGGACTAATTTGAACCCACAAAGCACCGCTTGCATTTATTCTTTATATTGAAAAATATCATGCATGCTCTTCATGTGTATTTTACATTGCTCTTCAGTGCCATAAACAGTTTGGGATAATAAATGTGCCGGTTTCAGATGGATTTTGCTACACCAGCACAGAACCGGTACACCTACCCCACTCCAAGGCGGTTAACTATATTTAATTCGGTATCTCAGTGCTGCCACTGGCAAGTGGCAATAAATGCCTTTATAAAGCTGTCCGCACTGTGTATGTGTGGGAAGGTACTTCTACTATTGTCATTTCTGATCCAATACACAGAAATCAGCAAAAATGCCTACATAAACAAGTTACCTCATAGCCACGTAGGAATATCTCATACCCTAACAGCAGGGAAGAGCAAAAAATAAAAGTGAGAAGGCATGATGCTTTTGGTACCCACATCTAACAGGCTGAAAGCTGCCAGAAGATACTGCAAGTAGGTCGCTGTGGCATACAGCATGCTTGCTGGGCTACAGCTTGGGTCATACCCTGGAGTATTCAAGAGTAACACCCTGTGTTCCGCCCATATTTAGCCATGGAAATAAGTGTGACTTGACTTTCAAACACTTGCAGTTCTCACTGACTTCACTGGGTTCAGTTGAGACGTTTCAAATAAAACAATAACGACCACAACTCTGGGCTGGGACCAAGCACAAACCATTTTTATCTTAAAAGGCATTTGTTTGAGAACATTCAGAGCTGCTAGAACCAACGGCGCTAAAATTATTTCACTGTGCAAGCCTAAAAACGTTGACAGCTTTGTCTGCAAAACGACACGGATTAATTGGTGACCAATCCTTAAAAAAAGAATAGTTAGAAAAAAATTGCTGGCAAACAAGAGGAGAAATTCTTCCTCTCTTCAGAGGCTCACCCCTTCCTCCTTTGTCTAACAGCGGATCTTTTGTTCAGGATTTCAGTTGCAAGCAGCCCCGAGGTACGCGGAGAATGTCTTGGTTATGACGAGCCCTCCAGACTGGTGCGCGGACTCGGTTTTAATCGGCAGAGAAACCGCTCCAAATCACGCCTAAGAAGTACTGCTAATGGAATTGTTCCAGTGCTAAAGGGATTTCAAAGTGAATGAGCGCGGATGGCAGAGCAGCTGGTGTGACTCCCAGGTTGCTCCTTACAGCGCGGTGTGCCACGCAAGGAGGATCTAACACCCCAACCACCCTAGCCTTGAGAAAACAACCCCCAGCGTCCCCGTCGTCCCCCCGTCCCCCCCCCCAGCAACGCAGAGTCCCTGGCTCTGTCCCTGCGATTCACAGGCAGCCCCAGCCTTTAGTCCCGATTAGCTTCCCTCTGTATCAGATCAGTGCCAGGCTCGGATCAAAATGAGGTGAGAAAGGCAGAAGTAAGGAGGGTCCCCCCCCGCGCCCCACCTCCCCCAGCAATTAATCTGACAGCTTTAAGAATAGTTCTGATTAAAACAAATACACCACCTTCCACTGGCAAATGTTTGCAAAGCTCAGCAGCCTAGGACAGGGGAAAGTTCCAAGGAAATTAAGTCAGGGTGAAGGAGTGTCAGGGCTCCCTAGCACAAATGCATGGCTACAACGAGCAACAAACTAGAGCTCGGTGGAGCAGTTGCTCTGCAATGTCATACAAATTAATAAATAGCGTGAATATAATGTATTATCTTCCAGTGGAAAGCCTGGCCTGGCAGCACGTGGGACTATGGGGGACAATAAACATTTGGGCACTGCTACAAGCAGCCATAAAACAAGAATGAGGGTTTGATCACATTTAATTGCTTTTGGGAAAGGTAACATCACCGGGGTATCCATCACAACTACCTTCCCTTCTGAGAAACTGTTCCATCTCAGATTAAGAGCTGGGATCGAAGATGGTATTTCAGGGGGAAATACCCTAAAAGCTTTAAAGATGCGTGCCATATAAAACCTGGAGTCCAACCGAGGAGAAAGCAGGCAGTAAGAAGTTAACTGATGAAAGGACGCGCTTTTCTTCTCAGCTACAACTATCTAAGGCTGGTGGCTGCAGAAGAGGCTCCGTAACAAACCAGAGGACAGTGCAGAGAGCCCAAAATGTATGCAAGAGTAGAAACTAAGATTAGCCCGTGGTTTTTTTCCAGGGTTTGACTGAAGTGTTTTGAATGCCTGAGGCTGGCAAGGCTACCTCCGAGTGCCTTCCAGCTTTGGCAGCAGCCGCTCAGAAATGCTGCCCTTCCTCTTCCCAGGGACCCACCTCACTGGAAATAGATTTCAAGTCCCCAGAGGAAAAAGATGGAAACAGCTGACTTCTCCCAGCCACAAGCTCAGTTGTCACCTTCCAGCCGGAGGCAGGCAGAGGAGTAAGAGCAAGGCTTCCCTTCCGCCCACGCAAAGAGGGAGGCTCCCAAACAGATTTTGCAGCTAATATCCACCTACCGAAAGCTGCTCGGAAGCCACAGCTCTCACTGAACGTGGAGATCGCAACCCGGCAGGGCTCCCACTACCTCCAGCAGCCCCGTGCAGAGGGAGGGTGGCAGGGCCGGGGTTTTCATGACACACCATCTCTGGAATTCACTGGTGAGCATCCCACAGCCTCTGCTTGGTACGATGCCAGAGCCGTTTCTCAAATCCTGCGTGACCTACCAGCTGCTGAGGGTAAACCAGCAAGGCATACATCATCCAGAGGAGACAAGATCAGCGGGCTACTGATAAATGAACAGACAAATGCTTCGCAAAACTCATTCCCATACTCTTGGGTTGGAGGGAGCAGGTTGAGGTCCCCGGCGCTCCCAGACAGCCCGCATGACCCTTGGCAGGTCATTTAGTCCCTTTGTAGCAAGACTTTTGTCTCAGGAGGCAGAGAGCTATGCAGCAGTGCTGAGCAAGGCAGGCAGGCTGCCAGCCGAGGATTCAAACTCCTTCAGGGAACTGTAACAGTTACGCGGTAAATGCATTAACCATGGGAACGGCTTCCCAAAGGATGTGGTGGATCCCAAATTGTAAGTCTTTCCATTGCGAGTGGATGCCTCTTTCAAAAACTCAGGCTGTAGTTGAACCGCAAGCGCTCGCAGGGAGCTTTCAGGGAAACGCCACAACCCCAGTGAAGGCAGAAGCTCAGACCGGGCACCCGAGCAGCCGCTTCTGACCTTCCAGCTACAAACCTATGAAATCCCTGCCTTTCACACCTTGCCACGGCAATTTAAGACTTTTCTTGGCTATACCCCATTTTCGTGTCTCTGCGCAGCCCAATTTTCAGCTGTTTCTGTGATCTGCCCCAGGCCAGCTAAATTCCCTTTGACTCGACCCATTAAGCAATCCTCTGAACCTTGTCACTCCTCTAGCTGGTTTTGTTTGTTTGTTTTTTGGTTTTTTTATTTACACATCAGATCTCCTGGTGAAAGTTTCTTTGTCTCTTTGCTTCAGATTCTGTTTCCTTGGCACCAGTTTCTTGGTGTAACTCCCAGATGACTAGTGAAAATCCTCACAGCACGCAGAACCCAACGACCCACACTTCTAGAGACAGGTCCCTCCATCATCCTGCCTTCTCTTGGTTCCTGAAGGGCATTCCTTGGCAAGGGAGAGATGAGACTGAGTCCTCACCCATAGCAAAACCCCTGTTTTCCTTTGACTTCATCCGTGACAACTGCATCGAGGGTGAAAGGCTATCACGTGCTGCTAAGAGCTGCCTTGGGTCACCCCGACACATGTACCACAGCATGCTGAGTGACGCTAAGCACCAAGTTACTCGTGTATTCAGAGTCCCTTCCCGTCACACCAGATGCATCAAGCTGCTCCAAAACCTTTGGTGGTTTCCAGTGGTTTGCATTGGAGAATCTACTTCCAAACAATTCTCATGCATTTCAGAGGCTACCGTTAGCAAAGCGGGGTGGGGGAGAAAAATACATTTGAAGGGAGGAGAGAAGGAGGGATAACAGGGGAGAAACAGGAATAACACTTCACTTTACTCAAGTCCACCTAAACCAGCCCGTGCTTGTCAGCACCAGCCAGGTGCTGTGCATCCTCCCTGGCTGCAAACCACGCTACAGGGCTCTCCAGCGCCAGGCCCGGGCTCTGGCAAATAGCAAGGAGGTCACGCTGAACATCCCAGGGGACCACGTGAAACAGGAAACTTTCTGCAGGAAAAAAAAATAAATTCGCTTATCTGCCTCAATCACAGTAATGTTTGGATAAAGTGTTCTTGTCCATATCTGGACTGTAATCCGGCATTTCAGCAGGCCTGCTCTCAGATCTTTAGCAGTGTTCGGCTGATCCACACGTGCACCTTGGTGGAAAGGTTTATTGTATCGTATACAAAGTTGTTCCTCCTTTTCTTATCTCTTGGGTTTTGAATTGCTAGTTCTCTTCAGGATCTATAATCAGAGATTTGAGGAGTCGATTTATACTCAATAAAAAGTCACAGCCCCCTCCAGGATGTCTCAGCTACAACCCTTCTTCTGAGACTCTTTTCCTTCCATTCCCAACCTAAACTGTCTCTGTGTGCAGAAAAGCCCAAGCAGGGTAAAGCTTTGCCAAGGGAAGAAACTCTCCCATTATTCTCATCCAAGAAAGTGGCACAAAGGAAAAAAGACCAGAAGGGATGGCTCGCATCCCTGGGTCATGGCAGAGAGCTGGAAAAGGCTCATCTCCAGGAGGACAGAGTGCCAGCATTTCTTTTTTTAACTTAGTCAGCAGCTGCAGAATTTAAGTTTTATTAAAAGCCTATTTTGCCCTTGCTGCTGCAAAGGAAACCACCTCCCTCCTTTCCCCTCCCAAATAAAAAGGCCAAAGTCTCCAGACAGACATCCTGTAATGTCACCTTAGAAAGAGGTGGCAGCTTGACTCATCTCAGCGGGACGTACAGCACAGAGCAGCTTTGCTTTCACTTCAGGTTACAACAGGAATACACTGCTCACATGGCTGATCCCTTGCTTTGAGGTTTTATTATGAGCAATACAACAAACCTTCAATATTGTCTGATTACAAGCGTCTGGAGCAAGAAAGGAAGAGATCGGCAGGGAACACAGGCAGGCTGGATTTTGAGGCTCGAGGCACCAGTCATTAATTACCCACACTGTCCCACTTTGTTTGCAGCATTGCCATATGCAGCGCGACAGGTCAGAAAGACCCCATTTAAACAACCTTCCTACAATGTATTTTAGTATAACACAAACGAGAGGCCATGTTATTTGTTCAAGTCAGAATAACAAGAGATGGAGACCACCAAAGTAGATACCATGTACTAAACACTGGTCTCCAATGGCTATTCTAAGCCTGCCTCAATTTATAGATTAATCTGCTGGATCAGTAATTTAGTCCATTTGATGGTTAGCATTTAGAAGTGCACGTTTCTGGGAAGGCTGAAAACCTGCTTGTGATTTACAAAATTACTCTGAGGTCTCGAGTGGCTCGGCCATTTGTCAGAGGCAGGTGTTCAGCATTAGCCATGTTCTCCCTTCTCTCCCCTTATCCAGGTTTAATATCAGCAACAAAATACCAACTGCTCCTGAAGCATTTACTCTAAAGCAGCGGAGGAAGCAGAAGTCTTGTCCCCCTTCCCATTCCTAGCCTGCTGTGTCAATTGCTATGTGATATTACGGCTTTAGGATGATGTATATTAACCAACTGGGGTGGGGGAAGAACAGGACCGGAAAGCATCCAAATAATCTGCATCCTCCTCATGCCCGGGGAGGGTGTCCTGAGCTTCCCAGGACAAGGAGCATTCCTCCCCTGCATCCCTGCTTGTGGAGGACAGCCCAGCCAACAAAACAGAGCAGGATTTGAAGAAGGAAAGAGCAAGCCTGCCACTGTTCACAGCTAGCCCCTCCTTTCGCCCAGCCCTTTCTGACTCGGACCCCAAGCTGCTGTTCTCTTTCAGGCCCAGGTTGGGATTCCCCTCCGGAGTCTGTCAGCAGAGCTCTTTAAAATGGCAGTGGGAATCCTCGCTAAGCAATGGGACTAACCATCCTTCCTCAAACACCGAGCGCATCAGCTCCAAAACCCTCCCAGAGACTGCAGCGTCTCTGCAAAGCAGGCAGCGAGCGTTGCTTCAGCTGGCTCTCAGCACCGCCCGTTTCATAACACAAAAGGAAGCTTGAATCCCTCAGGGCTCAGATTTTTTTTTCCAAACTGGGTAAACATACGCAAAAATACATTATTTGCATGCACAGCAACTGGGACAAAGGATCTGTGGCCAGGTAGGTGTCTAACTGGTGGTCCAGGCATGCGGTAACATGTGTGCAATCCTAGAAATCTTGAGCTAAGAGAGACTTATCTCTAGACTGACTCTGTGCTCATTCCAAGTCTCGCTTCGAGATTAAAAAGCGGCCTTTGTTGTTTGGAACATTACCATTTCAGAAAAAAACCCCCATCCCTGCTCGGCCCCCCCACCCCGAAGGTTTGGTTTGTATCCCAAAACATTGACGCCTTAATACCAGCAGGTCAAAGCCCTGCAGTCATTAGGCAGATTATATTTAAGAGCTCTACGCGCAGCTGATCAGAGACTTATTCCTTAAAGGATTGAAATGGCAAGACAGTGCACCTCAGCAAGCAATCTCGTTTAATAGTCAATTAGCAGAGATGTGCTCCTCTGAGCTAAAGATCACTGCAGACAAAAAAAAAAAAAAAGCACCACCATCAGCTTTCCTCCACTTCTGCTATTAAATCGAGCCAACCAATCCACTCTTTCAGCCCATCCTGAACTGGCAAGACTGGGATGCATCAAAAAGTCAGCCGGCAGTTTTATCCCAACTAAGTCAGTAATATTCTTGATAATAGGCAATTTTTTTTAGACTAGAGGGGGACAGGATGGACCCAGAAGCCAAAAGAAACCCCCCAACTTTTTCAATACAAAGCCTTGTCTCTGAGCACGTAATTAAACCAGGGTGAATTACAATCCTCCAACAGCAACTCCCCTTGTGGATCTGAATCCCTAAACCCGCGTGCACCGCCATACATCTGGGAAAAGGAAACAGCTAACTAAAGGCAGATTTGCATAGCGTTTATGTATTAGCACCAGCCAAATTACAGACGAGGGCAGGCCACCTACATCTAGCCACATGTTGGCAACGAGCAACGCTGCGAACCAGAGCACACACCCAAATTTCGTAGGCACAGGGACATCAGGGTAACCAAGAGCACATGGGAGCTTCTCTCTAGAGCTGCCAACCCCAGTGTTCAAAAGCCATGAGTCAGCCTCCGCGCCCCCTCCAGTCGAGGTTAGCTTAAAAAGCTAGACATTGCAGAAAAATAAGAAAATCGGAAACAGTATTAATTTGCCTCCCAGTTTCTAAGCCTTAGGTTAAGCCAGCCAGAGTGGCTGTCCTCTCCTTCCAGCCATTAGAGGCAGAAACTTTCTTTTCCTTGCTCGAAAGCCAAAGTTCTTACCTGATTGCTTTCCCCCAGGACTTGAGCATCAGGAGGAAAATTTGCCAAATGTTTTAAGACTTGGCAGTTCTTACAAAGCTAGCATCCCCCCCTCCCACAATCAATCAAATATGACACTGGGTGACTCGGGATTTGTAACAAGAGGTTTGCGCTAGCTGGTTAGGAGTAGAGGAGAGCTCTTGTCCACAATCCAGCCCGAAGAGTCTGATGGAAAGATTTATGCCACCAAATCGGTGCTCTGAGTCCCTTTTCTAAGACTTTCAGCAGGAAGACTAAAGGCTTAAATTGTCCACGGACTCTGAATGACCACGTTGCGGCCATGCGAACGATCCTCTGAAATTCCCTACGCTGGAGAAGGTGCAGTGCCATGTCATGCTGCGGAAAACCAGGGTTACTAGTGCAATCCTCCAAGAAGCAGCAACAGCAGGGGATGAAAGCTGTCAACACCGGCACAGCAGTATGACAGAGCAGAAACCCCAGAGATTTCAGAAAAATGCTCCTCCAATGCAACACGAACAACTCATGGACACAGCAGAGAGGCAATAGGAAAGGGTCTGCACGTCAAATTAGGTTCCTCCTAGCTTGTGGGTTACTGCAAACATCTCTGCAGGCTGAAAACTACCCTGGGGGCTCTGATTTGCTCTCCTGCCTTGAAGAGCAGGGAGAGCCCAAAAACGTGACATTGTACAAGGAGTAATTGAAGCTTACTTTTTCCGCTTATCATTGCCACGCTGACTCCGCACAGAGGAAACAAAAGCAAAGCAAGACTGCTCGAACGCCCTTTTTCAGCAGCAGAGCTAAACAAGGCCAATTCTGCATGGCAAAAGGCTGCGGAGTGAAGCTGCCACTAGAGACGATCATTTTTCACAGTATACCCTCTCTTGAATGCGGCAACAAGAAGAATAAATTCTGACCGAAGAAAAACTGACGGCTCTTGCCATTTAGATATATACCTAAAGGCACTGCTTAGAAGCAGGGTTCTTACATTCTGAACAAAAAATCCCTTCCGTTTTCTTCTCCCTCATAGCAAAATCCTACAGAAACATCTCCCAAGTGGGGCGATGCTTACCTGAGCACACCCTGCCACGTTCAGCTCCGTGGAGAACAGAGCAGATGGAAAAGTCTGCATCAGTACAATCCCAAGTAACCACTTCAGAAGGTAAGTGTTTATTTTACCTGGTTCCTCTGCTTTATGAGTTTGAGGCAGAATTTCCCTGCTGGCTTCCTGACCTTGCACATTTGAGATGAAGGCGCAAAGTGCCAAGCACTTCTTTCAAACTCAGGAGGAGCAAAGGACTGCTGGGGCACAAACACACGAGCAGAGGGACCAAAGTTACAGGTGATGCTGGTTTATACCAGGAAAGGTGACCCAGAGATGTTAGCTCTCAGGGTTAAACCATCGCAAGGAACGATGCTGCACGTCAGAAGAGGGCAGACACAACCCCTCAGCCCTCCACGGGTGTGAACGAGGCACACCCTGGGTCCTGGGGGAGAGAACAGCGGTATGGGGAGATGAAGTCAAGTCTCACAGCAAACTCGGAGGCAGAGCTAAGGAGAGCTGATGTGTACTGGCTCTTAGCTAGGCCCGGCTACCAGGATCACCTCCTCTTCACCTTGCACTTCTTGCCTTCAGGCCCTAAGCCTGTTACAACTGGATAAGCTAAAAAAGCAAAGGAATCAAGGCACAGCAACGAAAATCCCTGATCTGGATTAGGCATGCAGCTGAGTTACCAGCACTTACACAGTGGCTTTCTCAGCCAAGCTGCACGTACAGGTAGTGTACAATCCAAATGAAAAATCAGACAAACAGCAAAGGGTATTTAGCCGCAGGGTTGCCCCATGCCCTTCATCCATCATGAGGTGGCTGCACCCAGAGCCACATGGAAAACCCAAGCTAGCTCGGAGCATGCCAGCAGCGGGATGCACAGCTTCACCCAGTGTCCCCAAACCAGGGCCGTGCATCTGGTGATACGGCGGATGCTGGATCTGGTGTGCCCAGCTCCCCATGCGCCCCCAAGTCTACTGATCATGAAGTCCAGCCACTAACAAAGAAGGCATCCCAAGACATTGCTTAAGTCTGTTATGCCGTACACAACCAGCTCACCAGCAAATCCCCGTGAAGCAACTCCATCACTTGTTTCAACCTGCCAGCGTAAAGATGAACGGCTGGCAGGAGGACGTTAAATACTGTTTCGGGCTGCTCGAGAAGGTTGTGTGGGAACCGTTCACACCCTTCTCCTGAGCGCACGCTGGTGCGAATGCAGCCTGTACGCTACTCATTTCTAGCATCATGCAGCTACAGCAAGGGGAGCATCTCTGTTCCTGCCACATGTGTCTGCCTTGAAGGGGACATGAAAGCTGCTGGGTTTGTTTTACACTGGGATTCATGCATTCCTCCCCCCTTCCCACATTTTAAAACATAAACAGCTGGAAGCCCTTCTCCAAGCTATTCTGCTCTGCTTCTTTCTTTTTTTTTTTCCTAGGACAATGTTAATCTGGTCCTCCCCGATTAATTTTCTGGAGAACTCAGGGATGGTTATTTTTTTGAAGGGCTGGAGCATCACACAGCTAATGAAGACATCCTTTCCCCAAAAAGGGTTTGATAGTGGAGACAGCCAAAGCAAGTGACAACAGGAATCTTTCAAAGCATTACAGGCATAGAGAAGAGATCATCCTCCCCTTTGTTGTTCACGTTTAAAGCATACAAAGCCCCATATATTTAATTCCCACGTACATTACTCAGTCTCCTGCATTGCAAGGAAGGCTACGTCATGAGAACTCCAGCACGGCACATCCTTACCCATCAATTTTGGGAACTAGGGCAGGGCTGTGGTAAGCAGCAGACCAAGAGGGAGATGGTTTTATTCCCTGTAGGATCTCCATATGCTCCCCTACCCCCACCCCACTCGGAGGAAGCAGCGGGGGAAAAAAACACTTCGGTCTTTGGTCTTTTCCATATCTGCAAATACAAGTTTCCTATTAAAAGATAAAGAAAAAAAAACCCCTTTCATCCTCTACACCCCAACCTAATCTTTAAATACCTAGTGAAATATAAGTAATGGAGAGATGCTTTTAGCAGCTGTGGGCTCAGTCATCCCTTTCATGTACATAGACAGAGGCTGACTAGGACTAAGGGTTGCTTAACTTAAAACTGACAAAGTTTGATCGCTGTGCCTGGCAATGAATATTAAAAGCAGTGACAAGATTGACATTATCTAGCTGCACTGTAGCTTCTTTTTTTTTTTTTTTCTTTTTTTTCCCTCTATTTAAATGCTCCATTCCTCAGTTCTTACTGCAAGGATCCGAGTCAGGAAAATACAGCTCAGGCTGACAACTTCCAGAAATGCCTGCTAAAGCCCAGCTTTTGGGGTGCCAAACTTAAGACACTTGAAAGAGCTCAGCTTACAAAGCAACAGAATTTCCCAAGAACAAACATGAATAAAACACTCCTCGTGTGTTGTGCACACGTTCGAGGCTTCAAAGAGGCACCACTTGATTTCTCTAGATGTTGGGCGATGGTGCTAAACCATCTTCTTCACCTTTCACAGCCAGTTCTGTCCTCTGAGAAGCGACTATGTAGTGGCAGTAAGAAACTGGAGCTCTCCCACACGCTCCAGGGACTGCGTTAACTACAGTTTCTGCTCCGAATGATGACAGATGTTTCCCTGAATGCATAGAATTCATTTTTTCCCCCCCTAAAGAAATGCCTTAAAAGCTGTTAAGTGGCTCTGACTGAATGAGCGGTGGTTAAACAAGGGCATAAGATGGAACGAGCAAGTTGCCAAAATGCTTTCTCTCTTTAAATAGCAGAAAGCACAATTGCCTGCACAGACTTGCTCCAATGCCCAAATTGCTCTCACCACGAAACGTATACATTATTTGTAGCTCCAGCTCTTTCAATCACCGCTTACAGTTGCTTCTCGGCGGGCTGGGTTAAAGATCACCTCCCTCAAAGTCCTCGTGCAGAAAACTACAGGCTAAGGTCAAGTCATATCATACAGGATTTCTTCTAAGCCGAAAGTTGTACTTCGGCTCTCACGTTAATCAGAGCCACCGCGTGATCCGACAACAACTCGTGTTGTGTTTTGTCGTGGAGGTGGGAGCTGTTTCCAAGTAACAGGGCTAAAACCTTGGGCTGCCCAAGGTCACAGAGGATATCTCCACACTCAGGCACTTCTGCAGCTGCTGCCTTGAACTCCGCAGAGGGCGTACAGAGCTTCTCAGGGGATCCCCTCGTATGTTAAACCTGGGACAGCTGGTTTCTCTGCAGCTGTAGAACAAACCTAAGCAGAACTCTCACGTGGGCTGACAGCCCCACCTATTCTGCAGCAGCACCGCTTGCCTCTCCGCAGCAGAGATGATCTCCACCAGCATCCTGGACTTCACCTCTCCGCTGCTCTTGCCCAGGAGAGATGCACGAGCATCACTGACAGGCTGGTCCCACATGCCACCAAACCTCAGCGTTGTTCTGGACTTATGTCTTCAGGCTGCTGACTTAATCACTACAACTCCAGAGAGGCAGGGACCCACCTCTTGCTACCCTTCCCCCCGGTCCTTTGAAGAGACATTTGTTATCAGTCAACCAAGAACAGTGTTTTCGTCGCCAGATGTTCTCCTTGAGCATCCTGTCATCATATTTTACGTTCTTAAATCTTTAAGTAACAAGATGTTTGCTGAAAGTCGATGGTCAAGCGCTTGCACAGCAAAACCTAGCTAGGCCTGGCCACTTTGCAAGTAGGATATTGTTTTATTGTACATGAAACAAGGTAAGAAACCCCAGCACTGGGCATAAACAAGCTGACTGTACATAATGGACATTGTTAGGTGTCTGAATAGGTCACTGACTCAAAGGAAAGTTCAGCTCCACAATGCAGGTCTTGAGCTCTGAATACCAAGCAGAAAGCATCCCTGTGCACTCATGCCCCATGCATTCAGCGCAGCTGGATCTTTTTGTATTTCTCACTGTCCATTTCCTCCTGAATTTCCCTAGTTTCCTTCCATTCGTATTACAAGCCTTTGTTCTTTCTCTGCCCTCTTCCTCCTACTATTTTGAAGCGTACAGATGGAGTCTAAGGGTGGGGAAGCAAGCAGAGTCACAGCATGTTAGAAAAACAACTTTCTACTCGTAGTAAAAATAGGAAAAAACAGCTCTAGCGTTGTATGGAAGTAGTGACCCCTGTTGCAAGAGGTAGGATCCTGCCAAACTGCAACTACAACTGCAAAGAATTTTGTATAGTAAGGAGTTAAAAATAGGTCTCTCTATGGAATTCATTTCATCGTAGTATTTGCTAGTTGTTCAAACCTGGTACGTGGGGCTTTCTACCAGGATTCCCATCATCCCCCATGGTGGAATATTCTTCTTCCCATCAACAGGGTAGGTCCTGCCCTGACAGAGCTCAGCACTCCCGCTCGCACCATGGACACATGTCATATCATGCAGATTTTCTACAGTTTTTCTTTCCAAATATTCAAAGACAACCTGCGTGCATTGCAACTAGCGTCAGGACTTCTGCAGCACTTGAGACTACCAGAGCTGTCAGCTCTTTCAGCGATAATAATCACCCGTCAAAACCACAGATCAGACTGGAGAAAAAATAAGGGTTAAAAGGAAAAAAATATTAATCAGTACCTGGAGCCATAGCCAAGGCAATCAAGAGACTGAATTCAGCTGCTTTGGTAAGTACCTTTTAATGCAACACGTGCCTCCTCCAGTGCAGGAGTCCTAGAGTGATTCCACAATAGTTTTGCGCCTGTGGCTTTAAATTTGCTAATAAATAGCCTATGCACTCATGCACACGATGGATGTGGGGGAGGGAGAAAAGAGAAAGATTTCAGATTACAACAAGAACAGCATTTGTCACTTGCTTTAGATGGTGTGAGAGGCAGTTTCCAGGCTCTTGGACTCAGGAAGAATATTTTCTGTTCCATTCCTGATGTGCTTGGCTGCCTTCTGCCAAAACCTGTTTTAAATCCATTAATGAAACTAGGCCGAGTCTGCATAACTTCTTAATTCCCCGGTGGAAAAAGGGCACTTGAGTATATTTCCGGGAATGACAGACACCCACAGTTCCCACCATTGTCATGCGAAGCACTGCTCTCTGGCCAGCTCCCTCCTCAAAACCCACTTTCTCCCTGGAATATCACCCCAAGTTGTCACCGATTGCTTTATGGAGAACACAGGAACTTGATGAGATTCACTTTTCTCTTTATAGCAGCACCTCACTACGCTGGCTAGTCCTGCACCGCTGCCGTGTTTGCATCCAGTTTCACACACATCAGCGAGATCACTCGTGTACACGGATCAGGTCTTGATGCCCATCTGCTCCAAGGTCACGAACGGATCTGCTCCACGTAGTAAGGATGGTGGGAATGATAAGGAAGAGTTTTATTCCCGTATTGCCCTGTGCCTGCTCTGAAGGGATCCACCCAGCACCACTTCCACTCCCCCTTTCCTCAAGGGAGGAAGCACAGAAAAGCAGCGATGCATCCCTCCAGCTCCACGCAGCGTGGAAGAGCCGGGGAGATGCTCCTAGCAGGAACTAGGTTTTGCCTCCAGGAGCTGAAAGCTGCTGGGTGGCTTTTTGTAGATCCAAGCGCAAGCTGGAAAAGTCCCGTGGGGGAGAGAAAGACCTGATCTACAGGATCACAGGTGGGCCTGAACCTGTAGAGACATACCCACGCGCTGATGTTCGGATTATAAGCAAGGCCCATTCACTTCCATCCAGCAGCTCCCAGGACTTCAGTTTGCGTGAGGTGAAATCCTTTAAGGACAGGGACCACTGTTGGTAGCGGCACAAGCTGTGCCTAGGACAGAGCCTTTCTCCAGAGATCTGGAGAAGAGATGCCAAAATGCTTCTTACTGAAAAATCAGTATTATTCCAGCATATGAAAAGAAAACTCTCTTTCCCAGAGTGTTAAGGCACTAGAAGACTACATTCCTTAAAAAAAAAAACAAACAACTAAGTTAAAGGACACAGCAACAGCTAATAAAATGGGCACCAGTTCTGTTACAGCAGCAGTATTTTTTGGTAGAAGTATTTTAAGGCTAACCTCCTGTTCCATGAACAGCGGCAGCCTAAATGGGAAGGATTGCTGAGTCAGCTTTTGCTTTGGGCTTCACAATGTGCTCTGTGTTTTCCAGCAGGCTATAATCTACCAGGGAAAGCTGAAGCGGGGGAAAGGGGGTGAACATAAGCGCTTTGAAGAAACGTGGAAAGAAATATATGAATTCAAGCCTCTGTTTCATTAAAAAGCTGAAGAAAACGATATCACAATTTGTAGGCTGAGCGAGCGATGACTGCAAAGACCTTGGGCACTAGCAGTTGCACATATGTGACTGCAGCGATGCTCTGTTGAGACACGAGGTATTTTTTCTAGCACGTCTACACAACAAATGATGTTACCCTAATATATGCACGAGGTAGAGTAGCATTCAGAACAGGAGATACTGCAAGTCATCTGTTGTCCAAAGGTCGTGTCTAATCCCGGACCTTGTCCCTAGCACTGCCCAAGAGCACGCACGTAGGGAAAGATCAAAGTTCAAGTGTAAAATGATCCTTCCTCAGTGTAACTTCCCTGCCTCAGGAAATCAAGCTCATTTAGGAAAGATGAGGATCTTTAAGACTGAAGTTGCTTCACAATTTAAATCCCAACTACCTCTTCCCTAACACTGGCTCCAGCACTCAGCTGTTGCAGAGCTGTTTTAGCATGCGACGCTGGCAGTCAGGCTAGTTTCAGCTAAGTGCACCGAAATAGCTCAGCAAAAAGATTCAACAAGCACGGATGTGAGAGGAATAGTAGGAACACAACAGCCAACGGCCAGATCTTCTGGTTAACGCTGCAGTGGAGCCTCGGCCTGAAAGAAGTGTCATGCACAGGACCACTCTGCTAACAGTATCTTTTGCAAGTAGCCAGGAAAAGCCTTTATGTTTAAATAAAGGACTTGGCAGAAGAAAATCACTTCCTCTCATTTACTCTCTCCACATTGAGTGAAACTTCAGTTGAATTAAGAGACTGGGTTGTTGCCCCCCCCCCCAGCCTCTCAGTGTGGTTTGCTTTTGTACATGAAGATAGTTATCCAAAAGTTTTATAAACTTGCTTTTTGTTTACCAACTAAACATGCTAAGGTGCTCAAACTCTTTAGGGCACTGTATGCAACTAGCATGCACACTAACTCATGACAACATGCTCCCACGCCGCTACCTGACGCATCAGCTGATGAATCCCCTCTGGCACAGCTCTACCTTGCCCAGATGTGTCCCAGCTGTGCTGCGATGTTCTTTGCTACCCTTGTCAACACCTACCCCTATATTTTGAACACTTCTCCCAGGAAGAGTTATACCCTACATTGGAACGGCCTGCAAAATTTAAATAACCACAGACTACCAGTTATGTTGTAGACCACACTTACTACAACCATATAAGCCAGCACTGAGATGCAGAAAACATCCTACAGTCTGCTCCTCATCTTCACAGCAACAGGGGAGGAAGGGGAGCTGCAGTGCCCAGACAAAGCACCAGACCGCTGCTTGCTGCTACGCAGCTGGCCCGCGTGCCTCGACAGGCAAATCCCGCTCGGAGAGAGCTTATTAGACCAGGCACAGCAAGGCACAAAGCCAGCTCGGATTTGGAAGCAGAGCAGCTCAGCCTGCACAAAGCTATGCTCTAGCTAGTAAGCCCTCCAAGAACTGGCAGGTACGCTCTGCGTGGAGTTGCAGTTTATTCACAAGGTGCGTGATGGGTGCCTGGCTGGGGAAGAGGCAACTACCGCATACACAAGAAACCCAGCGTGTTCTGCCTGCGTGTTAACTCTGCACGTGGCTCAAAGTCCTAAAAGGATCAGAGAGATGAGAACAACACTGAAAGTTACTTTAAAAAGTCTCTCAGCCCTTTTCATGCCTTCTGGATGACTGTTCAACTTGATTAGCTGATGAAGAACCACAGAGCAGAACTACTCAGTACTCTCTGAACTGAGGCTCTAGAGATGATGACGACCTACCATATCCAACTCGCCATGCCTCGAGCATTTCCAAGGAACAGGGTCTTCACCTCTTCCTCCACAGCAATCAATCCATAGGCGCCTGGGTTCCTGGGCAGCTGCTTTCTTTTCAGTTACATCACAAATCAAAGTAAATAAAAAAACCCTCTGTCAGGGGCCTCTTCCCAAGACTGTGTCTGAATCTTTCCTTTCCCATTTTCAGCCCCACAAGTCTGCAGCCTGTGGACCCAAGAGGACCTCGTCCATTATTGCTGCATCTGAAGCATGTTATCACTTTGCAAAGCCTTTTCTTTTATTTTGCACACTAAATTCCCCACCGCATTCCGCACAATCTTTGAGCTAATGCTTCAAGGCTCCCAGACTGTCACAGCCACAGCCCTGCTATATTGGTATCAATATTTAAAACCAAAATGCCCTCTTCCTCCAACACAATCTACGTTTCCAGGTTTATCACAAACAGTAAAAAAATGCATGCACGTACTCTCGACTTGAGGTGCACATACAAAACCAGATTCACTCATGCATCGGCCAGACAGCTGACATCCATCCTGACATTTATCTCTGTGTATGAGGAGGAAAGATGAATCACTCGCCACTATACAGCTCTGGAGTTTGCCCTTGGTCAAACTGGTAAATGTCATAAATCAACTACTGTGCATCCTCAAAATACAGAGACAGGCAGAGCAGAGAGCTGGAGAGCAAGAGGGGCAGCAGCAGACTCCTCTGAACTAAACAGGCATAAACACAACCATGTCCTAGTGACATCTAAATAAAACCCACACGAGCAGAGCTCAAGCAATTTGCTGTTTTCTCAGAAGTTGTATTTGTATACAGTTTCAAACAATTTGTTCAACAATTAGCTGCCGCAGTTAATTAACCTCAGAGAAAGGAGAGGATTCTTCATTTATTGAGATGGTCAACTCAAGATTAGCTCAAATCCTTTACCAGAAAGGCCAAACACAGGCCACTGGTTTGGCACAGGGGTGGCCGGGGAGAAGCGTGCCATGCCGGACTTTAGGCCAGATGAACTCATGAGCATTTCTGGCCTTCAGCTCCAGCAGTCAGGCAGAGGCTGTAGCTGAAAGCAGTTGACTAAGGAGCTATTTAGCAGGCCTGCCACGTTAGGCACATCCAATTCAGAGAAGGGTTTTGGTTTTTTTTTTTTTTTTTAATTAAAAACCTCTTCCTCCATACAACCAGACTTTTCACTTAAAAGCAGCAGCGTTTAACCCAGCAGACACAAAGGCTACACGGAAAGCAAACGCTACAAGAAAGGCAATCCAGAAGCTTGGGATCAGCCTCAGATCTGGGAAACCTCATCCGCCAGACTTCCCAAGTAACCTCAGGCAAGCCAGCCCACTGCTGCCTTCGCTTCTCCCTTTAAGAGGGACAGGACAAAGACATTAACTACACCGCATCGATGAGGACCAGGCAAAGAGCATCTCCAGGAGGGTACCACAAACAGGAAAGGTGGTCCCAAACTTTTTTGCCTGTTCTAGTAACAGTATTGGTACCTTCAGCATACACCAAACCCACTATTATGGCTCAAATTCTGTAGAGAATGATGCTAGAGCCTAGAGTCTCTCCTGCAAAGCACAGCTCCTGGCAAAGAAAGGGCACTGAGGGTTTGCATTTTTTCCACTGCTATTCCAACAACAAAAAAATAATTAAAAAATAGCAGCAGCAAGAGGCCAGGGTGGGCTCGTAAAGGCGCCTTGTTTCTGTACATACTGCCCAAAGCTGCTTCAGGCTGAGAAGTTTGTGATGGTTTTGTCCAGATGGCACTCAAAGCCCTCCTTTTATTTCAGGAACAAATCTGACTCCAAATAATCTTCTAGTGTGACTTGGGACCCTGCATTTTTACCGGCTAAAAAGTATACGAGCTGATTAAGGTCCCCATCCCAACATAAGCAGGGTTTAGGGTTCACCCCACTGAATCCCCAGCTACCAAGCTCTCAGGGCTTCCAACAGGACGAGGGGCTCAGATCCTCTTCAAGGAGCCATCTGCGCTACAGAGCGGGTAGCGGCAATAAATCTGGGTATTGCGAAGGTTTTTTTTTCCTCCTGTGTACTATACCGAGCTGTAAACCATGAAGCCAATCCACCACCACCAAATGCATGGGCACCCTCAAAGCTTTCACCATCCCCCTGAGAATGGGACTGCTGGAAAGCGGATCCGGCTTGCCTTGCCAGGTCTCTAGTTCAGGGTTGTGCCCCATAGTAAAGTTACACCCAGCACAGACCAGGGTTATGTTAACTGGCAATCAATGCTGCAATGCAACGCAGGAGGCATGGAAGGGGGAGGAAAAGCACAGCAAATGGGAGAAGAGACAACTGCAGGGTTTCCTTTGGGAATCCTAGACAGAGCGTTACTTGGGAGTTTCCAGGACCGTCCCAGGCTCCCTCGGTTTGTAAGTTCGATACAGAAAATGAAGACTTTACAACTGCAATGGCTGATAGCCAGCCATTCCCCTTCCCAGCCTGTCATACATCAAGCAAAGCAGCAGCTCTGGCACAAAGATGAGAACATGTAGGGAATGTGCCAATTTCTGCCTGGGTCTTAAGACCCAGGACGCTGCACTTAAGGTTTTCCACAACCTATGGCAGAGCCCGCATGGATTTATATTCTCAGTTCTGTCAATATGATCTCATTGCCTCCTAAAGGGAGAGTGTGGCCAGAAATCCCGTGGCTAAAGACAACACTCATTTATTTATTTACAGGTGGCTATGGTGCCAATGCTGTCCGTCCCAAGCTCCCCTAGACCTGACACCAAGTCCCATACTCGTTAAAAACGACTTCAGCATCTAAGGACAACACAGCACGAATGCCTACCAACCCGGCACAACACGAGCACGGCAGGTCGTGGAGCAGGAAGGTGTCGAAGCTGACGGAATGATCCCCGTGCCACGCAGAGACAGGAAAGCCCTCCTTCTAACAGCAGTGCTACCTACTTCCCATCCACCTCGTTGAGTGCTAAAGGAAGGAGGCAGAAGGCAATTTTTTTTTCCAGGAGACATTTGTTTGTAACAAAGGAAATTGAAGACA
This sequence comes from Grus americana, assembly GCF_028858705.1. Classification (NCBI taxonomy): domain Eukaryota; kingdom Metazoa; phylum Chordata; class Aves; order Gruiformes; family Gruidae; genus Grus; species Grus americana. The sequence continues at coordinate 20,957,167 of NC_072864.1, read as the reverse complement.
GTCAGCTCTGTAGCGTCCCTCAACAGCTATGACGAGCAACCTCTTACTAATACTCACCAACACACTTTTACTCCCAAAGTACTCACTTTGGAGAAAAGTCAGTATGAAGAACCCTACCCATTTGTCCGAGTGCAGATATTCTACCCCATAAATGATTCAAACCCTGACCTGCAATCACAGCACTGACCAGAGGAAAGCCACTAAGCATCTTGACTGTCCCGCAGGACTAGTAAAGCTGACCGTATACTACTCCTCCAAAGGTTTCTTAAGAGTCCTTGTTAAATGCAATAGCCATGAAACCATAAAGCAAGGAAGGAGACAGCTATCTTGTGCAGTCTTCCGAGTCAGCCCAAAGCACACAACATGTTTTGTACTGATCTGTTTGCAGAGGCCATGTAATTCTCTAGAAATGGTTTTGTTTCCAAAACAAATGCTACACACACTTCTTCGACTTGGGAACCGTAGGAAAAAAAAAAAAGAAATCCCCCCCCAACACAAACAGCGCTGGCGAGGCTCGCAAGTGCACGCGTGTGAGCGGGAAAGGAAACAGAGAGCCCTTCCAGCTTTCCAAAGGGTTATTGCAAACAGCAGGGAGGGAGAAGGGATTTTACACATTAGGAAAAATACCGTGATGGTGCTTGTCCTTAAAGCGAACGCTACACAACAAGAGGCCCTGGGCTGCATTGTCTGTTTAGCACTTCTCTAACGCAAAACTCGTGTTATACGGCGAGATGGAGACCCTGGTAGCAGGGTGCACATCGCAGGAACCCTTCCTGGCTGTGGCACAGGTCAGTGTGCCGGGCGCTGTACAAGCCACCGCTGAACCACCTTCACATTTTTCTGGCCCAAGCGACTTTGCTGTGCATCATCCAAAGCCAATGGCAAAGCCAAGGACGTACGTCTCTGCATACCAGTCTCCAGAGAGTTAGAGATATCGTATATACCAGCTGCTTCCTCAGCCATCCTGCAATGGGAAATCTGCAGGTCACAGATGAAGAGGCAGGCATGCTGCATACCAGCCATCACGTAAGGAAACAGCACGACCACGCTGGAAAATGACTTTTTCAGTGCTCTCCCAAGAAAGTTTAATAATCTCATCTTTCACGCGCTTACGCCTCTGCTGTTTTTTTGCTGAGCTTCCCTGCGTGAGCCGTACTGGCAGGGACGCAGCTCCAGACGAGTCAGGAAGGTTAGCCTGCCTCTAGCAGCGGGGAAGGGGGGTAGGGGGAGACGAAGCCTTCGGCTGAATTCCCACCGGCTTTGCATTATGAAAGCCATGAGCTGCAATCAGCCAGCCTTTGCGAGTTCGCTTTAACCCCCTCCTTGCTGCCAAACGAGCATCTCGCCCAACCTCCTACCAACATACATATACCGGTGACACATAGTATACGCATACTCAACCACAGGGCAAAACAGGCAAGCACCTAAAGAACGGCAATGTGCTTTCTTTCGGTATTTTCCAAAAGGTGCAAGTTTCCTCTTTGCTTGCACTCATGGGTGCTGCAACACAGCCTGCTGCTCTCAAGCCTGCAGCTTAAAGGGAAAAAAAAATAGTGCTACAATCCAACCCTGCACATGCCCAGGACTTGTTACTTCAAGAAATGCCATCATTGTTCTCAAGCGATGAACAGGCGTCTGTATTGTCCACTGGCTGCCTGGAGGCTTGTAGCAACAGCGCTGAAGTATGAGTTCTCCAAAGGGTATCAAAGCTAGCGTACAAGGTTGGATCAAGCTCACATCCGCAATTATTTGCTGATAATTGATAGTAGATGCTATGAGAAGAGAGGGTAAAAAAAAAGTGCATCTTCCTCTGGGATTCCCAGAAAAAAGAACGGTCTCCAACAGAAACTTCAAATCAAACAGTTCCCTCCCTGTCTCAGCGGGTACAAGAGCATCTCACACACCCGGAGGGACGTCTGTGCGGCTGCGGCCAACACGACACCAGTTATCTGCCTCCGCAGAGGGTCCCTCGATACAGCAATTGCCCCAAGGACCACAACGGCAAGGGCATCGGGACAAAGCCGACTGGGCTGTAACCCAACACATCAGGAAGGCTTTGAACCTCCTCGGATAGGGAAATAAAGTACTCCACGGCTTGGCAGACTGGATTAGAGCACCCTGGAGAGCTTGAGACATTCTGAAGCTGGTTTAAGGTGTCCTTTCAGCTCTGCCCACGCACCAGTTCACTCAAAGCTCAGGGTTTCAGACAGGAATAAGTAAGGAGAGTGAAAGAATTGGGGGGGGCTCTGCCACCACCATGCCTGGACAGCAATAGTCGAAGCAAACCTCAGCCGTGCTAACCATCCTCAGGGCCAGAAAGCAGCAGAGGAAATCCCCATAGCTGGGGCAGACACTCAGGCTCTCTTGGGCTTTCTCTGGAAACAAACAAAAGAACAGTTGCAGAGACTGCTGCCATCCAAAGAGTCTGGTGCTCTGGAAAGAGACCACGTGCCCTTCGAGAGCTCAGAGTCACACCAGCATCTCCTTTAAGACAGGAAGGGAGAAAGCCAGCATTTTAGTTGGTAACTTTAACCCTAATTGCTTGACTTCACATCTTGGTATGGAGCCAGCCAGCCCAGGCATGCCCATTTTCTAAGCCTAGTCCTGCACGAGGCTGACAACCTAGCATGCAGATCAAAGTTCTGGCTAACAAATGTGCTGGAAAATATTGGTGTGCTGATTTTCCATGAATGAGGCCACCAGTATGCGATTTTCCATGAATGAAGCCACTAGTATGTGAAAAGCCTGGGGCAACAGGACTGCCTGAAAGCAAGGGAGCATTGCTCTGCTCTGACTGCCGCTCCAGCCTTACTTAGCTGGTTCATATTTTATGAAGAATGATTCAGCTGAACTTGTTCCTTGATGTGAGAAAAAGGGAGGAACATGAGTGTGGGAAAGCAAGAGGATGTAACACAAGCATGTGGTATGGGGGAGACACTCAAGGGACATGATGCAGCTCAGTTAACATGCAAGGAAACACTACAAAAGCAAAATAAGAAAGGAGTGAAACAAATCTTCTTGGTAGACACACCTCCAAGCCATGGCACAGCTGGGAACAGGAGCTCTTCACATCCACCTCCAATATCCCAGGCTTTAACCATAAAGCAAGGCTGCCCCTCTCACTCCAACCAGACCAAGTCTAACATGGGAAGATACAGGGGTTTCCCTCTGCAACCTTGCAAGGAGTCTGGAATAAAAAAATACAGCTGGCTTCGTTCCCCATTAGCAGTTAATTTCCTCAATCATTTTCACAGAGGGAGAAAGAGAAATGCTCATGATCTAAGAGATGAAAGCAAATGAAAATAAGCCTCATAAAACCTGTACTGCCCTAAGGGAAAACTGCCCCGCAGCTTTCATTGGGGAATTATCAAAGGCCCCAGACTGGTGGGGGGTTGTTTGTATTTTATAAGACAGATGCTTTAGAGAGTATAAGTCCTCAAATAGCTGAAATTCCATTCTGCTGAACCTCCAATGAGACTAGAAAAAAGAAACAGCTGATCCCAGTTAGTCCGGCCCAGGGATCCAGCTTAGCCACATCAAGTCAGAGGACTGAAGTAAGGCACAGAGCTGTACAGGCACTGCTAAACTTCTTTCCAATAAGATGCCATTGCCCCAAGCAAAAGCAACCATACGCGTGCCAGCATGGCCGCAGGAAAGTGGAGAATGGAGCTAAAAAATCTCATTCATTTCTATTGCAAAATAGAGGCTGGGGTAGAAGGCACTGACTCATTTAGCCTGAGAACAAGAAAGGATTGCTCCTGAGAGACTAATTTCAAAGAAGTATGTTTAGAGCACGTTTTGCTTTGAGTCTGGGAGAGTGGCTACAAAACTTCCCACACTCAGAGCTCTGTTTATCGGGAAAAGGCTTAACATAAGCTCAAGAGCAACAACTATTTAGAGAAGGGGCAAGGACCCAAAATGGCAGAGCTCTCCCACCCAGAGTTAAGCCTCAGAGGTGACTGCAGCCCTGGATAAGCCTGCCTGCAGGTAACAGACAGGATCCGATGGCAGTGTGGCCGCAGCTCACGTGTGCACAGCCTGACTGACTTTGCTTCTCAGCTGGGCTGCAAAGCCCACACTGGTGCTCTTGCTGCTGCCGAACCCACGCCAGGCGGAGATCGGCACCCTCACTACTGCGGGCTCCGCGAGGGGTCTGATCTCGAGTGATGCTGGAAGCCTCAGTCCACACTGACTTCAGGAGGGGAGGCAGGTGTTCAGAGGATAAGGTTGTTTGGCACAGTTTACAAAGCATGTGGCAATCAGCGTCTTATTTACTATGGCTGATGGAAACCCTTCTCTTCAATACTGAGCCAGCCATCATTTTTCCTAATGACAAACCTCCCCCTCCCTGCACATACAAACACCTTTCCACACCGATCCCCACTGGGCAATTCATTTCAGTCCACCCAGCAAATAAAACCAAGATACTCCAAAAAAATCACCCAGCTTCGTTACCAAGTTGATTCAAGGAGTGGATATGCGTAAACCCATAGACAGACACTAACAATAAATAATTAAAACAAAAATAAAACCAAAGGATCTAAGACCTGAAGAGAAATTACTCACTTAGAACAGCTACCATCACATTTAATCTTGCACAACCAAAGCGTATGAATAGGAAATAAGTAAAACTAGCTCTAGGGCACGCGAATATTGCCCCTGGCTGGTTCATCTTGTTGTGCACAGAAAAAATATGTCATGTTCTACTCACACCCAGACAATTGGCTGTGGTGCAAGGGGCTGGATCTTTCCATCTGGGAGAACAGCACTCTCTGGAGCACACTAAGGGAAGCGCAGGAGAAAGCTGAGAAGCCTTGAAATCCCCAGCAAGAACAGAGCTATTCAATTGCTTAAGCGGCTACTGAGAACCCCCCACCTCCAGCTCCCCTAAAGGTCTTCATTACTTACTTTATTTGCATCCTTGTTCAGCCCATACAAGCAAAACCTGCAAGAGTTTTAGCTAAATAGCCGCTTGCATTGATGCTGAGCTGAAACTGGACTGTAAATTCCTGCTTTCTGAAGAAAAAAGGCCCGTGGGATTGCTGTGAAATGAAATTGCTCTCCGGAGGCATGTGAGTGCTGCAGCACTTGCTCTAGGTCATCTGAGGTTTAGAGAAGCTGAGAGCCTGTCTCACCAGTGTCTGCTTCAGATCTCAAGTAACCAGTTTTGGTCACGATAGCAAAGGGATCAAATTAGCTCCAACGAACTCATGCAGAAAGAGCATCTCTTGCAAGGAAAAGCTTTGGATACAAAGCAGCTCCTAGGAGTAACCAGGCTGGAGGGAAAGGTTAGCTTAGAAATTACATTAACAGGTCAGGATGCCGCAAACAGGCTCCAGGTCCTCCTACCATCCATATCCTCCCACAAAGACTGCCACCGTTCCTCCTGCACACTGAAGGTGGGAGAGAAGCCATGGACAGGCATCTTCCTGCTGAAGTCCCTCCACTCCAACATCAGCATGCAAGATGTAAATGACTTCTAAAAGCAAACACCTGAAGCTTTTCACACCATGCAACGCTCAGTCCACATGAACTGCTCTACTGTAGACTAGGGGAGAAAAGCATCCACGATGAACAGGCTACAGTTCACCTTGCTTTCTTTGTTCAGGGCAAACCTGCATCTCTGGATCAGAGCTTTCTTCTACTGCCTCTTCCTGCTGGGTCTTGCACCGAGGTCCAAACCCTCACGGACCAAACTCAGCCCGGGGGTCGGCAAGCACTGCACCTCCTGAACTGCGTGGGAGCGGTGCCTGCTTGCTTCAAAGGCAAATTTTACCCTGTGTTTATACCAGCCTACAAGGCATGAAAAGGCCTAGGAGGTCACACATCCACCACTGTAATTTCGGGCAGGATCAAACAGAGAAGCAACAGCTGGGCTGAGTGAGCAAGTCCACGTTTAATTACAAATGGTTTTGGTAATAAGCAAAGGCAAGAACAAAGCCAGTGAAAAACCTCCCTTTTTCTTCCTGGCTTCTGTTCAGGCCATGTAGAAACAGCTGCCTAGAGGAGAATCTCAAATAAGATCCACCAACTACATTTTCTTCATTTTCAGGACTGCTGCAGTAGCAATGCTCCCTATGCAAGAACCGAGGGGCAAATCGCAGCCGCTCATGCCAAAGGTCCCGGGTCCATGCATGTATTTCCCAGCCCGCAGCTCAACTCCCTCCATTGCATCTCAAGTCACATGTGCACAGTCATTCTGCAGTAAGCTGCGCGGAGGATTTCAGTTGCTTTAACATGCCCTGAATATGAAATGGTGTTGCAAAATAGGATTACTAGCGCAGAGGATGATGGACCCAGCTCGCGGGTCCCGCTTGGCCCGGGGAGGGGGCAGAAAGCAGCTCTCAGAGCCCCAGGGATGCCCACAGATCTGACTGACCCCTCCTTCGGGTCATGCATTTACAGCCAGGAGCAACTCTTGCTGCCCCTAAAAGGCCCAGGAGCGGTGGTAAGGATCGGAAATGGGCCCTAAAACACACAGAGAGGTGAGAAGTCTTAGTGGGGTGGGTGGAGAGGTTTTTTTTGAATGCTGGGAGCCTTCCACCCATTTTTTGTGACAGCAGATTTGAAGGGATCAGTGGATCCCCTCATCACACCTGATATCTCTGACAGCATCAGCGAGAACCTAACACAACCCAAAGTGCAAGAGAAACACAGCTGGGACAGAGTGTCAACCCCAAACCCCTCCAACAAACTGAGACCCGCTGCTGACAGAGCGCTGCCTAGCTGGGTGTCATGGGGGGACACGATGGGAATAACGGGAAGGCTGGGAAACCATCGCATCCCTGGGAACCAAGGGTTTCTGACCTTTCTAGCAAAGCCGACCGAGAGAACTGGGTGGGTTGTTTTGTACTGCTGGCTTTAATTACAACCAAGCGTTTAAGTTATTCTCCTCCAACCACCCCCGTGTCCCTCACAAGCACAAATCTAGCTTTTTATAGCACATCCGGTATGGATGTTAAACACATTCAGGAAATGCACTTTCAGCCCCAAACATCCCTTCCCCTGGACCAGTTAGGCTGCAAGGGTTTGCAACATGGAGATGTGGGACCGGATGTTTGGTTTTGTGACCGCTGCTTTCCTGGATTACTTCTGTCTGTTTAGAGAAGGGAAATTAAATAAATGCAGGGTAGGCTGGCTGCATCCAGAAATAATGCAAGCTGCTTGCAAGGTGAAGAAAGAAAAGCCAGATGGAGAGGCCACTCTTAGCTGCTCGAATCCCCTGCACACAGGGCAAGGCTTTTTTTTTTTTCTTTTTAAATAGCCAACAAAGCTCCTGGGAGCTGACAATGGCTCATGGCACAGTGGGTGTCCACAGGCACGTCTAGAATCCTGAATCACATGTTTTTCTGTGCTTTCTAGTGATCCTGACCCAGACTGAGGCTCTCCTGTAATGCACAAGGGAGAAACGCACCCTCTCTCCCAAAACTTGTATTTTAAGTAGCCAAAGGGCACCAGCAAAGAACCATCAGGCTATGCTGGCTCCATCGGTCCCCAGGCACTGCTATGGCTTGTCACCGAGGCTCGTGGCTCTTTGCTCCGGAGGAGCAGGGCTTGGACAATAGCTTGGCTCCAAGTCTAAAACCTGACCTTTATAATTTTCTTAACATAAGGGACTCACCCCTGGCTTTAAGGAACACTGCAAGCCTGTTTGTTAGTGATTTTCTCACCTGAAAATACCCTGGCTGACTTCCCAGCCAGAAGCACCCTCCTAAACCCAAAGGCAAGCATGCTTGCTGGCAGTCTCAGGGATCCGTCTCAGGCACCATCCCAAGGTACAAAAACTCCCTGGAGCACTCACAGACCAGAGGGCACACGCTGGCCAGGCTGCCCCAGACAGTCTCCTGCTAAACCCTCAAGAGCGACAGGCTGTTCCATACATTGATCCAAACATCGCCGCCGTAGTACCGTGGCACAAACCCAGGATATTCCGCAGCAGGTTGTGAAAGGGGAGGCACGTGGGGCCCCACTGCGTCAGGGTTTGCTGCTCTGAAGGCAGGCAAGACATACAAGCCCAGGATATTTTTCCCCTCCCTTCCCCACAGCCAGGCCACCTCATACTCTGGGCAGGCAGCTGTCAGTAGGACATCACACATCAGCAAGCTGAACAATGACCTAATTAAGCTGCTTCCAAAATAATCACACTGGAGGAAAGTTAAAGGAGTCCTTGAACTTATTATTTCCTATATTGATTTTTATTCCACTTTTTCCATATTTGATGTGGCTTCTTCACTTCAGATATCTGAAGTGTTAACTCAAACTGGGCTCTGGCTATTTCTCCTGAGCGACCAGAGCCCCAGCACAAGCAGCCATGCACATTGGTAATGACTAGGCTGTGCAGGCCTGCTGGCCAGCCACCTCCTCCCCCGGGCCAGTAAGATAGAGGAGGAAACACTGGATCTCAGCACAGCAGGAAGGTGAGCAGCCCATGGGGCTTTCCCAGTGGGCTACCAAACCTGCCTGCACTCGGAGCAGCAGGGCATTTGCTAGGGGAACTAGAAGGCAGGTTTGAAGACATGAGACCACCAGCAGCACGCATGGCAAGGAGCTGCCCCCTGAACCGCCTCTGTGGCCACCCAGATTGAACAAAGAATGCCAGTCCTCAAAGCAAACTCAAAGCAAGTTTTTCCAGCACAAAACCCCACATACAACGCTTAGGTTACAATTATTGAGCTCTACAGGGACGAACCCTTGTACGGCATGAACAACAGCAACAAGACTATGCTCATCTATGCGTTCATTCATCTCAGGGAACAGCAGCTGTCAAGAGTCACACACACGTGTACTATGCTTTCACTACCCTGATCTAACTACAAGCTATGCAACGCTTAACTGGAAAAATGAGTGACAATCCAGCTGCAGCAACTGAACAACAGCGTATATCGGGGAAAGGCAGCCTTAACTCACACTGGAGAATTGCTCTTCAGCAGATGGGAAGGACAATGTGTTTATCTGATGGGTGTTGTTTCTATGTCACCAAATCATACGCAGCTTATGTCTTTCAAATATAAATGCAAATGACTGACTTAAATAAAAATCATTGTTGGAACACAAAAGCACATCCTCTATTCCCGAGAAGCGGGTGATGTCCCAAGCTCATCAAGAACCATGCAGAGCGGCACGTCAGAAGCAAAGGGGACCTGACCTCTTTGTATCTTTGACAAGCATTATCATAATCTCAGAATTAGGTGCTAGAGCTTGAACAGAAAGTGACAAATCCACATGGAAATTATATTAGAGAACATCAAAGAGGCAAAAGCAGCTCTCATTCAAACGCTCTCCCAAAGTTTATAAGAAGCCACAGCCCAGCCTGTCAGGGCTTTTTATGGTCCCGATTTCAAAGGAAGTGCGGGCAAATCTCAGGCATGTTCCTTGGCTACCTGCAGTTTCATCAGCCTGCTCAAGACATTCAAAACAATATTTCCTTACTAGGATGAATGATTTATGAGGACTGAGAAATTTGAGCCTGAACCTACAAAGTGAGTCACTGGGACTCATGGGTTGCTACCCCCGCTTCCCTCCCCGCCAAATCATACCTTCAGGCCTAATCTTGCTCCCACTGAAATCCTGCAGAAAACAAATACCCATTAGCTTAAATACCACGGAGCCTATATTATCAGTTCGAGTGCCATCTTTCTTGTTAAGGGCCAGAGAAACTAGATACTCACCCAGAGACTGTCGGGAGGGAAGCTGGAGCTGCTGACTGCCATTTCTCTTGCTGCTTCAGAAAAGATTTAGCTTCTTTTGAGGTCGAGTCCACTTCTTTAGTTACTCTGTTGGATGGAAAAAAAAAGAGACAAACCAGAGGGTAAGGAGGGTAAGGAAGAGCTGTACTCACAACAGCAAAAACAAAGACCCAGCAAGGAAAGAGAACAGGTACAGGCGTCCCCACACCACCCGCAGAGATCACCTCCATCAGCTGCAAGCTGAAGAACTTGCACCTTGTTAAGATTTCATTCCAGTGATAAACCCTCTATATTCATGGCAGAAAAAAGGAAAAGAGTAGCTAATTAGAGCTGGGGGAGGAGGGGATTTTTTTTTTTCTTCAAACAGGAATGCTTATTCATTCAAACAGGCCTGTCTCACTAGCAGCTACTAAATGTTCCGCTCAGGTCACCGGGGGCAATTCCAGGCTCTTAATCAGGCTCTTGATTTCCTCATTTGTTGGTCAGTGAGGCAACTCTTCTGCCACAGCTGTTCTGCCACCCACGTCTCACAGCCCACGGGCTTGGCAACATCTGCAACCTAAACTGGAGCACACAGAAACTGGCTCCGGGGATGGGGAAAGGGAGAGAAAGCTCTGACAAGGCAGAACGCAGAAATTTGCTCTCATTTTCTAGTTAATTTTTGTTTGAAACCCTGAGGGTGCAAAATATTGAACTTCAAAAAATTATAAATCAATACGGCATCTACAGCAGGGAATGAATTACAAACATGAGAAAGAATCTCTAGAAAACCACTCAATAATTAATTGTTAGAAAACCCCAGCTACTTTAGCCCCTCATTTACAGTGACCTGCCTCCAGCAACACGCTTTTCATGCTCTCAGTAGCTCTTAATGAGGTTGCCCCGGTTTGCCAAACTAACAATTTTGCTCCCTTGGAGCGCAAGCCTGTGAGCCTCTCCAGGGCCCCACAGCTCTGTAGGGACAGAGGCAGCCTGACCCACGGCTTGGCCAGCCCAGACAGCACGGTCTTCCATCCCACCCTCCCGCAGCCTGGGCCTCAAGAGCATGTGCCGACAAGAGGCTGAAAGCCTCATCGGTCAGAAGATCTGCCCAAGTCAGGCTAATGACTGTTTGCCTCCTACCCGCCAACCTAACCCTTCAACTTTCACATAGAAACTGGCTGATGGACACAGAGAAACCCGAGGACCTGCAAACCCAGTTGGGTTACTGCTGCGCTAGCGGCAGGGAAAATGCTGTGGAGTTATTTGTTAAGCCTGGAGGCATCGATGCCCTGAAATCCTACTTGTGCACAGTTAGTGCACCCGTGTCCCCATCCTGACAGTGAATCAGCACCTGAAGAAGCTGTTAGGGAAGGGAAACTGTTGTTCTTCCTTCTCTGCAGACTGAAAATACAGTGGAAAAGGCATGTTCAGAAAGAAGAATAAGTTCTTGTGCTGTACACCTCCTGCTCAGCCTTGTTCTGCCAGTGCAGGAGGAGATTAACCCTGTTTCCCCCCGGCATTGTCACATGCTTTTCAAACCGGCAGCAGTCATGCGGATAGAGACAAATCCCACGTTATGAATATTTAGAAGTGTTTGCTGATCAGATTGGAAAGGGGTGGGGTGGGAAAAGGGAGAAAGCAGCTCAGGAAGGAACAAAAGCCTTGCTACAGCATCGTCACAATGTAGGACATCCCAAACACACCATCCAGTCACAGCCCTCGGCAACAGCGGTCACGTCATGCAGCAGTCATATGCCAAAGGTCACTCTACATCCATGAATTTCCTTTGACAGAATAAACTCAGTGTCTTCATGCAGCAATTAGCCAGAACTCCCCACAGAGCCCCCTCCCAACCATGAGCACCAGGTTCAGATTAATACAATCACACAGCCTATTTATTTTTAAAGGCAGCATCCAAAGAGCTGGCTCCATCCCCTGCCTAGCTCGGGAGCAGCACTGTATCTCATGCACTCTGCAGCGCTGGCTTCTGGCACGGTCGCTCTCCCCCCTGCACTCTCGTGCCATCAGGGTCCACCCCTGGCACGCAGGAAATGCATAAGCCATCATGAGAAACATCAGGCAGACCCCAAGCACGCAGGAATTTCAGAGGCATAGTGTAGTAACCACACACAAAAAAAACCCCAAAACAAAACCACCACCTCTCTGTGCTGGCCTCGACACAGCCACAGGACCTGCTCCTGGGTTAGATCCCAGCTGTTAAACCCTGCACATTTCTGGGACTTGAAAAGGAGGCAGGGGTTGGGAAAGGAAGCAGGGGTCACAGAAAGCACACCTTGCCTTAACTCTGCTTGCTGTGCTAAGAGATGACAGCCCAGCTCAGCTCCCACAAACCTACAGGAATTCAGCAAGTAAATAGCTTACAGAATCTGGACATGCACGATGGGGAGCGTCTTGAAAGCCTGTGGCAGAGTTAGGATCTCGACACGGGGCCCCTTGGTCTTAACCTCACGAGTACCTTCAGCCTTCTCCAACGCAGAGACAAAACTGACCAAGGTCTGTCCTACCAGTTGAGGTAAAGGAAGGCACGAAGCTAAGATGCACGTGAAAAATGGCTCCAGGGATTTGCCAACCTGCAGTCTGACAGAGCACGCTGTCGGTTGGACCGGTACTACAACTCACAGCTCTCTGAGCAGGAAGATGTTCAATCCCAGACAGGGTGAGAAAGGAGAAACCTCTACCTGCTGCGGCCACTCAACATGATGCACAGGGAGGGTCTGGCACGGCCCTTCAACGACCGACACTTCAGCAGCAAAGAAATCACTTTGCTGTCCAGGGGCACAATACAGGTTGTTACCAAGGAATTACTTATGCTTTGATATTTGCATCCTCCACCACCTCAGGGTGCCAGCAGCAAACAGCTGGGCACAGAACATAACACTTTATTCCAATTTTTTGGCTTCCTTTGGCCTGCCAGCAACTGCTCTAGCATATATCGCATATATTTTTGAAGGTGTCTGCTGTAGAAACTCAGCTGCAAAGCTGCAGGCAACCTGTTCCACCAGGACTGCCCAGCTGGGAACAGAGGAATGTGTCAGAAACGTAATTAAAAGTGACCTTTCAAGGCGATTCCATCACAAGACCCACTGATTGCCTCAAAGTGAAACAAAAGCAGCTCTGAGGCAGGCTGCTGCTGGGCTGATGCCAGCAGCGACTCCTGCACCACTCCAACAGGAATGACAAAAGAAAGAATATTAAAGGGCTTTACAAGGTATTAATTCAGGTTATGCACATTTCAACCTTTCCCAGATCCCAGGCCAGGGAGGAAAAAAAAAATCCTCTAGTCTGCATTATTACAGGAGACAATAACTCTCCATGTAGAAACCAAAACACTTCTTGCTCTTCATGGGGAGAAATGGGAGCCATTAATCCAGCTGGAAGAAATCACAGTCATTACTAAGGAAAATTACAAGACCTTTCACTTTTAAATACTTGATAAATAACTATTTGCCTGACTATTTACTGAGATGCTATTCACACATTGTAATCCAGGAATAAACATGAAAATAAGTATATTGTCAGCAATAAAACAAGTAGCTAGTGTCTCGCCCACTCGCAGACCCTGTAATTCACACACAAAGCCACTCGCTCTCATCACTTTCCTGTAAAGATTTCATTATACTGCTATCCTATTAAATTGCATAACAAGACTTCCAAAACACAGAACAGTTATTAATTTTTTTGACCGTGCTGGAGCCTGGTAGCACAGACGATGTTACTGTACAAGGTTCTGTGCAACTGTAAAATAGAAAGGTCTTCCATATTATAAAGTTATTTTAAGGAAAATATGCTAGAAACTAGATCCCCAAGTGCCTTGAATACTTCCAGGTGTCCTCCTTAGGACCCTTCATCTCTGAACCAAGCTCAAAGTGGTACCCAAGCATTTACACATCCCTATACCCATCCAGCCTGCTGTTCTGATGCCCAGCTGTGAGTACTTTACTTCCACTTTCCACTGAAGAACTTGTCACCCTTCCCTTCACCATTTACCACCTGAGAGCCCCCAGTTATGTATGCTGAGCACCAAACCACATGAAGACAACCCACATGCTGTCACGGGCTGTTCCCAAAGTTGTTCCACAGAGCACGCACTTACGGTGCTGAACTGCAGCATCCTAATTTAAGAGTGTCTGATCTGCTCCCAGCAGCCCCTCCGCCACATAAGCAGCTAAAAGGAGGGAGGAATACAGGCCGAGATGAACACCACATTCACACAGCTCCAGCTAACCTGCAAAAGGGGCTTAAACCCAGATTTTCATGCTTCAGTTCAGTGGCTGAGTAAGTCTAATACACCAGCTTTTCTCCTGCATTCTGGTCTTTACACCAGGTGCAGAGTTATCGGGTGGGAAGCGGAGGGTCTCAATCCATCACATCATCCCACTCCTGCTGCCATGGCACAGCATAACATCCCAGGCTTCACCCCAGCACAGGGGGCAGGTGCCTCTAACACAGCTGAATACAGTTCTCTTTGCAAGAAACAGAACTAGCAGAAGGGATGCCAGGGGTGCGGTGTGTCAGGAAAGTGCCCTGCAAGCCCTTACAGAAGTGCATCAGCAGAGCCACATCCTTGCAAGGAGGGGAAGAGGAGGCAGGGTCTCAGAGGCAGGATAGGGGAAGCTGGGAAAGACAAACAGCCACATCAAGAAGGCTTGCAGGCTTCTGTCCATAATCCGCTGTGTAATAGCGATGTTGGGCACCCCAAGTGCCAAAATCCCTCTGACTTTTCCCCTCTGGGGTGCCTCAACACAACTGCATTCTCCTAATCAAAATGCCTGGTGCATATCAGGCTGAGAAAGCACATGTTGGTGTTTGGGTACAAGGGGACTCAGAGCTGAGAAGATAGTTAAGATCCCCAATCGCAGCAGCACAAAGGCACCATCTCCCCAACCTCCGTGCTGAGAAAGGGAGAGCAGGAGTGGAAGCTCTGGAAAATGCCAGCTCTTTACCATCATACTCAGGACACTCAGTCCTCACTTGGGAAACCTGCCCCAGTTTAGACCTGACACAATTATAAAACTTTCCACATGATCTTAATGTTGTTAGCTCTGGGGAATCACAGACCAAGGTGGGGGGGAAAAACGAGGCTAATTATGCTTTCCCAATATTCCCCATCTGTGTCTAGCCTCATTAAGTAGTCCTCCAGCCTTCTGGAATGATCACTTGAGGAGCAAGCAATACTCATCTACAGGGGTTTGTAAAAAAAAAAATCCCTTCTGAGCCAAGAGGAATATTTTGTCTGCATAATTTTTGGTGGACTCTTGTGCTTGAGCTGCCATGTTCTGGGTGCCTTCCACAGACGGATGCACTGTACGAGAGGCAGGTGCTCCAGCACGCAGTATCCTGAAGCCGCAGGAGAGCACATGTTCAGCACCTTCCAGGAGAGGATTAAGTCCTCACACAATCGAGCCTCCAGGCCACGTTTGCCTGCACACTGGATATGTCTTTGTTTTATGCTGGATTACCTGATGTAAAGCAAACAGGGCTAGAATTAACAGGTCCCCATCACTTTTCTAATTTCAACGTAAAGCATTAGTTTTCTCCCTTTCAGAAAAAAAAGCCAACATTCTCTAAACCTTGCTCTTCAAACCAGGTGGGAGAAGCTGCTCCCTGGGAAACCGAGCCTATTCCCTGAAGCAACACAGACAAGACCAGGCTGGAGCGACTGATAATTTTGTGGGCTGTCTATCTGCACAGAAGCTGCTGGCTGGTTTTTGAAAAGAAACAAATCTGATCAGGGCTCTCCTGGAGTCAGGTGAGGGCCACGCTGCCTGCCTGGTGCTGCTCCTCGCAGCAGGCGTGTGCTGCTCTCCAAGCAGTCAGCCCAGGCTGCACCTCAAACCAATTAATCTGAAAACACGCAGAGATGAATGGTATTTTAACATCAATAACGCATAAAAAGTGGTTTTTGACATCCACGTCCTAAACTCGTAAGCCTTGAAGGAAATGACCAATTTTCCATCGTTTCCTACATGACAAAGGCTCTGTGACAGATGTAAAGAAAATGTATGGACAGTGCTGCCATCTGAGATGCTGACCAAGCTCTCAGACCCCTTTTGGGCTTCTGCTTGATACTTCCGCAAGAGGCTCTCTAAATCCAAAGGGAAGTAACACTCCAGTTACCGAGCTCCCACTGGGGCTTGCAATAGGTAGAGCACATCAAACACAGCTTTCTGGAGTGGCTGACCCACAGCCAGGGCACAAGGCTTCACCTCCCTGTGGACTGGAGCTTTATCCACCCCAGTTTTAAGTATCTCCAAGCATCGGGTCTCTGCTTGCTCCTTTGGATAACTATTCCCTTGGCCAGCCCAAAATCCCGACATGCAGCTTGCATTTCAGTCTTTGAGCCATCCCATTGTTTTTATTTGTACCTCCCGAAAGGATTAACTTCCAATTACGGAACACACCTCTGAGTTGAGCAACCCAAATGAACAGATGCAGCTGCTGTATGTGTGAGCATGACAGTCCTCTGACCCCGTTAACCACGATCTGCAAGCACACCGAAAGCAAGAGAGGCCCCTGCAACCCCACAACTCCTGCAAAGCAGCGCAACATTCGCGTTATGGATCTCTTCTCTCACCGAGGGAAGGAGTATCGTAAGTCTTAAGAGCCAAGGGTTCAAAATTCACTTACAGCTATGAACACTGGACACAAAGGTTACACAGATCACAACAGGAGCCAACACACGCGATAAAGCAAAAGCATCCCCATGGGGAAAAGGCCAGACTAAGCTTGACTCGGTTTGTAATGCGTTAATGAGATAGTAAGGCAGAGAACAGCTTTGCCTTCCCTTCAGGCTAACACAGAAACCCTCCTGCTTCAGAATCTCTTAGTTACAAAAAAAAAAATTTCCATCTTGCAAGCTGCACTTTCCGGCAGGGGAAACCCCAGGCCCAAGGGCTGCAGCGCAGGCTCTGCCAGCATCTCACCAGACATCAAAAGCCCCTGTCTGAGCCCGGAGCTGTCAGGAATGAGGCAGCAGCTTGGAAGCAAGGGAAACATGGCAAGCAGCAAAATGCTGGGACTGGATCCGAGGCCCCTGCAATGAAAGCATGAACAGAGGAACAAAAGATCCCCTTACGAACAGCAGAAAAGCCCCAGTGAGACCTGAGTGGGTCACTAAGCACTTTCTGTTTCCAGACTTTTAAAAGTCAGGAAATCATCTGAGAATGAGGTACAGAAACAATGTCTCCTCCCTTACCTACTGGGGAAGGGTGGGATTTTTTCTTAAGCAATTCCACACAACACAGGCCAAAAACACTTGGAAGAACCTGAAAATGGGAGAACGCAGTTGGTCATCCAGTTCCCAAAGCTGATGCAGTGCCCAGATACTGCAGGTTTGAAAGCCCTAGAAATGCCCAAGTTAATCTGGAGGTCAAGCCATCATTTGGGAGATGCTTTGAGACCCCTCCCACCCTTGGAGATCCCAGCTGAGCCTTCTTTTTTCATCACACTGATTACCAGCAAAGACACACAAATGAAACCAGCACACATCAGTTATTTCCTTAAAAGCATCAAGCCATATTAGATGACTTTCAGGTGGACATCTGCTCAGTCACTTTGGGATTTTCAAAAGCACAGTAAGATAAAGGAAGAAGACAGGAGTCAGCGTGTTGGTGAATGCCAGATAACACACTGGACAAAGCTGGCACTACTGTGTAATGCTTTGCAAGTCCCAGCCCCTCTGTGCTTCAGTTTCCCCATCTAAGCAGAAGCCTCATCTGCACATTTACTAATGAAAATCCTGAATAGAGGCTGTTCCTTAGGCCATTCCCCTTCTCAAAGCACATTAAGCAGACCATAACATGATTTACTTCAGAAGCAAGTGCTCTGGCTTAGAGTTCTGGCTAGGTTTGTCACACTGTTTATGAAGTTTTCATTTCTGCAGCTGTCTTTGAGAAAGGGAAATGACTAGCGAGTGAACCAGCACACAACGTAGCTCCTGCTCACACTTAATGACCTCATCTCTGGGCCACCATCGTGCCAATCAGCATTGTACAACATGAGGATTCCCCGAGGGAATTCTGAAGCATCAGGGAATGGATGCACACAGAGGAAAGGTTATCAAAACATACCCCCGAGACCCCTTCATTTTTAAGCATCTTTTGAAAGGTAACATATTTGCACTTATTGGCTTCCAAAAAAACCAATAGCTGTTTTTTAAATTGGAAAAAGCCACTATAAACTGTGGATAATAGAGGAATGCTCTGACCTCTAATGATAACAACAGCGTAAGGACAGGAAGAGGCTGCTGCCTACACTCCATTATGCCAAGATCAGCATTTTAGTGCTTGTTTGTAGAAAAGCAAGCAGTCACTTTTTAGACTGCCACCTCTAAACAGCGGTCATGTAGATATTCCATGTAATTCAGGGTGGTTTGATTTGTCTTACAGTCCCAAGGCATCATCCCCAGGTTCCTACTGCTCAGATTAAAGTTCTGGAAAAATCTTAAAAGCCAAGGTTTTTGCACTGTGCAAAACTGTTTCTTCATTGAGGAAGCGGTATGTCACTGGTAAGAGCCTAGAACAGATTTCTCTAGAACTCCTTAGCCAAGGAGCGCTGAGGATGAAACCCTATGAACATCTAGCATCACTGTTCATCAACACAAAACAGAAGTCCTCAGAGAGGCTGGGCTTTGGAGCAGCTTTTCAAGGGGTTACTGAAATTAATTTGTCTTACTTTTCCTAACACTTCCTTGCTACTGCAAAGCCATTGCAAGAAGCACACCAAAATACGGTGAGTGGTATCTTCCTCCACCCCTATTTGTTCAGTTCATTGTCTTCCGTATCTAATCTGACAAGACCCATCACCTCATCTGGTGGAAGCTGTGTATCACATGCTATCCACCTGGAAAAGAGGCAAGGCTTTCCAAATATAAGGCTTCAGGTCACGAATTCTGGTAGTGCTCACCTGCTTAAGCAACACAGCAAAGGCTTTTGCAAAAAAAAAAAGCACATATGGAACATATCACACATATCAGCCTTGATCTGACATGCACCATGCTACCTACAACATCAGTAAGAGCATTTTGTATTGTGCAAAACCCCATGAGCACAAAACAAACGACCAAGATTCACACCCAGCAAGAAGCGTGAGCGTGCTGCCAACCCCTTGCTATTATTCATCCACTGAGTCTCCTGAAAAGCACCGCAAGGTAAGGAGAGAGTTAATGGTATTACATGTTCTCTCAGTGCTAATTAGCCTAACACATCTGACTGAATCATGCTGAGACCACAGAGCAAGAACGCAGATGGACAATTACACGTTTTTAAAATTGCTCTCTGTGCCAGCTCTAAATCTTGAGACTTGTGGGAGTAAATTCCCTGCTCTTTTTTTCCCCTTGAAATACATTAACTCTATCAGCCTCAGCATTCTCCCCACTCCTGCTCAATGCTTGCCAGGAAGTAGCAGAAGCAGTGGCTATTGCTCAGACAGCTACCTTAACTGCCTTCAAAGCAAAGCAATAAAATAAGAGGTAGTCTCCCAAACTCCTTGGCTTACGGTCCCTTTGTTTCCTGACTTTGTCACATTTGGTCAGTATCAGTTGTCATCTAAGGACCAGAGAGGACATCACAGCCACTGAGAAGGAAATCAGAGGCTGAACAAGGACTTTGGAAAGCTTGAGCTGTCCTCAGACGTCTGATCTGCTTCTCCTGCAGCCATTTCCACCTGCTCTCTCCTGAAAAGGGTGGGGACCAAGGGCCTGAAGTTCTGGAAGAGGACAGCAGATCTGGGGTTAGAAACTGAGCAGTCTAGGACATCAGTGCCGTTCCTCTATTCAACAAGCACACAGATGAGCTGAGATTAAAAAAAAGAAAACCAATATTTCAGTAATGAGAGACAGCATCAAGACATCCCCAGGAAGCAGCACTGTACAACTGCAGAGAACCGAATTATAACCTCAGCTCTGCTGCGCACAGGTCAGCACTTCTCCTTGCTGTGAGGGAATAAATCAGTCATTAACCAGCTCTGCACAGCTCTCCTCAGCACGTCACCAAGGGGAAGAGTCCAGCAGCCCACCTAACACCACAGACTGGGCCCAGACCTCACCACCCCACTCAACCAGGCCTAACTTAAAGGATATGGTAGCCTCGAGGACAAGAAACTTTGGACATGGCCTGTAGCCCTGCCCACACAATTCCCATCTTCAACAGCATTCTTGTACAAAGGAGATCTGTGCTGTTGGCCGAGAAAGGGCTTTTATTAGCACAGGCAAGCCTCCTGACAAGAACCTGCCCTCAGCCACCTCACTTCACCTTTGCTGCTCCTGCTCACAAGGTCATGAATTTCACCACCAAAACCCAGTGATCCAACTTAAAGGTCCAGCTTAAGGTCCTTAAGTTCCAACTTAAGAACAATCTCCTCTGAATAATCCTTTTTTTCCTTGAATACTTAAGGTAGGCTGAAAACCTGTGAAGCAGCAACACAGAATGACTAATGAGGTTTTTTTTCCAGGAACATCCTAGATGATAACCATTTACAAACAGCAACAGGTGAAAATCAGGTTCTTTTTCACCCCACACTTCAACTGTGGCAGATGAAATATCAACCTCAGCCAGTACAAACCCCAGTAATTACTGCAATGATTTAAGTTTATAACTGTTTGGTTATTAATCAGATACTTCACGTACCTCTTTAAAGCTTTGTATTTTGCTTTCAAGATGCAACAGCCGCACTGTGAACCATCATCTTCCCTAACCTAGAATACAAGCTGTCTCTCAACTCTGCTCAGCACACGTAGCCAGCACAACTTGTTTCCCCGCAGCACGGTGGACACACAAATAAAAGCAGTGATACTGCTGCAGAGCAGAGGCTATTCCAAGTCACGAATCTGGTCTCCTAAGACAGTCAACAGCAGGGAGCTCTTATCCAGAGATGGAGTTCACGTCTCACGTATAACAGCCCAAACAAATTTTTCTGACATGAGTTTCCCCAGTTCCTTCTACAGAACTGTATGAACTTTCAAATCACATACTCAGCATGATGCTGCTTATTGCCCAGTACGTTTGGTACCTGGCGCTTCCTCGTTTTATCTGGTACATGGAACGCACGAGTGAAGGCTGGACCCCCGGGTATCCTGAGCCGTGAAATCCAGGAGCTCCGGTGAATCAGTGGATGTCATCAGCCCTGGCGTGCCTCAGTTTTCATATTCCCAAATGGGGAATAACAACACTTCTTTAAAAAGTGCTTTGAGATACACAGACAGAAAGTTCTGTAGGAAAGCTAAGGATTTTCCCTCTTTACATCTGTAAAGCCTTCAAGGACTTCAAACACATCAGAGAGCTTTCTGCTCCTTTGTATATACCTCTGGACTGAATGCCTTATTACAAGCAATCCTAAAAAGCAAACAATATCCATGGAATTGGGTCATCATCTGTCCCTTGGAGCAAGGAAAAAAGACTACCGTAAGCCAGGTGATTTTTACAGCTGTGAATTTAAGCCGAGAGCTCTCCCAGTGAGAGCACTGTGCAGGGCTTGCTGCCCCAAACGTGGGCATTCCAGCACCAAATTTCAAAGCAACAGTAAGCTTTAATCAGGCAAACACTAAAGAATACTTTTAGAAGCAGCCTGAATTAATCAGGAAACAGGCACTTAAGAAGCAGATAAAGATTACTGAGCTCAACCTGAAAAGATGAGCTTCAGTCAAACTCAGCAAAATCTCAGCCATCTGCTCAGCCTTCAAATATGAAAGTAACCAAAGAATTCACCGGACAAACAATAAACTGTTATGCAAGGTCCACGGTAAACCCCCAGCCCCCTGCCTGTAAATGTTTCAGGTTCAGGGCCCTGTGGTCTGGCAATTTCTGACACAGCAGTAAGAATGATGCCTTCAGCACTTATCAGCTGCTCAGCAGGAGGAAGACACGCAGCGTGCAAGAAAGTACCGGCTGGATCTTTGCACTCACTTATCCCAGCACCTAGACAGCAGAAGGGAGCTCACGCTGCAGACATGGAGAGGAGATTTTGAAACCTCTTCCTGAAACATTTCTACATGGATCCAGGCCCAGCGTGCTGCCAGCGGCCATGCAGCTAGCATGACAATTCTGGCCTCAGATGCGGCGAGAAGCCAGGAATTACATCACAGAACACCTGCCAGACACGTGAGAGTGCTGAAAGAAACAGGTCCAAAGTGTGCAAGCACGGTAAAGAAGCTCAAGAAAAAAAAGCTCAAGGGTTAACGCAAAATCTAATCTGCAAGTCCTCCAGGAGTCAGGAGCAGTTGCCTCCGAGAAGTTAGCTATTTGCCACCTACCAGCGGTGCGGACGGGGCAGGAGGGGAGCGCAGCGCAGGGTCTGAGGCCATTGCCCAGCTTGCTGGGAGTCTTTCTGGATCCCATACTGACACTCCTGGAGAAGACAGCCTTGTGGGAAAGCAAAGGGAGCTGTGAGAGGAACGTCTTGCCAGGTTTCAGGAAAAGAGCAGGGCTCTCCCCATTGACAGATGGAGATTGGAGCCCTACTATGGCCTTGCTGTGGCTTGGCTGCTTTGTTCACACACACGGGGAAGCGGGCGAGGGTCACTGAAGCAGCACAAGCCACAGTTCTGCCAGCACAGCACAACACTATCAGTACAGCACGGCAACTCTGCAGCACCAGAAAAGCAGTCCCATCAGAAGAATAACCCGAGTGAGAAAAGCTTTGGATTTAAACCACACTAACAAAGCACATATGCACAGAAATAAGAAGATTTTAGTTTTGAGTCCCTTACTTGGACTTACTGCAGTCCTGGATGAACACAAAGTTGACTTACGTGGAAAAGCACAGAAGAACAATTTTGATACGCTGGGCACTGCAGCGTATTTTAAAGAAAGCCAAGGGCCAAAGTAGCTTGGACTACCAAAGAGAAAACAAGCCTGATCATACAGCAATTATATTTTGCACCAGATAAAGCCTGGCACCAGGGATGCAATTCCCTATTAATGCAACCACACGTCCTGCATCCCGAGGCAAGCTCATAAACCAGAGGCTTCAAAGGGGCTTCAATCTACTCTGCCAGCAAGAGATGACTCGAACTTCCATTTAGATACTGAACTGCCTTTGCAAATTGCTCCCACTGCCCACAGTTACAGCCATTTGGGTGACAGTCACCTGCTGCTCCTCATCTGTTTAGCACCAGGGAGGAATGAAAAACAGACAGAACAGCCACAACTGGAAAACACAGAAATCAGTTAAAGATTGTTTCTGGTTCCAGAATTCAACAGCTTTGGTTTTACACGGTAATATTAATTAATGTATTTTATAAAATTAAAAGCCACTAAATGTAAATCTTTATTTGGTAATTGGTAATTTGTAATACTCTGAACCTAAAGTTCAGCATTAGCAACCAATACAAGCACAGACTAATCAAAATGGACATTAAGTCCAACAACAAAATATAGGAGAGCTGACAGCTTAAAGAGGAAGGTCTTTCACTATTCTAGTATAGCCCTGTAGCTGGAGGTTTCTTTCAAGAGACTTCTGCTACTCCAACCATGCAAGAGAGATTATACCGTCTTCTTACAGGAGAAAATAAGTTGTTCTGCAACATGAGATCAGGGGTAAATTATCTTCTCTTAAGAGCTTCAGTGAGCAGACTGTCGAAATTTGTGCCCTGAATCTATCAGTACTTAAATACTGATCTAAATCCTTCTCAAGCTTTCAAAAGAGCGACACTCAAAAGTAGCCTCAAACCATTTAGAAAGGAAAATAGCAGACACAGCCCTCTCGTTTCAGTTCTTTCAGTCCAGAAACGCACACACACAACTACAGCGTGTTGGCCTTTGTAGCCAACAATTTGCCAGCTGCTTCCCCAGGCAAGGAAGTCAGCGTTTGGTATTCAGAGCATTTGCAGACATTAGGGCCCTGCAAAGACAATCTCCCGCTATTCTACAGAAAAAGCGGCCCTCTGACCCTCACAGGAAAGTACCAGTAGCTGTAAGCAGCCATAACTTCTCATATCCTACCCACAGCTAACAGCGTAACACATTTAGAGATGCAAGATGTAGCAAACAACACAAAAGCTTCAGCTTTGAATATCACAAAAGTCCAGGGGACAAAAAGCATTGAAGGATTTTTCTGTTATCAGAGAGCTGAAGAAAGTAGCGTGTTGTAACTCTGGCACCAGCAAAAAACAGTCCTCCAGACCTCGCTGCAAACTTTCTGTTGCTGGCTCTGTAACCTGTTGATGCAACGGCTGCTGTAAACAAAAAAAATCCATTAGCCTCGGTGGTTTGCAGGATTACAATCTCATTGTCGCCCAGGCTCCACCTTCTGCCCATTTGATAAAAAATTAGTAGAAATTTGTAAGAATCACAAGGGAAACAGTACTGAGCAGTACAA
This sequence comes from Grus americana, assembly GCF_028858705.1. Taxonomy (NCBI): domain Eukaryota; kingdom Metazoa; phylum Chordata; class Aves; order Gruiformes; family Gruidae; genus Grus; species Grus americana. Next base: position 20,933,165 of record NC_072864.1, on the reverse strand, counting down.
AGGACACCAGAAAAGCAACCAGTGCAGAATAATATGCCTTTATCTAACTTGGAAGCTTTACTTACTGTAGCTATTAAAAAAACTTACAGATAAGATACTGATGTCAAAAGCACAACCTCAGCATCTTAGGAGCCCTAAACAAGTTCTGTTCACATAAGAGAAGCCGCTTTTTGAGGGACAGAGAAAGTTTCCCCGACCCTTCCAACTAACGTAACCAATAAAAGCAGGAGCAGCGCTGGTAAAGCTAACCTGTAACCACCACACAAAATCTAGAATGCCAGAATCAGACCCACACCTGAGTAACTCTACACTTAAATCATAATTATCTGGGGCTTCTTTTCATAGAGACAGGTAAACAAAAAGCTTTGAGGCAGACATACTTTAGAGAGTCCTACTTCACAAAAAAATTGCACCCAAAAAATTCCTTTCCACAAGTGGAAGACTCATGTTCTGAAGTAAGCCTACAAGGCAAGCTTCTTTGTAAATCAACCCCCTCCTTCAAACGATACGCTTCTCTGCTCCTGTTCGGACATGACACCTACAGACGGACATGTCCAGACTCCAAATAAGATTGCATGCTGATTTCATGCAACCCCAAAGCACCAGGAACGCAGTTCTGCCGTACGCCATCTGACGATATGTCAGAACCCAACAAGTTTTTGTGCAACAGCCCTGCGATCCTATAGCTTCATCTGTTCTCACCTGGCGGGACATCGCGTTTGAATCAGAAGAAAAAACAACAGGAAAATTGGGGACAAATAAGCTGGCTGCTGAGGAGGGGAGTGTGCATCGGAAGATGAAATTTCTGTCTGTAATTCTGCTACAGATTTTTATCTCTCCACAGGGAAGACTTAGCCCTTCCTTCGTAGAAAGGCTATGACAGATACACTCTCTCAGAAAAGCTGCAGTGTACAGTTCTTTGTCATTTCTCCAGTGAATGAAGGGTGTTCCTACAGCCCGGATTGTGCAGGGAACTAGGAAAGCCACTACTATGACTCATGGCTCCCCTCAGATTTTTCAAACAGCTCAGACAGCAGTGCTGACTTGAAAAGCAAGAGCAGCAGAAGCCCCAGCTCTCGGCTTCCTCCTCCGGATTTAGGCAGCGTGGGTGTTATTGCTGGGAACTGCTGCCCTCTGCTGTCACACATAATAGAGGCGAAATTCTCATCTGACAAACCCAGGTTTACAGCTACACGTTAAAAAAAAAAAGATACACCGTGGTAATAACCACAAGGTCACAGTGCATTCAGATTTCAAGTGTGTTCACCCAGGCCCCTCAGTTCTGGTCTGACGCATTTATAAAATGCCGCTTCCTTTTTGCGGCGCATCCTGAGAGGCATCTTGCAGCCAAACTCAGCCTAAAGGACGATTTTACCTAGCCCATTGCCTTTGTTGCAGCTGTTTCAGGGGTAAAAGCACTCAGCTATTAGTCCGTAAGACACCTCTTATTGTCTGCAGATCTTTGTAGTGGATTGTGCACATCACCAGGGAAAGTGCCAGCAAATATCTTGCCCCCAGCACAGGGCTTGGATTAGACTGAGGGAATAAAATGCATTACCATACGCGGTTCTCTCGTCTCAACCTTCACAGTGGCAGTGTCACCCGGAAGCTTTGCCAACCATTTTAAACACTGTGCTGATGAGGAAGCCTAAGTGAATTTATTACAGGCATATTTTGAAGTTGAGCGAAGACTGAAGTCTGCATATAAGGATTCTCTGCAGCTCTCAGACAGGAAAATCTTGGCCTCATTTTCCCTGAGGTCTGTACATGCCCGTGATTAAAAAAAAAGCATAAAGGAAAAAGGAAAAGACACACCGTGCTTCACAGCACACCTCCAGCCTGCCAGCAGGAGAACAGCACCCAGTTTGCTCCGAGCCCGCAGTAGACACGTCACATCTGCCAGCTTACCTGACTTCCTCACCAGCAAAATCAAACACTTTGGTGATTGTCACTTTTCCTGAATCTTTTGGCTTCTCAGACTCTTTTGGTTTCTCCTGAAGTTTTTTCCCACTCTTCTCTTCTTCAGCCTGTGTAACACACAAAGGAGAAATCAAAACAATGCATTTGTGGAGCAAGGCCCAAATGCTCCAAGGGGCCAAGGACCCAACACAGACCTCAGGCAGCACTGCAATGTAGGCTGGCTGGTCAAAGCAAGTCACCCACAGACAAGAAAAAGGAAAAAAAAATTCCCCTGCCACCAGAAGGAAATTCCCAACTTTGGTTCCAGGCTCTCATTGGAGATCAAGGATGAAAACAGACCCAAAACGAGAAGTGAAGTAATTCTAATTAAATGTAGGAATGAGCAGGAATACGCTGCTGTGGTTCAGAAAGCAAGCAAAAGCCTGAAAGCTCAGTTCTCCCAAACTAAGCACCACCAGGCAGTAAAGCTGCCTGGGTGGATTACACAGAAATATGTTTATTTTTACTCAGGAATATGGAAGAACACAACCCATCAGGAGAAAAAGCAAGGCCGATCTTCATAGAGAACCCTGAAGATATTAAGCTACTTGTCAATAACGTCTCTTTAATTTGAGAGGGAAACATCTTTATTAAGCTATTTGCCAACAACGCCTCTTAATTTACTCAGTCACAACTACAGCTTTTAACAGCATACATAAACAAACTCAGACCCTATAAATAATCAAAACAAAATCCAACATTCTTCCTCTAAATCCACCTCAGACCGCAGAGATCTTCAAGCGGACAACTCAAGTCCAAATTAAGAAGTTCACAAAGAGAACAGAGGAACTGCACCTCTCCATAAATTACCCTAGGTATGGAGGAACTTTCAAAACCACTCATGTTGTAGCAATCTGCCCAGAAAAGTAGAATTGCTCAGAAGAGAACTTTTCCTCTCTCCTTCTCTCTATTTCTACCTGTAACCATTTCAGCTGTCCAGCCACTAACAACCGAGGTGGAGAGAAGCAGGTTTCAGACGAAAGGACTCCTCTTCTAAAAGTTGCAAAGATTACACAACTACACTTGTTCTGCAACCTGCCAACGGTTGTAGAAAGAAGCTTCACACACTGTACTCGCCAGGCATCACTGATTCAAGAGTCCAGACTTTTGTTACAAAATACTTTTTTGGCTGACCACTAAAAAAAAAAAAGACAATTCTAGGAACAGAGGGTCAGTTTTGGTACCTTCTACTATCCTACCACCTTCAATGTGAAAGGCTTTGCAAGGCAAATGCACGCATTTGGTTTTATTAAGTATCAAATTCTTTTAAATAGCTGATTACACACAGAATTCTCTCTACAGAAAACCTCTGCAGACAGAGAGCAAGAGCGTGTTAATGGGGTTTATAAAGGAAACTAGAGAAAGCTAGATTCGTTCTTGTTACAAACATCCATCCCAACATGCAGCATCTTCCAGAGGATGAAGGGCAAGGCACAGAGATATCAGCACAGGTCTCTTCTGCTTCCCCACTCACACACACAGTCTCCCTTTATTTGAGCATCAGGAAAAGCACAAGCACAGCTCAGACCAAAGCTCATTGCACTGCTCCTACGTGACAAGGAAAATCCAGGAGTGGAAAGAGAAGCCAACAGGGCTCCATGGGATGCTCTGAGATGCTAATAAGCAGCTCCAAAAGCAGCACCACCAGACCACAGACCTGCCCAGTTGGAAAGAAACCACCGGTTTACAGTTTTGCCCCATGTTGGGGCTTACAGAACAGACAGGGCAGGGGGTAAACCCAGCCTTTTCCCAGCTCTGACTGATATCTGGTACCAGCTAGAACTGACGCTGTGCGCTCTAAAGCTTCAGGCCCTTCCCACACTCCCTGGGTGAAGGGCCAGGCCCCCATTACCTTCTTAGCTTGTGTCACTTGCGTGGCAGCCACCGCTTTGGGTTTCTGTCCCACGTCACTAAGGAAACTGGCCCAAAGAGCATCCTCTTTCCTTTTTTCTTCTTCTTCTCTGTTTCTTTCCACCTGCTCTACATTATCCACTTCCTCCTCCTCCTCCTCTTCATTCTGCTGAGCCTTTTCTTCCTCTTTCTCATCTGCCTCTAGCAGGAGGCCTCCTTTCTTCCTCTTCCTGGAAGCAGAAGCCAAATATATATACACATATATACTGAGGTGCTGCAACACTATTCCAAATCCAAACTGTAAGCACGGGTGAAGCAACACAGTATTTCACATTCTCACTAAGACATTCTACCTGGGAGGTTTCCCTAATTTTGGGGGTGAAGCTACTTAATTAAAAAGAGAGGATGCTGTTCAGAAAGCACGGCGAGGCTGAGGCAGGCAGGCCCCTGGAGCGGGCTAGCACGCGTGTGCGGCGATCTGTAAGTAGAGAACGGACTCTGGGATAGCGCAGGAACCGCGAGGGGAGAACTCGGGTAAGATAGGAACCGATTTTAAATACACTGTGTATATGCGGCACCGAAAAAAGGCTTATTAAAAGGGGAATCACCGGCTCCGGGGGAGGGTTTCAGGGTTTCCAGGCACGGTCTCTTTCAAGCCTGAGGAGCTCAGCCCTGACACTACACCGGATGGAGGAAAAGCATTTCTCGGCCTCTCAGCGCTGCGCCCGGCGGAACGAGCACCAGCGGAGGCGGCTGCCAGCCGGGCCGGGCAGAGCTAAGGCGGATTCCTCACCCGGGATACCGGTCCGTGCGCAACCAGGGGCGGCTCTGCCCGCGGCCGTACCTGCTGGCGGGGCGGCGGGGGCTCCTCCTGCCGCGGGGCGGCCGCGGGCTGTCCGCCGCCTCCTCCCGCACCAGCTCGCTCACGTCGTCCTCGCTGTACTCCGCACCTGCAAGCACAGCCGATCAGCACCGGGGCCGCTACCGGCCGCCGCCACCCCGGCTCGCCCCCCCTCACCTGAGGGCACGTAGTCTTCGTCCTCGGCCGAGGAGTACTCCTCCGAGCCCGACATGGTGCCGGCCCGGCCCCGCCGCCACTACCGCCTCACGCCCGCCGCCTCCGCCTCCTCCTCGCGCGCGCCCGCCGCCGCCGCCCAGAGCGTCGCCGCCGGTGCCGGGGCGCCCCCTAGCGGATTGGGCGCTGGCTGCGCCTCCGAGGCGGCGCCGAGCACGGGGAGCAACGAGGAGAGAACAGCCAGCGGGTTAGAGCGCCGCTCCGGCCCCGGCCGATGGCCCCGCCCCCGCGCCGACGGGGGCTTTTGTTGCGAGGGGAACTCCCAGCATTCTTTGCGGCCGACAGCCGTTCCCATGGCAGCGCGGGGGTGGGGACGGGGCCCGGCTGCCCGGACGGTCCCTGGCGGGCGACGGTTGGTGAGAAAGCTTGCCTGTCATCCCTCGACGCTTCCCATTGGCTGGAACTGAGCGGAAGGGGGGCGGGCGGAAGAGGAGCCGGCGGATGGCGGCGGGGCCGGTGAGGGGATGGAGGGCGGCGAGCCGGGCGGCGGGGGGCTCCTGCAGCAGATCCTCAGCCTCCGCCTGGTGCCCCGCGTGGGCAACGGCACCACCACCTACTCCAGCCCGCTCTCCACCTTCCCAGGTACCCTCCCTGCTGCGGGGCCTGCTCGGAGCGGGGCCCTCCCGCTGCCTCCGCGGGCCTCGCTGGAGGCCAGCGGGCCCCGAGCCAGCCTCACGGCCCTTCTCTCCACAGAGATGTGGTATGGCGTCTTCCTGTGGGCCCTGGTCTCCTCCCTCTCCTTCCACGTCCCGGCCGCTTTGCTAGCGCTCTTCACGCTCAGGCATCACAAGTACGGCAGGTTCATGTCTGTGAGCCTCCTGCTGATGGGCATCGTGGGACCCATTACCGCCGGCATCCTAACGAGTACGGTAGATGCTCGAAAATATCGACCGGGTGGCTCTGTAGCGATCAGAGGTTGCCTTTGGGAGCACGTCAAACCGTGGCATTCCCTGGGGTAGAGAGGAGATTAATGTTTTGGTTATATTCCCCTCTCACCTCATGTTTGAAAGAGTTAGCCCATCCCACCCATCGAGCCCTTTGTCGGGGGGTGCCAAACACGCCCGTCAGGTGCAGAGCCCGGTGGGCTTTCAGGTTTCTCAGCACTTGGAGAAACACCCTTACAGGTTTGGCGTCTTTGCCTGGAACTGGGTGACATTTGCAGCTTGTGGGCTGTGGCGCAGAGGATCTTGTGACGAGAGTATGTCCAAAACCGCCCCAACCTCTGCTCTGCCTGGAGGCCTGAGGAGAGTTTCCCCACCGATTTACCCATTGCCACCGGCACGCGTTGGTTACTGGCTGAGGTTTGTCACAGTAAACCCAGCCGGCATTTCTGCCAGCCGGTGCGCAGGGGTTCAGGGCCCTCTCCTGCAGAACCCCCTGTTCTCTGCCCGAGTCTTGGATCCTCTGAGACTTCTCCCTTTGCCCCTGTGGTATAACAGCGTATATCTCACTGTGGCTGTCTCGCATTCATGCTTTGGCTTTTTCCCCTCTTCGCAGGTGCTGCCATTGCTGGAGTTTACAGAGCTGCGGGGAAAAAAATGATTCCTTTTGAAGCCCTCATTTTAGGAGTGGGTCAGACATTCTGCGTGGTGGTGGTTTCGTTTCTACGCATTTTAGCCACTCTCTAGCTCTTCCCCAGGCGCTGGAGATCACAGATCAATGGAAGAGCGAAGGATCTGCTGCCTGCACCGTCTCTGAAGCAAATCACGAGGAAGAGAAACTCAAGGCTTGCCTCGGCATGTGCTTTCTCCACTGGTTAAAAGCTATGTGAAGGCCTGCTCCTGCCTCCAGGGTGGCTTGAAATTAAGCTAAAAATTGTGAATTTTGTTACTTTTTGGTAACATTAAGTGCCAAGTGAAACTTTATTTCCCTGGAGGATAAGAAAAGTGCTTCCGGAGGAGGAGGCCCACCTACCTTTTACCAGTGATGAATTGTAGCAACAGGATGCAACAAAAATAATGTGACACCGGCTGTTCTGGGGTAGAAACAGTACTACAGAGTGATGTGATGTCTTCAGAGCTCACTTAACGCTTTGGCCTCTTGCTGCTTTGTTTGCAGTGAACCTGAAGCTCTTTTAATGTGAATTTTTTTAAATGACAAACTTAATTTGTTTTCTTCTTGGCCCCAACTTTCTAATACCAAGTCTTGGTCATGGTGAATTTGGGAGCAGCAAAAGGAAAAATCTTTTTAGATGGATAAAACTGCAAATTTGTGGCCAAGAGCTGTGACTATGAATGCTGCGGCAGGGGAAATGACCGGTGTAAAAAAGATCGCTATTTTTATGAATTTTATTATGGTGAAGCTCCTCAGGCACTGTGTACCTTCTGCCCGAGAGGCAAAGCCCCGCTAGAAATCCCAGGGCGTGTATGTGAGCGTGCACTGCTGCTTCTCAGGCTCTGAAGGAGACTCGTATTTTTAAACTTCTCCATTCTCCTTTTACTTGCTGAACATGTTTACATTGGCGTGGCGGAACTGGGTGTCTTTGCTGATATGTAAACATCACCGACCGGCTTATATAAAATCCGGCGCGCTGTTGCTTCGGTGACTGCGCTGGTGAGAACTGCACGGCTGTGCTGGGTCGTCGTGACTTGGGGCTTCCTGGGTACGGGGAGTGCGAGGTGTTTTCGGTGTCCAGCCCGCAGCGTGGCAGGTGGGATGCCCGCGAGGGTCCCCGGAAGAGCCCGGGCGATTCCCGGGTCCATCAGGGATGAGCTGTGTGATCGTAGCCCCAAACCAACCCTTACTGGCAGGTGGTAAGGTCTCTAATTAGTTGGTTTAGTTGGTTTTAAGTGACTTTTAACTCTCATATCCTCTCTCTCTTGTCAGAGGCATGCCACACGGCTGGGGTTCTGGGGTAGCTGGCTGGGTGCTTTCTGGGGGCTTGGTTTTTTGGGGTCCTTGGGGAAGCTGAGGTTAAATCCCAAGGCTGTGGCCGGGTGGTGTAGCCAGCCCCATGGCTTTGCTGTGCTCCTTGTTTGTTTATCGCCAGCTGACAGGCGTGTGGGCTGCGGAGGGAAGGCGCCGTCTGTCTCCAGCCTCCCAGGACACCCATCCTGTTTGTGTTTTTGCTGAACTCCTTTGGTTTCCAAACCAGGTCGCCTTTTTTACCTGCAGCATTTCATAAGGCCAGTTATCTTCCATGAACCCCATCTCCTCTGTGCTGAAACAACCCTCAACAGGGCCCTGTGTTGATCATGAAAAAGAATTTCTCTCTGCGTACTAACTTCTCCGGAGCAGCCTGTTGACAGCTGATGGAGAGAGGTGTTTTTCAGGAGCTACTTACTGAGATCACTCTAAATTTTAGCCCATGTTAATTCAGGGAATAAAGCTGTGCGTTTTAGGAAAGACTTCAATGTGAATCCTTCTCCTTAGATGGGTGAGGTCCAAGCGGTGTAACGTATACTAAACCCTGGATCTTCGGAGTGCCCTGTGTGCTGTGCCGCTTGTAGAGAGCCAGTCTTCCTACCGCTGCATCCCCCGGGGGAAGGTTGGGCCTCTCCTTCCCTCGTCGCTTCTGCAGGAATAACGATCTCTCTAGATGTCTTTTCCCCCTTCCCACTTCTTATTTCAAATGGCTGCATCCGCAGTGCGTGTCCGGTGTGCCTGGTTTAATTCACATGAATTACCCTGCATTTTCCTGGATGGATTAAAAGTCCCTCAAGGGACTTAGACTGGGCAGGTCTGGCTTTGCCTTTCAGGTGACGCTAGAGACCAGTGTCCTGAGCACCTGCCGCGCTCCCCTTTCCCCCCGCCCCGGTGCCTGGCATCCCTCAGTAGCAAGGACTAAGCAGATTGCAACAGGGAAAGCGCGTCATCGGTGTGCCACGGCGCGAGGACGCTTCCTATGCAGTAAAGGGGCTGAGGCGTGCATGTTAAAAGCTCAGAAAAAAGGAAAAGAACCCAAAACCTTGCTTGATAAAATTATTCGGTGCTGCGTAAACCGAGAACTTCCTGTTTTCTACCCAAGTCTGTTTTGAGCGGGGGATCTGCTTTACTTGAAGAGTTGGCAGCTTGGCCACTGTTTGGAAGTTGAGTGGTTGGAGCCGGTGGCACCTCTCTGAGCCCAGACACCATGAAATTTTCAGGGAATTCTTGCATAAAAGGTGAACAGTCAGCTGCTGACTTGTCTTGGTAGGTGTTAGTGCTGGGGGAAAAGTTCTTCGTGTCGCCTCAGAGCATCCTCGGCTCCCTTGGCTGCCTTCCCAACCTCCCTCTCCAGTAAAAGCAGGCCCAAATAGGGAGGGGGACTAGTTCTGAGTTGATGCACCAGATCCTGGTAGTTTTGTCCCCTTTCATCGCATCGGTTCGGTCTTCCCTTTGTGTTCCTTATCCAGAGGCGAGCGGAGGAATTCCTTCGGTTTCCAGCGGGTGTTGGTAGACTTCGCTCACTCAAACTTGCCAAAAACTGCAAAGACCTTGCAAAAAATGTCAATGCCGATGTGTCCCGGGCCGGGCAGTGCTGTGAATCCCTGGCCAGGGAACCCAGCCAGGAGCGTTGGGCAAGGAAACACCTCGCAGAGAAGTCTCCTGCCCCGGAGAAATGTCACTGCTCGAGCCGAGACTCATGGCCCTGCTCTCTGTGTGCGAACGTCCTCTGTGCTGGTCTGATTTAGGTACCGCCCGACTTCCCATCTCACTAACGACTGCAGCTGTCGTGAACAAATGTTTGTATGATAGAAAACTCTGTAAATTTTATTTTTCTACTGACACTTCTAATCCTAGTGGTGATTATCAGTAAATTCTGTAAAGATCGAGGTGAATGGAGTTGTGTGTTTCTCTTGCAGGGCGACAAGGGGGCCTGGGTTGTGCGTTTGGAAACGAGCCTTGCTCCTGCCTCGCATGGGGCTGGTTTCTCCTCCCCGGGGCCATCTGCACCAGGAAACGTCCTGGTCCTGGTGGTTAATTTTGTCTCCATCGGGAGCTGGATGTGTGCCTGCAGCCAGGCACCGCAGCCTGAGGTGACACCTCGCTGCTGGGGATGGGCTTGGCCTGGTTGGAGACCAGGAGTCCCTGTCCCCGTGCTGGGGGTCCCTGTAGCCCCTGGGCTCATTGCTGACCCCCTCCCGTCACCCTGGGGCTCGGGCTTTCCTGGGAGAGCAGGCATGGGGGTCCCACTGTCCCCTTGCTGCTCTCAGGATGAGACCCTCACCCGCACGGCTCTGGTTAAACCCAGGGCTGGAGCATCACCTGCGCTACGGAGCCTGCGTTATTTTATATCGATATACAACCTACAAAGTTTGAGATCAGGAAAACAAGCAAAAACGTGGCGGGCATTTCCCGAGGGCTGGTGACCACACACCTTCGCTACACCCCCCCAGACCCCCGGGCGAGTCCGCTCTGAGATCAAAACCTGCCTGAAAAATTCACACCCCGAGTCGGCAGGGATTTTATTGGCAGTAAAAGGTCAGCACGTTCTCCTGGTTTCCGCGGGTGAGGATGACAGGGGGTCTCAGGTCCTGCGAGAGGGTCTCGAGCCAGGCCATGTAGAGGGAGCTGGGGCAGCGACCCTTCCTCCCGATGGGCAGCGTGCTGCGGCGGCAGCGGGGGGGCCGGGTGAGCCGCAGCCCCCTCCACCGCCCCGCCGAGCCCCTCTCTCAATCCGGTGCTAATATACAGGTTATTTCTCTAAAAAGGGGCAACGCCACATCCTCCCCCCTGGCCCCGCAGTGGGACCTGGGCCGGACCCCTCGGTGCCCTCCAAGGGCTTTTCCCCGCAGTGCTGCGCCGTCCCGCCGCGGCGTCGGGGTGTCCGCCCAGGATCTCCCCATGTGGGGAGGGGGATGAGCATCCGGAGGGACCGTTTCCGTGGGGCAAGAAACGGGCGCGAGGGCATTGCTGGCACCTACATGGCTACAAGCGCCGCGTCCCGCGAGTAATCCAGCAAAATCTCGTTCAGCCTCACTTGTCGGAGCGACTGTGGAGCAAAGAGGGTTGAAAAACACAAAATAATTGTTTCCAAAAAGACTAAATTTTGTCTCAAAAGCAGGAGACCCTTTGCGGGAGTCCCCCGGTGTTACCTTGGCTCTGTTTTTATCGATCTCCTCGTCAGAAATCTTCCAGGGACAGCCCTGCCTCATCTCGTTCACAGTGGCCTCGTCTTTGAAGCCGTCATTCAGCCTGAAGGGAGCGATCAGGTCGTCGAACCTCTTGACACTGCAAGACAAGCAGACGGTGCCAGGGAAGGGTGTCCGGGTGGGTTTGGGGGTGCTGGGAAGGGGGGAGGAGAGGAGGGGGGACGGTTACTGCTCCGGCCGGGGTTTCTGGTTGATGTCAGGGAGGATGTGGACCTCGTGGAAGCCGAGGCGGAACTTGCTCAGCAGAGAGACAATCCTACCGGAGGGAAAAGCACGCGATTTCCAAAAATGAGCAGGGCACGGCGGCTCCAGCAGGGACCCGTCCCGGCGGAAAGCCCTGCCAGGGCCTCGGCCGGCGCTCGGGTTCTCCCCGCCCCGCAATCACATGGATTTCTCAAGAGGAGCAAGGCGCAGCAGCCAGGTCAAAGCCCACAGACCCCATTATGGCAAAGCCCAGGGGGCTCGGTGGGGGGAAGCGGCTCCTGCCCCCCCCACCCCACGGGGACAGCGGCGGCGGCCGTGTGGCTAAGAGGGGCCGCGGGGTGCGAGCGGCCGCCACCACTTACGCCTTCCTCTCCTCGTCCATCCTGTTGATCTGCCCGCCGACGAACACCCGGATTTTGCACTTTCCCCACCGCTTCTTGCGCCCCAGGAGGTAGGGGATGAGCAGCGTGAGACCTGCCCCCGAAACACCCCACAGGACACGTGGCGGCGGCGGTGACTCACGGGCTCGCCAGCGCTTTCTTGATGCCAGGGATGCCCGGGCACCATTCGGTGAGGACCGAGCCCTCCCGAGCACCGCGATGGAGGCGCGTTAGCTGGACAGACAGACGGCAAAGAGCCGCAGCAGCCAGAGGCGAGGGTTACCTCCGTCGTCGAACAGCCAGTAAATGTCGATGGTCTTCTTGCCCTGCTCGCTCTGGAAGACGGTGCTCGCCTGCTGCTCGCTGGCCAAGGCGGCGGGGTCCGCTGCCGGGGCAAGAGGGTCCCGGCGTCAGTGAGGGGCAGCGCTGGCCACGGGAAAGGTGCCGCTTCCTCCTGGCCCCAGCCCTGCTCCCTGTCGCCGCTCGAAACCCACACCCCTGCGGGCAAACCTGGCTCCCCAAAAATAATCCTTGGAGCCTGGGGTGCTCCGGGCGGCTCCGAGCCAGGACCCACCTGTGCCCGGGGCCACTCTACCACCGGTGCCGTTCTCCTCGGGGTGCCCCGCTGCCTCAAACGTGGGGTTAACTGGGGAGGGAGGAGAAGAGAAGGGGCAGCACCCCACTGTCCCCATCCCCTGCAGTCCCAGCCCAGGAGCGGTGTCCCGCCAGGACTGTGATCTTTGCCTGGGGACGCGGTGCCGGCCTGGCATGTCCTACAGCTCCGGCACATCTCGGAGCATCCCCGGCTGCCCCAAACCGCTTACCGTGAGCCTGCATCACTCGGGAAACGTTCAGCCCTTCCTTCATTCTCATTAAGCACACGCCGTACTTGAAATCAAAGGCATCACTGGAAGGAGGGAGGAGAAGGCAGTTAACGGTGGTCGGCTCATGTCCAGACCCTGCGCACATGGCCACAGCGTCCCCGCACCCAACCGCGGGGCCACTGCCGGGTGCCGGCGTCCCCGGGGAGCGGAGGAGCCAGCGTGGCCGTACTGCAGGATGCCCACGTAGTCCTCCAGGCTCTGCGGGGACGCTGTCTGCCAGTTCCTCTTGTAGCCCAGTGCCAGGATGTTGGGTCTCATCTTCCCGAGGCCAGCAGCCTGTGGATAGATGTCCCCATGAGACCCCTCTGCAGGGACAGACGGATGTGAGGAGCGATGCAAAGGGGGTGCCCAGAGGCCGGGAGGATGGTCAGAGCCCCCTGAGCAGCGGTGGAAGAGGAGGGACCACGACAGTCAACGGCTGAGGGTGGTTCTACCTGGATGAGCATTTGGACGCCGCTTCTCAGATCCTCTGCCACCACGTCTGTGTAGAAAGCCTTGATCTTCCTCTTCATAAGCCACTTGGTGTGGCCGTCCGCCGTCAGCCGGGACTCCGGCATCTTCTGCTTCCGCGGTCCCTGGGGGGAGCAGGGGAAGGGGCACGGTCACCACATCAGTGCCCAGGCGCAGGCAGCCCCTTCCAGCTGCTGGTCTTGCCACCAAGGAGCTCCAGCTCCCAGCAAGACGCGGCTGTAACCACCGCACGCATGGGAGGTTGTGCGCTGAGCAAACCAGCAAATTCTGGGAGCCAACAGCCGACCCACACGATGCCGGCAGTCCCCCCGCTACAGATGAGCTGGTTGCTTCTCACGTCCCCAGTTGCTCTGGAGGTTTCGGGTCTGCAGGACCACCCTTGTCCTCTGAGCAACCACCTCATCCTACCGCATCTTTGCTTTGGCAATTAATTAGCAAGGGAAAGCTGTTAGCAGACAGGGGCACTTCATCAATATTGCCTAACGAGCCGGAGAGGCTTCCGGCCAGAACTCACCCTTCCGTTTCATCATCCGGCAGCACGTAAACGTGCACGTTTCAGTCCCCACCCCATGAGCCCACCAGGACACGTCTGGATTTCCCAGCCCACTGCCCACGGGTGGCCGCAGCCCCCAGGACAAGGAACCAACTGGCTTTTGCAGGTGACTCACGATCAAGACGTTGCCGCAGAGCATCAGGCTGAGGTTCTTGGTGAACGTCCCCACAAAGTCCACCAGGGCCGGGCGGAAATTGGGAGGGCCGGTCAGCACCAGGCACTGCGGTCTGCAGGCAGGGAGAGAAAAGGGGGCACGGGCTGGTACTTCGGAGGCACCGAGCTTATCCGGACGGAGCCGCGTCCCTTCTCCTGTGCCCGACCAGCAGCAGCTGCAGGGAGCATCTTTACGATGGGATGAAATCGCGTGGCTGAGGGCACAGCCTCGCTCTTTGGTCGTCTTAGATGAGACCGATGTGTCTGCATCTGCCTGGTACGGGGAAGGCCAGGTTTGCCCTGCTTTCCACCTCTGCCCACACAGCAAAGATGTGGGATTTTTTTGAGTCAGCCACATTTTGCCACAAGGATGGTGGTGAGGATGGGGCCATGGGCATGAAGCCATCCCACGTCTGCCAGCGGTGGTGGCTGGCTCTGCATCCCCGCTCCCTCCGTGCCCGGCACTGCGCCGAGCCGCCCTTGCCTGTAGTTCTTGATGTGCTCGTCCACTTCGCTCAGCCCCACCGAGTAGTTGAGGGCCATGTTGTACGAGCTGGCTTGCATGGAGGAGCCCCAGTTGACGTCTACGTGGGGAAGATGGATTAGCAACGGGGCCAGACGCCTGCCGGGGCATCGCCGATGCCGAGTTAGCACCACGCACCCGGCTTTTTGTAGAGGACGTATCCCAGGAGGAAGATGACGATGCCAAAGGCGATGAGGGCCGCCCACCAGGTCAGCAGGAACATGATCACCACCGAGACGGCGGCCCCGAAGAGCGCGGCCCACTTGCTGTAATACCGAAAGGAGGGTCGCCAGCCTGCACGCAAACACACATAGCGGCCGCTGCCGGGATGGGGAGCCGGACGGGAAGCTGCCCGCCGCACGGCGTGGCACGGCGTGGCATGGCGCAGCCCACCTGGGGAGTTGGTGATGGAGGCGTGGAAGCAGCTGAAGTTGATGAGGGCATAGGAGCAGAGGAAGAAGTTGGAGATGATGGGGGCGATGGCGTTGAGCTCGGCTGCAGGGAGGAGGAGGAGAGCGAGCCATTGGCGGTGGGGACCGAGCCACCTGGCTGGTGATGGGCACCGGGAGGGCGCCAGGGCGGCAAGCACCTACCGATGAGGATGAAGCCGACGGCGATGACGTAGGTGAGCATGTAGCCGCGGATGGGCTCGCTGTTCCTCCCGTAGCCCTTCCCGAAGAAGCCTATGAGAGGGTAGAGCTGGTCCCTGCAGAGACACTGCGGGGAGAGACACGTTGGGGATGGCGGGCAGCACCAGGACATGGGACGGCAGCACCGGGGACGGGGGACGGCAGCGCCATGGAAGCTCTTACACCCATAAAAGCAAGAGCCGAACTGGCCTCGCACCTTCGCTGACAGCATCATCATCCTCCTTGTCCCGGGGCTGCTCACGGCCACAAAGCCCCGTGGCACTGAGCACGTGCCCAGGAGCATCGTCTGCTCCTGCTGCCAGGCTTGGGGACGGAAGCTGGAGGACACGGACACGCCACCCCCTTACCTGGAAGACTTTGGGGGCTGAGACAAGGCAGGCCAGTGCCGAGGAGAGGGTAGCACCAAAGATCCCCGCCGTGATGAGGGGGCCGAATCCGGACACCATGCTCATGCTCTGCCCCAAAACCAGGCGGTCAGGACCCCTGGCACCCCCAGTGCATCAGCCTTCACCCCAGCCCTAAGGGATTTCCAGCCCCAGGGCCCCATCCTGCTGCCCTCAGCACTTCCCCCCCCTTTTTCATCAACATAATCCAGGTGGCAAAGCCCAGCCGTGTCCAAAAGCCCACAGAAAACACGCTCCCCGGTGCGTCCCCGTTATGCTGGGGGGCTGCTGGGCATGGGGCTGCGCCTGGAACCCACCCACCCCTTGCAGCAGGAACCCGGCCAGGAGCTGGGGCCGGGGCCGGCGAAGGCGCTGAGCAGCACCTGGTAGTAGTTGCTGAGCCCGTATCGGCAGCTCTGCCGCTGGGCGCAGGCGGTGAAGTTCCAGCCGAAGCTGCAGGCCAGTCCCTCGCAGCCCGGCGAGCCCACCGCCACGCTGTCGTTCAGGCTACCTGAGGCGTCCCGGACCACGCAGGAGCCTGGGGGGGACACACGTAGCGCCCACTCACCTCCCGCACCGTGCCGTCCCGGCAGGGCTGGAGCGGGGCCGGCATCCCTCCGTGGCTTCACGCAACCCAACCTCATGTCCCCGTTGCCTGTGACATCCCCCCAGGTCCCTGCCACGGGGCTGCCCCACCGCACGACGGCCACGAGCAATGCCGCGAGCTGCGTTGCCCACCCGGGAGGACTTTGTCCCCCACGGGGGGCAGGGATGAGAGCTGGCACCTGCGGCACTCACCCCGGGGTATCGGCACCAGCATCTGCGGCTTGATCCCGGTTCCCACCCTGCTTCCTCCTAGGCTGCCTCTTTTGTGGGGGGCCCCACCCAGCCCACCCAAGCACGTTTTGCTTACCGATGGTAGCAGAAAGCACCAGGTAGGACATGGTGGTCCAGAAGATGGCCATCAAGGTGCCCTTGGGGATGGCCACGGCGGGATCCTGTCCAAGGGAGTCGCAGAGAGATGTAAGACAGCTTTCCAGGAGCACGGCTAAAATGGCATTTTAACGGTAGCTGCTATACAGAGGAATTATAAATCATCGCAAAGCTGCAGAGCGTCTCCTAGCTGAGCCTTCCCCAAAGTTTCCAGAAGAAATCAAGTAAGGTGTAAAAGTTGGACCAAAACCAGAGCCCTGGGGAAAAATGGGGCTTGAGCCCTGAGAAATGCTGGCTCAGACAGCAACGCTCAAAACCCACCTTCAGGTCACCCGAAATGTTGGCCCCAGCCAGGATGCCGGTTGCCGACGGGAAGAAAATGGAAAACAAGCCGAAGAAGGAACCCTCGGGTCCGCGCCAGCTGGGCACGAAGTTCTGGGCAAAGATGTCGGCTGGGGAGGAAGCAGAGGAGAAGCATTTGGGGCCTCACAGCCGCCTTTCTCCTGGCTGAAGCATCTCCGTGCCAGGTGGAGGCACGCCGCTGACGGCAGGTAACCCAGGCGAGGAAGACACCACGCGGGTAATGACATCTCTCAGCGAGGAGCACCTTCCCATCGCAAACTTCTCCCCCAACAGCAGCAAAGAGCCGGGCTCCAGTGATGCGTTTGGACCCGCTGAGCGTAACCCCAACCCGTGGCAGACCCACCTCGGTAGCTGAAGAAGCCCTTCGCTTGCTTCTCGGCGGTGGCCGGGATCACCGTCCCCACCAGGTAATTTATGAAGGAAACCAAGATGACCAGGAAAAACAGTATCTGCGCCTGCCAGACCAGAAAGAGCCAGCTGAGGGGCACCGAGAGGGCAAAGAATGTGATAGGAGAAACCCTCGCCTGGTTTTGGGGAGCTATGGGCATCCTCCACTCCTCGGGTCCCGGTGGGCAGCGGGGACGGCTCTGACCAGCCCGAGGGGCTAAGGCGAGTGGAAGGAGCAGCGTTACCTTGGCCTCCCACTCCATGCCGGCCAGGGAGATGCCCAGCAGCACCGTCACGGTGACGACCCCGATGATGCGGATGTCGTTGGTGGGGTCCACGATGAGGGAGTTGTGCTCCTGGGGAGGGGGAACCGTCCACACGGGGGAAACAACCCTCTCCCCTACCCAAACACCGGGATTGCCACCGGTTTTAGCGGCCGGGGGTTGATTATCGGTGGTCCGACGTTACCACAATTATTGATAACTGATGGAGGAGGCGGGGATGGGACCCAGAGGATGCGCAGAGCTGATTCCTTACCTGCAGCAGGTCCCGGACAGTTTCGGCGAAGCCCACGGTGTGCATGGCCACGGCCACCGCGTTCGCAAAGGCAAAGATGAGGCCGATAGAGCCGCCCAGCTCGGGCCCCAGGCTCCGCGAGATGAGGAAGTAGGTGCCCCCTGAGGCGGCAGGAGCACCCCGTGGCGTCAGCTGCCTCCCCCACGCGTTTTTGGGGCCCCCCCTGGACTCCACACCAGGAATTCGCATCCACGGGGCAGCCCCAAGGTGCAGGAAACATCCCCCCCCACGCCGGGGTGGCCAGAGGCGGTGCTGGGGGGGGACACCCTACCTGACTTGACTTTGCCGTTGGTGGATATGGCGGAGATGGACAAGCCGGTGATGGTGGTCACCGTCACGGACATGAGGATGATGAGCCACGTCAGGGCTGTGGGGAGAGGGCACCGCTTCGTTCCTGCATCTCCCCCCCCCCCGCATCACCCCACGCTCGATGTTGCCAGCGTTCCCACCCCCTCCCTGGGTGTTTCGGGCCACAGCAGACCCGGTGCCGTCGCCCTGCCCGCCACGTGCCGCAGCACCCACCGATTCCTGCCTGGGCGGTGATCCAGGGCAAGCGCAGGTAGAGGATGACTCCCCAGATGTTCAGCATGCAGCGAATCTGGGGGGACAGAGAGGGGGACCGGCCGTCAGCGTGCGGGCACCCAGGGATGGCCGGGGCCGCGCCGGCTCCTCCGAGCTAAACCCAACCTGCCAGGGAGGGCGGGGGGGGATTCAGAGCACAGACGCTTGCAAAAAATATCTATTTATTGGGAAATAACACGACGACGAGGGGCAAATGCATCGCGGGGGGCGGGAGGGCAGGAGGATGGTCCCTGTGGGGCGACTCGCACTCACCATCACACCCTTCACCCACCCGAAGCGGACGGGCTCTGGTGTGGGGGCTCTGCCCGGCTCCCCCGCCGCCTCCTCCGGCAGGCCGTTGCTCCGCTGCAGGTCGGACACCGGTGCGCGGAGGCGGCCCGGGTCAGGCTGCGGGGACAAGGGGGAGGCAGGTGAGGGCGGGCAGGGCTGAAGGCAGCCAGCCGTCCCCGGAGCGTGAGCTCTGGCTGAGTGCACAGCTGGAAACAGCTGGATTATCCCTCCGGCTTCTCCCTGGGATCGTTCCTGGGATGTGCGCATCGGCATGGCATCGAGGCGCGGGAGACGCCACGGACGCAGCACAGGGGATGCCGGCGATGCCGCCGAACCCCACCTTACCTTGAGGATGGAGTGCAGGTCCGCCAGCGAGGGCCTCCCCTTCCCGGCATCGCCCACCCCCTTGCTGTTGGCGTAGTGCTCGTACGCGGGCACGACGTCCACCGTGTTGTAGCCAAAGGTCCTGGTGCAGAGGGTGCTGCCGGAGAGGTGGGTGGGCTGGGCGCTGTCGCAGCCGGTCCCCTCGGTGGGCGCGTAGGGACCCCGGCCGCCCTCCTCCGCACCCAGGAGGGTGCTGATGGTGAAGCGGCCGCTGCAGTGGGACAGGGCGGCAGGCAGCTCCGGGACGGGCAGCTCGGCCATCGCCCCTGCCCAGGTCTCCGCCGGCGGTGCCTGCCGGGCGAGGGATGGGGCGGAGAGGGGCTCGCCAGCTTTATACCCGGCAAAACCGGAGCGAGGCAACCGGCACCCACCCGCCACCGTTGCTAACGGGGGGGAAAGGAATTGGCTTGAACCACCCCGAGCTGGTCAGGGAGAAAAAAATAGCTGGAAGGGATATCAAAACCGCTGTAATTGGTATCGCTGACTCCAGTGTTTGATGGGGGTGGCGATAAGGGATTTGAGATTAAGCCCCAAGGACAGATCGGCAGAGAAATGCGGAGCTGAGTTTGCCTCTGGCCCCGACTCGGGAACATTCAGTTCCCACTGGGATTTATTATGGAAAATGGCAGCAGACTCCCACACGCGCTCGCCCTTCCCTGGGATACTGCCCCAGACCTGGCAGATCCCGTAAATCATCTCGGTTGGCCTCCGAGTTGCTGCCTGCGGCGCTGACCTGCGCCGGATGCGGGGAGGGAAACGGCCCCTTTTTCTCAGGGTGAAACCAGGGGAAAGGGGGGAGCACGACAGCGAGGGACGGGAGGGATGCCCCTGCCCGGGATCTGACGCCGAGGGGCTGGAGAGGCCGGGGGACACGGAGCAGCGACAGCTCTCTGGTGCCGGGCAGCAGCGATGCCCGCAGTCGCGCAGCCCCCTTCCCCTCCCCAGGGGAACCACTGAGCACCCGGGGTTCCAAACATCCCCCCATCCCATCCCCGGGTTCAGAAACCGCTTAAACCCGTCCCCACATCACACAAAATGGGAGCAGAGGCCGCACAGCCACTGGCGGGCGAGGACGGGGGGGACGGGCGTCTTTATACCTCCGCAGCCCGGCGTCACATGCGCCTTCGGAGCAGTTACAGATAAGATCGGCAAAGACAGCAATAAAGTTTGAGGGCAGCCCATTTGAATTTCAGCCCCGGGTGGCTTTGCAAGTTAATGGAAAATCGGGGCTGCCTGCCCTGCTGCCTCCAGCTGTCTTTTGCGTTCACGCACCCATTTTAACCTGCTTTTTGAGGACTCGCTTCAACCCCATCGTATTGTTTGTGCACGAGCGGATGCTGTCCGCAATTGCATAAGCCCCACGCGGGCCGGCGCGCTCCCGGGAAGCTGAGGACAGGCAGCCCTGCCTGCAGCGCTCGCCTGCCCGCACGGCTCAGCCCCGGTAACGCCTGGGTGTCGCGGTGCCGCTGCCGTTCCCCACGCCAACGCAGAGATGGGGACCGGGAACAAGCCCCGGTCCAGCTCTTGGTGCAAAACCTCCTGCAAGGTGGGCGCCAGCTCCCCCGCCCAACACCACGCACCAGCAGACTCGTGCCCAGCAGAAATGGCTTTATTTTAGAACCTCATTAATTCCATCAAAAATGCTGATTTGCCCAAAGCTGCACACATCACGGGGTCTCTGTCAAACACAGCGCGGTCAAAGATGGTCCGGGGGGGGGGGGGGGGGGAAAGAGACAGGAGCACTCCAGATGCCGGGTGAAGAGCGAAGCGAGTGGTATGATGCAACCCTGGTGTAGTGAAATAGCCGGATAGTAGGATGCGCTTGTCGTCGGCCTGATTCACAACACCAGCTGCAGCACCAATACCGGGGCCGTCCGGCGCTGGGAGCTGCGAGCAGGGGAGGAGAGCTCCGCGGCACGTCCCTCGGCCCCTCCGCTCACGCAGCGACGAGGTGCCACGTAGCTTCTGCGGGGCTGCCCCTCGCTTCCAGCCGAGCCCCCCGTCTGCTACGGCTATTAAACGCCTCAAACGAACCCGAATCGAGTTCGGCAGAGAACGGTGCGATGTTTTACGTACGGCTTCTTAGCAAGGCTGCCAAAGTGCTACGTTCCGACTCTAAGGAAGTTTTAAATGTCCCCTTTCCATCCCCGTGGAAGAGGGAACCTACCGCACTGCGCGACGCGGGCCACGTGAACGACGTGGGGGCTCAGCGCTGCAAACCCACCGTGCGGAGTGGGACTCCATTCCCTGGCGCTGCAGGGAAGGAAACCTGGGAAGAGAAAAACAGATGGTTATTCAGGCCACAGGGATCATCTCCCATCCTCTTCCAGACAGTATTTCCATCCCTTCCAACTTCAGACCCAGACAAGAAACAGGACAAAAATGCTGGTACGGGGACAAGAGCAGCGGCGGTATTTGAGCCCTGTCCCACCCCAGGGACACAGAACTGGAATTAACAATATTCCCTTCTTTTCTCCAGGCTGGAAGGGAAACAGTTTGCTGCTTTGACAGGCTGGGGTTTATTAAGGTTGGGTTTTCTGCTTCAAATTCTCACGAGCTGGTTGTCTCCCAAGAGCTCGGTTCAGTTTTTACCAGTAGCCCATGATTAACCTCTGGGCAGAGCTTTAACTTGCGTTTTCCCCTACTGGACACAGGGCAGGAGTTTACAGTGCGTATTTCCAGATTTCCCCCGTAAATCCAGACCACATCCGCTCAGACCTCGTTTGAAGGACGCGCGGAACACAAAGCATTCAGAACTGCTATGCCGATACCGTGGCGCTCGTGGGCGTTTCGTTACCGACGAGCCACGCAAGCCGTGGAAAACAGACCCGGACGCGCTGCGTGTTGCACCCATACGGGGCCACCCTTAGGGGGGATCTCATCTACCTGGAGGATCTTTATTGCCGAGGATTAGTCCCGGAGTAAGAAAAAGCAGATGGAATTATCTATCCTACATTTTATCTACAGCCTTCATCTGTACTTTTTTGCGTTGTACAAAGGGGGAGAGCTCCACTGACTTAGAGGAGATTTATCAGTCTATATTAAGAATAAATTCAACCCGGATGAAGATCCACAGCTCTGCCGCAAACCGTAAACTCGCTCAGACGTTGCCGCACATTGTCACGATTTTCAGTTTCACCTGTGCGAGGCTGTCCAAGCAAAGCTCTTCGTGCAGGAGGAAAAGGGAGGTGGCCCTCACTATGCCCTTGGCAGCACCACGCTGTAGAAGCGAGCGTTACTCCCTGTTGTAAAGGGAGCGCTTAGCGACGTGACCTTTGAGCAGGCTGCTCCAAACACGACGTATGGATTCAGTGACATCCCAAAAAGCCCTTTCTAGCAGATGAAATAGTTAGAAAACCAAGGCTAAGGGTGCACATTAGCAAAGTCGGAGCACAATGGTATAATGGGTTAACGAGCTTCAGGTACAAAGGGTTAACGAACTTCACTCCAGCAGCAGCAGGTCTGCCCGTCAGAAACCCCAGGGAGCAGAACCAGGTTGCTCTCTCCGGCAGAATAACCGTGGAGCTGAGAGGAAACAGCCACAACTGGAAAACCACGGGGATGCCTTATCCAGCAAAGTACCAGCACGTGCGTCAGCGTCTACCTCAATGCAGCAAAGCCCTTACGGTCGTGCAGAGGAAAGCCAGGTTTGCCAAAGCCAGGCCTAGGCGTGGAGCTGGAACCCGCTGCTCTCGGGAACGCAGGAAGATGGATGAGCTGGAACATTCACGACCTGCGCAGGAGCAAGAAGAGATCACAGGGCAATCAACAGGAAATATTTTAATTCCAACTATCTGTGGCACCTTCTATTGTTACACCCACAACCTCTCGCATCTTGTCTGACACAGGGCTGGGCCTTACCTTTCCAGGGACAGTCCCAGGGCTGTGACTCCCTGGGGTTTACGTCCTCTGCCCGTGCATCATGCAAGGACCATCTTGGCTTTTCAAAGTATAAAATAATTCGGTTTCTGCTCTTCTTGGAAGAGACCAGAGGCTGGAGTCACAACCACTGAGCACAAAGGGAGCAAACCACATAGAGCCATCAATTTTCTCTTTTACTAACACCCGTGAAGGCTGAGCAGCAGTTGGAAGCCTCTGCTATGGCCATCCTCAAAGGGCAGACAGCAAAAAGGGCAACTTGTTTTGAAAAGGTCCCTAGGTTCAACGTTTTGAGATCAGAAACATGCCAGTGAGGCAGCACGATAGCTCAGCCGGGCAAACAACAGCAGAACAAGGTCCTGCAAACGGCAGCGGTAAGAGCCGAGCCCCAAAGGGCCTCCGTCCCTTCATCCTTCCCAAACAGCCGTCCGGCAGACGCCGTCCCTCTCTTGCTTGGGTCAGCGGTTGCCCGAGGACAGGTACAGCCTCGCCAGCCTCTCCGTACGTGAGGTGGTTTGATGCCAGGAGTAACTCGGGGACAGGAGCTGGGTTTATCCCGCAGGATGGGGCAATCCCGGTCCAAGCGGGGCTGTCTGCGAGCGGCAGGGAAGATGCCTTGCTCTGCCTCCTCCTTTTTGGTAACCTGCTCTCTAGGGGATTGGATGAATTTTCCACTGAGACACAGCAAGAAGCATTCCCATAGGAATACACCAGAAATGGCAGTAACTAAAAAAAAAAAAAAAAAAAAAAGCTTTCCATACTCACCTGTTGACATTTTGTTAGGGAATTCAATTCTGCCCCCCCAAACAACTCTTTAGTAACTCACCAAATCCCCTTTACTTGCAGGGTGTTGTCCAGGTCTTTCAGCCTTCAGCTGAATTAATCTCAAACACGCCATGGGGCCGCTCTGCCGCACACAACCCCGGCTGCGGTGGCTGGGAGCCCCAGCAGCCAGTTTGCTAATGCTGAGAGACACAGTTTTGGGTGGCTTGGCAAGCCCTCCCTTCGCTTGTACCCACCAACATTCCTCCTGTCTCGTTTCAAAGATCAGCAGCTATATTAAAGAGAAAAGCTTGTACTATACCATGCTCCCTGGGCTTTCACACCGATTTAATTGTAGCTCAAAACATTTAAAGCTAACCATTTTTTAATGCCCCTCAGGTTTCCCACTAAACCAACAGCATCCACCCATGCCCAACACATCTACGCTTGGACTTCTCTGGTCAGCTTCCTTCCTTCTCCTGGTGAACTCAATATGGGATCATTCTCAACGCAACGGGCTAAAAACCCACCTGTCCGTCCCGAAAAAAAAAAAAAATCTCTCTTACACTGAAATATACCTGCTTCCAATCCCCAGCTGCTCCTGCAAAAGCTTCAGCACAGCTCCAGGATTCGCGGAGCTGCGTACATCCGAGACACCGACCCAAGAGTTTAAACTTCGTTAAGCGCAAAGGAGCCTCTGCAGCAACGCAGAGCTCATTTGCACCGCAGAGACACATACGCCGCACAAGACAACGGGATGGACCGACAGCAGCGTGTCACGTGTGTGGTGTATCGTAAACAGATTTTCAACATTTAGCATGCATTCAAAAGAACCAAAAAAAACCCCCCTAAAATCTGCATTAAATCAAAGTTTTCTTCTCCATTTCCTCTTCTGCTATAAAATTGCTCGTTCACCTCCCTCCTGCAGAACTATGACTTCCTTTCTCTGCGCGGCCCATGAACTCATTAAGAATGATTTTTTTCTAAATATCAAACCAATTTAAAAATAAAATGAAGAAAAACATAAAAACACAAAAACCAGTGAAAATGAAAATGTCAAAAACAAATAGAAATCAAAGAAATTTATTTCCATCAACAAAAATACAGGAATACAAAACGATACTGGTCCCACCCTCTGAACGTACTAAAGACAGGCACGGGTTGCTGCGACCCTAAGCAAAAGCTTCTCTGCTAATTCATAAGGACCTCCATTTGCACCAGTCTTGCGTTCGTGTCTCCCGATGTTCTGTACGGGATCATTCCGGCAAACGTTATCAGCGCACGGGCTTGAGATCGAAGTTGCTAAAAAACAGAGAAAAAAAAATAAAAGTATGGTTACTTTAGTATCACAAAACGCACAATGAAAGCGGAATTAGACATTGAGTTAAATGCTTGCGTTTTCAAACAAGCAAATGTAATCTTTATTTCTCAGAGCTGCTCTCTGGATAACGTATCTCCGCGTTTGGAAGGAAATCCAATTATTTGCCTTTCCAACCAGTAAAAGCATATCGAGTTACCCTTTTGCTTAAAAACCAATAATCCCATTTATTTAAAATTGCCCAAGAAAAAACATTTTTGACACGGGGCGTTGCCGTACTGCAGCAATTTGTAATTTCTACGTGAAGTGGGCTTTCCCAGGGCAACAAGATTCTTTCCCACTTTGCAAAATATAAAGCTGACCCTCCTGAAACGCAGCATTAACATTCTCAAAGCAGAAGCACTAGAAACAAACTGGTGCTGCCACGCACGCCTGGAGGTCTCCGACATCACCTACAACGCACCGACGTCCTTAAAGGCTCTTCATTCCCTACCACAGTGAAAGCAGATGTCTCAAGGACATCTGGAGACCTTTGCCTAAATTAATCAAACCCCTTCTGGCATACCAGGTGGATCTGTAACAGTTGAAGGAATTCAGGAATAATTTGTTTCATTTATTAAAACAGTTGGTAAATTAAAAGGAAAATTATTCCAGTAACTGGTGGGGTCAGGAGAAGACAGAAAGCCCGAATCGTCATGGAAAACTGCGCAGACTGATTGTTTTGATTGCTCACAGTGTTTTCTTCTTAAATATTAAGCATCTCTAAATTACTGTACGACAGGATGCCGCTGTTCAAATCTCCCTTTAATCTACTGGCTGCAGGGAGAGCTGAAGCAGCTTCAGCTGCTGTGGGCAGGCGGATGGTAAATCTGAGAGCAGGAACTTACAAAGTGAGGAGTGACGGAAGCCCGTGGCTCGGAACACTTATAAACACCATCCCCAACGCCCACTAGGGTGATCTTAAACCAGTCAGTTATTTAACTGCAACAGAGGAGCTTCGGAAGCTGAGTTTTCTGCAGCGCTGAGATCACAGCCATTTAATTTTCTGTTTCCATTATCCCATCTGAAGGAAAGCCGTGGGCAAAATACAGAGCAGAATTCCCATCTCGCCCTGTTTTCCCGTTCAGCCAAGGATGGATGAATACCTGGAACTGCAAATGGCACAGCCGGTGACGCAGCGGGAGCGCCGCAGCTGAGGAATGCCACAATCTCTGGAGTAAGCAGCAAAACGGAGCCTGACCCAAGTGCTAAGAGCTCGCAGGACAGTTTCCCTAGCTGTAAGTTACCATCTCGTTAACACCGATGGATTGGCTACTTAACAAGGTGGCCTGAAGATTACTTGTTTGGTTCCAGTCACGGTCAACACTTCTAGTCTGCTTCCAAATCTGTTACACTGCAGGTCGTGCCATTATGGCTGATCTGCTGCGTTTCAGTGGAGGTCAAGACAGGTGGTAGATGAAAAAGGCACACTGAGGTGTTCAACTCCTTAGAATTAAAATATTAAGAGGCAAAAAACCTCTCACTGTGACTAAAAAAAAAATAAATTACTTAGGAGCAGTGCAAGTTACTGCTGCCTTTACCTTTTTGGCAGACATGATACTAGAGCTGGTTTATTTTTAAAAATCACAACATGATTGGTTGCAATACTTCAGGAAGAATGAACAGAGGTTTGCAGAGGTTAAAAGCGGCCTGGAGGTCTAGGTGTTCTATTGGCTGTAATTACTTAATGAATGTTAGACTCACTTGCGATTTAAAATAAGACCAGAAATAAATAAATAAAAAGAATTCCATTCCTTTTGTGACCTAATTTTGCCGCCGAGATAATGCCCTTGGGCTGCTCCAGAGAGTTCGTCACCCTGGATCGGGGCAGGGAACATAGGACACTGCTGTCATGCCCTCACGGCACCTGGGTCAGGGCTGTCACTGCAGCCATGGTTTTTGGCACCGCAGTTCGGGCTTGCTGCAATCTCTGCCTAAAATCTGACAAAATGGATCAGGCCAAGTGGGACAGGACTTTACTCCCTCATTCCCAAAACTAATTAATGTATATGCAATAAAAAACCCCCCACAATGTAATTTCATTCTGAAATAAACAAAATGCATAAAACGCCAGCTCCAACTCCAAACCTGATCATTTTTAAACAAAGTCCATTTCATCGCCACAGTGGGACAGGAGAGGTTCTGGCAGAGAGCATTTCTGGGTTCCGGGGGGTCCAGAGATATTCCTCCTCTCCATCCTGCCCTTGCTGCCGGGTCCATGCCTGCCCAAGCCCCCCTAACTCCCCAGCCACGACGGCAGGACCCCGCTCAGGGCAGTCAGCGGGTGCCAGCGCTTGGCACCAAGGGCAAAGTCAAGAGCCATGATGTTCCTGCTCCAGGGGACTCTGAAACATGGAATGAACAGCTACTATCTCGTGTTTTCAAATTCTTCTGATGAACAGAGGGATTGGAATCTGTCTGCTCCAACGAGTCTAGAGAAAACCCAAGGATTTCTAAGATCTAGTCAAGGAAAGGTCATTTCTCACTTGCACTGTCTACTGGGCAATGAGCTGAGACTGTTACAGCTTCTGGAAGAGCCTGATTTCCCCTAAAATTTGCTTCCCTGTGGAAAAAGGAAAAACTGCCTTTCTCCCAGAGAAGTTCAAAAGAAAAATTCTTGCCAAGCACAGCCTGCAGAAGCTCGTATCTGCTGCTTCTGTTCAGGTGAACAGGGAGATTTTGCTGAAGAAACACCTCTCTTCTCACATTCGAAATGCCCTCATTTCTTCCCACCGCTAAAATCCCCTGAGTTGCTTCCCAGACAGGGAAACTGGAGCGATCTAAATTCCCTGCTCCCGCAGTCTTGGAGGAAATTCTTCAGGGTAAGACAAAAGGGGAACATGGGCTAAAGCTATCCTTACCGTACCTTCCACGTGTCCATGCCTGGTAGTTTTCTGCACGTGCAAATCTTTAGGCAGCTGGGAGCCACAGGGATGTAGATTTTTTCTCTCTAGTTAATGCTATATTAGGAGACTTATGCTCCCTGCTGACATTACAGTCACACAGCTCTTATCACCTCCCTGACTGCAGGGACAGCAGGCACTTCTCCCCTCTGATCTTTAAGCACAGCTTTTATTGCACGGGGCAGCCAGAGATCCACGACTCTGAAACCCTGTGTCTCCAACACCACTGGTACCCTGCTGCCATGAGATCCCACCGCAAGGCCAGAAGCTTGCTTAACAAAATTTGAAGCCTGAAAAAAGAAAACTTTCAAGGGTTTTTAGCAAGGTACATCATCAGCTGATCTCCACGACTGTAACAGCAGAGCGCGGAGCATGTTTAGGAAGCATGCTCGCACTGATATGATACGATGTCACAGTGGCTTCCTTCTACACAAACTCCTGCCAGCAAAGCTGCTGATCCCATCGTCAATCAGCGCAACAATCTTTGGTAGGCCACGGTCAGAGTATTCACACCAGATAGCACCTGACAGCATTACACCCCTATGGAGATGGTAAATGCATAAGGCACAAGACTGAAATCACAAATCCAAAATAAACATCTCACTTGGAAAGCAAGGAACTAAGGCTGTTTGCTCAGTGCCAACCATGTGAGCACACAGAGCAGGTAACAGATTGCATTAGCCTGGGACTTCTTCACACGTGCAGAAATTAAGGTGGGAGAAGCCTGAGCAGCATGTGTCCTTCTCCAACGTTGCCAATCTAGAGCACAAGCGCAGTTGTGAGGCAGGATCCCGTAGCTCATGCACAGACTGTACCCCAAAGACAAAAGACTTGAGCCTTTCATTTTCTGATGTAATTTAAAAATGCTACTAAGACTTTTACCAATTTACAGATGAATTGTCAGTCATTTAAACCAGGCAGCCAGACCAAGCACCACCACGGCTGGAAGCTGCCCGCTCTGCTGCGGAGGCAGCAGAATAACACTGGCAAACTGCTACAGCCGTTCACCATGTGAACGTACTCAAGCATCTTGGTGTATCACCCAAGGACACTTTGAAAATGTCAGTCCGTGTCGCTACAGACGCAAGCCAAGGAGAGGAGTCAAGGAAGGCATTTCTGCCAGAAATTGGTTTTGCACGGACAGGGCACTAACTCAAATGAAAAGAGTGGAAATCAGACTCTTGAAAAACTACAGCTCAGTTGTTGAGGCGGCAAGACCAACCATCCTAGAGACACTGCATTGTCCACATCTGTTAACTAGTTAAGATTCCACCAGGAAGTAAACTGAACACTTGCTTTCTCTTGCTATGACGTGGATATATAGCGTAATATTTCTTAATTAGCTCATTGCCATGTAGAGCAATATCCTTTCTTTACACAAAGCTGAAGTTATGTGAGACCAGGCTGAGGACTAAGTAACTCAGCAAGCCAGTTAGTCAAAAGCAAAGACCATTCAGTCACTTAAAGCTCATTCCCTGAAATCAGGGGAAAAAGGAAGTAGGAAAACTTGTCAGTGAGGATTATCATCTTACCGAATCTCTGTCTTCCATTACCCGCTGGGGTCTGGCAGGAGTGGCTGGGCTTGTGCCTTTCATCCTCTTATACTGGGTGAATAAAATATTCATGGTTGCAAGCAGGACCTCAGATAAATTGTGCCTGATCTACACAAAGAAGGGGAAAAAAAACCCAAAACATATTGCAATGAAGAGCAGGCTGACAGAATCATCACCCTTGCTATATGACATCAGATAACCAAGCAATGATAACTATGCTTGATATTTACTCATATAACAGTCAAACTAAATCAAATGGTTACCCTTGCTGTGACCACACCACCTGGCAAAACGTTACCTAGAGTTTTGAGACAGACATGTGCAACGGCTGCACCTTCATGTTTGATAGCAACAGCGCAGATAAAACCCACAGTGCCTGAACACAAAAAAACTCCAAAGCACCCAAATATACACAAACACTGCCCAAAAGAGAAGTGTCGCCCTCCTGTTAAAACAGCTCAAGAGCAACAGCAGCCTTCCATTATGCTGCTTCTCCTAATACCCAAATACACGAGTTCCTCTAATTTAGAGGGAAGGAAACACAAGACCCTACAAATGCTCAGTGACCACTAAGAACACAGAAGAACTAAGTCAGCAGCACAGTTGAAAGTTTTCAATATTCCAAATTCTTGATTCAAAACTCAGTAAAAGTTCAGAGAGATTCAGATCTGCAGATGCCTTCTGCAAAATGGAGACAGGATTGCTGGACAGGGAATTCTAGTGCTCCAAAGGACAGCACTGAGGAGAAAAAACTGCAAGCCACGAGTCTACTTGTACAAATGCAAAATAATTTCATCCTATTTCCCCGTTAAAGAATAAGAATGATGAGATGACAAGGTTTTAAGATCCTTTTAACAAAGCAAAAGGCTTTTGGACGCTAAAGCCAAGAGACGTTACTTACTTCATCACTGAAATTCCGGAAGGCAGCAACTCTCTCCTCTACGCAATCTTGGCTAAGAGGTACAAGCTTTAGGCGTTCAATAATCTTCAAAAAAAAAAAAAAGCAGGAATCAGGGTGGATAATCAACATTTTATGTACCATATACTAATCCAGTATATTTTTGAAGTGTTAATGAAATGCTCCTGATTCCATTCAAGAAAAATCATTTCATTGTTATTTATTGGTTTATCTCCTCACTTTGTTGAGTAGCAGGAATATCTTGTTCAATGTCTACAGAATAGTTCCAGAAAGATCTTCCCGATTATCAAGCAACAGGGAAGAAACACATTTTTAAAATTCCTGTAGCATTGCAGCACCTTCTAACTCATTAAATATAATTTTTTAAGTGATGTTATTTGAGACATTCTGGGCTTTCAAGGGCATTAGGAAGGCTGCACTTCAAACAGAACTCTTAGAACTCACATCAAAGGCCCTGTCAATGTGACCGGCGTGATATTCATCAAAAAACGTGATTAAGTCTAGCAGAAGGTAGAACGTGGAGTCAACGGATTTCTTTGCACTTATCCCCTGAGCTTTGTACCTGAAAGAAATTGTTTTACAATTTTATTGTGCAAAATGGCAACCATTTATAAATGCAGTCTTGCAGTTCTCAGAGGCGGAGACATCAAGCACAAGGACAGAAGGCGTCTAACAAGGGACAGCTTTAATTTTCATTAACCAGGAGGCAGAATTTTCACAGGTTGGGGCTTTTTTAAAATACATTTATTCAGTATTTGTTTCCTTTTAAATGTTTACGCTTCCCACATTCCTGGGGAAAATAGCGACAGGAACCAGAGACCTCCAAGGCAAGTGTTGTACAAGCGTGTGTAACACGTTGCTTTACAGCAGACAATTCTCCAGCGCAACTGCCTGCTTCAGGCAAGAAGTTAAGACTTAAAAACGGATTAGCCACTTCTGCGTGCTCTCTAGCTACACTTGCTAGGAGATGAAGGAAGGTAATAGTAAGAGCAACTGTGCCGCTGTAGAGGACGAAGCCAGATAGCCTCTCGGCCTTTTCTGCTGGGTGTCTCCCCATTTAATTGGCAAGAAGATGAGCTACTCAGAACCCTTCTGGCTTTGCAATCATGAAGGTTCGCAGCTGCAAAGTGGCATTATTCAACCGTAATATTTAGCACTCTTGTACAGATCGAAGCAAGGAGCAAAACAAAACCCATCACAGCCTTTGCTGAAGCTTAAACCCAAGCCATAGGTTTAATTCTCTGCTACCAAATGAGTCTCTCACTGAGTCAATATGGCACCAATTTTCATTTGGTCTGCAGCCTGACTAAATGAAGGAAAGGCTGACTGAAGGACAGACTGGCTAATGACACTCCTCAAAAGAAAGGCAAAGGCCTCTGACTGAAATCAATACATTTCTGTATTTGTCTTCCCAATTTCAAAGTGCCAGCAAGTGTGCTTGATTTATTTTTATTCTCTCCCCACCAAAAGGATTGAGGAAAAGCAGTAAGACATTCCTCACAGGTGCCCACATTTTGCTCTAGCAAAATATCAGAAGACAAGATGCACCAAAAGACGACGATTTTAAAAATCCCAAAGCTCTTTTGCAATTACAACCTTGCAGAAGCAGGTTATTCCTAACTTCTAGCTGCTAATGAAGTCTTGAGCACTGATGTCTCTCAAACACAGATCCCAATTAGCACACCGACACTGCAGGTGACGTTCCTTTTGGTGACTTCTATTTCTTTCTCTTTTCTGAACACCACACGGCACTTCCCTAAAGTAAGAGCCTGTGGAAATGAGGTCCGCTGGTTACATTAGCCATACTAGCTTACATGGTCCCTTTTATAGCTTTCATTAACGCAGCAATGAAATAAAGTTTTCAGGCAGCTACTGAACTCGCCACTCTGCAGTTGCAACCCAGAATTACTGGTCTCAGTATTATTTCAAACAAGTGAATCGTGCACAGTCATTCTGCAACTGTTATGATAATTTGCTTTAAAAATCAACTAAAACATAAAATTCATTATATTTATTGCTGCTTAATAGACTCTGTCTCCAGACTCTGGCAATCCTGCAATTCCCTTTTCCCGATTCACCTACAGATAAAGCTTCTTGCCAAATTTACCCGACTTGCCCCTGAAGGTTATGTTTCCGATTTCAGTACCGCAAGACATCACGAGTAGGACAGGGGAAATTCTGACCTCTTCTTTGTCTTCTTGACTATGTTGCTGCGAATGCCACAGTCCAGCCAGCAGAACCAACGCCAGGAACTAACGCCCACTGAACAGACCGTCCCAGGTCAGGTCCAGGTGAATCTCTTACCTCTCAGCAATGGAATGGGCCATGTTCTTCAACCGCTCTTTGTTCGACTGGGGAGTGCCGATCTGGGGAACGACGGGACTGAGGAGCTTGTTCATCAGTTCTAAAACTTTGTCAGGGTTCTGTTGGTATTGAAGTTACATACAAATAAAAGGAGCATGATGGAAGCCAGCGTTTTAATCTCAGGGAAAAAGCAGAAATGTCTCATGCAGTGGTGCCCAGTGCAAGCTCAGAGATGCCGCTCTCTCCCATGAAGAGTCAAAATCATATTAGCTATGAGCAACATAAGGCTGCTGGCTCATGTGAAAAAAGTATTTTCCCCTAATTTTCCTCTAAAACCGTGCCTATGTTTGTACTCACTTTTATTTCAAATATATTTCAAAAGGAAACAAGCGTACTCACTATAAAGCCCAATTATTTTAGACATCAATTCAACATCTATGGAATTGGAAGAGCACACTCCAGGTAAATAACTTCACCAGCCAGAATAAAATCATGCATGGGGCAATCTCTTCTTCAAAAGACCACATTGATCAAGAACCGGGATGTCTTAAATCATCAGCAGAAATAACCTGCTTGAATAAGGGCAATTCAATCTCCGGGATGAAATTTAACCTCCTAATCACAGGAAGAAAGTTTGGGGGAAAAAAAAAAATAGTGAACCAGGTACATATTTAAGGCAGCACATCGAAGATATTTACCTTTGCAAGGTCATAGAGTTTTGCCGCTTCTTCAAACAATCCTTTATTTTCTGCTGCAGAAGCCACTTTGTTAATAATGGGTTTTGTGTCACTTGTAAACTTGTCTATCACTCCAGGCTAAAGAGGTGAGACAAAAATGAAGGGAGAGAAGAGAAATCAGAATGCTTAAAAACTCCTGGATATTCTGTCAAGGCAATGAATATTTTACATGTTGAATGAAGACTAGAATAGCCAGTACATTTCCATGGGAACGCGCAACAGGGACAGGTTAACACCAGAAAGAGCTCTTGTGAGAGAGGCTTTCTCCAAAACAGTCAGCACTGAGACGTGCGGTTTCTAGTTCAAAGTGACCCAGGTAACAGGTCAAATTCTAAATTATTTTCATTTGTTGGTGGCACATTACAGAGGAGAAAACACAAAAGACTTCAGCACATAACGTGCAAGGCTCTCCAGGGATGCTGTTTGTGAACACTGGCATGGCAGGTTGCAAGTGAAATCTTACACTGACAAAAGAAAGTGCCACAAGAATTTTAAAAGAAACAATAAACACAAGTAGAATAAAAGAGAGGAAAGAGTCATGGATATCTGGAAAGGATTTTAAGGTAGTTGAGGATGTAAAAGTAAGACTATATAATCTTGAAGATTTTTAAAACTAAGATTGCTGGTTTCATACCAAAGAAACAGAATAATACAGTTACATTTAAAAGGAATTGAGTAAAGGCAAGAAAACAGGATTCACCTGTAATGGTATAATCTAAAAACTATCTTACAAAGAACCATAGAATGAGGAAATATTTGTAAAGATTTCCGAGGAACCTTGCTCTCGTGTGCAATCTCACTGCTTGTAAACCAACAGAACAAAAACATCAAAAGAAAATCCTGCCAGAAATAATTTTTTTTTTTGACAGTAGCAATGATTGCAACACAAGATCTAATCTTTAAATTAAGATTTAAACAGTTCTGGAGTCTGCTTTACACAGAAAGCTTTCAAAGCTACAGCAGTGAACAGAAAAACTTCATTGATTATCTAAAATTTTAATCATTTTCATGCACTCTCCTCTTTTCAGGTGAAACTTGAAGGTTTCCTTTATCTTCTGACCATGTAAGCTTATATTTTACTGTTAGATTACTGCTTTTACAGCAGAAATAAGATCCATCACAACTAAAACCGGCTGATCTTTGATCCAGTACTTACACTCATCTACATGGAGAGGGCAGATCAGTTGTGGCTATACCCACGGTCTGTTAGCCCTTGCTCCCTTAATTACAATAATTTTTAATGGGCTGCAATACATTTCTCCTCTGAGGTGAATGAGGGTAATGTCATATAGATAGTTTTCACGCACATATACCTTGGGTAACAGAACAATCTCACACTCACTTGCAAGCAAGCCGTTTTTACTAATTGCTTTTTACTAATGTGCACCAAATTCCATTTCCTACCGTAAAGATGAAATTCTGACCTCACTGAAGTTACCTGGTGCCATTTGTTTCTTTAGTGCCCTTCTGTTAGGGCAGGTCATAGATTATTCTGTAAAAGGATCTCATTCTTGGAGAATGTACTTAAACACAGTAATAATTTGGCTAGCGAAAAATAAAGAAAAGCAAGACAGCCTCGTGACGACTTTAGAAATTGCACATAGTTTGTGCTTTTTATGTAAAATATAAACATAAATTGTCAACTCACCTTCCTACTACCATCGTTTTCCAGCTTTCCAAGAATCATATCAAACTATATCCACACAGACGTAAAGTAAGAAAAAAGGAAACAAAAAAATAGAGAGATGAATCGCACATACTTCGCAACATATTTACTAAGTACAAAGATGCAGTCACGGATAAATGAAAAACAAGGATCCATGTCAAAATTCTTTGTATATAAATAACAGGCAAAAAGATGTGATTAAGGATCTTAAACATAGGGTCAGTGCAAGATCTTGTGTCACCTAGGTCTGCCTCAGGCAGAAAGACTAAACAACCATTTAAGATCGTCCTGCCTAATAAAGATTTCAATGAAGAAATTAACTTTGGTTTAAGCGAGGAAGGCAAACCATGGCCAAACCTACCTCTCTGCTTTCAATTACTAGTTCACCAACGCAACGCAAGAACATATTCTCTCCTTGGCTGTCCTTCTCATTCCTACAAAAGAAAGGGAAAGAGGAAGCTACTCTTGTTTCTGAGGACTCCCCGGGTAAGAATAATTAAGTAGTAATAACTAGGAGAAAAAAAATCTAGAGACATATATTAGCTCCTACCTGAGAAAGTAAAAATACTGCAGAGCTTCCCTTGGATCGGTCGATTCAAACTTACGGGTGTAAAGCATTAAAAGCCGCACAAAATTTAGACGCCTAACGCCAGGAGGGTCACCAGCTTCATGGCTTACTGCAATGCCAGAAACAACACTATCAGCAAATAAAATGCCAGGAAACATTGCTCTGATGTTCATCTCAAATTAGTCAGAGCCATGATCCAACTAAAACAATTAACTTTGTTCTGATAAATGCTGCTTGTTTCATCAATTACATAGACCTGCAGCATCCACAAGGTACTCTGAGGGCTCAGAAAATATTTATTTCTTGTAAAGGAAACGTGCAGGACTTACACAGCTGTGCACTCTGCCCAGATGATTTCAGGAGCAATTTTAACTCAAACAGGACCAACGCAACATGAACAGCATGACAACGCAAGCGCTCTGTCCGGAAGAGAAAAGCGATTGCAGCTTCAAACTGTGCTGTCAAGAACAATACTTGGAAGTAGAGGAAAGGCTGCTGGTTCACTGCAAAATGGGATTCACCTGAAAAAAACCCCACAAAACAAACCATCATCACACACAGAGTGTAAATGAAAATGATTTTGCAATCAGAGATCACTGACAGTGGACGCTTCCTGTCACAGTGCATTACTATTGTTTTAATCACTGCCAACAGAAATAAACACACTAGACAAAACAGAATACCTAATCACACATCAGTGGCTTATCTATAGCTGTTTCTTTGCAAATATAGCACAAAAGACCACAGCATAAAGACATATTCAGGAAGTGAAAGAGAATAAAGAGTTGCTCAAAAAAAGTTCCTTGGTTCTCTTCAGACAACGAACCATCAACTCTGATAGACTGCAATAGATTCTTTAAAGACCACAACTTTTTGTCTTCATTTATACTTATGCCAAGTGGTACAAATAATATTTAAAACCTGGATTTTCCTACTCAGTGACACCACTGGCAGTGCATTGTATTTCTCTTCCACACATTTTTATCTGGGTTTGAGCGATGCTACAAACTAGAAGGCTGTGGAAATGAAATTCTGTGTTTTGGACTGTCCAAGTGACCTAAGTTTGATTGATTGAGAGATGATTACGGGAAAAGGCATTCTCTTGGGTGGTGGATGTTCCTAAAACTTTCTGAAGTGGGAGGAACTGTGATTTGGGTCCCCAGAAAATTCCTTGAAACAGTAATTTAAGGGAAACAACAAACAATGGATGCGCACAGAGAAAAGCCTTGGAAATACACGCCTGCATTAGGTAATGATTGCTTTTCTGTTCTGTATTCCAAAAGCTGGAAGTTTTGCTAAAAGACCATAGCATATTCATGGAGAGAGAAAGCAATCCATAATTTAGTATGGGTAAAGTACAAATAGCAGTAGCATTGTTCACAGATGAATATTCACTCTCTGGATCACTAGGAACACACAGGACTTGCTCATCACGTCTTACTGAAGTCTGCCATTGCTCCAGGGAAGCAAGCTGTCCAGGAACACCCTGAAGATGCCTGTCGCTCAGAGAGCTGTAGGGTTTTATCTGGAGTCTGGAGTTTGTATAATACCAATGGGAAAGAGCCCCAAGTAACACATTTCTCTGTGGTTTCTTACCATAGTCTTCTAGTAGCTGCTTCTGGAACTGTGATAATGTTAGTCGGTCTTGTGGAGAACTTGCACCATCATCATCAAAACATACTTGGTTCAGCTAAAAAACACGTCCAAAAAGAGAAGCATGGATATTTCAACTTCACCTTGCACAAGGGAAGCACTCAGAAGATATCTTTTCCACCTGAAGCCCCTCCTAAGATTTGACCAACTGACTAGAAACTACTTCTAGTCACAACATCAGGCCTATCCATTGCTGGGAAGCAACAATCTCTAACGTAGCAACAGCAGAAATCCACGCAGATATAACCTGGGGTCCTTTTGTACCTGTCCATGCCATCAAACTCCGATGATGGGACTCTGAATATCACTAAGCAATAATTAAAAGCAGTATTTTTTTTTTACCCAGTCTTAACAAAGATATCATTCTACTCCCTCTTTCTGATAAAGGGGAGAAATGGGTACTGACCAGTATCTATCATGCCCCCACCAAGACTGTAAGGACTCTGGACTATAGAGATATTTACAGCATCATATTCTGCCAACTGACACCAACATTTCAGCCATAATCCATCCAGAAAGGAAAATTCCAAGGATCCTCACTGTAGTGAGCTGACAAAGACCAGTGTCAAATGAAGAACATGACACTTGCAAAGAAGTGTCCCCAAATTAACACCTGATAGTACAGAGGGTAGCAGAGCAGCCCCAGAGCTTGGGTTCCCAGCCCTTCACTATCTGCAAGGTCAAGTCACACGGATGCAAAACACCAGACCTAGAAGCAGGGAGGTTTGCAGAGCATTTGCAGTACCATTGCAGAGGTTTGTAATACCATTTGGACCTGTTCTTAAAAAAAAAAAAAAACACACAAACAAAAAAAAAAAAAACCAAAACCACTACCACTCACCCCCCCCCCCCCCCAAAAAAAAAAACCAAACCCAAACTCCACCACAACCCCACCACCACACTTACTTTTAGCCAGAGATAATCTTCTGTTTTGTCAGCAACTTCACTCTGGTTATCTGTAATGTCACAACGGCCAATAATACAATAAACGGCCCTTTTGTACGGGTCAGTATTATTTCTCAGAGCTCGTCTGTAATGAAGACGCAGTTTATTTTCTGTAGCAGGAGACAGTCTAAAAAAAAAAAAGATTAAAGGAAGAGTCATGAAACCCATCCTTCCCTGTATAAGGAAGCCTGGATACAAAGCAACGTAAATAGGTGCATATTCACAACAAAGGCATAATGACAGTAAGCACTGGCTGGTATTTCTTGCACTTTCTATTTACATCTGTAGGTAGAAACTTTGCACGAGTGAATTTAAATGTATAATTAAAGTTACGGAGGAAAAAAAATCAGATGACAGTCTCTTTAGGGGTGCATTAATATCGTGGTAGATGAGCTATTTTTGTTTGACTCAGCTATTTCATCATTTCAGAAACGGAGAGCTCACAAAGTCTTTGGAACTCTTTGGGTCTTTGGGTTAGTAACTAACAAGTGAGCAGGTCGTCGTAACATGAAGTCTTTTAGGAGAGACATTTTCATCTCTCCTAATGTTCTTTGTCATTCTATTTCTTGTACCCTCTTGTAAAGAATTTTACAGAATTGAATCAATAAAGTGTTCTCCTAGACTAAGACATTGTTCATCAAATCCGTAGGCAGAGTACCTTTTCAGAGCTGTAACAAAACCAAAATAAATCAATTATACTGTATCTCATTAAAGTGTTCATAATGAGAACAATGACAGTACCTTCACTAAGGTTTCTGGAACAATCTTCTTACCATGAGCACTCCTAGGTATTCTGTACAAACCAGGTTAATTTATAGCAGAATAACATGGCATACACTACTCCGTAAATGGCACTGGTTTTTTTTTTCCCTCTCAGTTTGTTGTTAGTTTCGTTTTTTTGAGGGCTTCCCACACATGAATGCAATTGTCATAGGCTGAGGTGGGATATGAGAAGTTCACATCCTGGCACTTACCTGGGCCCTCCGGTTCCCCCAATTTCAGCCAGTACCTTAGCACAGTGCCATTCCCCTGGAGGGAGCACAGCTATAATGCAATAGCTGACCGTGTGCTTGTCTGAGATTCATTGCACGTGGGAAGACAAACAAGATAACCTAAAACACCACAGCAGAGCACACCTTAGGATGCACAAACTCAACTGCCTGCAACCACATAATCGGTAGTTTGGCCAGTGGCCTCTGTCAAGTGAGGGACAGCAAAAACTGCAAGAGGAGAATAAGCACCAGGAAGATGTGAGAGTGAATGCCTCTGCAGGCCTCCAACAAACACTACTTGCTTTTATTCGGTGGCGTTCTTATGAAAACAGGTGTAGTAAAAAGCGTTCCCCAAAGGAAATTTGACTAAGATAAGCAACGGGGGAAATAAAAAGACACAGGATTTGTGACAGCAGTCTAGATCTGATCTATTGTATGCAGTATCCTACTGTTACACAGGGCAGATCCTATGGTAAAAAAATCAAAGCTACACCACTATTATTTTTGAAATGGAAATTTTTGCGTATTTTCAAACAACTTTTTCCTCTATGGAGATTTCTAGACTTCAAAGCCACAAATTAAAATATGCAAACTTGTTTAGGTAGGTAATACGAACACCAGGCAGCTATTCCCACTAGAAGAGACCTGAGCTTCTTATATTTCTACCAACCCCCTGATTATTTCACTGGTCCACTGCAATTCCCGCCCCTCACAAAGATCTTTTCTAGTTCCCAATTACCTCTTGTCTTTACTGTGCATGTACTCCTGGAACCAGGTTTTAAACTCTCCCAGCTGGTGCTGCGCCCGTTTCACCACGTGCATGGCTGCAGTCAAATCTCCACAGCGCATGCAGTAATAAATCAGCGCCCAGACAGGATGGCCTTCCACCTCACCATCCTGAAAATGAAGAAATAATTGATTTTTTTTTTAAAAAAAAGCAGAATATTTGAATTAATTTTCTTTATCATTTCCCTCATTCATTATTTATGCTCTTACATCCATACACAGATGTTGGTAAAGAATTCTGTTTGTGTTACAGAAGCCAGAGACCATGAGGTTAAGTCCTGTGGAAGCTGTGCACGTCCTAGCAGCAAAGAATGGGAGTCTCCTCTGCTTGCCCAGGTTTCAGTTCTGGCAATCCCAGAACTACCGTACAAAAATCCTCCCCCACCCAGAGGTGGATTTGGATTAGACCACTGAGGTATTAAAAATATTTGTACTGACACAGAAAGATACCAAAACTAATCATGGATCTCAGCGGGTGAGAAAAGACTCAGCTATGTGGTCTCCAATGTTATAATTTATTATTATTTCATTTA
The DNA here is from genome assembly GCF_028858705.1 of Grus americana. Lineage (NCBI taxonomy): Eukaryota > Metazoa > Chordata > Aves > Gruiformes > Gruidae > Grus > Grus americana. The sequence goes on along the minus strand of NC_072864.1, from coordinate 20,892,953 downwards.
GCTTCTAACTTCAATTTTTCAACCCAGCCTGCCTGTTTTTCTGGTAATTTTGTAAGTGCACAGCTACGCACTTTGTACTATGCGCGGGTGAGCAGGATTTTATTCAGATTCCTAAATAAAAGGCTCAGACTACAATTCATTACATGTTTAGTCATCAACAACTGGTGTCACTATCTTACAATAAGTGTAAAAACAGAGAAAAAGCAACACATGGAGATTAAGTTACTGCTTTTTTGACAACATCATAATGTATTTTAATACTTGATTATTGATCTCTAAAAAGACTACCAGAAGAGACCATAATTTCTAAAATTTAGAACTCAAACTACGGAGCACCACCAAGCTTCGGAACTAGCTCTGAACTCAAAGTGATTTTGTTTACTATCTTCCATTATCCTAAGGAAAAATTCTAGAGAAGAAATAAGAGCCTGCTGCCCTAAAAGCAGTTTAAACATAGGAAAAAAAAGAAAAAAATACATTGGAGGCTGCACTAGTTTCCTGGCTGTGCTAGAGCAAACAGATTTGTGCTATTATTTGAGCTGCTGAAAACAATGGACATACCTGGAGACCAGGGACAGGCGCGGGAAGTTTGATGTTCAAGAAGCTGCGGACTAGTTGGTAGGTCCCTGGGACTCCACCCAGCTGAGCCTGGTGCAAGTTTCCAAAGACTGTCACAAAGGTGTAGTTTTTGTAACTGAAAAAACCACAAGCAAAATAAACACCGACAGACTGAAATATACGTGCTACAAAAACATCCACTGCCTTTCAGATCCAACAGAATTAGCAATTTAAAGCAAATTACCCTGATGTTCAAACATTACCATTATAACAAAATGAGGTAAAAACTTCCAACGATTTAGGAAGATCTTTGTATTCAGTAGTCTTATTTGGAGTCTCCAAGTTCAGGTCTATTATGAGGTTCCTCTCATTAAGTTCTCTTAGTACTAAGTTAAACTTAATTACGTAACTGGCAAAAAGCCTTTCCATCCTAATGCTTTAACTCTCAATCCTGTCATGAAAGAACAGTTAAAACACCACAGATGTGTTTGTCTCTCCTTCCTGCCCTATAGACAAATACAAACTTTCTGGACTTACCAGAAGGAAATCACAGAGAAAAAAAGAATTTAGAAGAAAAAACCCAACTGGTAAAGGCTGCTTTGAGAAGACCTTCTAAAATAACCCATCAAGGCAGGTCAATTTAACAAATATTCATGTTTAGAAGCAGGAGTCTCAAAAGTCTGTGCACTGAAGGAATACCTATATAAGTGGCAGCAATAAAGCACACAAAATTCTTTTTTTCTCTGCAACACATGATAGATTCGTGCTACCACCAGACTATAAAACTGAAAGGCTATGCTAAACGTAGGCAAGTATCAGTGTATCTTGATAACTTAACATTATGGCTGAGTTAAGCACATGCTTCTTGGGGCTTAAGATGAGAGTTGTTCCAAAGCAACTAAGGCAAGAACAGCTGTGAGCAGCATTACATCTCCTCCTCGTACGTGAGAGGGGCTGCCGAGGCATGGAAACACCTCAGTGTTAGCCAATTCCTGCTAGGAAAGGGAAGCTATAAAACGAGGCACAGTTTGTTCGGTTTAAAAATAATCAAGCCTGAAGGGTTAGGGGGGAACTATATGGAACTAATTCCTAATTTCAGCTACCAGTTAATGGCACTGTGAAAATTAAACAAGTTGGATGTTTGGCAAGTCAGGTGAAGAGTGAGTGGCCCGTGGCACACTGCTGAACTGGAAACAGAAGATCCTTCCGATGCGTCAGTTCATCCCTGCACCGACAGGCATGCCGCCAGCACCCCCGGGCCACCACGAGCGCTGACGAGGTGTGGCAACCAACTGTTGGGGGCCAGAAGAGGCCGTGCCATGAGGAGAAAACACCTCTTCCCAGTGTGCTGCATCAGAGCACGGCGCTTCCCGTGCTCAGATGGCAGATCAGTATCCGTAACAAACACCCACGCACTACACCGCAGCTATTGTTTGCTTTCCACTGCTGAAGTAGCCTGCTGGCATTACATCGGCGGCTACTAGATAAGAGACACTGCAACATCCTCATGTGCAGTGAATAGGTAATAAGGCCATCCGGGGATTCGGCTTTGGGCTCGCTTTCTACAACCATTCTATCTGCTCCATAGCCTTGGTTGAGGAGCTGAGGGCCCCATGATACTTGCTGATACAGACAGGAGGCTGCTTTGCAGAATCTGAAAATCATTACTAGCTGTCTTAGCATCAGCCTCTGCAAATTTTACAAAAACCTTTCGGTGTAGAAATGGCATGATCAGAGCCTGACTCATTGCACCAGATTTGTCCCCACTGCTGTCCTCACTTCCTCCCAGCTCTAGCGCCTCACAGTGATCAGCAGTCAAAGGGAGTAAAGGGGAATTTTTTTGCAGACAGGAAATAACCTCTTCCCACAAGTGAAAAATCTTCACTTATCACTATGACAGATACAGAATATTTAAAGGTAACACAGAAGAAAGAATAAAAGAGGTCTTTGTGTCTTCTGAACAACCTCCCCATGGATTCAAGGCCTTTTTAACTAGAACAGTTTTTAACTAAAACAATTTTATACTCAAGTGGCTGCTCTAAGCCCTGCAGAACAGAAAAGACAGGCAACAGATACTTCTGTGAGCAGCAAGAGGTTGCTGACTTAATACCTTTGTGTTACAAAGTCATTCTGGCTTATTATTAGGGAACTCTATATTAAACTGCGCTGCCCAGAGCATTCACCTTACCTTTGTTCTAGGTAGTGCAGAGCCTGCCTCACGAACTCCATACGCACCTCCATGTTGGTCCGGACTTTCAAGGCATCGCTAGCAGGAACCAGGGTAACATCAGTCATTTGTTTCACCATGGCCCACATCTCAGGGATGTTCTATAAACAAGCCATTCCACGCAACGGTGATTAGTACAGAGGTGAACAAACAACACTGTTTTGAGCTACGAGTTGCTTCGAGGCTTAAGAAAAGCGTACAAACACAAGCATGATGTTGGTTTAGATCTGGAATGGAGATACTGGACGCAGTCAGGAAGGTAAGCCACTGCTGTTGTGCAGAATTAAAATTTTCCAAGCTTCTCTGCGTAATTCTTGCACGAGATGGCTATGAATATTGTACCTGCAATTGTCACCCAGGATCGACAATAATTTCCAAAACTCGGCTGGGTACTCGGTGCTCAGCCTCCTTCCCCGCTTCCAGCTTGTACATCCCACTCAATAAATACCACAACATCATCAGCTTTCCATATAAGAAATTGCTCTGGCTGCCATTGGAAAGCTGTGCAATCAGCTGCGATGAGAAATGCCTAAAGGACACTGATCACTTAGACAAAGACTCAGGTCTGAAAAAAAATGTTGAAAGCCATCCAGGTCTGCTCATCCATAAGGACAAGATCATATCGGTATCTCCAGGACGAGAATATCCCTGCTGAAACAGCAAGATACTGAGAAATAACAGCACTGTGGGCTCCAGCAAGGGCAGAAGTTTGATCTCAGTGCTTCAAAGCAGCAAGAACATTCAAACTCACTGTGTTGTCCCTACTGAAACGCAGTTGCTCAAAGCAAAGATGCACACCTGTAATTCAGACCTGACTGAAGCATTTGTCCCTCAGCTTCTGAACTCGCCATTTGCAAGGTTTTTTCTTGACTTGACCCTCCTGCAGTATTCTCCTCCAAGCATTTCTCAGAGGTGGCCAGGTTTGTACATTTGTTTTTTGGGGGTAGATCAAGGCAACACAATTAAAGGAGTGGGGGAAAAAAAACAAAGCAGGCAGATCGTTGGTTTAAAGTCAATCCTAGGGGCTTTATGCTTTGCTATGGGAGACTGCTTCAGCTCTAGCAGGGTTTGACTGAAGACCCTTCACCTACAGCTAAATACATTCAAAGAATATTAGGAGATCACATTTTGAAAAATCAGACACAACAGAACCCATTTAAAATGAAAAGCAATTTCCCCCCCCGCAACAGTTCATCACTTGTGATGGAACACCGCAGTGAAACCAGGTTCTTTTCCTCACTGTGTTAAGAAATTTTCACCGTGACGAAGTTCATCACAGGTGGGCCCTGTTGTACCAGAGAAGATTCCAGTATTGGCTCTGTGTTTTCTGCGGAGCCACGCATTTATATTTTTTTTTGGCAATATCAGTATTTTTCCACCAATGTCAGCAGGCTCTTAATCACAGCCGAAAACAGATTAAATACATTTCCTTATGTTAACTCACTGGCAGTACCTTATCATCCAGTTCTGCAACAGCAGCGCAAAGGTCCACCAGGTTAGGCTGCAGATGTCCATTCACTATCTTCTCATTATAAATATAAATCTGAAATATATTGAAAGTAAGCAAGTTTAACAATACATATGACTCCCCTTCCCCCTCCCCAGCCACAGCAGCAAAATCTGAACCAGGTTTCAAGAACAGAGCATCCCCAGCAAGTCCCTTCTGTTTCCCTCCCACATTAGCTGCTTCTAATCCAACGCGAGCGGAACGGGCATCAGCACCAACCCTGCTTCCACAACACACCAAAGCCCCAGGCCTGCCCAAAGGCAGGCAGTGAACGCCCTGTTAGACTAACTGCAGCTAATTAGTGGGAGAATGAAGATTCAGAAGTGACTTGACAACTGGATGGCTGTGATATTCCCCTGCACGGCAGCCTCCTACCTGCTGGCATAAAAGAAACAGGATTTTGCTGGTTTGTGGCAGCATTCAGGGAAATGAGAACAGAAACCTGGCCATTCAAAACCTGCCCTTAAACATATATGCACACACACACCCATTTTGATTTAAATCTTGGTCTTAATTTAGCTGCTTCTACTATTGTTCATTCTAGTCTCAACCCAAAGACCTTCCAGCTATGTCTGAAAAATAATCATTCTCGATGCTAGAAAGGCAGTACCATTGTACTTTAAGTCCCTTTTGCATGCACTACTACTTCAACGCGCCCAGTGTGCAAACAAGACGCAGAGCTCAGGATTGCAACCAGAATCTACCATCAGTGAAATCACATATGTGAACTTCACCGTGTTTCTGTGAAACAGTCTGAACTATCCACGAAGAACAATTAATCATTTCTGTGTAATTAAAACGCATTTCATGGCTGATGATAAAGTGAAACAGCACGGACTGTCTGATCTCCAGGACTCTTAACTTTACCCAGTGAAATCTATAGGAGCCCCATATCCAGTACTAAATCCCAGGTATTTTTGCAGTCAAGCAGGGTGACGTTAAGGCCAGCTCAGCCAGGCCAGCTTCTCCAGAGGGCTTGCCAGGAGCACACGGCGACTGCACCAAAGGTTTTGGTAGCAGAAGCCTGCCCACGAATGCCACATTTCCATGGCACATTGGTAGCAGCTTGCACGCAGCCCATAAACCTGGGGAGAGCCCACCCATGGGGAAGTATTAGTTCCAGCTACCCCTGGAACTAGTACTGCTGGAGAGGTTGGGCTTCCCACATCCACAAAACACCAGGGAATAACATTGATAGCCTCAAAGCAGGGACAGAATTATGCTATAAAGACAACCCTTAATGCAGGTATATTACAGTAGATATGAAACAAATTAATGTGCTATTAACAACCACTAAATCAAACATACACTTTATCAGCACAACCATGCACCTTATTTTGCAATTCATTTCTTCGCAGTTATCAAAACCGAATGCAGACATATAAAAACAGATGTACAAGCCACTATCTGGCTCAGCAAAGACTGAGCCAACGCACACAATAACAGTAATTGTGTGCAAATTAGGCAACGCTTTGTCTACGTAGTTTCGCATATTCCATTTTGAAAAATCAAGTCCTTCTCTTTCATTTTGTTTCCAACACTGCTGGTAAACAGATCATCTCAAATAACAAAAGTAGCAAATTGGTTATGTAAAGGTTTATCAGTTTTCTCTGAAAATTTTCAGAGGGAGTCTAATGCTACCAGACATAGTAATTCATAGCTGATGCACTAAAGCTTCTCATAAGCGATGCCATTAAAATGGGATATAATTTGACAAACATCAAGATTAAGACTTCAGCATGGTTTTTCCTACAGCACACATCAGAAAAGCGATCTTCCCCATGTGAGAATAAAGGGAATATAAAGTCTTCATTTGCATACAATTACACATTGACATGAATTCTGAAAACTTTTTTTTTTTTGAAAGGTTAAAAGAGCTTCAGTTTACTATTGGAGCATAAATGATTTCTACAGTCATATACAGTGTTCAGGATCTGCTTTTGACAAAAAAAATCCCTGCAGCAGACAGGTGAGTACGCTTCCAAAACAAGTCAGGCTAAATTTCTGTATTTTCCAATTGCATTTTAACTCCAGACAGATATTTTCATGTTTTACCTACTGTGTCTTCTCCCACACTACGCTGACAGATCTTTATTTTCCCCACCTCCCTCTCTCTCTCTGTAGTAAACAGTGTTTAACTATGTTTTTCCATTTCCACTCACCTGACGAGCATATGCCATCTCCACGTTGTCCAGAGAGCTGCGACCTGGAGGACCCAACTCACCAACATAGCTAGGCTGTTTAAGGAGAAGCGTAAAAGAAGGTAAAAGATTACTGCAATGCATTTTCGTGACATATCTGCTCCTAAAGAACAGCAAAACCCTGTTCTTCACAGAACCGAGAACAGGGTTTGGAACTCTGTAGAGTAAAATGCATAGTCTCACTGCAGTACCCCATTATCTTCCCAATATAGCTTAAACTTTCTAAAGTGACAGAAATCCTCCTTATTCAGTGCACAAACCAACCATTAGCTCTCTAGAATTAGGACATCAGTGTCTCTCGGTAGCATCTTATAATTTTTATTCTTTCCTTTTGTTTCTTGAAAGGTTGTTTATTGTCACATTAGCGTCTTGTTGCAAAGCATCTAGGCTGAACCTCCACGGCAGCAAGGACACAGAGTTCGACAGACCAGCTCAAATGCATCCAGTCTAGCAAATCTGACACTCCAGTTTTGTCCCAGTACCATGACACAGACACAAAATAGGACTGTAGCATTCAATTACGTGCTGAAAAGTGCTCCACTGCTGGTCAGCTGCAGGAAGAAGAAGGATGATGGCAATATCCTGACCTGAAAATATCATTTTTGTACCCATAGAGGATTGAGGTATTTTCAGGGTAGAGCAGGGAGAGACAGTTGATGGAGTCATGGTGTGGAAAATTTGTACTCTTTTGTAAAACTCAAAATATAACATGCCATAATAGTCTAATGCTGCATAAAGCTATTCTTCTAAGTGTTTACTCCAAATCACAGGTTTGTTTTCAGTAGAGCCACCACTGGGCATGGATGTTCACTGCCCTGGGGGAAAAGAATACTCCCAATGAAGTATGCAATACTCTCCGATGTTCCCTGCTTCCTAAAAATGTAAGTCTTCATTTCAGCATCAGCATTGCAAGCCCTGGGTTTGAAAAAATAAAGTGCAATCATTTTAAAGACAGATCCCTTTGAGGTAAGCAGTCCTTTAATATCAGCTGCTTCTTAAGCAGTGCTACAGCCACGATGGTCTGAAGATAAAAGCAAGACAAGCTCTATGAAGCATAATATTTATCATGAAGCCAACTGACAGAGTTGGGGCAAGCAAAGAGAAAGAGAAAAACAAGCACGTTTTCAGGTCTGAAACTGAAGCAAGAGCCTTTGAATTTCAGACTTTGAACCCAAAAGCTTGTTTGACTCTCCCCGGTGTAGTTGGTCTGACATCACCTCTCGGCACAAACCTTGCCCAGCTGACTTCGGGTGTCTGGCTTCGGGACAGTTATGAGGATCTAAGATGGTTTTTTACTTCCACCAGGAGAGAGGATGCACAGTGCAGAAGTTAAATACTGAAAGCGGCTGAGCAAACACTGAGAAGGGCCATCACTGTGCCTTGGTTTGTTACTGGATAATTTGTCCATCAATATTCCTCTAAACTGGAATCAGTAACTTTTTCTGAGAAAGAGTAGGTACATCTGCAGAGTTTTAAAATTAAACTTTTTACCATCCAAGTTGGTTACAGCTAGCTGCACATCCTCATTAGCTGTTATACTGCACCTCAGCAATACTGTCAAATAGCTTTACTTTTTCTTACATCAGTTCCCCAGAATGTCAGTACTTTATTGTGTAGATAGGATCACCTCTCAGTATCGCTTAAGGACATGTTCTAGTCTTTCCTGGAAGAGTTCTGGTAAATGTGACCACTCGCTGCCTGTACAAACATAAAGCCCAAATGCAATGGAAAAATCCTTGTTTTCACTTTCTGTTTAATCAGCTTTAGAGTTGAGCTTTGCTGACACCTGTCCAGTCACAGCACAGCAGGACCAATGTTCCTGCCTTGACCTGGCTTGTGTGGATTTCCGGAAAAGATCCAAGAAAGGGACAGCTCTTCTCCAGACGGTGTCACAACATCATTTTTTGTTTCAAATAAGGATGAAATGCTGACATGGTCTTCAAAAGAACCTTACTTTTTTGGGAACCGTAGCCCAACTTTGAAATTAAATAATACAAACAGTTGAACTTCCAGACACATTACTGATCAATCTCTCAGTCATTCCCAAACACTTATTGTTTTAATTTGGTATCAGTTTAACCCAGGGTATCTGCCATTGTGTAGGACCTCCTTTACACTCGTGAGCGTATGTTCTTGCGAAGACAATGCCTAGCCACTGTCCTAGTCCAGGAGTTTTGATCAGGAAAGTTTTCACGATTTAAAATTTAAAGGCAAATAAAGTGATACAATTGCAATGGCCAAGCAGCTGTTCTGAATTAGCTAGGAATTTATATATGAAGATAAGGGCATTGACCACTATTGAGAAATTATAAGAACTTTGTGATATTTGTGATTACTGTTTTCTGCGTAGCATACTACAGTTGATTACAGAATAAAACACACTCAGTTGTGTTTGTCCCTGACATAATGAAATAGAAATGAAGGTATCAAAGATGAGCCTGGACAGTCCTTTAAAATTGCTGCAATTAGTTTATCACTGCATTAATTTCTGGGTAATAGTGCTATTAAAGTTATGTCCAACCTGATTGTAAAATCAGGCAGATGCATTTAGACTTTAGGCAGTATAAAAATGCCTGACAAAAAAAATCAAAAAAGAAACCCCACTTTTTCTTTTTGCAACTGAACTTACACTAAAAATATTCTTCACAGTCACTCTTAATGGATATTGATATTCAGAAACATTTGCATTTTTCTTTCAGTGCCAAATCATCTGACACAAATTCCTTTAAACCCACCTAAAACCCAACAAATTCTTTGTTCTAAAGAACAAAGAAGCTGTTAAAGCAGGTTTCCTGGGAAACAGACGTGATGGCAGAAATAGCGCTTTGCAGCCTTCCCCTATGCTGTGCCACATAAATTGCAGAGTTATTTAAAGTAACGCTAAATTATGGACGTTGTCATTAATTACTGATGAGGTTTCATCTTCTAAAGCAAGTGAAGAAGGGTACAATTGTGACTTAGTGTCACTTTTCAACCAGTGCCCAAACACCAGAAACATAAGGACTGGGGCTTTGTTTTGCGAATCCGTTTCCTTTTTCTCCTGCTGCTTTGCAGCACCAAAGAGCATCCACGTGGCTGCTGCTCCAGAGCGCGGTGCATGACTGACGGGTTAAAACCCGCAAGTAAGGATCTGAATTCAGAAGTGCACGCCTGAAACTAAGAACTAACTGCTCTGGGGTTTGGGTTTTCCTTTCCTTTCTCTAGTTTGAATTTTACCCAAACCATTATGCTTTGAGCATCACTTACTAACAATCTGCCACAGCTGAGAACTGCCACATTGAAATTAAATTCTTTACATGCCCACTACCAACTTGGCACTTCAGCAAAGAAAAAATACAGGAACTCCAGAATTTGCCTTGCTTTCCTTTCCTACGCCAAGAGCCACGGAAGCAAGCTTATTTCCTACTTTTTTTTTTTTTCCAATCTCATACTTGCATTCTCACTTCATCTTTGAATTATTAAACTTAAAACCCACCAGCTCACTGAACTACCTCATGGCTCTGCTAAAAGGAAATTTCAAAAGGAAAACTAAAGCAGTGAGTCAGCATGGGGAAGGTCATTTCCACTCATCACCCTGAACTGCAGAAACAGAGAGCTGCACAGGCAATCCTGTAGCTGGTAACTCGCGTTTGAAGCGGCATCCCTTGCAAGCGAAGTGGGGGATTTGGGGAAGGGGGAGGATTTCCTTTGGTGGCAAGTCAGAACTTCAAGTTTTCAAGCAAGGAAAAGATTATGAAAGACTCGTTGAAAACAGCAGTTACGTGCACATGGGAAGAATCGTGTTTCAGGTCAGGTTCTTAGGGTTAACTGGAGTGGCAAAAGGAAAAAGAGAAAAGCAGGTAATGCACAAAGGACTGCAGAAGTGCGAGCGCACACACACATATCTAATATCAGACTAGAGATGCTTAAATGGCTTGTGCTGTTTATCAACCAACATTTGCTTCTCCCTGCCCTGAATTTAGGTCTTTCCAAAATATTCTTCAGAACTGTAATATTTATTCTGAATATTATCCACTCGTGAAAGCTGCAGCTATACTGCACTGCCATCACATTTTTATCTTTTAAATTAATTTAGCCTAACGATGCTGCTTTTCAAAGGAGTCCTCCTTCATTTGTACTCAGCCGAGCATTCAGCCTCACTTGCGCACCAAACCGCGTGCGTATAATGATGCATTATTCATCACCCTCATATGCACATTCCTCAGCAGAAGTCTGGGCAGACATTTTGTCAGCACTCCAAATGGCTTGGCCAGTAGATGCGGTGAATAACTAGGCAGGAGACTGAGCTGGAGAAACACCATCAAAATACACTGCGGTGCAGCGGAAAGCATCTTGCAGTCCTTGGGATTTAAGGGATGCGAAGGCAGAACAGAAACTGAGAGTGAGAGCGTGTCTCCGTCGCTGCGGGAGCGGGTTGCTTGACAGCAGGAGTGCAAGAGCTTGGGGTGGAAAAAAGAAAAACCTGGAAAAGGACAAAAGAAATGCCTTGGCACCTAGTGGAACACGACTCAGAACAAACACCTTGAGAGCATAGGTGTTTGATAGCTTGGAAAACAAAACTCAGGTTTTCTTTCCTTTTCCCCCCAAGAAGCACCTTTTTATTGGCTCTGGTTTTCCCTCACAGGAAGAAGGCCAGGCTGGAGGACAAGGGGGAGCAGAAAACCCTCATGGCAAGTCCTGAACTAGCTTCTTTGAATCATGAGCTTTGCCTGTTAATTGGTCTTATTTCCATGAATAATGTGTTGGTATTTCATTCTGCCCAAATTAGCTTGCCCAAAGCTTGAGAATTGGCTCGCAGGCAGACTGGCCCCCTGCTGCGTTTGGATCTGTGCCTTTTCAGTTGATTCTCCATCTCCAGAGGATATCAATTAAACCTCTACTATATTCTACAGGCTGTGTCTGTTTGTGTCACACACACACAAAAAACTTATTTGACTGGAACAAGGCTTTAGAAGAACAACCTGCTGTGGGGAGGTTAGATAACAGGCTTTTAACACAGTAGATGCACTTCAAACCTCTCAGACCTTTGACTTCTTGAGGCTAAGACTAGAATATATCAAGGATTTTAAACGCTCTTGAAATGACATACTGATACTACGAGTGCTTTGAAACCGAGAGTGGAGTATTACTGAGTGATAGTGTATATTGAGTCTTTAAACTCATTCATGAAAAACATTAGAGGGGGTTTTTTCCACCCCCCTCTCCCTCCCGCCAATTTGATGCTTGGCATCTCAAGTGCCAGGGACCGGGGGTAGTGTCCATTTGACATTGAAACATCAGAAAAGGGGTTTTAACCTAATCCATGAAGGTATTAAATTGCTTCTCCCAGCAGTTAATATCCACACTTTGAAAGGAAAGCCCCACACCAGTAACTCACACACAAATCAAAGATGTTAGAAGCTACCAGAATAGCTGCCAAGTCTTCAGACTCACATCCTAAAATAATGGGATAGCTGTTCCTAGTTTTAAATGAATTCAGCCTGAATTATTTAGCATTTCTAATATTGGAAAGCTGGACAACCTTCTGAGAAGTCACAAAAAAGTATCGGTAAAATACTTTCTGGGGAAGACAGCTCTATAAAAAGATGTATGCTAACTGGGATTAACCTATATTTAAAAGAACAGTAATCAGAAAGGGACATTTCATTAACAACTTTAATTATTTCCAAATCCCTATACAGGTCATACCCCATTAACACCAAGGGCTTTTTTTTTTTTATTTTAATGTACTTGACAGCTCTAGAAGTCATTCCAATGAACAAGAATTTATTTTTTTTTTTTAAAAAGGGGGGACAGACAGACATGGCTATAAAAAACTGGGCCTGTTTTCTGGCCTGAAAGCACAGTAACTTGCATTCCCCCATGCCCTATCGCCTCCCCTCTCAAGGTTACAGCTTTCATGGAGCATGGTGCAGGGGCTGTGATGTGACTTTGCACTCCAAGGATCTCAGCTGATGTCTGATGCCTCTAGCTTAGAGGGCTAGAGCTGAGTTCCCACGACTCCGCACTTAACTGTGCTTTACTCATGTAACCAAAGCATTTTCTTTAAGAGAATACACCGTAAAGTTTTAAGCTGTAACAGAAGATAAGGATGTTTTAAATTGCTACTCAATACCTTCCCCCGTTAAAACAGGGGCTCAGTCTTGGATTTGGTCACTACTGGATTAACCTTGAATTACTGAACACTAGAGGTCTTAGCAGCACAAAATTTTAATCTGCACTGCATGAGACAGCAAGAAGGAAAGCATACTCCTCTTTTTTTTTCCCCTGTTGAATATTCATTTGGTTTTGCCAAGAAACCTGAAAGACTTCATCAGCCTCCAAAGGAAAACTATAAATCCTGGCTAGTACACAGTGATAAGGGAAAGAGACACTCCAAGACCTACATGTGAGCACAGCTGTACCTGAGAAACTGTCTGGTCTCAGCAATGCAAAGGCTTCCTGAAGGTGAAGCTCACCCCAATGTGTTTTCTGGCCCCTGGGTATACTGACCTAATATGTGTTAGTGTGACTAAGTTTCCAGCTTGCAGATATGTCGCTTAGAACACAGCTTCAGCAACGGGAGCTCCATTGCCTGTACCCAGCAAAAACAAGCATAAAGGTTTGATATTTTGCTAGACAATGCATTTTGCTAGTCACAGCCGTTCTGAAATTAAATAGAGATTTGATATTTCTCATTTTCACACAGTTGTAGCTACAGAATAATCCAGAGGTGGTTTCAGCAGTGCTGGAGTGCCAGCTGCGTACATGCCATGCATGACTGTGCACCGTGTTTAGAAAGACAGAGTTACCTCGTTTTCCTGGGTGAAATCGAGAGCATCTTCCCCTGATGCAAGCAGAGTATGAAGAATCCTTTGTTTCACCTGTTCCCATTCAACCAGCATCGATTCTCGATGATACTCCTCAGCCATAGCAAAAGTCTGTTGGTGAAGAAGAACAGGAGCTAAGGAACATATAGAAACACTAAACAGCCTAGCTCTGCTATGAATAGCTCAAAAATGGAACAGAAAATAGCAACTAGATAAATCAACCAGGTCAGCCCTCAAGAGCTAATGATGTGCTGCGTATTATTTTAACAGGCTTCCTGTTCAGGTATGAGGGGATTTAGAAAGTAGGCGTGTGTGGAATTAAGGCAACTCACATACCCCCAGCTGGTAAACCAGGGAATATATGTCTCTTCCACGGTACTGCAATACACACACAACCTGGCAGGCTGGAAATCGAGAGGCTTCTTTGTTGAATTTAGCAGCACGCACACAATATCCAGGTCATCACTGATCCGTGTGGTTTGTTGAGACTAACTTCTCCAATGGCAACTAGGTTTTCAACTCCCTGGAGGCTGTGAAGGCTTGACTTACTGCATTCTTAACAGAGATGTGTATTTATTGCCTGTATTTAATTTTCAGGTCTTTACCAGTATGTTTTTCTTTTAAGTGGGAAATCGGGGAAAAAAAAACATTAAGGAAAATTAACCCGTGCCAAAGAATCAGACAGTCTCTCCCTCATCAGGAACATAACTCAGGAAAGCACGCAGGAAAATCATATCCCAAGAAGAAACATCCTTTTACCTTTAAAATGGCTGACGTGCTACATTGTCTTCAGATTCAACTGGGGAACTCATGGAAGGAGACAGCTTTTCCCTCGACATTCCTTATTTTGCCAAGAGCATTAGGATAGAGAAGATGCTTCACTACCTTTGCTGTTATTGCTGGGGTGATGCTAACTAGCAGCCTTGAGAACACCAGGACAGAAAATAAGAATATTTCCACTAATTCTAAACAGAGAATAAGCTATATTGGGTCTTCCACTTCTTTCCCTTTCCCAACCTTCTCTGTGTTTCACACAGCTCTGTGCTGCAGTGCACATAACCAAATGTCTTGGTTGGCTGAGTAAGTTTTTCATCTCACTACAGCCCACTGTGAGGATATTGTCAATTAAGGGGCAAAACGTTCCCCAGTACAAATGAATTGATAAGAGGCAGTGACATTTGGCAAATATTTAATTATGGTGCATGCATGCAACTAGAGCATAAGATTTGTGTTTCTTTGTTTTATTATATAAATTCACTTTATACTGTCATGGTAGAATATAGGTCTCATCCTTACCTTCTCTATAATAATTTCAACAGAGTTTTTAAATATGCTTCAATAATTATGGTATTATATGTAATTAAAATAGTTTAATAATGCTTAAGTACTATTTCTTATCATTTGGAAGATGCACAGGCTCAGTCCTAAACCTGATACCCCATGTGTACGTGGTGGGAGAAAAATCGCAACATAAGCGCTAGGAAGCATGCAATGACATTTCCAAGCAGCAGTTTTGAGACAAACAACAGGAAGCATTTTTCCACACTGCATAATTCAATTGTGGAAATCACCGCCCCAGAACGTGACAGATACCAAAAGCATAAATACATTCAGAAACAGGATCAGATGAATTTCACATAAGAAAACAACTTCCAGTTCAGAATAATCCTTAGAACAACTACTTGCTTGGAGGCGAAGAGACAGGAGATGAACGGGGAAGGCTAACTATCTCTGCCTTTTTTTCCTTACAGACTAAGTAACGGCCCCTTTCAAGGGCCGAAAACTGGACTCGGCTAGCCCTGAGCCTAAGTGACAACTCCTGCTTTCTTATTATAGCATTCTCCTTTGCACTGCTTCAAAAACTTCTTTGTTTTTCCTATACAAGAAATTTGCTTTGGACACCATGATGCAGTACAGTGTTCTGGCTCTTCTAGAGACACAAGAATTAAACCTCACAGCACTTCTGCTGGAGAAACAGCTACAATAAATTCACTGAGTGTCATCACTGTACAGGAAATCAGCGCACACGGCATTTCTCAAAGGAAATAAACCCTCTACCCTGGCATTACCATCTCCAGAAAAGGCAGCATCCATGCGGAGAGGGTCGGAGTGAGTGTGCTGTGCCTTACAAACAAGGGCTGCTCTGTTCAAACAGGTTTAACACTGTGAGCCTCCTGACCCTGCAAAATATTGCAGTTGAAATACAACTGACAAGCATTTCTTCTGGAAATTCTCAGTAAGTCTTTCCTAATGTCTAATTTTTCTCTTAAATTCCACTAGTTTTTTAGATATCTAATTTATTAATTCCTTAGGGGACACAGTCTTTTTTTTTTTTTTTTTTTTTTTTTTTTTTAAGAAAAAAAGGTGCTTGCTTCCAACTTACCCTCTTCCTAGACTCTTCAATGGCTGACAGCAATGCATTATCTTTTTCATTCTTCAGGAATCCCTGCAGAAAAGGAGAAACAGAGCTTCAGTCAAAAAATCAGCCTTACACTAACATCAGATATGTAGTGTAGTACTCAGCTCTTTCAAGTCTGAGAAGTGCTCACAGCTCTCTCCCCAATCCACTCCCGCGAAGTTTAAAGGTCACTTTACTGCACCGGAGGTACAGTAAGATGCCCATACAGAGCAATGTGAAAATGAAAATGCACTAATCCCCTGTTTTAATATGCATTAAATCCTAGTGAAATATCCTGCTTCTATTCTTTTATCTCTGCGACCCAGCAACTGCTTCCTCTTGCTCTCCATTTGAGGGAGCGAGGATGAAAGCTGGTAGGAGCGATAAGCCAAGATAAGATTGTTGGACTTGAGTATGTTTAAAAAAAAAAAAAAGGAATAAAAAAAGGTTTTGACTTGGCAGCTTCAGGCAGGAGTGGAGCTCTTGGAGGCCGGATAGGAACTGTGAAAAACAGCCTTAAAAATAGTCAGTTGAGGAAGGATGGAAATAACTAAACAGTTGGAAAGCATACAGGAAAAGTTTACCGCACAGCCTCTCGCCATGTATACAGCTGGAGTGGGTAAAATACATAAGAAATGTATTTTTAATTTTCAGTATATCAGTAAATCTCAGAGAGGTCAGGTGAACATGAACAGACTGACTGAGATGAGCGGTTAGCTCCTTATCCCAAAGGTTACTTTCGTGACCCACACTAGGAAACGTATGATATTTTGAATTTTAAACAAATAGCCATGACAAACTGCAGTAACACATACAGACAGCAAACAGGAAACATTTATTACACCCTAACTTGAATATCTTTATTCTGCATTTTCACTGTTATATCACCAATTAAACAAATTTGTACTCCCAGACTTCAACTTAATCATTATTCAAAGCATAAAAAAGGAAAAGAAGCCTTTGTCTCCCTCCGAAGTAATCAACTATAACATTATCAACTCTACCAAGTGCTAATATCTTAAGAGTCTGTACGCTCACTCCAGAGCTGTAAAATTAAGAGCTGCTAACAAATCCAGGCAGTGGGAATTCAACATAACCATGCTTTATGCTTTTACAATGAGGATACGCAATTACAGCGGTGCCTAACCAAATTTGACAGGGATGAGGTGGCTTTTGTGCCCTCCGTTCCCCACATCTTCCTGCCCCAACAATCTGACAATATCGGTACTGATCTGTACAACCTAGGTAGAGCTCAGGATCTTCAGAGGAGCATGGATCCTGCGGCAAGACAAACTTGCATCACGAGGATTTGGACCTTTGGAAAAAAATATATTTACCACCGTCCTCAGAGACAGATGTGCAACGCGCTCCCCCCAGAAACAGCCCTTGAATTACATACGGAAGAGAGCGGCCACTTCTACGCAGCCTATTCTTTATTTCATCGTCCACCACGTCTCGCTTTATTTTTAGACAATGCCCACAGAGAAAGCGCAGTTACAATCTGAAGAAGGGAAGCTAAATGCAGATCCTTGCACGTGTCTGGGGACCAGCTACTACAGCAGTTGTCACCAAGGCAAGAGCTGCCGCAGTCACCTAACCGGGCCAAGACCTGATCTCGGCTTCACGCAGGAGAGGAGGGGAGGGATGGAGACATGGCTTTGTAAGGTTTGTCCATGTGTGCACGGGTGGAAGGACTGTTGGAGAGCAACAAGTTTGGGGTTTTTTTCATTATTATTTTCCCACCTCCATCCTAAATTGGAGAAAAATTATCTGGAATTATAACAAGCAGTGCTTCTAGACCTTCAAAGCACACACCAACATATGAGCAGAAGACACAGCTGCATTCCTGATGGTAGGGACCTGACGCTGCAGAGAACATTGTGTTTGCCGTATCCTAACAATGCTGCTAATTTTACAGGCAAAAAAGCCCACTGTCTCTAAGATGCAGACCTACAGACATTCAGATGTGACGGAAGGTGTGAGCACACCAAGCCAGGCACTGCAGCTTGCAGAGGTCCCGGGTGCCCTGGCTCCCTGCTCGGTCTGTGAGTGCTGGCCTCCTGAAAGCCCCCTGAGATACAAGTCCTACCTTACTGCCCTTGGTCCTCCCTTCTCTGCTTGGAGGGATGCGTGTCCTGAGCTGAGCAGGTACCAGCCTAGAAAAGGTACACAGCCATGATGGTAATCAGCAGAGTAACTGAAGATGTGCTTGAACTTCCCTTAAAGTCAGTAAATCCAGGCTGAGTATCTCTCTTAATGAACCCTCCCTGTTCCCAGAGAGTTCGCTAGGTCTGTTTAAGGGATTACATTATGCCAAATGCCAATTAGGGGATGACAATTGTCTTTTTCAATCTCAAAAACTACTCCTTTAGCAAATGAAAACCCTCACACATTCCAAATAATATCTGTAATGCCTCACTGAGGAGAGGTACGTTTTAAAAAGGTTGCCCTATGCCTCGTGCTAAACATTATGACTGTAGCATGACAATTGCCGCTTCAGTTAATTACAGGCTAATTGTTAAACCTCAGAGGAGGGAGTTTCAGTACCTGATGCTGGGGCTCCTGCTACTGCTCATGAGACTGCTTCTGCTTAGTTAGGCCAAACAAGAGCTCCTGGGGTTGTCACTCTAGGCTTTGGTGTCCAAAATTTCACACGTTAAGAAAGTGAGGAGTGTCCAGCTGCTGGAACAGTGTTTACTCCCTGGGTTTATTGCATTGCCACCTAGTGGTGTACCATGCTTGGTCACTGGACATTTAGATCACATGGACATATATAAATGACGTATATAAACGTCCATCCGCTATAAAGAAAAGCGGAGCTCTCTGGAACAAGGGTGGGCAGAAAGACTGAAGAGATGTGCTTTATGCTAGAGAATTTTCATCCTCAAAAATCTCAGGCCACATAACAGCTTTAAGGGTTTGCTGTCTATAGGGTCTGGCTCTTGAACAGTGCTGGTTGTGCTCACCGAGTTACACCTGCCCTAAAAGCTTTCTGCAATCCCAAAGGCAAGGTTTGACTTTGCTATGAATGCTTGCAGACGCTAACAAGGATATGGAGGTGTTCAGGATGCACAGGGGACCAAGGGAGTACATGACCCATATCGCAGGAGCTGCCCTCTCAGGGGAGATGCTACTGATTGTACAACGAACAATGAGACATTGCTTCATATTGGGTATCCAAAGAGAGAAGCAGGAGGAGAACGGAGATATTGTTAGGAGACAAAGGGCTATTTCACAGCAGCAGATGGCAAAGACTGGAATAGCTAACACAAGCACCGCTAAAATCTCAGAGGTGAAATCCTCACCTTGCAGCCCTCCATGCACAAGCTCTGCCATCGCAGGGATCCCAACATCGCCTGGATTTTGCTTGAAAATGAAAATTTATCTTATTTCCCTAAGGCAGGTTTATGCCAAAAGCTCAAAGAGCCCTAATGTCACACCATGCTGTCCTGCTTTAGTGAGTGGCATTTAATTTTCCTCTCTGTTACTGTGGGACTCCCACACAGTCTTTCTGCACCTAGTTTGGAAGGGAAGCAGCATATCTCCATCACAGGTTCTCTGCAACACTCGCTGCTGAATGTTTCCTACACGATTTGTACAATATCTGGCAAGATGGTGTTTGCAAAACAGGGACACAAGCATAGAAATACACCCACTCTCCCACCTTCACATTCCCATTTTCCACCTAGTCCCGCTTATTCTTGCACATCTGCTGGCTCTCAGCATCTTTCCAGTTCCTCTTGGATCTCTTCCACTTGGATTCCAGTCTGATCTTCTCACATTCTCCCCTCTCTGCTGAAATCCAGCCCTGCTCTGCCTTGCTTGAGCCTGGTTTGTAGAAGCAGCCCCACCAGTGGAGGGACAGGGCCTGGAGGGCTGTGCCATGTCCCTGTTCTCACCGTGCTTCTTGCTCCACTGTCACTTCTCATCTCGGGCAACCGCTGCCTGGCACAGACCGATGTGACAGGAACCGGCACCTGCCTTGCTCCAGCCTGAATTCCAGCAAGAAAGTGTTCCAGTAACTAATTCATTATCAGTACAAAAGGGCATGCATGCACTGATGGTCTCTTTTTGACAGGAGATTGAAAGTCTCTTCCATTTACCGCAGTAAATGAGGTTAGTAAACTCTCTCCTGGCTGATAGAAGTCTCTTAATTACTTCCATCAGCCAGGCCATACTTTTAATACTTGATCTTAGCATTCAAGCTGTCAAGAGAAGGCAAATGTTGCCAAATAGTATACTGAGGCCTTGGATGTTGACAGCAATGCTTACTTTTTTCACTGGCAGGGGAAGAAAGGAGAAAATGAAATGAACAATCTGGGGCCATTTCAAGTCAATTGCTCTTTGATTAAAATATTTCCAAGTCTGGGTTTCCAGCAGATCCAGTGAATCCTGCAAAGGACTAGCAGGGATGATGATTATGTAGTTAAAAAAAGTTACTCCTTGGCAATGGTTTGGGAACAGTAGCTCCAGATGAAACACCTGATTTTATCATCTCTAGTAGCAATTTTAAGAAAAGATTTGCTAAATACAATCTTGCTGCAAACGTGCACACACCTGAGCACACTCCCAGGGTGGTGCACCCTGGCACAGCCCTCCTGGCTGTGTTCTCTCTGGAAACAGAAAATGAAGCAAAACTACCTGGAACCCACTGCCACAATAACAGACCACACTATGTATTATTGCTTTTTTAATCCAAACTATTGTTCATGCTGACACAAGCATCAATGCTTGCTGGCTGGCTTTGACCAGATAGGGCCATAAGCAACGGTGTGGCCAACTAATGTATTCCTGAGGACGGGGACACGCCAGCATAGCACGGGCAATATTTTTCTCTATTCAGACTCTTGTTGCATGCATCACACCAGCGTCTCTTGGAAGGTTCTGTAGGTCTCCTAAGATTTGTTTTGCAGAAAACCACCTTTTGCTAAAAAAACGAGCGGATAAGCAGCTTCGCTACATGCCTCGGCCTGTGCAATGCAGGACAAGTGTCCTTCAAAGCAGGAAGGCAGCTGCCCAAAGATCAGCTACCAAATGGAACAAGCTAAGAGCATTTTTGAAATTGGTTTTCTCCTCAGAGAATTTCAGATGGCAAAATTGCTACGAGGCCAAAGCAAACTGAGGGCCCAAGCGCAGAGATCCTCAGAGAGGAAGAGAGCCCAAGGAAGGGTGATTTACCAGTCAGCATCGCTGCAGGAGAGGCAAGGAACAACTCATTGCAAACACAAAGGTCCCCTGAGAAGGAAGGTCTGAGGAGGCTCATCCCACAGCTGCACACAGTGTTCCGTTGAAGGATTTAGCAATGCAAAATGTTCCTATCCTAAGACAGCTGAGCTTGTCAAACTACAATAGGCATTTCTCAAGTTCCTTACCACCATGTTTAGAACAGGAAATCCTTCAACATTTTTCTAAAAAAAATAATTCACTGTTGACTAAACAGGACATAAAGGTGGGAAAAAACTGAAGGGTTTACAGTTTGCTAAGACCCAAGATTTGGTCATTGCATCAGAGACTTTGAAAGGAACAGCCACGTTGAAGCTTAAGAGGGGAAAAACCATGCAGACAAATAGCTGTAACACAAAACTGTGCTAATGCAGCCCAACACTGGGCTTGGGGAAGATCTGCTGCACCACTACCTGCCTTCAGAGGGGTCTCAAACCACGTCCCCCATGCACCACGACTGTGCTCCAGGCTTGCAGCCCATACCCATGTTCAATTCATTCGAAAGCCAAGGTAGGAGAGCTCTTCCCTACTCTACAAGCAGATAGCATTTCAGTGGCAGCAAGTCATTAAAATATACAAACCCCGGCCTAATCTCTGCTCCATTGCGTGACTAGCAAACAATTTTAAAGATTATTTCTCTTTTTTTAAAGCAGCTTTCTGCTCCAGCAAAATAAAATTTTGCAGAGCTGCAATGCTGTCGTTTTTCACAATGGAGGAGCAGCAACATGGACCTCACTCCGGTGGCAGCAAGAATCGATGCACACCGCGCTAGAGCCTGCGCGCGTTGGCAATGCGCGCAGCTCCCGTGTCGCAGCATGCATTGCGGAACGAAGAAGGGGGACCGCCATTTACCAGCAAGGGCTTCTTCGCCAGCTTGCGTGTTAGGTGGAAGATACACAGCAGCAACCTCTGCTGGAGACGAGTTTTGGGGCAGGAACAGGGCTTCCCTGTCCCACCATCAGCATGTCATTGACATAATGGTCAGTTCTGAATGCAGCCTTTAAAAATCTGTGTTGCACTGCGAGCCTTAGGCAAATATTTGCCCAGTGCCACAAGTTAGTGCCGGCAATGCAAAAATCCAATACTTTTTTTTTTTAGTATTATTTTCCTGTTTTAGACTGTTTGATCTCTGAAACTCATGCAGTTTTCACAGTAATCTTCAGACTGTATCCAGGAACTCTGGATTTTGCTGTGTTAGATAAATATCATTATTCCTTCCAGCCATGACAGCAAAAAACCCTTAAACTGCTGAAAGAAGCGCTCCTCAGGAAATCACAGATCAGCTCCTAACAGAAGCAGGGGCAGATAGTGCGTGCTCTTTGACTCTTGGTGGGACCACTTGGATCCAGCAAGTGCAGATTGGAAATGCGCTCCTTAGATGGGCATACAGGCTTTGAGGGAAGAAATACAAATACCTCTTAGCTCCTGCTTCAGCCACGAGACCATCCATTAAGTGCAGAAGGGCTAATATCAAACCATCAGTTAATATCAAACCATGCCCCAGCACTGAGAGGCACCATCGCATCCCACACCCAACCGCAGTCCTCCCAAACGCATCTGCAGCATGTGGCCACCAAGGAGAGTGCAAGGTGTTTGCAGCAAATATAGCAACATTTACCATGTAATATACAGGCAGCACGGCTTTATCATGCTGGAAATGTCTGGAAAAATACCGCTGCTCAGATTTCCTACTGGAATATTGTGCCAGGCGCTTACACAGCGGCCCCAAAATTGAACTCTCATTGCTATATGGCACTGTTCTGCGTATAAACAGAGATCATTGTGACTCTGCTTAATTTTAGTTTCTTCTAATTCAACATAGGATGCTCAGCGAGTTCAGGCTTTCATGCACTACAAGATCTCAGTATTCCACTTAAAATTGTACTTACGAGTGGCTTAACTCTTAACATAAGATGGAAATGCACTGCAATGTTCCTAGCTGTTTTAAGGGTTTACAAAATATGTTAGAGAAATTTGCAAGATTTAATGAGCCCAAGCTAGTGATTAAATTGAGTGAAGTAGGACACTCTGTTCTGAAAACCACCAAAATATATCAACCATCGTTATATACGTAATTTATATATTACTTATACAGCGTAGCTAATTGTTAAAATATTAGTAATTATCCATACTGTTGTTGCATCTTTCTCCTTCAGAATGAAACCAAAATAACATGAGTTACACAGATTAGTCTCATTCTCGGGCTCTAAAAATCTTTGCCGTGTCATGTTGGACTACACAGCGCATGGGAATGCTGTTAGAAGTGGGTTTAGTAGGCTTTTTTTTTTTAAAGTCACATACACTTTCATAGCATAAAACTAAGATAATACCTTTTTTAATCTAAAATTTTACAGCAAAGTTGCTCAGAATGAGGTTCTCTTCCACATATAATTATCAACCTCCACTGCACAGATCGTTTTGACAGCAATTGTTAATGCAACACAGAAATAGTGTAAGCAACAGTGCTACCTTCTCTAGTGATCTTTTCTTCCTTCCCAGGCATTTACTCATTTTCTGGCTCCCTACAAAGCAATTGGGAGCTGTACAGCAAGAATCCCAGGTCCTACCAAGCTACAAAGCACCAAGGAACTCTATGCAATAACAAATTATAAAGTCTGGAATAACCCCAACCTGCTTAGAGGTCATGAAGAGAACAGAAGAAAGAAAAATAGTGAAAAACAATATATCTGAACTAGAGAAAGAAGGTCGACAGACTCTTGCCTGACAATTACGGCAGAAGGAAACGTTACTTGAGAGCCACCAAAGGAGCTTGCTCAGCTGGCTAACAAGGGTACATCACACCTGAAAGCATCTCAGACAGCGTTTGTTTGCCTTGATAAAGAACCCGAAATGTCACAAAGGCAATTAAATGCAATGTCACCTCACTTGGAATACAACTTCTTGGGCGAGGGAAGGTGTCTGCGCAGATCAGGCCAGCAGGACCAGCAGCAGGACCCGCGGGCAGACCATCTCCTTTGGCACCAGCATTTCGGCATCCGCACAGAACGAATGAACCACCCACTCTGAAATCTGAGCTCGTTTGTCAAGTTTCCACATCCATGGCTATCAGTTTTTCTCCAGATTTTTCAATGCAGAGGTGTGGGGCTTTGCTCAGCGCTATGACAAGTGGCTACAGACTCTCCCCTGTGCTCTAAGTGTCCTTGTTTTAGCATCCCAATTAAAAAAAATACATCCCTACGAACATCAAGCGCATCAAGAGATTCACAGTCAAAGCAAAACTCAGGGCTTTGGCTCTTTTCTGGAGTTTATTTTCAGTAAATTAAATTATGAGGTAATTCCCATGGGCTTGAGATCCACAATGAAACCTTATATTACAAATACTTATAGCATGCAAACAAAAATAATTTCTGATCATCCACTGGAATAAGCTATTATAGCCGCCTCTTTGGTATCACGCTTTTTATGACAATACCGAGAAAAACTACAGATTTAAATGATTTAAAATTCTTCATTTCATAGTCATACCAAGCTTGTAATGTAATACCTCCTGCTGAAAACATCCTTGCATCAGGCAGGACGCCCTCAAATCAAGCCATCGAAACTAATTTCACTGATGACGCCATTTTCTTATTCCTTTTGCTGCCATTTTAGCATCGTGGTTACTCCGCATTTTCTCGAGAAGTAGCTGCGCGTTCTTACCCCTCTAAGAGGAAACCATGCTCAAATAATGCAGTGACAAATAAAACCTGTACGTTGAATTTCTGCCCGTGTCACGTCCTTGCATGGCAGGGAGGAATCACACACTTGCCATTACAGAACACCACCTCAATTTACTGTACCGAGAGCTGACGAGGAATCTCCCGAGATGGTGTAAGCTGAGAAACCAGCCACTGGAAATCTGTCAGCACCACACGAAAAACTGATAAAGCCGAGGAAAGAGGAGTGTCCAGCCCTGTTACAGGAGGATAGGCTTCTTTCTACCACAGAAAACACTAGCTAATAAGGGAGTAGTTTGAAAAGAGAAAGGCATAAAAGAGGCATACTGACAAGCTTGCCGTGTCTGTCACTGGACTAATTGTACATTAGCATCAATGTATAGGCAGATACAATAACCCACTGAACCTGGTGGCAGAAAATTCATTTCTCAGGCTCACATCCTAAAGCCGAACTGCTGTCCCTATCCATCGATAAAGTATTTCCCTGCCTGAAATGGCATGTTTCTGATGGAACAGCAGCAAGAAGGACAAATTATTAAACAAATCTGCTAGTAATTAACACCCAGTCTCCTCTAACCCACTTCTGCAAATTTTAGTGCAACCCTTTGGTCTCTCCTGCTCCTGTAAGTGCTTTATCCTTCTGCCTGGCTGGAGCATGTAACCTTGCTTTTTGTGAGAAACAGGGATGTTCTCAGGCTTTTTTGGTAAGCAACAATATTATTGGTATTTCTACATCTCTTCCTTCACAATTTCAGATGCATAAAACTTAAATGCCTGAAACTCTATGTAAAAAAAAAGTAATAAAAAATTGGTTGTCTTTACCTCCTCTGGATGCAAGTAGCAAGTCTGGCAGCGCTCAGCCTGACACTCTCCCTGTTCTTGGGCTGACTCAAGCTGAGGGATTTCGGCTGCTGTGCCCCCGTCCCACAGCAGAAGCCTGTGTACCGCCTTCCTGAATGTTCCTCGGGAGCACTAGTTATCTTTCTGCTTCAGTTAAAAAAAAAAGAAGCCAAGCAAAAAAAATCTTCCAGCCTCCATCTGTATTTCAGACACAAAGTGATGCATGCAGCAAACGCTTGCTGCCTCGAAGGGACAATGCCTGGTTCGGAGACATCAAAATCCTGTCAGCACTGTAAATGCGATAACCAAGTTAAACCGGGATGCAAATCCTAAACCCCAGCATAGGTGGCTTTCCTTAGTGCCGCACCTCCAATGTTCCCTCGTAACATTTCTATTGCAATTTGAAGTCTCCCAGAAAAACCCACGTAGAGAAAACCTTTCCAAAGTTAAACCTACTTTATTTCGCTGATATTGGCTGGCTAACACTACAAAGAGTCAAGATTACATGCATTTTACTGTGAAGAATGTAAGGTGCTTTCTTTTTTTAAAGACACACTGGAATTTCAAGAAAATGAGCAAATTTAAAGTTCAGCCCTCTTAAATAACATGAGATGATTTGGCAAAATCATCCACCTGACTTCGAAAAACAAGCCCAAATCAGCTATAGCCCATTCTTCCCAAATATTTGTAAATAAATCATAGCTACTTTGTTCACCAACATGGCAGCATCCCTTGGAATAAATATAAATATTTTACTGACAGTGAAAGCAAGCAATTTGGAGGAGTTCGTATGTGTCATGATATCTTTAAATCCTCAATTTAAAGATCCTGTGGTCTTTAGAAATAGTGTTTCCTTCCTACATTACTGATACATTTCACAAAGTTAATTATTTAAATTACTTATGAATTATTAATTACAGATCATTGAATTAAAAACCAGCAGTCTAGAATATGCCTGTTACAATTATACAATTTATCTTTAGAAATGTTAGACATTAGAAAGCTTAGGAAGAAAAGCATGTATTAAAATTCTCTGCTGCAACAAATGCTATAATAAACACTTTATCCTTTCTCAGTTTATTTCTCCTACTGTGTAATAAACCTAAGGATTAAACTTTCCCGACTTGGGGCACGAGACCAGTGTGCTGAGGATACACCGGAGACAAAAGGTTTCCATTTTTCTCCTCCGGCTGTACTCCACCCTTACTAAGGAACTCTCTAGCAGTGCATGCCTTTATTTGCGTGTTGCATTAACAAGGCACGCAAGCTTTCGGACTTTAATGTAAATGAAATGCCAACTCCAGATGCTGCCAACAGATATCACGGAAAACCCAGCTAGAAGAGACCTACAGCTATTTAATAATTACAGCGGCTCAGTAATTTTTTTTCCATACGTTAATTTATGAAGCTTAGTTGAACTCTGTCTCCCACCCACTTCAGACAAAGGAAAATAATTTGCCACACTGTACCAACCGCAAGGATAATTGCGCCATCTCCCATCCGGGGTCAGTGGAGATGGCTTCCTCCATCTTTTTACACATGCAAACCACACATTTCATTGTCTTTTACTTGACTGAGCTGCTTTTGTGGCAAGATCCCCCCCCCTCCCCTCAGCACAGGTAATCTTGTTTAAAAGAGGCAACTTTTTGGCCATGCTGTGCCACCGTTCCTGCGTCTCCCCTTCTGAGCAGTTCAGACATTTCTCGGTTGACAATAGGAAGAGTGCAGAAGATGGCATATAGGCACCATAATATTCGGGGAGGGAGCCCCGAAGGAGGCAAGTCATTCTCTGCTGCAAGAGCCCAGGCGCCGTCCCGGCACAGCACATTTCATTAACCTGCTTTTCTCCACAGAGAGAAATAGAATTGAAAGGGAAGGAGGAGAAGAAAAAAAAAAGAAAAAAGAGCAATACCCTATACTTTTGTCCCCAGACCAAAGGCAGGCAGAGCTTCCAGTTTGCATGGAGTCCCTAGATCGGAGAGTATTAAATCAGCTGCCACCCACCCAGCTAGTCACGGCCACCACATTTATATAAATGTTAATTCCCTGACTGCTTCCCTTTACTATGATTTTACTGGCTTAACCCCTTTCATAACATATCCTATTCACTTGAAAGAGAGGTGGGGTCTAGGCTGCAAACTCCAGTTGACTAAGCAAATATACTTTACCTCCTCCTTTAAGAAACTAACACCCCCCCCCCCCCAAAAAAAAGCGCAAATCTCCCAGTGTCTTCATTTACTTGGGGAAAGTAGAAATATTTTCTATCTTATTTTTATCCCACGTTTGAAATCCTTGCTTCAAAATAAAATTAAAGAAAGTTTAGTGTGTCTTCTAAATAAATCATAAGTAGGAACAGAGGAAACAGAGTGGACCTTTGCACCACAATGAAAACTAAGAGGAAAATCATATAATCAAGTAGCATTTTTTTTGTTTGTTTGTTTAAAATACTTCCGTAGACATTTCACAGCCTAGGGAAGAGAAAACAGGAATAAAGGCATTCAGAAAGTTAGGCTACAGTATTTCTGCTTAAATAAAAAGCAAAGTCAGCAATGTCAAGAGGGTCTTTAAAAAGGCAACACGACCAAAACCCAAAGCAGACCCTGGACGGCCCCACCCAACAGCTGCTCTAGCAGAGAATATTAGAAGGTAAAGGCACAGACCTTAAGGTTTCTTTCCTGTGAGCAAAGGAGGATTTCCCCAAAACTACCCACCTGTTCTCTTTAATTACTCACCTACGAATTTAAACAACCTGCAGCAACAGCACAAAGAAAAACCACCGCAGAAGACCCCTGAAGGAAAACTCTCTTATCAAAGCAAGCTTTTTTACCTTCATTTTATATATTTTTAAATACATACATTCCTACCTGTAGATCTCAGTACTGAGGAGTTACAAACCTGTTAATGCTGGCTGTAACTGCCACACTTCAGTTGCCTGGTATTTAGGCTTACACAGCTGTATCTTTCTGTATTAACGCTTAAGTTTTCTCATCTTTAAAAAAAAAAATAATATATAAATCAAACCTGCAAGTCCTGAAATGGCTGAGACAGTCAAGAGTCCAGCAAGACAATAAGAAAGCAGCTGCTTTCCACGGCTGAACACCACTGCCTGTAAAGCATCTATATTTTTTTTTTCCAGTGGTGCTTTATTCAAATTCTAGGGAAAGCATCAGTCTGAAACCAGTAACTGATGGGAGTAACAGTTTATAGGTTACAGAAGGATATTTTATTGTTAACGGACTGTACCATGTAAGAATTAGGAGGGGGTGAGGCAGGCAAGAGGAGAGAGATGCTACTATTTTTTTTTTCCCCGAGCCACTGCAATTACTCTGATGTGAATTTTTGATGACTTCCGACATATTGCATGGTTAATAATCGTTTCAGCTGTCATGTTTGGTTAATGTGGAAAATGCATTTGCTGCATTGTGATGCAGCACTCCAGCCACAGATTGTAACACCAGTTGTGAAGCTATTCCCTTAACTGAGCTGCATGAATTTGCACATACCATGAGGCTGAAATAAATGGTAGTTTGATTTTGATACAGCAACAGAAAGCTTCTGCCATTTTAGACCTGCAGAGCTGTTGAGACAACTTGTACAGGCAGATACTTTTACTGCATATTAATTGGTGTCAATGTTCTTTAAAGGAGAGCTTTGATTCTCTATTGTTTTGCTGGGTTTGGTTATTTAGCAGTTAAAAGACTTAGATGCTATTTATATTAAACATGGTTCTTTTTTGCAGCTTTGAACAGGTTATTTAATTGTAAGCATATATACCTCAATGAAACTGCCAGTGCTACAGAAATGCAGCCCTGTTATTAATACAGGCTTAGCTTAACTACTTCTTCCTCCATGTGATACCTATAAGCATGTTTTTATATATAACGTTGTCTTACAAATGATTGCACAGGAGGGGTGAAAATAGGCTGCTTACAAATAAAGAGGATTTTATTTACAAAGTACCACTTCTTCACCTACACTCTGAACAAACAAAAAGTAGAAGGTTACGTAAAATACTAATATGTGCCTTTCATTGTCACCAATAAAAAAAACAACGCTGCAAGCAATCGTGCAATTACAAGAGGGGATGTAAAACAGCAGAGATGAAACCATGCTAAGAGCCAGTCACCCGATGATTAAAGTCAGGCCAGTATATTCCAGCAGTCAGGTGATGGTGCCATCATTACAGTGCAGAAAGCCAGAGAAAAATCGAGAAACAGACCACCCCCATCTTAAAGAAAAAAAATTAGAAGCACCAAAGAAATAAGAAATGCATTTGCTAATCTGCAAGACGTACAACCACGAGGAAGTGCTTCACACAATGTAACACCATCAGGCAGTTACTTCCACAGGTCCCAAGTGCACATTTAACCCACGGTGCCAACGCAGCTCCTGCCCGTCTGCAAACTGCTGGTGACACTCCCAAATTCAAAGTTGTTTCTTTTTAAATCCCACAACAACAGCCCTGCTACAATAGTACTACATTTCATAATTTAATAATTCTGCTTACCAAATGCATGTCTTGTATTTGCAAACATACATACACAAGAAAAATCCAAACTTGGAATGTCTACATTTAATTTACTGAAGCACAGAAAGCTATCAGGAGAGCGTTTTACTGTGCATTAACATTGACGTAGCTGCAGAATCACCACTAATACCACCAATTCATTATTTCCACTTCTGTTTTAATTAAAACAGCACTGCAGGGGTATCAGTTGGACACGAGGTACCAGTAGAAATGGCGCATCATATTTTATGTAGAGAAAATACTGAGTCTGAATTAACATTGTACTCTGGTTTGGGAGCAATTCCCATTAACAGCGTTCCATCTGCAGAAGGTGCTCTGCGACTTGGGCTTACCTACCCCAAAGGCATCACTCGGCACCTTGCACAACTCAGAGCTTCACGAGTGGCAGAGCAGTCTCTTAAATGCAGCGTATTTTGGCTTTGAAACTTGCAAACTTGATCCTAAGGGTGATTTTCCTCAAACCACTGCAAGGAGCAAACCCTCCCTGCTTGCAACCGAATGAACACTACTGAATACCCAAATCCTTCTACCAGGAGTCTCACGAGCGGAGAATGCTAGTTCAAACCCACCGATGTTCTTAGAGGAAGACCGCAGTCAGTTGCATTGCAGGGAAAAACCATTGATTGCGACCAGCTACATCCAGGAGTACAAGCAAAGTCCCTTTCAGGAGAGGAAGGGTATATACTTGTAGGAATAATTTAACTGTAGCATTCCTCCTGCATTTCTGAGCATCCATGCCTGGCGGTGTCCCTGCAGCTGTCCTCACCTCACACACACTGCTCCATTTTTGGATGGATTCTCCCCCTACTTCCCTCTAGTTGTGTAACCCACTAGTGGCGCAGAGCCAGCAGCACAGGGGATACATAGAGCTTCTGCTTTCTAGCCAAACCTTAAAACATGTAAAGGGCACCACCTGGAGAGAGTCAGCTCTTTGGGACAGGCTGCAGCCCTCATCAGGGATTTCAGGAGCATAATGATCCATCTGGAGCTGCTAGCCACAACTTTAAAGATGCTGCTTTTATCAACAGACATTCTCTGTTATTTTCTGGCCATGTAATGTACTGCAGAAGCTACTCCCAACCGCAGAACTACGCATTACAGATCAGCACGGTTTATATATATATATATTTCTGTTTTACGTATTGCATTTCCAGCTCGCGACGTTGCAGGGAAAGATTTCCCAGCATGGCTCAGCACAGCACTGGCTCCCCTTACCTATGGATTTCTTAAAGCAACAGCCTTGAGGGATATGAATATAAGGTACTCACCCCAAATGGCTGTTAGTGTAAACAACTCTGAGTGGTAACCCAGCTAAGATGTCGGAACTGCTATCTGTTTCACTGGCAATCAATTTAGTGGAGTGTTCAGTCAGCTCACGCATCAATCACTTCTGCGCTCAAATGTGACTGTGGGAGGAGAAGGGAGAAAACTACTGCTCAGGGCTGCTGGGCCACAGCTAAGGAAAACGGTAAAGATTTCCCTTCCAAGTAGAAAGAATCACATCCCTAAGAGAATGATGATGCAAAGATCATGCAGAAGCCATTGGAATATGAATATCCTCCTCTGTGTCAGGATCGCTCCCTCTCTCCATCTCCGGGTGTCCACAATGACCTCCTTCCCTCTCAGGTACAGCTGCATCTCTGGAGTGAAGGAGATTCCTTCACCATACCTACAAAAATCAAAGATGCTATAAGCCCTACCTTAAAGTCAAGAAAACCCCATAAAATACTAGTCTGCAATCACTGTTATCTCTTCTCCCTTTCTTCCAGTCTTGCACTGGGCAGGGGTCAGGGGAAGAATATGAACAGCATCCCTGGATCTGCTCCTGTATT
This sequence comes from Grus americana, assembly GCF_028858705.1. Classification (NCBI taxonomy): domain Eukaryota; kingdom Metazoa; phylum Chordata; class Aves; order Gruiformes; family Gruidae; genus Grus; species Grus americana. The sequence continues at coordinate 20,861,153 of NC_072864.1, read as the reverse complement.
AGCTCCTTTTCAAAGCCCTACAGCTGCAACGCCTGCTATCACCAGCAAGCATTAGCCAGCAGAAATAAGAGACATCGCTGGCAGCGAGTTAAGACAGCGATAGGTAACTCCTTCCCAAAAATCTCTTCTCCTCTGCTTAATCCAGTGCTGTAGCAGCAGCAAATACTGCACTGTCATACTGGGTCTGGAGAGTGCCTTGAAGCATTAGCTCCCTTCCTCGCTGCAAGGCTGGCAGGGTGATTATCCAGCATTAATGACACGCTAGGTCTCTTCAGAAGGAGGGCGGTCATACCCAGCATGCTGCCTGTGTTTTCAGCTCCACACACTCATCCTCTCCCTTCAGAGGGATGCAGAAAGAGGAGCCGGAGGGTTCAGGAGTCTGATTCAAGCACGTTGTGGTGAAGAGGACAGGAAGAAAGTCCGTGCTAATGCTTTCACATCCATACAGTTATATTCACACACAAACAGTGTGGTGCAGAAAGTCAGATGGGCTGAGTGTATTATTATGCTACTGGCCTAACTGGGAGGGAATTTGGGCTTTGTGGCAAAGGGCTAACTTTCACAGACTACGAGAACGTGAGTTATCCAGAGTCTAATAAAAAACTAGAACTGGGAAGCAACCAGCTCTAGTAACATCTAGTACCATCATCGCAGAAAGCCGTACTCTCGTAAGGAAAAGCCACCAACCCACTCAGAGTCACTGGCTTATTACAGACCTCAAAGGAGACTAGAGTTTCAACACAGCTTTCTGGGGCTAACTTTGTACCAAACAAGAGGCAGGAAGTAAATGCACAGAGAGGGAAACACACCTAAGAGCAGTGATTGAGGAGCACTGCTCCTTGTGACCAGGCAGATGCAGGGGTGGAAGAGAAACATAAATCCTGCAGAATTTGAAGAGCGAGGGTCCCAAGCAGGGGAGAGGCGGGGGGAAGCCCAGCCAAGCAAAGAGGATTAGCACCAACACTGGCAGTGCCCCAATTAACGGTATCATTTGTCAGGATGAATGGGGAACTTGCACTCAATTCGGCAATTTGACAGAGTGTCACTGAACTACCTCACGTCCATATTTATCCAAGAGGCAAGAGCAGGAACCAGTTTTAATTAGAGCCTTTTTAACAAAGAACCAAGGGTATTACCCATGCTCTCATCATCAAGCGATAATTGAGATGTAATCGTTTAAACAAAGCGCAACAAGTGTCCATTTACCCAAAGCCATTGTTAAATATCTACTAGGAGATTATTTTCAAAATTATAATGTGCCATGAATATGCAAACCACTTTCCATCTTTAGCATTAAAAAGAATAATCACCTTTAAAAAAAACCAACACAAAAAACCACAACTGGAAGCCAAACAGCTATTTTGCAGCAGAATTTGAGGAGTGTTTTAAACATGCCAATGCTAATTTAAGGGGGGGGGGGGGGGTGGAGAGAAGTGATGGCTCTGCTTTTGGGCCATTAAACTCTGCCTGGAAAGCCCTCTTTTGTACAGCATTAGTGTGTGCTGTAAGTCTGTAATTATGCAGAGAACATGTTAATTTTTAATTCAGAATGCTAACTCCTTTTTTATATACAAGCCCTGAATGTCAATCCCTCTCGCAGATGACTGCAAGCACCGACACGACCAAATTCAACTCTCAGTGGTAAAAGCACGCTCTCCCTGGGAGGTTAGGCACTGCGCGTTGGAAAGCAACTCAACTCCGTAGTAAAATAGCTCTTTTATAAAACTGTCGCCTCAGCATCATGGCAGGCAAAATCCTCTCAACCCCACTGCCTATTAAACTAGAACCGTATGGTCATTGATATTCACACCTTCATTTCAGCGTTCTTCTGTCTAGCTACTGAATTTCTTAACACAATTTCACCAGCAGCTGAATTCCCACATCCCTCACATTCCCAAACAGAGGGAAGCGCGGGATGAGGAAGTTAACCTAATGCTGCCTAGAGGCCCACACCAAGTTAATGACTGTCAAACGCTAAGCCCATCTTTCATCTCTGCTGACTCCTCCTGATGTCTGCAATCCACAGAGGGACCTGACTTAAGAGCACGCTTTGACACAGTCCGGCAATGAATTATTAACTCTGGCGGAAGCCGCAAAGCATCAGCTAGTAGCAATCATGATCCTTCTAAGATGATTAACCAGAATGCAATTATCAATGCTCCTGCTTCTCACAAAATGTCTCTGAATTCTCCACCACACAAAGCCCAAAAGGCACCACGCAGGCACGTGCACTCACACATATGAAATCAGAAACAATTCTGTGCTTTTACCTTTTGTTTCTTCAGGGTTATATTACCAATTGTGAATAGTCTGAGAAAAGGAAGTTCTGCCTTCCCCCCTGCATTACAGCAATTACACATGGACTTGCATCACTGGAAGAGTGACATATGCAGAATCAAGCCCATATTCTTCATTTCCACAGCAATTCAATCCATGCAGCCACAGAAACCTGCCAGCAGTTTCAGAACCATCCTTTCCCAGGGTACATCATGTAGCAGAGGCTGTCTGCAGCCCAGGGTCCTACTGGGCACGTACACATAAGAAGCTGTGCCTCTCAGCCTGCTCCCCAACAGTGGGCAGATAAAGATAGATGCATTCAGCTCTTACTACGGCAAGTGCTGCCCAAAAGGCACCCAAAAGGGTGTCCCTGGCCTCCCTCTGAAAGACAGGCAAGACAAAGGCCCTCCAGCAGCATCCCAACATAGAGGAAGAACAACTTGCTCAGCTCCCTGCCAAAGGAATCCAGACAGCTCCCAATATTAAAGCAAAAGGTGCCAAGAGGCAACACACACTAGCGATGGACCCAAGAAGACCTGCTGAATCCTAAGATGCATGGAGATGTTTGCTTGGGATGGGGTACCATGCAGTTCCACAGTTAGCAGCAAAGAGGCAGGGTGAAGACAGCATTTTAGGTTTTCCTTAGCAAAGCAGCTAAATTTGTGCTTTTCCCTTAATTCCAGCTGCCAGCTCTGAAGAAAGTGACACTAGAACTACTGGCCTGCACAGGAAATGAACACCCACAAACATGATGGTTAAAATCGACCACAGCGGTGCATGCCTGCTTTGTCAAATCATCCTTGTGTTTTTCATAGTGAAAGTACAACTGAAATCAGTATTGGCATCTTGGCGGGCTTAATTAGAAGTCAGGTCTACTCTATTCAGGTCTTTATACCGTCCTCATTACATTAATATCCAAGTGCCTTCCAGTCCTGCATTAAGTGACATGACTAACGTCTGTCACATACTGTTTGTTTTCTTCTGCCTTTCCTGGGGGAGTCGAAACGCAGCGTTCAAGGGGATCACAGAACAGGCAACAAGTGGGAAGGGAGATTCCTCCAGCCCTGGCTCAGCCTCCTCACACAGGGCATGTGCTGGCCATGCCTGCTCAGTTAATGGATTAATATCATCATCATCACCATAACAATTAAGAAGCTGTACATATTAAAAAGATAGGTTAGCACCAAGTCACCTCCCAGTAACATTTCTATACAGGATTGACAGAATTCAAAGACAAACAAGAAACTGTCCTTTGCGGACCAAATAGGAAGGTTTTATCACTTCATTTCTCTGCCCGATTCTCCTTGCCTTGTCATCTTACATTAGACGGTACTGAGGATACAACTTCCAGTGGAGGAAATAAGCATCCCTCTCGACTAAAAAGGACTATGAAGGCATGAAGCGCTTATCCTGCCCTTAAATCCCTCCCCAAACACACATCTTAAAGCTACAGAGGTTTCACCTAGAATATCAAAACTAGAAGACTGAAGTCAGTGATTTTATTTCTTTTGTGCTCACATGCCCTTCACTTTTCCCAATGATCTGTACATCTCTATCCTTTTTTATGTTGAAAAGTACTTATATCACTTTGCTTCTCAGTTATCATCCAGTCATTTTTTGAAATGACAGTGGTGAGTATTGCAATAGCTAGAGAATGGGAAGAGACAGAAAAAGAACGGGGAGGGATCAAATCTTGGAGCTCAATCAAGACAATGAAGGATCAACAATGCTACATGTCTTAAGGTCAGCTAGCTGTGATTAGGCAGATCTACTTCTAGTAGAAGCAAATGTCTGGAGAAAGGTCAAACTCAAGAACGTAAACTTGGTAGACATTTGGAAACAACGGGCTGCAGGGGAGGAGACCCTCACCACTACCTTCTCCCCATTTGTCCATCCAAACCCCCCAAAACTGAAGGTAATAGAAGTCCACCGAAACCCAAGTTACAAACTGTCAGATTAGAAGAGAAGCAAGGATTCATTCAAGGCGAGTGAGGGGAATACACACAGCTTTCATTTAATGCAATGTGCATGGCCATACAAAACAGGGATTAGTCTTTCACAAAAAAAGAACAACCTTTTTGAGCATATAGATAAAGAGACTCTCAGGAAGGGGCAGAGGCTGACTCAGAAAACTATTAAAAGGACAAAGTGACTTTCAAATAGAGGTCACTAGTTCAAACATGAACTAGATCAGCAGCGGCCAAGACTAAAGCATCTAAGACTGATTAGCGGTTTAAACAAAAATGCATTATTAATCTTCCTTCAGCTCGGCTACGCAAATGCCCACATTGCAAGTTCACTGCAGAAAGTAACACAGAACTTACTTTCTGTCCTGGCCCCGCAGGAACAGCCAGGGCTTCGGTGGGTACCCAGGGGGATGAACTGTCACCACGGTCACTGCAGAAGCATGAAGGCTGCACTGCTCCATTTGCTCAAAATGAGTAAGTTTTTTCTTTCAGTTGTGACTCCCTGCCTTAGTGTGCTCACCTGTTTGTTGCTGGATACATATAATCAGCTACTGCACTTAAAGATATCCACTTAGCATCTATAAACAAACGTAAAAAGCACATTGCAGGTTTCAAGGGCATTATTTGGTCAGTGAATTCTCCTGTAAAACTATTTTGCCTATTCATTAACGTCATATAACTTACATGCTCATGAAAAATAGACCCACCAAATATCATCTGTCCTCTTCCCAACCCCAATCAGAAGCAGCTCCAATTATCACTAGAGATCTTACAGCACTGCAGGCTCAGGCATGTACATTATGAGATGCCTTACTGCAGAAGGTCCTTCCAGAAGCATGGAAGTACGCCCAAAGAGGGAAGACAGGATTCCAAAACATACATTTCACTAATGAGAAGTAGTAAACACACAATGTTTAGCACTCAGGAGGTACATCCAGTAATGCAGCTGCTTTAACTTTGGTCATCAAGCAAAACTGCAGTGTCTCCCATCCATCTTCACAGGGAATTGTATCTCTACTACTGCACCATGCTGTATAATAGAGACACACTTGGTGTGTCCTTCTCACTGTTATTGGGCCCGATAATAAGGCTGCGGACGTATTTACTTGGAGTTTGGGTCAAAGCACTCCCCGTATACTATTCATTAAGCAAACACTTTCTTGTGGACCAGCTGTTTCAGTAGCATGGTGATGATAAAACACATCAACACATATTTTTATATAAAAATATTAGTTGCTAATCAATTATGATGTAACATATTATCACGTACTATTACTGAACTTGCAAGTAACGTTAATTCCTGTCTCTATCTATTAGAAGTAAGGACACGCTGGAGGCAAAGATAAAGAATACTCGATTTCCTTTTTAAAGAAAACTTTACTCATATGTGCTCCAAACAAGATCTTCCAGCTGCTGAAGTTTAATACTACCCAAAATACATTTTCCCTAGGGTCCTCCATTATCAGCAAGGGCCCTTCTTGCAAGTCCACATGTTCTTTCAACAGATTCTCTTTGCTATCTAATTTGAGAGCCTTAGGTGTTAAGCATTCGAGGAATGCAATCAAATCCTGCCCCTTCCAGGCCTACTGGGACACCTATTAATTCACCCTCCTGTAGAGAGGGAGTTTATCGTCTCTTGCAATTGCTAGTATCTAAAAAAGTAGAACAGGGCAACTTAAATTGGCATTGCAATTATTTAAAGTCTATAAATAGTTGTTGCCACAGTGTAAGTTAAATCTCTATACGATAACGTCCTTTCTTTTCTACCTTTTAAAGCTAAACTCTGATTAAGTCAGGTAAGCAAGGCCCAGGCCATACAAGAGTTCAAGGAAAGTGAGTACAAGTGCTTAGAAATTGTGTTGTACTCCACACAAAGGTAAGCTGAAAATCCAAACTAGCTTGTTAGGTTCTCTCTTTCTCACTTAGTACAAAAGAGAAGAGACTAATTTCCAAATTGCTTCATCATCTGGCACCCAAACTCAAAAATATTTAGAAGTCACCATAAAATTCCACAGACCAACCACAGTAATTGAATGGATATGAACTGCATAGAAAAAAAACCTGAAAGTTTTTCCTCCAACATCTTTGTATTTTGGAAGGACAACTGAACAATGAAGACTGCTGCCTTTGCACAGGCCGATCAGATTTGGCAGACTACTGAAACAGAGGAATGGAGAAGGTCAGATGGGTGGGGAAAGAAACACTAAGCCCAAAATATTCCATGGCAGAAAAAAGCAGTCAATTTTAACACAGATACCAGCACAAGCTTCATTTGGGTAATTGTACCACTCACGCTGGTGTTTGCTTCAGAGATGGCGCAGCTGCTACTACTTCCCAGTGAGAAAAAAGCATCTTTTTTTTTTTTTGCAAAAGTATCATACTAATTTCTTTTAAAAAAGTGGACTCTAACAGGCAATAACCCTACCTTACAAAATCTTATTATTTAATGGAAAGCTGAAATGACAGGAAAGGGACTGCAGCAAGTCTTGGCTACAAGTCTGAGTGAGAAAGATTAAATAACTCAGGACAGTAGCCAGAGGCCAAACTCTTGGCTCCTCACCTTTTGTCAAGTGCTTCCCCTCACATTTGGTAGAGCAGAAAGCCTTTCAGTCTTCCTTAATTTCCAGCACTTGTTTCTAGCTGTAATAAAGTATTTGAGCTTTGTGTAATTATGATTCTTCATGGCAGGTTGTAACAAACAGCAATACTACCCAATAGAACCAGATAGCTGAAACAATGTCATTTTCCACCAAAAGTGTGTCCATGTTATCACCCAAAACCACAGACATGCATAAACCAAAGCAAGCTTAATCCTTTTTTGTTTTGTGAAAGTTTGTGTTTCTATAAAAAGGGAGACGGAAGAGGACAGAGAAGTGGCAGACAGAAAACTTTAGAGGTACCTGAAGGAGCACTGAGTACCTGTTCCAGAGAGCACTGGAAAGGAAGAGCTTGGGGAAATGATTCACAGCAATTACAGTTTCCACCCTGTCTACCTTACCAATTCAAAAAAGCCACCACCACAATCAGGACAGCTGCATTGCACAAATATTGTTCCCATACAAGAGCAATAGCGTCAGGCCTTCCATACTTACCTCTTCAAAACCTGCTGCAGTCTTTCCTACAAGCTAGAAAGCTGTCCAGTTAGTAGCCAGTTAGGACCAAGTGGAACATGTACCATTACACATTACAGGGAAGCACCCCTGGGAAGTCAGCACAGGTTATTGATGGTGCTGCAGGGAAGAGAGAGCAAGCCCTGTCTCCTATCTGAGAAGGATCACACCACGACAACAGGCATGTTTTACTGGGCAGTGCTATTAACATGCAACACACTTGTGAAGCAACACAAACAAAACTTTCCTCTAGAAAAAACAATGACTAGTTTTAAACTAATAAATCAAAGAGTCAGTAACATTACTCTGCATCCCCGAATGTCTACCAGCAGCTCAGCAAGCACAGGGCATCTCAAAGATAAAAGGTGGAAAATTTCAAGAAGCATAAACCTCAAAACATCGGGATTCCTGCCTGCCTCTGTCTTCTTTTCAGCACCTCCTGCTGCAGTAAAGGTTAACAAATACAAAAAACCAAAGAAACTCAAGACTTGCCTATTTTTTTATTTTTTTTTAAATCCAAACCACATTAGTACTTTTGGATAGCCAAATTATATTATAAAATGTAGGATTTCAACATTCTGGCACCAAGCCAACATTTTAATGGACATTCAAACACTAAGGAAATGGTTGTGCATTAAGCCTACCAATAAGTCAACAATCAATACTTCAGTATTACAGTAAAAATACAATGCACCCTTTATAACTGCCTCTGGTCTCATCCTTCTTTGTCAAGCTCAGCTCTAAATAAAAAAAAAAAGAGAGAGTCTTGAAGCAAGAAATGAAGTAAATATTTCACAGCCACCAAACATTCTTCTTAAAGTCTAGACCTACTTGGTCTTCTGGACTGCTCAGATTTTTTTCAACTGTGTACTGAGAGGGCAGAAAAGTCAGGAATAAAAAAGGACAGAAGTTCAGACACAAAATTAATCAAGCAGGTCAATAGGTAAAAGCAGCAAAGTAAAGAAACCTCAAACAGCTAAGCCCCAAGCAACCGCAGATTAGGAGCCTGGTTCCAACTTTATCTCCAAAAAGCATCTCAGTCAAAAGAAAACAAAAAAGAATTGCATCAAAGCATACTAACATTTGGGTTTTAATCCAATTCATAGATTTTAATTGCCAGCACAGCATCAGTCCTGTACGTCCCCTCTCAAGGTATTCTATCGGTTTGATCAAATGAAGCCAAAGGCAAGCTCTGCAGAGTATGAGACTTGGACACCCTCTGGAAAGTGTGAGCATCAGGCAGTTCTGCTCTGCAACAGAACAAATGCTTTAAATTTAGTTAACTCTGGCTTCCCATTCTGAGCTGTGGCCATAATGCTGAGCCACTGCTATAGCTCTGAACAGTGGAAAAAACCCCACGGTTTATGGATGCTTGGAACAACCGTATATGGATGCAGAAAGGTTCAGGGTAATCCTGTTTTTTCAGGAAGAAATGGTAGCAGCCATTGATCCAATCCTGTGAAACCTCAGTGTAGAAAGAGGAGGACAAAAACAATCAAATTGATCATTTTTATCTCCACAGCCTAGTAAGCTCAGTACTGAAATGGAACTTCATCATGGAACAGTTAAGCCAGCATAATAGCTTGGGTAAACAAGCCAACCAAATTCTCCATTTTCTTCTCAGAGTCTGCAAATACACAGAGGGAAACAGAGAATGATTGTTTCAGAAATCCCTCCACAGATCCCTTACGTTTATTTGCTAGAACTATCTTGCATCGCTGGGGTTTCAGTTATAAACAAGCACACAGCCAGGCTGGGAATTTGGAAAGACTTTTTGCTCCCGTTTTGAAGTCGGGGCATCTGCACCTGGAGGTTGAGCTCTGCAAAAAGGACCGAATGCTGCAAGCCAAGCAGCCAAGGAATGGGAATATGCAAGTCCTGATAGAGCACGGAGCAGTTCACGGGTGCGTGATCCAAGCTCAGCAGCAATAGGCTAGGCCAGACCTCCGATCATTAGATTTTGCTACTTCATCTCGCTCTCTCTACAGCCAGGCACATCCTAAATAATCCATCTCAAGTGAGAGTCGCCACGCTACAAAATACTCCTGCATAAAATGATTATATTGGGTAGCAGGCAGTAGCTGTATTGACTCAAGTTTTAGCCTATGAGTCTAATCAAGCGCTAGCTTAAAGGGACGCACGGCCGCAGTTCCAGCTCAGGGCAGCAACTAATTGCTGTCTTTAGCATAATTCCAGCTCAGAGAAGCTGAAGATCTCCAGCCCAGACTGGTGACAGCCACTGCAGGTGTCTTTATGATAAAAGCGTGGTTTCAGCAGAGCTGCTAGTGCCTGGGTGTTTGCAGCACAGCCTCAGGTTCTCCTTTCAGCCAGGGAAAAAAGCTCTGCTGACAGTCAGGGTACCACAGGGCAGCCAAGGGCTGTGCTGCTCAGCACTGCCAAACCGGAAAACTACTGACAGAGAGAAACAACCTTTTTTTTTTTTTTTTTAATACAAGGTCTAGTATCTGAGGGAGGGAAGGTGGAGGCTAGTTAAATGCTGTTGAATACTGATCAGGATTGTGAACAACAAAGAGGTCTGAGGAAAGAGTAAAAAAGGGAAAACATCTGTAGAAGCTTCCACTACAGAATCTCACAATCTTGTGAGTACCAGTGGTAAATGCAACTTTTATTTCTCAAGTGAAGAAATTGATGCATAGGAAGCCACTTCTTGAACTCAAAGTCAAGCATGAAAATCATGACAAAAATTGGATCAAAATCCAGCTTTCCCGATTTCCTGCACTGAAAAACAGCTGCCGCAGAAGGCTGTTTTCTAAGTAAATATACCCATCGTGGGGTGCCAGTCAGGCAAGGATCCAAAAATTCAAGGGTCAGGCGCTATTCAATATTTGAATCAGTGCAATAAAACACTACATAAATATTTAAACTGGCACTCCTGCTCCAAAATACTCTTGGAACATATTTCAGCCGCTTGCTTTCAAAGTTTATAACAGACATTCCCTTCTTCCTCCTGTCCAGTGGAACCTCTGAAAAAAACTGATTCCCTGCTCATCCACAGAACATCTGACAGCAGTTTGCTAGTTTATTTGGAATGTTCTGCTTTCAGTCAGCAAGTACAAATGGCTAAATCTAAAGTGCTGAAATCCTATATCCTGGGCTCTTTATGAAGCCTTGTTCTAAATTCCTCCCAACAGGATAAAAAACCCCACCAACCAAAGCTCCAGAACACTCTCCATTTTTACATCTCATTTACAACCTCTGGCTTCAAAAGCAAAATGCTTGGCCTCCGTTTTAGCTGTTCTCACAATGCGTGCTATAAAATAATATAAGACATATTTTGTCATTAGATGCTTCCAAACTAAGGAGGACACCTAATATTCGCTTAGATCTGAATATAAATCTCAAGAAGTCAAACCGCAGTGAGAAATGCATTTGATATTCCACGTTCAGTTCAATCTCTTAATTATTTTAGTTTGACATAGGAAAAAAACAACTTAGAACCAGTCATTAATATAAGTTACAATTATGAGATTTTTAGGCCAACATTTTCTTCATATTAGTCATTACCTGTGCTGCCCAGCCCTTACTTTTAAACCATGCACCATTCAATGAGAGAAAAGTTACTGCAAATGGAGGCAGAAGCCATGCAGATGTGCACTGCCAATACCTCACCTGGCTGCACACTTGAACAATTCAATCCATTGAATTGCAGCTCTGCTGGATATTCCAGTCCTGAGATCTCCACAGTTACACTCAATACTGATTAGCAGAACCTGCTCCTATTTCAGCCTTCATTTCCCTGTGCTTCTATATCCTAGGCCTGTCAGTGTGATTGTGCTCCAAAACAGCTGAAGTTTCTCTTGAAAATAAAGTTAAAAACTCTGTTAAAAGGTATTTCAATAACACTTACATACTAAGAATCACTATGTTTTCTTGTAATAAACACATCTAACTCCTGACCACAGAAACTTGACATGGCATCTGCAGAGTTTTGCTTCTACCTGTAGCAATACCTTGTTCAGCAGATGCTCCTAGTAGCACCTATGCAAGTCCTTCAAGAGATTAATAGTAAAAACAAACAAGCAAAACCCCAAACCAAACACAAAAAACAAGGAACAAAAGGCAGCTCTTCCTTAACAGCTTCAGTTTTGCTGGGCTATCAGAAGTAACAAGCAACTAAATCTTTAATGCAAAAGGAAGCTCTGATGATCCCACAGATAAGATTACTGCACCAGAATGTACTATAGTGTATGAAAAGGCACTGCTTTCATACAAACACTTTGAAGGTTACCACTGCACTCGAATCATTTACACTCATGATTGCCCTGGAGAAGAAGAGTCCAAAGGAATCAGCTGTGAGAATGTCAGTCTGAGTAAACAAGATTTAGTAGACAAGATTTAGTGAAGCTGTCCCCATCAACAAAAGCTAAACTTATTAATACACTGCACTGCTTTCACAAACAGTACTAGAAAGGCCAGTACTTCAGCCTTTCAAATCTGGCTCTGTTCAGCGCCATCAGCCTTACTCCAAGCAGCATTACTGCTGACCACGTGGAGGCCTCTCCATCAGAGGAAGAGGTTGCCACTCCTGGTGCTGATATGGTGTCACTTCTTATTTGTTCTGGAAGCTCTAAGTTCATTTTTTAAGATAATTAGTCGATACTACACACCAAGGCCAAAGATCTCATGCTATAACTGCACGAAAGGGTTTCAAGATAGAAAAAAAACTGGAGTAAAATAGGTAAGCTGAGGAGTTATGTTTAAACTCTGAGGTCCTACCTACCCTGCCCAAGAACAAAAGCCTCCATCAATTCACACATTTAACAGAACTCCTCAGCTTCTCAAGGAAGTACATTAACTACACATTCAGCTTACAAAAATAAATTGCAACACTTGCTGAAAAATAAATTGTGAAAGAAACAAAAAGCCCTTTTCTTTAGTCACACGTGACAGCGATTCAATTTCACTGTCTACTGCATGCATTTTATATAAGGCAGATAGGTACAGGATACTGGTCATGAGTTTTCAATTTATCACTCTAGAACTTCAGTTAGAAAAAGGATGAAATCAAGCAAGCCATTGCCTTTGACACGAGCAAGAGCCTCACTAATGCGAAGGCACAGCCTGCTTGGCTATCTACGCTCTTCAGTGGCATGTACAACCAGATTATAACTCTTCCACCAGACACAGTGCAAAATTGAGCCTTTGCCTGTTTAGCTTGAAGTCAATTAATCAGCATATAAAATAGTGCCAGTAAAAAATGTTTCCATTATAAGTGGTGGCCATCCTTCTCCTGCTTCAGCATCTGACTAATTTCAAAGTTTCCATGGCAAGGTTCATATAAAGTATCAGAGAAAAATTCTGTTTCAAGAAACCAGTTAAACACTTGCTCCTACAAACTGAGATACCTGTGGCCATGGACCAGGCAAACAACATCTTCTGCACAGTATATTCATGTAAAGGGTATGGGCTTTAGAGAAACAGGGAAAAGGTTACACCATCTTCCTTGGTGTGAGATGGCCATAACCATCCAGTGTGCTTGCAACACAACAAACGCTGGATTTGCATATCCTAGTACCAAGGTGAGTTCTTTCCTGTAGATGACAGCAACCAAGGATGCTAAAGGCAAAAGGATCCACCTCGGAGGTATAGCATAAAATCAATGGATTTAGAAATTCCTCTGAGGCGGCAAGATGAACGTTCTCTAGATCCACAGGGGCACTTCCCACATGCAACATGTTCTGCTGAGCCGTCTCTGCAACGACATGAGTCTTTGGATTGTGCTTCCCACCTTCTTCTCGGAATATGTGGTTCCAAGCAACATTTGTTGCCAAGATGTATTGCTAATACATAATATATTGGCTGGAAATTAGTATTTCATCTCAGAGAGAAAAAGTTACAGGCACTTAAGTGGCAATGAATGCAGAAGAGTTTGAGGAAGAAATCTTGCGAGACAAACAGAGCAAACCTATAACCAAGAGCAGATAGATCTACTGAGACAAACAACTAAATCCTGCCCTTTAAGACAGACTGCAGATTCAATCCCCTGACACTCATTTTACTACTGGAAGGAGATCTGTTCTGCTATTCTGCTGCAAGAGGACATTATTTCTCCACAAAGCTTAGCTTTGAGTATTTATTATAGGGATAACTTCTGACTGAAAAGAAAGACTTGCTTCTTTCTTCCTGGTGACACTTTGCAAAAGGCATGCCATTTCTGGCACTCCTGGGGATGGATGGACTCACACATAACGTTTCTTCCCCAAACTCAGAACCCCTAAACGTCAGTAAGAACCATTCAGCCTTCGAAACAAACCCCAGATTCTTTTCAGAGGACTGCCCCACTTACTACCTACCATAAACAGAGGGGCAGGAGAAGGGCTAGAGGTTTCTAGCTACATTCTGACAGCTTTCAAGTGACACAGCATAGCATGCCTTACATGCTGGAGATTCCTCTGAAAGAAAATGCAGAAGGCTCAGACCAAGTGAGGAAAAAGCAAGCAAGCACAGTAACCCAGAGGAAAGAAGGAAAGGAGTTAACAATTCTGCTACGGCGACTAACAGGAATATAACCAAGTGACAAGTTACAGATCAACTCTTAACCAAAGATTTCACACGAGTAGTTGATGTTAATCCCTTTCCAGCTCAGCTTCCCCTGTTCCAGCAACAAGCCAGAGGAGGTGTCCACCTTGAGTGCCTGTTTCCATAATTCACTAAATCATAAGCTTATTAAAAACACAAACCATTGAGAAGATGCAAAGTTTTTCCTCAGAAGAGGAAAAAAAATAAAGGGGACATTAGAAAAGGTAGAGAATAAGGCATCTAAGGGTACAAAGCCACAGACAAACAACAAAACATTTAGCATAGCACATCAACTAATTATGTACAGCACTATCATGCACTTCGTCCTACCAGCAAATATGAAGCCAAAACATTAACCTCAAGTCAAATAGCAAAACAAAAATATGAAAAGTGATATTGATTCACTGTATCTGTTGAGTAATCAAGCTTCTTACCATTAGAAATGAGCTGCAAATTTTCTGGATAAGCCATCTTTAACCTTGGAAAAATTAAATCATAGCTTGATTTGACAGGGACTAAGAAGAGAAATATAGCAGGGTTAGCTCTATGAAAAAAACCCCAACAAACAGTACAGTATCCAAATGCGTAATTCCACAGCATTTGCATCCAGCTTCCACCATTTAGCTTTCATTAAGACCTCACGGTAGGCATGGTCTCTTCTAGTCAAGACAATGGTGGGTCTTTTGACTACTGAATTAGTGCTTATTTCAGATTCATTACAGCCTTTTGGTTTTTGTATCTACTTAACAGAGAGAGTAAAAGGATTTAAACATGTCATTTTCTGTTACAAGCCTTGGGGCAGGAGAAGAAAGAAATAATGAATGCTTCAGAGTTACTATATGGTAACCATAGCAGGCAAAATCAATTACTGCTGAGGGGATCTGGAGATAACATGCAGGTTCCCACTCATCTATTTGAAATGTGGGGGCTTTTTTCTCCTCTCCATTTCCTCCCCCACTTCTCTTCAGAAATGCCTTTTCTCATACATTAGAATCCTACTGGCTTGCAAACACATTTAGAGAAAAGGATTTGTCATGATACTGTACGGTATCCCCACCTGTGCACTCCCACTTATCCGAGATTAAAATCAAATCCTTCACAGATTGCTACTTCTGCTTTTCACACCCAGTTTGGCTACACTGAATTTTATTATCAGAGAAACCAAACAATGATGGGGCTTTATCAAGAACACTGCATAAGCTGGACAGCCATCCTCAAAAGGCAAACTGCAGGACAGATTTGGGGAATTAGCAAAAGCATGCGACAGGAGATGGGAACACTTTTGGGATGGGTAACATTAAAAAAAACGAACCAAGTAAGAGCTGGTACTTTAAAAGTCTGAAATAAGTGATCTAGAAAGGGCAGATCCAGAAATCCAGTTCATAGAGGTCTGAACAACAAGGAAAGGATATCTGTGTAAATGATGCCAAGCTCAAAACCAATAAAAGGCAATAAATTTTAACACAATCTGTAATTGAATTGTGGAACTTACTACCACAGGAAGATGGTAAAGCCAAAAACATAATGGGATTAAAAACTGACTCAATATGTATATGGATATTGACAATATCTAGAGTTGTGTTTAAAATTGTGGAAAGACTTGTTATCCCTCGTGCTTCAGGATTTTAACCAATCTCTAACCACTAGAGAACACGGTGAAGCCTAATGAAGCAAGTAGATAACCCCATGAACATCTTTGTCAGTGTTTCTCCTCTGAATTATCCGGTGCCAGTCATAAGCACATAAAGGCAATTGAATAGATGTGTCCCAAATCCGATCTAATAAATCAACTTTGACAAATTTAGTTTCAGATAATCCCACATCTCTGACTCAAGTCTAGGATAGCCAACTGAACCATTCAAAAAGGTTTAATAAAGCTGCTGAAATTGAAATTAAGCACCGACGTGTTTACCGCAGTCTTTCCTCATTCACCAGCTTTTGAACAGCACTCACCTAACACTGGCGAGCCTTCCCTTTGCTCCCACAAAAATACTACGAGTTAGAAAACCTCTCTCCCCTTCCCCACCTCCACCCCACAATAAGCACTGAAGATACCACACAATCCAGAAATTGGTGCTTGAAAAGGACAGTCCACAGAGACTTGCACTGCAGTGACAAAAGCTGGCAACATGCTATTTTATTCTCTATAAAGTTATTTTAAAACTAAGCCTCTCCAACCTTCTCAAGCCATTTTTTCCAAGAAACAATTAAGCATGCTGTTCCAATTAAGTTAAAAAATAATCTGTTAGCTGTGGCTCAAAATGCTGCATAAGCAGATCCTTTCTGGTGGAAGCACCATGCATCTTGCATGCTTGCAGAGATACAAATAATGGAATGGTATAGAATATTTCCAGCTCATCTCCCTAAGCTTCTTCCAGTCGTTTCCACGTGCATGGAAAACTAACACGAGACATTTCACAATAACTGCTTTTTGTTTAAACAGGAGTTTAATGGTTGAGCTCAAATTAAGTAAATAACCCTCTTGCACCCAAAATACTGCAAAGTACAGACCTGAGTCAAGAGTGAGCAGGAGGTAATAAATGAATCCAAAGTAGGAAAACAAAGGGAATAAATACAACTGGAGTAAGGGGAAAAAAAGAGAGCAGAAGATGAGAAATAAAGGACAGGAAAGAAAACAGAAAGGAGGCAGCGAGAACAGAAGTTGTGCCAAAAATCTAAATGAGTGAAGCGAAAGCATGTGTCCTTAGTTCCACCTCAAAAGGCTGCAACTTTCTTTCAGGAGCATATCTTGGCAGGAATAAGAATTCATTTTGACTTCAAAAAGGAAAGTTAAAAAACATCCATACACACAACCCAAACATTTCTCCTGCAAGCTGCCAAATTTTCAGGCTGCCGTTTTGCATGGGCAAGCTTAAGTACATCCACAGTTTGATGCCCAGGCATTGATGAACAATTTACACACTTATTAGTTAGTGACTATTTTAAACCAAAGCTTGATAATGCCTAGAATTGAGATTTTGGATGTAGAGTCAAAGTGACTAATTACCTCAGCGAAGAGGAGGGCATGCACAACAATATACCTGTGGCCTTTCCCAGACTGCTAAATTATGCAAATGGCTTAGTAATAAACCCTGGTGGAATTCATCAGTGGAATAACACTTTCAAGAGGTCTGAGTAAATTAGGGGGGCTTGAAAGGAGGGGAGGGAGTCAAGAGCTGCAGCAGCCACTTGTTTTTCTAGTAGATTTGACAAACAGCCTCGCTGGAAAGAAAGCATCCAGAGTTTTATGCTGTTTGTGACCACAGGAGTTCAGAGACACACTCTGGCCTGCTCACGTTGTGAAAGAGCGATTCATTTGGTACAGCTCACAGCACCACAATGGATTAGTTTAGAAAGATGCTCAAAACAATGCTTAAGTAATAAAGACATTACCAATAAACCCTGTAAAAACAATAGTTCAGGAGAAAGGTAACGAACCCACCTCTCTCTACAGGTGAGCTCCAAGCCACTCTGTCCCATTTCAGGAAAGTTTGCTGAAGATCAGAATTCTTGTTTTTTTTCCTCCTATTGCAGTTGGGAAATCGTCTTTATTTCTCCTTTTCAGAAGAACTGAAAAGCCATACTGACTTAAAATATGTAAACGTTTAGTTTTCAGTCCCAAACCTATAGCTTAAATCCATTAACTCACCGGAACACTGGGACTGAAAGCTTCTGCCACCTGCAAAAAGTCCCTGCAACAAGACCTCTGTGTGTCTTCCCAAAGCCCAGCATCTCCATTTCCAATTTCCACAGAGGCACTAGAAGGACATACCATAGTCCACTCAGGAAATAACTGGATTACTTCAAAACTAAATACATTAAAATGAAAAGAAAACAACACTCCAAATTGTGGTCTTAAACTGTTACTATCCAAAATGCTGTTAATATTTTAGAAACCTAATTTACCTTCTTGTTAATTTTTCACATGTTTACCCCCTTTAATGCAAGAAAGATGAACTGGGTTCACTTCTGTATATAACCAGTTCCACTTAAATTCCAGCACAAGCCCTGCAGATCTTTTATTTCAGAGCTATAACCAAGGTACTGGAAATCTCCAAATTCTCTCCTGTAAAGTCTACACATTCTTTGTAATGGTTTCAAAATTGATGGAAACATCAATATTTTACAAAACAAAATGGAGTGGTGCTTTGCAAAAGCTACATTTAAGCCTCAAATAAATAAAACCATCTCCTTAGCTCAAGTAATTGCTCTATCACATCATACATGGAGGTGACAAATTGCCAGGTTGCAAGAATTTGCATCTCAGCGTTGTTTCTTCTCACCAATCTGTATAACCACAGAGATGAAACCGTTCTACTAAATTTTTCCAGCACCATGAAAACGCTAATTCCAATAGTTCATTTGCACATGCTGAGCACATACCATCTAGGTCAGTAGTCGATACAGGCACTAAATTAATGGGACGGCATGACATTAAGAGGTACTGTGTTGCCAGAAGTGCCGTCCTCCTGGTAAGATGCAACACTGATCCTGAAAGTCATTAACGATCCCACAGTAATTCTTGCAATAGTAACATTGCTCCAAGCAGGGTCTTGGTGAAATTCTGACTCAGATACTCACATCCCACCAGCCGAGGTTCGCTCTAGAGTTTCAGCTACACGTGGTGTTTTAAAGGGTCCTGCAATGCTACTGAGAGAAGCAGAGATGTCTGCACCTCAGCACAGGAGAGGCTGCATTTTGGATACGTGATCTCCAAACTGCCTTTTATAGCGTATTTGCCCCTTCACAGGGGTACGAGTTAACATTCAATTAGGAATTGGAATAATTTTCATCGAAGGGCAGAGCTACGCAGTATAAGGAGGAAAAAAGGGGAGGGGGGGAATGAAAGTCAAGTGTTACGACTCAAAAATCTGGTCTCTGTTTCAAGTTGTTTATGATAGATACTTCAAAGATGTTTATTAACAGTCTACAGCCGTACCTATTTGAGATGCAAAGAGCGTATCTGGATTAAGCAGACAGGAAATATAAAGTGTGCCAGGACGTAGCAGAATTTAAATAGATCAATAAACATAGCTACTAGAACAAGAGTTCTCAATTTTTCCATCTCATGACCTTGTATTAGCATAAAGTTTTGCAATGTTCCTTTCATACTCTCTCTTTACCCGTGATGAAAGATAAAGGCAGATCATGTCTCTCCTCTCCCTGTTCCTAGCCCTTTAGGGTTAGGGATCCACGATCAGAACCACGATGAACTGGAAGATCGCCACATAATTACTCCAGTTAGCATGCAACCAAGCAAACAAAAGAAATTTGAAATAATTTGGTATCACAGCATTTATTGAGTGACTGTAATCTGGCCAACTAACAAAACACCATAGAGTATTCTACGTTAAATGTGCCATGGTTTGGGTTTTTGGGGTGTGTGTTTTTAAGGTCAGTAAGGCCAAGGTAATTTAAAACTGCACTACTACATCATGTTATTACATCAGTAATGAAAACTAGAGAAAACTGCTGCTTAGGTGTAAAGTAAGCACGTGTGGGGGAAAAAGTGACAAGCAAAAAAATAACACCTAAGAACTCCAAATACATTCCCAATGTTTTGGGCTTCTCTTTTTTTTTTAACCTCCCGCTCTTTTTTTATGTAGTGTTACTCACTCACCTACCTAATGCCAAAAGGAGCTTTTTTTGGGTCAGCTTATTTTATTTTTTTTTTTTTTTTTTACTTAAAAACCCAACACACACCAAAAAGCCCACACTGGCTATAAAACAGGGAAGCCTGTACTCTGAAAGCCCTGTCACATCCCAGCCTATGCACACCTTGGCTTTTCCCAGGGCATTCGTTGATGGCTCAGGGCCAACGTGTTTGTTCAGAGGGGCCCTGGGAGACGGCTCAGCCTCAGGAAGGTGGCAGACAGGCCACCGAACCCCCGGCTGCATGCTGCGGAAGCCCTTGCAAGCCTCATCACTCGGCAGAGCACCACAGACAGGCTGCAGTTTTCCTTTAAAGGTTTACATAAAATTGTTACACGTTACCTAAAAGAAAGGAGACATGCAAACACAGCAGAGATGAGTAAGTTTCTGTAATTTATATTTCTAAGGTCCACATCCCTTAACTCCATTTGCTGCATGTCAAAACACTCGTTCATTCCACATCACCGCTTTTTCAATTGTGTTGAAACTGCCTCTGGCCACATTTAATTACCAGTATATTTATATTCTTGATTTACATGCCTAAATGTATACATTAAGGGTCAAATCCTGAATGAAATCAATGAGACAACCTAGGCAAAGAAGATAGAAGGATTTGATACTAGCACGCACTAGTAATGGGAGGGGAAAAATGACTTCTGAGAACCTTTGTAGAGATATTTTGAGAATAAGATTCTACAGCTTTTAAAGAATCTACAACTATGACTGCAAATAATATTTTTCATTCAGACTACAGCAAAGCAAAGAAACCAACGGGTAACAACTGCCGCCCTAAAAAAAAAACAAACCCCAACCAAACAAGGTAGAAGGTTGTCCTCTTGCATTCTCTGTCCTGGCTCTGCAATGGTTAAAAGGTCCCCACAGCTGTGCTGGCATCATCGATTAGGGTGAACAAGGAAGCGACAGAAAAATAAAGCCACCTTAATTTCAAGCTCCATTAGAACTGAAGGACTTGGGGGGGGGGTGTAGAAATCAATGTTTGGCAAATGGGAAAGGACAAAATCTGCAAAAGGAAAAATGCATTTTCAGGCTAAGCTAATGCAAACAATGGATGGTGAACAGCACTTGAGGTTGCCCCTTTAAGGTTGTGTCAGCATTTCCATTTATAAACTCTGATTTTAGTTACACTCTAGTAGATTGCCACAAGCTTTGGTATTATTCTACCAGATAGCACAAAGTGTATCACAAATGGTAATATAAAATATCAGTAAGGGCTCACTGGCTGAATAATGCACCCTTTCGGTACCTGATGTCAGAGTTTTTAAATTACGAATCATACACATACGTACAAACAGAACATACAGTGCTAGGGCGAGCATCCTGGGACCCAGGTTCTACCAACACTAAAACATAAGTCAAAGCTGCCTTTGATACAAAGGCTGTTTACGGTACTTTGAAAAACTTGAAAATATCCCAGATACTTAATTTCAGTCTGCCTCAGTAGCCACTTGGACAGATTTCAGTCTAACCTTCTGCCCTCATTTAGATAAAAGCTCTTATTTCTGTGTCTGGACCTCCAGAGAGCTACTCAGTCAATACTCTGAACATCCACACCCAGAAATCAAAACCAAGCCCTGGTATGCAACCTTTAATTTCAGTTCTGCCTAGATCAGAAGACCAAGGTGAAACTGTTGTACAAATGAGACAATTCAACAAAATTTTCCTTCAGTGTAATGGAGCCAGGACTTCACCTCAAACTTTCCAAGCAGATAAGCAATGTTTGCAAGGAGAGCTCGTGTCCGTTTCTAGCATTCATTTCACAGATCTGCACCAAGCCTTAAAAGTGAGAGCAACATCATTTCTTAAAGTTACCACCATGACTTTAGGCTTAGACATTGCAAAACAAGCATACAGAGGGGCTAAATCTAGTATCGAGCCATCATGATGTGTTCAAAGCACACAGAAAAGCATAGCGTATACTGTAATCAGTCAGGCTATCTTAGTAGGTATAAATCAGGCCTTGATCCTGCAACTAACCCCTACTAGGTACCCCAAAGAAGTTTACTAGAGCATCACCGAACCTCTCTGACATCTACACATAAACCAAACAGCACACGTGCAAGAGCCAGGTCCTAGCTTCAGTGTTACAATAGCGCAGCCTTCCCATAATAAAACTTGTAATAATTTGTCCTCTGGCTGCCATTACTGTGACCCGAGAGAGGGCTGCTACAACAGTGCTTACTAGAAGATGACATCACAGTTTGAATCTTTGGAAGAGTCAAGAAATACCTTTTCTGAACAGAATGTCAATATTATGTTTATACACATATACCCCATCTTTGACATCAATCCTTACCTGGCATTTTCAAAAGCCAGAAAGAACAAACAAAAACCCCAACATGCATTTATGTGCTCAATATGGCATTAAGAACATCAAGAATCACTCGACTACCGCATTCAATTTTAGAAACATTTTGCCAAAATAAGGCTTTTTGACAATAGAGAAAATCTTGATCTTTGTAAACTCTTGACATAGGAATTGTTATGAACTGGATTTGCTGTGAGACGTGTTTGTTGTGTTGCATGCAATTTAAGAACACAATCTTTGAAATGAGAGAGGGAAAAAAATACAAATTCATATAATTTAACGGCAAGCCTAGAATATTTTTCATAATCTTCCCGGCCTACTGCTCTAGTGGGAGACATTTCCTGGACTTGCAACCCTTTTACGTGCAAGCAATCTACATTTTACAACTGATAAATAATTCAGATAATTAATTGAGCTGCAATTTGGTGCACTTCGTTTTAGTCAGCACTATGGAGTACCATTTAAAAGAGGCTCTGTACAGAAAGACCCTCTTGCTTGTTAACCCAAGCTAAGGCTTCTATTAAGGTGAATTCCTAGATTCTCTTGACACTCTGAACATCTCACATCAGCGTCCTGGGACTTCATGCTCCCCTGGTTTTTCTTGCTGCGTTTTACTCTCTATATAAGAAACAGGGTATTTCCTGGAATTCGCCTTCTGCAGTGCTGACTGCCATGATTTGAGAGATTAGATTCTAGCATATTTCTCTATGCTGCCCACATACAGCCTGCTAGAATAGACCACAACGTAAGAAGGAACAGAGACAGTAAGTAAATACTTTAGTTAAGAAAGCTGAAGAAGCTCAAGCAAACTGTCAGAGAAATCACTGGATGCAAAGGAGCATCTACCTGCTCAAACTCAAACCTGAGGAACACCGCACATAAAAGAATAATTAAAGCATTAAAGAATCTACAAACTACAAGTAAGTTTCAAACAGGATTTAAGGCTGAATAAATTTGCTGCAAACTACACAGGCTTGTGAGTATGCATGTTGAGCATCAGGAAAAGACGGAACTGAGAAAGGACAGCTGAGCCTACAATACTGACGATAAACTATGAACCAAGTTCATTACATATTTGGGAAGGAGTTTTTGCTGGTAAAAAACAGAGTAATGGTAATGCTAGAAAAGTGCAGGCTGCAGGGTTGATGCAGAACAGCCCTTCCCCATCCACAGAATTAAAGCCTACCAGTATGTCTGTGTAAGTACTGAGTAACAGCAGAGGAATAGTAAAGTCTTGTAAAACAATAAACCAGATCCCTTCCTTACATCACTCTGCACACTGCCCTCCAGGATACGGTGGGAGCAACTTAGAGAGGGAGAATTCTACACAGGGTAAAGGGATGGCTCCATCTGGCCCAAAATAAACACAACAAGCCTGAAGAAGCCTTAGGAAACTAATTAGCTAGGAAGAACAAAAACAAATCCCAATTATCAGAAGATATAAGAAAAAGTAACATACAAAGAAGCTTTTGTAGCACATCTTTATCTAAAGCTTCCAATAATTTTAAGACCTACTTGGTTAACAGAGTTAATTAGAGGACAGTGTATAACACGAAGGTCCTCTTACATAACTAAGAACAAAAACATAATAAAAACTACTCTGAAAGGACAAGATTTGGTTGTTGACTGCATACCAGAGCCTACAGCAGAGTGCAGACTTGTCCATATTCTAAGCAAGCTACTTTCAGGTAACAGACCACTGTTGACATTGGCCAGACAGCTTGAGATTTGACTGCAAATATCCTCAGATGAGAGCAGAGGATGATATTCTGCAAAACAACATAAAAACCCTTGCACCTGTTAAATGTTTGGTCCCTGTTTGTTTTGCAGTTAAAACTGACACTTTACTCATGTGCCTGCAAGATGATCTAAAATGGAGCACCTTGCCATGCTTCCCACTGTAAATTGGGTTTAGCTAATTTACTATGAATGTTTTCTGCACATGGCCTGCAAAAAAAAAATTTAAGATTCAAAGCACACGTGTATTAGGCCTCAGACATGAGTAGTTAGATTTAAATTAAAGTGATCACTGATTAAATCACCAGTGTTAATCACGACTCAAAACAGCAAACAGGGAACTTTGATTTAAATGATTGATTTTAATCCTGTTTTTCATTTGCACTTTTTAGCTGTTTTCCTAAAGGAAGGTCTGAATCTCATTGGCTGATCTGGCCATTTAAACACATTGATTTGCAATTAACCACTGTTCTTATGCTGAATTTGAAGCTTTTCCTTAACAGGAGGATACAATTGTATCTATATTCACAATATACATTTATTTAAAAAGCACAGTATTTATTCAGAATCTTAAACATTTTTATTAAGCTTGACAACAATGAATGAGAAATTTCTTATTTACTAGATGACACACTCTTACACATGTGCTTTGTGTCAAGCTCCACTACAATGGACTAGGATCCTATAAGAAACAGACCATATAAAATATGTTCAGTCAATTAAAATGCCTTATATAAAGAAAAAAGTATCCAGCTTGTATTTCAGAATGTTTGCATTTCAAATTGTCTCTATGAGACCAAAGAAATCATTAACTTTAGTAGCAAAGAGACAGACTGAAAATGATGGCTAGATCCAGAGGCATTTCAGCACCCGAACACGCAAACAGACCAATATTTAGAAAACTGTTGAGAATGCCTACACAAGGTTAGTAACTAGTTCCCACAGAAATCACCTGGAGTTAAAATCAATGGGTCTCAGACACCAAATCTGTTTAAGCACACCTGAAAATCTCTTGATTTCAGATGGTAAGATACTAAACAAAATCTCCTCCCACATCCTTCAAGCTTTTCCAATTAAGAAATCTCATATATCACTTATTTTTTAAAAAAAAATGCTTATTTAAATAATTTTAATAGTTTATAGCTAGCTTAGTCCATAATGTCAACTACCATGAATTCAAACTTAAACATTTCCTTTTTTAAAGAAATAAATGCATTCTAATGAAAAACATTAAAATACTGACATGGATCAAAAAAAAATATATTGGCAATAAGAAAATATACTGAGAAGATCACCAGAATATACCAGAATCACCATATCACGTAAGGCCTTGAGATCTGGTATAATTAAGAAAGAAGAAAGCCTTCACGTTTTGCTTATGTAACCAGTAAAATAAACTAAAATGCAAGTATTATCTGTTTTTTCATATGCCACAAATCTCAGATCCAAAGAGTTGAGAGCTCCACTGCTTCTGGGCTTGAGAATTGACATTAAGATTGCTCTTAAGGAAAACCACCAGAAATTAAAGAAGAATTAATAGCAGTAGTAAACCTAAAAAAAAGGGAAAGAAAAAAAAAAAAGGAAGAGTTCCTGAAAAAAAATCTAGACAGAATGGGGTCAAGGAAGACACGTACCAAGTTTAACATCACCAATACAACATCAGAAATTGGAACAAAGGAATAAAATGAGAAAAGACAGAAAGCGCACAGTGCCAGTGGTTTAGAGCTCTCACTCTATGATCACGCAATAGGTAAAGTCTCCAGAGTGCACTAATTTTTAGTGAAAAAGAGAGGAAGATCATCTGGGGAGGGTGAGAGAAGATAGCCAGATATGCTAGGAATTGCCAGAAGGTGAAGAGGTGCAGAGGCACAAGAAGAAATCCCATCTTTGAGAAACACATTAGATGCTCTGAGTAGTCAGTTCTCACACACTAAGTACTACTCCAAGAGGGCTGAAGGCAGCCCCAACACAGAGAGGTACTGCTCACACTGTGAGGAAACTCCACCTTATCACAGGCCCCAGGGCACACACATGGCCTACTGGAAAGCCTACGGGCCTTAGAGAAGTAAATTAAGTAAATCAGATTAAGTAAATCCGCTTGAAGACAGGAGACCACAGGGCTCCTAAGACTGGAATGAGACTAGACTAAGGGCCTGTCCACCCAGAACGGAAAGCACCAAATGCTTAAATAGAACATACCGTTAGATAAAGTAGGGTATCTTCACACACCTTCCTTCCTTCCCTTTCTCTTCCAAAGTAAAGTAGTTTAGGGCAAAAAAGAGCTTACAACTCTTTTGACCCTTTTAACTTAGTCATCTGCCAGTACGGAAAGAGAATATAAGCTTCAAAATGATTAACCAGTAATTCAGACTTATCTTCAATGCAACCCACAACATCAATTCGATAATGAGCTCTAACTGAATAATGAATACCGCAGATTTCTTCATCATGAAGATATTCTACAAGGGCAGACAACTATCATAAAGCAAAAATAAATAGATGGGTCACATTCATTTCTAAAACACCTGGGGAATTACCTACAGGAAAATTTACAGATTAAGTCACACTGATAAAGTATATGAAACATTGCAAAGTCAGTCTACCACCAAGACAAGGTTATGACATCTGAGATACAGCAAGAGAAAAAGCTATACTCGCCTCTTTTGCATGTTGCCAGCACCTCAAAATTGCCAAGTGGTTCCATACACGTTCTTCCAATTGGACATAAAAAAGGTCTCAAAACTACGAGGGAGATGTATCCCTGTGCAATTTAGGTGTGCAGAGCCAACAAAGGCAGGTCCACAAAGGCACTAAGTATGTACCTAGTTCCTCTTGACTTCAGCAAGAGTTTGGAACTTAAGTAGTTCTGCAGAGCTGGTACTTAATGCTGCTTCTGATGGCTAACTCAAACATCTTTCATCATTGAAAGCAGCATCTCTCCTCTGTACTTCCTCTAGGCAGTGAATTAAACACAGAGCAAGACTATTTCCACAATGGGCTCAGAAGAGCTTTGAGCCATAACACAGGAATGGCAGTTACAAGGGCAGCGTAATTCACGTGTCAGAAATGCCCCTACCTGGATGTCAGTGTCCTTCACAGGTTCGAGAGGCTCAAATGTAGTGGCTGCACTTAAACTCTCTAGTCGCTGAGAAATGTGAGATATATCAAGCCCCCTAGACCCGAGAAGAACAGACCTATAAGGAAGAAATTGTACAGGTATGAAATTAGTACTGAACAGACAGAACTCTAAACCCGAATTCATTGCCAATATTTAGGTCAGCAGCTAGCCACAAACAGACAGTGCTCCCAGCTCTGTTATGAAAACCGCACAAAACCCCAAACTTTGAACAGCCCTGCTTGTGTATCTAACCACCTCAGCCCTGCTGAACTCTTTCTGCTGTTCCACTGCAGTACTGCACAGCTGCCAACTCCTTCCAGATAGAAAAATTCTATAGCATGTTGCTAAATGTCTTCGGCAGCAGCCAGAATAAGGTACTGCACTTTTTGGCTGTAGTGCCTGAAAGCAGGAACAGTAGCTCCTGAGATAAATCCTTCAATTACTTTATTTTTTTGTAATTAGGAGAAAAGTGGGGGGGGGAAAACCAGCTTGGCAGTCATTCTGTTTCTCCCAGGCACATCCTCCCAGCAAGACTCCCCACACGTTAGAAACCAAACCTGTAAACAGCTTCTACCCTCTGCGTAGAGCTTCCAATGCCGGTGCTCCATACTTACGCCTTAACATCTGCAGTCTCCTGGGAAGTACGGGTCAGTGTGCGGGAACGCAGGCGCTCTCCAGCCTGCTGGATCTCCTGCAGGTTCCGTTCTACGTGAGGGAGCTCAGAGATACCTTCTGTCTCAGCTGCAAGCTGCTCTGCCTGCTGGAGAAGCTCTCCAAAGCCTTCAGTATCCATCTCTGTTACAGGTTTCACTCAAGATGCACAGACACCTTTGGACAAAGGGAGAAAATTCTTGCTCAGCTACAGTTTCTATACCTACAGGGGCACAGACAGACCAGCAAGAGTGGGTCTTCTAGAACAGGATACATTTCTGCCCATCCTCCCCAAGCACTAAACACCAAGCAAGTATTTAAGTGGTTGGAGAGCTTTGTCTTGCAGGACTACGTTCTTAAGGCAGATCTATGGACCTGTCAGAAGTGGGATGCAGATGCCATATGACAGTTCATATATTGCCTTGACACAAAGGAGAGTGAGAGCAGAGAAGTCTCTGTGAAGAATACGGTGTTAATTTAGTTATAAACTACTTGTATACGCAGACATGTAAGTAGTTTGGAGAGTGGGACTCAATCCTTATGGGTCCCTTCCAACTCAAGACATTCTATGATTCTATATTTTTATATGTTATAAATGGAGACACATATATATGCATGCATAGGTATATATGTATATGAGGGCTGAAAATACACATAATTTATAAACATGAGGTTAAATTAACAGCAGACAAGTGTATACATGTACATAGACAGCCACGACTCGCCATCTATTAAAATGTGTTAATGCATACATCATTAACCCCCAAAGTCAAAAGAAATAAGTACATGTTGTTTCGATGTAGAAAACGTGTGTCTAACTTCGATGCATGCAGAATGTTTTACCAGTGTTTGTGAGAATTGCTTGCTAATGAGACCAAATGAGAGACTAAGTAAAGAAACTACACAGCAACAGGCAAGGGCTGTAACAGATGAGGTCATTAGTGCATCATGCAGTTCCAAATTCAGAACATAGCCTGTTATCTTTACAGAAAGGACAAAATCATACGTGCTTGGGATCAATGTGGAAAAAACCATGTAGCTGCAATGGTGTCCACATTGGTGAAATACAAAACCCAAACCCTCAACTTCATGCACCAAATCCATGATTTGCAGCTAAATCAGCTACATCATATAAGCACGTGGCACCTCTGCAAAGTCACAGGAGAATATCATAGAAATCTGGTCTTGCTGAATGGTGCTACAGACGTAGGAATCTCCGGTACAATCTCTCTTGCGCCGCACTTATGCCCTAACCCAAAGTGCCTGGGATCAAATAAGACAATCCAGGTCTCAAGCATAAACCAAAAATAGCCTGCAATTCAAGTATTTCTTCATACCCCTCAACCATACCAAAGCAATTTAATAGTACAAGTTTCATATTCCTCATGTTCTCAGTCTCACCACCATTCCCAAGTACAACTACCAGTGGCAATAGCACTGCTTTTGTCTGTCTGGGCGAGTGATTTAAAAGCACTGCATGATGATTCATTCAGACATGTGTAATTAGAAGGAGAAACTGATCCCTACTGCCTGGGTGCCAGGACAAACCCTAAGAGCCAGCATTGGAGAATTTCACAAGCACTCCCCAACCACTTCTAGAAAGCTGGGAGCTACTGGGGGAGGCAGTGATCATATTCGCACTGACTTGTTAATCAGGTGAGATAGCAGAGACTGGATTTGTTTGAACAGATTAGCATGTCACTGAGACAGAGGCGAAGAGAGGGGTGGTGGTGGAAATAAGCAGTTTCATGCCCTGCAATGCAGTACAGAACGCCTTTCTAGCATTTACTTGTGATAACTCAGGTGCACCCCTGCCAGAAGCAGCCTCCGACCAGAACAGCCACACTCCCGTACAGTTAAGAATGCAGCGATCAGATCCTCCAGGAACAGCAACTGCAAGAACAGCACAGACTTCAGCTTGATTTGATCTGATCCAGTCCACTTCCTCTGTTCATTACCAATGAGGTAAAAAGCTGAGAGCATAAGAAGGCACTAACTTGTCAGAGAGCACTGAAACCAAAAGCATGCAGAATCAGTGCACTGTAAAACTGCTCCCAAACCTGCGCTTTTTAGCCGTAGACTCCACATCAATACCACATAAGGTCTGTCCTAGAAATCTGTTGATGTAGGATAACTGCAACAACTCTGTAAGGCTGAATCGAATTCCACAAATCTAGAATAAACTAGTTATTTTGGAGCAAGTTAAGCTACCTGTGATTATAACCAAGCACTAGAAATGACAGTTCAAAACTTATCTAGAAAGCCAACACTAAACAGCTCTTTCTAAGCGACAGAATTCAAATATTTAGACTGAGTAACAGCACGAACAACTTTGTCTCCACCCTGACAGAATTTACTGCATTCAGGAGACTGCAGTCTGACTCTTAATGCTGCTGTGCAAGATGGAAACTGCTACCACAGTAACGAGCACAGCAAAGGCAGATTTTCATGTCTGGCTGGGGAAGGAGCAACAACTGACACCTAAAGGAAAGAAAATACATCAGAAATTAAACTAACTTCTGAGAAACCAGATCGACCTTGGGCTAAAAGCCAGGACTGAAAAGGCTCTTCTGTAAAACAACTTTGATGACTTATCAATAGAAGCTGCTGCATTAGGCTACCATTCCATTAAACCCCAGTTTAATGTTTCCCCAACATTTAAAACCACAAATAAATGCTATATATTGTACAAGTTGCCTGGATTTAAGCCAAAAAGAAACTAGAAGAGATGATGACAGGTTTCTTAAGTCTATTCAGACTGATTATAAACGATAATTTATTACCTAAAAACCCCTAAAAACTCCTCAAGAGCACTACAATGCTATCTAACGAAGAACGCTGTAGCTATTATACTCCAAATATGGCCACAATGAACATTTAACTGTACCAGCTTCAGAAAGACACAAAGCTGAAATACTCCAATGCGCGCGCAAGTGTCTGTTGTACTGCACGTACTGACAGGCTCTAGAAGTCTCTTCCTGCCTTATCGTCCGTGTTCTACAAGTGGAAGTACAATCCACATATCTGCTGCCCATTTTCAACAGATCACCCGTTAGTATGTAAAGCACAATAATAATCACTTAGTCAAACCTAGCAAAGGGATAACTTCCATATCCTAGATACACTAAAAACATATGAAATCAGGATAGGCCAGTTTAAAAAACCAAATACCTAAAAGCTCTGAGCTATATTTCTTCATACTCTATCTGGTACAACAGCCCATTCCCCCAGCAACAAAAGGCTGATGCAGGAAAATCCTGAACGGGCCACACAACAATCTTCCAAACTTATTGTTTCTTCTATCACCCAACAGTTACTCCTCCTCTGCCTCCCATAAGGTTTCCAGTCCTGTATGTTTTGTTCTTAATCTCATCTGTAGTCAGACATGCAAATGTCCAATCTTTTTATGGCTGCTATTAAGCACTTGGTCTCAAAGAGCTCTTACAGTGCATATGTTGAATAAAAATGGGTTGTTGTTTTTTTTTTTTTAACGTTTTAAAGGCAGTAACATTCAGTTACTGGCTCTCGCACTCTGAGAAAGGACAAACAAGGCCACACGACTCTTCTCTGAACTGTTCATTATTTAACCTGGAACGGAAGAGTAGGCATTTTGAATGATTTCTTCCAGTATATACTATCATGCATTTGTCAACACTGCCTCTTATCTGCCATCTGACTTTGAAGCAGCCTCATAGAGGTCTCAGGTCCCCACTGTCCTGAATAACTGACTCAGCTGGCAGTTTTGCCATCTCATCACTCTCCCTCTTTCCCAAACACTTAGTACTTATTTTAAGCACCTGACTCTCATTCGACTCAGCAGGGCACTAACTTCCACAGGGTGGCAAACTGACCCTCATTAAATAGAGTATTTAGTTTGGTATTTGAAATTCCTTATGTGAAAACCCTGATCCTCCCACCACGCTGAGCTTCCTGTGATATTATCACCGCAGAAACAGTATGGATTTAGATCACAGAATCACATACATTGTCCAAGCAATTTTTAAGCTTTTCCTATTTGTATGCACCTAGAAGTTTTCCCAAGGAGCAGGAAACCCCTTTAGAGACACAACACAAGCAAACAGCAGTAAAGTGCACAGGAACAGGCTTTTCTTCATCACGCTCGCCTCAGTTCTCCATGACCCCTAAGACAACATGACCAAATTGAAGGAAGAAGTAGCCCCTGTTTAATTCAACCTCTTCTACCTGCTGTTAACATGACCTGTTTTGGATAACATTGGGACACAAACAGCACCCAGCACTCCACAGTAGTTGCTAATTAAATACCAATACCCAGTGCATCCACGGCTCAAGTTTTAACACAAAGGCAGTTCAACACCATGCCACAGAAGTTTGGCTGTTGCCTGCAGCTGGGACCAAACAGCGAGAGTAAGTTACTCTGTACACTTTGTATACTTTATGATGACTCTGGGAAAATCAAAACTGTAACACAGGGTGAGTCTTGCCTAGAAGGGACTAACAAATAGCATTATTTCAGTTCAGAAATGCAGTTCTGCATCTGAGATGCTCTGTAAGAAATCCTTAGTGTCAGTTTCCCCCACTCTGCACAAGAAGTCAGCATCTGTTGGCAGGGAGGACTTGCAAACTGGGGTAGGGGGAAAGGGCTAGTCACCATTCTCATTCAAGTATAGCCTGAAGGGTCCATGTTCAGTATTTAAAAATAGCTATTGTCCTGCATCAAACTTACTGACCTGAAAAACACGAGTCCTGAGTATCATATAGGGTTTACCTTCTCCATTCAAAAGTGTCCTATATCCTGCCATGCCTATATGAAAGCAATGCTTGGCAACTACAAAGTCACATGAGCTTACCAAAACCTGCTGTGAAACAGAAGTTGAGCCAGGGACAGTGCAGAGAACACTGTGACTTCCATGAGCTCCCACCACCAGACGCCGGGCAGCAAGTGCTCTTCCCCCGGCCAGAATCAACCAGTAACCCCACCATGGCAAGGAATGCACCCCACGCACAGAACCTGAAACCCGAGAGGCCAAATCACACGCAAACACAGACCCTCTCCTGACACCTCCCCATTCAAACAAGGAGCTTCTGCTTCCTGAAGCACCAACACAGCACCTTGGCTAAACGCTAAGCTCTCCTTCTACAGCTGGGCTTTGCACTACCGACCAGCACAAACCACCTCGGATGAAGAGGATGCTCCTCACACACACGAGGCCGGCCCCGCTGCTTTGAAGCAAACTATTTTTCGGGCAGAGACATACAGAAACCCCCGAGGAGCCCCAGAAAAGGCCCACGGGGAGGCCTGCGAGTGCTCCCCACCAGCCTCCCGCCGCAGCAGCCTGCAGTGCGGCTGAGGCGCTCGTCAGGAAGCCCCAGGAGCCGTGCCGCGGCCCCGGGGCTGGTCACGCCCTGCCTCAGGCAGCCGCTTCTCTGAGGGGGTTCTCCTCAGGGGAGGCCTCGCCGGAGCCCCCCACCGCAGGGCCCGTCCGGCCGCCGAGGAGAGGGAGCCCGGGGCGGGGGGAAGCAGCTGCCGAGGGCTCAGGACGCGGCGGGGGGCGACGTTAGAAACCGCCACCGCCCACCGGAGGAAGGAGCGGAGGGAGGGGAAGCCATGACACGCCCGCGAGGCGCCCTCACCTGCCCGCCGCTCCAGCCGCGCGCCTGCCGTCCCCGCGCCTCGCGCCCTTCCCCGCGCTCCCATTGGCCGAGCCGCCGCGCTTCCCCGCGCCGCGCGCTCCCATTGGCCCATCCGACGCACGTCCCCGTGCGCCGGCTCCCGCCTTCTCGCGACAACAACTTTATTGAAGCGCTCGAAGGCGAACACGGACAAAGTGCGGGGGGGGGGGGGGGGGGGGCGCGGCTGCCTCCGGAGTCTGCGGGTTCGAGGCTGCTCCCCGCCGCTCCGCCCGTGTGCTCGGCGCTGTACGTTCTCCGTCTCAGTGACACGGTGTCCTGAAGGGCTACAGCGGTACGCTGCGTTTGGTCCCCTCGTGGGCATAATGGCAGGGGAGCAAGGCACTGGCACAAACCTTACAGCAGATATTGCCGATGACCCAGAATTTGGAGGGCAAGATCTGGGAACTGGGAATTTTGTGGACCCCGATAGGGCACATGCAATAGTCTGCTTGTGGAAGAGCTGATGGATGGACCTCATTACTACTCTGAAACGTCACCGATCAAACCCTCAGTAGTCCATCCCTCATAACTGCAATCCTGTCCTTTGTCTTCCTGAAGGCTTATTTCAACGGGGTTCCCGCTTGCCCAGCTCTCTCCGTATCCCACGCCCTTCCTCCCCACTGAAGAGTTATCCTGCTGAGGAAATGCCCAGCACCATGGTCCGGCTGCAGCAATCCCCTCGGATCCCATTTTGTGGAACCTAGGGAAGGATAACCGATGCAGCGCCAAGATTTCCTACAGCCCTTCAAAGCCGAGTGGATTTCCCCATTAATACAGCCTCTACGTGCAAAAATTTTCTGGATTTGGCAGCAGTTCCCATGCCTAAGGCAGCTCCAAGCTCAGGGGCAGCGCTGGCACGGGCTGCACGAGCTGCAGTCGCTCCCCGCTGATTGCTAAGTGCAGGGAGGGGGGTCAGGGTGCATCCCTGTCCGTCGATTCCCGGCCCGGCCCGCCGGCTCGCGAAGCAGCTGCTCGGAAATTTGCCCTCACCAGGATGCGCTTGGGCAAATTACATCCCAGCCTGCCCCAACACCGAAATCCAGATTTTTCCCAAGGGTGTCTCCTTGCGTGGAGGATGACAAGCATCAAAACGTGGCTTTCCTGGAAGGCTCCTTGGGGGTTCTTTTCTTTGCCTCACTAAATACAAGTTTTTTCAAGCCTTCATAAATCATTTCCTGGACACTTCATTTTTACCCCTGTCTCAATCATCACTATGGGCGTATAAAAACACCCAAAGTGGCTTTAAAATGTAGCCGGCCGGGGAGCTGCCTGCCTTGATGCGCAGGTCTGCCTGTGGCACAGCCACCCAGAGCGGGACCATCTTGGACATATGGCAGAGATTTAGGGTTGTATCAGAGTGCAGGGTGGCCCATAAGCACTTCTATAAATTACAGCCCCGCAGGGGCTGCCCCAATTCCACCGGCAAAAGTGACTCACAGCCTTCCCCAGGAAAAGAAAAAAAAAAAAAAAAATGCAAATCTTGAATTTTCCCCCTCGGAGGCGGTTAGGTTGCTCTTCCTGCGCTGTGACGCTTGTCAGTTGTTCAGTGGCTGGCTAATATCACCAAAAATCCAGTTTTTTCCAATGCTGGGTACCTGCCTGGCTCCCTGGAGTCTGTGTTCTTTGTAAGTCTGCAGTTTTAACTCTTTCTGATGTGTTTAGCACTATATGTCGAGACCTGGCACATACAAAGCATGTTTTCCCTGTGCCACGTGCCGATCCGCATCCTGGGGTCTGCTGCGTTTGGGCTTGGCCCCAGGGTGCCCAGTTACACCTTCCCAAAAACGCTTTTTGGGAGCTTCATCCCAAAAATTAGCAGGGGGGCGGGAAACGCTCGTGGCACTGGAGCATTTGGGGCAGCCACTTTGAGGGGTGAGCTGGTCCCCGGCAGGATGCCCTGGTGTTGTCCCAAAAGTGGGATCGTTTACCCGGTGTGCAGTACGCCAGTACACGCACAGAGCAGAGGTATTTTATTTATTCCATGTCTGCGCAGAGATTGTAATTCCACAGAGCTAGCCCGCTACACGCAGAATCTACCACATATTGATCTTGTTACAGGATTGGAAAAACCCACCTAAATTTACGCTAATTGGTTATTAATTACCACATCATCTACTATTGGTCAAGCATCTTTAAATTAGCAGGCTGCTCCTCAAGGGTTTGGGGGTGTAATTTGCATAGTCCTTTAATGGGGTAGGTGGTGGTAAACCTGCCCCCCCCAGCCACCTTTCCCACCCCCTGGTTACTGGCGATTCTTGGTGACTTCAGGCCCCTCTGGCAATCGCCCAGCTCTCAGCGCCTTCTGGGGCAGGATGTGTCCTCTTTATCAGTTTTTCAGCTCTCCTTCAAGGCTACTCTTTAGCAAAGCATGCTTTTTATCAGTCCTTCGGCTCTTCTTCAAAGGTATAGACGTCAGCAAAGCAAGTAGTGCGTTTAACCCTAAAGTAAACAGTGTCTAAGCACCAACCCAAACACATTTCTGTCCCCGTAAAGTGGAAAATTCTACTTTATGGATAGCACTGGTGGGATGGGTGTCGTGGTGGGATGGGTGTCCTAGTGGGATGGATGTCGTGGTGGGATGGGTGTCCTGGTGGGATGGGTGTCGTGGTGGGATGGGTGTCGTAGTGGGATGGATGTCATAGTGGGATGGGTGTCGTGGTGGGATGGGTATCCTGGTGGGATGGGTGTCGTGGTGGGATGGGTGTCGTGGTGGGATGGGTGTCCTGGTGGGATGGGTATCCTGGTGGGATGGGTGTCGTGGTGGGATGGGTGTCGTAGTGGGATGGATGTCATAGTGGGATGGGTGTCGTGGTGGGATGGGTATCCTGGTGGGATGGGTGTCGTGGTGGGATGGGTGTCCTGGTGGGATGGGTGTCGTGGTGGGATGGGTGTCCTGGTGGGATGGGTGTCGTGGTGGGATGGGTGTCCTAGTGGGATGGGTGTCGTGGTGGGATGGGTGTCGTGGTGGGATGGGTGTCCTGGTGGGATGGGTATCCTGGTGGGATGGATGTCGTGGTGGGATGGGTGTCGTGGTGGGATGGGTGTCCTGGTGGGATGGGTATCCTGGTGGGATGGATGTCGTGGTGGGATGGGTGTCCTGGTGGGATGGGTGTCCTAGTGGGATGGGTGTTGTGGTGGGATGGGTATCCTGGTGGGATGGGTATCCTGGTGGGATGGATGTTGTGGTGGGATGGGTGTCCTGGTGGGATGGGTATCCTGGTGGGATGGATGTTGTGGTGGGATGGGTATCCTGGTGGGATGGGTATCCTGGTGGGATGGATGTTGTGGTGGGATGGGTATCCTGGTGGGATGGGTGTTGTGGTGGGATGGATGTCGTGGTGGGATGGATGTCGTGGTGGGATGGGTGTCCTGGTGGGGTGGATGTCACGGTGAGATGGGTGTCCTGGCGGGATGGGTGCCCTGGCAGGGTGGCTGTGCCACCGCAGCTCTCCCTGACGCTGTCCAGGCTCCCGGGGCAGCTTTCCGGGGGGGGGGGGGGGGGGGGGCGGCAGGAGAGCCCTGAGCAACCCGTGGACAAGTGCTGGTGTCCCGCAGGACAGGTGACACGGGGGGAGCGGCGCACACGCAGGGACAGCGGGGCTGGGCGGCCGCGGGTGCTGCGGGGCGGCGTGGGCGCGGGCAGGCAGGTGGCAGCAAACCCTTACGGGAGCGCCGGGCTGCACCGAGCCGGCGGCTGCGCGCCCCGGGGGGAGCCTGCTGCTGCGGGCACGGCGGGCACCGGGCGCTTGTCTCCTCTGCACGGCGGGCACGGGGTGCCCGTCACTGCTGCGCGGGGTGCGTGTCCCCTCTGCACTGGGTGCGTGTCCCTTCTGCGCGGGGTGCGTGTCCCGTCTGCACTGGGTGCGTGTCCCTGCTGCACTGGGTGCCCGTCCCTTCTGCGCAGGGTGCGTGTCCCGTCTGCACTGGGTGCGTGTCCCTGCTGCACTGGGTGCCCGTCCCTTCTGCACTGGCTGCGTGTCCCTTCTGCACTGGGTACCCGTCACTGCTGCGCAGGGTGCGTGTCCCTTCTGCACTGGGTTCTTGTCCCTTCTGCACTGGGTGCATGTCCCCTCTGCACTGGGTGCCCCTCCCTTCTGCACAAGGTGCTTGTCTCCTCTGCACTGGGTGCCCATCCGCCCTGCACAGGGTGCCCTGTCCCCTCCGCACAGGGTATATTCCCCCTCAGCACTGTGCGCATGTCTGCTCTGCCCTGGGTGCACAGGGTGCCCACCCCTGAGGACAGGGTGTATTTCCCCTCTGCACAGGGTGCTCGTCCCCGCTGCACATGGTGTGTGCCCCCACTGCACTGGGTGTATTTACTCTCTGCACAGGGTGCACGTCCTGTCTGCACACGGCGCTTGTCCTCTCAGCACAGGGTGTACATCCCATCTGCACAGGGTGCCTGTCACGTGTGCACAGGGTGCTTGTCCCCTCTGCACACAGCGCATAGCTCCGCTGCACAGGGTGCACAGTGTACACGTCCCATCTGCACAGCGTGCATTTCCCCTCTGCGGCCTTCAGTTTGGAGGCTGGACACTGATTTTGGGTGAGAGGATGCCATCCCCCCTGCACAGGGCCTATCTATGCCAGCACCACCCAGAGCCATGGAGACACATCAGCCTCACGGGGCTCATGCGGAGCCAGAAGCGGTGCTGGGCACAGCCCCCTGGTGCGCTGCACCCCGCTGCAGGGCTGCCCGGCTGGGTGCATGCCCAGGACACCTCTGCCCTGGCTTCCTCGGGTGCCCAGGGGAGACACACGGTCCCCTCAAACCACCTCTGCAAGCTGAGCTGTGCTTTTCTTCGAGGGACTGGATAAAGCGCACGGGCCTCTCCTTGCATCGAGCCTTTCCTCCCATCACCCTCCTGCTACACGCAGCTGTGTGCAGGCTGAGCACAGCTCTCGCTTCATGAAAAGTAGCTTTTTTCCCTAAAACGTACTCCCACAGGGACCAGAAAGCCCCCAGCCACCTCCCAGAGAGCAGCTATGGGCAGAGCTGGGTGCTGGGCACACCCCAGGCCAGTGCCTCCCATGGGTGCTTGCACCCATCCTGCAGCTATTGTGGCTTTCCCCACCCCAAATCACGACCGGGGATGCTGGGGGTCCACAGCTTTCAGGCAGCCGTGCGTGCAGGCAGAACCACGAGCAGGCAGGGGAAGGCCAGCAGCGGCAGGGTGTGGAGGTGCCCACGTACCACCCTGGCATGCCGCCGGGAACAGGGAACGGTTGATGCCCGGGGCACTTCCTGAGAGGGAAAACCCCTACCTGCACCCCAGCTTTGTTTCTGGTGCAGGATGCGGGCGCCCGGCCCCGGGGATGGGCTCAGACCACAGACCCTCAGCTGCGCTGACCGGGGTCGCAGCCCTGCCCCAGCATGGGGACCGTGTCAGCCCCCCAGCAGTCTCCTTTTCCGGCAAAGTGTCTTCCCCTGGGATTTACTGGTTTTTAAATGCATTTAGGGCAAGGCAGGTCCTTAAGCCCCCTCTCCAGGGCTAAGCCTCTGTTGCAACAGGCGGAGCTGGGAGGCTGCTTAGGCAAAAGACATCCACTAACGCAATAAGACAACGCATTTAAAAGGCAAATGGGTCCTGAGCCGGGTGTTGCTTTTCTCGCCAGGGAGGCTGGGTGCTGAGCAAGCTGGGCACCCAGTGCAGAGCCACGTGCTGAAGCCGGGCAAACCTTTGGGGAAGGGACAAGCAGGTCCCCTGGGTGCTCGGAGCATCCTGGGAAGGGCCTGGGCACCAGGGACTGGCCCTGACACGCTGCCTCCTTACGGACACCCCTCCTTGTGCCACCCAGCCTGGCAAAAAGGACCACGTGGGTATTTGGGTGCCCCCATTT
Organism: Grus americana; assembly: GCF_028858705.1. Classification (NCBI taxonomy): domain Eukaryota; kingdom Metazoa; phylum Chordata; class Aves; order Gruiformes; family Gruidae; genus Grus; species Grus americana. The sequence continues at coordinate 20,822,282 of NC_072864.1, read as the reverse complement.
TGGGGCTGACCCAGCGTGTTGCTTTTGAAATTCATCCTGTCGCTGGCATCCTGGCCACCAAGGGCTGGAGGGGACATCCCTGCCTGGCTGAGCTGCCCCCCCACCCAGAGAGGAAGGGAAGGGGGGGGCAGTGGGGTGCCAGCCCTGGGAACCTGCCTCCACAGCACGGCACACCCAGGGGATGTGCAGGGGCAGGTAGGGGCACCCGCCCCAGCCGGCAGCAGAGGCTCCTGTGCATAAAAAGTGACTCTTTCACTTGGCACAGACTTTCGGAAGCAAAACGCTGCCCACGCACCTTCCCATCGCCTCGCCCTCCCCCCCTGCTCCCAGCACCCACGTGCTGCGTTCAGCCTACACAGGGCTTATTCCCAGCCATGGCTGGCTGTCCCTCCTGGGCCTGGAGGTCAGCGCAGCTCCAAGCAAAGTGCTCCCCAAAAATGGGCTGGAAAAAAAGTGCTCGGAGGCCACACCTGGGGCAGGAGGAGCCGAGCACCATACCTGGAGGTATCTGGCATGGGATAGCTGTGGGGAAAGTGTCCCTTTAGGGACAGAGCTGCTCTGCAAGCAGTTGGGGTTTGCAGAGCATGAGCTCTTGGGGGGGGTGTTTGTCCCTGCACAGGACACAGCCACGTTCCCAGTGGGGTTCAGCCAGGTGTCTGGCAGCAGCAGCTCAGGGCAGACAAGCTGCCAGCCCACGCCACCCACCACGCTTCCTCCCACAAGCTCCTTCCACCAGAGGAAGCCCCGGGGTGGGGTGTGTGTGTGTGTGAGGGCCCCAGGGTGGTGCAGACACCTGCAGAAACCAGAGAAAGGCAGGAGGGAGCTGGAGCCCCCCCCCCCCCCATCACCCCTGGGTACATCACCCCTGTCCTCACCAGGGGACCAGCACCTTAGAGATGCCCAGAGCCACCCCACACTCAGGATGAGGTCCATCCCCTGCCCCGAGAAGCTGCTCTTCTCCCCCAGGGAGGTGCAGAGCCCACTCAGGAAACACCACAGGGGTGTTTGCAAGGAGCCCCACCACCACCCCGAGGCAACAATTCCCACCCAGGAGTCACAAACGGCGACAAGGCTCAGCCTCCAGCCCGACAGCAGCACTCATACCTCCAGCCAAACTCCTTTATTTCCATCCAGTTTCACCACTGGTACAGAAGATACAAAACATGAAAAAATAGGCTTTTTTGTGCCCCCCACCCCCCCATCCCCAAAGCGTTCCAGCTATTTACAGGCGGAGGCGAGCGGCTCAGTGGCAGCAGCTGCACTTGCTGCTGGCCGGCTCCTTGCACACGCAGCCCTTGGCGCAGTTGCTGCAGCTTGCGGGGCAGCAGGAGCAGCAGCCTGAGGGGGGGACACGAGAGTTAGGGGGTGGGAGGGAAGGGATGGGGGTCCCATGGGGCAGGGGCACCTTGTGGAGAGAAACTTCCCCCCCCCCCCCCCGCCACGGGCAGGGCTGTGATCCCAATGGGGCAGTGCTTGGGGGTCTCCATGGGGGGGTCCTACAGGGCAGGGGCAGCCCCCAAAGGGGAGCAGGGGGGGTCTCCAGGGGATGAGGGAGGGATCCCCATGAGGGTCCTACAGGGCAGGGGCACCCACATGGGAGAGCGGTGGGGTCGCCACAGCGGGTCCTACAGGGCGAGGAGGGGTTCCGTATGGGGCAAGGGTCAGGAGGTGCCCATGGGGGTCCGAGAGGGGAGGGAGGGGGTCCCCTAGGGAAAGGCTGGGCCCCCCCCGGGGACAGGACCCCCCTACCCCGGGCTGAGCCCCCCCACTCACTCTTGCGGCAGCTCCGGCAGCGGCAGTTCTTGCACTTGCAGGACCCGGCGCAGGAGCAGGAGTCACCTGGGGCGGGAGAGCGGCCGTTAGCCGGGACCGACGGGACCCGACCGGCCGGGCACAGCCGCGACGGGACGGACACTTACCGGCGGCACACGTGCAGTCCTGGGGGTCCATGGCTCGGCGCGGCTCGGCTAGGCGCGGCTTGGCTAGGCACGGCTTGGCTCGGCTGGGCTCGGCTGGGCTCGCAGCAGTACGGAGCAGCGCCGGCCGCCCGGTATTTATGGGCTGGAGGCGCGGGGCGGTGCTCGGCGCTGCGCACGGCGGGGCCGTGGGGCCGTGCTCAGCGTGGGGCCGTGCTCACCTCGGGGCCGTGCACAGCGGGGGGCGGTGCCGTGGGGCCGTGCACAGCCGGGGGCCGTGCTCCCCGTGGGGCCGTGCTCACCGCGGGTCATGGCCCTGCCGCGCCCCCCAGGCTCCCAGCCAGGGCACCCATCCGCACCCCTTTCTGCCCCCCCCCCCCTCCGGCAGGGTGCTGCATCCTGGGGGACACAAGATGCTGGAAGATGCCAAGGAGGGGTGACAGCGCTGGCACCAACTCCCTGGCCACGGTTCCCAGCCCTTCCCGGCCCCATTTGGCGAGAGCTGGGGTGTGGCTGTGCCCCCCGCCCTTGGGGAGGCCGTGGGATGCACGTGGCTGTCCCCAGGATGGGACAGTCTCAGCATCCTGCCCGAAAGCAGGGTGGCCCCGGGGCAGCCCCCGCGGGGCTGGGGTGTTCGGCTGGCCCCCCAGGAGGGGCGAGCACAGAGGCGCAGCACCGGGATGCAGCACGGGAGCATGGCACGGCCGGCCGGGGGCCGCTAGGAGCCATGGCTTCCTGGCACCCGTGGTGCCTGAGGGTTTTCCCCCTTGTCGTGGTGTTTACGTGCCGACTGGCCTCCACCGCCCCGCTTGTGTCCACGGCCAGCTCCGCACCCGGCACGGAAAACAGCGGCTGGGCCAGGGACAAGCCGTCCCCACGCCTGTGTCCGGTGCTCATGGTGGTTGTGGTGTTTTTGCTGGAAATGGGGCAAGTCTGGGCATGGAGCTGGCGCTGTGGATGGGGTTGGTCCCCATGGTGCCCAGGCCAGCGGGCCCTGGGACGAGGAGCAGGTCTGGGGCCCTGGGAGGTGGTGCCAAAGAATGGCTCGTGCTTGTTTGAAAAAATACCGAGTTGTTTTTTGGTTTTTTTTTTTTTTCCTGGCAGCGTTTTGCAGGCAGCAGCGCTGTGTGTAAATACGAGGCTGAGCCAGCAGGCGTTGCACTCAGCACTGGCTGAGTGGAAAGGAGGAGAGGTGAAATCACGGTTGCACGCGTGGTCTTATTGCACATAAACGCGGATTGTGAAATCGCTTCCCAGACATCCCCAGCATGGTGCCGCGGGCCAGTGCTGCCCCCCTCCCCGGCTCCCCCCTCCATCGGGGCTCTGTTGCACCCCTGTTTGAAGAAAGGAGAGCCCCCCCCCCCCCCAAATGGGGATGTGCACCCCAACACGGGGCTGTACCGAAAGCAGGGGGTAAGCATGCAGGGACAAGGCTGCGGGGAACGCAGGAGAATTCTCAGATTTCTGGGAATCCCGCACTTCACCCATGGAGGGGCTGTGCCAGATCCCAGGGCACGTGGCCCTGGGGCCCCGTCACTGCGAGCGGGAAGGGCAGCACAGCATCCCACAGGACCATGCATGGAGCCTGGACGGGAAAAAAGCCTGGAAAATGCCCTGTTTCCTAATTGAGGCATTTTCACTGATTAATCACCCCGCAGCAGGACAGGGAAGGATGAGTCGTGTCTCCCCCCGAGCTGCGGGCTTGCTGAAACGCTGGGGTGCAGGGCGCATGCCAGACATCAGCGGAGACCTCAGGGGCTTTCCTGCGTTGCTGCTGGTGCTCTGATTTCCCAGGGCTGGCAGGGAACGGTTAATCCCGAGTCTGTGCCTGTGTAAGAGGAGTGCCAGGTCCGACTGATTTTATAGCAGCTGTAAAGTGAGCAGAGGAACCGCAGCTGCCCAGCACAGGTCTCGGGGCTCGGAGCTGAGCAGCCGACACCCCTGTGTACCCCCCACTTCCTGCGCAGGTGGGAAGGTGCCGTGGGGCACTGGGACGGGCAATGGGGCAGAGCCATGGGGCAGGACCGATGCAAACCCACCCGGGACAGAGAGGCTGGAAGGATGCTGTCAGCCCCGCTGGTTAAACCAGATATTTGGGGATAAATCCCATTAGCAACCTCTCCTTCACGCTTGTTGTGGGCTCACCAACAATGTTTTTGCATGGTTGGCGCTTAAATCTCTCCAGGTAAATCTCTCTTGGGGTGCCAGCCCCAAAAGGGCTGCCTGCCCTCAAACCTCCCTCAGCGGCCCTCGCACAGACCCACTCACATTGGGGCTGCGGGCTCGCCTGTCTGAGCAAGGGCTCAACATAGAGCCTTACGTCCCTCTCCACCAAAATCAGTGTCCACGCTCCAAACTGTAAATGTCGAGCCCCTGCTCCCAGGCCAAAGGTGCCAGCCCCAAAAGGGCTGCCTGCCCTCAAACCTCCCTCAGCGGCCCTCGCACAGAGCCACTCACATTGGGGCTGCGGGCTCCCCTTCACATGTAACAGTTCTACCTCTCTCCATCGCTCCAACAGTTCCATCCAGACAGGTACGTTATCAGATGTGAGGAGAGAGAACTCGGCAGAAAGCCTCATGGCGAAGGACCTTGGAACAACACCGTGGTCAACCTCAGTGGTTACACAAAGAGCAGCGCTGACCCTTCGCAGCCAGCAGCCCTTTTAAAAACTAAGCCCAGCCCCATGCTCATCACACCCACCTGGGCTGCCCAGCCTCAGCACACCGCTGTGAAGATTTGCTCGTAAAGCACAACAGAAATACCAGCCGTGGAGAAGAAGTTTTTACACAGAAACTTTTCTGAGGGGTGCTTCAAAATACACACTCGTAGTGGGGCTGAGGACTTGCCTGCTCATGGAAGGGGTCCAAAAAAAACCTTACATCACTCTCGACCAAAATCAGCGTCCATCCCCAAAACTTTAAACATCCAGCCCCTGCTCCCAGGCCAAAGGTGCCAGCCCCAAAAGGGCTGCCTGGCCTCAAACCTCCCTCAGCGGCCCTCGCACAGACCCACTCACATTGGGGCTGCGGGCTCGCCTAGCCGAGCAAGGGCTCAACATAGAGCCTTACATCTCTCTCATCAAAAATCAGCTTTCCCCGTCCAAACTCTAAACGTCCAGCCCTTGCTCCCAGGCCAAAGGTGCCAGCCCCAACAGATAACTGCTGTTTGCAGAACGGAGTTTAGTTTGAAGCTCCAGAGCTGGTGCTGCACCGTGCCTGTGGTATTTCTGCTCTGACCTACGTTCAGCCGGCGTACGAGTGTGCCTCACGCCCATCGGAAGTGTGGGGTGATGGGCTCATCTCAGGGGACACGCTGGTGGAAGAGCCCTCCTGGAGCCAAGGGGTATGCCCCGGGCTTCGGCACCACGGGTGGCTGGTGGGCAGGGGTGGCCTCGGCCGTGCCCAGACCCTGGCTGAGCCCTGGAAGCGGTGGCTGGACAGGTCAGGAAACATTTTGCAGCTAAAAAGAGACCCCAAAAAGGTGCATTTGGGGAGTGCAGGGCCAGGCAGGACCTCTCATGTGTCCTGGGAAGTGGCACGGTGCCACATGGTGCCCGGGGTGCAGCACCCTGGCTGCGCTTGGGCAGGGTGAGCGTCGCACCCCAAGGTGGGCATCACATCCCGTTGTGGGCACCGAACCTTGGCGTGGGCGTCACATCCCATCGCAGGCATTGCACCCCATCGTGGGCATCGCGTCCTGGGCACTGCACCCTGTTGGAGGCATTGCACCCCATCCTGGGCATTGCACCTTAGCACGGGCCATCGCAGGCACCCAGGTCCCCCATGGAAGTGGTGGAGGCGGTGGGGGGAGAAGTGGGGTGGTTCTTTGTGCCAGCTTGACTAAACTGCCGGGAGGAAAATTAAACCTGTTCCCCACCTGCCGTGGAAACGTTACCCCTGGAAATGGGCAGGACTGCAGCAGTTATTACGCTGTCGGTGAAGGCTTGTAATAACGAGCTGCTCATTAGCCCCGAGGATTTCTGGTGGAGGAGAGAGCATGGGATTTGCCCTTGGGTAACAACAGGGCGGGGAAAAAACCCCAACGTATAAATTAACTTGTTGTGCAGGGAAAGTGTTAAAATGGAGTCAGAGCTGCTGGTAGGGAGGGCAGAGCCAAGATTGAAAGAAAGAGGCAAAACAAGATGCGGGCTTTTTGCCATGACCCCCCAAACGCACTGCCCTCCCGCTCCCCAGGAAACCGCCCTGTCCAACACAAGTGCGAGGTTCCTTATAGACCTTTATATACACATCGCTTTATTTAGGTAGCTTATTACACATCGCACGTGACAAAGACTAAAGATATCTGAACACATATAAAAAAACCCAACATACACAATAAGGTTATTCTTCTTCAGCCCCCCAGATGTGCAGCACCCCCAGATGTGCAGCTGGGGGTCCCTATTTGCAGCAGCTGCACTTGGCGGAGGGGGGGCCCTTGCAGACGCAGCCCTGTGCGCACTTGGCACATCCCGCCGGGCAGCAGGAGCAGCAGCCTGAGGAGGGGGAGAAAAATAAGTCAGGGACGTTCCCGGGGGAGGGGGGTGTGGGTGTCCCACGGGGTATGGCTGGTTTGGAGACCTCCCACCCACCCTTGTAGCAGCATCCCCTTCCCCGGCAGCATCTCTGGGGTGTTTTTGTCCCCAGGGCCGGCAGTGGGGAGGCAGCAGGAGGGTGTGGGACCCCCCCAGGGGTTCACCGGGCCCCCCCAGCCCCTCTCTGTGCAAACCCTCCCGCACACGGCTCTGCCCGGGGCTGACGGCATCCGGAGCGGCCGGAAGAAATCCCGGTGCCGGTTTCCTCCCGGGGCATCCTGAGGCTGCAGCGAGGGGTACGCGGAGTTTTGGGTTATACCGGATGGCTTGTATTTCCCGGGGGGGGCGGGAATTCACCCTGTGCTCCTTTGGGGGCAAAACACTACGGGAGCAATAAACTCAACTCTGGCAATGCTGAGCCTGATTTGATTCAGTGTGTCCAGGGATGTGCGGTGAAACCCCCCACGAGTGTTTCTGCCCCCCCACCCCCGCGGGGCTCGGGGACCCCCCCTCACCTTTTTTGCACGATGTGCATTTGCAGTTTTTGCATTTGCAGTTGTCCCCGCAGGTGCAGGTGCCACCTAAAAAAAAAAAAAAAAAAAAAAAAAAGGAGAAAAAGGGGTGAGAGGAGATAGTGGGAGGGGATCCCCACATCCCCGGGGGTCAGCGGGGACGTTCCGGGGCGAGGGCCGCAGGGAGAGCATCGCCGCCCCTCCCAGCACCCCCTCTCCGGCACCACCGGCCGGGGCTGATGCTTTGGCCTCGTTCAGCCGGGAGGTCACGGCATTCCCGGCCGCTTCCCGGTGGGATACTCCAGGTGTGACCCCGCAATGCCAGGAAAGGATTTCAGCAGCCGGCTCGGCCGGGACGGAGCATCGGGGATGACGGAGGAGGCTGGCGGACGGGAGCCTCGGTGGTCCCGCGGGATGCTGAGGCGGAGGGAAGCGCTTGCTTACCCGTGGCGCAGGGGCAGTCCTGGGAGTCCATGTCTGCCTGGGCTGGGTACCGTCTGTCGGAAGCGCCGGGCGATGGGGAGAGCGGCTTTGGCAGGACTCGCGGCCGCCTTCTATTTATCCTTGGCCAGGCGAGAGCGAGTGCAAAACCTCCGCCCCCCGCAGCCTGCACACGGCTCAGCCCGGCACCTGCCCCAGGCGCTGCTGATTCACTCCCCGGGGAGGCCAGGCAGGACCCGCGGCTCCCACGTCCCCCCTCCCCGGGGTGCCGGGGGCAGTAAGGGGGTGCTGCTTGGGCGGCCGCGGCTCCCCGCCGAGGTGGGGTGGGGGTGTGTGTGTGTGTGTGTGTGCAGAGAACGGCCAGCTCTCATCACACAGATGGCACGTGCCTTGGTGCTCCACTCCCACGGGTCAGAGGCTGAGGGGGTGTACCCAGGGAGGCCTCCGCAGCGTGGCCCTTTGCCAAAATCAAGCTGCTGACCCCCTAGATGTCTCGGGGGGGGTGTGGGGATGGGGGGTGTGTGCACTGACACCAGAGCTGCCACCGCTGCAGGGAGCACGCAGCCCCCTCCTCCCAGAGCCGCCACAGCGGGGTGATGGGGAGCTGGCACGGTGGGGTGACAGGGATGTGGTCCCTGTCCCAGACCCTGTCCTGTGGCTCCAACACCCTCCCCGCGAGCGGGAGCAGCAACAAGCCGGACTGGCCTGGCCGGAGTCTGCCGTGCCCTCCCGGCATCCCGGGACGGCGGCACCCACATCTCGGCGCCGCGCATGGCACCTCGGGGGCCCCATCTCATTCCCGGCTGGGGCGCTCCGTCCCACTCATCTGAATTAATTTCCGCGCTCCATCAGCCGGGCGTGCAGGGGAGGAGGGTGGCGGGCAAGCTGCCATCACCCTGGTCAACTCCTCCGGCGGGTTCTACCCACCCACTCAAAAGAGCAGTGAGGGTTTCGGGTGGAAGGCATGAAAAAGATGATGCTTTCTGAGATTTTGGGTGTGGGGAAGGACTGCCCCATGGCCAGGAGGCACTGCCAGCCATGGAGCATCCTTCCTCCTCACCCGCGGGGATTTTGCGTGCTCCCCAGTGTCAGTGGTACCTCGTCCCGGCTGCCCCACACCCCAAAACTCCTTTGCTTTGGGTTTTTATCCCAGCTGGCCTTTTGCCTGCGGTGCCTGGCTAAGGTGGTTTGTCAGAGGCGATGCTAATCCAGCCAAAACAGCGGGCCAGGGAGTATTTTTACCACCCAGCTGTCTGGGCATGTTGGGAGCTTGTTGGGTGACCTGGTGGGGAGCGGTGCCAGCGCCCCGACTCGGCGTCTCCTTCAGCCCAGCCAGGACAGGGTGGGAAAGGGGTACATAAAAGTCTGAGGAAGGCAGAGCCGATGGGTCCCTTCCTCGCCCCGGCAGCAGCTGGTCGGTGCCCCGGCGTGCCAGCCCTGCGGTCGCGTGAGCATCATGCTCCTGCTGATGCACCAGAGCGTTATGGCAGGGGACGGTGCCAGGGCCCAGGCGCATGCCAAAGGTGTCAGTCGCTCCCGCAGGAGCAGGGAAACAGCAACGTGCCAGGGAACACACGTGGAAGTGGCCGCCCGCCCTCCCCAGCTACGGCCCCCTGCTCTGTGAGTGTCACGGCAGAGGGGGAAACATCTCCTCACGGGTCTGCACGTGTTCTGCTCCTGAAACAACCAGCTGAGCACTCCCTCAGTGCAGGAATATGCCCAGGGAAATGCTTCCAGCCGTGTTGCAATGGATGCACGGGGAACAGCAATGCCACGGTCCTCCCACACCGCCCGGCACCCTTGGCCGCCCAGCTCAAGGCACGGTGCTGGCAGGTTGTCCCTGTCCCCAGCTGGCGGTGGCACAGGGATGCGGGGACAGGCAGCCCCTTCAAAGTGGTCGCCTTCCTCCAGCCTGGGGGGAGGAAGGCGAAGCCCGTGCTGGGGGCACAGAACAACACCGGCTGTGCCGTGCGATCCCTGCCACGCAAGGACGGGGTGGAGAAAAAGCTCTCCAGGACCTGTTCTCAGCTCGGACCCCAGCCCCGTTCCCCTTCTTTCCTTCCTTCCTTTGCATGAAGGAAAAAAGCATCTTCCAGGTGATGCAGGACCGGGGGTCATGGCTCTGGGAGGTCTCGTATTGCTCCCGGTCCGTTCTGTAATTAATTTGGGATAGGGCTGGAGCAGTGGGTTTTCAGTCGGACACACATCAGCCGGGCCACCTCCGGGAGCAGCCTGTAATTGGTGTGATGAGCTGCAGAGCCAGGACCCCAGGGAGACCTTTCTGCTGCTTAAATACCCCCGTCATGAGGCCCTGGGAGCCCCAGTTTGCCTTCTGGCCTCTGCTGGGAGAGCCCGGGGGTTCCCCATCATTTAAACGAGGCTGACGCTGCTCCCCAGAGCCGAGCAAAGTGGGCAGGGTCCCTGTGCGGCGATTATTCACCAGCCCTTGCCATGCCAGAGCCATACTCCTTGGCGGCCACGTCCCTCGTGTGGGATGCCTGGCTCTGTCCCCGGGCATATCCGTGGCAATCACCCCAAGATTACGGGTTAATTAACAGGGCTGAGTCAGCGGGATGCTCGGGCGCTCCAGGCACAGCCGGAGATGACGCTCGCCAGTGGGACGGTGATGGCTCTGCAGGGCATGGCAGGGACCGGGCTCCCCAGGAAGGAGTGAAGGAGGATGACAACCTTGAGGAAGATGCAGTGGAGGCATCCGTCTCTGCGACAGGCGCCCGCGACACCCGGGGTGACTAGACCTGATTGCTGAAAGCCACAGGACGGTGCCGGGCTAGTGCTGGCGGCTAGCCGTGACTCAGTGCCGGTGCCAGGCAGGCGAGGAGGAACGGGCAGCAGCCGGCTCCCGAGGAGGTGAGCTGGCACAGGTCTGCCCTGACTCCCCGCTGAAGGACGTGCAGCCCCAGTCGCCCACGGTCATGCCACGGCACGTGACGAACCTGCCTTCGGTTGCCCACGGTTTTCTGCAGCCACCCCAGCGCAGATGACCCTGCAGATGACGCCGGGTCCCCCTCTCCCCTCTCCGAGGGCGCGCGTCTACCCCAAGCACCCGCTCCGGGCTCATCGGCCCCTCCTGAGCAGTGCCGGGTTCGGCGACACGTCCTTCTGCTGGCAAAGCACCGTGGTTCGAAACGGTACGGCCCACGGGCAGGGATGCCGGGGAGCTGGGAAACCAGCGTGGGCACAGCACAGAGACCCTGGGGGACAGTCCCTGGGGGTACGCTGCCCCTCACCAGTGCCTGCAGCTTGCCGGGCAGGGTGCTGATGCCCTGTGGCACCCCAACCTTGCAGGGCACCCAGGGGTGCGGCCCAACGCTGCCCGCTCCAGCTGCCCGTTAGTGTCGGGCCCTGGGCAGGAGAGCCACGGCCGACCAGGGCTGAGCTGCCGGGGCTGGAAGGAGCCGTGACCCACCTGGGAGCAGCCTTTCAAACTGAAACAGAGAAAAGGGGGCTGACGCATCCCCCCTGTCACCCAGCAAAGACACAGCCCACTCAAAACGCTGAAAGCCAGCAGGAAGCCACGGGAGCCATCACTGCTTAGAAAGCAGGCTCGGCTTTTATTTGACGGGTGTCTCAGGTTATTATTTGCTGATGATAAACAAGTGTTTAAAACACGGGAAACAGGTGCTGACGTCGTTTTGTTTTGCCAGCGCTTGCCAGCCCTTTGGCAGAGGAGGAAGAGGATGAATCACCCCTCGCCTGCCGTGGGAAGCCGTTCCCAACCGCTCCCCATGTGCATAGGCAAAGCCTTGGAAACCATTTGGGAGTGAAACCGGATCAGTGGGGTGACCTCACGCTCCGGAGGCTTCTTCTTTTCCCCCCCAGAAAACAGTGGGCAAAGACACGTTCCCATCTCAGCGGCAGACATGAGCTAAGCCCATCGTCTGCTTTCCCTCCTCGCTCCTTCCCCGGGAGCTGCCCGCTTTCCTGCCAAACCCCCTGCCTGCATCTCCATCCCAGCTTTGGGAAAACCTATCCCAGCCGCTGCTTCTCCGGATGCTCGGGTATCCGCCAAGCCTTGGTGTGTCTCCATTTACCGGGGTCGATGCCCTCCTCGGTGGGCTTCGCCGGCCCACGATCACGTCTGTAGGAAAAGAAACACACCTCGGGCGAGGGCCCGCAGAAGGGGACGAGCAGATTTTCATTAAGCAGGAATTGCACGGCGCGCAATACTGCAACGCTTTCACAACCCTGCAGCGTGCTTTGATGTGGGCTGGTTGGGAGCCACTTTGCAACCCAGCCGGCTGCGCTGGACCTGGGACTTCCAAATCCGGGTTTCTAAGCTGGGCTCAGCCGCTGGCTCGTCTTATGGCTCCGGGCAAAAGCTTGAAATTTATTCCGTATTTCTTATCTGGAAATGAGCTATCAATATTACCTTCCCCTTGGAAAAAAAAAAAAAAAACCCAAGCAGTGCGGAGAGGGTGGTGATTTGCTAATTATTTATTCTTAGAGGGAAGGGAAAGGAAGAAAGGCTGAACCGATGCCATGCAGTCGGGTCCAGGAGGGTGAGCCTGACCCCGCCGGTTTTGGGGTGTGCAACCCAGGGGGGGGACCCCAGCACAAGCCCCCGCCCAGCGGTACGGGGTTTTGGGGCCGGGCGATGTGTGTTTGGGCATGTCTGGGAGATGAAAGGGCCGATTCCTCTTTTGATCATGAAATTCTCATAAATGTTAATGGGAATTACTTCGAGGTCTAACGAGGGCAGAATTGCAGCCCCCAAGGGGAGGAAGGGGGTGAGGACCAACCAAGCTTTGGCTGGGAAATAAAAAGGCTCGGATTTACCTTGACCCCCCCCCTCATGAGAGCACAGTACCGGTGGGTCAAGGGCTGCCCCATACCCCTGCAGACCCTCCCTGGAAAGGGGGTCCCCAGGTGTCCCCCACTTTGCCCAGCGCTGCTGGCACCTGCACAGACAGGTTTTACGCATCACCTTAACTCTAGGCGTCATTTTAACTCACAAATCTAATACTTTCCCAGTGTGCAATTTGGATTTTCTTCTTTTTTTTCTTTTCTTCCCCCCCCCATCTTCTCTTCCCTTTTGCGTCTTTCAGGTTCCCACAGACTTCAAACTCACCTGCTCCAACTACCCGCCACCTCCCTCGGCTGAAACGTGACCTGACGTTTCCAAGTATCGTTACCTTGGGCATATTTAATTATTTTATTCCCCTTTAGTTGCTAATTAGAAGCCAAGAGTGGAGAGGATGAGTAATCCCCTGGGATGTCGAGTAGACGCTTGCCTGAGCTTGCAAAGAAAACACCAAGCTCCTCGGTAGAAAGGCGTTAAATAAAAGGATGGGATATTTTTCCTTGATGTCTTCATAGTCCTGCTCCTGAGATCCAGAAATCGTGGTTGTCTATCCCGGGAATGATTCATGCAGCGGCTCTTCCCATCCCCATCCGAAAGCATCTCCCATCCCAGGGAAACGCTGCTCCGGCTCAGGCAGCAAAATCTGGGCTAGGGAAGGAGAAAAAACCCCAGCAGACAGCAAAGGTGATTTGCTGCTGCTCAGACAGGCTGCGTCTTCGTTTTAAGTAGTATTTAGGTGTGCAGATGCGATTGCTCATCCCTCCCCGCTCCCTCCGGCCACGTTATCCCCTCCTCAAGGGTCGGGGATGGTTATTTTTGCCAACGTTTTCCCAAATTCAATATCTGAGCGCTCCTCGGGGGTTTAGCATCTTGCATGGAGGGGGGGACCGAGCAGGAGGATCCCCTGCCAGGCAGATGAATTTTCGCTTCGATTCGAAGTCTTTGCCAAGAAACAGCTCCTGGGTGGGTGACAATCCTTGTACCTGTTGTGCTGTCACTGCCAGCTTCTCCGTGCAACCTGCCTAGAAAGCCAGCAACCGGGGCCAAGCATCTTTTGATTGTATTATAGTATAGTATAGTATAATATATATAATATAGTAAATTATGTTCATAGACTCATAGAATATTTCAAGTGGGAAGAGACTCATAAGGATCATTGAGTCCCACTCCAATATATTATATTAGGATATATTTGTATCCTATATATTGAGAGAGATATATATATATTTATATTCCCCCAGGAGCTAGAAAAGAGCAAACACCAGACACAGGGGTGCAGAGCAGCTCCGGGGGCACGCAGGAAGGAGGACGGCGAAGATCTCTTGCTGGATATGGAGACCCCCGCTCCCATGACACAGCCGAGTCACCCCCTTAAGTACAGGCACACCGACCCCGGCTGCTCGGCGAGGATTATACGGCATTTCCCCCCCCCCCAAAGATGGGGAAAGGGAAGGACCCCTGTCCCGAGCGCAGCGGGACGGCCGCTACGTGAGCAGGGCAGTGGCCGAACTCAGGACTGGATGCTGTATGTATAATACAGACGACAGGCCTTTCCAACGACGGGAAAGGAGTACCAAAAGTCATGATTTCGATGTGAAAGAGTTTCAGAGCCAGTAAATTCAAAGTGGCAGCTGTGACAGGCAGCGTAATTTAACCGTGTTGCAGACACACCAAACCCAGTACCATAATTAGAGATGCAAAATAATATTTACAGCCCAGATCATACATATTTAGCAAGAAGTTGGAGTTTTCCTCTATTTACAATTTTACCAGCCTATAAAGGTCTCTGAGCGTGGTTTCTTGTCCCCATTTTGCTCGGTCGGGTTTGCAGAGCCCGGCAGAGCAATGCTCGGCGCTGCTGGGAGCGGAGCTGGGGATTTTCCCCGGGGAGGGCAGCGGCATTTGCTTGAATAACACCCCTTTGCCTGCCCGAGTTCACGCCGGTGCTTTGCCTTTGTCCTCCGGTATCCAAACCGGAGGGGAGACCCACTGCAAGGCTGGCACCGAGACCCACGCTCGCCCAAAACAGATCCACAAAGGGGAACACCCCCCCCCCCAGAAAACAACCTTGTTTAATATGCCGCGCAGTTGCTGCCTCGTTATCCGCAAGTATAATGGCACATTGATGGCGCTGCCAGAAAAACTTGGTAAAAACCGTTTAAAAAAAAAAAAAAAAAAGAGAAAAAGGCAGTTGTCACATTCGGAGTCGCATGATCTCCGCTTGAGCGCTGCCTTTGAGAGCCCTCCTTCGCATGCAGGGCAGGAACGCCGCTGCCGGCCAGGGCTTGGCCGATGCACAAGTAAACATGCCCTGGGAAGCGCCTGCCAGCTTTCCTAGAAATAAATGAATCCTTGCCGCAATCTGGTGGCCTCTGCAGGGAAGGGCTGTCGTCCCAGCGCGTACATCCTTTTCCAAACCTGCCTCTTGCTGGGATGAGGGTGATAACGTGATAACGCCCGGATCCGGGCGCTGGTCGGTGTATTGATGGCACTTGTGGAGGTTATCATGTTAAAATTTTTTCTTAAACCCAAAAAATTTAAGAATTTCTAAAGCAACAGCCTTGAGCCAGGGTTTCCCTATCCAGCCTGAGGATGGGCAGGGAGCGGTCGCTGCAGGGAGAGGGGACCCTGTAAACCCGTAAGGGTCTGGGTACCAAAATCCACGCCGGGACGGGCACCGGCATCGGTGTTTCCGCAGCGGCTCGGTGGGGGTTTGCCCTCCGTTCCCCCCGTTTCCAACCTCCTCCCGGCACCCCGACGGGGGGATTCGGTACAAGCCGGTGCATAAGCCCATCAAACAGCAGCACCAAATGTAGGTGGGAGCAACGTGGCAGCTGGGGGGGCAGCGAGGGGTGAGCCGAGGTGCTGGGGATGGGGCGGGGGGGGATGACACCCCTTGGCCCCAACTGGGTGCTGACCCCGGGAGCGGGCAGTGGTGTGGGTGTTGGGAGCCACTGCGGCTGCCTGGGGGGCAATCGCCACTGGCCCCCCGCTCCCCCAGCTGCCCCCGGTACCTCCAGCTGCCCCCCCACCTCCCCCAGACCTACACTCCACTTGCCCCCCAGCTCCCCTGACCTTTGCAACTGCCCCCCCGCACCCCCATTTGCCCCATACCCCAGCTGCCCCCCGAGTCCCACAGCCCCCCCCAGTCCCACACCCCCAGCTCCACACCCCAGCTGCCCCCCCAGTCCAGCTCCCCCAGCCGCCCCCACAGCCCCCCCAACCCCACACCCCAGCTCCCCCAGCCGCCCCCACAGCCCCCCCAGCCTCCCACCCCGGCTGCCCCCCGCACCCCCATTTGCCCCACGTCCCAGCTGCCCCCCCCCAGTCCCACACCCCCAGCCGCCCCCACAGCCCCCCCACCCTCCCACCCCGGCTGCCCCCCGCACCCCCATTTGCCCCACGTCCCAGCTGCCCCCCCCCAGTCCCACACCCCCAGCCGCCCCCACAGCCCCCCACCCCAGCTGCCCCCCCCCGCACCCCCATTTGCCCCCCAGCACCCCCGCGCCCCCCCCGAGGGCCGCAGCACGCCCCGCCCCTCCCCGCCTCACGCCCCGCCGCGGCCCCGCCCCTCCCCGCCTCACGCCCCGCCCCTCCCCGCGACGCGGTGGCGGCGTGCGCGAGCGGGCGGTGCTCGGCCCCGGCGGACCCAGCGCCCGGCGGCGGGGCCCGTTCTCCCCCCTCCCCGCCGCCATGCTGGTGCCCGTGTTCACGCTGAAGCTCAACCACAAGATCCTGCCCCGCATGGTGGCGCTGGGCCGGTACGACGGGACGCACCCCTGTCTGGCGGCCGCCACGCAGGCGGGCAAGGTAACGGGGCGGCGCGGCCCGCCATCCCGCCCGCCTCCCCTCACGGGGCCGGGGGGGCCCGCCGAGCTGAGGGGGAAAGGCCCTTCCTGGCGGCCGCGGCCCGTCCTGGTGGTGCTGCCGGGGCGTCCCCCGGGCGGCTCTGGCCCCGCTCCCCTCGGCCGCACACACTCGGACGGGCCCTGCGGGTCCCGGCGGTGCTGCAGCGATCGCGGCCTGGCTGCGGGGCCTGGGCTCTTGAGCAGCGCCGGGGCCGCGCTGGTGTTTCCAGCAGAAAACCCTCTCAGCCCGCCTCCCGTTGTAGATAGAAGCCGTGCGGGGCAGAGAGCTCTGCTCGCCCCTCCGCCGGCCGGCAGCAACGGGGGCGGCACCGGGGCTGTGTGTGCCGGCGGGGGGGGGCGGCAGTGCGGTCACCTCCCCCAGATCAATAGCTGGGAGCCCGAGTCGCCAAGGCAACTTGGGTGTTTTCTGCTGGGTAATAAGATTTATTTATATATTTTTTTTTCAAGCCGTGGGTTTTATCCTGCCGTTGTCCGTTACAGCAGTGAGGCGCAGCACGAAGGTCGGTGCTGATAAAGGACTCGGGGCTGAGGTTTCTGTAAATGATGGAAAAACTGCCTTGCGGGAACGGAAATCGTTGTGCGCGCTCTGAGCTTGAAATACAAACAGAAGAGGGTTAAATGCAAGGTAGCTAATAAACAAAACATAGGTTGAAGCATAAACCCACAGAGGTATTTAGGTTGCTCTAAATACAAACGTGGTTCATCTGTGATGTTTCCCAGCATTATTATTATTATTAATTTGATTTCGGAGCCTTTAGGAACAGGATAAAACAAGGGCTTGCTCGAGACACAGACTATACAGGCATAAAGCGGAGGCTATTAAACATAATATCCTCTGATCCCCCGGCTCTGCTCCAAATATCAGTCAGAATAAAAACTCATTTATCACAGGACCCTCCTTAAATTCACGGTGTTTACCTACAGATGGAGGTTACAGATAGGTACCAGGCAAATTGTCCTAAATATTTGGGGTTTTTTTGGTAACACTATTACCAGCTGGATATAATTTGTTTAGTTTGTTGTTGCTCCCTTTGCCTTTTTGCCTTACTTCGAAGACTCCTCAGTTGCCGTTTGCAGAAACAAATCAACGGTGGCACAACTCCGCTGGCCAGAGCAGGGGTTTTCCTGCCGTTTCCCTTTTTTGGTATAGTTTAAAACTGAAAAATAACTGTCAGAAACAGTATTGTCAGCAAAAATCCTCAGTTTTTTGTCCTCGCTTTGGCTGCGTGAACGCTCTTCTTCCCCGTTGCAGTTATTATCCAAGGAATAATCTTTAATGTGTGTATACAACCACATGCGTGCTTTGTGATAATGTTTATATCTTTGTTTCTACAGGTTTTTATTCATAATCCTCATGCCCGAGGGCAGAGAACAAGCACAAACCGAATGGTGCAAAGTAGCCAAGATTCGGACATTTCTCTTCTCAACATTAATCAAGGGATCACTTGTTTAGCTTCGGGAGTGTTGAACCCTCAGCTCGGTTATGATTGTCTTCTGGTTGGAACACAGACTAATTTATTGGCTTACGATGTATATAACAACTCGGATTTGTTTTACAGAGAGGCAAGTTAATTTAACTGTCTGCTTTTTTTTTTTTTTAGTATTTTCATTGTTTTCTTTTTTCTATTCTGAAGATCACAGTTTTCACATTACTTTGTCAATTAATTATGCTTCTGTCCTTTGCTTTAGTTATATTACTGTATTCAGAATATTTTGCCTTTAGAATATCTGGAATATTTCAAAAGAAAAATATGAATGTGATTATGTCTGTGTATGCACGTGTGAGAGTAAATTTTCATAATATGTCGCGCGTCACCTAGCAAGACAAAATTTAAAATATTTAATAGGCATTCAGAGCTCAGCTAAGCTGATAGTGATAATGTCGGAAGCTCTCTTTTTTAATTTGTGTACTCTGACGTCTCGTTGTCTGCTGTTTCTTTTTCCTTTAATGTTTCTCTGTAAGGTTTCAGATGGAGCCAATGCAATAGTTCTTGGAAAGCTGGGAGATATTTCATCTCCGCTTGCCATTATTGGTGGAAACTGTGCCCTGCAGGGCTTTGATTATGAAGGAAATGACCTTTTTTGGACGGTAAGGCTGTGCACAGTGCTTTGAATGTTCTGACAAGATTCTTTCAATGGCACTAATTCCTCTTGATTTTTTTTTTTTTAATATCATAAATATTAATTTGGTTGCTGAACAGCTCAGAGCTTTCTTAATTATCTCAGACCTTAAACTGTATTTTGGTTGTGTGTTCAGTGCACTCAGATGCTGTTTGAATGTTGACTTTGTTAGTTGTTCTGTTGCAGTTGAGATCATAAAATAGTTTAGCTTTTGATAGCTACCATCGGTATTGAGGCCTGTCTGTCTTGTTTTAGGTTACCGGAGACAATGTTCGTTCATTAGCACTGTGTGACTTCGATGGAGATGGCAAAACTGAGGTTTGTAACCATTTACACGTGAATTCAGCTGTTTTCATGGTCTTGTAGTGAAATTATAATTAAAAAAAACATGGGTTATCAACTATGACTGTCTTACATTACCAGTTAAAGTGGTCTCTGTGTGGAAGCTGTGCCTTTTTCGTGCTCCAGTCCGGCAAAGACATGCACAAATGCTCAGTTCACGTACAGGGAGCAGCACTGGCCTCTGGGACTACTCGGAGTGTGTAAAACTAGACGTACTCGAGGCCTTTACAGCAGTACCGCCTTGCTTTGGTGGATAGATTGCCAGCTGTAAGGCAAAGCTGCTCTCGCTTCTCCTGGTGTAGTTTAAAAAAAAACCCACAATGAAATGCCTGTGATCATCAGTTGCAAGGCATCTGTTTCAGCAGCATTTCTTGAATATGGTTATAAATACTTTAAGTTTCAGAGAAACAAATTGCCGGCATCTTACATGTAAAAGTGATCTCTTCAAAAGCTTTGCTGTGAAGATCTTCACTTATGATTGGTAAAGCCAAGGAAGCCTTCTTCACATCCAGACCTAGTGACGTGGCGAAATGAAATATTATTTGCTTTTCTGATGTAAAATGAAGGCAAATTCTAGCCAGCATCTTGCTGATAAGATGCGAGACAAACGATAGGAAGCAGCTGCCATTCTAATTGCGCAGGCTGCAATGGATGGATGAAGTCGTGAATTGGTATGGCATTCTCTGTTGTTGTAAATATTCTTCCATCCTGAATGAATTGAAGGATCATGCTTATAAATACGAATCCTTAAGAAAAGTAATGGCTTCCTAGTATACTTCAGCTGCACTGCAAGTAAATATGATGTTAAATCACCATGCTAAAAACACTTAACTTTTTTCACCTGTCTTTCAATGTTATTCATAATTACTTAGCTTTTCTGTTTTGTTCCTCAAAAATTCTTCTTTGGAATATTTACTTAGACTATGTAATGTTTATGGTGATGTGTAAAGGGCCTCTAAACCTTCGGGTTTGGGTTTTTTTTTTTTATAAATACTGAACTGATACAGACCCTTTGCTTGATTGGGATCTTCAGGAGGTAGAAAAATCTCAGGTTTTCCAAACAATTTCTGCACAGCTTCTCTTAGGGCATATTTTTTACGTGCTGAGAGGTGGTTATAGAAAGTGGAGGCAGTGTATAATGGCTCAGAAACCAACCGATCTGTGGCATGAATTATAAATGTTTTGCACTTGTGCTTCTAAGTGTGTTTTTGTTGGTTATTTTTTTCTGCTTGAGAAAGGTTCGTTCTCAGCAGTTGGTGTAATCTGTTGCTACTCTGAGCTAAGCAGGGTTGGATGTGTTACCCTGCCAGGTAGCCCAGCATGCATTCGCTGAGATTTTTTTAGGAAACATCTTCTTAAATTGTTGTTTATGCCTTTGTGTCTTACCTGATAAATGGGCGTGCTAGCCTCATTTCCATTCTTCCCTCCCCTCGTAAAAACATGTCTGCATTTAAGACTGACTGATATTAAAACTGCACGAGTATACTTCCGTTGTTTAGTAGCTAACAAAACTAGTTTGCTGTAGTCTTTCTCGGGATTTTAGATTGGTACAGGTTACTTTCTCCCATCTTGCCAGAGACTGGAGGGGGGAAAACTTTTTCCTTGCTTTTTCAAATTCTGGTCCAGTGAAACGTAAGTCACTGAGGTGGATGAATTGAATCAAATTCAATGGAAAAAAAAAAATCTTCTAGGCACCTCTAGGAAATGCAGGATCGCCAGGAATTGTTTCAGGATTCTGTGCTTTTAGCTGGTCACGACTTCTCAAGAAATCTGTACCTCTTACATATGCTCTTCGTTGTAAATTATTTCAGTAGCTAGAGTAAGCTTAGGTTGGTGTAATGTAGTTTGTCATAATATGAAGCATCTTTACTTTGGAAGAAAAAAAAGCCTTTAATCTTAAAAATCCAGCTTCAGTATGGATTTGTGTCTGTTCTGCCAAGTAAAGATGGAAGACTCGCCGGTTCCAGTGGGGAAAGGCACTACCAGGTTTTAAACTTTCATTTATAATTCTGTCACTGATTTGATGGATGACCTTATGGGCAAGGCACTGAGCAGATCTGTTCCTTGGCTTCTCAGTTTGCAAAATAGAAGCTGTGACTTGTCACCATCTTTAGAAAGCGCTTTCCCATGGGGCCTCCTTTTCAGTTATTGCCTTCTACCTGCTCAACTAGGAAATAGGAACAAGAACTAAGATGTAAGATACGATGAGGAATGAGAATGCGGAAGACCTGATTCCATGTCCTATTTATGCGATCATTTACATCAAGTTAAAGCCCATTTGACCTGTACTGTGCACTAGTAGCAGCCACCATTTAGTTTGGAGGAGCAGTGATGGTTTGATAGTTGGATTCATTGGTTCTGAGGTTGATTTTTTTTTTTAAATGAGGGATGTTCAGTGCTAAGCAATGATTTTTTTTTTTCCCAGCTGTTTGCCCACAGGCTAGTAACCAGGAGTTGGTGTTTCTCTGACCCCACGGAGTACAAGTCAGAACTGAGCTGCAGGTCTCCCGCTCCAACGCAGGCAGTGTAGTATTTCTGCTGCGTATAATGAATTCTAACACTGAATCTTTTACAGTAAGAAAAGAGCATAGCTCTGATGTTCCAAAGTATCTTTTCTCGTTCCTACTCTAGATATTTCACTGTGCTTTTGTAGAGTCTAGCTAGACAAAAAAAGGTATAACTAATACTTGATCAATGGGAGACTCCTGAAATCTTGTCTTGACAGAGGGTACCTTTTGTTCCACCAGCCACTTTTCATACAGCTGTTAAAACCCCTTCGTTGCTGGACTTGCAATATTTATGTGCCCTCTAGGTCCTGGAGTATGTCCTTTTTATTTCCTTAGCTTAAATAACTATTTTTAAGGTAGACTTTATTTTTTTTCCTAGCTTCTTGTTGGCTCTGAAGATTTTGACATCCGGGTGTTTAAAGAAGATGAGATCGTGGCAGAAATGTCAGAGACAGAGGTAAATTACTGCTAGCTAATGTTTATTATAATTACTGATGGAGCCGAAAGTACTGTGTACTGTAAAGCTTCTCTGGTTAATCTGGTTCAAATTTATTGTGTAGTTAAATAGTTACTTAACTGTTTGGCACAGTATCTATTCTGCTAGAACTGCAAAAGTTAGAGTTTAATAATATCTTTCATTATGCGTGGGGTTTTTTTGCTTTGTTTATTTACAAACCTCTCAACGGGTTGAGAAAAGTAACTATGGCTTGACTGAAAGTCAGGGCCCTGGCCAAAGGTGATTAAGGTTACTGGATTGTAATTGAAGCTTTTGGTGCCTTCTGAGCAAAAGAATGTCTTCTACAGTTGTCCTCAAACGTGTTGACACAATCACGATGAAGTAACTTGCCCCAGACAGCGTGTGGCAGGGTAGAACGGGGTTGCCCAGGCAAAACGGAAGGTTTATATTGCAGTGGGAGTTACACGCTGGCTGTATAAACAGAGCTGGAGCTTTGCAGTGCCTGAAGTTAAAATAAAACGTGGTTAGGTTTTCAGAGGGGTTACTAGAAGGTGTGGGAGTTGCTTTTTAGCTTAAGAAGTGAGAGATCACCACTGTTAAAATTTGGTTGCTTGGAAGGGAGAAAAATACCCTTGCCATTGTATTTAGGAGTTTTCTTATCCTTCTCCTGACCCTTCTGGGCCCAGGGTAGAGCAAGGACACACTACAGGCCTTTGTCCTTGACCATCTGTGGCCTCTCTGCTGCCCAAGTTGGGACTGAAAGGCTTAGTTAGCTATTAAACCACTTACGAAGAGCTATAAAAGACAAATCTGGGCGGTGTTCTAGGAAAGAAATCTGTTGCTAGAATTAGAACTGGGCCTATAATACGTTCTGCTGTCTGTACAGTAGCCAGTCTAGAGCAGTGATATCTAGTTAAAGGGAAGCTAAAGTTCCATCGCTCTCTGATTTATTTCGAGATCTACAGTAGAATTGTTTTAAATTCACACCTGCAGTCTTTAGAGGCCTATTACAACCCTACTGTAATTTGAAAGAGCACAGCTGCACCTAAATTCAGGCAAAAATGGCTTTATACATTATGCTTTTTTTGGAAGACTTGAATAGTTTGCATTTTCTGTGTTTAATCACTTACTCTGGTGAAACTGAAACCATATACTGTTGTGATTCTTGAATTTATAAATGGACAATCAGGTTTTAAAGGGAGTATTGCTGCCTTTGTGAGTTCCTGACGGTTGCTGAGGTCCTCTGTCCTTCCTGGGCGCTCGAAATTTCAAGTGTTTTGATACTTGGGAGAAGTTTTGGAGAAGATCTGTCAGACAGAAGAGTAAAGGGTTTGGAAACCATATTTTATGGTAAAAAATCAAGGAGCATTGTCAGCTGAGTGTGAGAAATTGGTGAAGGATTTAATTTAAGGAAGTCTCCTGTGCTACCTTGTATAGAAGACCAGACAGACAGCTGCAATTGTTCCTCCTGACATTAAAATCTCTTGTCTTAGTGTGCGGAAAAACCTGCATTTCCAAGCACCGAGACCCTTAGCTCAATGAAGAATTGTAAGTTAATGGGTCTTAAAAGGAGTGAGAAACAGGCTGAATTATGACTCTCGTGTCTTTCCCTGGAGCTGTTAACCTATACAGGCAATTCCTAGCCTGGTGTTCTAATTGTGTTCCAGAAAAAGTCCAACTGTGGGAGCTGTTAATTTTTATCTCCTTAATCTTGGGCAAAGATTTTCTACCAATAATATCTCTAGGGCTTTCCCAACCCATGTATTGTTGAACTCCTTGGCATCCTCAGGTCCTGAAGCTTTAAGGCATGTTGTGTGTTTGGAGTAGGTTTTCAGTGATAATGTGTTAGCACTGATGACCACAGGAATCCTGTGAGCAGTTGTGCTGCTGCTTGTGGTAGGAAATATTTGGTCAAAGTACACAGTTTGAGGGCAATTCTGCAATCTTTGCTGAAGTGTATCTTAACGCTGGCAGTGCAGCTTCTGTGAGGAAATCCTACAAGGCCTTTGGTGATTTCAAACTGATTTTTAAAAACAGTTGCTTCAGTATTTAGCGCTTCCTCCAATAGACTTATTTAGCATTTAAGTAGTGTACAGTTCATGTGATAGATTGTTTTCATTCCTATATCCTCTCTCTCCCTCCTTTCCCCCCACAAGACGATTACTGCCCTTAGCCCCATGTACGGCAGTCGGTTTGGTTATGCTCTTTCCAATGGGACGGTCGGAGTTTACGACAAGACAGCTCGCTACTGGAGGATTAAGGTTAGTCCAACGGTGGAATATCAGCGCTGAAAGCTTGAAGGCTGCTAGGAGATTTGGTACCTAATCTCAAGTCGTTCTGATCTTATCCTGACTCCTTACATGAATTTGAAATTTTCTGCCAAGCATGACAATGTAATTTTGTTCATACAAAATCTACCTATTTTTATAGATAACATGCAACATTAATATCGTGTCAGTACCTTCAGTGCTTTTGGGACTGTTGGCGATGGCTTAAATGCTGATAGAACCGCACAGCTAGGGATGCTTCAGCTTTGCAGGATCGCTTAAGCAGCAGAGAAACTTGAGTTCGCTGTTAGAAAATGCCTCTGGCTGTATTGTTGAATCAATAAACTGTTTTTCAGAGACTGAATTAATCTTGCATTGTATATGTTCAAAGCTAATTTTTTGCATCAAGAGCGATTGGCTGCTGTGGCAAATGATATTAGGAAGATCCTTTCCTGATGGTCATCTTAATATTCTTAATATAACACAGATTAGAACAGTTTATTTAATAGTAATAAGAGAAAGAACTCCTTAGGAGGTGGCAGGAAGAAGCTAATGGCATTCCTTGGTGGTCTCATTTTATGACAGTGTTGAAGCTCTGGGGTTTTTTTCCTAGAGAATTTGGCTTTTTACACTTTGTTTTTTTGAATTCTAATTATCCCCTTGGATGAAAATATATTTAAAGGAAAGGTTGGATCATTTGAGAGCAGCGGACTAGATTTGTAACGCAAGGGGTAAGATTTCAGATGTGTGCGTGACCTTAGAGATGGTGATGCTAAGACTTCCTGTTACAAGACATTTTGGTATTCCTTTCTGTAATCAGAAATCCTTTTTGTAATCCTTTCTGTAGCCTCGTACTCCAGTGTCTTGCATGTCAAGCACGCGCAATTGAGAAAACATAGGCAGACTTAAACTTGTTCTTCTTTTTTTTTTTCTGTCCTCAGTCGAAGAACCATGCGATGAGCATACATGCGTTTGACCTGAACTCTGATGGCGTGTGTGAGTTGATCACTGGCTGGTCAAATGGGAAGGTGAGTTTATACAGGGGGGAAACGAGGACCTGTAAATCTGGAAGCTGTGTTTAAACAGGGCTGTTAAATTGTCTGAAGGAGAACAGCCGAAAAATTTAAAAAGCCGAGTGCTGAAGAACTATTGCAGCAAACCTAGTTTGGCTGGTGAATCCGGTGCCAAGTGCAAGATCAGAGGAAAGCTGCTTCCTCTGCTTAGCTCAGAGTCAATTGCTAAGGTGTGGTGAGTTGTTTCTATGGTAGCAGAGATCATATACCACATCCTAGAGCTCCTGAGTGTCTCTTCAGCTGCCTCTTGAGCACATGCTAATAGTCCTCTGCCACGTTTCCTGAATGTTCTCAGACTACAGGGAAGACAAAGCGGTTATGTAACAGGAGAGCAGCGTCAGTCCTGGTTACGGCAGGATTAGAACAAATCCATCAAGCATCATTTAATTTTATGTAAAGGCATTCCATACAGCTCAGTCCTAGTCTCTTAAGCCTGTTGCTTGGTATTCCCCTTAGCCAGAAATGACTGTTCTAGCTGCCAAATCTCTCCTGGACGCAGCTTGCCAGGTTTTTTTGTAAAGCTGTGCTTCTTTCTTCACACCTCTCATTACTCTCATTAGCCTGGGGGGAATTTAATTAACTTCATATCAAGCTGGCAGCCTAGAGCCCAGATATGTTGTAACTTACGTTGGATTAGGTGTATAACATTGTTAAAGACAGAAACTCTCCTTGCTTTACTCCCTTTTCTGTTCTTTTCCACTGGCAGTCTCGACCCTGCTCGTTGGTCTGAAACAGTCCCTAGAAAGAGTAATGCTGGGTGCCAGGCTTTGGAAAAGACACACTGCGCAAACGGAGACCCCCTCGCCATTCTTCTCCAAAGAAAGATAATAAAAGGTGGTGGTATTTGCGTATAAAAATAATTCACCACACGAAGGCTGCAGCTAAGCGGAGAGGTTGTAAATACTGCACTAAGGTTATATTCTGGTCCCATCATTGCTGCGTTCCCAGTGCAGACTTGCAGTCCCCTTCTTTCCTTCCTCTTGTTTGTAACTTGGGGAGGTGTCTCTGAAGAGCTTCTAGCTGAGTCTATCTGGAGGTCACTTCTCGATGGTATTTTTTTCATGCGTGGTGTTCTGATCAGCAGAGCTGCAAGTTCACCCGCAGTTCCGTACGTGGAGCTGGCTTTCGGTTAACAGCTCAAAGTACAACGTGACTTATATTTTGGAGCTAGCTTTTCTGTTCACGCTGTGCCTTGGAACTCTTTGTCGTTCCAGGTTGATGCGCGCAGTGACCGAACTGGGGAGGTCATCTTTAAGGACAACTTTGCTTCCTCAATTGCAGGGGTGGTGGAGGGGGATTACAGAATGGATGGGAGCACCCAGTTAATCTGCTGTTCAATTGACGGTGAAGGTAAGAGCATTGTTCGGGATATTAATTTAATATACAATAATACCAGACACATCACATCATCTCAGATTAGCTAAACGTCGTTTCGGTTCCATAGGCGTTTTTCTGTGCCAAATTCCCTTCACTTTATGCGAAGTTAAGGCAATTTTGAGTTAACACTATCTGCAAAGAGGATTTTTAATATTGTTTTCTCTGTGATAACCAGCATGTGTTTCATTGTGATCCAAGAAGCCGTCAAATTTCATTTGCCTAACGGAAGAAGTCCCATCCTAATAATGCAAAGATAACTCTATTTAGTACAGTCTGTGGTTCTTCAGGCAGCATTATTATAGATGAACGTATAGGAAATCTTTTTTCCTATATGTGATAATTCTTTGGCCACTTCACAGTGGGTAGAGGTGTTTAGAGAGCTAAGGGTATGTGTGTTTTGGTTTTCTTCTAAAGATGATTAGTTTTTATATTAGAAATTTTAGATGTTAACAGCATGTTGTTTCCTGGAAAATGTTGTCCTGAGTCTGGAGAATGGGTGGATTTATCCCACTGTGCATTCAAGAAGTCAGACCTGGTTACTGTGAGTGGAAACAAATATGATCACAGATTATTTAAATAAACTCAGCATGAATTTACAGGGATGGCTCTGGGAAAGACACTGGTGTGATTATCCGACTGCTTGGCGTCAGTGGCCTGAGACAAGCAGGTCTGGCACAACCCATTTGGAACAAAAGCCTGTCCTTGTTAAATAGCACAGTGTTTTGCTGTCTGTCTTAATCACAGGCTGCAGGATTTTGCTGCGCTTGGGCTACAGCATATAAACCTTTTTCCCAAGCTTACAGAAGGGGAATATTGTACGCAGTTCTGAAGATACCTTGTCCTAGCAGAGCTGTGTAGGTGAATATCACTGAACATGATCATCCTTTTCTGATGGGTCCACCAGAAACAAACCTAGGCATGATGGGGATCTCTTCAGGCGTTCGTTGGGGTTATATGGATGATGTGTTCTCATAGTCCTTGTCCTTAGAGTTCTGTTTGGGGGGCCAGCATCCTTTCACGTGAGGCGGTGTTCTGTGTTTCAGCGCATTTTCTGTCTTGCTGTCCTTTAAAATGAATGATTCACTCAGAAATAATAAAGCGTGTCCTTTCATCGGAGTACAGTGTACATGCTGAATGCTTTTCAAGTTCCCTGCAACTTTTTACAGGGGTTACGCAGTCAGGCAGCGTATTCTTCACAGGTATAAGACTTTTGTCCCTGGCTTTCGTTGTCAGCTGCAATCAGAGCACGCAGCCCTAGAGCAAAATGGAAGTTTATAGCAAGCGTCTTTGTCTCATCATCTGCTCAGCTCTTCTGTCTCCACGGGCAGTTGGAGATATTTCCATAACTCTGTGCTCCACTGGGATACTGGGAAACAGGTCTTACCCCTTGAAGTGAAGGATCCCTTGATTTGGGAGAAAACTAATGTGGGTAAATGTTGTTTACTGGCTGATTGACAGTGACTTACAGTCACTTCCAGACAGTAACAATTCCTCTGAACAGCTCTAGAAATCCAGGTACATAATTTATTAATTTTGCATAATTGCAAACTTGCCTAAGCACCTGAAAGAATGATTGCAGTGGGAATCCTCTCGCAAAAGGACTGGGCGCTGCACTTGTCTGGTCAGGTGAAGACAGCTTAAAGACAGGTTGGAAATTCACCTTTTTTTTTTTTCTTTTTTTTTTTTTTTAATGTGCAGTTCTCTTGCCTAATCACCAGGAAAGTCACAGCCTCTGTGGGTGTAAATAAATGCTCAGGTTTTCAGCTGAATGGTACCAGCTGAAGACCAGAATCGGTGTCTGCTGCTGAGGTGGTACAAGGGGGGCTTGTTACAGAAACTAAAGTTTTGGGGAGGCTGTGAAAGGCTTTGCTGAAACTGGCTATGTTTTGTTTCTGTACAGTCCGAGGCTATCTGCCAGGAGGTGAGGAGATGAAAGGAAACTTAATGGATACAAGTGCTGAGCAGGATCTGATCCGAGAACTTAGTCAAAAGAAACAAAATCTGCTGCTGGAATTAAGAAATTATGAGGAAAATGCAAAGGTACCACTTAAACAATGCGTAGGACCAAACCATTGCTATCATCCCATTGCTATAAATCCGGCGTAATCTGGGAAGCGTTCGTGGGGCAGTCCAGACAAGTCAGAGCTGTAATCTATGAGGACACAGTGAGATTGTCTGCTGGGGATTCCTGTTTCTGCATCTGGCTCGCTCCTTGTGCAAGTTCAGAACTTGTTTTTTGTATTTTAGTAAGTAACATTTTCTTTGCTCCTTCAGCTTGCCAGAGCAGTTGTGTTTGGAGCTGGATTCTGTTCAGCCCTGGTTTATGACTGCAAATTGTAATTTTCAATGCATAAACCAGCTCGGGAGTCAGAGGGGATTGTGTGAGAGGATCACATAGTTGGGTGAGGGCTGGGAGCGCTGCCAGGGTGTAGGAAGCACACCTGTGGTTTGACGGTAAAGGTGCAGAAATAAAGAGCTTTGAAAAATACTCTGAGAAAAGAGCATACTCGTATTTGAACAGTAAATGCCCACCATAGCAAAAGCATGGAATTATATAAGCTTGTGCTTAAAATTGAATATATGTTAAATGCCTTTCTGAATAAAGGTTTGGGTACAGAGCTGAGCTCCATCGGCAATAAAGCACTTGAACAAATTATAGCACAAGTGTCTGCAGCTCCATGCATAATCCAGCCGCTATTCGTATCCCGTGAAGTGTCTGGGAATTGCTTTAATACAACCTTCTCCTCCAGGAAAAGAGAACTGACTTACATGTATGTTTTCTAGGTTGCTTGAATGAAAATCTTGAAATTCTGATACTGAAGGATATGTGTTTTGCAACAGGCTGAACTGAACACTCAACTGAAGGAAGCTGATGGGCAGAGAGGTGTGATTCCAGCAAACACCCAACTCCAGACAGCCCTCTCAGTTAATCTGGGCTCCGACAGCCAGTCTGCCCACGTGGAGCTGTGTATTTCCACCACAAATGGTGAGTGTTAACCTGCAACCATTGACATTCATTTCATGTAAATTCATGCAAACGTTTAGTTATATTTAGCTGATGATTTGCCTGTCTCCCCTTTATTGTCTGTAATTTCCCCTTTGTGGTTGCTTTCCTTTCGCAGAGTTTTGAATCAAGAAGTGTTCCTTTGATGGGTCTCAGGGGAGAGGAGTTTGATGGAATTTGTTTCTTGTTATGTGTTATTTTTCAAGGCAATTAACGTTTAACTTGGATGAAACAACTCTCGGTGATCCCTGCAACGCTCCTTGTGTTGACTCTAAACATGAACCTACAACTGTGTTAGCGAGGGTGTTGTGTGAATGCAGCTGGACCTCGGCTGACTCTGTTTGCCAAACTGGAAGTACCCCAAGATAGCAAATTCCCCTGGCACCAGGTGTGCTGAGGATGCAGTCAGTTCCAGATGCGGTAGTGCTGGTCACCCAGGATGTTTTAACAATTCAGGGGAGGGGGTGTAAAGAGTTGACTGTGCTGAATTCTGAAAACAGTGGTGGTTTGTTCACAGAGGACAGCTGTTAATTTAGGAACTGCTTTTTCTTCCTGTTGCTAAGACACAATCATCCGTGCTGTGCTGATCTTTGCTGAAGGCATATTTGAAGGGGAGAGCCATGTGGTACACCCCAGTCTCCAGAACCTCTCGGGCTGTGTTCGTGTTCCCCTTACTCCACCCAAAGATGTCCCTGTGGATTTACACATCAAAGCCTTTGTGGGTTACAGGAACAGGTGAGTTTTATGTTGTGATCTCTCCTGGTCTCCAGAGCTAACTGCATGACCAGGAAATGGCAAGGATGCGGCTTCATGCTTGTCCCATGGGAAGTGCACTGTTAATTCCCTGGTGCCTCGCTTCTCTGTGTTACTGGAAGGAGAGCTGGAATGCTTTCTTAAAAACACTCTTGCGCCTGTGATGCTGAGCTCTTCTCCAGAGCATTTAGACTTTGTCTGGAGTCATTGGGACCTGCTGTGCTCTGGCTCTGCCTTTAGGGGAGCAGTGAGCATTTTTTTCTCCAGGGGATCCCTTTCTGTGGGCTCATGATGGAGCCAGGAGAGGTAGAGGCTGCATCTGGGCTGCCTGCTCTGAGGTGCTGCCTCTCCAGGCCCTGCCTGAATGGTGGCTGCTCTGGACAAAGTATTTGAGCAAGCCCAGAGGCACAGTGGTGGCTTTCAAGCTGCAAAGTTAACCCTGAACCCATTTGTCTTCAGGGCAAGTAAAAAGTAGCGTATGCCTGATTCAAAGACAACACTTTCCCAGTTTCCCATAGAAATAAAACGTCTCTTGATATACACTTGACACCAGCTTTCTCCCTGCTTGTGTCTGCCAGAACTGGCGGTGCCCCAGGAAGCGGCATCCTTTCCCTGCCCAGGGAGGCATATTTTAAGACTTAGCCAACCACTGCAGAAAGAATGTATGGGACCAAATTCCCTTTTTGTTTTCTCAATTTTTTTTGTTGTCTTTATTATTGCTTTTAATAAGACTTCACTGAACCTGTAGAGAAAATATCCAATCACGTAGTAAAATCTGAAATGTGTTAGCCTAGAGAATATATTTCCTTGGAAGGATTACGGAAAATGTAAGCAATGGGGAGGAATTGTTCAACCTCGTGATGTGATAAGCCTGGAATTTCCAAGTTCCAGCATTTTTTCTGAGAAACAGTAAACAGCTGATTACATAGCTGGAAGCTGCTGATCTCAGTCGCCAGCTAAAAAAGAATGAGGAATCATTGCAATTGGTGAATCCCTGGTATGTTAGTAACTGTCTCTATTTTTCCTTTGGATTGCCTCCAGCACGCAGTTCCATGTGTTTGAGTTGACAAGACAGCTTCCCCGCTTTTCAATGTACGCCCTGAGCAGCCCGGACTCGGCCACGGAGCCGCTGAGCTTCGTGAACTGTACAACGAATGAGAGGCCCCAAAGGGTGAGTTTCCGCTCCGCCTCCTATTTTCTGGTCCTGTGTAGGCAGAGGGTTTGCAATTAGCTTGAGATTTCCAAGAGCAAAGGAAAAATTACCCAGTGAACTGTGCTGCTGGCCTGTGGAGTCTGCATATTGCAACTCGACTCTGTGTTTTTTCCCTCCTTTAAAAGATGCCTCAATCGAGGCATTCCCTGCTTCAGGAATTCCTGCAGCTGCAGGAACTAATGGCCTGAGATCACGAGGCATTTCAGATATTACCTTGTTCGCTGTGTGACATCGGATGGCACGTCAGCGGCAGGAGCCCTGTAGTGAGCTATGAATTTTAGAAAAGAGCAGAGAACAGGAAAAAGGCAGTGCAGTGCCCAGATAATGGCTCGGTTTCACAACAGATGAGCAGCAGTGCTGTAGCTTTGGTTCAAAAAGATCTGAATTGTGGCATGGTCATTTCCCTCATGACTCTAGGGCTCTACCATATTTACCTGACATTTACTGCATTAAATGGCCAAGGCAAAAAACCAAGATGAAATAAAACTTTCCTTTAAATTCTTGCAGTAGAACCAAACCTTGCTTCCCAGCTTTCTCCGGTCTCCGGGCCTGGGCTTTTGTTTTGACCTTGGGCTGTGGTGGTTGGATTTGATTTTCTTAGGAATATTCAGCTTTGGAGCAGGGAGTCAACTATCCCCATTCTAACAAGTTCATGACATGGATTTAGGGATGAAATTTAGTAAATGAAATTTCCAAGGTAGCCTGAACAGAGCTGTGGTGCACATCACGTGCAGGGACATCATGTGGCTCTCCAGGCTTTCCACACTGGTGGTGGCTGATGCTCTTAATTTTATTTTTGCAAGATTGTTATGTGGCTGAATCAGAGCTTCTTGCTACCAGAGGATGCAGAGTTTCAGAGCGCTCCCTTTCAGGTTTGCTTCACTTCCCTTCGTAATGTCGGTCAGCTCTGCATCAAAATCAAGCCCGGCGGAGAGGTGAGTACCTTCATGGGCAAGGGGAACACCCGTTTAATTATACTCTGGTGAAACTTAAGGGTGGTGCAAACGAGGCAGTAAAAATGGAGGGCTGAACAGGCAGAGGAAACACTCGTGTTTTAGGGATGTTTTTGGAAACTTTTTTGTGTCTGTTTTACTGTTAGTGAGTAGAATTCCAGGGCCGGTCAGCGAAGAAAACTGCTTAGCCTACAGATCTGTAGGAAGGTCTTTGCTCCGACACGGAGTGGTTTCAGGGAGCCATCAGTTGAGGCACAGAGGCTGCCTGGAACTCTTGCACTGGTCCTGTATTCACAGATGCCGCTTTGCCCCAGGCCTGAATAAAAGCTCCTTCGAAATCAGTGTCTCTTTATCTAATTAGAGCCTGGAGCTCACTCCTGCAACAATTTTACCTCTTGATAGACTGAACTGCTTTGAGCCTGCGTAGCTGTCTGAGAAGCAGTCCTGCTGGGCCGTTCTGGGAGGTGTTTTGGCACAGAAAAGTGCTGAAGATATTCCTTCCTTTCTGACAGATGTCCATCAACACGGATGATATTGATCTAGCTGGTGACGTTATCCAGTCAATGGCCTCCTTTCTGGCCATCGAGGATTTGCAGGTGGAAGCAGATTTCCCTGCGTATTTTGAGGAGCTGCGGAAAGTGTTGGTCAAGGTGAGGAGGCATCGGGCATTTCTAAACTGTCAGCTAAACAGTCGTTGGGGGTGTTTGTATGACAGGATCTCTAAACTGCTTTATCTTCTTCGTGGAAATCGGCCAGCGATGGCTTGCTGTATGTTCTGTGCAAAGGATAATGGGACACACTCAACTTTGGTTTTGTTCTGTGGAACCGGTCCTCAGTCCCCAGACAATTGGCTGTTTAGAATAATGTAAATATGTTTTCTGGGAGACTGAGCTGTGGATTTGAGTCAGGGCGTAAGGTCTGTATCTCAGCCTGATCACGCCCTTTTGGGGGACGGGGGTGGGGGGAAGGAGAATGGTCCCAGGGATGCCGGTACGTTAAATTGGGATGTTCTTTCCTATTATGCTGGGCCAAGGTTTACCTGGAACAATTCTGTGTGCGCCCAGAGTGCCGGGGGCCCTGTCTCAGCCCTGTTTGCCTTGGGCAGGTGGACGAACACCACGCGGTGAATCAGAGGCTCACGGCCGACATGGCTGAACACTCCAACCTCATCCGCGGCATGCTGGTTCAGGCGGAAGATGCACGACTCCTGGGAGACATGTGAGCAATTGCTGCTTAGCTTGCATGTTTTGGGTTTAGAACGGCCGGTCTTTGCTTTTCAGGCAGAAGAGAGCACAAAACCCCATCTGTGTGATAGAGGGTTGCCTTGTTATAACTCTTGATGTAGAATTGGTCCCTTTGCTGGTCCCACCTTGAGCCTTGCCTTGTTCTTGTGGTGGAAAACCAGTCTGGGGAAGGCAAAAGGGCAAGGGTAGTGGCTTAGAATAGAGCTGGTGGGGTCAATCAACCTTGGGATGGTGAGATACGTTAGAAAAGATGCATTAAGGGAAGAAGGTGGTAAGAGCTGGTAACTGTGGTAGCCATCACAACCATGTATTGCTACACCTTTATATCAACAAACCGGGAAGGACTTTCCTGTCCCCAGAGACGCAAATAACTGGAGCGATTCTTCCCCCAGGAAAAACATGAAGACACGGTACATGGAGCTGTATGACCTTAACAGAGATTTAATAAATCAATACAAAATTCGTTGCAACAATCACACGGAGCTGTTGAATAACCTGAAAGCTGTGAACCAGGCAATCCAGAGGGCTGGGCAGTTACGTGGTAAGTATGTGTGTTTGGAGGGACTGGGGAGTCTTGGACAGACAAGGTGTGTCTCAGAGGCCACCTGGGTTGGTTAAGGATCAGGATTGCTTTCATTTTTCAGTGAACTGTGAGTGTCCAGTGTAATTTGGGATCACAGTTTTCAAAAGAACAGTTGGAAGCAGTTTCCAGCTTTCTGGAGGGTATAGAAATTACTAGTTGTGTTGAACACAATTTTAAAAACATTTTAAAAGTAGTGTTTCAGTTCTTCATTTATAATTCTGCCTCAGAAAAAAAAAAGCTATCAACTTAAGCAAGGTTGGTTGTTATGAGTTCTGTAGGTCTTTGGGGAAGGAGGTATTTTTTGTGTATTTATAGCATTCCCCTTTCAACAAGGCCTTTAAGCTCTTCTGTAATAGCACTACAGAAAATTAAAGAGAGGATTTTATTTACATATTAGAAAAAAGTGTTTAAAAAATTTGAAAGAAATCCCTAAATTTTGAGGCTAGACCTAATAAGTATTTTTACCAGTTTCTCAGTAACTATTTTTTCTTCATTTTTTTTTTTCTCTTTACAGTTGGCAAACCTAAAACACAAGTGATCAGTGCTTGTCGGGATGCAATAAGAAGCAACAACTTTAACATGCTGTTCAGGATAATGCGTGTGGGAACAGCCTCTTCTTAAAACAACCAGCGGAGCAACAGTTCCACAGCGCTTCCACGCAGTGGGCAGCTAACGGACCAGGAGTGACAAGCGGTTAATTCAGTCCCCTGCTCCACTGCAGGGTGAAGTAATTGCAAAGGTAGCGTTTTAGTTAAGCCGTCAGGCAATAAATGTTGTTATTACGCAGGCCAAAGGACAGCAAGCTTCATGAAGAAAGCGTCAGAGTTTAAGTGCAGATATGATTATTTATGCAAGACAGAGGTATAACCTTGGAACAGTTATTTTTCTTACAGTAACTTATTTATGTATTTTAATATATTTTGTAGTTAAGGCATTGGCCTTTTCCATTAAAACATTAGACTGGTTTGACTGCTTTTGATCTGATTTAGTTGGGAAGGTGCGTATGGTTAAGTTTATTTGTTGGGGGAAAAAAAAACCCAAACTGCTTTTCTGGTTTTGCTGCATAGTCTCTGAGCACACTAAGCACTTAAACAGTGTCGGAGAAATCCCGGGTTTCACTGCAGGGATGTGCTGCTTTCTAGGCAAGCTGCAGTTTGGTGCACTAGAAGCACCAAAGGGATAACATCTCCTTGTTGTTTTAAGCCGGAACATCTTTGAAAGCTGTTCAGTTCCACGATGCACACAGGTAGGAAGCGATCCGTTTCATATCCGACGCTCTCCCCGCACCTGGATTGCGGGAAGGTTTTGCTTCCAGCACTGGTTCTGCACTGCTGCTGGAAAAAAACTGCAGATGCTGGGGTGGGCAAGGGTGCGTTTCAGGAAGAACACAAACTAACTCCACACCCAAACTGGGGCATACTTATGGAGAGCTGGCAGTACTTAGTGGGATCAAAAGAAAAAGGTATTGAAAAAGCTCTTGGCTCCTGCCTCAAACCTGTTTATTAATTGTGGGATCTCTTAGAATTGGATTAAAATATTCCAGTAAGGCTATATCTTAGATCTAAAGATATTTTAGAACCTTTGCCAAAGCAAATTTCTTCTAGAAGCTAAAAATACCCTGCGCAGGCTGGAGGTGAGCCCCGGTGCACCTAGCTCCCGCGCCATGCATTGCATCTTACCACCGTATGGATCGGTGTTTGCTACGGCTCGGAGGCAGTGGTCCACCTCTGCGAAACCAAGTTCTCGGGGCTGTCGGGAGTATTTGCCTCCTGTGACTGCTCTGTCTCTTAATTGCCAATACCAAATTAAAGCCCAGTGTTCCGTTACAGAGCAACTGGTAAGCGTGCAACCAGTTGAATGGGGAACGTAATTCTTACGATGTGTTTTTAATCCCCAAACCACCCCTTGCTGCTGCTTTGGCCCCTTCAATACAGAGAACTGCGCTGCTAAAAGCACGGATCTCTGTCGCTTCAAACCTGCAGCAGGAGCTCATTTGAATCCTTTTAAGAACCTGGTTGTTAGTTAAATCCAGCTCCTTGGTGAAGAGAGCGGTGAGCCACCCATGCTGTTCTAAGCAAGTGAGCTTCAAGACTTGATTATGGAACAGTCTCCTGGCAGAAGCGCTGGGCTTTCTGCCACCCGCTGGGCCTGTTCCCACTGTTTCAACCTCTTCTTTTGTTCTTTATGTTCAAAATCCTAACGCTTGCTTACTTAGGTTTATGTAGTCCATTCAGTGATAAGAGAGTGTCTCTGGTGAGAAAACAGCTTTCCCATCAGCCCAATTTTCAGGGCTACACACCAGGCATGTCCAGCCCCAGCTCTGTTTTGCTCCTGGCAGTGAGGTCGGTCCTTCACTCACAGTCCAGACCTCTGATACAGCTCATTTTGTCATTTATTTTCCCGTAAAACCAACTTTTATCTGCCAAATGTAAAATCCATGTCCCGTAAGTGGAAGCGATGCCAGGTTTGCAGTTGCCCGTTCAAATAAAGCAGCCCTTGGCTGGCGCGCGGCAGCAAGCAGACGTAAGCTGAACCTGCACCAGGAGATCAGCGGCAAACAATCCCTGCTGGTACGATTCAGCCCAGGACTAACGCCTGGTGATCCCGTCCTTGGGTACGGGAGGGGAACTGGTTGCAGCAGGTTAAACCGCTGGTCAAGTACAGAATAACCTCTGAAACCACACTACTAGAGCTGCGGCTTGCTAAAAAATCACTGGCAAGGCGGTTTAGATGGCACCACGCCTTGGTACAGGCGCTGGGGATCAGGTCTGGACCGCTGTCCTGCCCGCCTGAAACTTCATTTGGGCTGGACCCTTCCTCATACGGCCCCTCTGCTGCCGGGAACTCGCTGCAGAGCGATCTGTGTGAGGGTGATTTGCATTGTCCTAATTCAAGTTCCTGCTTGGAGTTCCAAAACAGTTGGAAACGATGTTTGACACCAGGTTATCTGGTTTTAACCCCTCTTTCTCCAAGTCCCGTGGTTTGCTGCTTATCTTAATGCTAATTCACTGTATAGCCGATGTCAGAACTTCTTTGCTGCGTGTTTATGAAGGCAGACACCATCCCCTTAGCCTGGTCTACGGGTAGACTGCTTTATGTTGCTCCGCATTGAATTGTTCCTGTTTTCAGCTACTTGGCAAACTGATAACCACCAAACCCCCAAAAATCTGTTGTGGAGCATTTGCGTAACCCAGTACCTTGGTAACGGAAAGCTGCTGGCACCCTGCATCACGTGCCAGGCTTTGGAGGTACAGTCACCGGTGGGGAACGAGCTGACGACTGCAAGATGTTCTGTAACTTTTTGCTTACTTTTCTCAATCCCATTTCTCTATATTGTCCTGCTTACTGATTTTGTGGGTAGGTATATATTTCACATTCTTTTCCACAGTGATGAGAGTACTTTGCCAGCAGCTACACCTAATTGTAAATACAGATTTGAATCCAGCAAGAGCATCTATAGAGAGGGTTCCCATTATCGGCACAGTCTAAACGCCGAGCCCTCCCTCTCCCCCGAGCAGCTCCTGTCGTTTGAAACTTCAGCGAGCGGAGTCGTCCCCGCATACCTGCGGCGCCAGGGTACCTGTGTGGGGCTGCCGTTGGCTTTCGGCACCGAACAGGGAAGGCGGGAGAGCTGAGACATGTTGACTTTTAAATCTTTGAATCCTAACTGCAAATTTAAATCACTTCGCCCGGGTCACGGGAGGCAGAAGGGTGGTTGGGTGTGTGACCAGTAGACAGCTCAAGCAGAGGCTGGTGTGCCCTCTAGTGCATTACTTCCTGCTGAACAGCAGCAAGCCTCGGGGAGCCCAGCTCCTTCCCTCTTCTGGGGGCTGTTCCAGGATCTACCCAGCACGCTCTGAGCTTGGTGCTGCAGTACAATAAGTAACTTTGTTTTGTTAATTAATTTACTCCCAACTTTGCCTAGCTGACTATGCTGTGAAAAGCTGTGGTATCTGTCACCTTTGTTCCAAAGCACCCAAACAATTTTGCTGCTGCTTTTTTTTTTCTTTTTCCTTTGAAAACTCCATTACTGATCTCTTTCTACTGGAGCAGCCCAGAAGAACTTCTTTCACCTGAAGAACAGCTGCTGCCCCGAAACCAGTGATTCACAAAGAAGGGAGTCCTGTCCTCACTTGGATTTGTTTCCAGCTTCATCCCCTCCTCTCTGTAAGTAGCATAAAACAGTAGTGAAGGGAGAGTAGGACCAAGGAGGAAAGTCTGGGCAGTGCACAGAGAAGCCAGCTGAGGGGGACAGGTCACAGGATGAACAAGATAGCGTAGATCTCACAGCTGAGAGAGGTGCTCTGCTTTGAGCTTGCTGCTCCTCTGCTGCCCGCGATGCTCTTATACCACTGTGGTGGTCTTCACCAGCAGGCCTGGACCTGGAGAAGCAGCAGACTAACCCAAAGCTGCCCTCTCCCAGTGCAGGAAGGATGATGTGCACACTCTTGCCCAGCTCACTGCAAATCCACGGCCTGGCTTGGATGAGCTGAAAGTACACCTGCGTCCCCTTGCTGCAAAAAGAGTTTTAGATGAGCACGTGCAGGCTAGGGCCAAGCCTTCTGCAGGGTGGTGTTCTGCAGGGTGGTGTTCTGCAGGGTGGTGTTCTGCAGGGTGGCGTTCTGCAGGGTGGTGTTCTGCCTCCTGGAGCAGCCAGCACGGCTCTGCAACAGCACCTCTTGGTGGGCTGGACACCTCCCACAGGCCTGCTTGCGGTGCCGAAAATGTGCACCAAGGGAAAGTACTGCACCATGAACGCTGCACTTCTTGTGCTGGTTACCACAGGAGCTGGTTATCTGCTGCCTGGAGAGATCTGAGCTGCTCTCCGGTGCCAAAAGCTGTGCTGGAGCCTGGCAGCCTGCAGGACAAAACTGAGAGGATGTGAGGCTGCGCTGTCAGTGGATGACAGCCAGGGAGAGGTGAGTTACTGCCTTCCTGCTCCCAGCCCACTGCTGGAGCCACAACCCTTTCTCAGAGCCATCCAGGTACCTGCGCAAGCACAGAGGGACGCAGGAGCAGGTCTCTTGTCCATTTAGCTGGTAAATTCTTTGGAGAAAGGGCTGCATCTGGGTCTGTTGGTGCAGCATTTAGCATAGCCCTGCTCCTTGTTACAGGGCCAAGTCCTTGTCAGCGCCAGCAGCTTCGTAGCCTCACTGTCCTCCTTCCCAACTCCACAGAGTTGCGCAGCTGGAAAAACCTCGTATTTCCCATAGCACCTCCTTTATTTTTGCCTCTACAACCAGGGAACACAGTTAAGCCCCAGAAAATGTCTTGGGCATTTTGTAACAAAACTTGCCCAACCAGACTTTGAAACATTTAACTGACCCACTTTTTTTTTTTTTTAATAAAATCAGTCAATGTACAATTGTACTTAGGTTAGAGATGCACGAGAGAACAGCTGGAAAGCTGACAGTCGTGCGACGCTGGGTGATGGAGTTACCAGCAGCAATGGTGCCTGGGTAGGAACCTGCCCCCCACCACTGTTTTCTGTGTGATGATGGTCACACGCCATCACTCATAATAGACAAAGGAAAAATCCCAAAATCCTGTTCTGTTTGGATGCTTTTTCAGGCGTGCCAAGCTATGGTGATTGATGTATTTCACAAACTTCATGGTTTCTTTGTCCCTATAAACTAAGGCCAAGCAGTTGTCCTCCGGATTCACTGTCAACAGCTGGAAGACAGGAAAATAAGGGAGGAAATTAGTTTCACAAAAAAGGCTTTGATGTCGTTCCTAGGAAGAAACAAACAAACCAGTTTCAAAAGCTAGTCAGAACAAAGGT
Source organism: Grus americana (assembly GCF_028858705.1). Taxonomy (NCBI): domain Eukaryota; kingdom Metazoa; phylum Chordata; class Aves; order Gruiformes; family Gruidae; genus Grus; species Grus americana. Next base: position 20,782,515 of record NC_072864.1, on the reverse strand, counting down.
CTGGGGTTGGAAAGTGAACTATGTCCCTATTTCCACTTTAATACCCCTCAACCTGATGCCTTTATTAAGCAGCAAGGGATTTGGGACTTGTTATTAGCACGACTGCTCAGCCCTCTCGCTAGCAATGATACTGAACGTGGCTGCAGCAAAGAGGGCTTCCCTGGGAAAGCATCGCCCCTGCTACAGCCTTGTGCCCCTCTGGGGCTTCCCAAATGCCACCGGGCACAGGTGGCAGCAGGCACCGTCAGTGTCCCTGGCCTAAGCTCTGCGGTAAAGCGGTAATTCAGGCAGGAAGGCTCCACTGCGCTACCGAGCACTCTTAGGATTACATCAGTGTTACAACAAAGCCTAATTACACCTCTCCACCCACAGCGATTTTATCTAATTTGCAGCTAGCAACTGAGGTCCTTACCTCCTCGTCTTCACCTTTAGCGATGTAGGAAGTAAAGCCACCATATTCTGGATCCCAGTCTTAAAAGAGAAAAGAAAGCTCCTTAGGAAGTTCAGCACTGCCCAGGCTCCATGCAGCCTTCCTGGAGATGCCAGTTTTCCACCCCACAGTCCCTGGATACAGAACAATCCCTGCTTTACCTCCTGCCAGTTTATTTTTTTTTTCCTTCTGTTCAGGAACAACTTGAAACAAACGTACTGGATTTGCCTTTTCTGCTCCTCAAGTGTAGAACAGTTTTGCCTTGGCAGATATGCAAAAGGCTTTCAGTAGAATTACCAACATCTGCCAGGGGGTTTCAGCCATGTGTTCTGGGCTCAGCTAGTCCAAAATATTAATGTTTAGAGTTTTGTTTTCACCACTATTTAACTAGCAATCACCCTAAAATGCCTAGGCATGCCTGAAGTAACCTCTGAAAACCCTGGGCTTTGTGAATTGGAGATGCAGTGATAATTGTGATGAGAAAAGGGGGCTAAACGCAACCCTTCCAGCAGGTATTCTGGCCTCCTGGCTGCCCACCGTGCCCCGAGGTGCTCAGCGAGGAGCGTTCTGGGGACAGGCACAGCCTTTCCCTCGACCCAAGCGCCACCTCCTGGCTCCGGCCGGAAAGGACAAAGCTGAGCCTAAATCTTTGTGTAAGGACTACTGAACCCGGGGCTTATACAGAAGTGAGGACGAGGATAAAGTGTACAGAGCCTTTCTATGTAGGAAAAAGCTTGGAGGTTTTGGCTATTGTAGCACTGCTGAGGGTTAGGAAGTCCTTCCTTGACGCAAACCTTGTCGGGAGAGTCTGACAGCTCTCTTTTATCCACTTACCCTCGCAGCCGCAGAAGAAGAGCAGGTCGAGAGCAAATTCCGTTGCCTGAGTGTCGTGGACCAGAGTGTAGTGCCCATGGGTCCAGCGCCTCAGCTCCCCTGCGCACACAGGGGTACCTGAGAGGGAACAGACAAGCCAGGGAAAACAATAAGGCTGTGACGTGCTTTGGTTTACCCAATTCTTCCTTTTTTGTCTTATCATCCCCGCCCTGGATTTACAGTAGAGCTCTGAACTTCAACAGCCAGCAACCTATCTGCTCTGGAAGTACACCGAAATTTCAGTGAAGGCGGGTATTGCTCTGAACTCACTCTTCATGTGCCGTCCCAGGAGGTATGTCAGAATTTGGGGAAGCCTTTCTTTTCTCATGGCTCTAGCTCAGTTTTCAATCCGTGCAGCCCCAAACTATGCCCTCCTCACACGTGAATTTAAAATCACACAGCGGAAACGTGGCAGATAGAAGAGGCAAATCAGAAAAACAAAGCCTTTGTACCAGAAAAGTGTTCCAGTGGGATTGTCGGTACGACTTGGATTTTGATTACCTTTTATTCCAGCATCTACTAACTTGTCTGAGTGCAAGAAGGGCATTTTCAACAATTCTACCCTTATCTTCAAAGCCACCCTTTTAAATAAACAGCACCAATCCATTAATCCAAGATTAATATTTTATAGCAATGATATCTCATTGCTGACAACTAAGCAGTTATTTAGGCTCTTTTCAGGGATCGGTTTTCTAATTCTAAAATTATCTTTACTTGTGATCTGTTCACTTTCTTCCTTTTGATTTGGTGTTTCACACAAGAATCTACTTTAATTGAAGCAGGAGTATGTGGATGTAGAAACCATGTCACTGTTGGCAAAAGCCTATCAGGCAATTAACAGACACCCCCTGCCATGCCTTAACTCCTACAAGTCCCACCCTTAAGACTTGGGTCTGTTCAAAACAGCATCAAGTTAGTCAGTATATTATTCCAAATTCTTTTGCAATGGTTGCTTATTTTGATACTCAATCTGACATGCGTCAAGTCCCGTGTTTGTGCTGGCTGCAGTACAAGGTGAAGTCCTAGTTCTGTGAAAATCACTGGAATTCTGCTGCTGACATCCTTAATGTCAGGATTCTACTCAGTTCCTTTCATGCTATGGCTACTCAACTTACCGTTCTGCTTCTTGCTGTCTTGTGCTTCAGGGATGTTGTCAGGCTGGTCTGGCTGATGGGGACTGTGCTCAGCGTGTTGTTCAGTCTCTTCCTGCTCAGGTTTGGGACCACTGTGCCCAGCAGTGTCATCTGCTCTTCCTTCCCCAGCATCTTCATCCTCATCAGAGGGAGCCAGGAAGTGCAGCTTTAGGCCAGTGAAGTTGGACAGCAGTAAAAATAAGGCCTCAGAGCGTAACAAGTGCAGGAACTTCTTCAGGATGTCAGGGAGGCTGTCATCCTCCGCTGTCTCATAGAGTCTGAAAGACAGCAGAGGTATCAGCAGATAGATCTCCTTGCTGGAGAACCATGTCTGTGGGAGCAGCATCAGGCAGTGCAGCCTCATGGCAGCTCCCGCTCCCCCCGATCAATAGGTGCAGGACGCTGGCATTCCCCACCTTTTATTGGCAGGCCCCCGGCTACTCCACTGGATGGCTTTGCTCTCCAAAGCTTCACACAGTAGTTGGTATTTATCTTTCTAGGAGAGAAAGATAGTGTAGAAACTTTAACATTTAGCCTCCAGGGCTCCCTTGGTGTGCTAGAAGCAGCAGTCCTCCGCTCTCAGATAAGGCACTCTAATTTTTTTTTTTTTCATGACTTGTTTGAGGCTCCTAAGGACTGCTGAATTGAGGGGCATAGCCTGGGCGGGCATCGTGTCTTTTCAGTGCCAGCGACCAACAGGTATCAAATGCTAGTTGGATTATCTGCCAGTGAGAATACAGTTTCAGTGAGATATGGATGCCCGGTAAACCAGAGGTAAATCAGCCTTGAGAAGCAAAGCCTGACATGTAAGACCAAAACCGTCATGGGTCATTTGTTTCACACACCAGTCAAGTTCCCCAAGTGCTGTGAGAGGCTGAGGGAGAGGGAAGGGCACTCTGGTCACCACAATGCTAGGAAGGGGGAAGGATGATGTGCGTTTCCATCCTTCTGCTTTGCTTCTTACAGGAAACGAGAATGTTGAAGGAAATTTTGTGATTTTTGATGAGTCCCTGTGCAGCAGCATACTGCCAAGCAGAGGGGATCTGTCCACAGAATCACAGAATGGTTGAGGTTGGATGGCACCTCTTGAGGTCACCAGGTCCATTCCCCTTTAGGGAGCAAAACCAAAGGGTGTTTCCTGTACAAACGAGCCCCTTCCCGGCCTGCGTGATGTGTGGTACCTGCCAGCCCTGTGACCTCTTCTGGCAGAACACATCCATTGAACCACTGCACTCACCTTGAGAAAATCTTTCAGGAGAATTTCTGATCGCTCCTCAAATTCCTCCTGGATTTGAGCTTGGGAGTCCATGTCCAAATAAACTAGATTGATCCACTCATACAAGATTTCATGCTGGAAGGGAAATGGATTTGAATGCTGAATTTGCAAAAGTAAAAAGGATTCCCCACTTCCCCCGTACCCAGCTGGCCACAGGGCTGGACTCCTCCCCACACACACTCCATTCCTTTCTTTCTTTCATTGCACCACCAGTACTTGCTGCATTCTCTGCACTATTGTAGGTATGCAAAATGTACAGAGTGAAGAAAGAGATACAAGAAAGAAACCAGCTACAAATTTATGGATAGGAAACAAAAAAAAGAGAATGGGATAAGTTAAAGATTAAAGCATCCTCGAGCATCAGTGCATCCTGTAACAGATATTCCAGGGACATGAAAGAAATAGAAACGCAGACAAGCAGGTGTAGGCTTGTTACTCACATCACAGGGGATGTGTGGGCTCCTGGGCAAGGGAGCGTCATGGTGGCGTGCAGGTCTGACTATTGATGGGCCGTGAAACCAGCCGCTCACTGACAAGCGGCACTTCTCCTGAGACAGAACTTCTGACACCTGGAACAAGGTTGAGCAGCATGTTACAGCCCGCGGTATTCTCAGGCACACCGCAGTTTCAGATCTCAGCCAGGTGTTTGTATCATGCAGTTCCACGGACTATTTATTCATCCTGTTGCCAGGCATCTTCCCGACAAGTGCCACAAAGCGCGACTTAACCGTATTGGCATTTCTACTGTAGGGCACCCCACTACGCCTATGTTACCGAGGCAGCGCAGCCGTATCTGCACAGTGCCCTGTTGGCTAGGTGATGTGCCGAGGAGCTCTTCTGGAGCAAAGTCATGGCACCTGTGTGAAAAATGTGAGCTCGTTTAAAACAAGCAGCAAACAAAAATCTCTCTCGTCACCACAGCCAAATCCACAGCAGTGGCTTGCCAGGAGAGCAACACAAAGTAGAAATGGAAATTTTTCTTCCTCCAGGATGACAAAGCTCGACTGACAGTTTAAAGTTGGCTTTGTCAGTTCTTTTCCTCCTTGAAGTCCTGCCTTTAACATGCAACACTTTGCAGAGTATCTGTTCTACCCACGCTTGTTCTCCCTTTCCCTTCTCCCTCCCCATCAGGACTGTAACAACATGCAGAATGAATAACCACAACAATTGAGAATCAAAAAACAAACAAAAGACAGCTCCTTGCCTGGTGGAAAGAGACTGGAGACACTTCAAAGAAAACCAGTGTGTTCCACGAAGGCACTAATGACTTGACGATTTGCTGTGGCTGAAAGTGTTCTGAGGAGGAAGAAAACATACTCTGGTTAAGGTACAAGCTGGAAGGCACTAGAAACTGCCGTTTCTCTCTGACTTCGTGACGTTGCAACTGGCGAGACACACGGGTGTAAGGGATGGAGCTCAGAGCAAGGGCTTGATGAAGAACTGGTGGACTTCTGTTGCTGGAATGGGAAGTTATCTCAATCGCTTTATAGAGCTCCAAGCACAGTTACTGGCATTGCTTCCATCCTGCCTCCACTCTTGACCCTTTGAAAAAATGGGAAAAAAAGGATTCCCCTCTTCATGTCAAACAAAAAAAGGAAGCCTTCAGAGGGTGGAAGCAAGGGCAGGTAGCCTGGGAGGAATACAGAGAAACTGTCCGAGCAGCCAGGGATCAAGTTAGGAAAGCCAAAGCCCTGATAGAAATTAGTCTGGCCAGCGATGTCAAGGACAACAAGAAAAGCTTCTATAGGTATGTCAGTGAGAAAAGGAGGACGAGGGAAAATGTGGGTCCCCTCCAGAATGAAACGGGTGACCTGGTTACCCAGGATGTGGAGAAGGCTGAGGCACTCAACAACTTCTTTGCCTCAGTCTTCACTGGCAAATGCTTGAGCCACACTGCCCAGGTCACAGAAGGCAGGGACTGGGAGAATGCAGAACCGCCCACCGTACAAGAAGATCAGGTTTGAGAATATCTAAGGAACCTGAAGATGCACAAGTCCATGGGACCTGATGAGTTGCATCCGCAGGTCTTGAGGGAACTGGCGGATGAAGTGGCCAGGCCACTCTCCATCATATTTGAGAAATCCTGGCAGTCTGGCAAAGTTCCCACCAACTGGAAGGGGGGAAACATAACCCCCATGTTTAAGAAGGGAAAAAAGGAAGACCCAGGGAACTACAGGCTGGTCAGTCTCACCTCCGTGCCTGGCAAGATTATGGGGCAGATCCTCCTGGAGGAGGATCATGCTCAGGCACATGGAAAATAAGGTGATTGGTGACAGCCAACACGGCTTCACTAAGGGCAAATCGTGCCTGACAAACTTGGTGGCCTTCTGTGATGGGGTTACAGCGTCGGTGGATAAAGGAAGGGCAACTAACGTCATCTACCTGGACTTGTGCAAGGCATTTGACGCTGTCCTGCACGACATCCTTGTCTCTAAATTGGGGAGACATGGATTCAATGGATGGACCACAGGGTGGATAAGGAATTGGCTGGATGGTTGCACTCAAAGAGTTGTGGTCAATGGCTCAATGTCCAAGTGGAGACCAGTGATGAGTGGCGTTCCTCAGGGGTCGGTACTGGGACCGGTACTGTACAACATCTTTGTCGGTGACATGGACAATGGGATCGGGTGCACCCTCAGCAGGTTTGCCGACAACACCAAGCTGTGTGGTGTGGTCGACACGCTGGAGGGAAGGGATGCCATCCAGAGGGACCTTGACAGGCTGGAGAGGTGGGCCCGTGTGAACCACATGAAGTGCAAGGTCCTGCGTGTGGGCTGGTGCAATCCCAAGCACAACTACAGGCTGGGTGAGGAATGGATTGAAAGCAGCCCTGAGGAGAAGGACTTGGGGGTATTGGTTGATGAGAAGCTCCACATGAGCCGGCAGTGTGCACTTGCAGCCCAGAAAGCCAACCGTGTCCTGGGCTGCATCAAAAGAGGTGTGACCAGCAGGTCGAGGGAGGTGATCCTGCCCCTCTACTCCACTCTGGTGAGACCCCACCTGCAGTACTGCGTCCAGCTCTGGGGGCCCCAGTACAGGAGAGACATGGAGCTGTTGGAGCGAGTCCAGAGGAGGCCACAAAGCTGATCAAAGGGCTGGAGCACCTCTCCTGTGAGGACAGGCTGAGAGAGTTGCGATTATTCAGCTTGGAGAAAAGAAGGCTCTGGGGAGATCTGATTGCGGCTTACCAGTACCTGAAGGGGGCCTACAGGAAAGATGGTGAGGGACTGTTCATCAGGGAGTGTAGTGACAGGACAAGGGGTAATGGGTTTAAGCTGAAGGAGGGTCGATTTAGATGAGATGTTAGAAAGAAATTATTTACTGTGAGAGTGGTGAGGCACTGGCACAGGTTGCCCAGAGAGGTTGTGGAGGCCCCATCCCTGGAAGTGTTTAAGACCAGGTTGGATGGGGCTTTGGGCAACGTGGTCTAGTGGAGGGTGTCCCTGCCCGCAGCAGGGGGGTTGGAACTAGATGGTCTTTGAGGTCCCTTCCAACCCAAACCGTTCTATGATTCTATGACTTTCTCCTGCTCCTCTGCTGTCACCCATTAGCACTGTCTGCAAAGCCTGCTACAGCCCACCTCTAAGGCGCAAATTCTACCTGTACAGCAGGTTCTCTGGACAAAGGAGAAACTCTTTATCTCCTTTGTACTGTTTGAGGAGAAAATTGCTGCAATGGGCGAATAAAATTCATCTTTTTCAGCCACCTGCAGCTGAGCTCCGAGCGCTTACCATCTGCGCTATACAGGTCCAGCGTTCCCCCGTCACCTTCCTCCCAGGGTGGCACGAGGTACAGGATGAAAGCAATTCTCCGACCTTCCAGCTCATCGTCGTGGCACAGCAAGACATCTGCAATTACACACATTTTGCTGCAGTAGCACCTTTCCAGTACACGCGTGAGTCATTCCAGTGGCTGCTTCCCAGCTTTGTCCTCGCAGGAATACAACAAGAAAAAACATGCCCTTTTCAAGAACTGCATTTTCACTTGTCAGCATCGCCAGCCCAAGATTTGCAAGATTAACTGCTGTGGGATTGCACTACAACCGGCAGATTAGCCCACTTTGAAGGTACAGGCAGTTATAACTCGTCATCCACCCCTCCGTGGCTGTCACTGGACACGGCGGAAAGAGCTTCCTGACTTAAATAATGACTTGAGCTCTTTTAAATACAGAACTGCCCTTTGAGTAAGTTTGTTGCTGGAATAGCGGGGAGGGGGAACCCTGGGAACAGAAAATCTGGGCCAACAATTCATTGCGCAAAAGGCTTTTAAAAAGTAGAGCTGACAGCAGTAATACTCTTCCCCTTCCTACAGTGATTTTTCACAACTAAAAGGGGTAGGCGCGGTTGTAACCCGGACTCACCGAGGTGACGTTTTAGCATCAGACTTCACAAACCCAACTGTGGCGTTTGGAAACCGAACACATCACCCTTTCGCACGGAAGCGGGCATGCAAACGCAGGCCAAACATCTCTGAAAAGGTGGGGGCTTGCGACAGTGTTGGGCCCAGTTAAAGCCATCAGCAAGGGAACTACAGGAACAGTTTTTCCGTCATTTGTACTTTGTTTGCTGAGACTTTGATTTACTGCTGATAGTTTCTAGGCCCCTCTGGAACTAGAAAGGGGTTGGGGTGGGATATGTAATTAGGTATTCTGCTGACATTTCGTTTCCCACATGCCCACAGAAGCTTTAGGGAAAGGATCGCTTACGGACTGACCAGTATATTCATATTTAGCACAAGAAATGTCAATAGTTGGCTCCAGCTCAATCTGGGTCACAGCAGAAAGCCACGCTCTGAATTCTTCACATAGAGCATGCCTGAGAAAATAAGCACAAGCTAAGTGTCCTCCCATGCTAATAAAGCACATCAGCATAGCCTAAATTAATTTATTATCTCCCTTCCAACTATTTAAACAGTTAAAGGTGCTGTTGCTGCCAGTGTCAGTGTATTTCTGTAGAGCCACACAGGAGCTGGCCAGGAACTGTTTATCAGGGATAGGACAAGGGGTAATAGGTTTAAACTAAAAGAGGGGAGATTGAGATGAGATGTTATGAGAAATTCTTCCCTGTGAGGGTGGTGAGGCCCTGGCACAGGTTGCCCAGAGAAGCTGTGGCTGCCCCTGGCTCCCTGGCAGTGTTCAAGGCCAGGTTGGATGGGGCTTTGGGCAACCTGGGCTGGTGGAGGGTGTCCCTGCCCATGGCAGGGGTGGGACTGGGTGGGCTGTGAGGTCCCTTCCAACTCAAACCAGGCTGGGATTCTATGAAAACAGCCCAGTGCTTACAGCACGGACAACGATAACCAGCAGCGAGTGTGAAATTGGCTGTAAGGGGACAGCTAAGCACTGCAGAAGCGACAGATACACGAGGGCTGGATCAGAGCACGCTGCTCAGAGGAAAACCCTTAACTGACTTCAGGGCCACATCGATTCAGCTCCTCGGGGCCGGTTTCTGGCCCGGCCCACCCCGCAGCCCCTCGCCTTCCCCGGGCTTTTCACCCGCAGCTGGCAAAGCTCCGAGCCGGCGTTTTACCTCAGCGCGGCGACGTGGGGCTCCGGCCTTGCCCCCAGCTCCTCGGACTGCGGCGGCCCATGGAAGAGAAGAAGGGACGGGGGTTAGGACGACGCGGCCCGGCCCGGCCCGGCTCGGCCCGCCCGGCCCCCCGGGGCCCACCTGCCGCAGGGACAGGAGGTCGTTACGCCGCCCGCGGAAACCGAGGCCCAGCAGCTCGTCGCGCAACGCCTCCGCGAAGGCCGGGCCCGCCAGGAAGCCGGGGATGACACCGTGCCGGAACGGAGCCGGCTCCACCGCCGCCGCCTCTGCAAGGGAAACGCCGCCGGTGAGGGGAGCAGGGGGCCCGCCGCCGCACAGGCCGGGGCCCGGGGAGGGGTTGGGGCGTACCGTGGCGGAGCGGCTCCCCGCGGCCCCAGGCTGCCGCCGCCCGCTCCCGCAGCGCCGGGTCCCTGAGGGCGGCGCACAGCTCGGCGCGCGCCTCCCGCTTCCCGCGCTTCTTCCCCGGCGGCGGCGGCGCCACGGCCCCGCGCCGCTTCGCGCCCATACCGCTCCCGCTGACTACAGCTCCCGGCGGCCCCTGCGCCGCCTGCCGAGCCAATCGGATCACGTGAGGGGCGGAGCCTCGTCCTGCTGGCCAATGAGAGCGGGGGGAGAGGGAGGAGTGCGGCGGTAAAACGCCAGTGAGCGGGCAGCTGCTTCTCCCCCCCCGGTGCGGAGGTGCTGGGGGAGACAGAGCGGCTCCTCTCTATGGTCGGCACCGGAAGTGCGGCGGGCGGTTCCGGTGGGGCGGCGCGCGGAGGGAGTGCGGCCTGGCGGGGAGGTTAATGGCGGACGCGGTTCCCGCCGCCGAGCACTGACCGCTCCCTCGCCGCCTCCCGCCGCGCCGCCATGTCCGTGGTGCCGCCCAACCGTTCGCAGACCGGCTGGCCCCGCGGGGTGAACCAGTTCGGGAACAAGTACATCCAGCAGACGAAGCCGCTCACGCTGGAGAGGACCATCAACCTGTGAGCGCCGCCTCGGGCCTGCGCGGGCCCGGGCCTTGCCCCCGCCCCGTCCCGTCCCGCTAGCGAGCCCTTCCCCGCTCCCTCAACAGCCCTGGGGCAGCCTGCGGGAGGTTTTTCCTCAGCAAGGGCCGCCCGGGGTCCGGGCCCTCCGCCGGCCGGGGGGCTGAGGGGAAGGCGGCGGAAGAGCCCGGTTCGAGGCGAGGGGTCTGCCCCCCCCCCTTACAAGGCCGTGCTGTTAAGCTGTGAAGCTCCTCGCTGTAGGATACTGGGGGCACTGAAAGCTTGCCAGCCATCGGGGGAATGTGGAGCGTTTAGCGTATGTGCTTTAGTGTATAGAAGCAGCATCTGGTGCGGGAGGTGTGAACCCCAAGTAGGACAGCTGGGGAGTATTTAGGTGTGGGGGACATCATCCAGCTTCTGGTCTGCTCTGCTTTTGGTGGCAGAGAGAAGCAGGCCTAGGTGGGACGTGGGCTCCCCCAGTGTGGTCAGTAGGATGGGGTTAGGGGTGCGGGGGTGCCTTGTGTGGTGCAGGGCACCGTGCTTAACACCCAGAGTGGCTCCTGCCGGAGAAAATGTTACTGCTGTCATAAATAAAAATTATTTCTTAATAAATATTTACTTGCCTTATATGAGAAGCCTTATACTTTAGCTTCGTTTAGTAAACTCTGATGGATGCGTACATCTGTCAACTTGCAGAAACAGCAAATGCTCACTGTCACAGTCAGTACGAAATTTTAGCTATTAATCGCAGACTCATGTATTTTTTTTGGCTGAGTTTATTCACAGTTAGTCATGTGGAAGTTCAAATATGATCTTCAGAGATTGGAATGTTTTTATAGTGTTTCTGAAGAAAAGACTCAGCAGGAAGCTGTGTTATTGGCATCGACTTTTTTTTTTTAAAGTATAGGCTGAGGGTTTTGATGTACAGATTAATGCGCCCACATTAGTATAGTATGGGTTAGCGTAGTAGATTATTAATAAAGAGATTTGTGTATCTAAAAATGGAAATGAATGGGAAAAGAAATGTTGATGGTTCTAAGATGTAAGTGAAAGGGAGGGGGAGCTTGATAATAAATGAATCTGCAGTTAGGAAACTGGTTGTTTTGGCTCACTTGTGTTCATGAGAAAGAGCTCAAACAGCTGCAACTGGCTTGTGATTTTGCCACAATGAGGAAAATTTGAGGGTGGGGAGAGTGTGTGCTACTTAAATTGGACATGATTAAGTATTGTGGAAAGAATACACGGTGAGATGCATCTCAAGGAAAAAGTTTGCCATGAAATCAGTCGTGTATTCTGGTAATTCCATTGCTGTATGCCACAAGTCAATAAAACCACAGTGATAACTTGTTACTGCTCTGCCCAGAACCCATTTTCCTCTCACTTTTGACTTACCCTGATGATCCTGACTTCCCTCCAGGCCTCGTGCCATCAGATCTCTGTGTTACTTGGATTTTGTTATCCAGTAACGCTTTTCTATTGCTGACTGTGCTGTCTAGGACTGACCAATTTCTTGCCTAAGCTTTCTTTTCTTTTCTGACTCTTCTCAGTCCCTCTCACCTGGAGAATTTTCTCAAATTTCTACTTTGCTGTCACTGGGGAATGCAGAGGTCCAACACCTAGCTCAACAGAGTGATCTGCTCGCGCTCTTGATCTTACCCCAGGCTCCCGGCCCTGTGCTTACACATTCTGCATTTCTGCTCTTATGCGATCCAGATGTCTGATTTCCCACTTCAAAATAAAACCACTTCTAACACTTTAGTTCTCAGGCTCTTATTACTTCTGCAGAAAAAAAAAACCCCGCTGTCTGTGCAGCTTCCTTCCTTCTCAGCAGAGCTTTTCTCTCCTGTCCCTTTCCCAGCTCCTCTCAGAGCCTTTTCTCTGTGGTGTGGAGATCAAAGAGGGTGGCTGTTGAATCAGAGTTGCTGCTGGTTCTTCTGGCCTCCTTTCCTTTTGACTCAGCACCACACTAGTATTTTGGTCAGCAGGACTTTCTGCGCTTGCATGTATCGTAGTGCAGACCTCCGTGTGATAGGGGCCCTGGAAATCACACACACTTCTACGAATGAGTTACCGTTCCATCAAGCACAGAAGGTTCTGCCTAAGGGTGGATGCTCTGTCATAGTGATTTAAATTTAGATTTCTTGTTCTGCAGTAACATATTTTCTTCCCCCTTACAGATATCCTCTGACAAATTACACTTTTGGTACGAAGGAACCCCTCTATGAGAAGGACAGTTCCGTGGCAGCTCGGTTTCAGCGCATGAGGGAAGAGTTTGACAAGATTGGCATGAGGCGGACAGTGGAAGGGGTGCTGATTGTACACGAGCACAGGTTGCCCCACGTGCTCTTACTGCAGCTGGGTACAACTTTTTTCAAGCTGTAAGTGTCTGTTTCCTGAATGTAACTTTTAGTTTAACTTTATTGTCACAGACCACTAAACATACGGGCTACAGGTTAAAGCATGACTAACTGATAGATATTTTGAATGACATTCATTTGTTGCAAAGACTTAATCTGGGAAAACTTTTTTGAATGGTGGGGTTTTCATCTAAAGTGTATTTGACTCTGCTCATGAGAGAGGTAGAACTGACTGGAAATCTTAGTTACGCTGCATCGCTATGGTAATATCCTGTTTAAAACTTGTTATCAGTAGTTAGTGTGTTGTACTTACATTGTGGAAGCTGTTATGCTTAAATAGAGTTATGCTATGGCTGCAAAAATGGTAACGTGAAGCTCAAGGCATAAACCCCAGTAAATGCAGAATATTTGTTTACAAACTGCAGGGTGAGCTGGGTGCAGCAAGAAAAGTAGGCATCTGAATTTGAGAAAATTGCCTCAGTTCTCATAGTTATCACTGCTGAAGTGAAATTCTAGTATTTGGATCATGTGATAGTAGTGATGGTGGTGGTGCTTGTTTTCTTTTTTAAACTCAATGGGCTTGACTTGTCTCAAGTTATTCTGTTTGTGTTCTTGGTCTTATGTTTTTAACATTTATATTGTTTGTTCTGAATTCTATGTGTGAGAAATTGTTTTTTTTAAAATTCACATTCTTTTTTGACATCTTGATTTAGGGGATGTTTGTGGACAAAATAGGCTAGACTCTAAAGTTTTGCAAAACTCTGTAATGGTGAAAATGTGGGCTTAGGGTTGGGTTTTGTGTTTTTTTTTCATTAACCTTGCATCAAATGCAGGATGGTTCTCTACATGAGTTTTATTTTCTTCCTGTGTGCTTCAGTGAGCACTGGTTTTGAGATAAGAACAGATATGGTCAGTATTTGTAATTCTTTCTTCAACTTCTGGTGGTTTTATATTATTGTTAAAACTTTACCTTTTAAGTCTCCCAGTTATTATCATGTATATTGTTAGACTTTGTCCTGCTAAAGTTAAAGTATTTTATATAATGTGGGGGGGGTTTTAAGGGACATAGAGTAGCTGCGGTGTTGGTGAAAGCTGTCCTACTGTCTTCAAATTCAGCAAAGTTAGATTTGGAACTTCTGACTTAGGAGCCTTGAGTGAATTTGTAACTCCCTGACTGGAAGCACATCCCAACTTACCTGTGAAAGTCTGTAAATACAATGAAATGTAACTTTAGCTTTCATCATTGATTATTTTAACAGACCCGGGGGTGAACTCAATCCAGGGGAAGATGAAGTAGAAGGGCTCAAACGCTTAATGACAGAGGTCTGTTTTCTTTTGTTATGTTGCTATACCAGAATGTTGGATTATTTTAGAGTTATCAGAATAAGACAAAGCATTAGTCTCCTTATTGCTTCTATTATTTTGATGCTTTTGTGATGTTCTCGGGTAGTTAAATGAAAAGTTAGGGCTTTATTTGTTATCTGCATGATGAGTGTGACCTACTCACTGCTCCAGCCCTGTGTTCATTTGCAGCTTGGCCTTTTGGCTGCCTTCAGGCAAGTGAGTGTGCAGATGGGCAACAAAATATGTCGTGGAGCACAACTAATGAGGACTTTCCTTTGAGATAGTCTTCCCAATGCACCAGTTAACCTTCCATGCTCTCCACATAGCCTAAATTAATTCTGTTGAGTAGCGTAATGTTGCATTTCAGTCTTCCCGTTGGTCTGATGGGACTCAGTTCAACTGAATACAGCATGGAATTTGAAATGCTGTTGAAAGTGTCCTTGTCCTGTCAGGTGAGGCTTTTACTAAGAAGTGTCACTTTATACAAAAATACTCTATTAAAAGCTGGTCCAGAGCACTTCTTGAGTTAAATCAGACCCATATTACAGCAAGTCTTCATGCTTCCAGTGTATGTTTTCTAAAAAAGATTGACTTGGGGTATTTAGAGTTTTGACTATAACTGGGTTTTTGGTAGATACTGGGTCGTCAGGATGGTGTTCAGCAAGACTGGGTGATCGATGACTGCATTGGTAACTGGTGGAGACCAAACTTTGAACCTCCACAGGTGAGTGCTCATGTTGACTTTCATCTTCTTCAGTCAAGTATGGACTGTTCTTCCTAAGGCCTTCAACCTAACAGTTGGGCTTTTTTGAGTACCTGCCGCATGAGCAGTTAGTTTTTTCTGGTTTTTTACCTGTTTCATCTCCTTTCCGAGAGAGAAACTACAAACTTTTTCTTGTGGAAACTCCCCTCTCCCTCCTCACACCCATCCTGATGGATGAGAAACCACTGGATGTCATAGATTCCAGTCCCGTGCTGAGCCAGACACACCATTTAAATTCCTGTTGTAGCCACAATGGAAACTCTTGCGCTGCTGCATGTGGAACAGATGCTCTGGAAATAAAATAGTCTCGCTGCCCTATTTCTAAATGCTTTAATACTGAAAATAGTTGCTCAGTTTGCTGTAACGTATTTCTGTCTTACTGGGTCGTTTTAACTGCTCGTGAGTATTGGTGCCTCTTTAGATCCTGTCAATAGTTGTGACAGCAACAGCATTCCTTTCTGAGTACTTTCTTATAAAAGTGGTTTTCATTATTTGATGCCATGAAAGAACAATATATGACATGTTGAAAGCTCGCACAGTGCTTGATAATTTATAAAGTAGCACTTAAGATCACGCAATATTTTCGAAGCTCTGTACAACCAATTTTTGTTGGTTTTCTTCCAGTATCCCTATATCCCAGCTCACATTACAAAACCAAAAGAGCACAAAAAGCTTTTCTTGGTCCAGCTTCAAGAAAAGGGTAAGTGTTTGTTTGTAACAAAGGACTGTATTTATAACAATGTCTAACTGCTTGCATTTCATGCAAGGAAATGTGGTAGCGAGTTTTGTGTTCATCTGCTTGCAGTTGTTTATAGTTGATCACTACAGAAGTTAAATGCTGGTATCAGTTTTGAAGGTAGGTGATCCTTTGAACAGGAATTCCTAGAAAATGCTCGTCCTTGCTCCTGCATCACTGTACAGCATATGAACCCCATATTTAACTGGAAAAGGAATAAACCCGCTATAGTGCTCTATGTAGTGATCTTGTTTTGAGGTGTGTGTGGAGCAGGGATGCCTTGGCTGAATGTGTGGTGGTTTTTCTTATTAATCAACTTGCATTTGTTTTTAGCCTTGTTTGCAGTCCCAAAAAATTACAAGCTGGTTGCTGCACCGTTGTTTGAGCTCTATGACAATGCACCAGGATATGGACCCATTATTTCCAGCCTTCCTCAACTTTTGAGCAGGTATCTTATGATTTATTTGTATTACAGTTCTTGGGAACACAGTTGCCATGGGAAACCAGAGCAAGGCTAGGCGCTACAGAAACCAACTGTGAAAAGGTTGCAGCTATCCCAAAGAGCTTAGAATCTACCTCAGACAAGATGCGATGGACAATTTAGAGGCACTGATCGCAACTTGCTAGCACCAAAGTGCTCTTTGGCAGTTGTAGCAAAGGAAAACGTGAAAGATAATGAGGATGAAGCTGTACGCAGGGTAAGGAACAGCTTCTCGTAAGCTTTAGGGACAGCGCGAGAGCGAAAGCCAAGATGTGTGTTTGAAGCACTGAATGAGGTGTGCATGTTATCACAGCTTTGTGCTAATTAAATGTGGTACGTGTAGTGTGCTTATAACACAAGTATCTGTAGGGACAGCTGTGTTTTTTCCTTCCTTTTCCCAGAGTACACAGTCTTTGGCTTTCTTACCCAAAAAGAGCTTGTACCTCAGGTCTCCAGAGCTCAGTAGTCTCACTGGTTTCTGTTACTTACCTGCTTTGATGAAAAAAGTCTGTTAGCAGAATGTCAGCCCATAACAGGCTTGTATCATGCTGTGGGATTTTTTTTTCTCTATCTAGTCCCAGTTTTGGCAGTTGTAGCTAGGGGGGCTTCCCACTCCTCCTGCTCTAAAGACAGCAGATACGTTCTCCAGCAAAACACTGTTGTGCAGCCAAATGCCAGTTTGGTACCAGTGTGACAGACACATCCAAGGGATGGACATCTGGAAGTTGCGATGGATGATTGCTTTCACTGTGTGAACGCTGTTTGTTGTGAAACCTAGTTGAGAAGTTAGTGGTTCTGTTGAGTATGTCCCCACGTTACACTTGGGAGTGTAGAAGGTTCGCCCTGATAGCAGAGATGCTGTGAAATAGTTGCTGGTGGGGAAAAGTCACTCTCACTGGTATTTGCATGTCCATGAAGCTCTCTTCAGAGATGAAATGTTAATAATTAGTTCTTCTGTAACCTTAAGAGACTGTCGTGCAAAGCTAGTGTAGGATTGGCTGTTAAAAATGATGCTTCTTGCTACACTATCAAGCTGTCATTAAAAATGATGCTTTTGTTCTGTCGACTGGAGGCTTATCAAGGGCGGAAACAAAACATTTGCTTACTTATTCAAAAATGTCACTTAAATAAAAAGAATGAAAATTCCTCACTTGGTATAATCCTTTCAATTTTAGGTTCAACTTTATTTACAACTGAATTCCTGTATACCTGAAGAGTCTGATAGAAGAAGCCGTCTCTGTGAGCACAGCTTTAAAATGTAGAGAAAAGAATAAGTGTGACACAAGGATTTTTTTTTTAAGTCATTCTTTTCCTGAAGGCCACTAAACTTTCTATTGTATGAATAGAGAAGTGAATCTCAACTGTTTAGGTAGTGGGATGGCAATGTGATACCAGTGTTTTAATCAATTTTCATTGTAATACTCACCAAATTTTTTTTGTACAACATTAAACAAAATGGTTAAGATTCTGTTTGTCTTGGGTTTGGTGTTTTGTTTTTTTTTTTTCCCTGCTGTAGTTGTCTCCTACCTTTAGGTACATATTTTAAACTTTATTACAGAAGATGTTGGAAACAAGAGGAGGACCTCACTCGTTCGGGGACCGTTCAGATGCTCTCATCTGCATCCCTGAGCTGAGAGTTAGTCTGAGGGAGAGATTAAACAGTATAAGTAGGTGCAATATAATTTTGTCTTTTTCTTACCTTAAGAGAACAGAGTTGTTTTGAGGGAGAGTGAGTACTTAGAGGCAAGCATAGCCATTGTTCAACGCTTACCAGAACTGATGTGGAAGCGTTACTATTTGTACAAGGCGTGGTGGAGATACAAGGTGTATCTTCTCACTCTTCATCCCCTTAAGAAGATAATACCTCAGCAAATTCTGTTGCACTGGCCCAAGATCCAGTTAAGATATGGAAAGTGAAATTCATTTTATATATTTTTCTATAGCTACAGGACAGAATTTGGATCACGTTGAAATGTTTTGCTAATGCCACAGTGGTTCAATGTTATGCCGAGCTGTTGTAGTAGACCAGTGTGCTGTGTCATGCTGTAAGGGATGCCCATACTTCTGCTTTTTCTCCTCAACATTTCAGTCTCTTGCAGGTAGTAAATATCAACTTTATAGTTTTGGATTTTTACATGCTTGGCTAAACATCAATTCCAGTTGGATGTGTCGCTTCCTAATGCCTTTAACCTTCCCTAGTTTTGCTTAATAACTCTTTAAAAGACTTTTTTTTCCAAATTCTGTCTCTGACCAGAAGATGCACTGTTGTTTGTGCATTTATGAAGGCATCGTTGGGGAGCGCATACTGCCAACAGAACTGAAGCTTGCCAAAGTGCTTGGTTCTGTTGCCAGACGTACTGGTAAGCTACGTGCGGAACAATTGCGACAGCATGGTGCTTCAGTCAAATTGAAGCTGTGCGGTATGGGACCGATACTGAAAAAATAATGGTAGGGCTGTTCACTTTGGTCCTATGGATGGAAGGCCTGGATTATGGTTAGCAAAATGTATGGTTTCTTAGGTATCTGCCAGATAGGAAAAATAAAGCTGGCAGGGGTGTGTAGAAGGGAAGTGAGGGAAGGTGGGGGCTGGGAAGTCAGGTGGCACAAGAACAACAAGCAGCAGAGCAGTGCTGTCAAGCCCTGGCATTTAACAGCATCCCTCATCTTCCATCGCTGCATGCTAGTTTGAGAGGCTGATTTTTGTTCCAAGCTACCTGTGAAAAAGTGCTGCAAGCTCAGTATCAGCTCCCTGCTTTTGCCTTTGACTACGTGCCGTGCGTTTCGGGGCTGTCGAAGGAGAACCCCTCTAATTTCCCGCACACACACCCCGCTCCGCGGAGGCTGTCCCAGGACCGGGCAGGCTGCCGGGACGCGGAGCGTTCCCCTGCCGCGGGGCAGGGCGGGGGGGATCCGGCGCTTCCCGCAGCTGCCGGGGCCGGGTTGGAAGCACCGCCCCGGCCGTGACTCAGCGCGCAGGGAGCGGTTCGTGACGGGGCGGGGTGTGTGTGTGTTTGGGCCCATTCCCTTCCCCAGGCCTCCGGGGGGGCGGCCCGGCCCGGCCCCGGGGAGGGGCGGCGGCGGGGCGGGCGTTAGGCCGCAGGAGCCGGGGGAGCGCGGCACGCCGGGGCCGAGGCGGCGGCCGGGCGGCGGCGAGGGCTCCGCGATGCCGCTGCTGTTCCTGGAGCGCTTCCCCTGGCCCAGCCTCCGCACCTACACGGCGCTCAGCGCCCTGGCCCTGCTGGGCACCGGCCTCAGCGCCTACCGCGCCCTCAGCCAGGCCCCCGGCGGCGCCCAGCCGGACGGCGGGGCGGCAGACACCGAGCTGACCGAGCCCCTGCGCCGCGGCGGGCCGCGGGTCCTGGACGTCGCTTACTACCTGCTCTCCGACAGCCTCTGCGTCTGGGTGAGCCTGGGGCGGCCGGGCGGCGGCGGGGCCTGCGGGCCCGGCCGGGCGGGTGGCGGCTGAGCCCGGCGGAGAGGCGGTGTGGGCCCCGCGGCCTGCCAGGGGACCGGAGGCGGCCGGCGCGGCCTCTGCCGGCTCCTCACCGCGGGTGTCCCCGTCCCCCCCCTCGCCGGGTTCGGAGGGGGTTGTTTCCTTATGGTTGTTTGAAAAGCGCTCCCTGAGCGGTTTTGCCGCTTCAGAGTAAAGAGGGGACTCGGCCGGGCGGGCAGCCCGCTCGGGGCCGGGGGATGCACCCCCCGCCCTCCCCGGGCCGCTGCCGCCTTTCCTGCCTGCCCTGGCCGGGGTGATGGGGCTGCGTGAAAGCCGAGCGCCCTAGAAGTTCAGCTCGGCGCTTGTGCTTGTCCCTGGGCCTCCCCCTCTCGCCGTGAGCGGGTTCGGGGTGAAGCTCTGGGGAGCGTTTTGCTGCGGTGCCTGGTGTGGGTGCTGCACTGGCACTTCTGGAAGCACTGCCTGTCCTGCTCAGCTAGAAACCTTTGTGAGACACTGTCAGGTATTCAAGCCCAAGCTTTGCCTTCTTTCTTTAAAGTTTAAAGTCATGCAGGTAAGAGGAGGCATTCTCACCACTTAAGAAAAAAAAAAATTCTGTAGCCCTTTAAACCCAAACCTGGCAATGGTATATGAATCTTGGCTCACTAACTTCTGTAGTTGAAATAAAGGCTCAACAAGAGGTATCGAAAACCTAGCTGAGTCGTTGCTGTTGAGCTTTTCACGTGTGTCAGTCAAAGGTGGTGTTGGCTGGACACCTGCTTTACAACGTGTTTGCTTGACTGAGGCGCTGATTCTTGAATATACTGAACACATTGAACCTGTTGAAACTTGGTCTCAGAACCTTAAATTAAGAGCACTGGCAAAGTTGATTGTATGTCCTTTAGAAATGACAGGGTGAGGCCGCTTCATCAGCCCCCCCCCTCCCCTTTTTAGTGTTCTGCATAGGTCAAAAGTTAATTACAAGTGGTGGTGTCAAATGTGAGCAGCAGTTTTCCTGGGCCCATGTGTTCTGCTCCTTGCTGCTTTGCTTTAAAGCAGCTTCCCAAGAAGGATTTAAGCAGTGTTGTTACAGAAGGGGTGTGTGTTATTCAGTATGTTTCGAGACAATGTCTGAATCTTGTTCCTGTAACAACGCATTCAAACTGGAGTTTTCTCATCTGCTGTATGTTAAACAAAACGAGCATCTCGGTGATCTGTAAGTTTTGTCTCCATGTTCCTTGGCACTAGGAATTGCTAATCTATATAAAACAATTTACCGTGAGAAGGTAGGTTGGTTTGTTGGATTTGCTGGTGTATCAGACTGACCGTGTTAGTAGTTCTAGAAAAAAGTTAAGTGACTTATCAGCTACTGTATGTGTCTTGGAAGAGGCCAGGCTTAAATTTCACCAAAAAAAAAAAAAGGCAACTAAAACTATTCTGTGAACAATGGTAGGTTTTGTTAGACTCGTTCTTTGCACTTCTCTCTCTCCCTTTCTAAATAGGGCAAAAGTATTCATTGCTGACTGCTTTATTTCTTTCCAGGTGCTAGTGAACACTGCCTGCTGTTTTCTGATGTTGGTTGCTAAGCTAATCCAGTGCATGGTGTTCGGTCCTCTTCGTGTCAGTGAGAGGCAGGTAAGACAGCTATTTGTTGCCTTGGATATCCATGGTGGTTCAGAATTTCTTGGTGTACGTCCGGTGTGGTTTTCTATGTGGAGTGGCGTGGAAGTACACAAGAAAAGTACGTTTTAAAAGAGCTGAAGTCTTACAATTATACTTCTCACCTTTGGAAATGCTGTCCAATAAAACCATATAGAAATCAATCTGCCAAAGAAGCCCTTCATGGTTAGCTAGGATATCCACAGCCACAAGCTTCCAGTTTATTGCTGAAGAGAGCTTTTCTTTTTCATCATTGCTTTTGTAATTTATAAACTTATAATCAACTTTCAAATCCTGCTTCCTTAATGAACCTTGTCAGGTTTCTTACAGGTGCACCCTCATTTCAGAATAAAGTGTTCTTCTGTATTCAGTTTGCATTTGGCAGCATTTCTCTGTTGTGTATCGTAGGTAGTTATCAGCGCTGGTAGTCTGAATTCTCTCTTGTACCTTGTTTTGTGCCTCGACTGCTGGAGAAATGCTTTCCATCCTCAGCCACAGAGTAGATGGTTTATCTGCCCTTGGGTTTAAGAGGGAAAAGGCAGGCATATGCCTGGAGAAAGGAGGTAAGCAGGGCTGAAAACTCAAGCTGTTTAGTCCTGCTCTTGGGCTAGGTGAGAATGTTTTTAAAAATTCAGCAGGGGAACCATTAAAGCTTAGGCTTTTTAAAAATTCTGCAGAAAATAAAAGCAGCAGCAGTGGTTTGAATAGTATCTGTATTTTTTTTTTTTTTTTAAAAGAAATGCAGATGCATAAGTTACTCTGTGTAAATGCAATACCAGTGACTTGGAGAGTGCTTGTATATTAAAACAAAAAAGTGTATAAATGCAGTTTTTTAGGAAAAATGGGGATTTTTTGATGTGTGGAACCGAGGCACATAAAGCTTCATTAATAGCCATGGATCTCTCAAAGCTGGTTGTATTTGTGATTCATGCCCTGTAGAGCCTCCAAGTGAAATGTATTAAAAACAAGGCACTGTCAAACTGCATTGGGCCAGGCTTTTTTTCCAGCCCGTGTTGACTGTAAGGATGTGGAATTCTAACCAGAGATAATTTCCAGGATGTTCTCTATCCTCTTAAAAACTGAAGTGAAAAGCAGTAACAGTGAGGATCCATGTGCATTTGGATAATGGGAGTATGCTTCAGTTCTCATGTAAAGGAAAGCCAGTTATTAATGTTGGCGAGCCAAAAATGGCAGCATCATGAAGGAATTCTGGACCTGTCTTAACTAAACTCCTGGTGATTTCATCATGTTCTTTAACAAAACATTTTATTTCATAAATTTTTTTTATCCCCAGCAAGCTGGCTTGCTTGAGACCATCATATTGTTTCTTTCACACTGCATGTGCGTGGGAATAATTTTTTTTCATTGCTCATCCATTTTATTCTCCACTGTAGGCATTGTGCTTTTTAAGAGCAGACTTTGTCATCTTTTCTTAATCATCCGCACTTTTTGACAGGTTTTTGGAAGCAAGATGCTAGGCTGTTTGGGCATCTTGTATATCTAACCGTGGCTGTGGCTCTAGCAAAGAGAACTTGGTCTTTGTGGGGCAGCAGCCATGTTGTTTGGGTGTGGAGAATCAAGCTGAGATCAAACTTGTTTTGTGCTGAGAAGTTTTAGAAGTGTGGCAGGAAACTACGTTGTGTGCTGTGTTGCACGGTTATGGTGGTACAAAAAATTAGATACTAAGGACCACTAATATTTCTAATATGTTTTTAATTCAGTAAGGGTAACAAATACTATTTGAGATGTGTTATGCAGCAGGCATTTGCTAACGTATTGTCGCATTTCTACTTCTATCTTTTTTTAAACTTTATCTTTTGCCCTCCCTCTCTCCCCTGCACGTGGATTGGTCAGTGCCTTCACTACAGTAACCAAATGTCTTCCTTGACAGCATCTCAAGGATAAATTCTGGAATTTCATTTTCTACAAGTTCATCTTCATTTTTGGCGTGCTGAATGTTCAGACAGTGGAAGAAGTGGTGATGTGGTGCCTCTGGTTCTCTGGACTTGTGTTTCTTCATCTTATGGTTCAGCTCTGCAAGGATCGCTTTGAATATGTAAGTTTTGATTATTGCATGTCTTTTGGGACATGCAAATTCTGTTTCTGGTTCTGGCAGTGGCTCATGATAGGTTGCAAACAGATCATTTAGACCTTTTCCTCACCCTGCGGTGCCAAACACGTGCACCTCCCAGGAGCTTCAAATACTTGCTTTAAAGCACAATGTCAGTCTTACTCCTTCAGTGGAGCTGAAGGTACTTATTTTCTTTGATAAATTGCTCCTTATATGTGCCCTGTAATTACTATTACATAACTCCGTGAGACAACTTCATAGCTTTCCTTAGTGAAGAAATCTTGACAGCAGAACGTCCCGTAGATCGGTGCCCTTTGGTCCTGGTCCATAAAGCCTGCTTCTGCGGATTCTGTGCTCAGGTTTCAAGCTCGTTTACATCTAACAAATGTAGACTGCTGATGTCTTTACAACTTTCTCTGTAAGCTGTATCCCAGGTTCTGTTAATACCAGCAATAAATTCAGTAGAGATGCAGAAGTTGAAGTCTCGACAAGCAAGAGGGAACTGGAATTTGAACAGTAAATCTTGCCCTTTAAATGTCTATGATGCACCTGTATTTTCCTCAGCTCCTCTGTCCTGGAATAAAAGTTGAACTAAATTGAATCCATGATTTCCTTTTGGTAGCTCTGTGCTTTGCAATTTCTTTTTATTACTATCCAGTAAGGTCTGTTAATTCACAAGTAGCTAAGCACTAAGCTTGAAACTAGATGGGTTGGGGTTAGGAAAATTGAGACAGAAGTGAACAAGACAGTCATCTGGTATTTTTAGTGTTGTTCAGAAAGCTGTAAAAGAACAAAGCTCACGTGGGAATAAATCCTTATTTGTCCTGGTTTCGGCTGGGATGGAGTTAATTTACTTCCTAGTAGCGGGTATAGTGCTGTGTTTTGGATTAGGATGAGAATACTGTTGATAACACGCTGATGGTTTGGTTGTTGCTGGGCAATGTTTACCCCAAGTCAAGGACTTTTCAGCTTCTCGCCCTGCCCTGCCAGCGAGGGGCTGGGGATGCACGAGGAGTCGGGAGGGGACATGGCCGTGACAGCTGACCCAAAGGGCTATTCCATACCATATGATGTCATGCTCTGTATATAACTGCGGGGAGGCTGGCTGGGGGTTTAGACTGCGGCTCGAGAACTAGCCGGGCATCGGTGGTCTGCGGGTGGCGAGCAATTGTGCTGTGCATTGCTTGTTTTGTATATTATTATTTATTATTATTATCATCATCTTCCTTTTCTGTCCTATGAAACTGTCTTTACCTCAACCCACGAGTTTTACTTTTTTTCCCCCCGAATTCTCTCCCCCATCCCTCTGAGGGGAGGGGGAGTGAACGAACGGATGTGTGGTGGTTGTAGCTGCCTGCCAGGTTAAACGATGACGTTATATTCCTTCTGCGTTCAAAGCATGTATCGTAGTTCTTTACTCAGGCAAATGGTACGTGTGTTATCTGCCTTGCAAAAGAATGTGGAACTGAACCAGATATAAACAAGGAAGAAAGAACCAATTTCAAAACGAAACGTGGGAGTCAACTTCATCAATCTGACCAGAGTGAAGTTTTGGGCAACTTTCTTCTTTTCCTGTTCTTTCTCATCCTGCCCTGAAAATAAGGGGATGGACCACCTAAATAGTTTGCCTCTTGGGTCATCTTTGATTTAGACAGCCTAGGTGTAGCCTACTGTTAAGGTAATTTAGAGAATTAATACATTGTGTATGCTATTGAGTGAGACAACTGTTTTCAGTAGACTATCCAGCAGTCTCTAGCTGCAAGTCAAATTTTTTAGGGAAATTTCTCTTTCTTCCAGAAGAAAATGACATTGGAAGAACTAGAGGCTGGAAGATAAAGCTGGACTAATTCAAATCAGCTGTAAGGTGAAAAATTGGCAGAACAATTATTTTCATTGCTCAAAGATTGTATATTAAGGTTGGGTGTCTTTCTAAAATGCGTATTTTAGAACAAGGCCAGGTTGGATGGGGCTTTGGGCAACCCGGTCTTGTGGAGAGTGTCCCTGCCCATGGCAGGGGGGTTGGAACTAGATGGGCTGTGAGGTCCCTTCCAACCCAAACCATTCTAGGATTCTGTGTTCATCCTAGGCAGATGCTGTGGATCTGATGCAGAAATCACCATGTGAGAAAGTGTCTGTGCTTTTCTTGCACAGATGATCCAAACATTAGATCAAATAATCTTCAGAATCCCTTCTGGCTTTAAAAGCCTGGTGAATGTAAATGACAACGAGATGAACGAGACTGGGATGGCATGTGGTTTTAGCTTTATTCTGCGTCATTTATTACTACGTTCCACGGTTGAGGTCATGAAATTGGTTTTATTCTAGAAAGCAGAAGATTTTCTTGAATGAGGACTTGTTTGGTGAGGTGAGGAAGGCAGGGTGGATGAAGTACTCCTTTAAACTTGTTCTGTATTTATGTATCTGTGTTGCAGCTTTCCTTTTCTCCTACCACACCCATGAGCAGCCACATCAGAGTCCTGACCCTGCTCATAGCCATGCTCCTGTCCTGCTGTGGATTAGCAGTCGTCTGCGGCATTATTGGCTCCACCCATGGCATGCACACGTTGGCCTTCATGGCAGCAGAGGTGAGACTTCATACATGTCGTGATTCCTGCTTTGCTTTTCATCCCTCACTTGGGGGTATCTTGGCACACGGTGGGTTTTCTTTTAGCTTCCCACAAGGAAGAAACTCTGAAGACGCAAGCAAGCCTTCCCCTGTGTTAGAGTTGCCAGATCTACATGCTTTCTTTCTTTAGAGATTAAAAAATCTTTGTCTGAAGAAGAGAATGAGAGGATAAATCTGTAAGATGATATTGAAGTCAAATGGCAGCTTATGAAAAAGTAATGGTTGTGCGTCATGAGCATTGTGAGAAGGGTTAGTTGAAATGGCCGCTAGAGAGAGGGAGAGAGTGTATATGAAAGTGTGATGTGCACCTCAGCCTGTTTCTTTGAGGTTGTATTCTCTATTTCATTCCTCCCAAAAAGGAATGAGACTGACATCCTTTCCTTAAGGCATACTCATGGGATTGGCTTACGTTTGTGCAGAGATGCATCTCAGCTGAGATGAGCAGCTCCTGTTTGTGCTCTCCTGAAACATTTGTAGCATGGAGTAAACATCAGTATGTTTGTGGAGTGAACATCAGTGTGTTTCTGAGGTTATGATGGGTTGTTGCACTCCTCCTGAGGAAGTGATAATCTTAAACAAAGAGGTGGTAACCAGTATAATTGCAAGTACGTTATGTTAGCACATCCTTAGTTTGGATAACAAGTAGCACGTAAGGTTTATTTTTCTCCTATCTTGAATTCATACTTGGAGTTAGTGAGGAGGAAAGAAAACAGTCAGCTGATAGTAGGAGAATATGATGCTGGTCACAGCACAGTTCAGTTATTACTTTTCCCTAAATACGAGAATACGCAAGGCCAGATTTGTAATTACAGAGTGGAAGGGCACTGAGGATCTGTCAGTGCCCCAATAGGTGGGGTCTTGTTGGTGTTGCGTCTCTTATCTTGGCTTGGCAGAAGGACGTATCAGCCTTGCACCAGCGTGGGGTAGGTTTATCAGGGAGCCTTGCAGTGCCGAAGTGTTGCCTTGTTAGCGCCGCGCCACGTGGTGGTCTAGGTGTTTTGGGTTGCAGGATGAGGCCCGGCTATTCATTTCAGCGGGAGCTGTTCTGTCTGCTTAGTAACAAAGGAGTGGCGCAGTCAGCGTAAGCGTGTGGTCCTCAGCCAAGCTGTGGGTCCGTGCAGCCTGCTGTGTTGCTGGTGGACAGCAGAGGAGGTTGCTGGGGAACGTATAGGAAAAGGTTTCCTACCCTGGCTTGCAGCAGCTGGCATTCGAGGATGTTCCTGAGCTGAGGGTTGCACAAGCCCGTTGGGTTTGATAGCCTCAGATGGACTCTGGAAAGTTGTCTGATTGTTTATTGAACTCATTTATACTTTGGCCTCTGCAATATCCAAAGGCATATTTAACTCGGCTTTGTGTACACAAAAGAGCTCTTTTAGTTGTTCTGAATCTTCTGTCTGATAATGTCCCTGGCTATCACCTAATACATTTAGGGTGAAAACCCACAAAAAATCATTCCCTGTTTACTCTTGTTCACACCATTTGTTGTTTTATAGACTTTTCTCCTGTTCCCCTTCTGACTTTTCTTCCAAGCAAAAGAATTATAATCTCTTTAACCTTTCCTCATATGAGATTATATCTCATATCCTAGTATCTCGCCCTTTCCTGAACCTTTTAAATGTGCCCTGTATGGGTTGGGTGACCACGAGTGGTTATTTAAGTGGAATAAAACATTTGGGTTTCTTTCTGTACTGGTATTAGCAGTGACACCTCGTGGCAGTCCTCAAGCTCTCAGCAAAAAACATTACATCTTGGAGACTAAAATGTTTTCCTGGCAGTGGCTTGCGTGATGCTGTTCGAGAGGGACACTGCCAAGTGTATTCCATTAGTGTGTATTTAATTACGTTAAGTTACATTAAGCTATTCATCTCTCTCCTGACTCTGCAAACATTGATTTAGCTTGATGCCTCACGGTTTTCAATAAAGCAATATGGATGTTTTTCTCGTGTTTTAGTTCGACTTCCCCTTGTTCTGAGCTGTTTGTCAGCGTTTTCTTTCCTGCAAGGGATGGATGTGAAATGTGCAAATGCCCAGAGAAGGTTGAATAAGAACAGTTTGTATTTTTGAGTAAACATTAAGGTTTTTTTGCCTTAATATATGGTATTTGAGAATTATAGTATAGCAAGTAATGTCCGGTCTGTCTGTCTTAGCACCTTTTTTTATTGTAAGAAAGAATTACTCCATTCTTATAGCAACCATCCTCTGATCCTGTTTCATATAGCTCAGTTAAGGCTGTATAATGATAGTGATATTCAAATCTTAGAATTGTACCGTACAGATAATTGTATATTTTCCTGTATAGCTTCTCATGCCATAACCGCTATTTTAGGGTTTGAGTGCCTTCAAGTCGTGTGCTAATTTACGTGAGTAGTACCTGCCAATATCACGGAGTCCCTGGAGGATAAGTGTGTGTGTGTAGTGGAACAGCAAGAGCTCTTGAGGCGTTGGCACTGAAAATGTCCTGCTATACATTTAGAACCTCAGATTATGGAATTGTGTAACTTGTGATGTAATATTGTACTTTCTACGAAGTATTTCTCATGGCAGAACATTGAAATGCATTTCTGGAAACAGTGGAGGAAGTAGAGACCAGTGCCTTGACCAAATTTGTGTTAGCTCGTTGTTTTAATTTTGATGCTGTTGCTGCCTCAGCACTAAGCAGTATAAATAATGTCTTGGCAACGAAATGGTGAATGAAAAGGGAAGTATTGAAATTCCACAGATTCCAAGTGCTGACTTTTAAGAAGTTAAAAGAGACTTTATGCCACGTGTACTGTTTTTGACACAAATTTCTGCTCAGTGGCATATCCACCCAGCAGCTCAGGTAATCGTTCTGTTTCACCCCTTGCACGGTTAGAATTTGGACGCATTTACTTTTTCTCTGTGGTCTGCTCAAAGCTTCTCCGTAGCCAAAAACCTCGTGTGAACAAGGTGTAGTCTCTTTCTGGTACCCACACGCGGAGTAACAGGAGACAGAAGAGGGTCTCATAACCTGCCTCGCAGGAGCAGCTAGTGTGCTAATTTAACTTTTTTATGAAAGATGTTTGCGATGAGAACAGCACGCCATGCTAGGTGACTTGCTGTCACCTTCTTGACTTTTTTTGGTGTTATTTGAATGATGTGTGTGTCTTACCCTGAAGCCCTGAGTTGGATAAAAGATTGCACTGGTTTTTAAATACAGGAATGCTTATTTTAAAGCCAGCTAGTAAACAGTTGGCCGATATGTTGGATATTAGTAAGGGTTAAATATGCATAGAAGCATTTTAAATGCTTTTTACAGATGGAAAAATTATTCAAACCAACTGTTTTCTTGCTATATTGGGAAGTTAGCTGTTTTGATAGTTCTGTGCTGTTTTTAATACTTATGCTGAAGGCATGCCATCAGAGCAGTCTTACAGAAATGGTTTCAGTTGCTCGTTATAAATCCCCTGCATCTTGGCATCAGTTGGCTCCTGCTAAGGACAGAGTAGTGTGGGCAATGTCTGAAGGGGGTTCATCCTGTCCCATTTTCTTTCGCTGGGAGGATACAACAAAGGGACGGGGCAGCGTGAGCCTGACAGATTAGAGAGAGGTGATGGGGCCGTGTTTCTTAGATGGTGAGAGCCCGTGGCAGTGTGGTTGGGTATTCTGGAGACAGTTCTTTCTGGTAACTCGTCTTTACACTTCTAATCTACTTATACTTTCTGATATACTCCGATTTTTTTTCTCTGTGCTTAGCCTAGAGAGGTAAGTATGATTAAAGAGAGAAGTTACTTTTGCACTGTTAACATCTCAGCAAAGGGGGGAAATTATTTGAAAGCGCTTCCATGGTTCTTCCTCAAATTCCTGCTACTATTCGGTTCTTCAGATTTTCTTGAGCAGTGGGATGAGGAGAGGTAGTGGTGGGATTGTGGTCTCAACGCTCACTGATAAGAATTGAAAAAGGTATGTCCTATGGGGTGGGGGAAAAAGTGAGACTTAACAGCAGTGATGCTAGTGGCTGCTCCAGGAGCATTGTGTGTTTGAGAACAATTTCTTCCATATTTGTTTATAAGCTTCATGTTTGTCACCTGTGTTTTGTGCACACAGTTGTTTATAGCGACCACTGGTTCACAGGCACTGGTGCAATAAATGCATTTTTTATTTTTAGCCCTTCAGCTCCTGCCTCTGAACTGCTATCCCTGCCAGAATGTTGTTTGTTAACTTAGCCTTTTTTTTTTTTCTTTTCCCCTCTTCCACAGTCTCTGCTTGTGACAGTCAGAACCGCTCATGTGATTTTACGGTGAGTACCTCATGTTTTGCAGGACGGTTGTTCAAGAAGGTAGTGCGTATAGCATGTTGATTTAAGAGGTGTACGTAATTACCTTGTTGAATTGCAAATGTGTATTTGGAGATGGGGTTAACTTTAGCCCGTACTGTCTTTAAGCATGAATTCTGCAATGCACGGATAGCTTTAGTGGGTACTAATAGCACGAGGATGGATTAAAATGGATTGGTGCTGCTGTATGAGGGTTGATATATGCTACTTCATGTTATCCTACTGGGTTTCTTTTAAGATCGTAATCCCTAGAACTTTTTCTTTGAAAAAGCAGCGTACATGTGTACCTGGAATGCACATGTGTATGCATATGTAGGACATGATGTGTAGCGCAGAACCTCTTTGCCTGGGTCACCATTGGCATTTCAGGTCTGTCACCCAGCTGTAATGCCTCACCTGAGAAACGCCTCACGTGCTGAAAAACGTGGGTCTGGAGTTAACTATAATCCCAAGCTTGGCTTTTGGTATGTGCAGGAGTTTTTAGCAAATGCTACATCTTCTCCGTCAGCTGGTGGTATTTGTAATGCCAGTGTGGGCTAAGCATTGATTGCTTTTTGCCTTTTTAAAATGTTGTTGTTTGAAATCAGTAACATTAAAAAAAAGTCCCTCAGGAAAGCACAGAGTGTGGGCACTGGGCTTAGGAGGGGCAGAGAATCTATGTCCAGAGTTGTTTGAAAAAAGGATAACATAGTTTGAATGCTAGAGATACTGTTTAACAAAAAAAGACAGAATAACATTAATTTCCCTGCTTTTGCAGGTATGTAATTCATCTCTGGGATCTCAACCATGAAGGAACGTGGGAGGGCAAAGGCACTTACGTCTACTACACAGATTTTGTCATGGAGCTAACCTTGCTTTCACTGGACTTGATGCATCATATTCATATGCTGGTATGAAATACTGGACGTAATGTTGAGCAAATAGACTGGCCTTAAAGGGTACTGGGTATACATATTTTAGATATTTTTTTTTCTTTGCTTATTCTAAGAACCAAATATTACAGAGGGGTTATTTAAATAAAAAGAAAAATGTGGTGTTGGGGGTTCCGGCATTCTTTCCTCCTGTGTAATTGGAGTCCTTGCAAATAACTTTGTTATGGACTATTAACTACTGTGTAATAAGCTTTTTAATAGGTGTTTAACTAGCTTTGTTATTGAGTAATACCAGACTGAATTCTTTTCAGTGGCAGCAGGGGACATTAAGCTGAACAGGACTGAATACAGTTTGTCCTTATTGTAAATGCTGTGCTGCTTAAGTTGTGACAGAAGATGTAACAAGTAGTAATACCTGTGAACACGTGTGCTTAGTCTGAATGGTGTCAACAAAAGAAGAGTTCTTCAGTGCTGGTTTCTTGATTTCTCTTAAGACCTGATGCAGTTTCTTGTGGCGGCCTCTTGTTTCCCATGGTGTTTGTTTCTAATCACCGCTCTGTTTTTTTCCAAAGCTCTTTGGCAATATCTGGCTGTCAATGGCAAGCCTGGTGATTTTTATGCAGCTGCGCTACCTGTTTCATGAGGTTCAACGAAGAATTCGGCGGCACAAGAACTACCTGCGTGTGGTTGGAAACATGGAAGCTAGGTGAGCCTCTTATTTGCTCTGGGATCTTGATGTGGATCTTGGAGAGAGGATCCTGATGAAGGAATTTGGATTCTTTTACGTTCCTTTGATGCACGATGGCATGGTGTAAGCGGGAGAGATGCAATCTTGCAAATCCGACTCTTAAGTCTTTACACTTAGAGTATGTTTTTACCCATTTTATTTGTTACTAGGGACACCCTGTCTGGTTTTAACAGATACGTAGGAATGACTTTTATAATAGTAGTGTTACTGGTAGCACGTTACTGGCAACAAGTGAACTCCCCTCTCCGATATTTCTTCTCTTGTATGCTGCCCTGGTGGGGTGACAGAAGCTCTGCCTGTTTCAGTTGTCAGATACTGGCTTTGGCTGTGATATGAATAAATGTTCTTAATTTCATTAGGCCCTCCTAATCAGTTACTGCCTGAAATGAAATCAAAATACTAATTAAAACCTGCTTGGCTTTAAGTATGTTTATATTAAACCTGAACCCAAGTCTAAACAGACTCTGTCCTTGTAGTCGAGCTGAGAGCGCCTTGGGATTACTTTAGTCCATCCCCCTGTGCTGAGGCAACATAGAGAAATCGAGAGGCTTGCTAAAACCTAGTATTGTGCCGGATACTACTGCATCTTCGATCCCTTGTTTTCATAACTCAGCTACGTACTTAATAATTTTAAGAGCAACAGGGAGTTTTAGTCTTTCTGTGTGTTGCTGTACCATTTTCGTTGTGGATTTCAGTGGGTTTGAGTAGCTCTGCTGTAGTCCAGATGGAGAAGACTGACTTGTCTAGAAATTCCCGAGGTTTTCTTTGTGAAAAGTCATTTAATGACTGTAATATCAGGTTAAGAGCTGCATAATTAAGTTCATCCTAAACCCCTTTAAGCTGCTCACAAAGCTGTTTGAGTTGCAAGTGTCCCAGACTTCTTGTCTGAGCGACTTGCTGTGTTTTTGTCATTCTGATTTTTCTGGAAGAAGCACATTCTAGCTTCTTCCTGAAGCTGCCAATGGCAGCGAGCTCCCTGCATTTATGTAGTTGGTTTTTAGGTATATTCCACACCAGCAGTACTGTGAAATGTTGTTATACCACTCATCTCTATATTGTCAGTGTTTGGGTACTATGGAGCAGCTGCTTACGTGGTGCTGTAGTTTAAAGAAAGAAAGAAAAAAAAAAAAAAATCAAAGACAAATGGGGGTTGGCAAAATCTGAGGCCAAAATTAGTCAGACCATAAATGCTTGCGATCCCAAGAAGGGTACCTTAATGGGTACAGCTATTAAAACTCATTTAGAAAAATGACATAAGCCAAATCTATACAGATTATAACTTGAGGTTCTCAACCTAATGATCGTACTTCTTGGAAGATACTAAGTCAAAGCTTTTTGCATGTATGCAGAGATGTGCAAAAAGTGTGCCTGGAAGAAGGCACAGGAAGGGTGTGTGTGTGTCTTCCTTTGCAGTGTGAGTTTGAGTTATGGAAAAAAATAGCAAACTTGTTGCATATGTCTCCCAAGGAAAAGTTAATGTAGAGGATAACGTTTTCTCAGTGCGAGATCCTGTAGAGAGGAGGCTGTGCTGAGCTGATGTCGTCATTACATCTGTCTCTTCCTTTTTCGTCTTTGTAGGTTTGCAGTCGCAACACCAGAGGAGCTAGCAGTCAACAATGACGACTGTGCCATTTGCTGGGACTCCATGCAGTCCGCACGTAAACTCCCTTGCGGCCATCTCTTTCACAAGTACGTTTCTGGGGCTGGAGAGGGTGCGCCTGGCTGTAGAGAGGAAGGGATGTATGGGCACGTCTGAAAGTTACCGCAGGATGACAAATGACGCGCTGTGAGCAAAGCTGTGAATGCTTACTGCCTGGGTCGTCTTGGTCTGCTTCTAATAGCAAAGTACAAGTCCCGTTCACTTCGGTCGTTTTGACGTTTGAGTTGTTTCACCTCGTGCATTCTTTTTTCCCCCCCGAACTAAGAGTATGCGTCTTGTCAACTTATGGGTAGGTAGTGTGGAGTTAGGGTATCTCAATTGCAAGTCCGTACCCTGCCTTGCTGTGTAACCGCTTGGTAAAACACGCTCTTTTCCCCCTTACTTTATCCTGTGCATCACCTCTTCCATCAGGGTGTGTTCATTTTCAGGTGAGGAAGAAAAATTTGGAGTTAGATCCTTAAGTACCTTTCAGATACCAGCTTTAAAGAGAAAACAGGGAATGTTTTTATATAGTGCATCCTTGCATGGTGATGAGTCCTCCAGGACGGTTCTGGAGGCCAGATCTGATTATATGATTTCATGGGAGGATGAGCCCATCAGGGCTGTAAAAGAGGTTAACCAAATCAGCTGGAGAGGTCCCAAAGCAGCTGGTGGTTGGAACTGGGAGGCCAAAAGATCTCTCTATATACTGTTTCTTACACTCAGCTCAGTAGCGAGTAGTAGCAGATGCTCACAGAGGCAGTGTGCTGAGCTAGACACGCCTTTTCTTAGATCTTTTGTAGCAGTCCTTACATTTTCATGCTTGTGCTTAAAAGTGAAAGGAGATACAGGGATTGAATCGGGAGTTTCTGAAGTGCCATGTGATTAACATGCATGGTCAGTTAAATTGTCCCTGTTATATGAGCAAATCCCTTTCTGCAAATAGCTTTTGACTTTTCTGGTAACTGTCAAACCAGAGGTTATAATCTGTGTGCTAATTTGTTGTCATTTATGACAAGCCTTGCCATAAATATTTATCTGTGTTCCAAGAAGTCTCTAATGAGATAATGTGCCTCCATAGCAGAAACTCCTCTTCCAATGCTACTGAATCATATGAATATTTAATCACTTACAGAGCACTTGAGAAGCCCAGGGTCTTCTCTTCAGAAAGTTGTTTTCTCTGTATCTAAAAGGATCCTTTTGTATTTTTTTTTCTGAAGCTAAGTTACACTTACCTCCTTGGTGCATTTAGGGAGGGAACATGTTACAGTAAATGACTTAACGCTTGCATATAAAACCGGATGTAATGAGTAACTCTATTTCCAACCCAAGAATGAATTCTCTCCTCATAAAAGCCTGGTGATTTTGCTGATGCAAACTGAAAGGAGTTTGTGTCCCTTCCACGCCTGAGCTGTTGAGAAGCAGCAGCAGCATGGTTGTAGCTTGTGTTGCTCCAGGTGTTTCACAAGCGACCTTTTGAGTACAGCTGTAGCAGAGGTTCGAGTTCACTGTGTGCAGGGTGGTTTTGCTGTAGTAATGGAGACGAAGTTGGACGTCATCGGCAGTGCTAACGTGCTGTGCCGATGACCGAGGTGGTAGGAGATGGTAGATTTTTATTGTAGTGCTTTGATTGTTTCTGGGAAACCCGTCATTGTAATTTCTGAACACTGCATATCCCTCTGTTTAAATACGATGGAAAACACTTTGGCAATATGTCTATACGCTACAGCTCCAGGAATCGTGCAGAGTGCTTGTATGCTTGACTTTGCTCTAGTCCTGCAGTTAGGGCTTTTTCCTTGTTCTGTCAGCCCAAACGTCTGATCTGTGCCTTTATTTGACCTTTTTGTGTGTCTCTACCTTTCTAGAGTGTTTTGAGAGCTTCTGCTTGTAAACAACCCACTCTTCAAGTGTATAATACTGGAATGTGTTCAATTCTGTGAAATTCAGTTCTTCCATACTGAAAATTAGGTTTAACATGCCAACGAATACTGCAGCCAGGTCAGATCAGTCTGAATCAAAAAGTAGACACAGCTCTGAGTGTTCAAACCTGCATTTCAAAGACATCTCACTTTCTGCAAGACAGTAAATGTTCAGAGTTAAGTAAACATTGTAATGGCACAGCACCGGTTAGTATTAATAAATCTGTTTGGAGAGTTCCCAGAGCGGTACTCGCTTTGGTGGTGATTTGGTTATTGACATCTTTGAAAAGATATTGGAAAAACTTGGGAGGTGCCATTGCCACATCACACTGGCAGAACTGCTACGAAAGCACGTCAGTATATTTTAAATACTTGTCCAGTTGGTTTTTGTCCTTTTTCACTTGGGGATGGTGGGAGAAAAGAAACACTTTGTTTCCCCTTCCAGGCAAAACTTGCTTGTTCTGAGCTAAATGGACAACAAACTCGGAGGGTGTTTTAAGTTTGTGATAAATCTGTGTGGTTATTTATAAACAGTGAACACTTGAGTATTTTCAGCTGAAAGAAATAAGAACCCTATTCCAGAGTCATCAGGAGCTCGTCAAGCATACCTCACAAATTATCTCCAAGCAGTCCATGTGCATTTGTTGATGTTCTGTACAGAATATGCTACAGCTGCTTGATGTACTTGTGATACCGATGTCTTGGAAGAACGTTGCAAGCTCACCGTAATATCCCTGTTTTCCTGCCAGCTCGTGCCTGCGGTCCTGGCTGGAACAAGACACATCTTGCCCCACCTGCAGAATGTCCCTTAATATCACTGACAGCCATCACGTGAGGGAGGATCACCAAAGGGAAAATCTGGATGAGAACCTGGTCCCCGTGGCAGTGGCAGAAGGCAGACCACGCTTGAACCAGCACAATCACTTCTTCCACTTTGACGGTGAGCTAAGCAGATTTGACATCTGATGCTCTTGCCCAAATATACGAAGGGAACAGCCTTCTGTAGCAGGGAATTCTGCCCGTGTTTCAACTGAAATTTAAACTCTGCCTCTGCTTGCGTTTGTCAAACACGTATGTTTCTAAGAGTTCTTTTGCAAGAGCATAGGTAAGTGTCTCTGAGGTTGTCCAGAGCTACAGAGACTTTTTGAAAGGTTTTGTACAAGTGCTCCCTTTTCCTTGCTTTGTTGTGGTTAGCAGTTTTAATGCTGGCATTTATCCATCGCGTGTCGTGTTGACCAACAGAACGGGACATTTGTGTGTCCTTTCGTTACCAGGTGGCTGGTTAATCAGTGACAAAGAGGAAAAAAAACCCCTATGTGGTACAGTCTGAAAGTTGATCTTTCCCCTATCCCTAGCTAAAGTGAGGTTGTCAAAAGTCCATTTGCCACTCAATTTGCAAAACACTTGGAATGCTTGATTAGGTGCAGGAGTCTGCAGAAGCTTTTTCTTAGAAGGAATCGTGTAACTGGAACAGTTTTACATGTTTCGATGGGGTTTTTTTTTCAGTGGTGTGTTATAAGTACTCGCAAAGCAGATGTGATTTCAGACCGTGATAAGTGCAGACAAACTTGTTCTGAAAGAGACAATTCCTGTTGCTTATCTTCCAGATTTTTTTATATAGTTTTGGTATTGGTGTGTGCTCGTCTTCCACAGTTTCCCAGGTTTTCTCAGTGATGCCAGCCACTTGTAGCTGACCCATTTTGGGACCAGATTCAGCCTGTTTAGAAACTGGCCTGGTTTTAGTAAAGTTACTGGAGTTATTCATGTATTCCAGGAGTGAATTTGGCTCTAGATTATTTTAATTTTCCCTTTAATGAGAACATTAAAACAACAAAACAAGGATTATTTTTTTTCTTGATCCTTTTCTGGCCCTCAGATTGTTAAGCCACTACGACAGTATGTTTAAAGAGAGTATCGGCAGTTACTGATTTACTCCAGCCACCTCCGTGTTTGGGAGACCTTAGGGATGAGTTGCACTGCAGAACTCCCCATATGTACCTGGTGGAAATACGAAAACTTATGTTAAATACACGTAGGAGTACTTTGCCTGCTGAGAACCTCATATTCTTGCTTGACTTTCTTATTCTTAGGCTCTCGAATTGCCAGCTGGCTGCCCAGTTTTTCGGTAGAAGTGATGCATACTACAAACATCCTCGGTATCGCACAAGCCAGCAACTCCCAGCTTAATGCTATGGTAAGACTGCTTTAATAGTTTGCACCTCAGCCTTCCTATTTGTGTTGTGGGGGGAAAGAGGGGCTTGTAGATGGAGAACATAAGGGGGAAGGAAGTCAAAACAGTGTTTAGGTGCTACATGAAAGCTATTTTTTTGAGCGAGAGAAGCTTTATTTGAGTGAAGTTAGGGCTATATGTTGGTTCAAATGTGCAAACGTAAAAGAACAGGGCTGGAGGTAGATGAATGAGGGAGAAAATGTACCTGTACTTTCGGTGTAGATAGGCAGACATTCTCTCAGCTTGCCTAGTGCAACTTCTTTGGCTTTTTCCAGTACTTATCTTCACTCACAACTTGCAGTCGCAAAGGGTGTGAGTCTGTAACCGGAGAATTTAGCTGTTGGTCAAGTGGTAACTGATCAAACCCATTCTGTAGCTTTTGATTTCTTTAGTATTCATTTTTAATAGCACTAAGCTCCAAGATAGCGGTTTCTGTTTGAGTGTCTTGTCAGTGTGAGATGGGGCACTCGGTAGCACAGTCAACCCTTGCCGATTCAGGATGGTGATAGATAAGAGGGTTGAGGTTTGTTGACGTCATACATAAACTAATGTAGCACAAGAAGAGAAGGATATGGCTGCTTCTTCCTTTGAGAAGTGCCGTTTCCTTTGAGTTCTTAAAGCTAGTGTGTGCTATAGCATGTTAATAAATGTTCAGTGAGGTATCTCATGAAAGTGATGACATTTTCTCAGTGTGAGATCTCTCCCATAGCCTTCACTACTGTTTAAGCCTCAGCAGGACAAGGCCACAATTTTTAGGGGGTTTGAGGCAGGGAGCAGGAAGGTGTTGGCAGATGATTTACTAGTTAAATATGCAGGAACTCTCCATCTAAGGTCAGTTTAATTTTTCTTTCAGTGGACACAGTGACACAAATGGGCTTTTGTCAAGGATGAGTAATGATTTCTTAGCATTGTGTACTATTAAAAGTAGAGTAGCAACTTATATTCAAGTGCCTACTTTAATGGGAAGGCCCAGGTTAACAAAACTGTTGAAGTGTTACGCATTTGTAATAGAAAATAAGTGAAATTCTCCTTTGTGTTACTGAATAAAAAGCCTAGGGAAGTATTTCCAGGGAAAGGCATGAGGCCGAAATGCTGGATCGGTTGGTTTGGTCACAAGTTAGTACAATGGAGAGTTAAGTTTGCTATAGTTGTTTGTGTTTGAACTCACTGTCAGCTGGTGCGTAGTTTTTGCTTTGCTCTCAGAACTCCTTCCACCCTCCTTTTCTTGCTGTTGTTCTCATTCCTGCCCCTGCCCCGCAACTTTCAGCACCAGTTAAAATATAGGTTTTAATATTTAATGAAGTCTAGCTGTTAGACTCTAAAAGCATATTATTTGTCTGCCCTCTTACTTTTATCTCTTTAATGTAATAATTATTTAAGTAACTTGAAATTCAATAATAACAGTTCCCTGACAATTCAGTTTAATTTATGTGAGCTTTCAGACCCTATTAAACTGGTTTGTAGGCAGGGTGGCCAGAGAGAGTAGGTTATTAAAACTTATTCCACTTGTCCTTACCAGTACCATTTTGGAACCTGTCTGGGACAAAGGAAAATGATTTTTTTTTTTTTTTAAGTGTTGATCTAACTTTCGGTCAGTCATGTGAATTCTGTATGGATCTTCATTAAAAAGGCTGTCATAAAAAGAGGGTCAGGAAGCATCTAGAAGCACTCTTCAGGAA
Organism: Grus americana; assembly: GCF_028858705.1. Classification (NCBI taxonomy): domain Eukaryota; kingdom Metazoa; phylum Chordata; class Aves; order Gruiformes; family Gruidae; genus Grus; species Grus americana. The sequence continues at coordinate 20,743,444 of NC_072864.1, read as the reverse complement.
CCTAAATTTTCAGGATGATGTGGTGCCTCCATAGGAGTTACAGTTTTCTTGTTGGCTTCAGTGGAGTCAAAATATTGCTCTGTAGGCTAATACCAGCATGGGTTTTCTTTCTCTCGTTTTTCTTTCTGCGTGTGGGTTATCGTATCATAAACAGCATCTTTGAGCTGTTCTTTTTTTTTTTTCCCCCGCCTCTTTCTGTTGAGATACTTGCCAGCTAACTTTTACTTACTGCTGATACTGTGTAAACCTTGTTTTTTCCAGGCCCATCAGATTCAGGAGATGTTCCCTCAGGTCCCTTATCATTTAGTTCTACAGGATCTGCAGCTAACTCGTTCCGTGGAGATCACCACGGACAACATCCTAGAAGGGCGTATCCAGGTACCTTTCCCCACACAGGTAAGTCATAAGACCGTGCACCTAAAATGACTGATTTTCTTTCTCACCACAGAACTGAGCCTGTTAATAGTGAGTGAGGGGAAGGAAGGAGGTAAGTTGAAGCACTGGTGAATCCAGCTTAGCTTAATGCGTATTATGCTTCAGATTTTTACCTATAGGAAGATGTTGCAGCCGGAAGTGCCAAACCAGTTTTGGCAGTCTAGTGTATGTTATATCTCCACGTTGCACCATCTGACTCCATTGGAATGTCTCACGGTGGTGTGCGATTGAGGTATACGTATCTGTTCCTTGCTGTGGCCCTTAGAAGAAGGCCTTTTAACAGGTTGGGATGGGTCTCAGGTGTGCTTTAGCATTATCCATTTGTAATACAGAGTATTTTCTGTATGAAGGAAAGTTGGAGTCTATCACCCATGCCCTATAGGTTGCCCCTGATTGATGTGATTGGACTGCAGGATGCACAAAGTGCTTGCCTATACAGTCTCAAACACGTTATATAGTGCCAAATTCTAGTAAAAGAAACCTCAGGATTTGTTTTTAGTTTGTTTAAATCTCTGTAAATGCAGTATATTCAGTCATGTATCAAAAATATATTGAAAACGTCCTAGCTAGACTAGAGACAAATATTTGCTCAGTTAAAGCAGCTCTTCTCGGTCGCTCTTCTGCAGAGCCTTTAGAACATTTCCAGTTGATTTCTCTGCTGACAGATAATTGAATTGTACCACTTAGGAAGGTTTTCTGCAAAGAAAGTAGTCGGCAAAATGATGCCTTGTTCTTAATTAGTGATAGCAGATTTCAGTAAAGCAGTCTGGGGACAATGTTTCTGTTAATAAGAATATTGAATTCTGGTTTTGTGCACATCAGATAGTGCTGTTATCTGGAGTCTGCGTGTGGGGAAGCAGAGAGAATTCTCTTTCAACGCAGTGCATTCTGTTTATTGCTAACTTATCTGTTTCTAAATTGAACACAACACGTGACGTTGCAGAGGGCAGAGTTGGAATGTGTTCAAAGAAGTCTGTTTTGTTTTGCCATTTCACACACTGTATTAAACCCACGATGTTTGCATTTCAGCGTGCAGATGGCATTAGACCTGCATTGAACAGTTCTGTGGAACGGCACAGTACTGATCAGGAGGATACAGAAACTGTCACACAGGTAATTTGGCATAAAAGGGGGCAAAAAGCACAATTAGCAGCTGCATGGGCGGATAAGTGCGTTTGGTTTGTACGAGGTCAGGTTGGTGGCAGCCCTTCCTTGCATTTCACACCAGAACTAACACTGTCAGGCAACCGAAGGCAGATTTCAGCGTGGTGCTTCTGTGGAGAACTATCCGCACGCTTTTCTTTTTCCTCCTCGAAGGAAAGTGCTCTCAAGTGACACAAAGAACCGAAGATGATCGCGTCTCTGTTCATGTCTGGTCAGGCCCATGCCCGTCTCTGGAATACGGATGCTTTGCTCTTCCCCTTCCTCTTCCCATTCCCATTCTGTACGTCTCCAGACACTTCCCTTAAAATGAGTAGTGTTTCTCTGCTGGGTATAAGAATTCTTTTGTGTTCTGGAGGAAGCACTGGGAGACATGGGGAACTTTACTGTGAATGGAGTGGATACAAAGAGGACCAAGAGATAACAGCCCTTTTACGTGTAAAGCACAATAATGGGGTTTGCTGTTCTTCACTAAGGCCTTTATAAAAAGTGGCATGTGCTAGCTAAAATGTGTCAGGAAGAAAAAAAACAGCCTATGAGTAGGATAAGGTCTCGTTCCGCTTTTGTTTTCCCGGACTGTAGTAGCAAAGTTGTGAGGTTTTCATTTTTGTAAACCTCCCTTTCCCCTGGCTTATAAAGAGAGTGAATTTGTGAGGTGTGTGACTTTCTGCCTCTGCAGCCTTTAATAACCTAAACAGCCAACATGTTACTCACGTGGAACTGAACTGTGGCACTTCCCTCGTTAGCGAGACAGAAAAAACCTGTCATTTGGTTTGACACTGCAGTTGAGGCAGGTGTTTGATAAGAGCAGAACTGCAGGAGTGAAAATCTTGATCGGGGTCTAGCACCTCTTCAGTAATTTCTTGGGTTAACTTGAAGGTTTTGGTGATGGTGTTTTTCCTGTTTTTTATGAGTCAAACCCCTCTTCCCACAAATGTGATCTAACTAGTTTTCCTTAGCTTGGTACTGGCTTCAAATCCTGTGTCTCTGTCCTTCCTTCTACAGAACTCGAAAAACCTGGGAGTGGTGTTCATATGTCATATCGTTGAGCGCATGCGCTCTAATAGTGACATCTTCTTTTGAATTACAGCTAAGCACTTTGCTGAAATGATATGTTTCGGTTGGAGCGAATGGCCGTTTGGATGGAGAATGTATTTTTGTTTTGTAGAATAGCACAGCGATAGCCTGGAGATACATGTGAACAGTTGTGAATTTCCTGCAGCTGCGCGAGGCTGCTGGTGGCTGCGCGCGTGGAACAAACTGGTGACCTTCCGCGCGGGTTTTCCTTTTCCTGGGTGGATGTTTGCTGTGCCAGATGGGATTCGTAGGCAAAGGCTGAAGTGGGAGACAGAGACTGCCATGCGCCGAGAGAAACTTGCTGCTGGGTAGCGTCGTGGAAGCTCCAGTTGCTGCTGTTCTCCTGCCTTGTAAATGCTTTGTGTGTTTAGTGTTACCTTAGGCTGGCTTCAAACAGGCTGATCACCCTCGTGACGTAGCCACAGAGATCTACCTAGGAGTCAAGCTTGCTTATCTCCTTGCTATTGATAGTATTTCTGTTGTGAAGACTTGGGAGCCTAGGGGCATCCTTCTTCTAGGAAACTCCCATCATTTTGTGTCTCTCTGATTTAGATTTTGGTTTTTAACTGAGCACCTGACATACTGTAGATGTTCTCTTTCTTCTTGCCAGAAGAATGTGTTGCTGTAGTCAGGCGAACTCTTGTCTGTGTGGAAAGGTCTAGCAGCAAACAAGCTCCTTCAGCAGGTTGCGCTTGATTTTTTTTTTTTTTTTTTTAAGAAGCTTTTTAAATGCAAGTGGGAAGGGACGTAAGAAGCCATCATCTCCTCTGGGTGAGACTTGAATTTTCAAATAGTGGATAGGTGTAACTTCACACTTTATGACGTAGTCCCTGAGAGAGACCATGGCAACTCTAGTTGCTTTGTGCTGCAGCCTTAGAGTAAGTTTTACAAGCTTTCCGTCTCTTGTTGTCTTTTTTTTTAAATCAACATACCCACTGAGAGTCTTTGTTGATCTCCAACAGCAAGGGGCAGGCCCATTGGAGTTCTGCTCGTTGGAAATAACACGGGGACGTAACACGCTCAAATAAAAGCACCCTCTTCCTGAGCAGCGTTGGTTTTCCTCTGTGCCATACATCATATTATGACTTAATTCTACCTAGAATTCAAAGATCTTAGGATAGAGATAATGACTGTTTGTTTTGGGTTTGGGTGTCATGTGTCGTCGTCTCCTCCCCCCCCCCCCCAGCCGTAGATTATGATTTTGGGATGTCAGTGCTGACATAACGGAAAGGTAGTTCAGACACCTCTGAGCACCACCATGGTATAAATCTTGTTAAAGGTTTGTGAGATAATGCTCTAAACATTGGCTGCTGCTTACAGTCCTGGCTTGCACGCTTAGCGAGATGCTGTGCACATACTTCTCTGCAGTTGTGCACTGAAATGCTAATGCTTCCAGCAGCGTGCATAATGCTCTGCACGCTCCCGCTCCATCCCCGTCGTATGCGCCCTCCCTCCCCTCTTCTGACTCTGCTGTTACTCCCTCTAAGAACAGATCCCTGAGCAGCTATAGCTACTTTCTGCAAGCTGGTCTTTTCATGTGCTAAAATGGATTTGAAGGTTATCCTTTACGATTTTGTGTGTGTTTGTTTATCTGTTTCTGTAATCCTGGGTGGAGATAGGGTAGAACTGCTCAGACCTAACTAGTAAGCTGTTGTTCTACAGCCGAAGCTTGCCTGGTGCAGCTCTTGCCCCTCCACCCCCTCGAGAATCCAGTTTGTCATTGCTTGGTGACTCTAGAGACACTTCTGAGGCATCCCGTGGCTTTTGTGGAACAAATTATTTTTTTCATGGAGCCTGAAGGAGGAGTAGTTTGTGCAGTGCAGAGATTTCTGCGTCTGAGATCTGCTCTCATACTGAGGCTTGTCATAACCTTTAATGCAATTAGTTTTGATGGTTTTGTCTCTAAAATCTCCTCAGTAATCACTCTCGTGCTCAGATATAGGAATGGGCTCCGGGTATTGATTTCTTGCATCTTTGTAATGTTACCAAAAAATCTTAGGTGAGCTAGCTCGCATCTTCTGATACAAATGGCCCAGTGGGGGAAAAAAAAAAAGTGATCTTGTCTGAACATCAGCCACCACGAGTGCCCTCCGCACTGCTTTACCCCGCAGAGCTTCCCTGTTCCGTGCCCATCTGCGTGGTAGTTGGGAGCAGCAGTTGGGTCGCTCCAAGCCTGTTCTTCTGGGTCTGTCGAGGTTGTCCTGGCCCTGGGTAAAATCCGTGGGATCGTTATGTGGAGCTCTCGCTCCCTCCTCTCGGATGTGGCATTGCCTTGGGGCAGTCCAACAACAGTACCCCAGTTATTCCAGTGCATTAGCGTGTGTGATACGGGGAGCCCTTCCCCGGCACACTGGAATTTGTGGGTTTTGCTGAAATAGGCTGAAGACGTACTTGTGTTTGAGGTTGCGGTGTCCGTGCTGCTCTGGCTTGGGCCCTGGCATTCCCCCTTGCTTCACCTACTTGATGGGAAGTGACATTTGTCTTGGCTTTTGCTCTCTTGAAGGCGTTGCGTCAGGGAGATGGCATTACTGGTATGTCTCTGGGGCTTTGGAATGACTCGACTTGTTTTGAAACCCAGGCGTCACACGCTGTGATGCTGCTGGGTCCGGGCTGTTGGGGCTTGGGCAGCAGTTCCTCACGGTGCCCACGAGAAACCGGCTGTCAAGGCTCCTGTGTGGGTATGCCAACGGCCCAAAACTCGGTGTTAGGAGCCAACTCAGCTAATACCTCTCTGATGCATCCTACTTGTTCGAGTAATCCTTTGGGATACCAAATGATGGCTAAAGCCTTAAGCCCTTCATTGAGGTGATTTGTTTCTTGACGCTGCCACGCTTAGTAACATCTTGCTTTCCCATTGCAGAGCTGATCTGATCGTATATGACAGGATGTGATCAGGATATGCTGTTTCACCTATGCTAGCTCACCAGCATTGTCATTCATCAGCTCAATTTTCACATTAGTGCTGTCGGCCAGCCGTCAAGGGTGAAGAGGTCCTACGTGCGGGGCTGCCAGCTTCTTTTATTGACGTGCCGGGCTTGGGACAATTGCCAGCCTTGCTCCGGCAGCCCGAATACACGATAATTTGGGTGCTGCAAAACCCAGTGAACCGAAGCCTCATAAATTCCCTGCTCAAGCACGCATCCTCTTTGCAAATACGTTTGCTACTCTTTCCTTAGTACGTGGATTTCAGCTTTTTAAACTCTTTACTGTTGCATTGCTTGTCAAGTCAGCTGCAGAATCTATTTCAAGTGCCCCGTTTTAATAGAGCATTAATTATGAGTAATTAGTGTTTGTCTTTGAGATTACTTTCAAACATGGCATAAAAGATACAGCGTAATAGAATACAGGCTCTTTGAACGCGTTTTGAAATAGCTTTGTTCTGTACTTTGGCTGGGGTTTTCAAAGGAGCCCTAGGGCATTGGGTAGAGCAGGCGAGAGTCTAGTTTCTTCCGATGCCTCCGAAAATGACAGTTCTGTGCAGAGAAACCTTGTTAGAAAAATTTGCAAAGGCTTACAACTTTTTTCCTTTTCTCTTAGACTGAGAGAGTGCCACTTGAACTCAACTCAAGACTGGAAGAAATGGTGGAATTCAGCGAAATGGAAGCGGAGCCTAGTGAAGCAGAAGATTTTGAGGCCAGGGGAAGTCGCTTTTCAAAGTCAGCTGATGAAAGGCAGCGTATGTTGGTTCAGCGGAAGGAGGACTTGTTGCAGCAAGCTCGAAAGTACGTTCCTTCCTAAAACTCCAGCCTGGCCGCTTGGTTACAGTCCCCCAGTATGGGTTTCAAATGGATTATGACCACTGAGAGCCTGGGTTGATGCAAAAAGCAGTGAGAGGAATGAATGCATCTGCTGCAGCAGGCGCAGGATGCTGTTGAAGATGTAAACCCAATTCTGAAGTAGCCCCACGTGCCCCAACATGTACACAGCTTCCTAAAAGTGGTTGATCCAAAGCTCTTTGAAATCAGAGGGTGGTTTCTCCCCCTTCAGTGGGCTTTAGTCTGAGCCCATAAGAGTCCTCTAGTAATCTTTAGCTTGTCTCCTGGCGTAGGTGCCTGTGCTGTTAGACCTGAAGTCGCTGCCCCGCACCGTTCTTCCCAAATTCAGAGCGAATGTCTCAAGCGTGAGGCAGCACAGAGTTGGCAGGTGACCGCTTCCTAAATCACACCAGAGGAGTTCATGACCAGCAAGTCAACACCGCTAAAGAGAGCGTGCCCAACTTCAGCTGTTTCTTTTTAGCCCGACTAGTAATAGATGCTAGAGGTAGATTTTAACTTTTCTCACATGCATAAAGTTCTTGGTGAGCTTCACTAGCGTCCAGTTGCTGATTAAAAAGAGGAGGAAAAGTGCTTTAGTAGGGTAGAGAAAACTTTTTCACATTTGTGACAGACGTTGTCCCTTCCTTTGTATCGCAGGGAGACTGCTGAAAGGATCTACAAAACCTACGTTGTTATGAGTCCTTTGATGTTATCGGGCTACCTACACGCTTTTTTTTGTCCCCCCCCCAGTGAAATGCCTTCATATGAATAACTGGGGCAATGACACCTTTTACAAGTTTGTCTATAAATAGGCTTGCTCCTAGAATAATTTTTCCTTTATGTTTGAAAAATGTAATTTAGGGAGACCAAGTATTTTTTATTTTCTGGTTTACCAATTCCCTTCCTGCACTGAGGAGCTGTGGAATTGCAAACCACTCTTTTTTGTCGCTAAGTACAAAAAATTCGTTGGGATGTTAACTCCGGCAGCTGCTTCCTTGTAGTTTTGCTTCACCTTACACTTCGCAGCCGTAGTGCCCCTTCTGTCCAAGGTTTACTCACTGTCATCAGCGAGTGAGTGCTTGTGGTAGGCACTGCCAGCGGCTTACAAGCGGTGGAGTACCGGGAACCGGGAGATTCAGCGACTCACCTGCAGTCTCGGTGAATTGCTATGAGTTAAGAGCAGAGCCCTGACCTTTAGAACTGGCTCCCTCCCACGGGCACAAGGATCTCGCACAAACACTAAGAGCTTCTGCCAACTCTGCCAAGTCAACGGTTATACAGGCTTTTTTTTTTTTAATATGTAGCTCGTGTGCACTTTTATCAAGGTTTTTTCCTGCTTTCAGCGTGCCTTGCACCCTCCCTTACTTCATGGCTGTACCAGTGATGTATTTTCCAGAGCCAAAATGAGCTGGGCTCTGCTCACCCACCTTTTCCTTCTCCCTCTTGCAGGCGTTATTTAAACAAAACCTCCGATGAGGAGTTGACCACGGAGAAGCCCTCTCCTCCACCTGAGGGAGCGTCCGCCGATCCCGTCACCCTGCGTCGCAGGACGCTCGCTGCCGCCGCCGAACGGAGACTTCAGATGCAGCAGAACTCTTAGCGCTCGTTGCCTCTCCTTCCTCCTCCTCGTGAGCAATGTTGAATAAATAAATTAAATACAAAAAAAAACCCCTGCGCTTTCTATACCAGCAGGAAAGTGTCTCTTCAGAGTTCAGCTAGCTGTGCTGCTGAGTGAGCTGGCTGCCTCTTTGCTGTATAAAGCATGTGGTCTAATAATGTTTGGACAGTTGACAAATTAACCTTTTTTTTTTTTTTTTTGTAATATTTTCTATGTGATGTTGATTCCCTTCACAAACAGAAAGGCAATTTCTAAACCACGGGCGTGATTTCTGCAGCTAGCTTGAGATATTGGGCTTGACCGCACAGCAGAGCCTGGGGAAATCGTGTTCCCGAATTCGCAGCTGTGGGTGCAGGTCGTGGAGGGCACCGGCATGTTCAGCTCGAAATCAGGGAGAGTTATTCCAAGTGGGAAGAAAGCTTAGAAATTTGCAGCAAACCCTGTGTTAGATGAGCAGGCGCCCGCTCTTCAGTTCCTGTTCGTGTTGACAGCGAAGAGTGTTACGTAGGCCGGCTTGAAGGGCGAGGTAGCATCGCTGGAAAGTCAGTTCTCACACCGGATGGAAGTTTTCTAGCTACATAACGCAGAAAATAAAGCCGAATTCATGAATTGTGCAGCCAAGCGCTGATTCGCATCAATTCCAGCATAAAATAGTGTGTTTACTGTTGCCGGGCTTTTCTGCGCTGGCAGACGCCTGGCTCTGTTCGCTCCCGGCGCTGCGTTATTTTCCTTTGCCTTTTATGGCCAGAAACAAGTGAGAGACTGAGGGGAATCAAGCGAAGAAGAAGGGGTGTAAGGCGAAGTTATAGCCCCTGTGATTCAGTGTTACTGTAAGCCGAGGGAGCACGATAGGAAAAAAAAAAAAAACACAAAAACCTGCCTGTTTTGGACTCCAGAGCAACACGGATTGGACTTCGTGGAGATAATGCCGCTATCTTGCTTTTTCTTTTTTTTTTTTGTTTTGTTTTTTTAACCCCACAACTTCACCCTGAGTTTATTCAGACAGACTGGAGGACTTGGGGCAGCTGGACCTGAGGCTGGCTGCGGCCCCACCTGCTAACCTCTCATTTTTCTAAAGAACTTTTGACGCGAGATCCACTTGGAGCCGCCGACGCTAGCTTGCATAGATGAATTTTACATGGCAGTGACTTAATTTTTAAACTTTTGAAGAGCGAGTTCTAGTATCTCTGTCCTTTAGAAGGAGCCCAGTATTATCTAGAATTGTTGGTAACTTTTTTTTTTTTACTGTTGGTTTTTAGGACGTTTGAGGGTGAATTTAATGAGAGGAGTTGCATCAATGTTTAGGTGAACATAATTTATTTCAATAAAACTCTTTGGGAAGCCTTACCTTGCAATGCTATTAGTAAACTTCAAAGAATTTTTTTTGAGATCTTTGGTTTTGCTCAGAGCACAGCTGCTTTGTTTCTATTGTTAAAAAAACCAACAAAAAACCCCCAAAAATAAAATCTTGGTCAGTGTTGGAAATTGGACATTTCTGTAGCGTGATTTTTTTCATGTTCCTGGCGTGCGTTCGCTTTGTTGATGTAGGGCCTGCGCTTTGGGTCCCCTTCGCTTCCCCCTTTCTATCGCGATAAGAAAGCACCTAGCACCGGGTTTAGGAACATTTTCCCAAGCCTCGGGTTGCGGAGCTGTAATTGCCACAGTGACTGTGGAAAGGGAAGAGAAACAGGCTCTCGAGGGACTGTAAAAATAAAGTGGGGTTTTGAACTGCCTGGCAGAGGAGGGGCGGGAGGAGAGCTGTGCTACGTGTTGACAGTACGGAGTTTGGGTCTTCACTCAAGCCGTGGTCGATGTCCCACTGGGAGAGGGGAAAACCGCACGGAAATCATTCTCAGGGGGTCTGGGTTTCCTTGAGTTCCTCCTCCCTGCTGCAGTTTGGGGGGGTTTGTACGGCATGATGCATTTTGTGCACGATGATGCAAAATGTCCCCAGCTTCATCTCCAGCAGAGGGGATGCCTGCAGCCAGGACAGGTTTTGACCTTGCTTTGGGCTTGACCTTGCTTTGGGCTTGCAAGATCTCCATCACCCCGGCATGCCCTCTCCCTGCCTGCCCACCTCCCTGGGGAGGGGGAGCTGTGCCCCGAAGAGGTTTCCTCCCCTCCCCAACGCAGAAGGTGAAGAGCCCCTGGTTCCCTGGGGATTAGGTGGGCAGCCGTGGGGCACGACCCACCTCCGCCTGCTTCTGGTGCTCTGTGAGCTCTGTGGCATCTTGGCCACCCCAAATTTCACTGCTAAATAAAAAAATATTTTTAAAAAAATCAATCCCTGATGTCTAATATTTGCTCTTCTTGGCCACCAACCCTCTCTCTGCATGCTGAGGGTCCCAGCTGTGGAACCAAGTCCCTCGCCCAGCAGCAGATGGGTGGGGAAGGAGGAGGTGCTGTGCGCCTGTCCTGCGTACACCCCTCTTGCCCGGGATCCTGCAGTCCCTCGGGCTGTGACAGAGGTGGGTAACGGGGCTGCTCGCCTTGCTGGGTGGGGGGCAGCTCCTGGAACCAAACCGGGGAGCAGTGGGGATCTTTTATTAGAGACTCTTGGGCTGTTTTTTCCGGAGTTCTCTCCTCCTCTCGTTGGGTTCCAGACCTTTTCCCGGCAGCTCTTCCCTTCGCTCCCTGGGGAGCGGGCCCTGGCCAGCCTCTGGATGGCATCCTTGCCTGCGGCACGGCTGCAGGATGACCTACTTCGGCCGTGAAAGGCCGGTTTGTGCAGAGGAGCGCACGGATCCGTGGTGGCCCCTTGGCTGGCTCCGCTCCCCTGGAAAGGGAGGTCATCCGAGGAGAAGCCTGATTGACTTCCCCAGTGCCAACATGAGCTACGTCTGCATCGCCGTGAGCAGCAGGAACCTCGAAAAAAGCTCCGTTGGGGGTTGCCGGCGTGAAGTTGGTGAAGGAGCAGCTTTTCTAACCAGCCCTCCTGTGCCGGTGACGTTTGATGGGTGGCCCGGCGTAAAGCCGAGGTGGGGGGTCCTGGCTGTTTGGGTCACCTTCCCTGCGGCTCCGTCACCGGGGTTGCCGATGGGCCGCGCGGTCCCACGGGGTTTGGAAATGTTCCTGCGGCTTGGGAGGGGACGGGGACGGCGGTGCTGAGAGACCAGCCTGGTCCCGGGCTGTGCCGGAGCTGCGCCAAGGAGCAACCGGCTCTGGAGCGTCCCACCCGCGATGGTCACAGTGCCCGACGCCGGCGTGCGCAGGAGCAGGGGGACACGGGGTGAAAGAGAAGGTGAAAAAAAAACCCAACGGCGAGAAAAACCCAAACTGTAAAAAAAAAAAATCCACCCAAAACCAAACCAAACCTGGAGCAGGGAGAAGATCTCGGCTTTCTTGGAGAACCTTCCTCTCCATCTCACGGGGAAAAACTCGCACGTTGTGGGGTTTCCGACTTTGCCACAACCCAAAGGAGTCCCCCTGATGACCATCTTTGCATTCCCAAAAGAAATAAAAATATTTTCTCGCTTGGGGAATTTTTTTTGGGGGGGAAATCTGAACTCCCAGCGATGCTCTGAAGCCACCTGAGCCATCTGGAAGGGTTTCCACGCACCACTTTCCCCAGATTTACACCCAATTCTTAGCTCAACCCCTCCTGCCCATGCTACCCTCACAATAATGTGATTTTTAGTATTTTGATTTTTTTTTTTCCCCTTCCTCCCTTAGGAAGGAGGCAGGCAGGCGCGGGGGGAAAGAAGCAGGCGGAGGCGCGGGAGGGGGGAGCCCGGGGTACAGACAAACATTCTCTTTATTGAGCTACACATGAATTTTTCCATTAGTCAGAGAAAGAGATTGGCAGTGTGTAATATATCACAGAAACCTCACTGATTGGTAATAGAAAGGCTTAGAAAGACCTGGCGCTTTATATATATATATATAATATTTTTTATTATTTTTTTTTTAAGTTTCCTCTTTATTTATTCATTTTCTTTTAAACAGGTGTGACTGCTCTTCTTCAGCAAAGGTAACTCGTAAAAGTGAAACCGTGAAGACGTCTGGTTACTAATCAAAGTAGAAATGATGAAGGATTGGTCATGAAAACGGTGGCTTCAATGTAAACACCACATTCGATTTTTTTTTTTAATTATTTTTTGTGGTTTTGTGTGTGTTTTTTAAAATTTTTTAATTATTTTCATTCTTGCCTTTTTTTTAAGTTTGTTTTTTTAAGTTTTTTTTCTTTTTTTTTCCTTTTTTTTGTATTTTTGTGTTTTGCAGCACAAACATCCCCACATGAGAGAGAAAAAACACCATTCACTAAAAGGGAGAGGACTGGGAGGGAGGGAAGGCGGTGGGGGTGGTGGTGGGGGGGAAGAGAAAAAAGCAGCACAAAAAAGCATTCACTGGAAAGGGTTAAAAATGAATAAAAACCAAAAAAAATTAATTACCCTAAACAAACAAACAAAAAAGATGAAATAAAATATATAGCTGTGTATAACCCTCCCCGATGCCCCCCGATCGGCCCTGCAGGAGGGGGTGCCGGGAGGGAGCCTGTCCGATGCGGCCGAGCTGTGCTTTTGGATATGAACCTGGAGAGCGAGCGGCAACTCGGAACAGGGAATTCCTAAACCAGGAGGGAGCGAAAACATGGGAGGAAAAAAATAAAATAAAAAAAAATCCCGCCGGCTCCCGGTTAGTGAGGGCTTTGGCCTACAGCGAGCTGGGAGTTCATAAAAATCTAACCCGAAAAAAAAAAAAAGCCCAAAGCCCGGAGAGGGAGCGGCAGGAGGATGCTCCCACCGCAGCCCCCCAGCCGGGATGGGAAATGGGAAAAGATCTTCTGGTGGTTGTTGTTTCCCTTTTTGGCTACGGCACATGGCCAGGGGGCAGATTTCCGTTTTTCCCCATTTTTTTTTTTTAAAAAAAAGGTATTTTTTTTGTTTTCTCGAGGCAGCGGCTCACCCGGTCTAGGGGCGGCGGCGGGGCCGGGGTGAGGTGGGGGCAGCTCAGCCTTCCCCACGCTAGAAATAAAAATAATTAATCGTAATAATAATAATAATAATAATAAAATTAAAAAAACCCCACAATAATGAATTATAATAATAATTCAAAAAGAAAACCCCACGGTCAAATAACCCAACGGGGGTGAAGCCCCCCCCAAGAGCACCGGCACGGCCGCGGCGGGGGCACGGGCAGGACCCGGCCCCGCTTTCCCCGTGGGGCGACCCGGGGAGATGCCCCTCTGCCCCCCCCGCGGGTACCAGCGCCCTGCAGGGGGGATGCCCGGGAGCTGCCGGGGTGGCGGGGCCGGGCAGAGCCCCCCCGGCCCCGGGGAGGGTGCGAGGGAGGGCTGGAGCCTGCGGGGGGATGGGGTCTGCCCGCAGCTCCTTCAGCCAACCGAGGAAGGTGGGTGTGGATTTATTTTATATATATATATGTATATATATAATTTTTCCTTATGCCTTTTTATTTACCAACTTGCATGATTATGATTACGATTTTTTTTTTCTCTCACTCAAAGTTGTTTTTTTTATTTCCCGTTTTCTTTCGCCTTTTTTTTTTTTCTTTCCGCGCGCGCGCGTGTGTGTGTGTATCCGCGTGTGTGTGTGTGTGTGTGTGTCTGCGTGTGGTTGGGTTGGGTTCGAAATTTTTTACTTTTTTGTTGTTTGTTTGCTGTTGGTGGTTTGTTTCTTTTCTCTCCTGGCGCCGGGACGGCCCCCAAAGAAGTCGCTTTGCGTCGGGGGGGTCAGTACAAGCCGCAGCCCCGCAGGTTGTTGGCAATGATGATGTCGGTGACGGCGTCAAATACCACCTGGATGTTGTTCGTGTCTGTGGCGCACGTCATGTGGCAGTAAATCTCCTTGTTGGGGGAGCGGTTTTTGCTCTCGAATTGTGCTTGGATGTAGGCGGCCGCGTCCTCGTAGGTGTTGGGACCTGCGGGCAGAGGTGGGGGGGGGGGGACACAGAGCAGGGGGCGTCAGGGCCACCCCCCCGCCATATGCCCGGCCCCTCGCTGCTTGCAAACTGCTTGATTTCTCAAAAAAACCCCAAGAAAAACCTATTTATTTTCCATTTCCCCCCCAATTCGCTCCTCAGCAGGGTCTTTCTTTCTTTCTTTCTTTCCTCCTTTCTTTCCTTTCTTTCCCTTCCTTCTTTCCTTTCCTTTTTCCACCCCACTCCGCCCCATTTTCCCCCTCTTTTCCCCCAAATCGCAGAGCACCTGGGCTCTACTGGGGCCTCCTCCCCCCCCAGGTGTTGCTGCTTTGCCCCCCGCCCCCCCGTCCCCTTTTCCCCCCCCCGGGAAGGGCCGCAGCCCCCAGCTCCGCCCCGCCGGGATGTGCCCGGGGGATGCTCCCCCCGCCAGCACCGGTGAGTCCCGGGGGACGGGGGAGGAAGGCCGGGGGGGCCTGGTGGCCCCCCCAGGCAGTTAGGGGGAGGGTTAGTGGCCACTCCGATGCCACCCATGGGTGCTGGCTGAGCCCCTCCGCGTGCCGTCGGGCTGGGTGTGGGTCGGGCTGGGTGTGGGGGGGTCCCACCCTGGGCTCTGGGGTGGGCGAGGGGCGGCCATGGGGCAGGACCCCCCCCCCGGGATGCAGCACCGTCCCCTTGCTGGCTGCACCGGGGCAGCGTCGCTTCCGCCAGGCGGGCTGGAGGGGGCCGGCTGCTGGAGCCGAAAGCCTGCGGCAGCGAGAGTGGCGGGGCCGGGCCCCTCGCGGGGAGCCACCGGGCCTGAATTACGGCCCCGAAATCGCCTTTGGAAGAGCTGTATTATCTGGGGATTTATCTTCCTTTTCCAGCTCGCCGGTTCCCCTCCTGGCCGAAGGAGGGGGGAGGTGGCCCGGTGCCACGGGGGTGTCCCCGTCCCTGGGGTAGCCGGGATGTGCCGTCCGGCTCCGTGAGGAATAGTTTGAGATGTCCCACCGGCTGGCTGGGAAAAAAACAATGTACTGCTGCTTTCGTGACGGAGACACCTAAAAACCTCCAGTGGAAATGCGGGTGCGCTTGTGCCGTAGGGGAGCGGGTGGGTGCCGTCTTGCTGGGGCACCCCCTTGTCCCGGCGTCCAGGGTGGGTGAAATAGTTGAGAGATGTTGAAGTATTTGTAGGGGGTGCTGGAGCTTCTGAATCTGAACTGGTTTTTTTCTTTCCCTTAGGGAATTCAGAAGGGATATCTATTCTTACCCCATTTTCTTGGTTTTCATTCTTTTCCCCAAGCCACGTTGGTTTTACTTAAAGATGAACGATTCTCCTGTGGTTTCACGGATTTCTGCTGTGAAGGGGGCTCTCTGCTTCCCCAGCTGTACCCCGCGCCAAGGCCCTTCTGGAGGGCGCGAACGGGAGATGCAGCTCGCGGGACCGCGTGTCCAGGAACCATCGGCGAAGCGGAGAGCTCAAGCGGTGGGCAGCCGGCTCCCACCGAGGCTTCTTTCCATCGAGGCTTTTCCTTTCCACAGCTCCCTGCGGCCAGGCTCGTTACAGCTCCTCTCCTCTCCATTTGTCCCAACTCATCTCGGCCACCTCTCTGTCCCATCACCTGGTCGTGCACCTTTGCCGCAAGAATTCCCCGCGCGCAGGATGCAACCCCACCCCGCGAGCGGGATGCCGGAGCTGCGCCGCGGCTCTCGAAGGTGGGCGATGCTTCCCCCCCTCCATAAATGTGCCCTGTCCCCTCTGCCCACCTTTGGGGTGAGATGCAGCCCCCCTCGCCCAGCCCTGACGGCGCGGTGATGGGCATCACGCCGGGCTGTGCCGCGTCAGCCCCGGCACGTACCTGTGTATTCAGGGAAGCAGATGGTCAGAGGCGATTTCTTGATCTTCTCGGCAAATAGGTCTTTCTTGTTGAGGAAGAGAATGATGGAGGTATCGATGAAGAATTTGTTGTTACAGATGGAGTCGAAGAGCATGAGAGATTCGTGCATGCGGTTCTGCAACGGGGAGCACGGAGGGAGGAGAGGGGAGAGAGAAAGGCAAAGAGAAAGAGAGAGTTAGAGGAGAGGAGAACACTTTTTCTGAATTGAAAGGGTTAGAGAGCAAAAAAACCCTCTGAAATAAGACAGTGATAAATGAGTGGTTACACAGGTGGAAGAAAGGGGGTATCGCTCTCCTCTCGGGCTGGAGGACAAGGCAGGCGTGGAGGCTGCAGCCCGTCCTGCACCGTGTCCCTGGGGGGCTGCTCTCGCAGGGCTGACACCTGGAGCTTCAAGGAAGAGCAGGAAAAAAAAAAGTCATTTGTTCATCACCCACCTAACCAGAGGAGCGTGGAAAAGGGGCCCTGTGTCTCTCGGGGGGCTGGGCACCCCCAGAGCAGCACTTGCAGAGCCCGAATAAAGGATGGACGGACAGCACCAGCCAGCAGCCGGGATGTGCCGGGCGTGGGGACGGGGCTGGGGGAGTCCGGTCCCGCGGACCTGTCTGGAAGGGCCCTTGTGCCGAGCGGTGCCGTTGTGGTTATCCCGGTGCCAGGTCCTGTCCCAGCTGGGCCCTTCTGTCTCCGGAAAAACCTTCAGCCCGTGGTTGAAAACACCAGAGCGGCGGCTGGGACGCTGCTGAGAAATCCCGGCGTGGAGGGAAGCGATCCGGGCTGGCGGCTGCTCCAGGGGGGCTTTGGGCGTGGGAGGGTTTTAGTAGGAGCAGAAATAGAGGCAAATCTCTAAAAGCTGTTAATTTAAAAAAAATGAATTGTCCTTTCACACACGGACAAAAGCCACGTAAAGCCGTTTTTCCCTGTGCTACAGAGGTTGTTACCAGAAAGGAGCGGAGAGCGGACAGGAGGAGGAAGAGGAGGAGGAGGAGGAGAGGTTGTCCTGTGCCCGTTGGCCGTGCAGGGCACCGTCAGGCCGAGTATTTCCATGGGTCACTCGCACGGCTGTGGGGTGTCCGTGCGGGCAGGCGCACGCGCTCGCCGTTAGCGCGACGGTGCCGCCGGACAGGACGGACGCGGCTCTGGGACCTCTCGGAAACTTTCTCCATCGTTAACTTGCCCTTGGAGCAAACAGCCAGCCGGTCCCTGCCGCTCCGCTGACAGCTCTGGGAGACATTTTAGGTGATCCGCGTGCCTTTTCGTTGCGTGTACCCACCTTGGACTTGCAAAGCTTCTGGTGCAAACCCGGGGCTTAACAAAGCCTGAAGCTGCTGCCCCCACCCCCCCGTGCCCCTTTTTGCACCCCCCTCTTGGGGCCGAGCCCCTCACCCCGAGTCCGGGCTCGGCTGCCTGCTGCTCGCACGGGGACGCCCGGATCTTTTCGGAAAAGCCGTGCGTGAAGCCGATTGCAGCAGCGACGTGCTCCGGGGCAGCACGGGTGCCCAGCAGCCCGTGGGAAACCCCCCTGCAGCAAACACCCCCCCCTCCCCCGAGCCCCTGGGTTTCGGAGGCGCAGCGAGGAGCTGGGGGGGCTTTGGACTTACCGAAGATTCGTGAGAACGCACGTTTTTGCTAATGAAATGATGACCCAATTACAGGTTTTGGAGTTTTCCATGAATGTTTTATTAGTGAGTCATTTTATTAGCTACACTTCAGCTGTAGCTTTGCATGCAAAATTTAGCAGATGTCTGATTTCATCTTGAAAGGCTTTGAGATTGCGCTGTCGGTTCCTTGACAAAGAGTAGCTAGGGATGCCAAGCAGTTGCTTTCCAAAGCTTTGGGACCTCATTTGATTCTTATCTTTTTTTAAAAAAAAAAAAAAAAAAAAAGCCTTATTCATGGGGAAAACAGAAACTGCCACAAAAGGATGCGGCTGCTCTCGACTTGTGGCCGTTGCAAAAACGCCAGGTCTTGAGATTTTCATGGAAAATATCTGGTTGGCTTCTTTTTTTCCCCCTTGTTCATCCCTTGTGTTGTCCCATTTAGGTGTTACATTTAAATAAAGGAGTGATGGTGTTGGTGGAGGAGCAGCTGAAATAAAGCATGTGCCTGGGGAAATGAAAATCCCCAGTGCCAGGAAAAATAACCCTGCTGACCGCTGGACACCCGTGCGGAAGATCCGGGCAGGATGGCATCCCCGAGGGAATTTTTTAAAAATGCCCGATGCAAATATTGTACGTATAAAATACGTACAAAGAAAAATCCTTTCCCTCTGAGCCTTTAGTTTTTCTCAGGGCTGGCCTGTAATTCTGTCTGATCTGCGGGATGGGACGTATGGGGATACGCGTGCGAGGATGCGTCCGGCTGCCGTTCCGTCACTGGAAATTGGTGAAGTCAATAGGAATAGCGGTTAATTTTCCTTTGCTGAGGCATACGGAAATTTTTCTCTTGGTTTCTTCTATTTCACGCCCCGAATAACGGAAGATCTTTTGGCTTAAACATAAGAGAACAAGCCGGCGGGAGTGTTATTTCAAAGGGAGAGGAAGACGCTGCAAGTACGGCGTTACCGCAGGGAGGAGGAAGCACCGAATGGAACCAGGAACGGCCCTTTCGCCTCCGCGCTCGTGCCAAGGGACGGCGGAAAAAGAGATGCGAGGCTTGCTACTCGCCAGAGGTTTGCAGCCGAAGCGTCGGAGGAAGCAATGGGGCAGCAGGGATGCTCTGCCCCGGGCATCGCCGGCGCCGAAACGGCGGCTGGATGTGGATAGACGGATGCCAGAGGCGGGTCTGGCAGCGCCGGAGGAAAAGCGTGGATGGTGTGACATGGACGCGCAGGGGTGAGGGGCTGCGGGAGGGCAAGAGTCATTTCGAGAAGCCAAGGAGCAAATAGAAACCGTGGTAAAGTTGTTCTACTTAAAAACAAAAGGGGGGGGAAAAAATCCCACCAAATACTTACGTGAAATGAAATACCTTTTGATTATATCCTTTTCAAATGCCGTATTTCCAGGAGAACGAGGCTGTGGCGGACGACTGACGCTGCGTCGTACGCGCGCGTGCACGGAGCAGGTGTAGGGTAAATGGCGGGCTTGAGAAGCCGGACACGCTCAAGGGAGACACAATAAAAACCCTCTCACACTAGAAAAGAGCTGGCACTTTATTAACATTTTGTAACTAATAAATACATTACCGACAGCCAATAAATTATTACAATAACTAACGCTCTATTAAACCAACGGACAGTCACTCTTCGTACAAAATTACAGTTAATACAGTTTGGGCCATCAAACATGCAGGAGAAACGATTCAGCGGGAAACCAGCAAAAGGAAAATCGTGGTGGCCTCCGGTGATCCTTCGGGAAGCAACGTGGCGGAGAGCCCAGAGGCAGGGTGATGGTCACCGTTCCCTTGTAGAGCTGAAGGAGGGAAAGGGGTGGGGGGGGGAAGAGGGCTGGGGGTGTTAGATTAGGGACTGGGCTACTTAACGGGGCAACGGCTGGTCTTTACACAACGCTATTTGCTCGCCCGGCGTCACCGGGTTGCTCCAGCGCCGGGAAAGCTGGTGAGACTGGGGCAGTGCTGGAAATCGCGTTGCGACCCGCTACCATCTCCTCTCCCCGCCTGCAGCGGGGGGTGACACCCGGAGCCGCTCGCCCACGCTACGGGACGGGCAGGATTTGGTCTCAGCATTAACTTCCAAGGCACCGGGTGGGAGAGGGGCCAGGGCAGCGAGCGTCGGGCCGGCTCCTGGCCCTCCGCCTCCTCCCCGGCTGTCTCCTCCCCATCCCTGAGCCCGCGGAGAACCAAGCTGCCTCCTCCGGGAGGCGGAGATGGTTTTGCCCTGTCTCCCATCCAGCTCCCTCCCCTCTCCCTCTGCCTGCTTCGGTCCTCTCCTCCTCCGAACACCTCAGCGTTTCAGGGCAGTAGCCGCTCGTGTTGGCTAGCTAGCCCTTGCAGCACGACTAACGACCTCGCGGGCTGCTGGCTCGGACAGGAGCGGTCCTGTGAGAAGTCCCTTTCCATAGCCACGTTCTCAGCGTGACGTCTTATATAGGTCAGGCACCTATATCTGTCAGCGACAATTGTCTCGTGTCGCTGCAGGAGCTCAGAAATGATAACGTACGCTCGAGTCTCGGGGCGCTTTGGCAGAGCGTTTCTGTCCGCTCTTTCCTCCGGGGAGGGAGAGGCGAGACCGCGGTCCGCTCCTCTGGGCCACCCGGACCACGTCTCCGCTCGCTCGCGTGCGCGTCGGGGGTGCAGGCGTGTGGCGGGTTTGGGCGGTCAGGACGATGCTCAGCAGCACCGTCTCTGCTGACCTCGACGCTTCTGGCGTCAGACGGTCAACGAGGGTTTTAGTCTCCTTGGAAATGGTTGTGGAGTTTGGTTTTGGTCGTAAGCCTGAAGACAAACCTGGCCCAGGACAAAGACACAAACACACTAGTACTAAGCTTCTCTAATCGACTTGACGAACGGTCAGCCTTGCTCCCAGGAACTCAGCCAGCCCTCCCTGGCTCCAGGAGGGGGTTTTTTGGCCACAAAAGGCTCGGGCTAACAGCGCAGGGTCGGTCCTTCTTACAGCACCCGCTGCACGATCGCCCGTGGGGGACGTCTGCCACCCCCGGCTGCACCCCGCGCCTCGTCGAGCTGCGCGGCGAGGGGCTGCCTGACGCTCCACGCGGCGGCGACTGGGCACACCGGGATGTTCTGGCAAAAGGACGCCATCCGCGTCCCCTCCTGACCTCCTGGGGATTGCGTTCCTGGCCCGAGAACAAAGTCTGTTCCCTTGCCCGCAAGCGCTGGGCTCGCGCCGCAGCAGATTAAACCCACCAGATACATTTTAACGTACGTCACAGTATAGACTGCTCTCATTAATACTTTCAGCGTCCCGCAAAACAAAAATCTCATCTACCGAGGAGGCACGGCAGCCCCCTCCCGAGGATGCTCTCCCCTCCGCGGAGGGCCGGGCCGGCCCAGGAAAGCTGGCTGAAGGCAAGAAGCTCGTTCTCACACCAAACTCCTGAGAGAGATTTAGTTGGAAGTATTTCTGGGGGGGCGGCGGTGGGAAGGCGACTGACCCCTCGCTAGACCCCGCGGGAGGGCAGGGGCAGCAGACGGAGGGGCCAGACGGCCTCGCCGAGAGGTCCCGCTGCCCTGGGCTCCTCCGGCCGCCTCCGAAACCGGGAGCGGGAGCTCCGTTTGCTAAAAGAAAAAACCTGGCCTTCGAAGCGGGTGGCTGTATTTTAACGCGTGCTTTCCTGGCGCACGTTGGTCGCTCGCTCGCTCTCCTGAGGAGCCCTGCCACCGCGTCCTCCCCGGGAGCACGTGCAACTCGCTGCTCTGCGGCTCAGCCCCGGAGCCCGCTCTGCAGGCTCGTTTCAAGGCTTTCCTTCTGCAGGTTGCCCTATTTCACTGAAATTGAGCTATTTGCATTTTTTTTTTTTTTTTTCTCTCACGGCCCCACACCCCCGACCCTCTCATTGCCGATGGAGCAAATTTCTTTCTTTTTGCTGCTGTCTGAAGCTCACCGCGAGTTGCTAACGCTGCTTTCGACGCGAAGCCCCTCGGACGCTGCTGCGGGACTAGCGACCCGAGCCATTTAAAAACTCCTGCGTCCCACAAAATCCATCTTTTTCAAATTCTCACATTAGCTTTGAAGGGCAGCAGGGTGTATACGTAGCTGTTTCAATTCTGTGCTTTTAAAATACGTGTCCCCCCGCCCCGTGCCCTGGTGTGATTTCTGATGCAGCTGTACCGGTTACACCATCCCTGCTACGCGGAGGCTGCCAATTAAACACAACTCAGGGGCTCCGAGGGTCCGGAGTCGGAGCGTTGCAATTGCAAAGCGCAAGGGGCTATTAAGAAGAGGGCTTTTGAAAGCAGGCGATGCATTTCAAGGTCTTCTTTCTAGGCAACCGCCGGCGTTTGGAAAAAGCAGGGGGTAAGAGATTGCCTGCAGAAGGCACATCTGTCAGAAAAAGCCTGGGAGGATGCAGAAAGCCAGCGGTGAGTAATGCTTTGGCAGGCGTTCTGGAGCCAGAAATCTATACGCGGCCATCAAGCGGGAGAAATAGTAGTGTTTAACACTGGAAGCGTTTCATTTTCCGAACGCCGCTTCCAGCCTTTGTCAGCGAATCCTCACGACACGGGGGTGAGGGAGGGAACGTCAGCAGCAGCGGCAGCTGAAACGAAGCTTTAGGCACGCAATATGCCAAAGAAAATGAAAGAAAAGGCTCTGTGCGTCAACATTGCCTCCTCTTTTTCTGCCTTTTCTCCCTGCGGAGCACCGGCGGTCGGTTATCACCAACGTGCCGGGGAACCAGCCGGAGCTGCGGAGGGGTCAGGGCAGGAGGGGGTTTGGACCCCACTGCCGGGCACGGGTTACCTGACTCACGGCACCGGTGGCTGCATTCGGCAGCGTTTGGGGTCAATTTAAATTGTCTTTAGCAAAATAGTCCTGTGCGCTTTATGCTGGGAGCTCCTGAAGTCTCTGCCGTCACTGGGCACAGCTTCTGCTGCTTATTCGCTCGGATAAAATGTCATCCGCAGCAAGGGGCGGGAACAGAAAATCTCCTAAATTCTAGCGCTGCTGATCAAACTCTTCCCTCAGAGCTTCATCTACGACCCGGCCTGGCCCTGTGCCCTGGGTCCAGCAGCTACGTACACTTTACGTACCGAACGTAACTCACATTCAGCTTCTCAGCCCTCGTTTGGACGCCGAGCGCGCGTTTGGGTGCTCGGTGTTACTGGTGGGGCTCGGCCACCCCCCCGGGACGAGCTGCGGGAGCATCCCTGTCCCTCTGCAACCCTCCAGCTCAGCCCCCGCCGCAGAAGCACCGTCCCGCCGCCATCGGCTCGTCCCTTCCCAGCACCCGGAGAACCGGGCGGGTGCTTCCCATCGGGAATCCTCTCTTTGGAAAACCTTCCCATCGACTCCGAAAATCCTAAGCTAAAGCAAATAGGACACGCGCGGGCCTCGTGCTCAGGGTTCCTTTGGTTTATGGTTGTACCGCGGAGCGTGCCGGCATCAGTCGGGGCTGGGAGCTGGGAAAAGAGGCCGTGCGGGCGGGAGGCGGTGTGAGGAGCAGGACGGCTCGCTGGGAGCTGACGCCGCCCGAGGTATTTTAAGGCTGAGATGGTGAGGAGAAAGGCGGGTACTCACTTGTGCCAGAGCAGGGGAGGCAGAGACCCGGCGTTACTGCTGCTAGTGACCAGCAGAGCAGCCCCGGGTCCTCGCCGTACAACGCTAAATACAGTTTTATCATTTAATGCTAAATTAACCCGGGGGTTACCGACCCGGCTGCGAGCCGCGCTGGGCTGTGAGCTGCTGACGTGGGCGACGGCCACCTCATTCCCCTGTTTGCCCCCTCCTGCGCACATCCCCGGCTGGGGTTTTGCCACGGACGTCCCACCGGCACCGTCCCGGCAGAGCGCAACCTCCGATGGGGACTCTCCTCCAGCTCCCAGGTGCCCTTCTCTTCCCGTCCTCCCCGCTGCCTCAACCTGCCTCATCTCCCTCCTGCACCTTCTCTCCCACTCCTCCCTTGCCGGTCCGCTCCGTCCCGTGCCACCGTACCTGCTCCTGCCCCCCGCACGCCACGGCTCCCCCGGCCTTCGGGCTTTGGGCTGCGCTCACCCCACCCTAAGGTGGGCACAGTGAGAAAAGAGATCTTGTCCCTCTCGGGCATGGCACTGGAGAAAACTCAGACCTCCGGAGACCTGAAAGACACCCCTAGCTCGCGCTCCCGCGAGAGGACAGCTGAACTTCTGGCTGGCCCGCAAAGACATTTTCCAGGACCATGGATTTTTAAGAGAGGCGGAGAAGGGGCAGGGACCAGCACTGCCCACCTGCCCCCAGGTGCAGGTAGGTCCCGAGCGCGACCTCGGAGGTGGCTGGCTCACCCGGACACCGCACAAGCTTTTGGGGTGGACCCTCCGTGCCCCCACGTTTTGCTGTGCTGGGCGCTACCCTTGCCCTTTCCGCACCTCCCGCCCCGCCCTTCCTCCCTCCCTTCCCTCTCTTCCTCGCACTTCTCCTTCCTACTCCATCACTTGTCTCTAACCAGCTCCCTCAGCCCTCCCTTGCCGCTACGCGGCCAGTACAAACCGTCCCTCTCGCTGCAGGTACTGGTAAAGAGATGCCCTGACAGGAGACGCCAAACCTGGAGCTGTCTCTCTCGGACACCCAGGCAGGAGACGGCACGGGCAAGCTACCTGCTTCTGCTCGGCCAAGGAGGCTCCGAGCGCGAGGTCGGACTTCTCAAGGGCGTTCGGATGCCCGAGGTGCGATAAAGAGCCGCGAGGCTCCCGCGCACCTTGCCGTCACCCAGGCACGGCGAGGTTTCCCAAAGCGCCTCTCCGCATCTCAGGTCCAACTCCACCTACAAGGAGCCGGAGCGAAATATTTTTGGTGCACCCCAGCGTTTCGGGGCTGAGGTTTTGGAAAGAGAAGCCGTGTGTTTGCCGGAGCGTCGGTTGCGCTGAAATCGCTTCGGCTGGGAGATGCTTTGGGAAAAATCGCTGGGTACCCAGGCCGGCATCCTCGGCGGGATGCCCCCCGTGCGCGGGGTCCCCATCAGGACGGGCGTCCTCGGGGTCCGAGCCCAGCTGCCACCCGGCAGCTCCGTGGCATCCAGCAAAGCCTAAAAAACGGGTTACTGAAACCACTAGACGTATCTTAACGTTAATTTTGAACAACTTGAGGTAAAACTGTTACCGGTAACGAATGTTTTTAGACAAGGCTTAGTAGGTTTTGTTACTGTGTCCGTCTCGGACACCAGCGGAACTCGATATGGCTGTTTTACTTGTTCAAATAGCTGTCTGGAAAAAAGGAAAAATATACAAATTCAAGCTGCGGCGGCTGCGTTCAACACCGACCCCTCCGGCTTCGGGGTAGGAACCGGAGCCGTAAGGTACCCTCAAAGTGATCATGTTGTATCTAGCACTTCCCAAAGGAATAGTGTTGTTTTAAAAAAAGATAAATAACTAGGAGAATTAAAAATATCCCTTAATTTCAAGAGAAAAAAAAAAAAAAAAAGGTTTTGGTTCCAAACTACAGTGTTGCTGACCAGTATTTTAAGGCTTTGATTTTTTTTTTTTCTTTTTTTTTTTTAAAACCGAAGTATTTTTGTCTTTTGGCAGTTGAAATGCACTTTGTGGGAAATGCGTTAGCTCCCTCTACAGCACTGTGAATTGGAACGGAGGAGCAGAACGAGGCAGCAAGGGAATGAACCAAAAATAACCAACAAAAAAAAAAAACCAAAAAAAACCCCCAGGGCTGGGGAAAGCAGAACTCGCTGCAAAGTTTTCTAGGGCGGGAGGTGGGATTTATGTATTTCTTCCTCATCATCTTCTGAGGAGGAAAAAAAAAAAAAAAAAAAGAGAGAGAGAGGACCTGTCCGCGGGACCAGAGGATGCTCCCGGCGGGCGCGAGGAGAGGAGGGGAGGAGAGGGCTTTAGTAGAGTCCGCAGCCCCGCAGGTTGTTGGCGATGATGACATCCGTGACGGCGTCGAAGACGAACTGGATGTTGTTGGTGTCGGTGGCGCAGGTGATGTGCGTGTAGATCTCCTTGTTGGAGGACTTGTTCTTGCTCTCGTACTGAGCCTGGATGTAAGCCACCGCCTCCGTGAAAGAGTTGGGGCCTACAAGAGAGCCGAGACGAGAGGAAAGAGAGGGGGTTAAAGCAATCCCCTGACCCTGGATCTGCGGGGTGCCTGCAAGCACCCCATCGTAGGGACACGGGGAGCTCGTACGGGGCGGCTGCTGCTGCGACCCGGCCGCCCCGTCGCCGTCGCCGGGCCGGGCACTGTTACCGGCCTGGGCTGCTGCGAGGCAGGGGATGCTCGCCGACTGCCAGCTCGGCTGTATTTTTATTCTGAGCTGCTGTTTATAGTCTGCGGAGACGAAACGGGTGAGGGAACTGAGCGTTAAACAGGCTGCGACGGGGAAACCAGAAGAAATCCCACATCACGGCGACAAAAAAAGAGGGGAAAAAACCTGCCAGGAAGGCGCTATGTGCTTGACTTGGTGCAAAGGCTCGGCTTTTTTCTTTTTATAGATTTTTTTTTTTATTAAAGTTTCAGCTTTTGATGGAAAAGAGGAGCTAAAATGGCCCTGAACTGAGGGCAGTATTGGTAACCGTGCCCTCCTTTCCCTGAATCACTAAGAGAAAAGGACGTGAAAAGCTCCAGCCTCTGTTACGGAGCAAAGTGGGGTTTTCTCAAACGAAACACAAAAAAGCTAATACGAAATGTCCCTCTTTTTGAGAAATTAGGATCGCAGCACCCTCTGCTAGAACTGTGGCTAAAATCACACCACGAGGAGTTTCTTGTTTTGATGTCTAGAGATGCCTGTGCCAAACCTTATTAACCATCGGGTTTTGTATTTTTGGGAAAAAAAAAAAAAAAAAAAAAAAAGCTTAAGAGCAGTCACGCGAAAGAGCAGATCCTTTCTCATCGTCACACACGCAGCTCCGGTCCGGCACTTGCTTAGTTCCGCTAAACTCGGCGTCTCTGGCCGGTCGGGAGCGCAAGCAAAGTGTTTGCTGGGAGCAGGTCCCGGCGTGAAGACCTGCGTAAAGGGTTTGGGAGGAGATGCGCGTGCTGCGCAGCACCAGGCGGGTATTCTGTGGGAGGGAAGCCGGTGGTTCAAAGGCACGAGGAGTTAGATGGCGTCGCTAATGCCAGCCCCGGTTTAAAACGCCCTGGATTCTGCTGCTGCTTCGCTAAGTATTGTGGATTGGTTAAAAGCAAGAGTGAATTCAGGGGATGGAAACAGCCGGGGCTCCGGCAGGCAGCAGGCAAATTTGTGGACGCGGTTTTCTAACAGTTCTCTGTCAGCAGAACTAACGGACATCAGAAACTTCATTTTATTAAAAGCATTTTGCGGGACCGACTCGTGACGTTGAAAGTCCGCTTGTTTGCTTTATAGGCTTTCATCTAATAATTCTTTTTAACTCCAGGGCAACTTTCTAATAACGCTGCTTTCTCGCAAGGCCACGAGGGCTTCATCCTCCGGGCCATGGTCGGCGAAGCGGGGGCGAGCAAGCTTAAGTGTTTGCTTGGGTCTAAAGTCTGGCTTAAGGTCAGCACGAGCTAACTTCCAACCTTTAACGGCTCTGCCGAACGCCGTGGGGTGAGATGTTCTTCACTTCTGGCTCAGATCCCCGTTGGCTCAGACTTTCAGCCTCCGGACTTCCAGCCCTCTCCGACGGCACGAGAGAGACAAGAGGCTCGGGGAGGGTCCCTGGCGTTGGGACAGACCAGAACCCCGAAGGGATTCAGAGCACCTTTGGGGTCCTCCGAGATCTGGGGAGGACCGGTTGGGTTCACTCGGGGCTGAAGTGCCCCAGAAACAAGCTACATTTGTTTTCCTCTGCATAGTCGGCTGAGAGCTTAGTTACGTGTGTGCCAGGGGCTGCCTCCCCCACTGAACTCCTCTCCTGGGCTGGGCTGGCTTGGGAAGGAAGAATTTTATCTAAACCGACATCCCTTCTCGTTCTAATCTCTCTGCCATCAGGGGGACGCAGGGATATTATTCCAGAGGGGGGTTACTGGGAGACTTCGGTGAAGATCTGCAACACCAGGTCCACAAAATGCGATCGGGAAGGAGTGAAAGGTGCAGGTCTGCTTGATGGAGCAAAGGGAAAAAGCGAGAGGGCACGATAAAAATCTTCCGGTATATAGAAGCGCTGCTGTAAAGAGGATGGCAATGAGCTGCTCTACAAGCCATCCAAAAGATAGCAAGCAGCAATCTAATTTTTGCGACCAGAAAAAAATTTGGGGTTGGCACCATCGTGAGCTCTCAACTGTAAAGACTGTGAAATTATCAGATCTTTTTAGACAACCATGTCAGGAGTACGTCGGTTCTGTCTGGACCAAGCAGATGAGTAGACGGCTGGAATGTGCTGGTAGTGACAAACATCCAAAGCTTCCCCGGAGAGGAAGCCTGCAGATGTTCTTCTGAATTCAGATGGAGTCGTCGAGCTCCACGGTCATAGACCGTTCAGCCCAAAGCAGCAACGATGGATCGCGTTTGCCTATGCACAGTGAAAAATCAAGTGCTCGGAGCTAGGAAGCTCTGGTTAATAATTTGTTGGCCTGCCCAGAAATGTGACACTCTTGGTACTCCCGGTTCACAACGATGTTTCCTGACAAAGAGATCTGCTTCTCCGTCTGTTGGCTTGATTCATCTGGATGTCTCTGGTGAGCTTAAATAATTCATGACGATAAAAGTTTATTTTTATGCTGTCTCGGAATGGTAATGAGGGTTTGTGGAAGCTGGCGAGATGCAGTGGGAAGCGGCGGGGTGCAGCTGCAGCCTTTGCACGGGTGATGTGTTCCCATCATTAGGAGGTCAGATGCCAGGCAGCCAGCAGAAGCCAGGGCTTCTTGCACGCCGCCCTGTTGCAGAGCCTCTGCTCTCATCTCCAGGTACCGTGAAGGTCTCCTTCTCCCCGGCCAAGCTCGGGGCAGGGCTTGCTGGGGCTCTTCCCTGCCTGCACCGTGGGTTACGAGGTGTCGGGTGGCCAGTGCACGAGAAAATCAAGCGCCGCCTTTTCTATCTGCGTTTAACTGGAAGCGTTTCTACACCAACGTCAGCGAGCCTGAGCGCCAGCCTGGGGCTCTCCTAACCTAACAACGGGATTGCTAAGAACGTGCGGCCTGGGCTCGAAGCGGCCAAGCCGTGGGACCTGCTGTCTGCACGCTGGAGGGCTGATCCTGCAGCCCCCCCGGTGCCAGGAACCGCCGAGGGACCCACAGGGCAACGCGAAGCTGGGCTCCAGCTGAGGACAGCCTAAGCAACCCCGTGCGCTGGGCTCCCAGAGACCAGTTACCGTAATGGTGAGGTGCTGGGAGACCTGCGGGGGGGTTTGTGCTCCCGAGCAACGCTGGGAAGCAGGGCGCGGGCGTAGGGAGCCATCCTCACGCTTTCTCATTACCTGTATACTCAGGAAAGCAGATAGTCAGTGGGGATTTCTTAATTTTCTCCTCAAATATGTCCTTCTTGTTTAGAAAGAGGATGATAGATGTATCTGTGAACCATTTGTTGTTGCAGATGCTGTCAAAAAGCTTCAGTGATTCGTGCATGCGGTTCTGCAACAGAAAGGAGAGACGACGTCAGGCCAAAGACAGCGACTCGGGGACGTTCAACATGTAGGGAAATCTAAAACAACTAAATTAAGGAGGAAAACAAAAAAAAAAAGAAAAGCTACGATATACATAATGAATTTATGTATACATACAGCTGAACGTATACATACACAGATGCAATCCCTATAACGTTTGACATACAGTTAGTAACTTAAGGGCATTTAAGTATACAGAGCTGTTTTGATTTTGCATAGCGTATAATTTACAGGATCCCAGCTCATAGAAATCGTCATGCACCATGCATGGATGGGGAGTTACATTTGCCCTTTGATCAGATTTACGTGTCGGTGTAGCTCATGCAGATTTTCTAAAACGTTTTCGTTATTTTTTTAAATTTTTAAAAATTTTTTTTTTTTTTTTTTTACTTTCTCGAATGTGTGCGGCACACAACTGGTTGGATACATTAACCAAGGACTGGTAGATCCTTGAATTAATCTAGAGTTGGAAGCAGACATCAAGGTGACATAATTTTGGAAATGACCTTGCCGTGGCCTTCGCCTGGTTTTGTTATTTGGTTTAGTGGTGTTGTCCGTTGTTGGGCTTTTCATTTTTTTTAATTTTTTTTTTTTTTTTTTAGTTCTCTTGGAAGATGGCTCGACAGAAAGTGTCTGGCAGAGAGGGGGGAAAAAAAAGTGAAAAAGGAGGAGGAAATAGTATAAAAAGGAAAAACGTGACGAAGGGCATCTAGGAACAACTGGACTAGAAGTCAGGCAGCTACCACGGACGTTAGCTCGTGCCTCTAGCGGGACATCAGCTACTCGCCAGCACAAGAGCCATACGGTCAAACGCACACACCGCGAGAGGTCAGCTTTTTGGTTATAGGTCATGCAAAAAAACGACGGAGGAAAGGAGAGAGAGAAGAGGAATGAAAAAAGAGTTGCAAAGTCCACCACGTGGTTTTATGGTGGTGGAAAGAGCTCACGGCAAAGTCAACCAAGTGTCATGTTCCCCGCTGCTTTCAACTCTCAACTCGCTTTTGCTTTTTTTTTTTTTTTTTCTCGGTTCAAGAGAAGCTTCATACCTGCCAAATTTGGTTGGTGTCTCAAATGCTCATTTTTTGGCCTTTGTTTGGCTAGATAAGGTCAGACGGCCGAGGAAAAGCTGTGAAGGTGCCGAGGCTGGCGATGTTTGGCGCGCGAGGCCGACGCCGGAGTGCGCACGCCGGTCGCGTGCCGGGAGCCGGGCAGCGGAGAGAGCAGGCGCGGTGAGGACGAAGCACACCCAAGAGTCGGGGGGTTATCAAAGGCAAAGCATGGTACAGACCGGACCAGCTCCTCGGCTTTTCCCAGCGGCATCTCCTTGGGACAGCACTCCCCAAACCCGCTAGTGCACACATGAGACTGGTTACAGCGACCGCCGGAGAGACGCTGGAGAGAACAGGGCTGCAACGGGCTCACGGCCGGAGGGTTTGTTCGGGGCGGGTGCGGCGTGTGTGTGTGTGTCCCCATTCCCCCCCCGCACCCCGCCACCCCGGATTTGGAAATTCAGAGCGGTGCAGGAGGCAGCGCCCTTCTCCCGCTGCCTTTCACGCCCGCGCTGGCGGCGGAATCGAGCCCAGCGCGTTATTGATTAACGCTTTCCTTTTCATCGATAGGCTTTAGCTGCTGCTGAACGTTTTATTTAGATACAAGCGGCTCCATGGATAAAGGAAACATCTGATCCGACCCGGAGCGAAACAGGACGCGCGCGATTTGCCGGACCGTATCCCACGCGTGTCGCTACCGGACCCGAAACGCCCGAGCATCTCCCCGCCGTGCCTTGCAGCGATACCCGGGGAAGGCGTCGTTGCGCACAAACGCAAAACTGCATTTGCTTATTGGGTCTCGGTTGCAAGACGTTGCTTATCTGGATCATCCCGCGTCTGCGTGCTGCTTTTTGCTAACCCGCTTTGTGCCGGCCGGTGCGGGAGCCCCGCAGCAATGCTCCTCTGCGCTATTTGTGGCGTCAAAATTGTAACCGCGTAGAAACCCGCGAAGGTTTTGTACAGGAGATCCTTGGTTACCCAAAGCCTTTGGGAGGAGGGAAGATAGCGGAGGGCAGCCGGGGGAGCGGAAAGCAAACACGATCAACCATTTTTTAAGCAGGGTCCCTCACAGAACATCGTTAATGACGTTTTTATCACCCTTGCCGATCCGTAACAAAAGCGCAGAGAAACACGTGAACGCTGCTTGCAGGTTGAACCAACGCAGCAGCCGTCACCGTACTTACCACGCTGGCCCTCGCCCGCCCCGCGCCGCGCAGCCCCGGCGGGGAGCAGCCTGGGCGCCTGCGCCTCGTGGCGTGGGAAGAGCGACGCGCGACGTCGGTTTTGGTTAAGAACTAGAAACTGAGGGCTGCTCCCGAGCTGGGCTTCGCGGCCGGGTGAAGCCGACTTCCCTGCAGTAGCAGGACTACGTAAGGATCCTACAGAAATCCTTCCGCTTCGCCTACGTGGTTTGATTAATTTGTGTTAATACCTGTCAGGAAATGAGAGTGTTTTCCCAAGAAACAGCGACTTTTAGCATCCGGTTGTAACCAGAATATACACACAGCACAACCCAACGCGTCTCTGCAGGAAATGAGAGTTACAATAAAAATCCTCCGTTCCTTTCAAACTCCAGAAACACGTTTCAGAGCCTCCTGAGCCTGCCCGAGCCGGCTCCCTGGAGCAGAGCGCTGCCCCGGCGAGCAGGGACGGATGCTCCCGATGCCGTACCTGCCCGCCACGCGGGAAACGCTGCCGCATCCCAGGAGGGCTCCCGGGAGCCCACGCACGGACGCGAGCTGTCCTGGCGCCGGCTCCCGTCGGGAACGCCTCGCCGCGTGCCTTTCCTCGCCCTTCCCAGCTGCCGCTCGTTCGGTAGGTGTTTGCAGGAGACCTCCACGGGCTCCGGCTGGGATGGGGAGGCAGTCTCTAAAAGCACAGGCTGCTGCTAAAGGAGGAGCGAGAAGTTACGGCCCCCAGATAATCCCCCTCCTACCAGTGAATCCAGAGTGAAAGACCCTTTTTGTGCCTTAAAGCTTCGCCAGGGCCCCTCTCGGGAGCACCCGTGCCTGCTCTGCTGGGAGGCATTACAGGTTACACCTCTCGTACTTTTCTATCAAGTGATATAAATTATTTCACCTGCTTCTGGACTCACTGCGCTGCTTTTTCTCCTTTATGTTGGGTCTACCATTGTGGGAAGGGCTCTTGAAACGTTGCCTTCTTCATGTCATCTCCTATTTCGAAATCAGGATTTTAAAGCTTTACGCCCGCAAATACTTGATATGCCAAGGAGGAAAGCGGCCCCGCCAGCCACGGTAATAACCACTCGCCCGTACAAATGAAAAGTCCAGTTAACTTTTCCTGCGCAGGACAAGAGACAGAACTGCTTATAGCTGAATTCACCACCCTGTTCCCGTCGCCGATGGGAAGGGCAAGCAGCTTTCTACGGAGCGTGCGGGAGAAAGGATGCTGCGGCCAAGGCTCTGCCCAGGCAGAAACACGCTCACAACCCCCATCTCTTTTTCACAGAGCGTGGGAGGAGACCTGGCTATTTCCGCAACGCACGGCCAATTCAATCTGTTTTGTTTTCCTTGGTGATGAAGTGCTGGCTGTCATGCAACCTCTAAGGGCGCCGATGGTTCTCCGAAGCACAGAAGCTCTGTGTTCCCCCTCCTGCTTATCTTCCCTAGCCTGCCCAAGCCACTTCCACTTGCTTTGTCGCTCCGGAGGCAATTTCTGAGTGCTGCGATTCAATTTTCCCTGCCCAGTGACAGCAGAGAGAGCACGCTAACCGGGTCATGCAACGAAACACGACCCAACGGGCCACCACTAACGCACACCAAGGGTCGCCGCCACAGCGCCTTCGACCCGCCCCGCGCTCAGCGCCGGGGGCACGAGCAAAACTCGCACGTCTTGGCTGGATGTGGATGACCTAAATACCTGCGTTTCAGAGGCAGCAACGTGCAGCGTGACCATCTCCCTCTCTTGCCATGCCTCCTTTGAATTTGCGAGGGAAAAACCCAAAGCGGATAGGCTCGGTTCCCACGACAGGTCCCGTGCCATCGCTGCCTTTTTTTAAATCGCACTAGGAATTCCATTTAGAAGGAACACCGCACATCTACCTTTGTTAATCATCTTCTCCAGTTTTACCGATTAATGTGACTGCTGTCCCTCTCTCCTCCCAGATTACAGACCCGAGGCTTTTCCTCCTGGAACCTCAGCTTACGAAACATAAAGGTAAGCCACAAACGAGACGAAACAGCCTCGTTCTGCAAAGACATAATCCGTGGAGTTGCGCGGTCCATTAAAGCAGGACGTTCCCACCGCGTACGGAGAGCCCCGCGGCTCCTCGGGACGGGCTCGGTGAAGGCAAGGTGTAGGTGTAACACCTCGGAGCCAGTGTCCTGTGCGTTGGATGTGCTGGGCAGAGGATGGAATTTCGCCTCCCGAGCTCTCGCCGCGGCTGCGGCTGGCAGCGATGGCACCGAGGAAGGCACCGCTTGATTTCCCCGTTTGGCTTGCTGCTCTCCGGGAGGCGTTTGGGGCAATGGGAGAGGATGGATTCTGCAGCACTGGGGGTTTCTATGCAAAGCGTGGTCTTTATGGGCGTAGAAGTCACAGATGCAGAAAGTTTATTTTATTTTATTTACGTCTTTCTGATCCGGACACAGAGACAGAATTTGGTGCTGTTTGTGTATTCTGCTCCAGACATAGAACAGTACCTGCTTTCCTCGACTCCTGCCGTGTTGCGCACGGGGCAGGGAATCGGAGAGGAAACACAGCGCCTATAGAAGACTACCTGTTCTTAGGGAGCGACGGCTTGGCACACGATAGCCCTTTTCCAGCTGCTGCAGGAGGATGGGTGCTCTGTCTTTTAAAACAAAGAGCACAATAAACCACAAACCCCCAAACCTTTAGAGGTGTAGAACTGCGCTTTAATTTTAAGGGCAGGGGCAGGCGAGGGGGCATTTCCCCCAGCCTTCTTTAACCAGCTCTTTGCTCAGTCTCCTTTGAAAGGATTCACAGCAAACCCGCTGGTCATGAGCTTTTTTTTTTTCTGGTGAGACAAGCTGCCCCTACGACCACCCTGATCCCAACGCCCCGCGCTACCCGAGCTTAACAAAGCGAGCCCCTGCCCTGGCTTTACCTGAACTGCAGGTTCCACTCCGAGAAGCGCAAAAAGCCCCCGTTGAAATCCCGTGGTTGCTGTCAACGGGGTGCCGAGCGCACGAGGAAAAGCCATTCTCCCTGTGCGCCCAGCTTTGCGAGCGGGTTTTTTGGGGGGCCTGAGATGCAGGAGGGCTCTTTCCCTCTCGTGGCTTCATGCCAGGAAGAAAAGCTCAAACCTTTTCGTATTTACAGGGATATTCGTACAGCCCCCAAACCTTCAGCCGCTTAATACAGCTGGAAGTGCCCGAACCGTCGTAAACGCCTCCCTAGAAAATGAAGATGGAGCAACAGCATCCAGCTCGTTCTCTCCGCTGCCTCCTCTTTGTGTTTTCTAAGCGAGAAGCACTAAAAGCTGATTTACGTCATCGAAGCCAGCAGACGTGACGGGATGCAGACAGACGGCAAATCAGCTGACTGAAGAGATGCTGGGTTTTTGGAGAGGGACCGCGTTAACAGGGAGGAGAACGAACGCTTGGGGGGTTCAGCTGGGGGGTACAATAGGGCGGAGAAGATCCGACACCGTCATTTTTTTTTTTTTGCCTATTTGCATTGGCTCAGGGTTGTTTGGGTTAGGAGGTGGCGATGCCGAATCCTTCCCCCCCCCCCCGCCCCGTTTACGCCGGATGTGTAAATGAAGAGCAGCTGCCTCTGCCCCCTCCCCGTTGCTCAGCACCCCCAGAAACGCTTGGTGGAAAGGGACTGAAATAGCAAGCAAATGTCAACTCTGGTGCAGCTCCAACTTCGCTCTCGCGTCCGGAAAGCAGGCAAGCCTGCTTTCCGGACGCGAGAGCGAAGTTGGAGCTGCAAAAATCCCAGTTTTTTTGCAGCGGGGAACTTCAGGGGGGAGGCTGAGCTGGCAGCCTGCTTGTCACCGGGGTGGTACTGGGTGCTGGGCAGTCACTGGCAGAGCTCAGCATCCCTGGGAGAGATGCTGTAACCTCCATCTCAGAGGAGTTGAGTTAAGGCTGACATTTAAAAAACAGCATTGGCATTCAAGCCCTTCCATTTTTTTTGCCGCGTGGCTTTGAATTACAGGCTCTGGCTTGTGCAGACTGGCACCCAAAGGTGATCTGTATTAAAGGCCGCTTTTGGCTTCACGGTTTGGGTGTCGCAGCCCACGTTATACCTACAGAGCTCCTTGCTCTCTGCTCAGATCGCAGCTTCGCTCCCTGCCCCGTGTGTCCGCCCTCTCCCCGCGCATTCTTCTTTATCTCCTGGGTGTTTTTCCCCTGCCCAGCTTGCAGAGCTCCGCGGCGTTGACCTAATGGCTGGGTTTTTCACATCATGTCAGGAGACTTTGGTCCCTGCCCAGCAAATCCTACGGGACCGAGCATCCTTGAGCATATCAGGGCCAGGGGACTGAGGATTATAAAGAAGCGGACGTGAGAGGGGGTAGGGTGTCTCAGTCTGGAGGGACGATATCACCCTGAGCTCTGCCATCAATACGATCCGAACAACCGGGTGACTTCATCAAACAGTTTGTTAGAGCTCATCAACCTGGCTCGCACGAGGCTAGAAACCACAGCCCTACGCTTTTTGGGAAGAGACAACTGATACCTAACAGCAATCTTTCCCTCCGTTCCTTCCTCATCACCGGCCCTCTGCAAGCCTGGCCCCTTTACCAGCAGGAGGATAACGACCCTCAGAGCGACAGGGCTGGCAGGAGCCCAGCAGGCTGGGCACACATTAAATCCTTCCCAAAGCCTGACTAGGGCCTCCGAGCCCTTGTCATTAAGACAAATGCAACCGCAGTCATCGTTAGTCCCAAAAGCATCCGTCCCCAGCACGCTGAATGAACGGTCCGAAGGCGCTGATGAGTCTCCCTGCATCCCTTCTGTGTACTTAATTCGCTTGTATTAATTGCACTCTAATACCAGGGAGCGCGCAGCTCCTCGCTAGCTGGATTTCCAGATGGTATTTTGAGCCTAATGTCACAGTGGGAAGTCATAAAAGCTCTCCTAGAGCAAATTACCTGAGGAATCAAACAGTTCCAGTCTCACTCAGGAAAATGAAGTTCTGTGGCCTGAAGAAACAGGTTGTACTCCTGTCCTGAGCCCGCCTCGGGCGCGCGTGGCCGTCCCGCACCTCCGCACGGCCGCCTCCTCCCGTTGGCTTTAAAAGCCCACCCAGCTAGGTCTCCCCTTTCTGGAGACAGGGTCCCGTTAACGCGTTTTGAAAACACACAGGTCATTTGGAAAGGAGAAATAAAACACCGCGACTTTACCGGTGCAAGGAAGCGTTACCTGGGCATGCAGGACTTGATTTTGAAGAACGTGGAGGAGGACAAATCTCCCCAGGACTTCAGAGTCTGGGGGGGGGGGGTGACTGACAAAAGCACATTACTGTAGCACCCCAGGGAGCATTCAGCAATCTCTGCTCAGTTGCTGGCTACGCGGCGTCCCGTAAAGAAGCGTCGGGGTCTCCAAGACCCGGTTAGACTCACCGTGGTTTCGTCTTCATGGAGCACCTGGTCGTAGCCACTCAGCGCGACACAGAAAATGATCGCCGTGACGTCCTCAAAGCAGTGAATCCACTTCTTGCGTTCTGACCGCTGGCCCCCGACATCGAAGAGCCTACGGCACGGGAGAAGACCATCAGCGCCCGCTTGCTCTTTGTTAGGAGGAAATTTTAGCGGTCTTGGCATTTTCTGACCAGGCGGTGCCTGGAAGGCTCCGAACATGAAGCAACAGGTCTTTAACCACCGGCTGGGTCTTCTCCAGAGCCTGGAGCTGAGGAGGACCAGGAGGAGCAGGCATGGCTAGGGATGTGGGGATCTGTGGGAGAGCCTCAGCAGCGTGCCGGGTCCCAAAGGGTCTGCGGAGGCGGAGACCGCCCGCTCTTGAGTTTTACGTGCTCTAAATACTGTGTGCGCAGCGCTCTGTCTTCACGCTCTCTTCTCCCTCCTGGCTGGCATCGTGAGGGTCAACAGAGAGCGTTCACCGCAAGTGATACACCCATTTTAGAGAAAGATTTGGCCAAAGATTTTTACATTTCTGAGGCTTGATCAGACTTGGGGCCAGCCTCATGTCATGCCTGCCAACGAAGAGGTGTCTTTTTGGGTTAGAAGAAGGTACCGCGAGCTCCTGTCTTAAAGGCAGTGATTTTCAAGACGAGATTGCCACGCATCGCGTATTGTTGACCCCCAGAAACGCCGTGTCCGCACGCTAACCAGCAATTTAACAATTTCTCCTTTGGGACTTACGGGGAAACCCTGTGACAAATAGATGCCCTGAAAATGTACCGGTACGTGCAGTTTTAGACTAACCTGAAGTGGAGGTTTTTGAATGTGAAGTGGGTTTCTACGATGCCAGTTGTCTTGACCCTGGTTCGGAGGATATCCTGCTCCGTGGGCTGGTAGTCTGCAGCTCCGATTCGATCTAAGCTGTCTAGGTAGCTAAGAGAAGGGAAAAGAAAAAGAAAACAGATAAGAATAAGACACACGTTAATCTTTGTCAATCTCAGATGAATCCTTCAGCTTCCTATTAATCTTTTTCAATCTCATTTTTCACGGCCGAACATATTACGGTTAAAGGCAAAAAAAAAAAAAAACCAGTTGTATTCTGCGGAAAAAGAAACACTAACAAACCCCACTAACCTAAGCATAAAATCTGATAGTGAACTGAAAGCAGGAAATTAAGCGTGCGTCTGTTGTGAGCCCTGATTGCAATCTGTGAAAACACACAGTTTTAATATCACTTGCTATTTTTATTCCCCAACCGGTCCATTGTGCTGGATGCCGGATGCTGCACACACACACGTGCGCGCGTTTTTCTGTACGGGTTTATTCAGATAGGAGGTTGGAGCATATAGGTCTCGCTCCCGGAACAGACAGGTCGAGCGACCTTCGGGAGACGCCGCTGTCTCCACTGGGAAAGGAGGGAGAAGGGGCGGCTTGGCTCGCGGGAGATGCCCGGCTTTGGGTCACCCCAAACGAAGGGAGATGAATCCGGCCGAGTGAGTCACTGCTTCAGTTTGAAACCCATCACGGGGCTGGGACTGCGGGAGATGCAGCGCTTGGACAAGGTCCAGGGCCCCGCTTAGGCGGTGATAATCTGGGAGTAGAAATCGGGGGGGGGGGTTGGCGGGTAGAGGGGAGATTTCGCTTTCTAAACCACTTGGATATGTTTTAAAACATTCACCCTTATTCTGCTCTAGGCTTGAAATCTATGAACACAGGCAATGCCTCCACGGGCTGACATTTTGGGTAGGAAGACCTGTCTTTCGGTGTGAAATGTTTTTGCGGAGGAACCCAACAGCTGCGCACATATCACCACAATCCAGTTTTTCATCCACATTCAAGGCAATCTTTCAAAACAACTCGGCCCAACTGAATATGATTTATAAGGCAAAGAGGAATTTGGATTACAATTTAATCTGAATTATAGCCACGATGTCTAAGCTTGACTTTCACTTCAGCTAAATGTGATTTTTTTTGATTTTTTTTTTTAGCACAGAGTGTGGGTTTAGCCCTGATGAGTAACCCAGTCACACTGACTCGCTAATGAGCACATTTCCCCCCCCTCCGTGCCTTGCCAAAGCACATCCCGCTCGGCTCGACCGCGCCGCCCTGCCCTGCCGCCGGAGATGCTTTCCCTGCTGCGCCGGAGAGAAGGAAAAGGTTTTCCATTTGTGTCCTGGAGGGAGCAGGGGCTGTGAACTCTGCTACCCGAGAGAAACTCATTGCCACCGGCTTTCATGCCTACTTGGAAAAACAAAGAGACATCCAAACTCTACACTAAGGTGAAAAACAAACCTCACCCCGCTCGCATCGTGTGTTTTGGCTACCCGTCATTTTTAGCATCCATTTTTGCTAACGAATTACAAGAATCGCGCCACCCAGAGAAAAGTATACAAGCTAAGCAGGCTTATTTTTATTGTGCCCTTTTCCAAGCGTTTAAAGCCATTGCGGTTTTGTGACAGATGCTCCCTTAATAGCCTTATGATGGGCCCTGGATGGATGAATGGGGCTTCATCCGAAATCAGATCCTCCGCCGTGACGGCTGAAGCCACGATCACTCATCTGTTCACAACTGGTGTCAACTCCTGTTATTTAAGAGACAGCTGCATTTCTTCACCGCAGACCGAGGCGGCTCCGCAGCGCTGTTATTCAGAGACCCAGGCTCTCCTCTGTCCTCAGGAACAAAATACTTCAAGGTGATGATAAAAAGCAGAGGTGTAAGAGAGGGAAGGATTTTCTTTCCCTCTCGCAGCTCTTGGCAATACCCTGAAGACCTTTATTGCTTCCTCCATCTTCATTTTTCCTATCTTCTGTATTGTCCTGTGGTTCAACTCTCTTCAATTTAACGTTCCCCATTAATTATTCTTGCCTTTGAGATCCTCCTTTAATGCTGCGAGTGCCGCAAACGAAGAGATCTACTGCAAGCTGGCCAAAGGACTCGGCCCCACAGCGGCACAGCGACGGAGGGGTTCGTTACTGTAATTACTGCCTTCAAGGTGCGATGATTTGCTTGTGGACAGCAGCATCCCACGTGCTAGGACTTCGGGGGGGTTCTCACTCTCGCTCCGGCGTTCCCCTTGGCTGCCCAGCAGCGAATTAGCTCCAGGTTTGACGGATCCTGCGTACGACGTGGCGCTGAGGCTGGGAAAGCCTCACCCCCCTTCGCATCCTTGTCCACGGCGGTGACGCAGCCTCACGTGCCTGGTTCTACCCCAGTTCCTCTGGGGGATCAGAGGTTTGGGGGAGCTGATGCAGCCTGCCAGCCTCTCGAGGGGACAGGATGATAGCGGCAGAGGGAGGAGAGCCGAGCGGGATCCATCCCACCCTCTCCTCCCCGACAGCACCCAGCTCCCAGTCCCAGCTGGGGTATCTCCACAGGAACCTCGGCTGGGGGATATCCAGCATCTGGCTGGGCGAGGGCACCGCTTCCCAGTGCTTAACTGGTGCTGCGATAGAGGAATACCCAGTATCCCCAATACTCAGCCTGCCCTGGTTTTGGGTGAGCCGAGCTCTGCGAGTGCGGTGCCTCGGGGTCACTCCCACGCTAAAGCATCCAGCTCCGCTCCCCGCTTGCCAGCGCACCCTTTGCCTTTTCTGTTAACCCCCCTCTTCATCTCTGTCCTCGTCTCTAGTCTTTGCCATCATTCTCCGTGTGCTTCTCAACGACTTAAATTCTTTCAGCTCCCCGGGTCTGCTTTTCCTCTGTTCCTGGTAGTCTTGAGGAGGGTCAGCCATCAATTTATCCGAAGGTATACAACATTTTCAGTGCTGGTCTTGAGGCTGCATTCCAAAACTGTTTACTCCTCTGGCTGCTCTCCCCTGGAATTTCTCCCGTCTCAGGCTGCAGCAGATATTTTTTTTCCACTGGACTCGGTGGCGGCTGAGCTGGGTCCCGTCACCGCACGCACCCCACGAAGCTCAGCCGCGGGAGCGTGCCGCGGCACGGCTGCCATCCAGCTGCGGGGATGGGAAGCTTGCGCAGGCTGCCGTTGGGATGCTCAGCTGGTTTTAGCTGCCGCTCGTTCCCCTCGGCTCCTGCTGGAGGTATCTCTGAGGCTTCACCGGCGCCTGCCCATGCTGCTTGGAAGGACCTGCTGGTCCCCCGGGTGCAAGCCTGAGCTGGCAGAGGGTGGGATGGGCTGGGGGGGGTCACCTCGGTGGGAACAGGGAAACCCAGGTGGGGACACACTGCTGCGCGGGGCGCTGGGTGACGGCACTCCTGGTACGCCCTTTGAACTGCAGGTCTCAAGGCCAAACCGTTGCCGGAGATAATTAGTTGTCGCAGCCAACAGGCTCGATGACACGTAATCCCCTCAGAAGCCGGCGTCTGTTTAACCGGCAGAAATAAGAGCGCTGCGGAGGCCGCGGAGCGAGCGCTGGGCTCTCCCCCTCCCGTGTCATCTGCGTTGCACGGTGCTGGCATCAGAGCTCCTTCCGCTTCCCGGCTCCGGGGTTCGCACGCTGGAACGGAAGCGTATCTGAAACGACGCATCGGCTCTGACGCGCGGCCTGCCTTGCCCAGGGCTTGCAGGGGTTAAAAAAAGCTGAAGAAAGGTTAGAAGGTTTCTGAGCACATGAGTAACCCTCTAGCATTTATAGTCCTGAGCCGAGCAGCTCCATTACTGCTTGTATGTTTTATCTCAAACGCTTTGTTTCGAAGCAGATTGCAGGTTTCTGAGTCACTCAGTTTATCAGGCTCGGGGAGGCGAAGCCCGACTACATTACACTGGCGAAAGCAAAATGCACAAGGAACGGCCGTTTCCCAAATCCAGGGAGAGGAGCGCATCGAACCAAGGCTCCAGAAGGCAGGCACTCTACGAGGAGTAGCTGATACTAAATGTCTCCACGCAGTAATACCGAAACCAGGGAGTAAATATAGTTTCTCGCGCCTCCATTTGCTGTTTCCAGCAGTGGGTGGTCGCAGCGCCGTTGATGCCGGAGACACCGCACGCAGAAAGGACGGTTGTCCGAGTTATCCCGTGGGGACAGACCGGTGGCGGCAGCCTACGCGCGGCGCGGCGACCCCTCCCCAGGGGCTCTGCCACCGCGGGAGCCTTCGCCCAGGGCTGTTCCGCCCGTGCCGAAGGCTGCGCCGGCCGCTGCGCTGGATGAAGAGGTGTAGCTGAGGTCGCCGGCTGCGGTCAGGGCTGGGCACCTGTGGGAAGGCTCGCACGGAGCCGCGGGCACGTCTGGTGCGGCTGGTGGCAAGAAAAGGGTTAAGGCCTCTTGGGTTTGCCTTGCCTCAAAGGTGACGTCGTGGCAGGCGTTTTGCAGGCAGCATCTGGCTCGCACTGCGCACACCCGCGGTGCTCACACTGCACACGCCTGAGATGCTCACACTGTGCACGCCTGCGGTGCTCACACTAGGCACACCTGAGGTGCTCACACTAGGCACACCCGAGGTGCACACCTGTGATGCTCACAGTGTGCCGAGGCCCAGCTCACGTCCTCGGTGCTGCAGTGGCGGCCACAGCCCGGGGTCTTGGTCCGGGGTGGGTGTGCAGACAGGGGGTGGGGACATCAGGAGAGCAAGCCTGCAGACAGCAGCATCTTCCCAGCTGCTCCTCCGTCCTGCCCAGCCCGGCCTCTGTCCGTGTCTCCTCCGTGAAGGAAAGGTGCGTGGGACACCCCAGCCCCGTTTTGTCGGCTTGCGTCGTACGCAGTTGAGAAAGCAGATCCCCGTTTGCCAGCAGACGCAGCTGAGTTACCGCTGGGTTATTTCCGATGCTCGAGGGTCAGCTCCAACATCGCG
Source organism: Grus americana (assembly GCF_028858705.1). NCBI lineage: Eukaryota > Metazoa > Chordata > Aves > Gruiformes > Gruidae > Grus > Grus americana. The sequence goes on along the minus strand of NC_072864.1, from coordinate 20,701,165 downwards.
TCCTGGCAAACGCCAAGTTTTTAATTGAGGTTTTTCACAAGCAGGAGTCGTCTCATCTAACTCTAGATGCTTATATGAAGATGTCTCCACCCAGGCGCTCCTTCCTAGTTCATTCCCCGATGAACAAATAGCTGGATGTATATTTAGCATGAAACCCATTGAATATTTGGCGACTGCAGAGCAAGTGTTCAGAGGACGAGCACTGGGCTTAGGGAGCATCAGTAGCAACTCTACGACGGCGTAGGAAGCTCTCGTAGCATCTTCCACCAGAAGAAAAAAAGCCGCGTGGGCGCTGCTTCCCGAAGGTGCGATACGGCTCGGTGCGGCTGCCCAGGGCTGCCGGCACGGGGCGAACACCCTGAGGTGCGGCACCGCGGCGGTTTCCCCGCAGACGCCGTGCCCAGCCGTGCCTGCTGTATTATTTTAGGGGGAAGAGGGGGAACCCCACCCCCAGCTCACTCTCAGAGCCCAGCACTCATCCTGCGTGCACAGCACTGATGCAGCACGTGTCTTAAGTAGTCATCGGTTCTGAAAGGCTTGAAACATAGCCGAGCAGGGGCACCGTGTCCCTTCGGAAATCAATCCCACCTAAGGGTAGGGACCATGGCGTGCACACGCGTGTGCAGAGCCCTCCTGTCCTCCTAACGAAAGCCAGAAGGCGTTCTGTGCTGCTCCTCGGGCGCTTCCACGTGGGTTATGGCCGGCGGGAGGAGGAGACCTGGGGGGATAAGTAATTCAGCTAAGAGGGCAAGAGCATCGTCTGGCGTTTTCCAAGCCCAGCCCAGAGAAGGAAGGTCTGGGGAATTTGCTCCTGGACTTTAGGCAATGTGTTTTGTGGTTCTGGCTGCGTTCCCCGCTCGGCCAGTCCTGCCTCGACGGGAATCACCTGAATTACAGGGCAGGCTCTGCTGTCCTGCCGCTGCTCCTGGCGATAAATCTCATCTCACGTCCAACCAGATGAGGTACGGTATGGACACCGGCTTCCCTCCCCCAAATCCAACCAGCGACAAGCCGCTGCTGGTCCCCGCTTCTTGCAGGCTGCTAACAGCAGGAGTGACGGTCACCAGGCTCGGAGGTTACCGCGGTTATTTTCCTGAACAAACTCTGCTGGATGCTCTGAGTTTTCCTTGCTATCCCCTGGGAAATGAGGAGGGTGGACCCTGCTCTGAAAGGACGGTGCCAAACCTCGACCAGAGGGATGCTACGTTGCGATGCCTATTTTTTTTTGCCCTGCACTGAAGCAGGACCCCCGCTGCTGGCCGGGGCCACAGGCTGTTTGCTCAGACCTTGCGAGGGAGAGATGGGTCCGCGGCAAAGGAAAAGGAGTCGTGCAGCAGGCTGTGCGGGGCTTCGACAGCAGGATCAGCTCGAGGAGTTGGTATTAATACTAATGAGAGGCAGGAGGAATGAACAAAAGCAGGTTGGAGTTTAGCTGTCCTAGTTAGACTTGCAGTTTTCCAAGGCATGACTGGATGCAGAATAATTTTTAGCATCACAAGTGGATGAGCAGAATCGCTCAATAGCAACCGTATAACAAAGGTACTTCAGGACAGAAAGAGTCTCCAGGCGTAAGCTGCTGGCTTCGCTCGCGGGTGGCGGTTCGGCCGGCAATATATCACGGCCTCGTTACCGCTGGAACAGAAGGACGCTGCGGTACGGTTTGAGTTTGTGGCCAGAGAGCTCCGGCTGGGGGGGAGGTGGGCTTTGGAGGAAAAGCCAACGCTAACAACTTAACCCAGAAACGGTTTCGGAGCCGCCCTGGGAAAGCGGACGTGGGCTCATCTTTCCCCAATGAAATCTGAACATTGGGTAGTATGTAAGAGAGGATGAGTAAGATTTTTTTTTTTTCTTGCATATTGGAGCCCTTACGAAAGAGAAAAACAACGTGTCTGGATCAGATCGACGACCCACCTAGCTTACCTAGTGCCCAAGAGCAGATGTTGAGAGAAGAGTACGAATACAGCGCAAGGATGCAGTACTCAGACCGTTTTCCCAGCCTCCAACACCTCATACGGATAACGCGGTTTCAAAGAGAAGGGCGATATCTTTATATTTATTACCCCTCGAGGATTTTTCTTCCAGAAATTTGTCTAGGAGCTTTCTGGAGCAATGTAAACTTCTCAGAGCCACATCTGCAGCAAGGAATTTCCCAGCTCAGCTACTCTGCCTGTGCAAAACCGCCTCTTTCTGGTTCTTCAACTGCCATGTCGGAGATTAACGTTGTTAATTATTGCACGGGAACAGCTGTCCTCTCTCTCCTCCCTATTCCCCACTTGTTTCTCTGCAGACATCTCCGCAGCCCTCCACGCATCCCCTGTGGAGCATCCCCGCTCTGCTCCCAAGACATTCCTGCACGGAAGCTCTTCGGAGCCTTTCATCACACCACAAAGGGCTTTTTCTCATCTCCCGGATCTTCTCGGAGACGGGGAAAAAGGAGGGAGCCACAACTGCCTTCTTCTGTACGTACCCGTCTGCTTTACGGCCACTTACTACGACGGTATTTGGAGGACCAGGCAGTTTAACTGCATGGGCAGGTCTGGCGAACACGGCTTGCTAGCGGTGGTGCAACCCCTTTCAGAAGTGTCCTCATCCGGGCAACGCCGCTGCCTACATAAAGCCTCCGCGATTTAAACCACCGCTCGGCGCAGAGCCACTGACCACAGGGCACCTCTCGCCTGGGTTTTATAAGCCAAAAGGTTTTTACGGGGGTCGGCTGGATCTTTCCGGCGGCGCTACGTAAATCCGAGCCCGGCTCGGGCCGTGCAGGGTCTTCTCTCCCGGTGGCCCTGCACGCCGGTGTCCGCCCCACGGCGGGGCAGACGCGGGCGCTCACGGAACTTGGGCCGAAGCGGAGGACGGCAGGCGCCACAGCTCCAGCCCAGCTCTCGCTTTGTGTAAGCCTCTGCTTCCCGAAGCTCTCGCAGGACGGCAGCTGGGCTGGAGCAGGGATGAGGCACGGTGGGACTCAGCACCCTGGAAGCAAGCAGGATCTATGCCTAAACCTTTATGCAACAGAGTAAGTGGGTTTGATGCTTTTTTTTTTTTTCGCTCCAGGACTGATGTTCTAAACCTGCTGACAGTGGAGCTGATGGCTTTTTATACTGTACAAAAAAACCCCCAAAACCAAAGAAGAAAGACTAAAAGGAAAGAAAAGGAGGGGCTAAAAATAGGCCGTGGGGAGTTTGGGATAATGAAGGGCTTGTTCTGGGAAGGAGCCCTGGTCAGAGGATGCAGCCCCCGGGCTGCAGCAGGTTCACCCGCCCGGCCGCCCAGCCCCAACGGGGGAGAGACGTACCACAGGACCACCGACTCACAGACACCGGCAAACCCAGCCCGCCGCGGCCGCGGCATCCCCAGCGAGCACACCGACAAGGGCACGGAGGCTTGCTCGCCTCCTTACATCCTTCGATCTGGCCCCACGGCAATGTCGCATCTATTTGCACGCTCGTGGCAGTAGGGGAAGGACCACGAACATCTCCATTTCTAAGCTGGAAGGAAAAAAATGGGTACAGGCGCAGAGTTTTTGTAGTGCTAGGTGTCCGTCTGCGGCAGGGACAGCGCTGGTGAGGGATCTAGAGCTGATGCTCCGAAGGAAAGCGTTAGTTAATGAGATCTGCGCTCACGTACCAAGCAGATAGGGGATGCCCATAGCTGGATGACGGCACGGTTACAAAGAGCGGGGTGGGTCTGTCGGGAGCTGATTTCAGTCGGGAGCCTCATTTATCCACTCACCGTGCTGAGGAAGATGGGTTGCCGGTGGTGGAGTGGGAATCGTGTTTCGGGATCTTCTCATCTGCCCATTTCCCTGACCTATTAGCGAGCTGTAGGGCTTTCTGCTTCCAAATCCCATTTCAGCATCCCTGCCAGAAACCGCGGGTACCGAAACCAGCCTCTGCTGCGGACAGATGCGACCCACCGCTAGCGAAAGCAAAACCTGGAAATTTTACCCTTGGCCGCACGCTAAAAATGTCTTAGTTATCCCAGACATAGGTGGATCTCCTGGGCGTGTCAAACCTATGCCATGCAAATGGACTTCCCGGTCCTTCTCAGCGGCGGTGGGGCTGAGGCTCCTCCGAGAACGGCTTTGCCTGTGCTATCGCAGCGTCTTGGCTTCAGCCCAGGCCGGATCCAGAACAGAGACACGGAAGGGAAAATTCACGGAGTTTCTCATCCCTTTCGAAAACGTTCAGCCAGATTGTTAGGAGGTTTGTTTGCCGTACGTCCAAATAGCTCCATCGTTCCCACCAGGGAAGGCTGTCACTGGGGCCAGGCCGGGCTGGCGAGACGTCCTGCTGACCACCCCTTTTTCCTCTCCCCCTCTCTTACGGGCATGAGCAACCCCCGAGAGGTCTGTAATCGTAGCCACACAACCTCCCCTGGAGGGGCAGGCTCCTGCAGCCCACCAGACTGCGCTGTGGGCTGCTCCCAGGCCTCTGCAGGAGCGGGCTGACCCCTGTGTTCGGCTGGAGGTGCGTCAGGGGCGCGCGCGTGATATAACCAGCCGGCGATGCTCCGTACGGGACAGCCCGGCCGCAGAGCTGGTGTGGCTTTGCGGGAGATGAGCTGAGGACGCTGCCTCCAAGGCACGTTCCTCCTCAAAGGCTGGGGACAGCTACTGTCTCTGCGCTTGAGGTCGTGCAGAGACTTTCCCACGTGCCCTGGGGACGCGTCCCTGCCAGAAGCGGCTTCTGCTCTCTGCCCATGGACCTGCCAGTGACCACGTCTCTGGGGAGCAAGCCGCGGGCAGAGGTGCTGCAGTAAGCCAGGTGGGTAGACCGGGAGTCCCTGCCTGCTTGGTGGGAGAAGGTTGAACCGACGCAGGAGCGCTTCAGTGGGAAGATGGAGCTGACCCAGAGCAGCGTCAGGTCTGGAAAACATCAGGAGTTCTTCCAGACGATGCGGACTTTATTGCCAACAAACGCTTTTGCTGAGCTTCCTCTTGGCTGCAGAAGGGGAGGAGAGCGGCTCGAGCAGACAGCTGCTTAGCACAAGCATCGCCCTTGCCCAGCCCGCGTTGCTGGAGCACCTCAACTCTTGCTGAGCACGACTGATGTGTCCTCCCAACCTCCCACCGGAGCAGGGAAACGCTATCAATCCCACTTGCTTGAGGAGGAATGTAAGTATTAAGGGTAGAGATGACTCGCCTGAGGACACGACGGGAAGTCTGTGGCGGCGCTTGGAAGTCAGTTTGGGTTCCCTAAGTCACAGTCAGGAGCTTCAACCACAAGACCTTTCCGCACTGCGGTTTATAACCCTTAAGCAATATTCTTCCATGCTTCTAGCAGGGATTTTGCCCACGTAGGGGCAGATGCTGCAAGGCCGGTAGAAATTTGCTGGAAAGAAAGCAACATATTCCCTGCATAAAGAGCAGCCTATGAAATGGTGTTACAATTGACGATCAGATCGTAAGTTAACCCAAGAATTTGAATAGAGATAAATAAATGCTTTCTTTTTTTTTTTTTTGGTGAACAAAGAAGGGTGAAAATGGATGTTGTCATGTACTTTTCTGCTCCATCCAATTTCATGCATTCCTATATGGGTTTTGATGAGTTCTGCAGATCAATGACGCTGCATTTAAACACAAGCTAAGCAGTAATTACAGATGCATGCAAGATTTATTCATCTGGTGGCACCGCACCAGCTGATGGAAGGATCAGCCGTATCCAATCGATGGTTGAAGCTTCTCAAAATAAAGAGGTTTTTGGCTCCCACTGCAAAGTGAAAATAAAAATAACTCCCTGGATCCCAGGAGTGTCCCCTGGTGTCCATACCGGGAAGGCTGCAGGATGGGGCTGGGTCACATCTGCACCGCTGCGCACGCTAAGCTTTGCCTTTGCACGCCCATATACGCTGTTCACGTGGGGTCTCGCCGCGTGACCCGCTTGTCCCTGTGGCTGAGGACTGGACGGAGGAGATTTAAGTGAGGGACCGGGAGGAGGATGAGCAGTGTGGAGGAAGGAGCCAGGGAGCAGGCAGCCAGTGTTCCCCGGGATCGTGTCCCGTGTGCCGGAGGGTGTCCAGGCCTGGCGTGCACGGGCTGGCAGCCGGCGTGCCGTGCCGTGCCATGGTGTGAAGGGAACGGCTGGGGGGCTGCAGTCGAAACCACGGAGGTGCCTAATGTGTCTCTGCTACGGGAACGCGTGGCAGGGGAGGCACGGTAGCATGTTCAAAGGCAGATACCGGGTGTTGTCCAATTTTTTCTTCAGGTTTTTGCTGTTGGTGTGGGCTATACGTCCACATAGGGGCTCTCCCCTCCCGTGGAGCAAAGCTGTTTGCTCCCCGCTGTCACCGCGCGACGCCCCGACGAGGCAGGGAGCCCCGCTCTGGGACTTCAGGCAGGGCACCAGGGCTAGCCCTACACCCGGATTTCTCATCAGGCTGGGGGAAGCAGCAACACATCCAGCGGAGTCAGCGGGGTCGAAGCAAAACCTCCAGCCCTCCCGCGGTGCTGCTGTTCTGGGGCAAGGGAAGATAACGAGCGGGACGGATGGACGGAACCAGGCAGCCAGGGGGCTGGGCGGCTCTTTCAGCCACTCCGATGGGTGCCCGCACAGATGTCAGAGAAACCCTCGGTGAGACAAACAGGTCGTGCGGATGACCTCTGTGCCTTCAGCGCTTTTTCTCTTTACTACCAACTATTTTAAGCGGATGCTCTTCAGTCTCCCATAGCGATCGCAGATGTCTGAATGAACCCAGCAGGGCTGAGCCTCGCTGCCCTGCCTGCGTGCTCCACTTCAGAAGCGGCTCCGCTGGTGCTGGGAAACAGGGACGAGTGGGAAACCCACCCGGTCCTGCCCGGAGAGCAGCCGTAGGTGGGAAGAGGTTGCCCAGAGGTACCCCCAGGGGGAGGGTCCTGTGCTGAAAGGTCCCCTCTGTCACCTTCAGGACTGGCACCGCCACCACTCGGTGCAGGCGGGACCCGGTCCAGGCTTTGGATCACGAGGTGCAGCTCTTCGTCGTCGGTGGGGACGTCCGTAAGGGTGGTCCCCTGGGCAGGATGCAGGTAGTTGAGCTCCTGGGTAGAAACGTGCAGCCTTTTTTTTTTTTTCCCCCGAGTTTATTTGTACCTTCTATATTTGTGTCGTTTCTTTTTTTTTACCTAGTTTTGTTCCATGAGATACTGCTCTGGAGATTTCTTAACGCTTCCAACCTTAGTTTAATTTGAGCACAGATTTTTGCCTGGACTCAGTTACCAATTCCCAGCTCTCGGCAGCTGCGAGCTTGTGCCAGGCTCCTCCTGCCCCTTCCTTCTCCTCTTCCTGCCCGTTGCAGATTTGGCCTCGCTGTTCAGCGCGCTCCCTGGTGCAGTATTTCTCATGTCGGGGATTGCGAGACCGTGGAGCTGTTGAACTGAAAATGTTTAAGCTGACATTAAGGCTGCTCGGTAGGCTGTGCCGGCTGGTTTTTTCCTGAATGAGGATTTGGAAATGGTTCTTCTGCTAACGTCAGACCTCACGTACCAAGAGCAATACCGAGGGACTGGGAAATGCTGATTTAATGCCATTAAAAGGGCTGTCGGAGCCTCAGAGCTACAGTGAGTGTTTGCGGGGTGTTTCATGGCCTGGGTTTACCATTCCGGAGCGCCGGATTTGTTTTCAATGCTGGTGCTCCCAGCAAGCCTGGGGGAGCAGCAGGGAAGGGGTTACAGCGAGGCAAAGCGCATCATAAATCCCCAGCAAGGCTTGGACTAACCGCCAAAACCCGAGCTGACACTTCCCTGGCGCGGCTCCACGGTGCGGTTCGTGCCTGGTTTCTCTCTCCCCTGCATCTCTTCCCTCCCCTCCCAGCAGCGTGGAGAAGGTGCTGCCTAAAATCCAGGCTCAGCACCGTTTCTCCTCTTTTTTTCCCCAATAAATTCAGCCCCAGAAGAGACCCCCAGGGACCTGGGAGGAAGCGCCTTCTCCAGGTACTCAAGCACTTAAGTGCTGTAGATGGCTAGAAGACGGGGAAGGTGTAAGCACAAGGATTTTGGCAGGAGGACGGCTGTTCGCTCTGCCGCGCTCCAACCTCCTCCTGCTCTGAACTGTGCTGTCGTGACCGAACCAAGCACCCCTGCCCGGAGCCTGCGCCCACCGAGCGGAGTGACCGTGTGTCCGTCCGCAATAACCCACGCAGAATTACCCCCGCGAGCCTGAGCACGAGCTGCCGGGGTGGGGGGCGGTCAGAGCCGTGTGGGAAATTCGAGGGGTTTTTGATGGGGCCGGCAAAATAGGAGTTGTGGGTTTGGAGCTGCGCGTGACGCCAGTGGTCTGAAGGCGAGGAGCAGATCTGGAGAAGGTGAAATAATGGTTTATAGACAGTCTCAGTGTTGTTTTTACTCTAACAGTCAGTGCAAAAGGTACAGATGAACGAACTGGTACGGACCTAGCACTAGCTCTGTGTGTTGCCGGGAAAAAAAGAAAAAGAAAAAAAAGGTAATAATAGGAAAAGGTCAAAAATCTGCCTAAAGTGTATCTGGCTCGCTGTGCCGGCTTGTACGGGAGAGCGGCACATGAGGCGGTAACGCGGCAGCGACACGTTCGGCTGCTTCGGATCCGCTGCCCAAAGCAAGGACCGCGTCACCGGCACGTGCTCTGGGAAACGCCAGGTACGGCCGTACGGACGCCCTGCCAGGTCCCCGAGGGAGGTGGGAAGGGCATCCCTGGCACTGCCCCAGCCCTGCAGTGGGACACAGCCGGTGATGCGTCCCCCCACCCGCGTCCTGCCAGCTTTGCGGAGCCGGAGGTAGGGGGCTGGGGAGCAGCCGTGCCCCCCCGCTCTCCGCAGGGCTGCTAATGACACCCCAAAGGGAAGCACAGCCGAACCCCCCCGCCCCGGTGCCAGGTTCCCCCCGAGATGCCCTGCGGATGCACCGTACGCGCGGCACCGGCCGTGCACTGACGCGTGCCCGTGACCGCGTCTTCCGCACGGGGAAAGAAGCGCTGCGTTTCCCCCTTTCCCACCCAAAAAGCAGCAGGCAATCAATGGCCGGGGGTTGACTATCGGCTTAGCCTTGGCCTGCATAAGCAAGAAACAAAGTGGTGTTTGCTACAGGGCTAATTAGAGCTATTATGCCAATTAGCCTGTGAAATGATCAGTGCCCAGGCGAATCCGGGTTTCGGCAGGACCGTGCTGGGACTCTGCTCCGGTGGGGCTCACCCGGCCCCCCCGCCACGCTCCGCTGCTGCCCTCGGCACCGTGCCCGTCGCCGTCTCATACCTAGGACGCTGTTTATTGCTCCCGGCGGGGAACCGAGACCGACGGGCACCAGGGGCTCTCGGGGGGGGGCCCCGGGGAGCTCTGCCTTCCTACCGGGGGCCGTGCCACCCTCCCCTCGCGGGCACGACTTCATCCCGGGTGCTTCATCCCCATCCTTGCCGAGTCCTGTCATTTTATGGCAAGTGCCACAATGTTTGCTACATTTCTTTTTTTTTTTTTTTTCCTTCTTTTCTTCATTTTTGTTCTCTCTTAAAGCCTCAGCCCCTCAAGGCTGGATATTAGATGGACTATTTGCTTAAGGAAGTAAAAAAGGACTTTCCGGCTCTCCTGTTCACGGACAAAAGGCTTTAAAATATAAGCCAGAGGGCTCAGGAAGCGGCAGATAAAAGCAATTTTCCAATGGTTGTCTTAATATATATTGAAAAACAGGGGCTTTTTAGCTAAGCTCATGACTGGTTTTGGATTTAACTCCTACCCTTAAACACCTGAGCGTGGGACACACGTTTTGGGCTCTCTTGCGCGGCGGGGCCTGATGAATCGCATCTCCCCGGCACCGCGCATCCCCGGGGCGAGCGTCGCGCTGAGAAACCCGGGGCGGGGAAAGGCTGGTGGCCGTGCAAACGTGAAGGTGGGTGGAAAGGGAGCTAACTTTTGGAGTTCTCTGCCCTGTCCCGGCGTGGAGTGGTTCCTCCCGAGCCGTTTGTCCCGTGGCCGGTGGCAGGCGGCTCTGCCCGAGAGCTCCCCGCACTGCAGCAAAGCCCCTTTGCGACTTTCCCTTCCAAACCGGGGTGACGTCTGGGATAGCACCCGTGGGGCGGGGGGGCAGCATCTCCCCGTCACGCTGCCGCCACTGGTGCCTGCAGACCCGCGTGGAAGACGGCTCGCTCCATCCCGGAGCCTGGCTACGAAGAAATCCCTGCGTTCCTGCCATTCTTTGCCATTTAAGGATTTCAAACAGACAGCAAATATGTCGGGAAACCACGCGGCACCGCCTCGCTCGCCTCCCAGCCTCGCAGCCGGTGCCAGACCTGCCGCCAGCCGTGCGAAGAAGAGCCGCGGCACGGTGGTCTCCTGACAGCTTCGCCTGCAGACACGCTGCAGAACCACGGGGCTGAGAGCAGCCGGCCGGTCCCCACCTGGCCACACGCGCTGTGGGAAGGGGGGGCACACAGGGCTCACAGCCCCCCCACCCCCCCGGTGACCGATGAGCCGGGTGCCGCCGACTAGCTGGTGTAAAGCAAGATTTACCCACGCAGAGGGACGTCTGCCTTGCTAGAGCTGCCCGATTCCGAGAGGGAATTCCGAAGACGCCCCAAGATCCTCGCTGGTGGGAGACACCCCGTCTCCTGCCCTCGCCCCGCGTCAGCGATGCTGCGTGTCTGGCAGGGACGGCGGAGCTGGGGGCGAACGGTGCGTCAAACCGCGAGGTGCAGCAAGGGAGAGGGAAGCTTGGGCTCCCCGGCTCGGCGGGAGAGGAGGAGCGGGGGCCGCGGGTTCCCGGGAGAGCCTGGATCCCTCGGCTGCGGAGCTGCATCCCGGCGCTGCCGTCCACCTGGCGCGGGAAGGAGGTTGGGGTCAAAGGTGGGAGACCGCAGTGATGGGCGAGCTGCGGGGCATGAGGGCTGCCCGGTGAAAGGCAGAGCTGGTGGGAGCGGGGGGCTGCGGGCAGCGAACAAACAAACTGAACGGAACAAAAAAAAAAACAAACCCAAAAAACCCCGACCAAAAAACCAAATGCAGCAAACCCCAACCCTTGGTGGCAGCCTGCCAGCTCCAGCTGGTTTCGTAAGGACATTTCAGCCTAAAAATACACAAACACTCAGCCAAAAAAAAGTCAAATCTTTCTGCACCGGCTCTGTCACCCACAGCCCTTCGCAAGGCACAAGAAATTCCTGTTGGGTCTGTCAGTCGGCGACGGGAACAGATTATCCAGGGAGCAAGGCTGCGGCTCAGCAGGTTTCCTTGGGGGTGAGCGCCTTGTGCCGTGTTTATCGGTAGTGCTGGCTGCTCCTCATCTCTACGCAAAATGTGAAAAGAGAAGAGATTGTTCCCAAATTCTGGCAGCGTCCCCCTCCTCCGGGCAGCGTGAACTACTGCCTGGCTCCTACCCTTTCGGGTGGGAGCTTTGCCAAAAGTGAGACAGCCCTGAGTGGTATCGGGGGTCATCAGATAGCAATTTATTTAGTCGAGATGTCAAGAGTTTACTAATCCCCAGGCCAGAGATAACATTGCTACGACGCGACGCGGCAATGACAAACGGGCGGGAGGTAGCGGGTACCGCTACGCCGCTGTCCCCCGGGAGTGAAGTACCTACGTAACTTCTCTGCTCCTCCTTGCACTGCGGTCCGTGTCATCTCCTGGGTCTCTTCAGACAGAGCTTAGAGAGATTGTTTGGGGGATAAAGGAGGATTGGGAGGGGGGAAGTGACAGCACTATACCACCAGTTTTTGCCTGCGAGATCCGTATCTAAAGAGGCGCTGAGTTTTTAGTGGAGCTGGCTGCAGAATTTGCGATTTCAGATGGCAAGGCAGCGAGCAAAGTGTCGGAGCTCTGGTTCAGCTGGTGAATGCTTTCCTGGATGTTCCCACGTCGCCGGGTGCTGCCACAAGCTCAGCTTTAAAGCCCAGCTCTGCAGCTTCTCCTCGAAGTTAAGCGGGGGGGGGGGGGGGTGATGGCATCTCAGATACCTTCACACAGACCAAGAGAGGGTATCGTCCTTCAGAAACCGGGTGTTCTCAAGGGACAGGACCTCCTGCTTTTCCTTCTCCTTCATTTTCTTGGAGTTTGCATGAGCTCCAGCCAGGAAATGTCTTCTGAGACAGTTCCCCCTTTCCCCGATGACTTGCACATGTGGTTTGGAAAGGGTAAAGGGAAGAGCCCAGCTCTGGGACTAAGCTTCGGAGTGGCCTCTCCTGCGTGGAGAGGCTGTGCTGCAGGAGAGATTGAGTCTGGTGGAGCTCTCCTCTGCACCGGTGTCCGAGTGGGATGGGCATTGTAAGCGGTGATGTCTTATGATGGGGCTGCATGAGTTTTCTGGTGAGGAAGTTCAGTCCGCACGCTCTCCTGGCAGCGTTTGGTGGGATGGGAAGGTGAGCAGTGTTTAACACCCATCCTCGAGATACTGTGGTGTGGTCTCCAACCTGCTTTGGGTCAACAGAGGCAGCCCCTGCAGAGATTGCACCCAATTTTGGTGATATTGGGTCTCCAGGTGGATGAAGACTGAGGGCGAGAAGCTGGACAACATCCAGCTGATTCAAAGACAACACCTTCCTCCAGCTCACGCTCAGCCCTAGGTGCAGCCATATAACAATAGCGATCCCTTAATTTATGAGGATAATAACGAAGCCTGAGACCTCCACCGAGCCCAAGCCCTGCCCTGATGCTCAGCCGTGTCCCCCACCCCGCGCTTACCAGAAACAGCCCAGCTCCAGACCTGGCACCAGCAGCCGTCGCAGAGCTGCTCCTCCCTGCAAATCTGTTTGCATCTCATTTGTGGGAACTGAGCAAGGCTGGCGATTCCGGTCACCAAGCTCTCTTTTGTTTTGCTTATCGTACGGGGAACTTAATTATTCAAAGCTGGTGGGCATATTTACTTACAGGGGTAAATTAAACCATGAATTCAGACAAATGTATCTACATCTCCGCTTGTGATGTATTTTTCCCTTTCTGCTTTATTGGTGCTTGGGCTCCAAGACACAAAGGTGGGTTGTTCAATAAACAGCGCAACGCAAGTCATCCCAATTAATTGGATTGTTCCGTTTATGCTGCTACTCCCTCCAATTAAATGCAAGGGAGAGCAAGTGACAGGCACGAGTAAGACGGGCGCGCAGAAAACCATATTCTAATGCAAAAGCTGTGATGAGAAAATGGAATCTACGCACCTGACGGGAATATTAATGCAAAACCTTGACCTATAATTTTTCTTTCTTCAGTCTGAGAGAGCCAGCAACAATTGCGGCTCATTAAAATGGAGCATGTCCTGACAGTCGTGCATAATGCCCGTGTCCCGCGAGTCCCGTGATCTAAAGGTTTGCCTTTAGGCAAAAGCCAGCAAGGCAAACCTTTAGACCACGGGACTGGCGGGGCACGGGCATTATCATAGAGCGGCGTGGTCCTGCATGGTCAGGAACAGGAGACTGCAGCCAACCCTGAAGACCTCTTTCTCCCTTTTAAGCCCAGTGTCATGAGAGAAAGAGCGAGGCGGGGAAAAAACCCAAAAGGCAAACCCAAAAGTGCCGGTGTGGATTGGACCTCTGGAGTTCACCTGGACCATCCCCCTGTTCAAGGCAGAGTCAACCTCAAAGTTAAAGTCAGTTTGAAAGTTAGCTCGGGTGGCTCAGTGCTGGGTATTTCCAAGGATGGAGACTTTGCAGCCTCCCTGGACAGCCTGTTCCAACGCTGCCTTGCCGGGGCTCGGTCTGGAAGCCCTTCACCACATCACAACAATATCTGGCTCTACTTTCTTCACTGTCTTCTCCATCCAAAGTGTGTGTTGGCATGTGGGATGCAATAAGTATCAGTAGGGAAGGTGAAACCATCATGCAAAGACAATTCTTTAGCAAGGAAAAGAGATCGGAAAACGGTCCCACGCGAGATAGGGTGAGAAGGAAGGCACTGCGGTATTTTATTCTGAGTTCGGTGCCGCTTTTCTATCAGGCACTGCCAGAGGAGTTTCTTGAAGATGGAGCGACCAAAGTGTTGTCCAGTTTGGGCTTGGTATTTGGCACAGAGTTGAGATGTCAGGGCTGCGGTTAGCTCTGGCACAGCAGCAGACCCAACCGATCTCTCTTTCCACTGAGCGGCGAGGTCTGTATCCCTCTCCGGAGGCACCTCTCCCTCCCTTCGCTCCCTACGGAGAGAGCCAAAGGCAACAAGCTTCCCAGCCCTGACACCTCTGATACGTGTGAAGATGGATGGGTTGAATGCAGGCCTAAAATATTTTACATTTTCACGGTAGTTTCACAGCCCTGGCATTATCAAATGATCTTTCGATGTGCTTGGAAGCAGGAGGAGAATAACTTGAGATGGATGCTGGCTTTTTTGCGTCTGTGTACTTGCAAACTGTCTCTCTGCCTACACATCTCGCAGGGCTTGTGCCTGTTTGGATACGCACACGGAAAACCAGTGCTCGAGTGGATGCTCCGTCTGCTCCATTCCCCCGCTGAAGCCTGGAGGCCGTTCAAAGCAGGTCCCCGGCCCTGGGTGGTTAAGATCAAACCTGCCCTATGCTCCGTACTCCGCTGACCAGGCTAGTTACGAACTCGAGGCTAGGAAACACGAGACCATTTTAAAATCTGAACAAAAGTAGGAGATTAAGGAAACCAGCTGGAAACCTCTATTTTGCTGATTTTGAAAGCAAAATGTGGGTCACAGATGTGCTTCCACAGACAGAAACTGGCTAGAGAAGAAAAAGACATCAGCAGTGCCCAGACTCTTTGATGATCAGAGGTAGATTTAGCTCCTAGGCATGGAGACAAGAAAGGAAGAGGAGACAAAGTAGGAATAAAAACATAATCAAGAGATTAGGAATGTGGAACTCAACCCACCCGTAAATTTGCCTTAGGGAATGACGAAAAACTGCAGTACTGAAAAAAGACGGAACCAACTGCTACATCTTACTCTCTTCCGTTCTCTCGCTGTCCGTATGGTTTTACTTTCTGCTGTCCATTACTGAACCTCCCCTCTTCCTCGGTCGTGGATTTTTTCTTTGGAAAAGTGCTGTTTTCTACCGTTCCTCCGCAGTAGCTATGAGATCCTTGCTAAGGACAGGCTGACTTTAGAGCCTAAAAGAAGCAAAGCTTTGCAGAGAAGTCCACCCCGTTAGGCAGGCACGCATGGGAGAGCAGAAAGCGATGCGCTCCTGCCCATCCTTGATAGGAGAGAAGAGCTATTACTCACTTGTTGTTTAGGCTACTACAAAATACGAAATCTGTTTTGAGTGAAATTAATGACAGTCTAATAAGAGCCGTGCTGCTAGCTCTTGCAGGCTGTGGATCAGCCTGTGACTTGGTCTCCCAGGGGCTGTAACAGAAGGCCCGTTGTTCGAGGCATTTAAAAAACAACTCAAGGTAAAGCACTGGAAGAGCAATGTAGGACAACGGCAGCACCGATCTGGAGAAGCCCAAGAGGTGCTTCTTAGCTAGCCAGGCAGCGGAGGGGGGTTCTGAAGAGCGTTCAGGCCATTCAGCGGGTGGTTTCTAGGGCGAAGGGAAGTGCCTGGACCACTCCTGAAGGTCCCACCTGCGCTGGCCACGACAGGACCTGCTCGCTGGGTGCCTTTGGGCTTTGCGACATGTCCTGAGCAGCCCTGGAGCGCGATCTCTGACTCCTGCAGCAAACTTCCCTCCTGCCAGCAAAGCACCAGTCCCTGTGGCTTAACACCAGGAGAAGCCTGAAGAAAGAGCGATGCTTGTCCAACTCACTGCCCTTCGCTGTTTTATAAACTTTGGGGAGCTTCAGATTCGGTTCTTGCCCCGAGTTTATTTTTCTCAGCCCTAATGGAACCACATTTTGTAGCTGCTGTGTTTTAAACCCAATATCAGTGTCAATAAAGATAAGCCCTTTCCCGGGGCAGAAAGGGGGAGAAAATAGAAAACCGTCTCCAATCTTTCACTCATGCAGAAGAAAACAACCCCAAAGCACTGGAGGATTAAATGAAAAATACGCCTCTTTTCACTGGGAGTCCACTGGGCGTGAATAAGTGCCAAGTGAGCTCTCACTTGCATCACCATCTGGTGCGACGGCATCAGAGCCTGGAGGTGCAGCAGGATGCGTTACAGCGCCCTGCCCCGCGACAGCATCTCTGCTCCCGGTGACGGAACCACCAGAGGCTCCTAAACGGCAGCGGGTCCGTAAACGCGAAGGACTTTGTCATCTTCAGCTTCACCATCTGACCCAGCCCGGAGAAAACAAGCGTCCAGCCGTAGCACGACGGTTGGTGCACGTTGGTATCGCTGTGCATACCACGGCACAGAGCTTCTTTCGGCGGACGTCTAGAAACTGCTTGTGGTTTCAGAGCTCTCGCTGATGAATTGCCCAGCAGCTGGTCACATTGGGAGGGCTATGCTTATTATTTTCAACTGCTGTCTTGCATGGAAGAAAAATCAAAATACTTTCCTCAAGGTAATTGGCTCTAAAACAATTGAAGAATTTTCCACAAGGTTGTAATGCAATTAGGACTGGCATTTTATATAATTTATATCTCTAAAGGTATGTTTTTGCCATCAGACCCTTCTTTTGTGGGGAAATAAAAAAAAAAAAAGAAACTGCTGGCAAGAGAAGGCTGATTTTGCTACTACAGGCAATGAAATATAGATTGAACATGGATGTCCACCTAGCAGTGATTAAAAGGCAGCACAATGCCAGGATCATCACTGAGATGTAGTCGTTCGCGATGAGAAATGGTTGGGTAGGATGCTGCGACACCAACCACACATCTGCAGGTTTCCCATTTGGTTTTCGGTCAATGCCAAGCCATGCGTCATCACTCGCCTTCTGCTGCAGCACCGCAAGAGCAGAAATAACCCCGCGCTCCCTAACTGCCCTGCCAGCTTGGATGGGAGGGGCTGGCGCAGACCGAGGACTACCAGACCCACCGCACGGAACAAACCCAGCAGCCACGCCGGTGCCTGGGTCCGTGTTTTGACAGATAGCCAGGAAAAAAACCTAAGCAGAGGTGCCAGACAATCCAAACACGCAGTAACAACTCCAGAAGTGCGTGAGTCAGCTGGAGAACTTGTTGACAAGGGATACCGTGAAAGCCAAGAGCACGGATGTAGCGTTCCCCTGTCGCCGTTTGGGGAGGCCTCTATTTCTCTGATTACCAAACAGTCCACGTCTGGGGAAATCATTGCTCTGTGCCTGTTCATACTTCACCACATTTTGCTGACTGCTGCCCAAGACACAGTACGGGGCCAGAGGGACATTTTGTCTGGCTGCAACGGCCGCTGCGATTGAAATTACGGGATGAAAAGCTTTAGCCTCCTTGCCTGGGTGGAGGCAAGCAGATCGGATGAATTATCGTGAGAAATGGGGCTGAACTGAAACCGGGGAAGCACTCAACGCTTCTTCAGAGCCAGAGCAGCCGCTGACGGGTAGATGTCCCGTCCTCACGGCAGGACTAACCAAAGCCGTGGATTCAGACAATCAGTTTGGGAACCCAGCCTCGGGGTGACGGACCTGACCCCAGACCGGCTGGAGGGGACATGGACGTCCCGCCTGATCCTTTCCGCCGTGCAGCAGAACGCGACACACAGAACCGCGTTCATCTCCGCTGCTATGAGGTCATTAACTTCAGCTAAAACCCTAACAAGCCCAAACGCAGCTTCTTAACGCAAGAGACAGGGATACTCACTATTGGGCCGAGTCGTTAAGTTGATATTCCCGGGACCGGTTGAAGCATTCTTGGATGCCAGAGTCTGCCCAGAGTCTCATCATGGCTGACAGCAGCTCTGGAGAGAAGGGCTCTGTGTCCTCCATCCGACTCACGACATCGCAGACCATCTTGGCGTCGGCCTGCAGAGAAAAGAAACGAGAGGTCACAGCTGGATGCTCCAGGCAGAACCGGGAGCCAGGGATTTCGGGAACAGTTCAGGAGTAAAGAGGCTGCGTTCCTCGGGACGGGGCTCTGGGATCCACGCCGTGTGACCCAGCGGGAAGGGAAAAAGGAGGATGGAGCAAGGAAGCCGCAAGGAAAGAGGTTATTTGTGCAACCCACCTCTCGCCAACAAACACCTCTATTCAGCGGACAAACCAGCCGGCGCTGCGCAGGTGCAGAAGGAAATTCAGATATGTACAAGTATATTCAAAATCGTTAGTAAAGCGATGCGTACCCTGCAGTGATACCTGTTTTACCGACTGTGTAACCCCGCAGAAGCGGGGGCCGTTGTTTGTAGCACAAAGGGCCGCAGAAAGGCTCCAGAAACAAATTTTTTTTTTCTTTTTTTTTTCAGATGCTGGTTTGTTGCTTTTCCTGAATTCTTGTTCTTTGCTACGAGCCCCTGCTACAGGGGCTAATTCACGTGAACACAGACCACCGTGGCCGGCTGTCGTGGTTTGTGACTCAGAGGGAGAGGAATCTCCCGCGGTTAGGGAGTATGGCAGCGAGGGCAGGGCCAGCTGGCCGTGTTCCGACGCAAGCTTTTTTGGTGAGAAAAATGTGACTCGCTGGAACAGCAACTTCTCCTGGAGAATAGTGTTCTGACACAACTCGGGGCAGGAAGACGTCTCAGATTTACGATGGGAATGTCTAGACAGCCTTGGAATAGCCGAGTTCAGCCTTACTGTAATAGTCCACAGTGGCTGATGCTTCGCTCATTTGCGATGCAGGACACCCCAACTACCCAAATTTGAGACCCCCCCCTCTGCTTGCTTTGCAGTAAGTGGATCTCCCACACCCGCCCCCCCAGACTCCCGAAACCCCAGGGCTGTTGGCTAATCTGCAGAGCTTTTCTTTCATTGCTTTGAAAATTTTGGAAAAAATCTCATATTTCTACCAGCCCAAACTAACCCAATTATTGTAGTTGCAATTCGCTGGAAAAGAGGAGCTCTTATTCCTTTTGTGTGCTTACGGCAAACTGGTGAAGACAACCGCCTTGTTTTATGGCCTTTTCTCTTGTCTGCTAGATCGAACCCACGGCTGGAGAAACGCAGGTGGAAATCTTGGTCTAAATCATCAACCGCTGAGCGGAAACACGAGTCTCGCAAAGGGGACTGCAGGCAGTGCCCGTGCTTTGCTGTCGCTGACCCACGGACAAACAACCCCTCCTGACCCATCTCATGACCCATAAGCCGCCCGCAGTTGGGCGTGCAGGAGATTTCGGCGAAAGAGACTCCAGTGCCCTGAACATCCAGTCTTTACGGGCTGAAGAAGTTGCAGTACTATATGGAGACACCATCCCATAAAACTTAGTGGGGTGGAGTCTCTATGCTTTGAAGACTTTATGAACACAAAGTCTTTCTCGCAGAATACTGAAGTTCCTATTTGAGTGCCCAGGAACCCTTCCAGCCCTCTGTACAGACTCCGCTCGTTTTGGAGGAATAGTATTGGTGACTCACGCCTCAAAGCCAAGACAAACGAAGAACCTTGAAGAGTTCAGTTGATTTCAAACGCTTGCTTTCTGCCCTGGAGTGCTTCGCGAGCTCGGTGAATATTCCTAAATCATCCGTACGGTTTGCCGGCCCCGCTGGAGCTGCAGTTCTGCTGTCCACCTGCCTGTGATGGCAAAGCCCATTTGAAGCTCTCCAGCCGTCACGGGCAGAGCCTGGGCTGCTTCCGAGCTTTGCGGATTGAACTGCAGGTTGCTTTCTGCAAAGCACCAGGGGGAACGGCACGGCCGTCACGTTTGCTGTGCTGGGAAATAGCTGCCTCGCTTTTTCCGCTACCGAGACTTGTGGCAGTCCCCTGTGATTTAAGACCCAAGGCAAGAGGGTTTGAGCAGAAGACAGAGATGAAGAGCGATGACGGGGCAGAACGGGAGTGACCGGGGGCAGGCGTCTCTGGCTGTGGTTATCAGGTCTGCTGAGCTCGTAGGGCAGGGGATTATTTTGGGCCGTGCTCCTCTGCAGTCACCGGAGGTCCCTTTTTGGGGATGGGAGAGGTTCCCTGCCCGCAGTGCGGGCAGCTGCCTGCGGAGCAGACCCCGAGTCGACAGGCTGGGGCAGGGGAACGGCTGGCAGGGAAGTTTATTGCTCCTGCTGAATGGTAATAAAAATATTCCAGACTTTGGTTTTATTTTGCAGGGTGAACCATTGAACTCTCAATTTTGTAGGCGCAGAAAAAGCAGGTGAAAGGAGTATTTTTAAAAGTACTCCTCCCCCCTGCCAAGGATGAAGCCCCTCCGTCAAGGAGCATGGGGCCATCCAGGAGTTCAGGCATTTGTGAGATGATTTAACGAGCAATTAAGGATCCAAGAAGAGAAGATGCCCCTTTCTTTTCTCACTCTCCAGGCTGCACCTCAAGCTGGGAATGACATTAAAATCTCCAGCCCCCCCCCCGGGCGCAGCGGGTAGATTTTTAAATACTGCCTGATTGACTTTTCCCTTCCCGCCTCCCCCGGGTCTGGCGCTCCCGCTTTTCCCGAGGTGAGAGGAGCCGAGCCTCCCGCCACGCTCTGCCTCTGCGCTGGAGCCACCAATTAAATAAAGCAAAACAAACCAGACCAAGCGGTCGCCTCACCCCCCGCCTCGCAGTTCCCATCCGACGGGGGTTTCGTTAATGAATATCACGGTGGTATTTCAGCTACCTCGGGAACTAAAAATAGGCAGCGCTCTGCCCCGGGGACTGCTGGAAGGAGCCACAAAATGGTGCTGGGCTGCTTCCTCCATGCCTGCCTCTGCCGTTCCCCAGCTGCTCCGTCTCCATCCCGCGGTACGAGCCGGCGGGGAGGAGGGCGAGGAGTCGGGCAGGTCTCCGTCAGCCCGGTTCTCATCCCGTGGGAGCATCCCAGCCCATCCCCGCAGCTTTCCCGTGCGTCCCGCTGCCGCTTCCCAACGGCTTGCCTGTTCCACGGCGGGTCAAACCCAAACCCCCGAGGCGATTGCCTCCGCGTCGCTCCGAGCGCTGGACGTGTCCGTCTCCAGCGGCAGGTCTGGACCGCCCGGGCTCGGCTTGGGGAAACAGCCGAGCTCTGAAACCCTGGGATGGCGAGCTGCACTCCGGGCTTCAGCCGTCAAGCTCTAAGACCGAATAAGCCTTTGTTAAAAAACAACCCTCCATGCCACTCGGGGAGCGGGGGGGGCTCTTAGGGCCGGGGCAGGGTGGGCTTTTACACGGCAGTGGAATCCGTGGGCAGAAGTGAACGAGAAGCTTGTAAACTCCGCGGGAAGTCAGCGTGCTGTGCGTCTACCCCTGCACCAGGCACACGGTACAAATCCCGCTCACGAGGGGATCTGTTTTCTCACTAACCTGGACATACCCGCAGTTATTTAATTGTCTCCCATATGTCACTGTCACCGAGCACGCAGGCTGTGCCCAGCAAGCAAACTCGTGACTTTGCAACAGCCGCGTAGCCCAAAGGGTTTGTTACCTCGCTGGAAGGGAGAGGGGCTCTCTGGCAGCCGGTTTGTCGCTGCAAGCAAGCTGTTTCTCAGCACATCGATACAGACCACCCCTAATTCTTCGCTCTCACCACTGGCCATGACCTGCGCCCGCGGAGGTGCCAGCAGAGCTGCTCCCGCCCTGCCTGCCCCAGAGCTGCACCGCAGCGGGGCTCAGGCTCCCATCTCTCCGACCATCCCAGGGTAACTCTTTTTTTTTTTTTTTTTTTCCTCCCTTCTTTTTTTCCAAAAGGAATAGTTTTGTGGAAAGAGCCCTGTGTGAAGCTATATGGTACAAATCTGCTAAACCTTCTAGAGCTGCACCGACTTACACCCACAGGAGAGCTGACCCAGTGTGTCATATTGTACCGTGCTTTCCTTTTGGTGAACTAAATCCCAGTAAATATCATTTTTGCTGTTATTTACTCTGATTAATCATACTTGTCACTCAGCCTATCTCAAAGGTTAACGCTGGGGCAATTTCCTTTGGTGGCGGGTTGCGCTCCAAGCTGCGTCTCAGAACATTTCAGAAAACTCGTGCGGTGGGGGGAAAAGACGAGCATCGCGTTTTGCTGGCGGTGCAAGACAAATCAGGGGCACGGTACTAATTATCAGCGAGCCAAGCTTGTATAACCCGGGGCACGGCTGAATAGAGTAGTGGCCATCACCGGCCAGGAACCGGGGGGAAACGGATGTCTCGAAAGGATCCAGCACCCACGAAGGACGTCCCTGGAGGGGGACCTGCTTGCGGGATCCAGATCCTGACCTCGGGGCAGAGTGGTGGGTGCCTCTGCGACTCCAGTGAGAAACAAGGTCCTGTAACTTGGGGGCAGAACATGGCTCATAAACTGAAACCCCCCTCCTCCTCCTCCTCCTCCTCCTCCTCCTCCTCCTCCTCCTCCTCCTCCTCCTCCTTAAAGAGCACCTCAGAGATCTGGACCCTGCTTCCCAGCTGAAGCGTGGCTGCATCACAGCAAAAGCTGGTTATTTTCACGGCATTTGCAGCCTGAATGAATTCTGGAAACAAAGCAGAGCTGGTGACTACGCCTCTTCCAGAGACATCCAGGGCCCAGCTCCAAGTCCACAGGAGTTTTTGTAGACGCTGAATAAATAGCTACACATATGACTCTCCCCCTCACTCACCCTCTTTCTCACACATCTGTGTTTCAGAGCTGACCTCTCAATCTGTGGAAATCTATCTGGCATGAAGCAGCCGCTGTGCATCGCACCAGAGACAACCTTCTCCCCTCCTCCTCCGCTCTTCCATCCACCTTCAGAACGTTTAACCGAGGCCTCCCACCCCTGCTTGCCATCGGGCTTGCTGGGCATGCAAGCCGAGTGACCCTGGAAGGCGCTGAGCTAGTAAAAACCATCCAGTGGCTTATTCAAATCTGTCCCTTTAGAGAACACCATGAGGTGGGTACCCAGACTACATCCCCTCTGTCTGCACTCGTTGGTCGGCGTCAGCTCGGGAAAGCTCCTGACACAGACCCCGGTGGCCTGGGAAAGGGGGGTTTCACACCCTTGCGAAGCTCAGCGTAGTGCTCCCTAGCGATTTGCATCACACAGCAAAGCTAAGCCTAACAAATCAAGTTAGAGACGGTTGGCTTTCCCCAGCGTCACGCTAGCCATCTTCTACCCTGCTCATGTAAAACAGCTCACAAAAGGTTGGTTGACTTGGGTACAACGCCAAAGGGCTGCTGCCTGTCCGCGGGCAGACGGGCTGTTTTGTACAGAAAACATAACCCGACAGCCGCGGTGACGTGCAGATCTCTCCTCCCGAGGCTGTGCTGTCTGGCGATTAGTAAAGCCCTGGTTTTCATAGCCTTCTGGAGCCAAGATGGTCCCGTCACCTCTGACCGTCTTGGCCAAAAGACTTCTGTGCGTCTGGTACTTGGTCTAGGATCTCTATCCTGAAACCTCGTTACTGCCGTGTCTTCCGTCTGCTGCTTCCTATTTGGGGAGACGTTGAGCAGGACTGCTGTTAGAGATTATTACGGCTCTGAAGCGGGCCAATTGCTTTGTGTTTGGTGCTACTTTTATTCCCACCCATTCTCTATGATACTGCAGCTGAGCAAATAAAATTTGCTAGCTCTTTTGTGGGTACAAACTTCTTTTCCCTTCCTGCAACACGCGTACAATAATATTCTCTGTTTGCTTGGACCACTGACTGTCCGGCAATCCAGCGGCCGGATAACGCACGGACTGGAGTAAGCCCTCGGGTTGCCAGTTGGCCACCACCATTGTAAGAGCTCCTGCAGCCTTACGTCCTGTAGGAAATAGCGCTTCGCTCACCAGACGGGTGGAAAAACCCCACCACCCAACAACACAGAACTCTACCTGCGAGAGGGATGCCGCTGAAGGGCAAGTAATTTCCCAAATTTGCTTTGTTCTACAAAATCGTAGGGCTCTCCCCTGTTCTTGAGGAGCTCAGAAGAGTTCCTGAGCTGGGCGAGACAAACACGGTGGATAGCTGACCTGATTTTTCCAAGCAAGGATGGGAAAGCCAGAAAGCATGTGTTAAACGGTCTCACAATAGGTCCTGACCCACTAGCTGCAGCGGAAGGTGAGAAAACATCACTCTGTCTGTCCCAGCCACTTCTAATTCAAGAAGGTGGCATCCCTGGGGGACCGAGAGCCACCGCAAACCCCACCAGCATCCCTCCGAGGGCAGGATGCTTTGATGGGCCCTCTGTCCTACAAGCACCGAGCGAGAGGGCTGGGTAGGGGACCCGCAAAGCCAGGCGTCATCCCTTGCTGACGACTTTCGGGCCATGCAGGCACAGAGAGCGCTGAGCGCCAGGGAGGGCATGAGAGAGAGAGTCACAGATGGGGGACGTTAGCCGCACAGCTTCGTGCTCTGCAGGGAAGTGCTGAGGAGGAGGCTGGAAACACGTAAAGACGAGAGAACAAAATCTTGCAGCCTGCTGCCCTTCTTTTCTCTGTAAAATCCTCTCTGCTGGGGGAAAGTCCCTAGAACGTAACGGCACTGGAGTGGTTGGTGTCGCAGTAGACGGCGGGGAAATGCCCGATATCCCCCAGTGGGAGAGCAGGTGGGGAAACTGCATCGGCTCGGGGCGTTTGTAAAATAAATGGCTAGTTTACATCCACGGCCAACCGGGTGGCTGAGTGGGATGGACGGCGACACTCCGGGAACCCGCTCCGGGTTTAGGGAATTCCCGATGGCTTTAGCCTGCACATCTTCCACTCTTCAAACGTCTTTTAAGATTTTGCACACCAACATCCCGCCGGGCGACTGCGTAAGGGTGGCAAGGCAGAGGGGACACGGCTTCGTTCCGAGCTTTCCCACTGCAACGGGAGGAAAGGGGCTTTGTCTTCGGAACAGAAAGGGAAACCAGCCCCTGCGGTGGGAGTGTTCCCAGGACAAAGCTGGAAATTTTTTTTTTTTTTTAACATCTCTGGCTAACTGCTGCTCGTGCATGATGATTTATAGGGCAGCGCCTTCCTGCTGGGAAGCCGTGCAGCGCTGGAACCTAGCAATTAGTTTAATGCTCAGGGCTTGATGCTGAACGGTGGGTGCTAATCTCCACTCTGCAATTAATCAGGCAGATTTATCAGTGCCTCGTACGATGAAGGACTAAGTCTGTGGGTTACGGTCATCTGTCCCTGAAGGCAGAGACGGTGTTTCAATCAGAAAGACCCCTCCGTTTCATTTTATTTTACTCGGTGAGCTCTGCTGAAGATATATATTAGAGGACAAAGTGGAGTGGAGAAGTCCCCCCACCTCACCCCACTCCTGCTAAATTTCAGCTCCCCGTTGCCTCTTTTCTTCTCTGTGACCCATAACTGGGGTGTCTGGGTAGGGGTTTCGTACCGCTCTCCACTAACAGAGCGGTCGGTGGGTTTGGTGTCCGTAGCCCAAGCCTTCTGCCTGGCAGGGGGGGTCTCAAAATTATTTCTTGCATTGCCGGTGTGACAGCAGGTATCGCAGCAGCCAAATAATACTGGATTTTCCACTTGGCGGCAGAACCGAGAAATTAGGTGGCGTGAAAGATCCGTTTGGATCAAACACGTTCCCCTGCCTTCTTCCACAGACCCAAAAATCCTCCAAAAAATTTAATTTCGCATACAGCCAAAGCACTTTCCTTGAGGTCTACCAAATATTTTGGTTCATTTTGAGATATTCGGGGGTGCAGTATTATTATTTTAAATGTAGGTCAATTTTGAAATGAAAATTTTGTTTCCAAATGAAAAGTTGGAAAAAAATGAATGAAAACAAACCAGTTTGGCCTTTCAGGAATGAAAAACTTTTTTGAAAAATTATCCAAATTTTCACATAATTTCCTCTTGGCCATGACTACCTGTAGATTTTGACCTGATTTTACAAATGTTTTTAGTTTCTTTTAGACTGTGGGGTTTTTTTTTTTTTGCAAACTCCCCATTCATCAAACCTTTCTATCCAGGTCTAGTAATAAATAGAACAAGAACTTGCTTATCAGGAGTCCTTCGTTCACTGATTATTTGAAGTTTTAATTTGAATTCTCACCACCTCAAATTTTCTGGTTTTCAGTCCTGTGCCCTTTCACCAAACATCTTACAAGATGACCACTGCCGAGCGCGGACCAAGGGGTTTTCCTTAGGTTTGACTTGGATTTTACGGGACCAAAACAAGGTACGTAAAGTCCGACACCTTTAGGGCAAGATGACATGCTGGCGCTGTTGTTTAAGAGCTGTCCCGGCAATTGGTTAAATATTAATTAATGGGGCATCGCGCCAGGCAGCGAGGGCTCTTTGGGAACCGAGTTTCTTCCGCAAGCTTGAGCTAGTTTCCCTTATTTCTTTAAAGAAGAATTTTTCTGGGAAGAGGGACCTCCGAAAAGATGGCAGTGCTTTGCTTTACCCAGCTTTCCCTATCGCACGTCGATATTTTCTGGGGAACCTCTATAAAAAGAGGCGATGGAAGCGTGCAAACGGAAGTGTGCAAACCTGCGGTCGTTTTAGGTTTTGCCCGTGACTTGTTATTACTACAACCTCCATTTAGCTTCCCTTCCTCTTAACTTCCAGCTGCCCATGAACCCCGCTCTGCAGGGAGGACCAAGATTTCGGAGAGGAGCAGCGCTTGGTTGAGGTTCTGCTGGGACTGGAAGTGGCGTCTGACGGGGCTGAGCTGGAGAAGCGGCTGGTCGGGGTGTCCGCAGCTGCCGAGAAGGATGCCCAGAGTTCGGAGCGGATGAAAGACAGATTTGTAGGGAAATCTCTGCCGTGCTGCTGTATCTCCAGCAAAATCAAGACTCGGGTGCTTGTAAGAGGGTCGGAGGAGCTCCTCCTTCGATCAGCGGGGGTTACGGAGACTAACCCCCAGCAAGTTCCTCCTCACCGGAGGAACAACCAACAGATTCGCTTATATACAGTTTCAGGTTGCTGCAGAGAAAAATTGTCCTATATTTTCCTTACGACAGCGTCAAGAAAGTTCGCCAACCCTTTGGTGAGGTGAGGATGGGAGGAGGAAGGAGAAGAGGGAAAGGGAGAGATGGAGGGGGGGAAGGATCAGGCATCTGGTGGGCTGGGTGTGAGCATTGCCATTCCAGGGAAAGCTGTTCTCGGGGCTATTAACAGGAACTTTCTTTTATTAACTGCTCCTTTCAGAGAGAGTGGACAAACGGGGCCTCAGGTGCAGCATTAGATGAGAAGGTAGCCTGTAAAACAAGAGCCTGGCAGAGAAAGATCTTTATAGCGGCTTAACAAGGATAGGCAGAAATGGGCTGGGGGCCCAGAAGAAATCTTTGATGCTGTTGTGTGTATTTATTATTTATTCTTCTAGCACAAATATAGCATCAAAGAATGTCAAAATCAAAAAGCCCATAACCTGCCGTAGCTGGATTAGTCCTACATCTCTGTAACCATGGCGTCACGTAGTATTGACAAGGAAAATCAGCAACAATGGGAAAAAAGTGCCCGGCGTTTATGACACTTGTGAGGATGAGGCAGACTTCCTCGCTTCGGCGGGGATGCACCGGAAGGGATAAGAAAAAAATCTGTGAGCATCTTGCCAGCCTGGGCATCTGTGAGGCTCAGCTATGATGGAAAATGCCAGGAAAGAGCGAAATCGCTCCCTTGTGTGTAATCCTACGTGACACACATGGGGAATGTAAGGTGGATCCTCCCCGAAAACGCTCTGCTGATACCGGGGAGCACCTCCAGCCCCACAAAATGACGGGGATGGCATCAGCGCCTGTCTGCGGTCACGAATGGAAATAGCTGCGGCATCTCAAGCACCACGGTCGAACCTCTCGGTGGCCGTGACCCGGCAGCGTTCACCTCCGCGGGTCCTCGCCCACCATCCCATTCCAGTGCTTCCCTTCCTTCCTTCCCCTCCGCTGCTCCCCCTCCTTCTGCCAGCCTCCCTGGCTCGGCAAGGCGTGCGGCCGCTGCAGCTGGAAGCCCTCCCTCCTCCCTCGTGGTCCTACAGAGCAGAGGACCGTGTTGACATGAGGCATAGGCTTCATGCCGTACTAATCATTTTTTTGGAAAATAATATATATTCGCTTTTTTCTGGAATGCTTTTGCCGGCTTGGAAATATTTCAAGCACCGGCGGGGGATTAGGGAGCTTCTTTCAATCAGCTTTTGTCGTGTTTCTTTTTATACATCTTTGCAGAAGAAGGAGTAAAAGCCTGCTCCGCAATGTGCTCCACTGAGGAATCGGGCTTTGGCAGCGTCACGCAGCGATGCCTCTGGGCATGGGGAAACGGGAACAGCCTGGCCTCTCACCCCCTTGCCGAAGGGGTCAGACCTCTCCCGCAGACACGTTTGGGCAGGAGGAGCTGGGACGCTCCAGCCGCCCGGCCAGGAGCAAAGCTCAGGCTGGGGGTCTGTTTACAAAGCCGAATGTCTGCCATTCTTAGTTCCTCTTCCCCTTCTCTGTTATTTTTCCTTTTTCTCTCCCGGCGATCCTCTCTCTCCCTGGCGCTACTGCGGCTCTGCCTGCCTGCCTGCCTGCAGCCCCAGGAGCAGCCCTGCGTGCGCAGCACTCTCCGGAGATGCCATTTCTCTCGCAGGCGTTCAGCCCGTGGTGCATTGCAAAAAAAAAAAAAAAAAAAAAAAATTTTAAAATATATCCCCGGCGGAGCGAGCGATGCCAGTAAGACGCTCGCCTTCCCTCCGCCTCCCAGGGCTACTTTCTGCCTTGGCTACGAGCCTGCTGCATCTTTGTGTGGTTAATAAAAATAACCTAAAAGTACTCGGGAGCAGACAGAGCAATCCCAGAGACTCCAAACATCGAAGGGGCTTTGTTTCCAAGGCAACATCTTGTCTCCTAGCTGCAAAAGGCCACGGGAATGAAGGCAGCCTATGGAAAATGAATAGCTCAATGACAACAACAACAAAAATCTGCTGGGGAGCGTATCGGGGAGGGAGGGGTGTTCGTAGGGGGCCGGGAAAGAGCAAAGCTGAGCGAGGCAGGACTAGCTGCACGGAGCAGCAGCCGGGCAGGGTGCGATTTATCTCGGGAGCAGCACGGTCCTGCCCCCATTGAAATGCACGGCACCACTTCCTCCGACTTCACGGGAGCAGGGCAGCTTGCACAAATCAGCTAGTCTTTTCTTCCCCCCCTCCCCTTTTTTAAGCTACGGTGTTTGAAGATTCGAGCTAGTTAAAAATAATCCATTGTCCGAGGCAGAGCCTTCCTGGGTCCCGGGAGCCTTTTGGCCAGGGCTGCAGCACGCCGTTGATTCCAACCACCCCAGGTTCCCACCGCCGGAGCTGCCTCCTGCCCTCCACGCCACCGGGCAGTGAGCCGGGAGGTGCCAGAGCACGGGAGCATCCCTCCGGCTCTGCCCATTGAGGAAGAAACACGTTTTCACTCGTGGTTTTAGGTTTCCAGGGCAAGCGTGTGAATACCCGGGTGCAATCCAAGCTGCAGAATGAGGTTTTTTCGCTATGGCTGCAAGGATGGATTTGCTCTTTGGGCTTTTTGAGCTAGCTGCCCAAGCTCAAGGCTTCAGACCCCTCCGCCCTCCACGTCCCACGGGTGACACCCATGTCTGGCAGCACCCTGCCTTTGAAGGCAGCGGGCGGGCAGGTCTGTGGCTCCACCGTGGAGCTATCTAATGTGCACGGTGCCCTGCCCTAAGTGACCGCCGCAGTAAAATGCCCCCGACATCATTTACGGGATTGGTATCAGACCAGGAAGGGAGAGGCTCCCCAGCGCCCGCCGAGACGCTTGCCTGCAGACACCCTGCTCTTGCCTTTCCTCTCCCTCGTGTCTCACGGGAACGCCTAAAAGCTCAGGATCACGATGCCGAGTGAGCTGTCGGAGCTTTTCCTCCGTGTCCCAGGAGGTGGCACGGATGGCCCAGGAACGCGACAGGCGTTGGGGCAGGAGCTGCTCCGGAGCCGGCTCCCCAGCACCACCGACACGGAGCTCCACCATGCCAGGAGCAGGAGGGGAAGAGGAGGGAGCCCGGGGGTTTCCCGGGGGGATGGAGGGACGGAGGACATCGGGGGGTGCGTTGGTGCCGGTCTCTGCCCTGGGCTGGAGCCAGCCTCGGGCTCGTGCTCTCCCTCTCCTTCTCCTCAGAGACTCTTTGGGATGATGAACAACTCAGCCATTGACGTCCCGCCCGATGTTAAAACATTTTATTTAACTAATGTCTTTCCTTTGTACCTTCTCTCAATCAATACCACGCGAGCAAGAGGTTTGCAGAGGGAGAGCTGCTGGGAAATGCTCCCCTCGCATTATTTTTTTTTTCACACCCTCTGCTGTGGGCAGAGCAAATCCATCCGCATGGATGGACGACTGCTATTTATTATTCATCGTGGTATGCCAAGCAGAGTTCTATACGGGCAGGTTTTGAGATGACGAGGTTTGCTTCTCGCTCCCCCTCCTCGAAACGCTTTTAATTTAGCTTAACTCCAGGGAATTCCTCTGAAATTGTCCTGGCAGAGCAAGGCTGGAATTTGGCCCCCGTCGCCCTGCCCAGGGCAGCGATGGAGGAGGCGGAGGGCTGCCTCTGCCTCCAGCCACCTCAGCCTGCCTGCGGGGAGGCACGAGTGGGCACGCGACGGGCAGCGCCGGTCTGTCACCCGGCCCCGCCTTGGGAGAAGATGCTCTCGGGGCGAACGGCAGCCTGCCCCGGCTGCGGGATGCGCGGTCTGCTGGAAAAGCTGGGGACAACCAGGCCGACGTGTCGCTCCGCTCCCCCTCTTCCCAGGGGACACACTCGGCGGGGGCAAGCCTGGACGGCTGGGAGCTCCTGGGGCTTGGGGACGGACCAGCAGGGACGAGATTAAGAACCAGGAGAGCACGGGACTTGGACCGCGGTTTGCACCAAAACCCATACAGCCATTTTACCCTCTTGTCCCCTGTTCTTCCTTCTCACAAGCACCCGCCAGGCGTATTGTACCCTTGATAATTTTCTGCCCTAAACCCCTTGGCGCCGTTCCTGGATCACCTTCCGCCGCCGTGACTTCCATCCTTACCCCGCTGAACTTCCCTTCTACGGGAACCAATTC
Organism: Grus americana; assembly: GCF_028858705.1. NCBI lineage: Eukaryota > Metazoa > Chordata > Aves > Gruiformes > Gruidae > Grus > Grus americana. The sequence goes on along the minus strand of NC_072864.1, from coordinate 20,670,459 downwards.
CCACGGACCACATCAACTTCTCACTTGCAAATATGTTTTAAAAGCGCTCGGCCCCACTTCAGCGTGACATATATATTGCGTAGTTTGTGCCACCCTCTGTACAACTGCCTCTCAAAATAGTTCATAATATTAATCTGGATTTTTTCCAAAGCACTTGGTATTGACCTAACCTGAGTCACCCCGAGCTCGGCTGTAGACTGTTAGCAATAGGGAACAACGAATGCTCCTGAAAATCCCATTGCTCCGGCACAGGGAATAGAGAAAATAGACTTTGCAGGATACATTATTACTGGCTTGTTAAAAAATTCTCACCTAGGAGTCTTTAAAAATGTAACTGCTCGGGTCATTAATGGCATCTGCACAGGCAGTCTTGTCATTATGTCTGAATGAATAAATAGTATTGATTTATGCTACAATAAATTTACAGAATAAATTAGAGCTAAAATACAGCAGGGTGACCAGCTGCCTTTTCAGAGTAAACGCTGGCTGATTTTGCGTGTTGTTTTAGTTTTTCAAGAGGTGCGAACAGGAGACAATACAGCCGTCACCCTTGGTCCTAACAGGACCAGGTGCTGAGCGCCCGCTGAGCAGTCCAGGGCACCCCAACCCCTTCCTGCAGACCTGCCTGCCCCTTAATTCTCCGTGCCGCCCTCCTGCTTCAGATGGCTTAGCTCACTCGCTCGCTCTCGACGGACACACACGCAGGCTGGCGTCCAGCCCCAGAGCTCAGGGGTGGACAATACACGCTCACATCTCCTCCGCAGATAAAAATCGTCAAGCTTTCAACTTCCCTTGGAGCTGGTATCTTCAAGCTGAAATGCATTTCCAACCCGTGTTTGCCTACCAGAATAAAGCTCTCCATCACTCTCCGCAGCTCCTTGCGAGCCACGGCGCTCAGTGAGGAGGCCATCGGCGGAGCAGCAGTACGTTCTTCTGTCCCTGCCAAACCCCTGCTCCCTCCTATTCAGCTCAACAAGATGCGAAGCCCTGGTGCTGCCAAGCGTCCTTTCAGCTGCCAAAGGAAAAGGAGCTAATCAAACCAGTAAAGGAGCCCCGGTGCCAGGCTCCGTTCCCAGCTCAAAGCCCGCGGATACAATACCCGTCGGCCGGACCGGTCGGCTCCGAGCGGCTCCTGCTCTGCCCATCCCAGGACGAGAGCCGCGAGCTCTGCCGATCCCGGTCCGCATTACTGCTGCCTCACTTAGCCCGCGTCAGAAAGCTCCCAAGGCACACCACGGCCTGTACTCGTTAGTCCTTTATTTTTTTTTGGGGGGGGGGGGGGAAATTTCCTTTCTGGAGCACCAGCTTCCTATCTCTGCCCTCCTTATTTCCCACACTGAGGAGAAAAGCTTCACGCTGTGCCTTTCACGTCCCCCGGGCCCGTCAGCGGGCTGCACCTTTGAATCATCTTTTTGGCCTCCGTTGCAAACTCTGCTTGGTTGGAAATGAGAGGAGACTGTTGGTTTTCAGGATAAATATTTCAAGCATCGTATGGGTCGTTCTCCCGTAACGCTGGTCCATCAGCGATCCTTGCGTTACCGGCTCGGCAGCGGGCGTAAACTGGCATCACCGCGCTGGCTCTGCCGCTGCTCTGTGCTGGTTTACACCAGATGAGGATGGGGTTCGTTTTTGGCTGCATCCCAATCCGCTTCTCCGGGACGTTCTTCCACCTCTTTTTTTTTAGCACTGACATTAAGTATGTAGACCATAAAATGACTGATTTACCTCTCTGCGGCCGCTACGTTTCGAGGCCGTTTGGGAATTGCTGAAGTTATTTATTTGCCACCTACAGCCCAGTGAGCTTAACAAAGAGATCGTAGCGCTTCGGATCCCAAACAACTCTGTGCAAAGCGCTGGTTCACCGCGGAGCCACCACCGCGCAAAGGGCCGGGAGGCAGCTGCCGCTGGGGTTACGCGCAGGGGCGACTGAACAGCCCGCTTACCACCACGTGCAAGAGTTTAGGACGGGAGGCGAAAACGCTGCTTTGCCAAACGAATAACACCAAGTTATCTGTTTCGGCTGGAGCTGCTCCAGCGCTTTTGGCACGTCTAGAGCTCACGGACACCGCAAAGAATATTTAAGGAGGCAAAAAGTAATTTGTGACGCTTTGGAGGTCAGCCCCGGCGCCGCCGTAAATGCCTCTCTGCTCTCGGGCGCTTCGAAGGTCGCGGGTGCTCGGCCGCTCGGGGTTGCGTCTCTCCTGCCAACACCGAGCCCCTCACGTCAAAGGGAAAAGTAGGTCAGCCCCGAGGTGGGGAAGGACGCTGTGCGCTCGGCAGCCCTGCATCCCTCCTCTGATGCTCCCCTTCCTCGCTGGAAAGCGTGCCGGAGCGATCCTGGCTTGGCCCGTGTCGCCGGGCGGCCCTGGGCACCGCCGTTTCGGGTGATGCCAGGCCAGCGGCGCGGCTGGTGCGCTGGCTTGCCGGGGAACGGTGCCACGGGGCGGGAGAGCGGGGCTGAGCTGGAAGCAGCGCGGCGCTCCCCCGGCCCCGGACACAGCAAATACGCGTGGGATGGTCGTTGTCGGCGACTGACCTGATATTGAATGCCTCCGCAGTGCCGAGGTGTGATGGGGAGGTGGCACAAGAGCTTTCCAGCAGCTCTGCTCCCAGCCCTGACACGGGAGGTAGAGCGGGGACGTGCCACTTGCGTGCCCACTTTCCCCTCCGTCGCAGCCCATCATCCCGGCGCTGCATCCCACGCCGCCTGGGCTGCGGCTCATTCTTTTGCTCCGTGCAAAGCTCTTCTGCTCTCTGGCTGGACTAGGAGTCGTCTGGCCGCATCTGCAGCCAACGCTGTGCTGAAGCCTCGAGAGATGAGTCTGTCTTGTTCCTCTGGAGCCTCAGCTGAAGGGGTCATGATCTACAGCGGGCGATGTTGTGTCAACCCCATTTCTGTTTCTTGTCATGGGGCTGGCGAGTCTAGCCTTCAAAACCCATCTGCAAGCTTTGCACGTTGCTGGGTTAGGGATAATGAACTCCTAAGGCAGCGCGTTCCGCAGCGAGCATCCTTCTGGGGCTGCGGTGTCAGGTGCTGGTCCCCTTGTCTGCCCAGTGCCCCTGCACCGGACCGAGCGTTGCTTCCTCCGTGGGAGTGCCGATTCCCCTCTCCTCACCCTTAGCCATGCTACTTGCACCTGCCCGCCCGTCCCCAAACCAGCGTTTGTGTGATGTGGTGTCTCTACCCACCCTCACCGCACCTCAGCATGTTGGGGTTTTTTTCCCCTCTTCTTCCTTCTTCATTTCTGAGAGAAGCTGCACAAAACCCCCTCCAACATTAGGGGCTTGTCAAACAACTGAAAAAAGCCCGTGCAGAACCTACACCACCAAACTCTCCATCCCACCCCGCCAGGCCAGCCTGATGGACTTGTAATTTAATAAGCTTTTCCATTTTGCTATTAACTGTCCTCATCTCCCAGCTGGGGTAATGAACACTGGCAGGATTCTTCTGCGTCCGTAAATATTTCCCTCTGCCGTGAAGAGGCCGTTTTTCCCTCTCTCCGTATTGGATGAAGATGGCTACTCTGCCAGCTCGCCATGTACATTTAATCGCATTCCAAAACCTCTGTCCTACATAAATATGAATGTATTTCATCCAAGAGGAACCTGTTATTGAAGGAGCCGTGTCGCTAAATCGTTCAGAAGGTTATTGTTTGAAGTACTTGCAGTCAACTGCGTCTTGGCGATTACAGCTCAAAAAAGGGGAGGGAGGGTGGGGGGTTAAAAAAAAAATAATAAATGAGCGGGGATCATGGAAACATCTTTAAATGAAGGAGCTTCTGCGCTGAGATCAACAAGGTATGAACAGGGCATTGCCAACCAGCAGGTCTGGCCCCAGGAGGACGGGCCAGCTGCACGCAGCTCTACGAATTATTCACTGGCACTTGCTCTCTTGCTGCTGCCCTGACTTATTTACACTCCAAAAGATTTCTGAAGTGTGTTTATTTAAGAAAGATGAATCCAGAGGCTCTGGAAGGGGAGAGCTTTCCAAAGGAATCCACCCCCCCCACCACCCCGACACAATTCGTTTCGCTCATTAACCCCTCCGCGCGAGGACGAGGCGGGGAGAGCACGAAGTGCGTATACGTTACGCATTAGTGCGCCGCGTCCAGAAGTTCCGATTTGACGGGGGCTGAAGGTTAAAAGGTATTTCTGTGCTTTTCCTTACTCCTCGATGTTGTGGGGGTGGGGAAAATTGGGGGGGAATTAGAGGTCCTTGTGCCCAGACACTGATTGCCACGGTGCCAATGGAAAGCGTCTGTTCCCCTGACGTCCACGTCCCTCACCAAATCCATACATTTCAACCCCCCTAGTAAATTCCCTGCTTTCCCTAAACAGTTTTGTGACATCGCTACACAAAAGCACCCAAATCCTCATCTTCAGCCCCGTCGTTAGGAAACGTAGCTCTGGGTACTGCAGGGACGCAGAGAAGGCACAAGGTCCACACGAGACCCTGCACAGGTCCTGCACCTTCTAACTACGCTTGTACACCGGCAGCTGACAGAGCTCCGAGTTTCGAAGCTGTTTTCAGACATTTAATTGAGGATGCGACTGTATATATCTGCATCTCTGTCCTTTACTGATTCATCCGTTCCCCAAGCAAACGCTTAAAATGAATTTGCTTTTCTTACACCTGCAAATTGCAGAAGCAAATGAACTGTCTGCGCAAGGGCTGTATTTTGGGATGCCAGTCCGACCTGTGGGAGGGCATAATTAGGCAGACGTTTATCTGCCCATAACGAGTTGGGTTCATAAGACAGTCAGCGATAAGGGACAAACCTGGATGCCTGTAAAAGTATCTTTTGGGCGCGTGTGCTCCACAACCAGTAACCCTCACCGGTATTTTGGAGGTGCCCACAATGGACCTTGTTGTCCTAGTCCTGGTGCGAGGCACCTAAGCGATGCCTGGAGCAGCCCGGCTCTCTCGGCTTGCCATGCCGCGACGCTGCCGTATCATTTCGCTGTTGATCCAGATAAGAAATTGTTATTTTCCTATTGCTCCGCTCCTCCTCGCGATGCTGTTCGGCACCTTGTAACGCCGAAGGGTTAGGACCCCATCTTGTTTCCGCTTAAGTTCAACTGCATGTACAATTAATGTGACGCGCTCGGTCCAGTGCCACTGGAAAGGCATCTTTGAGCAGCACGTCTTAATTTTTACCGTGAGTGAAATACGTCTTTCGCCGCTCCGCACTCGGAGTTTTGATCTTTGGCAACAGGCTTTCCCATTCAGATACTCCTCACGCGTTGCAAGATGGCAAAGCTATTAAAAACACGATTTAATTTTGGTCTCTTTGCTGATCAGTCCAGTGGGAATTCTCACTTAATCAAACTTTAATGTTTTCCTTGTAAATTTTCGAAGAATCGGTAATCGCTCTGATAATTGAATTTTCAGATCACGTATCAAAGGAATAATGCCAAGCATGGGAGAAGCAGCAGGCTGCCTCAGGAAGCCCAAACACCTGAAATGGAAAATTCTGCAGAATTTAGCTAAAGACTTGAATATACTGCTGGAGAGCTAAGAATAGACCGTATTATTTATATCGTCAAAGGAAGCGGCTGAAATCACAGGGATCTTCAGAGAGTAAAGATGCTCAGACAGTTATGCACAGGAATCGTGTTCACGGAGCCGAAGTGGAAAGCTACCGACGTCTCGGCATAGGCACGCTGCTCCCAGCGGACCCCGCCGACCAGACGGCATTTCACGCAGAAGAGAAAAATGCCAAGCTTTTCCCTCCTGGAAGACGTGCTCAGGGTATCCTCCAAGTACCCAGGTAGGGAGTGGGGGGTAACTTGCCCATCGCAGAGATGTCTCGTGCCCCGCCGGGTGCACCTCCACTGCGCCGAAGTCCCTGAGTGCTGTGTTTGTCCCAGAGAGCTTCATTTCAGAGATTCGGCAGTGTTTTCCCGTTGAGTTATTCTCCAGGTCCAGTCCTTCTTAGAAGTTTATTTCTGACTACATCAGAAAATGAAATGAGACAGCTAGTGGGAAAAATTCAAAACATTTTTTTAATTAAAAATAAAATAAAATAGAGGCCTCATAGCCATTAACAGATGACTGCATTTCTCTGAAGTTCACACGCTTTAAGAACTGTGCCCCTCTCTCCTGGGACCATGACAGCAACACTCAGTTTTTCCCATACTTCAGATGCTTTCAAGCTCAGAAGCGTTTCCAGAAGTACAATAAATGCCTGCTTTCAGTCTGTGTTTCATTTTTCTCTCTTTCCTCCCAAGTATGTTTCTTGTCTCTTCGCTGACACTTTCCGCCTTCCCCATCTCTCCAGCATCTCCAGTGAACATCCCCAACCCTGAAAAGTATATAGGCGGAGGGGTCCCGGTTCGGCTTGCAACTCTGGTGAAATTGCTCGTGTTCATGCTAACATCCACGAAAGGAGGGTCAGAGACCACGAGCCTGCTCCTCCGCTCCTCCCGTGTCTGCACGAGACCTTTCCTCCATCAAGCGAAGGCAACGGGAGCCTGCGAGATGAAGGTTGGAGCGTGTCCATCCGCAGGACTAGGAGACAGATGCTTGGTAGGAAGATGCCTGCAGCCCGTTGCGAGAGGCTCAGGTGCCAGATGAAGGATCTGCTTTCCTGGGAGAAACAAGCGGCGCCAACCACGAACTGCGTCCAGGACCCCCCCTGCAGAGGAGGGGAGCAGGGGCTGGTTTCACACTGCCTACCATGGGTGCCTGCTCCAGTGCCACCAGCCTCTTCCAGGAACTGTAGTCAACGCTTGCAAAGAAGGTGATCACTCCTCGCTCTCACCAGCTTAGGTGTGGAGGGAGAGATGATGTTCATGCTAATTCAAGCTTCTTTTTTTTTTTCTTTCAAGCTTCTTTTTTTTTTTTTCCTTTCCCCTTTTTTTGACGCTTGACGTCTATTTGGCTTTGCCAATCCCGTGTCCGTCAGCGCCAGCTGGATGCTGGGGTTTCTCCTCTGTGCCACGACGAGAAGTTACACTGGTTTTTGCAAAACAAATGTGCCAACAGATTTTGGCAGGTGGTTGTCTCCATGCCACGTTTAGATAATATTAAGTTCTCTCACTTAAGCAGTATCAAATACGTACATTAGAGTAATGACAAAATATCCTCCTTTAATTTTTTCCTTTCGTTTTAATTTTTCTCTCACTTCCACTTACCAGCTAAGCGTTGCTATTGCTATGTAGCAAAAATGAAGACTTTCAAACTTGTTCTGTTTGGCTTTTCACTGTCAAAAATTCCAGCAGAACCAATTTCCCTGCAAATTGTGGGATTTTGAGAAAGCTGCATTTTTAGACCGAAAATTACTTCCAGGGAAATAAATAAAATTGGATAGAGTGCATGTGCTGGCATTAGCTCAGCTCCTTCCATCTACGGGAAGGAGAGCTGTTTTTAAATCCATTCACTTGGATGCGCAGGGGAAAAAAAAAAAAAAAAAGGCTCTAATTTGTTTTGATGATTAAAATGTCCAAAAATACCAGTTTCCTGTCCATCACTCAGAGCGTGTTCGTGTCAGACAGTAAGAAGGAAAGTTTATCCTTGAACGGTGACAGAAGACCACGAAACCAGCTACCTCCAGCTGCAAGTGCCGCATGCCGCTGCTGGGCTTGGTGGTCATTCCTTCCCCATGCACAACCGCTACGTTGAGGTTAAAGTCTTACAGAGATTGTGGGCACATTCCTCTGCAGACCCATAAATCTGTAGGTAACTGCTTATGAATAGCTCCTTCTGCTAAGAAGACCAGAAATTATGTGCTAAATGATCCATCGGGAAGGTTTCGCTGATAGGACGCATTTAAGTAGCAACAAGTATCTCGGGTACTCTTGCCCCGAGGGTGAAGAACCACGCGTAGCACCTGTGTGGTTTTGCTCTGGGGACAGGAAGCAATCCCCGGCTTCATCCTTTGGTATTGCAGTGGCGACACCGTTGCACGTCACTGGAGAGAAAACGCGCTCCCCTTTCCTCATGCTTTCTCCATCTACTGCATTTCAAGGGTGGGATGGGCAAAATGAAAAGGGGGAGAGCTCTCGGGCTGCTCTGGTCCCCTGGTCACAGTTGGTGCCAGGCGTTGTGGGAGGGAAGGGGTGGTTGTGTAGATCTGAGATGTACGTGGGGTGACAGCGAGGTTGGCAGCCCCTTCTTCTCGAAGGCGCTGATGGAAATCTAGCCTGGGATGCAGTTTCAAAAGGGAGGCGAAAGCTGTGCAGAAGTAGGTGGTTTGGAGGTGATGACGAAGAAGCGGTGGAGGGAAAGGGTGCTCCCAACAGCACGTTACTTTCCAGAGTGATGTGTGCAACATCGCACCCCGGGCAGCACCAGGGATGTATCCGTACCCCGAGCCAGCGCTTCCCCCATGCAGTTCACACAGCAACCATGCTTTTCCAAGGAAATGTCAGGGGAACGTACCGCTGTGACGGCCTAAGTTGCATTCATCCCTCATGCATTCCTGGGGAGCCTGACAAAGAGAAACTCTCCTAAGTTACCGAGTAGCACGTACACAGGGGAGCACTACTGGGTGCATCTCCACGGGACGCACACCCCCAGGAACGAAAGGCTGCCTGAGCCTCATGCAAATACACACATACTCGCATAAAAACCAAGTAGAGCCACAGAAATGGAGAGACCGGTGCACCAGAAGGGCTTTTGCTCTGGGGGACTGAGGAGTGCAGGCTGTTGGAGAGGCGAGCAGACGCAGGGGACAGCTCAGGGTACACCTCTCTCTTGCTGTCCCAGATGGGCTCCACGTACTCGAGAGGATAAGTCAAATGTAGCAATTACGGCTTCTGTTAGAAAATCCATACTCTGCTTTTAAGGGGCTTCCGACAAGCAATGATAGGAGGTTAGCAGAGTACAGAGGGGCTCTGGAGCTCCTGACAGCACAGCTATTCTCTTTAAGATGGAGCTGTTGATAGACAGCCAAGTTAAAAGTTGGAGGAATACAGCTGATGTCTTTTTTCTTTCCCTTCACCATCATCCTTCTCTTCTAACCCTTTTAGACTATCTCCATGCAATACATCTTCCAAAATAGTCACCTCTTTAAATCTGGAGAGGAAAAAATGCCCATTTTGTAAGGGTCACCCAAGCTACCTGCCCCCAGGCGATTCTGCCTGCGACCTGACCGCTCTTCTCCAGCCAGCCAGAGGCAGCTTTGTGTCCTCTCCCAAAGCAGAGCGGGACCCAGGTCATGGCTTTGAGACTAAGAAGCTAAATCTTAGACACTTTTCTTTGGGAGGCAAATAATCTCTATCACCTTCACAATAAAGGGCTCTGGCTCAACGGCTTGGGCGTTGCAGCAATGTAGGAGGTACTTCTGGTTTTAGGGTTCCTGTAACTGAGAGCAGCCAGAAGCTCAGAAGGGGAGGAGTGGGAAATCCAAGAAGTGTGAAATCTAAGCCCCAGTATTGCTTTTTTTTTTACAGTTCCTGAAGAAGAGGACAATGGCAAACTGTACTGTAAACCAGAGGCTGGACCCTTGGGAAGTCCTCAGACTTGGATGTCTGAAGACCTTTTATTTCTCTTTGCAGCTTTTGCTCTTAGCTACACTATTCAGATCTTGCTTTGCGCACGTGCAACTTCCCTGCTCACCTTCTGGAAACGTGAAACTGTCTTGCCACCCTGAGGCTCTTCAGCAATCCGTTGGCCAGATCCAGCCAAAAAACCTCTCTGTCAGACAACCCCATGACAGTGCCCGAGAGCGCCAATGGCAAGTGCTACAACAGCAGACTCTGAACTCCACCATGCCCTAACTTAAAGCGTTGTTATGGGCTGAAAGCCCTCTTTATCTCGCTTCAGCTTAATCGCACAAACCACTAAAAGTGTCCACCCTCGCTCAGTGGCAGCGCTGGTACTGATTGATTCAAAATCTAAGTGGTACAGAGGACGGTGGTTTGGATCCAGGTATCAGGAGATCCCAGCTGGCCAACTACGAAAGCTTGTAACTTTTAAAGTCGCTCTCCTTCTAATGCCCGTGTATCAACGGTGCGAGGCTTGAAGACTTGTTGGTACTGAGTCACTGGGAGGCAGAACTTGGTCTGAAACACACTGGGGGAGTTCCCAGCTCCAAACTGACCTGAGCCCTATGACTCAGGGGATGTGTGTAAGCGCTCTATATAATTGCACTTTAATTGCAAATATTGCAACAACCTCGGATGCTTGGAGACTTTCCCATCCAGTATCGGGCAGATGAGTTTGAAAACATCAGCGGTGACCCTGTAGACCACCAGCATGGAGTGCTCCATGAGGGAGCACTTACATGGACAGAAAGTCCGAAGGTGTTTCAACTCTTGCTTCAACTTCCCAAGCCGGTATAGCAAAGGCAAAGGGGAGGGGTAAAAACTGAGAGGTGTGGAGGACAAAAGGCAGAAAGAAGGATACAAACACAAGACAAATAGAAACTGAATACTCTCGCACTTCTGAGTCTTCTTTAGTGTAGGGAACATACTCTGCTGGAGTTTTTCTCTCCCTGCCAGCCTGGCATAAGCCCAAATTAAAACCAGAGGATATTTTTCGCAGTGCAGGGTTTTGGTTTTTTTTCCCCTGATCCCATCCCATTACTGGTATCAGCCATGGGTAGCTAATAGAATCCAGAGACTAAGAGCTGGAATGAAGCTTGAAGTAAAGACCAGGCGAGCATGGGAGGTGGGAATGGCCACTGCATACTTGGGCAGCTTGACAGGATTGACCTCACCGGGAAGAAAAAGGCTGAGAAACCTAGAAGAGATGCTGTAGGGCGGCGAGGGGAAAGGAATGGCGAAGGACGGGTATTGTCTGCTTGGACACGTGCGTAGCACTAGGTGAAGACACAGATTTGAGACTGCATACCTCACTACTGGTTACGGGTCAGGCTGTCACCTCATGTTACATCATCTTACTCAACGTGCAGAATCTCTCACTGGGTAACTTTGCCAAAAACGCTCAATTTCTCCTTCTGTCAATTTTTTGCTACAAGAGTCGCTTTCTGCATGAGCAAAAGCTGATGTTTATGATCATGCTTGCAAATGCCAAAGTTCCCCAAGAATCAAAATAGACCCACGTTTACCTGACAAGCATACTATTTTAAAATCTTTTGCAGGGAAAAACATTCCACGGTTAGGCAAAAATATACTTAAATAGCAGTCGGCTTGGCGTCATTATCACAAATACAAAAAACGTTTGGGGACCTCTTTTATGTGCTGAATATTTCATTCAGTCCTGCAGTGCAGTGACTCCCTAAACCTTTAGTGAGCTGAGCTCTGCTTTTGAGGCTCTAATTTGCTGTTGCCATGACATTGTTAATGTCTGAATTGCTTTTTTTAACCACCCTTCTCCTTTTTTTTCAATCTCTTGCAGAGGCATTCTGAAATAGTGGGCACGAGCTGAGCTTGTGGAACAGCCTGTGTGTCCTCAGAAATAACAGGAGAGTGTTCGTTTTTACAAGCTGGATGGCTGATACAGTGCTGATGGATGGATGATTACAATCCTGACGGATGATGGCTTTTTAAGTGGAGAAACCACAACGAACATATCTGACCGAGCTGAGATAATATTGGCTTTGGGGGGATATGTGTGAGAGGAAGGGGTCTATTTAATCTGATGGGGTTTTTTTTAAACAGTGACACTCAGAAAAAAACGTTATTAAATAAGCAAAAATTCATTGTTCTCTTACGCTTAATTGGGCTTCCAGAGTGAGTAGAGTGTACAGAATAACATTAAATTGCTCGGCGGTGAGTTTATTAACATACTTGCTTCCCAGATCCAGCTGAGAACGGAGAAATCTCTGTCAAGGTCAACCTTAGCAGAACAGCATTGCCTCCTCAGGAAACACTTTTTGCAGGAGATGTGCTTCCTTTAATGGGTTAAGGCCTTCCAATTGCCTGGCTTCTGAATAACACAGCAGCCTTCACCGTTCAGGGGTTTAAAGAGGATGTTTTTAGTCATTCTGAAGAACAGGTTATCTGGGCTCACCTTCCCTGGGCTTCGACTCTTCCCTCTCATCAGCCTACCTGGATGTGGACATCGTGCAGCGCGTCTCCTCTGAGACTGGCACGGCAGCAACCTCTCCCGTTGCCACCCCTACCTGCAGCTACGCCAGGCTGGCAAACACCCCATCGCCGGCGTGGGCGAGGAGGTGCAGCCCGGTCCGTCTCTGCCGCTTCCTTGAGGGGCAGGTCTCAAGCACCTCCGGAGCCCAAGGCTGAAGTGATTCATCTGAGGTCACCTGCTGTCAGCTCCTCCCAGCAAATGCATCCAATTTTAGTCCTAGTCCCAGCACGAGCCTGAGCCAGACTCCAAAGGTGTTTTGATGTTGGTATCTTTGCCTTTGGGATACGTCTTCTGGTTACCAAGGCTAGAGAAGTGGAAGATGTTTAACAAGTGTCGAAACTTTAAAAAAAGCAGCAAGCTTGACAGAAGGAACAGCATGTTCTCTAAAGGCACCATCAGGATCGTAGGTGAGACTTTAGCAGCTGTCACGACGCAGAGGTACCGCTGCCTTTTCTGCAGGCGAGAGGGCGATTGCAGCGCTCGGAGAGCTGGCCTCGGCCGTCGGGCTTGGAGCCTGCCGGCACCCGGGAAGGGGCTGGCACCGGCAGGTCCCACGCTCCTGAGCTGTCTTGTAATGCCGTGCGATGTGCATGGCCGTAGTGACGTCTCTTCATGGTTTGAATTCCGACATATGAAGCAGAGATCAAGATCAACTGGTCCAAGCATTCACTCTAACAGGTCAGACAGGGTTCCCTTAATGTCCTGGCCAGGTGCAGCTGGAGATTTTTCAATTCAATCTCTGCCGGGGTGCTGCAGGTTCCACCCTGGGCAATTTAGGGGTCAAAGACTCCTCTCTTGCTAGGGCTTTCTCAAGTCAATGATATAATTCCCATTCAATGGGAAGAGAATGGGTCCACAAGCGTTAGGTCTTTTGGGGCCACACAGAGTGCAAAGCGCTACTTAAAGCTTAATAGCCCCGTAACGGCTTTGAATATTCCCCTGCCTAGGTCTCAGTTTTTATAGGTGTAGCTGAAAATAGATAGTGCTCTTGGAACACACTAACAGTGACATCTGAGTATTTCCAGGAACCTACACTATAAAAATGTCTGCCCACCACTGAAGGGAACAGAGATCAACATTTCAGATAGCAAACAAATGCCTTTGATTTTCTCTCTGTGCCAAGGAACACTGATACCGTCTCTGTCTCCTGGGCATTCTTCAATGTGCCTCATTAGGACGTTATGAAACGTTGCTCTGTTTGTTCTGTTGTAAAATAGCAAAACAAGCCTTGGGGCCAGACCGACTTCCAGGGAGCTGGATGTGCACGGGCTGTGGACGTGCCCCCTGCGCCGGGGTGATGCTCGTGCCTGGCGCGATGCTCGTGCTTGGCGTGGCTGGAGCAGGGAGGGCTGGGGCAGAGGGAGAGGCCATCCCCTGGCATCTTCTCACTGTTTTCTTCCAACAGCTCAGCTAAGGAAGGCCCTGACCTAGGGTGGCTACTCTCTTTAATGTAGAAGCCCGGCAAGACCAATTCTGCTGTATTAACACACACATCTGCAGGATTTCAAGGGTTTTGGTCTTTAAGATAGAGGTGGAGGCAAAGGCAGATATAGAACACTTTTAGAAACTTGCTTTTCCCAAATTGGAGCTCTGAAGCTAAACAGATAGCTGAGAACAGCCCCCTGAAAATACCACAGGGATGCTACAGTCTTACCGTCTTTTTTCACTCTGTGAATACCAGGAAATGTGTTTGATTCCTTTTTTTTTTTAATAAACACTTACAAAGAGCATCCCAGAGGTCCAAGGTTAAAACATGCATGGGAAGACTTTCTATGGCTAATTTTGCCAGTGCGTTTAGCAAATCTCTGATATTCACACCAACTGCGGAGTCTCTTAATGAGTCAAAGTGGGTATCTGATCTGCACAAACAAGCTGAGCGGTTGTACGCACATACTCACTTATAGTAACATATAGAATCAGCCCACACCTCTGCTGCAATTACGCGTGCCGGTGTGCTAACGGGTAATGTCTAATCCAGTCGTGTTTGCTTAACACTTAGCCCAGTTACTCCCAAGATCTTTCCCTCCATAATGAATATCCTCAAGTTCAAGTGGCAAAGGCCCGTTTCCATTTTTAGAGATTTGAATGTCAGCCACAAACTTAGATGTAGATTGCTCTGGAGATCTACCAAATATGGACTCTTGAAAATTCAGTCCTTTTGGAGAGGTCAGGCTGCAAAACCTTTTCTAGCCTGGCAAGCTCGTTCTGAGTTGCCGTGCTTTGGACTAAGTGACCCCTGACTTTGGGCGGAGCTTTAACAGCATCTTTTAAACCTAGGTTTTGAGGCGTCATGATGGGATGTTGCCATGTGAGCTCACATCAGCTTCATGCACAAATCAAAGCGGCGCATTAATTGCTGGCTTCAAACCCTTGAAGAGTTCTCCCTGCGTGATATAGTTAATACAAAACTTTAAAATACCGTGATGGAGCAAATTAGAGTGGCGTGAAACAGGATTGTAGTTACAACATCTAATTAGAAAGCACTCTGAATGATACACTTTTTATAATATATAAGCTGGTTATAAATAGGACTGCTGGGTAGACCAACAAAAAGTTGCTTCTTGAAATCTAGTGATGCAGAAGAATATTACAGGATCAGCTCTTTCACCAGAAACCAGAGCACTTTAAGGTCTTCCTGCCTCAAACCCTGGACGGCTGTTCCACAGGACAGCAAAGATTAGGTGCTCTAGTTCCACAACCAAGAATTAAGTCTTTCAGGTTATGTTTCCTCCTGGGCATAGACTTAAGGGGTCATCGACAACATTTTTAAAGTTTTTGGTTGAAGATGAGCTGCTTGCACTGAGAGCTCATCTCCCAACCTACTTCACCTGTATCAGCCTAGCAGACAGGGTTGCTGATACAGATGCTCTGTTCACAACGGGCACGGCTCCACCACCTGCTTGAGGACTTTCCCTCTGGGGCACGGGGAGATGTTGGCAGCAGCAGGACCTCACTGTGTAGGCTCCTGAGGTTTAGCATAGCTTGCACATACATCTGCTTTCCTCCACCTACACGTGGACTTTGCTGAGACAGGTATCTCAGGGTCTGGCTGGCTCCCAGCATCGCTGGACTGATGCGTGAAGAAGGCAGGATGGCTTCTTCGGAGATGATGGCAACGTGCAGACCCAGAGGAACCGTCCCCTTCCCCTGTGGCACCCATCTCTGTTTGCTGGAGGAGCCTTGCTCCCAAATGAACGCCCTGAGAGTCACTGTGCTCCCGTCTTGGTGCCCTGGGGGCACTTCTGTGAGACACACCGACTTGGTTTGACATTTAACAAACTGCTTTGGTTTTAATTTTGTTTCTTACTCGCCAACTAAAGCGCCTTGTTGCCAGGGCAAGAGAGAACATCAATAAAAGCATGGGAAGAGCAAGGGTTGTGTTACCCCCAGGAACTCAGGTGGCAAAAACGTTGGAGCCTCGTCGTCCCCCTCTGTGCAGAGCGGCTCTGTCTGTCCGTCTGCGCCATCAGGGCTTCTGCTTGGACTTGGCATGAGAGAGAGAAACCATAGAGGCAGGATTGCCAGGGTTTCTTGCCCGACGTCTCACCTTAGGGGGTGGAAGAGCCAGCCTAACTGCAGATAAAAAGTCTTCTGGCTTCTGCCCCTGCTTTCAGAGAGGGGTGTTGACCAGGAGGTGTGTGCTTGGGGTGCGTTGGCATCGCCGTCTCCCCGCAGAGGGGCACTGCGGCGTCTTGAAGCCCGGGGATGAAGGCCTGGTGGTGAGGATGACCCCCGTGGGCCATCTGCCCTCTTGGGTCGCTCTCTGCCACGTTGTCTGTCCTGCCTGCAGAGGCAGAGCCTGCTCTTGGAGACGAGCCATTCCCACCGATAACGGATGGGACAGCTTTAGCTGTTTGTTTCAGCCTGTCTTAGTCAAACGCTCAACCTGTGGATGAAAGGAGTAGCTATTCACAGAGCTAGGAGAGTACATGCAGATCTGACCTTTAGAACAACCTTTTACACTTACGGAGATGCTACTTTTATCACTCCACTACTTGATATCCTATTTAGCATTCGGCTAGAACCTACTGCCCCTGTAAGAGCTGGAAACAACCATCTGAGAAGCTTTGCGCTGGTGGTCCTGCACGTGAAAAGGGAACTCCTTTCCTTCTGCACATCAAGCGCTTTACTTCTGACTGCTTCTAGAATACGTCTAATCCAGATTTAGGCGCCAGGCGCTGCTTCAGATGCCCTGGATTTATAGCTGCGATTTTGTGTGTGCACACCAAGGTGCTGGCAGGTCAGGCAATTGTTTCGCACGACGTCCCGATGTCTGGTTCAAACCCAGTATTATGGTAACCCGCCAGACAGGCCAAGGGCTGGGTCTCTGTGGCTTTGGAAGAATTTCATCTCTCCCAGCTACCACCTTCACTGCAAGCATTAATGAGCACCTTTCATTAGCAGCCTCCCCTTCCAGGCCAACCGGGAGGAAACAGAAATTAAGTTCCTGGGAGCTGTCTGGTTCGGCGAGGAAGAAATAGAGCGGTCAGCATCACCCCTGCCCACCGGAGAAGACCCCGCTCTTTAGCCCGTGGATGATCACCCCTCTGCTAGAAGAGCCAAGAGAAGAACCCGGTTCAGTGCTGGTGAGCGGGATAGGGACAAACGGTTCACTGGAAACCATCCTGGCACTATCAAACCTCTTTCACGGTGTTGAGTGTAGCAATCTGATCAGCAGCTCCTGCTCTGAACAAGGAACTGCATAATCAGTATGAAGGGAAATCTGATTTTTCTGGCTCGAGGAACTTGCTGGACTAATCTTCCTGATCCCGGGCGACACCCAACAGCTTCTCACGGAAAAGGGCTTATAACCGCACGGTGTGCTGCTGCTGCCTGATGCGTATAATAGGGTTTGTAAGGGCTGCTGGGGGGGACATCTGTTTACATCTGGAATTGAACTCGCAGAAAGCTGGTGCTCTGCAGCAGACTTGGCCCCTGAGCTCAGTTCTCTTCCGAAAGGATCACTGATGCCTCACCAGTACTGGAACTAATTCCTGGCGATCTCTTGGAGGATTTCAAGGCAAGTCAGATAATGATAGCGTGGAGAGACAGGCTCCCCCTCCCCGTCAGCCCTCGCTCTTTATTTGCTGCCCGCTCTTTCTTTGCAAAGTTGACGGCAAAGGAGAAAGGGACGGGGCGCAATAGCCTGTCCACTCCCTCCATCCTTTGTGCTCTCGGCTCGGCCCAGAGAAATGAGGCTGAAAACGCATGCTGACAAGCAGCGTGACCCCAGAACTGGGGTCTCGCCTGCCCGGGATTTTAGGGGACAGATGATTAGTGGTGGAAAGGCAGCTCAGAGCTGCTGCCCGCGTGGATTACTATGAGCAGCTCTGTCCTCATCATCTTTTTTCTTCTCCTCCAAGGAGCCAGAAAAGAGGCGTCTGCCCAAGAGGTGGCTTTTAAGGTGATTCGATACGGTGCAACGTCTGTGCGTACGGCCCATGACTGTGAAATAAGCAGAGGTGTAGTTTGGGTCCAGCTCCTCTTGGTTTCTGAAACCTCATGGCCCGAGAGCCCTGATGCTGAAATTGCTCCGAGTCCTCGTGCTGGGGGATAGGCTTCCTCCTCCCGGTACACAGTTCAGGGCTTTAGGGTTGGCATTGTTCTGTGCGTGCACATTTTTTTGCTCAGATCCCCAACAAGAAGCAGTAGATGCTCATCTCTCGGTCCGCAACGACATGGAGAGTCTGCGGAGCCTTGCGCGCTGCTACGAATCCTCCTACAGCCTTCCCTGAGGTTTTGTTCTTGGAGAGAAAGTTGAGGAAATGAGGATTTTTGCCTACTCACTCGTCACAAGACCAGCCTGAACTTGGCTCACGACCCACTGTAATGCTGAATATGGTCTTTTCGGCCTTGGTACGCCTTTTGCCTCTGGAGCAAATTAAATAAAGCAGCCTGCAACAGCGGCATGCGTACACCAACTGCAGATTTAACCCCGTGCCGTTTCCAGGGTGAAGGATCTCTCTCGCCAGTGGAAGCGAGCACGGGAAGACGCGTGCGTGCCACGGCAGCTAAGAGAAGAAGAACTCGAACTCGCCAGCAAAAAGCTGCGCGCCCTGGGAGGGGTTGCCTGCAATGCGCATCGAGGGAAGCTGTAGTAAAACAGAAGTCTCTTTAAAACTAAAAGGGACTCGAACAAGGGCAGCACAAATATCACCGGTTAGAAACCTTTGCATGCCTCATAAATATGGCAAGTGGAACTTGGCAAGAGAAAAGCTTTCCTAAGCTTATAGTACCGATAACAGTAATTAAGGAGAATAAAAGCTGGAAGAAAAAAGGCTTCAAGACCTCTGGCTAAGGTGCTGGTGAGATGGTGAGAAAAAACTAGCCTAAAATTCCCCTGTCTTTGGCATCCACAGAAATGTCACGCTGCGCCTCCACATAGGTTGCGTTGCCAAAACCTGCCCTGCACAAAAGCAAAAAAAGGAGACAAATGCGATGACGTGTAGAAGGGGGGGATGGAGATGAGACCTGGTTCTCACTTGGAAGAAAGTAATTCATAACTTTACCGAACTAACTCAAACTCACTGGATGGTGACTACCAGGATCTCTTTCTTCTCAGAAAAATTTTCCTTTGTGGTCAGCACTAAAAGCTCTCATAATTTAAAATAAAAACTCAATATAATTGGCAAACAAAATGCTCTCCTGGCCTCAGAAAATGCTTTCTACTTCTCTGCCGCCTCTTGCTCGGCCGGGCAGGCACGGGTGGGAGCTGGGTCGAGCTGCGCTCCCCAGGGAGCGAGCACGGCGGTGTCCCGCTGTGCCCTTCCCGAGGAAGGCTTGGCAAGCAGTCTTCCTCCTCTGGAGCACAGCAGCTGCCGGTAGGTAGGGGGGAACAGGATGGGACCCATTTTGCTTCCCAAACCCATGAAGAGCTATTCTGGAGCTGTAAGTCCGTTTGCAGCTTCTCTCGTTAAGGGATGCTTGTTTCCTCCGTGCAATACGTTCCCCTCCCATCCCTACTTGTAAAACCTCTTCAAACTGGGAGCAGTTCCTCTGGAGGACACTCTTGGTCCTGTTTTGCTGTCAGCCTAACTACGGTTGTACTCAACACATAACCCAACAGCCTGGCTACCCGACGGAACATCTGTCACGTGGATCGGGCAGGTGAGATGGGATTAGTAAACTCCCTTCCCACTCAGGAGCAAACATCTGCTCAGGGATAGTTTCAAGACGCAGAAGGATGGGTTCACAAGCGGATGACAACCATACAGCTAACCGGAGCGCGTTACTGCGAGACTCTTCTTATCCGTCACTTGATTCTCCATTCCCATGGTCTCAGCGTAAATCAAGAGTAATTCCCCTCTAATCAATGGAGTTAATCTAGTCTTAAACCAATCGAGAGGAAAATGAAGAGTTAATTATAAATAGCCAACCTAGGGGAATTATTTCTTATCAAGGGAAAGCTATCTAGCAACAGCCATGCCATCCACACGGATGTAATACACTGCGAGCCAGAAACTCCTACAGCCCTGGAAAACGAAGAGCACAGCAGAAAGGAGGGAATTTGTTCGAA
This sequence comes from Grus americana, assembly GCF_028858705.1. Lineage (NCBI taxonomy): Eukaryota > Metazoa > Chordata > Aves > Gruiformes > Gruidae > Grus > Grus americana. The sequence continues at coordinate 20,650,945 of NC_072864.1, read as the reverse complement.
GCCTGTGGGTGAGGTTTTCTTTGGCTCCTGAGTGGGTTTTGACACTCGGGAGGGATGCGCTGTACTGCCTGGAGCGATTCCGGGGAGACGTGCTGCGGATGTGGGTCTCTGCCGGGGAAGGATGAGGCGCCCCGGGGTCCCCAGCGACTAGCTATCAAAACCCCTAAACCGGACACGGGCTGATTCGCGTGTCCTGCGCCTTTTTGTTTTCAGCGCATTTTCTCTCTCTGCCTTTGACCACAAGGCTAAACATTGTCGCGGTGCAAAATGATACTGTTTTACAGCAGCTCCGGAGGCTTTGCTGCTTCTAACCTTCATCTGCACCTTGATTATTTTTTTTTTTTTTTTTTTTACTTCCTTGGAATGAAGCTCCGGGAGGTCCTGCCTGGGCTCCCACCGCAGCAGCGCTGGCCTGGGGGAATGGCATCTTCGGGGTGCTGCTGCCCCGCGTGAGGCTGGTCCGGGCTGCACCGTCAGACATCCTCACCCCCCGCCAGCGCGTGAGGCTGACGGCAAAGCACTAATCGTAGCTGTTAAGCGAGTTCTCATCTTTAATCAGTTAGTACCAACGTATGCAATACTAATTAAAGGCCTCAAAAAAACCCCGTATTCCAGTAACGCACCCCTCACGCGTGGCAGCTCTGCCATCCCCGTGATCGATGCGGTGCGAGGGACACGTTGGAGGTGCCGCCGTCCCGCTGTGCCTCTGCTCAGGGCAAGGCAGCCGTCCCCACGGGGGCTGCGAGACGCCCCCCACGCCTGACTTAGCCAGGCTACGAGGAGCAGCCGCTCGCTTAGGGGGAGCAGGGTGGCACGGGGCTCGGGAGCAGTGTCGGCACATTTTAACGTCCTCAAGGGCAGCGTATCGGCCGGGAGGCTCTGCCGCCTTGCCTCGCCAGCTCAGCACAACTCCCCCTTTGGAAGGATGGGGCCGCAGAGCCACGGGCCACGAAATGGCTCCTCTGGCCCCAAGCCCAGCCTGCCTGCGCTCTTGCTGTTTCGGAGCAAAGCCTGCGCTGACCCTCACTGCAATCCCCGAACGAACATCAAACGGCAGAGCCAAGGGAGAAGTCCCTTGTTTCACGCCTTTTTGTGAGTTACACACCACCAGAGATCTGTTTAAGACTGGGGATGCCCCGTATAAATATTTCCATTTTACATCTGGAGACGTTCAAATAATAGGAACATCATAGAAGGCATTCAGAAAACAAATATTTTAAATGGCACTCCTAAAACCAGTGAGTAAGCAGCGTGACTCAGCAGCGCTTCCCAACGCTTCCCAGAAGAGAGGGAAATAAATCCACTTAATAACTGACACGTATCTGAAATGTGCTGAGTCGTTCGTAGTTATCTGCGGTTGCTGCCGGGAGAGCTGACTTGCGATCGTACCTGAAGGCAGCACCCTGCCTGCATCGGGCTGCAGGCAGACGCAACCTCAACTTCAGCCTCAAACACAGCGGGGACTTTCCGGAAGGATTCACCTGCTCCGGCCGTGCTCTTCTGCCAAATATTTTTGAACGCTTTGTCTTCTGTGTTGTCCCGCTCTGGCACTTTGCAGGGGCTCGCAGAGAAGCCGTCATCCACCGGTACCTTGCGGGGATGGAAAGCAGCACCCCACCTCTCATTAATTCACCGCTAATGTCACGGTCCCGTGGCTGCTTCGCTCTCCGCCGGGCGCTTCCCTGTCACCCCACCTCCCCGGCAGCCCTGACTGCGGCTGCATTTGAGTAACAGATCTCACCGGGGAAGGCAGGCAGCCCTTCTTCCAAGAGAACAGAGGGTTTATTTTTTTTTATTCTTTTCAAACTAAAAATACTCCCTGCATCATCCAAAAAAAACCCCCAGTATCAAGCACATAAAGCTTGTGGAGGAAAAATACATCCCCCTCTCAGAGAAAGGCGAGAGCTTGCAGGCAAGGACTAACCTCCCTACGCATAGGGTCTGCATTTTCACAGGTGAACAGGGGTGTCGGACAGCTTTGGGGGAGGTGGGGATCTTTTTCAAGGATCCTTTGGAGAACTAGTGTTGTTCATTACCTGGAAATCAAGCCTGAAATGGCAGCTGAAAGCAGAGGCACCAGAAAAAAAAGAAGAAAAAAAAAAAGGTGGCTCTGATGATGGATTTGCACCTGAAGCGGTTGTGCTTGCCACCGGCCAGGCGGCAAACAATGCCGGGAGAATTCATCTGACAAGCTTTTCTCCTGGCGGCTAGCTGAAGGGGAAGGCAATACTCATAATTCAACGATCACCTTTTGGGAATTTCCTGTTTTCACTGACCCACCCATACACGAATATCCTCAGGTCTCTCTTATCCCTCCACGCTTCTAACGCCCAAAGGGCTGGGTGGCCCTTCAAGAGCGAGTTGTCCTCATCTCTCCTGGTGGCATGGAGAGGAGAGGGAAAGCACTATGAGCCCGAGCCCGTGTGCGGCTGGAATCCCCTTTCCTGGCCCCAGTGACCACTGCCTCGTCCTCTCACTGTGTGTTTCTGGGCAGACTCAGGCACCGTCTTCATTAAAGCCCTCTTTAGGTGGTGAACGATGTGATCACATTCAATCTGGAGCTTGGAGTTGGAGCTAGATGACCATGGTCTCTCCGTTATCAATGATCCCCTAAGACATCTCTTTCCCTCCTCTGCTTTTCTTCAAAAGAGAATTAAAAGGCTAATTTTGATTGATGGCAACTGTTCTGGTCAGTGGTTTTATAGGACGGTTAGCTATAAAGCTAATCTCAGGATTGGGAAGGCGGCATGGACGGCAAGTGTCACCAATCTACAGTGCCTGGCCAACGCCAAGTGCTCACCAGAGAAACAGATCTCAGTGGCATTTTGGGGTGTGAGTCTCATCTGGCTTACTTAGATACGATGCTGAAGTGCATTACATTCTTCTTTTTTCCCCCAGAAATGTGTTTCTTAGGAATGGGTTTCCGACTGCACAGAGGGACTGAAAGACCAGGTGAACTGTGATCCCACCCCATCCCCTGAGTCCTGCCCATTCACCTCCAGCCCACGGTGTCCGGGGAGAACCCAAAAAGCAGACCCAGTGTTTACTTTTGAGTGAGGATGGAAGCGTTGCCATGCCAACACCATAGATATCATCCTGAAGCAGGACCGACGTGAAAAACATCACGTTGGCACATCAACCGCTCAGTAAGGTGGCACCTTCCCGAGAGCAGCCTTCCACACGCCATGCGTTTCCAACTCGCTACGCGACTGCCGCCCACTCTCCCCTGCCTCCTTTTGGCTCCATTTCACACGGCCTTTTCTCACTCTTTAGGAATTTTTAACTAAAACTGGGTACGTTGGGCCACCCTGGGGAAGTATCGGGTTTTAGAGCTTTCGGTGATTGATAGCCTTCTGCTGGAAGAAAGGTTCGCTGACACTGCCTCTGGGCGCAGTGGTGTCCGTGCAATTTGGGCGCTTGCCGAGAGCACCTAGCTGTTTCCGCTGCTATCACATTTTCTAGGCTATTTCTATTTGAGTCGCCGCTCCTCCCCTTCTCCTCAGGGCCGGTATCGTCTCCCTCCTTCACAAACTCAGGATCCCATCCTGCCCACCAGCACTGTTACATGTTTGCAGAAGACTGGGGTTCTGACTGTTGTTCATCACCACTACTGCTGCCCTATAAATAGCTGCGATCCGTGCGGCGCCAGAGCTAAGATCACATTTTAGCCCTAAACGAATCGCCAGTTTGCTATAGTAATTACTCAGGTTGGAAAGGAGGACAGATTGACGAACTCGGCCTAAGTAAACCTCTACGTGAAGACTTGGCAACCTCCAACCCTGTTTAAGCGGATGGCTCTTCTAGGCCAGATTCCGTCTGCGAGAGCAAGCCGCGATGTGTTTATAGCCATGTCACGAGCTTATTTTGTCTCCCTTCTAAATGCTGTCTTTATTAGTAGCATGACTACAGCGAACCAGACACCCGTTCTGGGGCCATCTTTTATTGCTCTGTGAAGATCATCGTACGTCATTGACTTGAGGGCCTCGACCTCAGCTTTGCAGGAGCGCAGAGCCAAAGGAAGGTGTCCCGGGTCCGGCTGCGGGTCTCAGCCGACTTGGCTGGGATCTCTTTGAGTTTGACTCTCTCTAAGATGTAGAGCAAAGTCATGGCAGTAGACTGATTCAGGCTCTTTCGGTTGGCGCAAAGGGCTAGCATAAACTGTCTTCACACTCTGCTGTTACATTACCGGGATCGTTTATTAGGGAATGGGTTTGTATTTTCAGGGACTCAAGGGATTGGGAGGTGACAAAGGAGGAAAATACATTCGTGGGATGTGGAAGACGGAGCTTTTGGTTAGAGAGACTCCAGAATCGAGTCTGGTCATGCACCACGCAGAGAGAGCTTACTCTGGGATTCCCTCGTTCTTTGCCGTCTCCCTCTTTCTCCCCCAGCCTCATTTCGCAGATCCCCGATACATCGGCCATCTCAGCCAGCAACAACAAGCCTTTCTTGAATGAGCCAACCATCTCCCCGGCAACAAGGCAGGCTGTGAAAATAACAAGCGCTTTCCTTTCTGGTTTATGTTTCCCACCTCTCCAGAAATGCCCTGCCTTTTATTTGTCTCCGCTGCTCAAAAGCATGAATGACGGTAACCGAAATGCACCTCGTGGAGGGACGAAGAGGGAGGCGAGAGAGAAAGATGGCTTTGGTCTGAAGGGAAAAGAGTGACAGATCTTTACACCTTAGCACAGGGCAGGCTGAAATACTCGTCCGGCGCCGTTCCAGCGATGTGCCCAGCAGCCCCGGTACAGCAGGAATGGTTATACGGGTGCTGTGGCTGTCGCGTGCAGCAAGCCAGCCCACTTCAGCTGCAGCTGGGCACCCAAACACTGACAAAACCAGGGTGGCTAGTGCCCCCCTTATTCTCCTTCCCCTGTTCTCCCACTCCATCCAGCCCTAAGTTACTCTTCACCGCGGTTAAGTTCCCATCCCTTACAACAGCAGACCGGCAAGGGTTGGCCGTCTCCCCACTGCAGCGGCAGAAGCCCAGGAATCCTGCGTCCGTCCCCCGGATCACCCCATTAGCTACCAGGCAGCAAACGGAGGCTTCCCACCAGCGTGGCGGTGCCTGATCCACCTCGCCTGCCCTCCCCAAAGTTATCAGCAGCTTTTTTGCATTTCTCAGAGAGCTTGGGTGAGGACACGCAGTAGGAACCAGCTGGTCTAAACAGACACCTGCCTGAAATGAAGTAAAACCCACGAGTATCTCGAGCTGACAAGTAGAAAAAGGCAGTTACGCGGGAGCAGATCTTACGAAAGAGAGCTCGTCCCACACACAGCGACCAGAAGGCAGCAGGTGACGGCGGCTGCGTCCCCGCTCCTGCCACTGCCCTTGGCACGTGCAGGGGGGACGGGGATGGAGGCACTGGGTTTCTGCCTGCACCCCGCTGTTCAGAAGCGGGTTTAGATGCACGTGGCCCCCCCAGACAGCCGCCTCGGGTGGGGTGCTTAATTACACTAAACCGATTTATTTTTTTTTAATATTACTAGCCTGTATTTTATAATGTGCCAGGTACATCTTTGTTCAGCTCCCAGTTGAGGGGTTACACACCGCGTAACGTCACCACAGACAGATTTTGCTACAAAGCCTGAAAGAAAAAAAAAATTCCCTATCAAAAGTTTTTAACATGTTAGCCTCTCTTTAGTTTTTGCCTTTCACAGTTGAAGCAGTCGCATTTCCAGACACCCGCTGGGAAAAAAATTTCAATTCGAAGGTCACCGCCTGCCACCTCCCGAGCCCAAGCGCTGGACCTGTGACCCTGCCACCTCAGACACTTGTCCCTGAGCCACCCAACCGATGCTGGGATTCTCTGTTGAGTCATTTCTGAAACAATTTCAGCCTGTTTCTGCCTGGTTTATGCCAATATGAACACGCTTTACAGCTGTTTTCATACCAGCCTGCGCGGAGCGGCGTGCTTGCCTGGGCTGGCCCGTTGCAGCCCGGGACCACCCCAAGGTGCGGACATCCCCAGACCCCCCCAGCCTGGCTGCAGCTCCGGCATTTTGCCCAAGCGGGATCGTAGGCGCTGCATTTCCCAGCAGCTTCCGAGGTCAGCATTGACCCGCCAAGGAAGGGACTTTGTGCTTCTTCTGGTCGGGATTTCTGAAGCCAGACTTTGTAACTGGCTCTTCAAACGGAGAGATGAAAATCCATCACTTCCCTGCCCTTCCTGCTTGGTCAGATCCACTGACTTCCAGATTCATAGAATCATAGAATCACAGAATCATAGAACGGTTTGGGTTGGAAAGGACCTCAAAGACCATCTAGTTCCAACCCCCCTGCTACAGGCAGGGACACCCTCCACTAGACCACGTTGCCCAAAGCCCCATCCAACCTGGTCTTAAACACTTCCAGGGATGGGGCCTCCACAACCTCTCTGGGCAACCTGTGCCAGTGCCTCCTGGCTTTAAATCTCCGTTTGCTCCGCCTGGGTACGCTGAAAGGGAGCCAGCGAGGGGCTTGCTTTATTAATGCATTTGTGCTTTAGAGAACCATTTAATCCAGAGGCTGCATGGTACAGCCTGACTCCTTCCTGCCCGTTAATCTGATTGTAAAAATAAGGACTGAGTAGTGCTCTGCGGCCAGCTGGAGGGTCTTGAGTAGCCAGGTGAGACCCAGCCGCTGCCCCTCTTCCTTCCCTTTTTCTTCTCGGCTAGTCGGGGATCCAGACCTGGGGCAGCGGTGGCCCTGGAGACGATGAACACCCACGGACACCGCTCCTGTCTCCCCACCGACCGCTCCTGCCCTCTTGCAACACGTAAAGGGTTTGCGATTTTTGCACTCGCACAGCTTTTCCGGAGTTTCAGGCTGACCTTCAGGGCCGCACGTGGTGGCACCATGCCATGAGATGGCAGGACGTGCTCCTGCCTCCCTGCGCTCGACGGGACGAAACAAGGACCCGGGTGCTGCCCGAAGGCCACGACCCTTTCGTGAGCCAGGCACACCTGCCAGGAAACCCGCTCCCCTGGCCGAGGAGCACGTATAAAAGTGAAATCCGACACACCGACTGGTTTTGTTCTTAATCTGGGGACAGGTCCTTATCAGCAGGGAGGGTCAGCGAGATCCAGAGCATCTGCTTTTTTGTGATTTATTCTGTCTTTTTAGCTCGTATTTCCTACATTGATCTCACTTTGGCTGACAAAAGCACGGGGATTTAGTCCGGACTCTTCCCCCAGTCTTTTGCTTCTATTACAGACTGAATACTGGAGATATAATTATGGGCAGGAGAAAAATGAGCACAGTGAGAGAGGATTTGGTTATTTTCCCTCAATAACAAAAGCACAAATCATCTCATTCGCATTTATTAAGTAGGGGAGGGTGGGTTTGTTTTTTTTTTTTCTCCGAACGCTGTCAGGGTGCCATTTGGAAGGGATACAGGGGCAGATGCATCTCCCGTGAGGTCGGGGTGGGGGAAGCTGTAATAGCCAAGCGGTCCCTGCGGAAAACCTGCCCCATCCTTCCCTGCTGCTGAACCAGCCCCGGCTCCCCTTCCCCAGCTCTCTTCTCTTGGGGGCTTAAGTGATGAGTAGGGGAAAATCCCCCCACTAAAAGATTTGCATTGGAAACCCTTGGCTGAGGACTGACTTTTAAAATAGAAAAGCTTCGCTTGAAAAGGGATGAACCCCGTAGCATAATACTCAACAAATCGCCCGGTTAATGGCTTCTCTTTACAGCAGCTGTGCATTAATAACAAAAGCGGGGTAGCAGAAGCCACGCGCTTCTTTGTAAGATTAAAGTAAATACTATTTCGTACTAATAACAGCAACTTTCCGTGGAGGTTGACTAAGGGAAAGGAGCCGGTGGAAGACCACGGCCGGAGAGACTTGGGTTCTTTCCCCTCCGTCTACTGCCGGATGAAGGGACGTTCCTCCCATCCACAAAGGGAGCAGATACACCGAATCAGCCCTCCCAGACTGTTCTTTGGTTTATAGTGGATTGTTGCAGGTTTGTCTGTACACAGTCAGCACGACACCGTTGTAAGTCAGGAGTAATTCCTCCAGGACTAAATACCTTAGGGGAAACTAGGTTGGGAAGAATCTAATCTAACTTGCTTTTTACTTTGCAAGGCGTAACTCAGGATCCCTACTGCCATAAAGCATAAATTGAAACAAGAGTGGTTCGCACTGGAGGTAAGGAGAAGCCTTCTCATCGTGAGGTCAGTAAGGGTGCCCAAAGAGGCTGTGCAGTCTCCATCCTTGGAGGATTTCGGTTCCGACGGGATAAAGCCCTGAGCAACCTGGTTCGACCGCAGCGCTGACCTTGCTTGAGCAGGAGGTTGGGCTAGAAGCCTCCTGAGGTCCTTTCCAGCCCGAGTTATCGTACGATCCTAGGAACATTTGGCATCTTTTCCATAGGAATACGAACGGACACGACATTTTGTGCAGCCCAGTACTCCATCTCTCATTCCTGGCAGTCCCGATAACAGCTCTCCCCCTCCACACCCTGTACTCAAGCAGTGCTGAGTTTCCCTCCTCGAATTAGGACTTCAGGCATTTAAAAAAAAAAAAAAAAAAAGAAAGAAAGAAATTTTACATTTTAAAGCTGTCTGCCACAGACTATTTATCAGACATGGAGAATGATTTGTTTCTGTTTTCCTGGGCATAGGTTTTCAGCTGAGACAAGATACGTTGCCTTGCTGAGAGCTGAGTCACCGAGTAATCAACAGATTAATGTATTCAGTTCGAAAGCCATCAGCATTAGTTCTCGGCAAGCTCACAAGAACTCCATTATGGTATCATCTCTACCTTTGGGATGGAAACGTCTCCAGGATTTAGAGTTCCTGTGGGAAAAATCCCTAGGTGCAAAGAAATCAAAATACCCCTTTGCGACTGGGAAAAAAAAAGGTACCTCTTCACACGGTAACGCCACGGCAGGATTTTGGCATCCTTTCTAGTGAATGCTTTTATTATCAACCCTCAGATAAGGAGTTTGGGGTATGTCGTACATTTGTCACTTGATAGCTACCTAAAAATAGTCATGATAAACTTAGTGGCATATCGGACTTTGCCTTTACCAGGTCTTTAATCCGAAATTATTTTATTTCCAGTGAAACCAAGTAGTTTTACTTTCCCCAGGATGCGAGCGTGCAAAACAAAACGGTGGTCTGCACTTCTCTAGGGCTCTGAGTTTCTCCATGTGGGCTTGGTCTGAGCCAGAAATGCAAAAAGGAAAGGCAGAGGCTGGCAGGGGCACCTCACAGAGGAGCCACTGTTTAAAAATAGGGAGCTGGTTAAAGTAACGACGGAGTAGTGACTGTAAAAGGACAGGCCGGCTTAGGTGTGTGGCACGAGAAGGCTGCCAGGCATCACAGCGTTATTCCGATAAGGCACATGCTGACGCTGCTGCCAAAGACCCCGTCCGCAGGAGCCTCACCCAAGTAACGCGTCCCCTCGTTTGCAAGTGACGTTGCTGTTTGGGTACACCTGAAAGGGCAGGGTGCCAGGAACAGCCAGTCGAGGCCCCACAGAAGTCCAGTTAATCCTAAAAGCTTTCCCGTATTAGCGGGCTACTGGGAGGGATCTGAACAGCAGCGAGACTTCTCCCCGAGACGTTTCTCCTTGCAGCCCGCGTATCCAGCAGCGCACAGCAGACAGGGGACAGGTTCTCACCGGTTCCCCGGGTCTGTCGGTACCTCCCACCAGTTTGCCCCTAGATAACAGGATCTTCCCTCGCCCCGGCCCGGCCAGTGCCAGGCATGAGAAACTGTGGCTGTTGTGAGACGCGGGTCCCCAGGTCCCAGCGTAAGTGTGCAAATGGTACGTCACATGCAATGGTGCCTATGCCTCTGTTTGCTGCACAAACTGCAGGTGCAACAGGCGTACAACAGTGATGTAAATCCTCCTCCTCCTCCCTCCTTTTCCCTCCAAGGTATTCAGATTGCGCAAATGCCTCTAGTTTGTGCTCTGGAGTCTCGGGGCGCTCCGTTCTCTGTACCCAAGCAGTGGTGATTTTAACTTACCCGTCGTTCCTTGTCACCGTATTCGATGCCCAAGGTATCCATGGCACGTACAATAGCTGCCAGGGACTGTATAGTGTTGCTGTAGACCACCGGCTTGTACTGCTTCACGTCTTCTCCAGAGAAGCCATCCTCATGGATGATCCTGAAGAAAATGCAAAGGACAAAAACCTCTTGAGAATGTCATTTCAACGGGGGAGACGTTTAAAAGAGAGCCGTGCTCTTCTGAAGTGCACATCTGCTAGCTCGATTCACTTAATTTAGTCAGCATTTCTTTTTAAACCTCTCTGGTTGTTCACCAGCAGCGTGCCTGAGCCCAGTGCCTGGAATCAGCATCCCTTTTGCTGTCGCTGACGCGGGCTTTGTGCAGGGCTGGCGCAGACGGTACCTCCCTCCCACCCGAACCGGGAACGCCGGAGCCTGGGCAGCGTTGCGTTTGCACACTCACGGGTCACGGGGGGAGGTTTCCAGGTCTTACGTTATCTTTCCTGTCAAGGTCTATGGAATTATGTTCAATGCTTCCAACGACCATCAGATCAGATCTTAACCAGTGGTAAACCCCCCCAGTTCTTCTCCAGTCCTTTCCCCAGTAACTCCCGGGGTGCCTTACAAAAGACACCGGAGTTGAAATACCCCTGTACGTGTGGGGACACGGGCACGGACGACTTAGTTGTGTAGCACCTGAGGGATTTACAACCCTTCACACCTCCTCTCTCCCCCCCGCTTTGAAATCAGTGCTGGAAGTTTTTCTGCCTAGAGACATGTTATGTTATGCTGTCCCTTCCCAAATCAAGGTGGGAACGAGACCCGCAGTCCTATCAGCTCGGCGTGCTGGGTGCTCTGTGCTTCAGTCTCTGTTAAACTCTGCAAAAGGAACTATTTGATGGAGCGAGTTCCTGCAGTCCCTTGCTCAGCTCAGAAGACTGACCCCTATAATTTCTTCATCTCTAAGTAGCTCAAGAACTAAGCCCGGGTGTGTCCAGAAACCAGCTAGGATTTGCAGAGCTAATTGTGTTTGACAATAATTCTTCCCAGTGAAGACATAAGTTATGATCCTGTCTCTTAAATATTGGCAGAGAGGGTGATCTGCTCAGCCGAAATGAAGTCCTTACCTGCTCATCCTCAGACCTCACTGGAGAACAAGGAGTCCTTCAGTAACAGATCTGGTCACTGATAAACCCTAGCTTCCCGTCTGTAACAGGATTTTTGTTTCCTTTTTTTCTAAATCAGGTACACACACACCAAGGTCCTGACCACCGCTGGCATCCCCCCGGGGAGAGGGAGCGCTAGCGGGGATCACCGTGAGCGTGCCATAGACACAGTGCTGGGATGGCAGCGGAGAACGGGGCTGGATGCCAGCCCCGTGTTATTCACGGATGACTACATGAAGAACAAGGCTGATTGATTGATAGAAACACGCCGACAAAGACACGGATCTACTTCCCGTGATGTGAAGCTCAGGGAAAGGTTTTCTGACACGAGTGACCCACTCCCTGCTCTGCCCACCACCACAACCTTCACTCGCTCATCACTGAACGCTGAGCTCCTGGGGGACCTGCTCCAGCACCCCGAGTCCTGGAAAAATATCATTACGAGCAGAGGCAGTCCGAGACAGGCAGGACTTCAAATTCATTCCTGGCCTCCAGGAAATGTTTAAGCTACTGCTCCGAGGAACTGGGCAGAGCCCCCTGCTCAGGTAGCCCAGCTCCAGGAAGGGGGAATGGAAACAGCACGAGGGGCTGCCGGTTTGTCTCGCCTAGGCTGAGAAGAGCAGAGGTGGATGAAAGCTTTTCTGACTTAGTAAATCCAGACTCGCCAATTTGCCAGATTTTTTTCTATAGCTAGTTGTGATTTTGATGAAGAGCTATGGGCAATAGCAGACCTTCTACTCTGCAGCTTTTGAGCGGCTCCAGTGCTTGCGGCAAGGTTCGGAGGAGCAACGTTTGAGTAACGGGGAAGGAGGAGGGCCAGCAGAGCTGCGTGTCGGCGCTGGATCTTGTGGATCATTTACCGTTACTCAGAGAAGTTGCTGAACTTCTGGGAAACATGTTCTTTGTCGAAAGTTGCAGTCAAACCTGAAGAGTTATGGCCGGCGCAAAGCGCAAGGTTCTGCATCAATCCTGTCTGAATTCAGGAGAGACCGTACAGCACTGGTTCCCCCCAGCTACGAGCACGACAGCAAGAAGCTCGGCAGAGCAGGGCTCCCGTGGGAGGCAGGCAGGCGCTTAGCTAAAGCATCGCCAGAAATAATTCATCCTTTTCGGCTGGATGGCTCGGGGTTGGATTTTGGGGCAGAGGGGGCTAAATGTTGGTTCTGGGGCAACTAAGAGGAGGAAAGGTAAGAGGGGGAGCTGAAAGGGGCGAGAAGAGGAACAGGGACAGCGTAAGGGGCGCAGGAGGATGCAGCTGAGATTCGCTTGGTCCCGCCGTTGAGCAGGCTGGTGGAGATGGGAGCGGTGCCCGCACCTCGGGCGGGTTGTGTTTCTGCCTTTCGCCCACAGCCATCAGCTAGGGACTTGGTACGGCAAGAAGAGGGCTCAACAGCCGTACAGGGAAAGAGCCGAGCTTCGGTCTTCTTCCCAGTTTAAACCGTCTCTGGCCCTGCACCATGAAGCTGCTGCCTGACATTTTCACTTCTAAGTACTCAGTGTTTCTAAATACTCCAAGGCAGTAAGCTCCCTATCAAGAAACAGGGCTCCCTGTGTTGTCGGGGCAGAATTAAGCGATGGAGAGTGGCTCTGGTATCCCTCAGTGAACATACTGACATCGTTCAAAGCGCAGACATAGAAACGTTGCTTTTAAAGGGGGCAGAAAAGAGCGCGGAGAAAGAAACAGCCCGGTTGTTCTGTGAAATCCCTCCGGGAAGGCAGCCACGGCGACTGAAAGCAGCGCTGCGGATGCCAGCGTTGAAGTTTTGCTGTAGGAAGTACCTACGGATTAATCAATCACGCCGTTAGCACATTACCTAAGATCCGAGCGAGCAAATCCCCGCTGACTGGTGCCGTTCCAAAGCCTGCTAGGACACCGTGAACTGGTTTATTGTCCTACATGCTCTCAGCAAACGTTTCTCCCCTTGCTTGCCTCGGCCATCCGATGGCTGAACTCCCGTGGCAGCTTTTTCCAGAGTCCTTTGGAAATGTTCATGGATACACCTTTCTTTCTTCTTGCCTGCTGTTGTGCTTTACCGCCTAGAGAACATCTAACGCTCCGACACCACTCTTGGGAGGTATATTGTTACGGGAGATGGCTCCAGCCCGCTTGCGTGCCCCAGGACACGAGAAGGGTTTGGGTACCGTGGCTGAGCTGCTGCCACCGTTAAAAATGCAAAGTGTGTAGGAACTAATAGAAGCGAGCAGCGTGTCAAGACTCAAAAGTCTCGAAAGGTTCAAGCAGGGTGGGTTAGTCCTCGAGCAACCCGCGGATTGATGGGAACAGAGGGTTTTCAGCACTAAACAGGTGAATCCTCTGTTTTCTAAACGGTTCTTTTTTTTTTTTTCCCCCGTGTCTGAAATAGGAAGGGAACGGCTGCAGGCAGGTTCCTCTCTGCCACGCTACAGCCGGTTCTCGCCGGGGCAAAAAAAAGAAGAAAAGGGATTGAAGAGGATCCCCGGGGGCGGTGGAGGGGGAGAGACAATGCTGTGATTTTTTAAAAGCGATTCTGAGCAATTAAAAAGCCATTTCATTCACCAAGTGACTAATGAAACACCGTGCTCTGAATGGAACGGTGAGAGACAACTGAAGCAACCTGGCTGTCCAACGTAGCTATCAATGCCTGCTCCCGGCCCCTCGGCTGCTACAGCAGACCCCGTACGTTTGCACGTTAGGTTGGCATACTCGTTTTAGAGCGGCGTTAACAGACAGGTATTTGCCGGGGAAAATGGTTCCACTGCAGATCAGATCTTCTGCCATCCCCCAGCAAGTCATTAATCCTGAAGAAGTGCCCAATGCCTCAGCGATTATTGCTTAATTACAAAATAAATGAAATACTTGGAAACAGGGGGTGCATTCTGCGTAGCGGCTCGCTTTGGCTTCCGTTCAACAAAGCACTTACATGCCTTCAGCCTTCCACTACAAAACAAATGTATTAAAAAGGCAAAGCCAATTTTTGCCGTACGTCCCCGCTGACACACGCTGCCCCAGCGGCTGTGAAACGGCGGCTTTGAACAAAGCAGAGGACGGCTCCAGCGCGGCAGGGCTGGACCTCAGCCTGGGCCGATCCAAGCAAGGTGCCAGGTCCCCTGGGTCACCCCGGGGGAGGAATACTTGTCCTCCATCCACCCAGAAAACCTCCTGGAGCAGAGATTCCCGTTTCCCCCTCTCCCTGCTCCAGTCCCGGACAAGCTATTCCGGTGCCTTCCTTCCAGCCCTTCCAACCTGAGCCAGGTTTAGTAGACACAACGACTCTACGGCTTCTCCAACTGGGTCCTCCTCGTTCTTGAGGCACAGTGCCCCAGCCTAGACTCACTCCTCACCTCTCTGATCTGCCAAGATGATTTTAAGCTGTAGTCTTATCCTCTGATGTGCTGAAGTACCTCTCCCAGCTCCCTGTCACTGCCAGGGGTAATGAGGTATTTTCATCCAGGTCATCGATGACAATTTTGAAGAAAATCAACCCCTGCCAGACCCCCCAGAGTCCTGGTTGAGAGAGTCCTCTGCTCTCACCACGAGCCACTGGTAACTGTATTCTTTGGGGGTGAGTCGTGCTCCTCATCCATTTTTTGGGTAAGATCTGAAGTAATTTTATCTAGACTGTTTTTCCAGGTCACTTTATGAAAGTCAAGTGGGACCGTGTCAAACCCTTCCCAAAATCTAGATATGGCACCAACTATTCCTCTCCTCCTTCTGCCGAGAAATCAAATGAGATTAGTTTAACATGCCTCATTTTTGTATAATCCGTGCTGGATGTCACTCATCCCCCTTTTTATCTCCTAGGTGCTTGCAAATTGTTTGATTGATAGTTCAATTCTCTTGCAAGCTTCTAGAAGTTGACTGGCCTATAATTCCTACTCCTCTTTTCTCCCTCTATATTTAGAGATAGACACCATGTTTGCATTTTTTTCCTGTCTTCTGGTACCTCACCTGCCCTCCAAGAGCTCTCAAGGAGAAGTGTTTGCATTTCTGCGCTGGCACCAGCACAGCCCGTAAGTACGTAGCACGAAGTTCCTCACCCCCTGCGCTTCATCATCCCTCCGAACCCCCCAGCTAATGCCCCCGAAATGTTTCCTTCCTGCTAAACTCGGGGAAATTTGCGTGGCTTCAAACTGTCTGCATCACTGCAAAAGCCGTACGCGGAGACTTCCAATTGCCTACCGGAGAAAATAAATCCCATCCTGTTTCTGTTTTACCTAAGGTGGTTTGCTTTCAATCAGCAAGGTGTTTCCAGCTGAATGACTCCCTATCAATGCACATCCCTAAAATTACAGCGATCTGCTTGCACAAAACCAGGCAAGAAATCACCGGGAGATTATTACACTTGGAAGTGTGTGGCAAGCAAATAGGTTGCAAATGAACGGTCTGGTCCTCGCTCCTCACCTTCATCTGGACAAATTAAGGTGCTTAAAGGTCATCGCACGGCTTTCGTACAGAGCCTAGCGCCACAGGGATGAGTTCCACCTCGGGGGGCTCCGGGAAGCTGACCTGCTCCCAGCTGGCAGCGGTACCCTGCGTCACACCCGCTGCGGCGGCTGGGACGGTTGCGTGCTCCTCCGCAGCACGTCCACCCGCGGCAGGAAAGCTCGGGTGCCCCCGAGCTACAGGGCGTAAAGTGCCGCTTGCAACCGCAGGAGATCGCTCGGGCCACGGCAG
Source organism: Grus americana (assembly GCF_028858705.1). NCBI lineage: Eukaryota > Metazoa > Chordata > Aves > Gruiformes > Gruidae > Grus > Grus americana. The sequence goes on along the minus strand of NC_072864.1, from coordinate 20,635,184 downwards.
AAGGGAGGGGGTGTGCGAGGGACAGCCGGGCACTTGCACACCGATGCATTTGTGCTCCCTTTCACACCTATACGTTTATCTATAGACCGATCCAAGGCGGATTTTGCGTGAAGGATTTTGGAACGAACACACATACAAATCTATTTTTGCTCGGGAAACTTTTTGGAATTTTTTTTTTTCCCCTCCCTTCTTCCCCTCTTTTTCTTTCAAAAATAATCTTTAATGTTTTGTACCAGAATCAAGCTAATTATCCTGGCAAGACCGGGCAGAACTTGAGTCAAAAGAAAAAAAAACAAACCTAATTTTGAAGAAAGCTCTGTAAGCTCTGCTTGCAATTAGGGAAAAATAATAATGCAAAAATCTGACTTCAATATGTAGGGAAGGGAAAGGGTTGATCAAATTTTGATGGAAAATCCTCTGCTAGAGGTAATCAGCTACTTTTACATTTATTTTAATCTTGATATGAGGTTAAAAACTTTGTTTACAGGGGAGTTATGAAGCTAAATTCCAGTGATTCTCTTCTCACTCATTTAATAGCCTGAAATGCGATTAAAAACTCCTGGATTATGTTAAACTAAATCAACGCAGATGCCCATGACCTTGTGTTTCAAAGACTGCAAAGGCACGGTTCAGACCTCCGCGACCGGCTGAAAAATCTCTCAAAACTCTCATTCTTCTTCCGCTCTGGCTGTGCTTGAATGACACGTTGTACATCCTATTCCCGCAAGCAAATTCTCCGAGATGGAGATTAAGATGACTGTTTGCCTACATGCCTGCTTTTTTGAAAAGAAAAAAAAACAAAACCCAAAACCAACAAACGGTTTCCTTAGGGTCATCTAAGAACTGCAAAGAGAGCTCATTTTAAAAAGCACCGTTTTTTCAACCTGGATTTTTAACACCAGTCCAAGAAATACTGATGGAGCTCTGTGATAGACTCCCAGCTGGGGGAAATCTCCTTTCTGGAGGAAATACCTTTGGGTCACTCAAAACTGAATTGTTACCACCAAAGTATTTCTTGCATGCAAAGACGTTATTCTAACTAACCAGCTGGTTCGTGTTAAAAAAAAAATAAGCAAATCCATCGGGCGATTGAAACGCTGCCAAAATCTACGGCCCTAGAAATGGTCGAGCTTATTCAAATCGATTGCAAAAGTTTCACGGACCTGTACAGGGCAGAAGCATTCTTGCTCTTCTAAGGCGCTAAATCTTCCTGAAAACCTTCGATTCCAGCTCATTTTCAGGTGTATAAACTGTACGCAGGAGGCTTTTCATTTCCAGATTAATAGAGACCAAACCCAGAAAGAAGCGCGCTAACTCCCAACGCGGTGCCGTGTCCCTGCAGCCCTGTGGCTTTTTGGAAGCAGGTCTCAGTCTTTCTGTAATTTATTCTTCCGTTGAGTTCTACATCAGTGCTTAATTTGGGCTTTGGGCTGGCTTGAGGGGTGATCCCCACGTTGGGTGCACGCCCTGGGTGGAGGAGATGATTTCCCGGGCTGGAGACTTGGTTCCCTGCCACGTGGCCTTCCTCAGACTGGGGGGGGTGGGTTGGGTTGGTGTTTTGGGGTGCACCAACGCTTGCTTTGTGAGCCCTGTTTCGGGGTTTACGTTTTCTAAGAAGTGGAGCGTAAAACTCCGGGTTTTAAGCGTGAGTATAAAGCCAGTTGAAGAGCGTAAACAGTCTGCTGCAGAAATCAGGAGAAAGAAACACTCGTCCTTTGGAACAAGGACACAAAGTCAGGAAGACGACGCGTCCCGAGGCCTACCCAGGAGAACAGGTATTAGCCACGCCAAGCCTAACTGCTCAGAGCCACCGTACCCGTGGTTTTACCCCCCCGCGTCACCCTACCGCCGGCTTTGGTCGGGCAGAGACCCCTGGCCACGGGTCCCCAGCGGAGTCACGGTACCCGGCCGCTCTGCGCTGCTCCCCGGCGCTACCGACGGTGTAAATGAGCTCCTCGTGCGACGACGCACGCACGCCGAGGAGCGGACCCCCCGCCCAGTGCTGGCTCGGTACCAAACCCAAACCTCAGACCCTTCCCCACAGGCACGGAGAGCGGGGAGGGTGGCACGGGGCTGCAGTCGGGGCTGGGGGGGGAACGCCCCATCGCGCTTGCTGGGACAGATGCCATAGCGTAGGGGCTCTTCCCTGCTGGCCCAGCTCAGCCGCTCGTGCGCCCAGCAGCCCAGCAGCCCAGCCGGGAAGCAAACGGCGCAGCGGGGACGCAGGCGGCCGCTGCCCCAGACCCCCGCCACGTCCCGCACCGAGCAAGGGAGGGCGCAGACTCGGGTTTTACGCAATGTCAGGCCACCGGCATGGTTTGGTTTTACTAAAATTTGCAGTTGTGTAACTTTGATAATGTGCCCTCTCCTGGGGCCTTTAATATTAAGATCAAATATTGAATACCCTACATGCACCTAATTAGCTTTAATATGCATCCTGCTCGGCTCAGTAAGAACTGCAAAGAAACACAGTCAAAACCAATTAGATCAGGAATATTTTTTCGATTAAAAAAAAAAAAAAAAGACAGCTGGACTACACAGATTCCTGCAGCAGCATTTGCATTAGATGAGATTGCATTTTTCTGTGGAAAAAGCCTCGGAGCCAAAAGGGTTTCAAATAGCACCAGTGGAGGCTGACAGCTGCGTTCTTCTTTGTGCGTTCCCGAATAATAATAATAATAATGATAATTCGGTGAAGGAAAAAGGGCTCCTGCTCCGAGCGGCTTCTCTTCTGATCCCACGCAATGTGCTACACAGTCAATCTACTTTGTCCACGCTCTGCCCGAGACCAATGAGATCCCCCGGGGAAAGAAAAAATAAAAATCCACCGGGCCGGTGATGACCCACATGAGAGAATTCTCATTAATTCCTCAGTAATGTTACATAAGGTCATTTTGTTGAATTAAAATTATTGGGATTAATCCTCTTAACTGTTCTCTTAGATGCAAGGGGGATCCAACTGCAGCTGGATCATCCCACAGCTGGTTCTAGAAAGTCAAAACAGTGTTTTAAAGCCCCGTAATGGTTTTGTTAAATTCATCCCCTGAACAAGGACACAAAGCAGCTTTTTATGGCTTTTTTAGATCACTTACAACTTCTGTAAGCTGTCATTAACTATCATCAAAGCCTGAAAAACGAGGCAAATGGGTTCAATGTCAGTTTTACTGCCCAAACCTAAATAATATTTTTGGTTTCCCATCTGCCTCATCTGAAGTGTTTTGATAGCTGGAAGGTGACTTTGCCTTTCAAAACCTTTTCAGATGTTGCTCTCCGCAACCAAATATTCTGTGGACAATAGAGGAAACCCGGCTTCCAAAGCCCCCCCCCGATTCCACTGAAATCCATTGGGATTCAGTTACTTCTCCTGTGTCTAGAGCTGATTTTTGCGCAGCTGACATATCTTTCTGTGTGTCCTAGCTGTACTATCGCTCGTTAGGAATCGTGTGCTGTCGTGAAACCACTCAGCAAAAATAAAGAGATGCTTTAAAGCAGCTTTGCTTTTTTTTTGGGATATCAAATCTAGCAGCAACTGTCTTTCTGAAGCAATAATTGATGTGTTTGATTAGCTCTGGTAGCAGATGTTTTGGGGTTGGTTGTTTTTTTTTCCCCAAGTACTTTTGATGCTTTAACATGTTAAGCCGAGAAGGAATCAATTCTGGAAAGAGCGGTTATGCCATTCCTCGTATCCTGTCCATCTTCCCTGGCATGATTACAGCTCAGGGGCTCCAGCTCCGAGCCGTGTGCTTGCCACAAGCCCCTGGGTGTGCTGCCAAGCTGACACGAGCCCCCACTAATCTCACCTCAGAGATCTTTGAGTTCTGGTGTTCCCACTTCTGCGATAGGAGAATTTTTGCAATCAAAATGGTGTAGATGTGATAAAAGTCCCGGGCAGTTTGGCCTCTGTTGCTCCTGCCGCTGCAGGCAGCATAAAACCAAACTTTGCCTTCCGAATTGCGGTATTTCTTGCAGCGGGGGCCGCAAAAGTTTCTGCTGTCTGGACGGAGCCCGATGGAAATCTCTGCCTACGGCCGAAACAGGGCTCGGATGGGGCAGAGGTAGCCACCTTTCCGAACGGGAGGTGGGGAAAGCTTGTGCTCTGTAACGCCGGGGCACGGCTCTGAGCTCCGGCAGCCTGGCTGCTCGGGTCTGCCGGCTGCGCTGAGGTTTTCCGAGCTGAAGAGTTTGAGCTGAAACGTGGCAGAAACGGTATTTTAGGATTCCGCCCACACTGCTAATAAGGTTTCGCAGCAGGAAGGAGGTATGTTGCACTTGTGATTAATTACATGCATTTGGATATATTTAAATCATAACTTGTACGCTTGTACTCAGAGAACAGGTTATCCGAAGGGAAGACAAATGCACAGCTTTTCCCTGGCACCCGCCACAAGGATTCAGTCAAATAACATTAACCCTTCAGGGATCCTGAAATGCAGATGATGTGTAGACAATAGCAGTGGGGGACAAGTCCTTGGCTGCATCCAGAGAGGTACGTTACCCGTGCGATGGGGAAAGCCCTGCCTCAGCTCCACATCTCCACCTACATCTGCCCTGAGAAGGAAAAAGGAACAAGTTTGTGCCCAGTCTTTCCCCAAGCTTTTCAGCCAAGCTATTCCGACACCATTTGAAAAAGGACTGAGGGCATCCTCAGTGGCATTTCCTGGCAGGAGGACACCAAGGCTCAGCTCTGGGGTCCCGCTGTGTGTCCCTCTGAGCCGGGAGAGCCGGTCAGTGCCTCCGCTGGGGCACTGGGAGGAACTGGGAGGCAGTGCGCTCCCGCATATTCCCATGCCTCTGCTGAGTAATGGAAGAATATAAACGTGCACCACCGTGAATGCACCCACTGCCAGAAGACCACGAATAATTATCTGTCCTTGCTCTGCAGGAGTGAGCTGGGGCTTTGTAACCAGACCCAGGAACTGTCCCGTGAGCTCTCGGTGGCAGCAGGAGAGAAGGAGGTGGCTCTGACTGGGAGAGTTCCCATATAACCAGTGGACCAAGGACTGGCCGCCGGCAGAAAGCAGAGAAGCTCCCCTGCGTCCCTGGGTGACCGAGCCAGCCTGACACAGTTCTTAGGGTGCCCTTGTCCCCCCGGCACACCGAGGGCTGGAGACAGCATCTCCCACGCTCACTGGGCGAGGGACGGGCCCCTGCACTTTCCTAGAGCTTCACGTCGGCTTTTGGCAGGGCGGAGAAGGGAGTGATCAAGAATCAAGTGTCTGGGGTACCCTGGCCAGACGCTCTCTCACATCTGAAAGCCTGGCTTAGAGCCAGGCTGGCACTTAAGTTCTCCTTGCCAGGCCCATATTCTGATAATGGGAGCCCCAGGAGCGCTGCGCTACCAAGAAACGATGCGGAGACTGCTGGGAAGCAAGCCTCTGGGGACAGCCGTCAGAGAGCACGCCGGGGCCTCTTCCCCGTTCCCTTTGGCTACTGCTCTGGGTGGTGGTCGCCAGACACCGGCGGAAGCAGCAGGTACCGCGGTGCAAGCAGCCCTCACTGGTGCGTGGACGGGTTCTGGTTCAGCAAGGCACCACCGCCTTTCCAGGCAGGCACAATTTGCGAGAGCAGAACTGCATTTAAATGGACGTGGAAATTTATCTGCCCGTTATGCCGGGAAGCGACCGCTGTGACAAACATCTCAGAAAATGAGTATGTTCCTCCTACTACTTTCATCAGTCTTTGTCATCCCCCCATGTCCTCATCTTCAATTGAGAAATTCCTTATTGATTTAATTTGCAAATGCCTATAAGTCTTTCCCAAGAGTATCCGAGAAGAAGACGCATCGCAGTTTAAAGTGACTGCCTGAACCGCGTTATAAAGCATCCAGCCAGCTTTGGTAAATCTGCCTCGTAATGAATTTACTCCACATCTGATAGTCAGAGTTTAAGCCTATCTCTAGTATTATTTAACTGTCCCCGCTGTAAAACGTTCCTGCCTTCTGGAGAGGTTTGATTGGATTCAGAGAGGCTGAGGTTTAACTGGCGTGGATCACTTTGACTCTCTTCCCACCCACGTAGCGGGTGCACTGCTGGCATTTGGATGGATGATGCACCGGTTTGAAGGGGTAGGCTTCTGTTTTTCCAGAAAGTATCTAGGAAAGTTTGGACATCTCATTAGTTTCTCAAAGTTTTTGGGTTTTCCAAACAGCACAGACCTTCCTTTCCCCTCTGGCCGGGCTTCCCCCGCTTTCCCCTGCAGTCCCATGAACATGAGCATCCCCCAGCTTTGCTACCCTGAGGTCCGGAGAGGCGAGCTGCTGGGAGCACCTCTGCCCTTTGGGGGATGTTGGGGGCAAGAAAAGCAAGCAAATACAAAGATTATCTGGACTTGGGAAGCACAGGTAAGGGAGTGCTGATTGAGCATTTAATTGCACCGCCAATGTCCCCTCTAAACAGTGACAATTGTAGCTTGCTAATATCTGTATAATAGATTTACAACCTATGGGATATGGGAAAACGTGCGATAAAAAGCAGCACCTAATCTATGAGCAGAGGCAATAGTGCCGAGTAACCTAAGGCAAACAAGTGGCTCATTAACCAATCAATTGCTGAAGTTAAATGGAATAACTCACGCTAAATGGTGCTCGGCTGCCCTGGCAGGGTGCAGGCAGGGCTGGGGAAGGCAGGCTGGGCGGACATGTCCGTCCCCGCTCGGGCAGGACCGCCTCTGCCTGGGAACCAGCGTGGAGAGCTGGAACTCACATTTATCCCAACTAATGCCAAACGGGGCAAGGGAAGGGGGAAGATGGGAAGGAGGCCGATGAACCGAGCAGGGGTCCCCTGGGAGAAACGCTCCGCGAGCATCTCCAAGGACCAGGCTGGGGCACAGCTGCTCTCCTCCCTCGGTGTCCTGGCCTCTCGGGGACTTCTACAAGGTGGCACATGCTGAAACCGCTCCAACGTGCCCTCCAGGGACCAAACCACGGCGCGAGGGAAGTCTCTTCACTGGCACCTCTTCTCGGGGACCCCAGACACTCAGAATACCAGGGCGCGATGGAAGATTGTTCCCTCCTCTTCATTGTTAAATCCTCCCTTTAAAAGCTGTGGGGCAATGAGGCTTTCGCCTCTTCTCCAGGAATAATAATCCACAGCGTGACACATTTCATCATTAGAAATATTTCCTGCTGTCCAGTCAAAATTTGTCTATTGACGAACTCAAATACAGCTTCCATAATGTCATTCGCGTAGTTATTTTTAGCACCAGCGTTGCCAGCAGAAATAACAGGCCTGATGTATTTCTCCCCCCGCCGCCTTAGAATGAGGCTTCTGAAATTATAGATGGGAGTGCTAATTGAGCGCCAGGAATGCTACAAAGGATTTGCACTGCTGTGGAATCTGGTAGCAAACCAACGCGCTTCCACCCCACTCGCACGTGCAGTTATGCTGCTGTCCACTCACAGCAGGCGCGTATCCACCGGCAGGATTATTTGTGACCACAGTTGATGTTTGTTGTTAGAAACTGTCCCTGGCAAGGAAACTTTTTGCATTTTTTTACCCAAAAAGAACATTAATCTTAAATAACTTCCCCTCCCCTTGGTTTTTGTTTGTAGATTTTCAGACGTAGCAAGACCGAAAGGAGTGCTTCGATTCTTTTGGTTCCTGTGGTGGGGCGATGGACTCTTGCCCATGGTTCCTGGAGTCTCCAGACCACCTCCCAGTCCCATGCCGGGCCAGTGCAGGACGGTTTCCTTGCCAAAGTCACGCAAGCAACTGTGCACAGCTAAGGCTAAACCCTAACACAGCTACAGAGCAACAAAAGAAAGAAAAGCTTTCTGTTCTCCAGTCATTTAAACAAATAAGATAAACAGCATTTGCCAGCCCAGGAAGATTACGGGTGGCTTTTGTCTCCCCTGTTTTGGTTTCCTGTGCTAAGCACTCGCTCACCCATTCATCGTCACTAATGCCCAGGGCTCAGAGCTGCACTCCCTTGTGCTGATTTCCATGTGTACTTTAGGGTTTCTTTACATACCCAAATCCTCATTATCACTCTAAACCACGGTAAATTACAGAACAGTGGGCTGATAAAAGTCCTCCTGATTCAAAGCAATAGTGAGCCTATTACCCCCGAAAGCACTGGTCCTCACCTGCAGAAGCATGCGAGAACTGAGTGGGAGAACTAAAAAGCAGCTGTTTAAATAGCCGGGATGGGAAGATGTACCAGCGGTAGCAGAAGTGGCACAGATAGAGGCAGGCCAGGGCTCGGGGGGAGCAACCTCCTCCCAAAGCACTATTCCACCTCAAACCCAACGCGATGCCCTGACCATTCAATTCACATCTCCCTTCTCCCCTCACCAGTAGCCTCCTGTCTCAACATACATATTTCTGGCGTGTTTTTCTTCCAATTGCCCCTCGTTTCATTATTTCACTCGCTCTCCTTTCCTTGGAGCGTGAATATGAACGTCAGCCTTGGCTCAGCGTCACCCCTCACTAACCTGTTCCCTTCAGCTCCTGCCTCTGGCAGTTTGGGTCCTTCCTTCCTTCCATCACTTTGTCCAACCAGGAACTCGGAGTTTCACAAAACCTCGCGAACCTGCGGCAGCAGAAGGAATCACATCGCGTGGAAAGCAAAAGCGTCCGAGTCCAACTGAAGCGGGTTGGTAGAGCGGCTGTGGGGGGAACCATGGGCTCCAGCCCCCTGACCCAGGTGGTAGAAAGACACGACGTCCTTACAACTCAAATTTCCCGGGCCCCGCGCAATTAGCCGTCAGCAAAGGGACTGTTAAGGGCTGGATAGAAACTCTCCTGAAATCCCTGAGGGTTTCTATTTTCTTCCCGAGGAGTTGCATCGGGCCCCGGGAATGCATTTGTTTGTTTTTCCCTTGTCATCAGCCTGCCTTTGGCTGACAGCTATAATCCATTCAGGGAGGACCTGTTTATCTGCGAGAACAGCAGCATCGCTGTGAAGAGGTAAGAGTGGGAGTGTGCTTCAGGCAAAAAAATGCAGATTATAGCCCCGCTAGTAATGAATCCAGCGCAGAAAGAAAGAAATGCAGATTGTTCTAATTTTCTGAATAGATTTAATTCCATTTTGTTCCCCGCGAGTCCCTTCGCTGACAATTGTCTGAGCAGAGGGAGGAAAAAAGGGTTCCAAGCAAAACACTTGTCCATGAAGGATGTTATTAAAATGTCCTACTTGAACACTGGCGTTCTGCAGACCAGAGTTGGAGAATATAAGCATTCTCTCTCCCTTAGACAAGCTTTGTCTAAATGCAGAATGTTTGTCAATTATTTTCCAAAAGCACAATTGCTATCATCAGAATTAGAGCTGGCTTGACTTGTCCTGCCTGATTTAGCACCCGCTTGAACAGGGTGGGTTCAGAAGTTCAACAAGAACTTAAGGGCTGTTGGATTTGCGGCAGGCTTAGAAAATGCTCAGGAAAACAACAGGGGGAGGGAATAGATGGGGAATATATAGAAAATGACCGTGAAAACCAGACAGTGACCAGAGAAATGAAAAAAAAAACCCCAACCCTGTGGCAAGTGGAAACCCACCGCAGAAGCATGGTGGCAAAAGTCTCTGGCTGGGTGAACTTCCATCGCTTGGCTTGAGAGGACTCACGCTCGCGCACACCTGCACACAGACCTGGTTCCATGCATTTGCTGAACCTGGCAGTCCTTCAGCAGAGAACCTGGCTGCAGGTCTGCAGCACGGATGTCGGTCAAGTTTTAGCAGAGAACTTGGCCTCCTATCCAACATCCTCCTGTATCACTTCCTTTTCTTTAATGGTCTGGGCAGCGTGTCCTGTCCTCATGCAAGTGCTGCAAACAGGACGGGTGTCCTCTGAGACAGGACAACGTGGGTTCTTGCGGCCAGCTGTGGCGTTTGGGGATTGTTCCTTGCAAGATTCAAGAGCGATGGAGCTCTTGATGATGTCCCTCACCCCACCGCTCTCTTGAAGGTTGAAGAAACTCCTTCTTCTGACCTTTCCTCTTAAACTTTTGCATATGAATTCTGACCTGCCTTTCACCATCACCTTCCGCTATCACAAGTACCAAAGCTTCACGCCAAAGGCAACTGGAGAAACTTGCTGAGGACCATCACTTTCCGTTCATTACGCGAGTAGCAGCATTGTCCCCAGAGTGCTCGGACCTCGTCCCTTGAGGAGACACAGTCCCTTCCCCTAAACTCTGACTACGTGACTGTGCTATTATTGGTACAGTCGATGCCGAATGGCCAAAGGAAAACACTGCACTGGCTCTCGCTTTTTCCAGCTACAGAGAGGACAGCAGGCACAAAGGCAAACATAGCCTCTCCTGTGCACATGTGACAGTCACAGCGTAAGCGACTCGCCGTCAGAATGCCTCATTCCTCCTGACAGGTCTTGTCCTAAAACAATGTCTTAAAGCCTGCAGCTGGGCTGGATTTTCCATCTCCAGCTGGAACTGCCAAAGGAGCAGAAAAAGCCCTGCTAGCAGAAAAGATGCCTCTCAGTTTGGAGAGAAGAGCCTTTCCCAGCCGTCTGTCTATAACCAGCAGGCACCGTTTGCCATCCTCCTCCTGCGTCGAGGCGAAGCTGCGGCATCCTAAAGCAGAGTATGCTTGGGGAAGGACGTCTGCTCTGCCCCACGCCTGTGCAGAGCCGTGGATAAAGGGTATTTCACAGAGAGGGAACGCTACAGCTCCTGCAGCCAGCTGGGGCAGGGTGCCTCTGCTGCGCTTAGACCTGGGCTCGTGGCTCCGAAGCGCCGACTCACTCTGGGACAGAGCGTACCTACAGAAGAACTTGGCTTAACTTGGGTGAAGCACGTACAGGACAGTTGCAGCTCTGGGACAACCCAGTTTCTCCCTCTTAAATGCAGCACCTCAATATTTGTTGCTGAGTTTTACCTCATCATTTTTTCGCGGCCGTTTCAGCAGCACTGTTTCTGATGTCGTCTTCCTCAGCCCTTGCAGCTCCTCACCAGTATTTTTGAGCCGTCTCTTCTTCTGAGTTGTACTCTTCTCATACTAGTACCCCAAACATGAATGGGAATAGTGAAGAGCACCGGGAGCAGGACCAGATCATGCCAGGAAAAACATCCCCTCGGTTTGAAAGCCAGTGAAAACAATGTGGGCACTCGGCAGCCCACCGCACACTCACTTTATGCTCAGCACCACGTCTGACATGGTGCTGTTTACATGGCTGCCTGTTAATTTTTGATGGCATCCCTCGTTACTAAGCTCAGGTACAGCAACATTCACTTCAGTAATCCCTCTTTGTTTTCCTAAACTAGTGGTCTTGCTTCTTCCTCCCCGCGCTGAGAGCTTCAGGGGTAATCCATAAAATAAAAAGGTGTACCTCTCCATTTGCATGGTAATAATTGCTTCAGAGCTGTTTTGCCATAAACAAGTCATCCCTTACAAATGAAGGAGAGCACTTCAGACACAGCAGCTTCTCACGCTGCCACCGCAAAAGTCTTTTCCGTTTGTGTCCCTAGTGAGGGAGCAGGGGAAAAATAGCCCAAAGAGACCAGCAATGAACCAGCCCCCCCCAACCCTGATGATCCCTGGCTGCTTTCCAGCCTAAAAGAGCAGCGAGCGCAAAACCCTTGCCGAGCATGCCGCCTCCGATCCTGCACCGCTCGAGCGAAGGATGTGTTGACACGAAGTGCTGTAAGAAGACAGACTACAGCAAAGCTGAAATGCTATCGTTTTGGCCGGGTGTCAAAGCGCCGCTTGGAGCTCGGTTGCTGCAAGGGGAGGTGGCGTGGGGTGCCTGGCCGAAGGGACGCTGCTCAGCCTTCTCAGCGGGGCTGGCACTACAGAAGGTCCCCCTCCTTGTCCCCACTAATGTCCCACGGGGACATTTTTGAAGGCTGTGGTGGCCTTGGCGAGCAAGCGGGGACCTGAGCGACCAGGCTGGAGGAGGAACTGCATGGAGAACCCGCTGCACAACAGTTAGCCTTGTTAACTAGCACATGTTCCTTACAGGCACCTCACAGGGAAATCCCGGCCCGCGTTTCTAAGCTTTATCCATCTTGCAATGGTTTCCCCCTCGCTGTTGCTTACAAGCTTAACAAACCAAAGACTCTTTGGAAGACTCCTTAATCTGGCTTGTCCTAAGGCCAACAGGAGAGGAGGAAGGCAAGGTCATGCACATGGGAGGCCAGCACAGAAACATCCTTATTTATCTTCCCTAAGCTGTTCTACATTTTAACTCCTTCAAGATATATTGAAATAATCAAGACTTGAATTTGGTGGTGACTGCGACCAGTGGGGAAAACCTGGCACCCTGTTACCAATTCATTATTTATGGTGGGGTTCAAATTTCACCCCGCTTGGTTCCCTGGGGCAGGTCCAAGACATGGGACCAAACATGGAGCAAAGCCCCAGATGACCATCTCCTGCCTCCTCCTTCCTGCTCAGCTACAAGCTGCGGGTCGGCTTCCGAGCCCCACCTAGGCAACGCTGCAAGGTGTCTGAAGAAAACACGCTTCCAAGAGTCTAATTTCGCATCCCTACCAGGTCATAATGAAGCACTCCTCTAAATATCTGCTTGGGGAACATGAATGCAGGGAGTGAGACAGACAGCTGAGCACAAAGCTGGTTTTTAGAAGCAGAGTTTAAGGTTGGCTAAAAATATGGCCTATCCTTTTCAGGGGTTATTTTGCCTACTGCGTTGACAAGAATAAAGCTATTAGTAACAGAGCATTCAGAGTATTCGAGGCTGGTGTTTGTCTGTCAGTCACTCATCTCTCCAAAACAGTCTTGTCAACATTTGGAAGGCAAGTGGGATGTATGGTCCAGCCCCTTCCCGGGAGGGCTGGGAGAGGATAATGGAGCTGTAAGAGCTACGAGAACCTGTGGCTAAAGAAACTGCGAAGAAGGAAAAAAGGGGAAAAACATCTGTTAAAGAAGAAAAATATTAGAAACTCCTAAATGTCTAGAAAAACAAAAGGTAGGTTTTAGAGGAAGAAAACAGTCAAGTATGGGGGGGGGGGGGAAATGTTTACAGAAAACATAAAAATTGAGAAAGTGATACAAAAAGAGACAATGAGTGGAGATTACATGGGGGAAGAGGAAGAGGAGAAGTGACCATAGGAAAATACAAGGCAAGAGCTGTGTTTGCACGGCGTGAATTCGCAGGACATGGGCTGGCCCTGCACAGTGAGTCACACCTGGCACAAGGTGAGCCTGGCAGCTAAGAGTCAGAAACCACAATCGCCCCTGTGGCTGGGGGCTTCCAGGGATTAGTTCGTATCTGTCATACCTAAAAACGCAAAGGCCCCCAGTTGTGGAAGCTGTGCTGCACGGGGGACTCCCCTTAGAGCCAGGAGTGGCTCTGCAGGTAAAGAGCTCTGTGCCTTAGACACCCTTAGGAATACAGGGCTGGTGGGTACCGATCTGCTCTCTAACCCAGCTTGCTCCTCTGCCAGGGAGAAGGGGTGATCACAAGGAAATTGGTTTCCTGCTTATGCTTCTCCTTATCTCCCCTGCCAGCACAGGAACCTCTGCAGGTTGCACTACCTAAACCCTCCTCTGCACCTCTAACGGATCCTGTAGCAAAAACCATCGTCTCCTCCCCCTCAGCTCTTCAGGACTAAGCTTAGAGTGTCGCCGTCTCTTTTCCAGACACCTTTTATTTTCCCCTTGGTGCCCCCTATACATGGGAGGTGTTCTGCTGTTTACCAGCATGTTAACCGTGACTGTATTTTATTGTACCTGCTTGGAAAGGGGAGCAGGAACCCTGCAGGAGTTGCTCCCTGCACCCATTGTCTGGGGAAAATCGCCTGCTGGCTTGCTCCACGGTCACAACATCAGCTCCAGCCTCTCCCTACATCTCCATCAAGTTAAAGATCTGCAGAGGCCAAGTGATCTTCAGTGCTTAGCACAGCAATTTCTGTTGTGACTAATCCTGCAGTTAGACACCTTTTCCCAGGGATCCCATTGCTGACACATACTCAGCTCCCTCTCTGCCTGAATCCGCGGCGCATGGCGGAGGAGAAGGCGAGGTGAGCTCACCTTCAGCTGCTGCCTGCGCTCCTGTAACGTGCAGCCAGGCCAACGAGCTGCCTCTCCCGCGGCTGAGGGCATGGACAGCCCCAGTAGTGTAGATCCTCTCCCACGGGCTGTGTTGGGAGGAATTGGCTCAGCTAAGGATGCCAGGCAGTAACCGTGATCTGCAGGATAACCTGGTAAGTAGAGGAAAACCCTGAAGCGCACAGCCTTTCCTCCAGATGATGGAAACGATTCACTGAGCGGTTTTGAGCAAGGGGGTTTTGCCATTAAGGTATCACTTGTGACAAAGAAATGTGCACAGGGAAAGTGTGGGGATGAAGAGTAACTTGACTTAGGCTCCGTTTCCACCTCAGTCCATGAAGTTGGTCTAAACAGACTGAGAGCTGAGTCACTTAGAGTTATCTTCACAAGGAGCTCATCAATTTGAGTAAACCATCAGCCCCAGGCTATAGCGCGTACCTATCCTCGGTTTCACCCTCCAAAGCAGCACGGCTGAGGTCAGCGGAGCTCTGGATTTCCGTTAGTAATAGCAAAGAATAGAGAATAAGTAGCCTCTGTGCACAAAGCCAGTTCTGGTCCTGCTCCTGTTGAAGTTCATCTCCAAGCTCTTAGATGCAGCCGGGGAGAAGCAGCAGCAGTGTTAGTGGAAAAGGTGTGAGCCCAACCCAGAGCATCACGTCTGACAAATGCCACCCATCCAACCAGCCCTCCAGGAAGAGAAGGGGCAGGGCTGCAAACTCACTGCGGGTGAAACCCTGTTTGCTTCGCTCATGGACCTTAAATGCACACCAGCCAACGGACTGTAAATACTGCTCGCAGCAGGTTTACAAGGTGGAAACTCTTTTGAGACCTTTTACTGCCAGGAAAGTGGGGTAAATATGCCAATGATACGAACAAATTCTAAATATTTAGGTGTTTAAATAAATAAAGCTTTTATAGATTTTCGGAATCTATTATTCATGGCGTGCTGGGGGGTGTCCAGACTGTGCACCAAGGCATATAACCATTTTAAGAGAGTAGAAGATTCCTTTCTAGTCAGAAAGTTGAATCAGTTTGTGTGCCGAGAGCTGGCCCAGGCCTTCGTATCCTCGTATCACTGGACAGAGGAACCTCAATGACTTCACTACCAAAGGAGCCACAATTTGCTGGCCATCGTGGCCAGATGACAAGTAACAAGGCTGGAATGAGATTTTTTTTTTCCTTTTCCAGACATGTTGAGCAAGAAGGGGATCTCAGTCAGCCATTAACATCCCAAGGTGTACAACGTGTCCCTGGGAAGAGGCTCAGCCAAAGGTGGATATACGCAGCCATGCTAATTCAGTCATCGCAACTGAAATCAGTCTAGAAATGACCTGATTTTCCACTTCATAAAAACACAGAACATTTTAAATGCTTTGCTGAAACTGATTGTTTGAAGCAGTTGAAGAACTAGAAAAAAAGGTCATTGTAATCCTTTTGGGATGTGGCTTTTCCGTTAACGGCATGCCAACCCGGCGTCACCATCAGAGCTTCAAAACAGCCTTCCTGACTTGAGAAAGCCACCACATTTCTCTACGATATTAAAATGCCATTCAGGATTCAGTGTTTTCCCTCTGCCCATGTCTGTAATTACACGGTACGATGTCAGAGCGAGCACAGCTAACTGAGGATGGGCTGCTCTGACCTGAGCAACTGTCTCCTTATATTTGTGCTTTTGTCTTGGCATTTTCACCGGGGTTACAATTAATTAAAATTCCCGATTAATTAAAATGTTTTGCAACAACAACAACAGCAGCAAAAATTGCTTGGAGAAAAGCCTGTGCGAAGCGAAACTGGAGCCTGGTTGGTTGAGTATGCATGGTGCCCCAAGTATTGGCATGTCCCCAGCCTGTCCCCAAAGTAAATGAGACAGCAAAGGAGGAGGAAAGTAGTGACTGAAACAGGGGTATAAAATTTTGCGTTACCCTCTGCATCTCCCCTTCTGCCTATAACTCACAGTTCAAGCTCATGGAAATAAGAGTGGCTTTCACTACAGCTGGATGTACGCGTGGGTTTGCCAGGGAATTAGGACTTGGCCAGCTCTCCTGCTCCTTGTTCTGACAGTCATCAGCCGGAAAAGTTTGTACAAGTCACCTTCCCCTTCTGGGGCCTCGGTTTCCCCTCTGTAAAATCTTGTATGAAGCGCTACGAGAAGTACGGAGAAAGAAATACACTGCAGAAAGAGAAATGCGCGTTAGCGCGTGACTGTTTCCTTTTTGCCTTTGTCAAATCTGTACTATAGCAGGAGCCAGCTCCGGTCGCTCGGAGCTGTGAAGAAATCTTTGTTGTGCGCTGAAAGCCCCGCAGCGGACTGTCATTGTCAAACCCGCTGATGAATGGTTCCACTGGGGATCCAGACCCTGCTCATGCGGGAAAGCAGCAAGGCTCAATAAATAACTATTGCTATTACTGAATCCGGATAATTAACAATTCTGCAATTTTATAAGGAAAATACTGTGTTGTTGCAAAGAACACGGGGGGGCAGCTGGCCCCATTCTGTTAGTGTAAGCATCCCGACCCTGGCTCTGCCTCTCCGAGGGCATGCCCTCTCTGAAATGCCAGCAAAGGGGATGATGTTTCTTCCCCTTCCCCTCCGTCCTTTTTTAAAACAATTTTTTTTTTTTTTTCTGGCAGGCACTGCTCCCACTTTAGCAATTTAAGGGCTACAGGGAAGAAATCATACTCTGAAAGAGCAATTTCAAAAAGCATCTGGCTGCAAATGGTGCGTGTTTAAGCAACGGCTCGGTTCCTGGGGGGTGTGCAGGCTCTTGCCTGCTGATTTTTAGGGCCAAAAATTAAATTTTGCAATCTCCAGACCAAGAGAGCAAAAAGCCAGAAAGAGGGATCTCTTGCCTTGAGTAGGATTACCAGAACCCTTTTCCCCCCCGATATGTGCCAGTTCAAGGTAAAAGACTTTCGGGGAGGGATGAGACACATAACGACGTTGCAGCCATGGACACTGGCAAGGCTACATACACAAGTAGAAAAAAAAAAAAATCATGATTATTAGATGTTTTGCAGATTTTCAGGTGTTTAAAGAGATGACAGATATGAAATTGCTGCTCCAAGCATATAAGAATCGCATTTTTCAAATATCTTATTTTAAAGTATAATGAACACACATACTCCCTTCTATTCACATTTGGATTTTTAAGGTTTTATGGATCCACCTTCAACTTCTATGCTGCTACAGAAGATGACTTCCCCCCCCCCCCCAAAAAAAAAAAAAAAGCCCTGGAACTGAGGTCTCTCAAATTCACATGCCTTCAGGGGCTTTTAAGGAAAACCCAGGGGGTATCATGAGACTTGCAAGAAGAGCACGAGTGGGAACCCCGCAGTGGCTTCTGAGCATAGTAAGCACCGAAATTATGAGAGCAGAGCCACAGAATCTTAACATTACAATTTATTTTTTTAAAGAAACAAATCAACAAGCTCAAATTGATTAATATACACAATTATTTACTAAAGTAAAGGTCCAGTTATGTTCACTGACTGCTCCAAAATTTTGGCTGTCAAACTGAAATGCATAATCCCTTATGCTTGTTTTAAAGATGACTAACCCTGCTTCTCCTTCATTTCAAATAATATTTGCTTAGATTATGCTTCAAAGAGGGACTGGGGGGGTTTTGTTACTTAAAATCCAGCAAGTAATCAGCTAAGAGGCTCTCAGGCCAGCCACAGCTCCACAGCAGTGTGTAACGTGAAAGCTCAGTGAATCAGATTCATTTCCTCCAAGACCGAAAGGTAGCAAAGAGTCATGCAGAATATTTCCTGAGAACATAAGTGGCCATGACAAACAGTTCTTCCAACCCAGAGAGGCACCAACCTGTTCTTCCAAATGCTGCAGGCATCACCGGCATTTTATTGCTTCTGATCCTTCATGCTTCTTTGTTTAAAATACAGTGGTGCGTCAGGTACTCTCTTCCTCTCATCTATCCATCTAGCCTTGCCACATCAAAGCAGATCACTCATTAAACAAAATATCCTACCGTTGGGTAGTGGGAAAATCCCACTGGATTGCGGGGAATTGCACCGCTGGATGTAAGTGAGGACAGAATCCGGCTTCAAATTGGCTTAGCAAGTGTCTCTGCCTCACTTTCCAGAACACAGGGCTCTCCCATAGAGAGGCCATATATTGCTTTTACAAATGTAAGCAACGATTTGCCTGTGCTCAAGCACGGGACACAACAGATCCCGATCCTGCAAACATAAATGCCTCATTTTATTCCCTCAGCAGTCCTGTTGGCTTAAATGGGCTCATACATGTGAGTAAACGTATGCATATGCAGACTGCTTTGCATATTAAGGGAAATATTTCTATAATACTAAGCATAATATTAAATATTAATTTATATAATATTTATATAACATTAGGGCATATTTAGGGCTAACAACTAGTTATAGAACAGAGAAACCAACTAGCACAAGGAAATATTAATTAAAATTACAGTCTTTATTCACTCATAGGTTTTCTTTCCCATTCTGTTCCTCTGCTTTTTGATTAGAAACTAATCATCACATTACACAATATTTTCCTCATTAAACTACAAAAGCAACAAAGATCCATGGCTTCTTGGGCCAATTAGTGCCCGTGTCCAATCATCAGGAATACAAATCAAAGCGTGTTCCAGCTCTGACCTAATAAGCCATCTACGCAAAATCTAAGCTCCGCATTTTCCTGTTACTACAGCAATTCTTTTTTCTTTACCCCAAAGCAATCGGCGCTGAACATTATCCACTCTCTTAGGAAACTACGAAATGAAATCGCATGGGCTGGGGGCTGCCAGTCACCTCCAGCTTTGGCAGCGCTCTTCTGCGGCGCTGTTTTAATTAACAAACCCTAAATGAATCCTTCTGCACTCTGCTTGGGTGTGGGGCTGGCAGGGAGGGTGGCTCACAGGACCGCAGAGAAGTTAGAGTAGAAAGAGGGAGCTCTGGGAGATTGGAACAGATCTGTATTTTCCTCAGGGCACATCCTGCAAACAGGGCCCTTTGTTCCAGGGGCTGGTACTTGCTTCTCACCACAAACAGATCCCTTCCCGGCCTCTCCTTTTCTTCTCCTCTAAGAAAAACGCCATTTTCAGAGTTTGTACTTCTACATCCACCCCCGCCCCAGATCCGTGTAAGTTATTCTCACTTAAACCAATTTTGCTCTCCCACTGGGTGCCAAAGTGTTGTGAGTTACACTGTGCCGCGCTACTCACACCCACCCGACATCCATTTTCTGACCAATTTCCTTCTGACATGCATCTTAACCATCTTCAGACTCACTCCTGAATTTGGCCTAAATTGGAGAATAATATACTGAAACTCTGTTCAAAAGCAGTGCGTAATTGATCTCTGCCAGAAGGTGGATCTGATCTTTTTTGTTGTTTTTCAGGGAAAACAGAGGGGGAGGTGCTAAGAAGGGGGCTGTGAGCCTGGAGTTTCAGCTCCTGTTTTCTAGTTCCCCAGCTATGTTATAGAAGGCAATTAAGCAGTGTCTGTTCATCAGTGTGATGCTATTTATTGAAACTGGTTAGTAAGCCCAGAATTAGTTTTCCTTGTCAAAAAAATGTCTCAGTGGAGAATGTTTTCTGAGTGGCTTTAGTATGTCTACTTGCCTACAAGTAATTAGGTTTAATATTTGTCCAGTGGTTTTGGAAACCCAGGCGATAGGTTCCACCAACATGTTTCTCAGTCTGTTCTTCAAGGTCCCCTCAGGTTATTGCATCACCTGCTGCATGTCCACCCATGTGTTCCTGCATGATCCTCCTCTTTCCGTAATGTTTCAGTTTCTTGGCCGATTTTGCCAAATCTTGTAGAGGCTTTAAAGGCACTGAGCTCCTACAAGTGTTATGAAAATAGAAGGCAGGGTAGAGGAGAGGAACCCTCCTCGTTCCCTCGCTCGGGGACAGGCATGTGCCCCAGAGGAACCAGACCGGCGCTCAGTCTTGAGACAAAACTCCCTGAAGCTGGAACTCACCGTTTCCAATGCTCAGGGCATGACCTGATTAATCTGGAGGTTTAAAAGGAGAGGGGAGAATCAGCCAGAACACAGAGGGGAGAATCAGCCAGAACACGTGCCCCTCTGCGGCAGGCACCGGCTTTCCGTGCTGGATGTACAGTTCCAGATGGGATCTTGCTCAGGTTACAGCTTGCGTGTCCTCCAGCAAAACCCTGAGTTAATCACTGTAATAGAGCTGCTCCCTTACTACCTTCCACCGGATGGTTCTCCATGGAGGAGAGACTTCCTCCATCACTATGAACTTCCCTAATCTAATTACTGCTAATCAGAAGTGTGAAGAAAAGCATTTTCTTTGGGTCTCAGGTGCGCAGCAGGTGGGTTGGCCGACTTATCGAGTACAGACGTCCATTTGTTTAAGCGAGCGGGGAGAAGGATGCACACTGCAAATCCTGCAGAATGTCAAAACAGCCGAAACCCCCATTAAATGCTGGGATTCGGTCTGGAAGCTGTATAATCCCTTTGAATTTTCTAGGAAGGCCTATGGGAAATTTAGGGACAGTGAAGGGGCAGAATTTGCCTATTTCTGCTGCGATTCACCTCACTGCAACGCATGCGGCACCTGCAGCTCAGGGCTGACCCAGGATGTTTCTCTACTGAACCCATCAAACCACCTTTTGCCACGTGCTCCGATCCTCCAGCCCAAATTAGCGGTGGCTCCGCTGCTCCAAGTGGAACAAATGTCACTGCTGTGTTTCGCTTGGTCTCCTGCTGCTGCTTTGTTTTATTTTGGGTCCCGCTGCCTGTCAGGGAAGAAGCACGATCCTGATTTTGTGAGGTTCAAATGAGGAATTTCACTTTTAACCTGAACAGCCCATCGCCAAATGGTTAATGACCTTTTTTTTTATGGGTATCCTGGAAAATGGAATCTTTCTCTCAAAGACAGATCTTCAGGGCTTTTTCTGGCCTGCTTAATCCAGCACCTATCAATCGCTGTCCCTATGTTGGCTAGGCAGTACGGGCACCAAGGGTGTGATGTCCCCTGCGTGCCCTGCGCTGGCAAACCACCGTTCCCTCGAAGCAAATCTGCCATTCCAAGGCACCACAGAGGCAAGTCGTTCCACTGATTGAAACCTTGGCCTCTACAAAACAAACCCATCAAGAGCACCCACCGCTTTGCATTAACGGGATGCATTTCCAGGGGTATTTGCTGTGCTGATCGATGCCTAAAAAAAAAAAATACATCCTTGGCTAGGTGTGCAGATACACACCTCGTCTGTGAAACGACAGCGCGGCAGAACAAGTCTATCTGATGCGGAGGAAATTTTGTTAGCCTGACACAATCTCAGAATAGCTAAACAGGGCAAAACAACGTGTATTTGTGCTCAAATCCTGATGATGTTTATTTACTAGGACAAATATAGCTGAGGGTAGCAACTTATCAACGCTCGCTTTATTTCGAGAGCAAATTGCTCCCATGGAACCAGACATTTGATGTTTCCCCGCTATCGCCCAACAAAGAAAGCTCGCTTTACTAACTCGGCTAATGACCAGCAAAGTCGCCTCACATGGATTATAAAAATAAAAAGGACAAAAGGTTCAGGATGAAAAATAACAATTTCCCTTGCTTGCTTTTGTGATCAAACAGTGGGGAATTCGCAGCAGAAAACTCTGCTTTGAAATAGAAAAATAATAGTAACAGTGAAAATAAATGACAAGGTCTTGGTTCTATTGAGCTTTACTGAGCCTGAAAACCCACAAGTTTTGCTGCTGGAGAGTGTACGAGGATTCATTCAAAAGTCGATAATCAGCAGAGAGGGATTAATGCCTTCCAATAACTGCTCTAACTACAAAGACGGTAAAAGGCTCAAGCAACATTCATTATCTTATCCCTTTATGCTGGCTCGTGGCCCCGAGTTTCACATGTACCATGTTTACTATTATGGCAACAAAACAAATTTGATCAGAGCAATGCCAACAAATAATCCAACAGCATATTTGGATAAAATCTTCCTCGATACATCATGAATTTGCTGAGCTGCTGGACCCCAACCTGGCTTTCCTGGAGTGTGGAACATGGCCTGCCTTGCGGAGCCTGACTGCATCTCCACGTCTGCAGCTGACTCCTGCGTGCAGGACTGGGCACCGCCACTCTTCTGGGCTTTGGGACAGACTCCCCTTCCCGTTCCTGGACTGACCAAAGGAGCCCTCCGCACCTCAGCTAGGCTGGACAGGATGCTTTCAGTTTGTTCTGTGCAGGCATTAAAAAACCAGGTTATTCTCCTCCCCCAGCTGTGATAAGAGCTCTGTTTCCCCGTGTCTTGCAGTACCCGCAGATAGATTTAGTTGAGATTCATAATGTAAGAAATCAACTGGAAATGGAAAGTTCAATATCAGATGAAATTGGTTTGGGTATCTGTGAGACAGCATATTTATCTATTAGGTTCTCAGAGACGTCAGGCACTGAATCAGTTATCTTAGCACAAATCTACAGATCATAAGTTCTCTCATTTTGGGTTTGAAGACACACTTCCATTCTGGTCAGCAAACAGCATTTTACTGCTATTCCTTATGGCCACATGACAAAATACTCTGCCCCTTCTGCTTTACTGTTGACATCTTTCGAGGATAAAAAAAGATAAGTAAAAGCAATCTCCATGCTTATGTACTCTCCCCTCCATGCAAAAACTTATTTACAGCAGAACCTCTTAGCTGAAGAACTCAGAACACTTGGTGAACTGGTTGGTGAGACACCTGGCCCTCTGAATCTTTACCTTAACAGCCACCCTAACAGGAAAGCGACCTGGATTTAGTCTTGAGCAGGAACGATGCACATGCCAAACCCTGCTCTGAAGCGCAGTGCAGGCTTGCAGAGCGCATTTGGTCCCGAGGCCTGATCCAGAGACTGGCTGCACCTGGAGCCGTGCAGCAATGAGATGCACAAGCATGGGGAAGGGCAGGTGACTGTGCGTGTAAGGTCGCTGGACGACTCTTGTAGCCAGGCTTCCATTTATTTGGCAGAGAAAAGCAGTTGTTCTTCCCTTTTGGGTTTGTGTCTTGGAGGAACTGCCCTGAAAGCCACTGGTCCAGAGCAGAATCTGAGACTAGTGTCTTTTGATTCACCTCCGGGTTTCTATTTCCAAACTGAAGACTTTTCTGGGATGATGAAGCCCTGAAAAATGCTCCCCTTGGGCAAAGTTGGGATGATTGTATGATGAATCTGTCACACAAGGCTAGTTAATGCTGGTTAATGAGAGCAGAGAGAAAAACTCCTCCTGGTTTCCACACCTACACTGCCGCTGGTTTAGTGCTTAACGCTAAAACCGAAAGCCTAGTTCTTCTCAACTTTTGAATTCAGTGTAGACTGGTCTCCACTCCAGAGTGTTCCTGTAGTTCGTCCAATGTTCATATGGTGTGCCTCGGGGAAGGACCATGTGCGAAGCATCTAGGCTCTAGGAAGACGTGAGGCTGGCTTCCACTTTAACACAAACGTGTCACGGGGTTACTTGGTGAAGAAGAGGTCACAGTGCTTTGCTGCAGCTTTGGTGTAAACCAGCAAGCAGCAGCCCTTTTTTGCGTGGGTGTAGTGCAATCTTGAAACCAGCTTATGCTGCTTACCAGAGCAGTACAGGCCATTCGCGGTCTGCAAATTGACTGGAGAAACCCACTGAACGAAGGCAGCCCACGGCGGGACAGATGGTATCTCTGTACGAGAAGTTTGTTATGCATCTCAGGGAAGGGGCCTTATGGAGATTCCTAAACTTGAAAAATATGAGTCCCTCCGTTTCCATCCCTGTGTTTTTATGTTAGAAAAGGCAGAGCGGTTGGGAAAGACAGGGAGAGCCTAGATCCACTTTAACCACCACCAAAGAGATGCAGACTAAAAGAAAAGATAAGCCCAACAAAGGCACTTGCTGAAAAGCCAACTATATCAACAAACCCCAGCTACTGCAGCTTGGTGACCACGCTGCCCAGTGACTCCTGTTCAATAAAGGGCCGATTCTCCTCCCCTTTTGGAAAACAATGTGTTCCACACACTGGAATAAATAACAGCCCCTCGCCAAGCCCCCAGCAGTGTCAGGGGATGTCAGGCTCTGCTCGGCGGATAACAAAGGCGTCAGCGTGCAGCCAATCTCCTCCTGCCATCTCAGGCTGCCCTTGCTGCGCTGAATGAAATTTTTTCTCCTAATGGAAATGAAGAAAACCTCCAGTGCAGATAATCCTCCGTTATAATGGGAGTACATTCGGGACAGAGGCCAAGCAGTGTAAAGAACAAGCCAAATCTCTTTTACTTAAAGCCTGGCCTGAATGTGATAATGTAATGACTTTGGTCTGGATGTTTCAAATGCCATTCATTGGGATTGACTTAGCATATAGATGATATCGGCTAAAATAATTAAGAACGAGGAATCGAATAGATAGCATCAGCCGACTTCTCCTTCCCAGCAAAGCTGGTATCCGTTTGCAAGTGGTCTAAACATGGGTTAGTCCAACCTAGCCAGCACCCCTTCACTTCTGTTCCCCTTTGCCTTCTGTAGAAGGATCAACAACATCCCTCTTAAACACAGGCTGAAGACCTGGGCACCCTCTTTGCAAAGGCAGACTTCCTGATAATTTTGTGCCTAACCTCTTTCTGGCCACTGCTGATCATAATTTGCACTCAGAACCTGATGGAAAGCCCACTGAGGTCCTCGGGAAGATTCACATTCATTTCACTGGGTTCTGGATCAAGCCTATAGACTGTGAGCTTCTTCTTTCCAAAAGTGTGGTAGCCCTGGCTGTTGTTTAGCTTCCTAGTATCTGTCATCATGAACTATTATTTCTGTTTTACAGAAATAAAACACAGCTCAAACCCTGATACCACATGCAAGCTTAAAATGGCTTTCAATTACTATCTGCAGGCTTTTAAATGGGATTGTGGTGACACCCTAAAAGAAGCGAAATACTTATGGGAGAAATTAAGCTATTGGAATGACTGGTTATATTGAACACGCTCCTCACACAGCTGGCGAAGAGCAAAATAAAGCTGAAATAAATTGATGACGACCACTTTCTGGAGGAATGAGAGTTTATCTTAAGAGATAAAAGACCATTCGGCTTCTCTGCTACAACAGCTTACGACACCGAGCACTTGCATACCTCTCCCACAAAAGGGGAAACCAGTAGCAACCAGCACAAACACAACAGATCACTTTCTATATCCCATACCAGTGTAACTAAGGGCAGAAGGTAAAATGAGTGCAAAATGCTACCATTCTGATCGTAATATACCCACTTAGCGTCAATCTGATGGCTACGTAGGGTGGAAAGCAGCAGGGGATTACACTTACTGTCCATTTCAAGTCTTCCAATCAGCAAGTAAACTCAGTCCTTTAGGAAAAAAAAATAAAAATCTCATACATTGGACAAGCTTTGGAATGGTTACAAGCCTAAGATCTATTGTTCTGGTTGAATTTGTTACAAGCCCTAGGCATATCATAAAAGAAGGTTCTTATTTGAATGTTTTTATCTTCCTGGTCATCTAATTTAGCTCCTTCCAGGGTGGTCATTTATTTTCTTCACTGTCGCCTCCTTCGTTCGCTAGTTTTACAGATGAAATCAAGACTCGTCAGCAGCCTTGAGCAGGGCGTCAATGCTAGTTTGAATTTTCCTTGTCTTCTGTTTAATTGAATTTTCATTTGTATCTCCTCAGCTGTTTCCCCTCTGAGGCCTTTCCCCCTCCTGCCCCCCTTTTCTCCACTCATCCATATAGATCATACAAGCGTTTCTGGCAAGCACCAGCTGCAGATACAGCAAGTTCTTGGGCATCTTCTACTTTTAGAAAACCACCAAGAGGCCAAATAACACCCGTGCTTGTTCTGTGAAGCTTGAAGCCTGCTTTTTCAGAAATACCAGTCTCTTTATTAACTCTACTGCTCTCCGTGAACCACGTGTAAGGCATGGAGGACTGCAGAGCTACGCATTTATCAATGCAGAGGACAAAATCCACGTGTGGGTTTACAGTCTCTGTTTTGCTGGGTCAGCCTAGCCAGCCAGGACTTTGAAATAGCATTAAAAAGAATCACTTCTAGATTTCTCCTCCATGTTCCCCCAAAGCTGTCTTGAGCTCCTGGCAGGCCAGCACTCAAAATGCAGCCTAGCCATCACTTCTCTACTTAAGATTTGTTTGCCATCACCATGATCTTTCTTTTCAGCTTTGAGTTTGCTTTCTTTGACACGGCCTGTTACAAATTCACTAAGAGGGATCTGAGATGTAACCACTGAAACCTTCCACCTTGAACTGGTATCGCTTCCTCCAAACACTTCTTCCATTGTGGGGACCGAACAATTCCTGTCTGTGGTTAAGGACAGCCTCCCTCACGCTGAAAATCTTCGGTACGGGAAAAGGAAAGCCCCACCAACATCCCCACCCAAACTGTGGTAAAACGTCTAGGAAAGATACAGTTTAGCTCAGAGATTCACCAGTTCGTATTTCTACTCCAACAGCTGGTATTGTTAAGAGCTCTTCTGTGCTGAGAAGTGATTAGAAGCAAGAGGAAATTTCAGACAAAAATTTCAGGCTACGGGAGAAAGTTCTTTAATGCGAAATCTGTCTGCAGTTAGGAGTGGTGTACAATTATGAAAATCTCAGTGTCTTCAGGTCATTTACAAGTAAATCACACAGAACGGTGAGGAATACGTGATCAAGAAGAGTTCTGCATTACGACAGAGCTGGACAAAATGACCTTTCCACTGACTAGTACAATTTCTGCTTGTAATTCATTATTCTGAAGCTGTTTACCATTTTGTCCATGACAAGGGCAACTTCTATCAATCAGTTCTTGAACCTGGAATTCCTGGCTCTTTATCAGAGGAAACCGAGATTCTCATTTGAATATTCACCTTTCTTGCTCTTATACCCGACACTTGATCCATCACTGAAAAGTTGACATTGTCTTTGACAGTGATGCTCTGTCAATCTGACGTAACCTGAGAGACATTCAGGGTTATGTTTTGCTACTAAGTGAAAGACTACAGCACTTCAGTCATTAATAATTAAGCGTGACTTTGCTATTGGATATAAGATCTGCTTCTGTTCCTATGTACGTTTGCATTTATTTTTACACTCATCACACTGCTATTGGATATATACTGCATGAACTTTGGGCAAACGGTCCAGCGTCTCTCCACTTACAGTCAGGACCACTACTCATCATAAGTTATATTAAGGAGGTCTTCTAGGAGAGAATAAATCAGAGATTAGAGAAGGCTTGCTTGGAACTGAAGCTGAATTGAAACAGTTTCTCTCCCTTTCCTTTGTGTTTTAGTGTTGGTTATGGAAGGGTGTATTTTAAGAAAGGAAAAGCACATGGTATCATTTTGTCTTGTAGCTCGCAGAGTTTTGGGTCCTGCTTCTGCAGCCACATTTAGGAAATTAGTCTTCAAGACTAACTATGAAAAGGGGGCTTGCTAGGAACTCTCTTCTTGTTGGCATTCTCTTATTGTCACATCCTACCACACGCGTCTAACACTGTGAGTGGGGGGTTGCCATTTCTCCTGCCAGCCTTTGCCCTTCTTAACAGCTCTGACAGCTCTGATCCACTTAGTCTTGGCACTTGCTTTGAGCAAGGTTCACATCAAGGCATCAGTGTCCAGTCCGTGCACTGTTGTATCAAGCTGTTGTCAGTCTTCTGGATGACTGCTTAGGAAACAACCTTGCTTTGTTATCCAGAGCCTGAACCTGATGATGATTCCTTGTTTGACTCCTGCTTTTCAAGATCAAGCTCTGTCTCTTTCTGCCTCTTGTCTGCATTTCACTGTCTGCACTAAGTTCTTGTCTTGCCTGGTGGTGCCAAAACTCTGCCAGGCTGGCCGTTTCTCTCCTGCCTGTTTATAAGTGATGGTACAAGTCAACAAAATAAGTATTTGGGGCTTTAATTTCCGTTCCCTCAGGGGACAATGCAGGAACTTGGTTCAAGCCAGAAGGTCACTGGTGCAAAAGGCAATGGGAGAGGTGGTTTGTTCAAATTCGGAAGCAAGTGGGGCCTCAGAAAACACTAAACTGTCTTGTGTGTTTTCTTGTTATTTCCTAAGTTACTTAAACACATAGCGCCGCCTTCTTGGGAAAAAGCCTTATTGTGTGAAAGCTTCTTTTAAGGAAAAGAGAAAACACAGGACTTATGGAGGAAAGGGAGATGGGGCAGGCTCCTTCTGGAGCTTTTGTGAGGCGACAAATATCTGTCAGGAGAAGGACTTTCTAGCCTGGTTTACTTACAGTAAGAGCACAAAAGGTATCTTACTGAAGCTGTGAACTGGTGAGCCCTTGTGAGGCAAGGGGAGCACCGGGATAGCTCGCTGTCTGAATGCGATACTGGGTGAAGATGGCGATTCTGTATGCAGGGCTCTTCCCTTCAAAGGGCTGCAGAGACCTATGCAAACCACCTCGGGCACCACAGCAATACCAGGCTTTTAAAGCAGGCTTCAAAATTTGCTCCCAATAAAATGCAATTTGAAAACGTTGTTCGCCACTTGTGTAATCAGGATTCTGCAGCATTTTGGCAAGTCAGTGGAAGAAAGTTACCTTATAAATTACAAAGACTGTGTCTAAGGCTGAGGGGAAATAAAAGAGAGAAGTCTCCAAAGCCCAGGACAACTAAAGCTTGTTACAAAACCAGAGAGATCATTCTAGTGTGAAGCAAACCTGAGCTTTGCATTAAAAATGTAAATGTGATTGAAATAGCATAACCAGATTAAATGGGTTTGACCTCCACAAGTATAAAAGATGGTCTAAATACACTGAAACAGCAACAAACGGCTGCGCCTTCCTTTTCACTGTGTTGTGGATCACAGGAAATTTATTTAACGCAACACAGAAATTTCAGGCCAGTGAAAAATTTGCATTTCTTTTACAGCAGAAAATAAGGCTGGTTTGGAAAAAAACACCTGTCATCTAAATGCCTAAAGGTACAGAAAGACTTTTGAAAACTGCTTTTCAAAGTCTTTGAATGTGACTTATTTACCCTCAAAAATTAAGCCCTAACATGCAGAACTAGCCAGGAGTGACTGAACCTTTCAATACAATCTCACATCTCAACCTCTAGTACACTGCTGCCTTATGGGAACATTTGATGGACATTTCTTTCTGGGGTGGTTTTTGGGGGGTTTTGGGGGCTTTTTTTTGAGTTACATTAACCCAGATCAGCGCCAGAGCCTGGTTCACTGCACTGCCATACATCACTATACAACCTTCACCATACTACCAGAGTTGAGCAGGGACAGATAGAGGTGACTTAAACCCACACCACTAACAAAGAAATGTTAATCAAACCCCAGCTTAGGATTTCAGAAGGCTGCCTGTGAAATGCTGCGTGGAATAAATCCAAGAAAACAACACCTAGAAGCAAGGAAACAAACCAAAGTGGTATGAAGGGGAATTAAAAACAGTAATCAAATATTCCCAGCTAAGCTTCACTTTTTATGCATTCTGAGGGAAAACTCTGGTAACACTGCACTACATTGTCCCTCAACTAGTTTCCAAATAGAGGGGTAGTTCTTTCGTTAGAACAGAAGTTAGGTACATTGAATAAGGAGACGAAATTGGATTTTCTTGTCATAGAATCATTGATTAACTTGGGCTAGAGGTCCCCGCCCAGAGCAGAGCTACTGTCTCAGGTACGTCAGGCTGCACAGGTCCTTGTCCTGTTGACTTTTGAAAATCCCCAGGAAGGATGGTTCTCCCCTTCCCTGGGCCCAGTTCTTCTTTTGCATCAACCTCCCTGTGAAGCATTTTTTCCTTATATTCTATCTTAACTTCCATGAAACGCGTGTCTGTTGCCTCTCGTCTTTTCACTGTGTATCTCTAAGAAGAGTCCGGCTTCATCTTATCTCTAGCCCTCTTTGGGTGGTGGAAGAGAGGAGTGAGATCTCCCTCAGCCTCCCTTCGCCCAGCCTGTGCTCCAGCCCCGAACGCTTTGGTCATCCCAGTTTGCCAGTGGTTTACTCCCTGGTTTAGGAGACCCAAACTGAACACCGCGTTTTGGATGCAGCTTTGTGAGTACCAAGTAGGGGGGAATAGGCAAGATTTAGTCCCAAATGATTTCACACAACCTCATTTCTTGAAGTCATTAAATACATATATAAAATACTACAGCTAAACCTGCGCTTCCTAAAACCAGACAGTATTTCTTCTTCTCCTGATACAAATAACATGGCAAATAACTCTAACTGAAATAAGTTTGAGAGCTGATACTGGAGAGCACCTGAGGCAAAAAGGAAACGAGGGCGGCATGAAAAAGACCACAAGAATCCTTTTTTTTTTCCCTGATCTCTATTTTCCAAGAGGTATAAGAAACGGAATGAATATTTGGGCAAAGGTTGGATACCAAAGCGACACTAAAATTGAGTGGCAATCAGCACAAGCAGACATGATGTGGTCTTCAACAAAGCTTAGGCGCACACAAACCTATTTGTGCGCAATAACCCAGATCTGTTCAAGCCCATTGATGTTGCTGGGCACATTATTAGAAAACTCAATTGTTCTGGGGTTTGGGATCAGAGCGTGAATGAAACATGAGCTATGTCTAACACTGGGACTTAACTACATACAGATTAGTAGCATCTCTAATTTGGCAGCACTGCAAGTCCTGTGGCCTCGCTGTCAACAGTATTGAGCAGTTGTTACTGTCTTGAAATCAGCCAGCTGCGGGACTCAGCGCTTCTGAAAACTGACAGCGGAGAGTTACACACTGAGCGAGTCTTCGGGAGGATCAAGACAATCATTCTGCTGAACGAGGAGGATTCTCCTGGAGAACAGACGGAGCAGGATGCGTTAGAGAGCTTCAGACAGGCTCTGCACTGCACGGGTTTGTGCCCAAGTCAATGAGGGAGCCAATAAAAGCGTTATGGTCTTGGTTAATTTAAAAATCTCAGTGTATTTTTCCTGTTACTGTGGAATTTACATACATCTCTTTGGCTGGGTCTGTATCATTGTTATGGACACTTTGTAAGAAGTTTTTGCTATTTTTTACTCAAAACTCCAAAAACCTTTTTCAAAGTCCTATGCAGGAGTACTTAAAAAAAAAAAATCAGAATTTAAATTTAATCCTGAATATCTGTTTATGCCAGAAGGCGTCACCTATTTGTTTGATCACAGATAGGAAAAAATAGTACAATTTGATCTCTCCGATCAGAACTAAAAGTACCAGTGTAATAACTCAATTTTCATGCTCCGTCATGTAGGAAAAACTTTGCAATTTGTTTATCCAAATATGAATTAAAAATAAACTTATTTCTTGAAAGGATCAGTGAACAGAAGTAGATAAATAAAAAGTAGATAAGTAAAGCCTACATTCTGAATTATTTACTGAACCGTATGAAAATTACTGATTTCTAATTCTTTATCATTTATGGCTCTCTCTTGGTATTTCTATCCTCTTCCTACGGTTTGGAATTTTTGTTGTTGTTGTTTTCTTTTAATAATTAGCTCTGGTAAAAGACACTGAACAGACATCAGTATCACCAAGGAACACACTGAGATTTTGGTTTGCTATCAGTACCTGGATCCCCCAGTGCCACCACCAGCTTTCGTCTCTCCCCCACGTTCCTACCACACTGCAGAGGTAAGACCTGGCTTGTCCCAGTAATTCAGCAACACGCTGGCAGGGAAATTCTTATCAAGCACAAGGCTGCTGGCAGGACAAGGGTCTTGGGGGCCCTTTCTCTTTCCTAACGTCACCCTAATGCCATCAATGTTGGAGAAATGCTGGCCCTCGAGCTGGGATTTGGCAAAACACTCTCCTGTTCCTCATCACCAGCAGTTCACGAGGGCTCAGCGCATGCAGAGATGCAGATTACAAACCAAGGACCATCAGCTCATCTATCTGCTGTTCAATTTAAACATCTTAAATGCACACATTGAGCAGTATCAGGTTTCCTGCTGAAGAACCGGCCGGGCAGCAACCACCCTGAAAGTAACAAGTTGATACAGCACTGTAGGTTTTTTGCTGAGCTGTAAATCAGGAGAATATAAATTTATTGTACAGCTAAATTGAGGAAAACAAGGGCACGCTACCAGGAGCTTTCTGCTTTATTAAGTAAACATCTTCTCATTCATGTGGAGAAATCTGTCCAATTTGGCTAAATAATTAATCACCGAAGGGTGACTGGTGATTAATGAACAGTATGATGATGTTCTGAGGTGTATGTTCATCACGGCAATTTTCTTTTATCCCAGTGATTTGTGCTAGTGTTACTGATGAAGTGTGATGGTAAAGGCTCTGCAACATCTGCGGTGGGGGTACGCACATACGGCAATAAATATCTGCCCGGTTTAGGATTTGTAGGCAATGAGATGGGGTTCCCACCTAACCTTGGAAAGGAACATCTACCCCACGGGCGTCAGTGCATCTTACCAACCTGCCAACAAGTGACTCATTTCTCATTCTCACAAGGGCCATGTGGAAAGAGCTCTATTTGGCCAGTGGAAAGAGCTGGTTTAGCCGCAGCAAGCTATAACCGCCCCTGCTGTAATACCCTTTTGCACTGCTTATAGATGTAAAGAGGCTGTGAGTCAATAAGGACAGATTCCCAAAATATACTGAGTCAAAACCTCAGTTCTGCACTACTTAAGTAGCCAACCTGATTTTGTTACATTTAAAACTCATTATGAGGGTGGTACATCCCTCCTGTGGACGAAGCTAAGCAAAAACCTCCATGCTGTGGATGAGCACATGCCCTGACATGCCAGCTGCAGAGGAGCACAGGAGAGGATGAGGAATTCAGGTAGGCTTAGCTATCACGATCTCAAATTAGGGCATGCAGATCCACATCGTGGTGTCCTGGAAGTGATTTGAAAATCTCACCGTGAACTTTGGAGAGACCCAGAGCTGGCCTGCCCTAGTTCCACACAAAATTCCTCCAGAAATACAGACATGGTACTATTTCATTGAGAGCTGTCAAAATGACATAATGCCACCACCTTTGCTGTGAAGGCAGGAGCTGGATTACAGCAAGGCCCACGCTACCGAGGCGGCAAAGAACAGGGCTGTAATGATTAAGGAGCGCTGTACCGGCAGCGAGGAAACATCACTACATCACCGCGAGCTACTGCATACCACAGCTCCAGAAATCTAGCAATAAAACCTCTCATTTGTTATCTAGATTATTCTGCTGTACATCCATTTTGTGCGCTCAGCCTTTCCTATGCACTTTCGCTTAATGCCTTAAAATTGGAGCCACTAACTCCAATCAGCTCTAACAGGGAGAGGATACATAACCAAATTCTGCTAAGAGGTAGTATACATTTTTATCATTTAAGTGATATTCTCCTCAATACAGGCCCGTTCTTATCTCATCCCCTTCTGTAATGACTCCCAGCTGATAGAGAAATGCTCCAAGTCTTGTACCAGACTGTTACGGTGTGTACAAGTTGCTGTTGATGATGCTCTTGTAGACAAGAGCATTTAACACAAGTCTGAAGTTGCTGGAGAGCCTCAAAGCAAGTTGAGTCACTGCTCTGCCTTTCAGACTGTTTTAAGCACTGGGGGGGTTATGTTTCAGAGGAGGGACATGCACGGAGGTGAAACCTCCATTCCCAGCATCCCTGCCAAGGTGCCAACGCTGGGGTGATGAATTCTCTGAAGAGGGTATTTCTGGAGCAGGGTGTTCTTCTGGGCCAGTGAAAGCCCACTGAGCCTCTCTCCGCTCACTGAAGCAGCTCCTGGAGACACCCCTCATGGCCTGCCATTGAGAAACACATACCCCTGCGTTTCTACGCAAAGTAGTCTGCCACGTGCCAAAGAGAAGAAAATCCCTTTCCTTGTTATTAAACCCTGTATTTCCTACTAGCGTTGATCCTGCTTCTGCCAAAACCTGCTCCCAGTTTTCCCTGAACACTCAGCCAACACGTTTAGGTTTTCTCAGAGAACGGTGATTAGCACCTCAACACATTTACTAGGATCAGCGTCTCCCAGCCTTTCCCCAAAAGCAATTCCTGCATCATTAACCAACAGAATTTCTGTTGAAAGATCGCACAAGCTATCCTGTATCAAACAGAATGTATGATAAATTGTCTTTGGCTCCTGAGGACACAAAATCCCACAGGATGGCCTAATAGGGGAGAGGAGGGTTACTAATAGCCATGGCTCAAACTCGTTAAGTCGTGGGAGGACCCCGCGTTACCCACACCTCTTTTCTCTCTCTCAAGCTGGTGTACTTCAGCTCCTTTGTTTTAAGCTTACAGGTTTTATACTCAGTCGAAAGGTCTGCCGATGAACAGATAGAATTTTTGGTGACCAAGCAGAGCAGGACATGCCCAAGAATGAAGAAAAACAAAGCAATTTCAGCTCTGCCAATTCTTCTCTTTCAATGTCAAAAATATTATTGATTAGCCATTTGAAAATAGGCGTGATGTCAGCTTACTACACAGTTCCCTGGGCTCCCTTCTGAGAGCGCGCTCCTCAGTTCTTTCTCAATTAACTTGAAAACTGGCGAGGGTAAGCACTTTTATTGGTAAGCTAAGAAATGCCTCCATCAAGAGTTTTATTCTATTATCGCAATAAGCACACAATGATTGAGCTTTGGATTAAAGGACTTTTTTCTCCCTTCTGCTCAGCACTAGAAAACCATCCGTTCCTTTGCTTTGTGTTATCCGGTAGCATTTTTCAGCCTTTTGCATTTTCTGATTTCAGGCAGAATCCTAACAGCATCTTATAATCAGGACTGTAATCCTCCAACCTCCCTACATCTGCCATTTGCATGAGTGGTCTTAAAAATAAAATGCGAATGATTCAATTAACAGTTTAGGTGGCTTTTTACATTAGGCAGAGCATTTCTTCAGCATTAGGAAAATCGTGGCAAAAATCATTAATATTTCCCTCTAAGAATGCAATAAAAGAATTTTTGAGGTAAGAAAAATGGCCTTAGGTTTAATGTGCCTATGCTTTTTAAAATGTGATTTCCAGACCTTTTTGTTTCCTGGTTTTGTTTTTATGAATAAAACTTAGCCATTTCCAGTATCCCACCAAGTGCCACACAAACATTTGAAATTCATCAGACCTCATAAAAATTCTACATTGAACAGACATCATCTTCAGTGTAGGAAGAACTTAGCCCAAAGTCCAGTGAGGTCAAAGACAGAATTTGGGGTCAGTAGCATTCAAATTGATTTGAAGTAAGTGAGGTTGCTGGTTTCAATCTTGCTAATGCAAGAAAAAAAACCCAAACAAAGCAGGAATAACCAAGCAATTGAGATGTATTTCACTTCCTTGTCTTCATTTGGGCTCTTTTTTATTTTACTCTGAATTCTTGAGTCCATAGGCTAGAATAAGAACGTTTATTTTTTAACTTTTCTGTGAAGAGAGGAGAGATGGAAGTTTTCTTTCAAAAACAAAACAGAGAACTAAGCAAAGAACCCCTGAAAGCAAAGCTCGCCCAGTCATCATGCGAATCCAGGCTCCACAGAAGCAATTTCAGGCTCTACAGAAAAGCGCAGATCTCAGGAGATTTGCAATTGCACCAGGAAGAGTGACAAGACTCTTAAATACCCACACCACCTGAATTTGAGAAGGTTTTGCCAATTCTCTTCTGCCCAAGCTCCTCTTCACGCTCTCATAATGAACAAAGGACCAAATCCTGTCTTCTGCACTCAGTTGCACTCAGGGTTTAACCATGGACTTCAGAGTATAGAGGACAGGTCCTGTGCAGTGTGAACTGCTGCTGGCTCAAAAGAAAAGCTTTTTACCTTCCTCACAGCTTGAGCAGGAGGTGAATGAACTCAAAAGTTTGCAAGATTGAGCTCTTAGACCCTGCACTTGTATCAGGCTTTCTGGCTGGAAATCCACCAGCTTCGACACTCATTTGTGATTTTGTATCCTGCAAATCCAGGGGAAACCAGGGGAGCTTGATACTTACAGGGGTAGGCTGTAACTCTGCAAAGCGGCTGAGGAAAACTAGCTCTACCACAGGCAGGTAATTATGAGACTGTAAGACATTACTGAGTGCCTGGCTCTCATTCTCCAGGTGACCAGGAACCTTGGCCAGCAGCAAAGCATTTCTTCATTTCACTCTTTCTCTTGACCAGACCAAGCAGAAGAGCCAACAAAGTGCCTCTACCTCCATTATTTGTCTCTTTTTCATTCCTCCCCCATTTTGATTATCTTCTCCATACTCCCCAGGTAGGCATACTGGAGAACTCACATCAGATATGAAGTTGTATCCCAGACAGATGGGAAAGGACAGACTGAAGAGGAAAACCACAACCTTTTTTCATCTGTCATGACTCAATCTACTGTCTCTTACAACTTCTGGGTTAGCCAAGCCGTAAAATAAAACAGATCCCTGGTTACATTTGTGCAGCAGATTTGTCTCTTTCTTCAGAGCTCATTAAAAGAACCGCTTTCATCTCATTAGATTGCTAAAACATTTCCAACAGGACTAGATGTGTCATGTCAGAATATGACAGGCAAATTTCTTTTAAGGTTTTAAAACTAGGTTGAAAGAGGAGAAGCTATGCAGTTCACTGTTGTCACTGAAAGATATTTTTACTTTTATGAGTCCCTAAAACAAGAAACAATTTAAGAACTGTCAAGGAAAAAGAAAAAACCCAAACCCAAAATGTATTCCGTCTTCCCTGCTAATATTGTTACCGCTTTTCTCTGAAATCTCTCTCAGTCTAATAACAAGAACCCGAAGTCTAAAAGAACGAACCATGGTTGTTAATGTTTTGGCTTATAAACACAATTAATAATCCAAAAGGAAGGAAATAAGTGCTGAAACCCCTTTGCAACTACACGCCAAAATGAACAGCCTCACTTTCCTCTGTTCCCAGCTCTTATTCCTGCCTGGTTCAGAGGCAGTCTCCCTGTGCTGTGCCATTGCAGGGCGTGGAACATGGCACCCGCAGCATCCAGGGATGCAAGAAAGCATCTGGCAAGGAGGTGGGGAAAAAAGCTGCAGCGAGGGAGAGCCCCCTCCTGCAGCAGACTCCACCAGGGTGATCTCTCCTGCCCTGGTCGGAGACTCTGCCTTCCTCAGGGCAGGCAACACACTGATTAGCTGTCACCCCTACACCCCAGAGCTGCCACAGCAGGCAGTTTACTAGCAGGTACAGGTTTCACTGCCAAAACAGCCCCGCCAGAGTTGCCTCTCTGCTGGGTCTGAAGAGCAACAGTACACCATACGTACTGTGCCAAATCCACACCCAGGGCAGAGTGCACTGGAGCAGGGAGAATGACACAACTTCACCAGAACGGCTGCAGCTCTTTCCTGTGCCTATTGAAACTCAGTTCAAATACTGCCCAGATGCAGCCTGTCGCTGCCCTACTTTGGGCCTTAAGTCACAGAAATCCTGGAAAACAGAGCAGGAGACAAGGAAGGAGAAGGACAGCTCTGTCTGACCTGATGCTCTAGTGAGGTTCGTGCCTCCGGGCTGCCAGCTCACACCGTGCTCAAACAGCTCCCGGATGGGAGCAAGGCAGCGGGGCCATTTTCCTGCTCATCCGTGGCCGAGTGGGGTCTGCACCCAGTGCCGCAGAGCAGAAAAGCCACGCTGAGGAGCAGGACAGATGCAGTTTGCAGTCCTTTCCCCAGGAACACGCCACGGAGGCGAAGCAGCCCCACGCGATAAGCCCCCGTGGGGGTGAGGTATTCCTGGGGGAAGGGGTTGCAAGTGTGAAATCCCTACAGCTTTGAGACGCAGACATGCAGCAAAGAGCACTCATGTGGGTGTTCACAACACATCATTTCGTTTCAATGGCATTTACCATCAAATTGCTGAGATGGGCTGTAAAACCAGTGGGCGGGGACTGCTTCGCACTCTGAAGAAGTTCATTAGATTATAAGTAATTCAGTTACACAGAGAGCAAGTAGAGCCTGGGGCTGTTTTGAGGGGCTTTTTGAAAAAGGTCAAAGCAATATATCAGACAGCTATTGGGACTGATGGCTGCTGGGGAGAAGATAGTAGATATTTAAAGATAAGCATTGTACGCTAGTGTATTTTTCTCCTGATTGCTTATTCCCATCCTTGTCGTACATAACATAAAAACATTTTGCAAAAAATGGCACAGCAAAGAAGCCTATCAAGTGAGGTACTGCCAGCATTGCTGGTGAAGCGAGGCAC
The DNA here is from genome assembly GCF_028858705.1 of Grus americana. NCBI lineage: Eukaryota > Metazoa > Chordata > Aves > Gruiformes > Gruidae > Grus > Grus americana. The sequence continues at coordinate 20,597,190 of NC_072864.1, read as the reverse complement.
AGCTGTTTTGGAGGACATGCAGGGCTGGAAGCTCTGGCATCTTGTGAGAGGGAGCCGGACCCAGCTCTCTGCTCCCAGCTCAGCAGGGGACAGAAGCTGCTGCTTCTGCAGAGGCAAAAATCCAAACCCCAAGATTTTTCCTGTGGGCAGATGAAGCCATGTCGCCTCCTGAATGCCACAGCCATCGCTAACTCTTCATTTGGGAAGGCGAAGTATTGCCCTGGCTCACCATCCAGAACGGCTGCTGCTGAGTAGGTGGCAGGACCTTGTTTTTGAAGCCATGCCAGCTAACTCAGCCTCTCTGCGTTAGCAGTTAAACCCTAAATTCCCTAGAAGCTTCATGCTGATGGCAGCGGATGGTGTCCTCACCTGAGTAGTCCATCCCTGCTCACCACTGGACCGTGGCACGTATTTAAGTATTCTGCTGAGCAGTAACAGACGGAGATATGCTTGGTGTCTTCCTAGGCTGGGGCTTTTGATGAACAAACACATTCACTAGAGTTGTAAGTCCCCACAAAAATATCCTAGAATAACAGCAGTCTTGATTCCGTGCTACAATCCAGGTATTCCAGAATAGAAGATCACATATTCCAGATTCTGCATGTGCTCAACAGTTATCTCAAGATATAAGATCTAAAACGTGTTGACATGCATTGCAGTCCTACAGCAAAGTGAATTTGCTGAGATGGGGCGGTGGGAGTGGAAGACGAATTTCTCTCGTCTGGTAACTCTCACTCTCTGGTTTGGATCTTAAAAGGAGGCCCCAGATTTGCTTGGTTAAAGCTAGTTTTTAGTTTAAGCCGAGTAAAAACAGAATCTGATCAGAGCCGGATTCTGAACACTGTGGCATACTCTGGAGTCTCATTGACTTTCATGGCACAACCGCACCTTTCCTGACTGTTCCCCTGATTAGCTTGGCCCTGACCTTGCATTTTGAGGCATGGATGAAAGTATCTGGACTGAGGGACTGGTTGTGATAAAATAACAAGCAAACCTAATCAGCCGAGATGGGTGTAGTCAAAGCGCAAGAGTTAAGGGTGTCAAAATGACCTTGGGTGCTAGGAAAAGTGCCATTCCTAGCCTGTGTTGCTACTGTTTGAGATGTGCAGGCTACCCTCCGGTTCCAGCTCTCTGCCATTCACTAGTACCTCTTTCTTTGCTGGATAACTCCCCGCTCCCCAGCTGAAAGGTATCTCCAACTATTTCACTAAAACATCCTTAATGAATTTTACAAATCCCAGTCCCCATCCTGGTTACACTCTCAAATTATTGTAATTTCTACCTGTCACTTCTTCTCTCGCTACCTAATATTTCAAGGATTAACTGGACAGCGTGTAACCTCTTCTTAGTCCTCTGTAGCAATGTCTGCTCTCTGTTCCTTTGTCTTAGCATTTTCTCATCTGTCTACAGATTCCTGTGCTTCTTTTCAAGGCAATATCCAAGAGTGAAGCTGCTTTAGCCATTCATGAGGATGAGATTTATTATCTAGAAGCACACCAATAGCACAGTATTAAAAAAATAAAATAGCAGTCTCTTTCATCAAAATCTAATGAACATGCGATTTAATCTTTATTAAGAATTCATTAGGTTCTCAGCAAGCCTGTCTAATGGAGCTCGACCAGGTGAAATGCTAATGCCTACATTATATTTAAATTAATTTTCAGAAATGTTAATTTCCCCGAGTTGTTCCCTGCACATCGCTCTCCCCGGTGCCCGCGGCTGCGCGGCTCTCTCCAGATGCCTGCTGCTGTGCTCATAGCAACACCGCTGTCCCCACCCCAGCCTCCCCACAGTTCACTGGAGTTTCCACACTGGCGGACGCCTCCCAGTTTCCGACACTAAGAGCCCTTTCACCATAGCAGCCTTCTCGGCATTTTCAAGTCAGGTAACAAAGCTGCAAGCCTAGCATGCATTACTTTAAGGCTGTTTCATGGAAAAAATATATATGCACATATATAAAAATTATATATGTGTGTGTGTGTATATATATATAATGGGACATATTTCAATCCTCAATATACGGATCTAGTCCAGCAAACAGGTTATTATCTTGATACAATTTGCTTCAAAAAACCCAAGAGCTCTGCTCTTTGGAAAACAGGAGTCACTGTACACTAGTTGTGTAAGCCAGCGTGGTCACCGCCTGCCCTCTTGCTTATGGGCTCTGTGTGTATGCACTGCTGCACCACTATTGTGGTACCCACAGCCTCTCCCTTCCACCAAAACCCATTGCCCGCCATTCCAGCATGCTTCTGCAGAAGCAATTCCTAGAGATTAAATAATTTATTGGTGTTCATCTGCAGTAGTATCTCCCCTGATCCACCTCTCGCACACAAACAAGTGCAAATGAAACCCACCCAACCCCAGCCCCAAATCAAACTGTTGGGGTGGAAAGCCCCCTTTCAAACCGCTAAAGGAGAAGCTCAGAGCCTTTACAGAAGTAGGGTATACAAATGTCGGTGGGAAAAGCTGCGGAGACCACCGTGCGCCGGAGGAGAGCCTCCTCGCAGCGAGACCTCCCAGCCCCGCAGTGCCTTGGGAAAAGCACTGCCTCAGGCGCAGATGGTGCCTTAGCTCCCCGTGAACCCCCGAGGGCTGGACACGGCGGCCACGGAGCTGATACGGAAATATCCGGGTCACCCGCTAAGCCACCCTGGCAGGAGAGGCGCTGGGCTGAAGGCCCGGATCTGCCCCCGCGGCGCACGCACACTCGCACGCACACTCGCACGCACACTCGCACACCCGGGGCGGCTACGGGAGAGCAGGGCAACAGATTGCCGAGCGGCCACGAGACCCTTCGGCTTTTTCCGAGTCCGTTCGGCTTCTCCCCGACCCGCCTCCGAGCGCTCTCCGAAGGCAACCGAGCGCGGCGCTCGGCCGCCGCCGGGAGGAGCCGAGAGGTGCCGAAGCGGCAGCGCTGCCGGCGGTTCGAGTCCCCGCTGGGCGCTGTCCACCACGCGAACCGCCTGAAAGCCACAGCCGCGCCGGGACCTGCCCGCCGGCCGGCACAACCCCAACCCCCGCGGCGGCCAACCCCCCCGCATCTCCGCAAAGGCACCCACTCCCGGGACCGCGAAGCGCCGCCTGCACCCCCTCCTCCCTGCACACCCATCCACACCCAGCTCTGCTGTCTCTCCCCCTCGCTAAGCAACCCCGGTTCCCGGGGGAGGGGGGGGGGGCCTCCTCCCAGCCACGGATCCCTCTGCAACCACCGGCATCGCCAAGCAGCAACCGCTCCGTGCCTCTCCCCGACTGAAATCCAGACCCTGAACCAGCGCCCGGGCTTGTTCCGTGATGGCGCCCGCCTCGAACCTGCCCATCATGTCTGTTTCGGTGGGAGGCCGGGGTATTTCATTGTATTTTAATTAAAAAGAAGGAAGGGCGGGGGGGGAATAAAATAAAATAACCCTGCCACGGGAGTACCTCCACCCCTTCATCAGCTTTCCGCTGCACCCGCTTTCCTATCGGATGCAATTACTCCAGCCACGGTTGGAAGAGACCGTGCGGTGGGATTTTTTTTTTTTTTTAACCGCTGTTTATTGCACAGTAATGTCTAATTAAACACAGGGAGAGGGAGCCCCAGCGAGGAGCAGCCCCGGGCTCTGGAAACCACGTCGGGAGACCCGTACCCCAGGGTCAGGGTTTAACAGAAGAGATTTGAATTGAATTGATGATGGGCGGCCAAACCCGTCTTTCATTAATTGAGAGAGGCTAAAAAAAAATCTCAATAAAAGGGGCTTTGGAGCGGTAGGGAGCCTTGATTTAAATCCGCAGAGCCGATAGATAGCAGACATTAAGCTTAACTGACAGCGGTTCGCTTCACGGGGACATCTGCGCGGCCTCGCCCCTCGGCGGGCGGGGAAGGGAGGGGAAGGTGGGCTGCGAGCGGCCGCGATCCGCGGCCGCTCGCAGCCCACCTTCCCCTCCCTTCCCCGCCCGCCGAGGGGCGAGGCCGCCGGGCGAGACTTCAGCACCACATCGGCCCTGAACAGCAGCGGGAGCGGGGCCTTTCCCCCCCCCCTCCCTTTTTCCCCCGCCTTCCCGCCCTCCCGGTCCCCTCAGGTAAACATGGCGCCCGCGGCCCTCACTCACCTCAGCGGATTCCCCCGCCCCGTTCTCCCTCCCCATTAACGCCGTTTACTTCTCTACCACCCACCCACCCTCCGGTTCTCCCACGGGACTTACTTCATTTGCTTCACGATGGTGCTTTTTCCCGATTCTCCGGCCCCTGTTGAAAGAGAGAGGAAGGGGGGGGATAAGCGCGGGGAAGGAGGCGGGTAAGGGGACGCGGGGCAGGGGGGGAGCCGCCAGCGGGTTCTCACCGAGCAGGAGGAGTTTCACGTCTTTGGCGGCGCTGATCCCGTCCTCCTTCAGGTTCTTCTCGATGGCCTTGCTCCGCTCCAGGGCGGCTCTTTCCTCGGCGCTCAGGGTACATCCCATGGCGGCGACGAAAATTTAAAAAAAAAAAAAAAAAGGGGGGGGGGAAGAAAAAAAAAAAAAAAAAGAGTAGCCCCCGCCGCCGCCGCCGCCTGGGCTGGCTCCCGCGGGCAGAGAGGAGGAGGCAGGGGCAAAGCCAGCCACGGGCGGGCGGGGGGGGGAATAAAAGAATTAAAGCAGATGGCCGTGAGCCTCCGGGCAGCGCAGCGCCTCCGCGGCGGGGCTCCCGGCTCCCTCCTGCCCCTCTCCCCGCGCCCGAGCGCTCAGTGCATCCAGCGGGGCTGCTGCGGGCACGGCGAGCTCTTCCCGGCCGGGAGGCGGAGGCGGAGGCGGAGGCGGAGGAGGAGGAGGAAGAAGAGGGTTCGCGGCGGGGGGAGGGTCCTTCCCTCTCCCGTGCTCCCGGCTGTCGCGCTCTCCCCTCTGCGGCGGGCGGCGGGTCTCTAACGGGCGGCGGCGACGGGGCGCGCTGGCAGCGCTCGGCGGAGCCGGATGGAGGCGCGGGAGCGGCGGCAGCGAAGGGCGGGGGCGCGCCGGGGCTCCGCGCTCCCGCCGGCCTCGCCCGCTCCCGTGACGCGCGCGGTTCGCGCATGCTCGCGGCGGCCCCGGGCCCGCGCTGTGCCCCGCCGCCGGGCCTGGCCGCCGCTGCCCGTGAGGCGCCGCCGGAGCGAGCGGGGGTGTGTGTGGGGGTGTGTGTGTGTGGGTGTCCCCTCCGCCGCTCTCCTGAGGGCAGGCGCCGCCACGGCGTCAGGCCCGGGCTGCACAGCCTGCCCGCCGCCCGGCACAGGAGGGGTCGCCCCGGTCAGAGGGAGGCCGTGACCCCGGCTGCTGCGCCTTCCCCCGCGCCGCTGCCGTCACCCGGACGGGAGGCCGGTGCCCTGAGCTCCTGCCTCCCCGGTGACTCGGGGCTGGGGTCTGCCTTGGCCCAGCAGTGCGTGGGGACGGAGAGATGCCCGGCCGGGGCAGCGGCTTTCCGTGGGCGTTGGGCTCCCCAAAGGCCCGGGGCTGCCGTGCCCCAGCCCCACGCTGCGTGCGGGCCCTGGCTCCCCGCATGCTTGTGTCCACCCCGCGGTGCGGCGTGTTTAACCTGCGAGGAGCCCTTCTCGAGCTCCTCATCCTCCTCGAGCTCCTCATCCTCCTCGAGCTCCTCGCCCTTCTCGAGCTCCTCACAGATAGGTCATTTTGATCATCGCTTGTGATGCGCATCATTTACGTGCTTGATGCAAGGCCTCAAGTCTCACCACCATTTTGGATTGTTTTCCATCAGTGTGATCAACAGGTTGGGTTTGTTTTCTTTTGCGTTGCAGTGCAATCACAGATCTCTGCTCGCCAGGTCACCTGTCTTCTTGTCATAACCATTCCACGACATCTAACAATTATTTAGGAATTCTAGCGAGTTAAAATCCTGCAGTCTCCCTGGCAGGTTTTGCCATTTCACAAGGTCGGAAATAGAGAAGAAAACAAATGTCAATGGGGAAAATAAAATAAATAGCACTTTGTTTAAGATGCTTTCATCCTGGCCCAGACAAGTCACGATATATTCAACTTTAATCCATAACATTGATTGATGTGTGACAGTCTGCCTATAAAAAGATGCAGAAAGAAAAGAATGAAGTGTTGAGCGCAGCAAGCTGGAATGCATCAAACTAAAATGAACAAAATGAAGGACCGCTGCCTGATGCACAGAAGGAACACCCACCGCTTCGATAAGCAACAAGTCTGCAAAGGGAGGTCGGGTTGTTAGGAAGTAGATGTTCAACGGGCAGGCAGCTGATTTTGCCTCCAAAGCCCGCTCCACCTCCCTGCCAAATATCAAACGGCTACAGGAGGGTTGACAGGAGCACCCCGGTGCTGTGGGAGGGAAATGCTGTGCTGGGGCTGCCTCGCCGGGGCTCGGGGAGGGCAGCGGGCTGCCGCTTGTGGGGGCGGGCATGGGGGACTGTGCACTCACGCTGTGTTGGTTTTCCACTTCAGACCTCTGTTCGCTGCTTCCTCTGGGATCTTCTGACCTGCTGTCCTGAGTTCTGCGGTTCCCATATCCAGGACCCTTCCATTAGGGGTAGAAATACGATTTCTAATACCACTTACAGTATTTTAAGCACGACTTCCCTGGCGCTTTCCTTCCAGCCAAACATCATCTCCTTCCAGCGCCGTTTCCCATCCCACCTTCCTCCCAGAACATGTTCTTCCCGCTTCACCTGTGAAATGAAGGGGAAAAACATGGTGTGCAGTTAACAAGGTAAAGAGGAGGTGTGAGACGGAACCAGGCAAAAGCAAGCAAAAGGGAACTCATAAATAATGTTAGTGTATTTAGGGACCAGTAATATTTACCGCACATTTGTGAGCTAATAGGCACCGTATATTTGAATTTTGGGTAATTTATTTCTGGAAGCTCGGGGAACTGAGATGGACAAGCAAGCCTACCGCTTGCGTTCAGCAGGGACTAAAGGGAGATGGGAGCGGTTACAGAGCAGTTCCTGCTCTTTCATATTCGCGCAAATCTCTTGTGTAAAATCAATAGGATCCGAATTTCAATCAATAAGTTTCATTTCAATGGTTCTAGCCAGAGGGCATTATGAAAAGTGCCGTATAGGAAAAGCACAATCAAGAAATCCAAAGGCAGTGTCCTCAGGAGATGGCTGCATTTACTTCCCATCTTCTCCAGCCGCTTGCCAGCCTCAGAGTCATATTGGGATACTCTCCAAGGGTTTTACTAAGAGAATTAGTCTTTTCTATCAGCCTCCGGCTACTTGTTATCTCACAAATTTGTAGCCTGCACCTCCTGCCACGGAGAAAATTATTTCTCTTCTGCTTGACCAGTGCTGAGTCCGCACCCGGCCCTTTGTCCCATGCACATCCCCATCGCTACACGAATATCTCCTAATTTCTTTCATAAGAGAAAATCAGAGATGGGCGAGTCTTCTCCTTGCTCTCTCAGCTCTTAGATTCAGGGGAGCAGCTGTGAAATTAAGCCATTTTTGAGCCATTTTTATGCTGCTGGTAATTGAGCCGAGCTGATGGAAATGTTTCCTTTGAAATTTTCTTAGAGGGAAATTTAATTTTTTTGAAAAATCTGCTTATTCATGGCAGATGAATTTCAAGAACCTGAAAAGAAAAAAGCCTGCCTCCCCCACCAAACAATTAAAATACATCCCAGCCTACTTTTTTTTTTTTGAGATAAACACGTTGGGGTTTGTTGCTGAAAATGATGTTTCCATTTTTCAGGAGCTGACAGAAGTCCTCTTTCAATAAAAAGTGGTTGCTGGCAGTAACAACTTCAGATGAAAATAGGCTTTTTTTTTTTTTTTTTCCCTTAAATATGACAGAACCTCTACATAAAAGGTGGGGAGGAGAACCTTTTTTTCTGGCCGTTCCCACAATTAAACTATTTCACTCGAGGTGCATAAAGAGCACGCTTGTTTCTGTTTGGACTGTTATCTTTACAAACCTGAGAGTCAGCAGTGTATTTTAAACCAAAGTCCTCCTCCTCCTGTATCTCTGATCCGTGCCTCGGCACAAACAGCCTTCTTTCTGCAATCGGTTTTCAACCATTCTGCTAGAAAAATTCGTCAGATGACAGTCATTTCTTTGAGAGGTGAAGGATGGGACCAGAACTGACGGATGCCTTTGAAACAGACTGTGCCAACGTGATGTTGTGGGATAGGTGATGACTTTGTGTGTTGTCTTCCTGCGGGTGATGGGTATCTCTAATGATTCTCCTGGCTCCATCCAGACCTGGGAGAGATCTGCACTCCAGCACACCTCACCGTCCCGGGTCAGGGGTTTGCAGAGTGCTCTGGCTGTCTTCCAGCCCAGGCATCTTGTTTTCTTTCGCAGAGGAACGGAGGAGGAGGTGTGGTGACGTGGGAGCCAGGGAGCACCTCTGGATCCAGGACTTAGGAAGCCCATCTGTTCTCACAGTCCAGATGTGGCCTTGGGGAGCGTTGCAAACCCCTGCCACTGATGCCAGCACGTGTTCTTGGATGCCACCACTGCATGCCTCACAGCTTGCCAGGAGGTGGGAAAACAGGGTGGGAAAACTATCCAGTGAGCCTCAGGGAAGATGAATCACAGAATCACAGAATCACAGAATCATAGAATCATAGAATCATAGAATCATAGAGTCCCAGCCTGGTTTGGGTTGGAAGGGACCTCCCAGCCCACCCAGTGCCACCCCTGCCATGGGCAGGGACACCCTCCACCAGCCCAGGTTGCCCAAAGCCCCATCCAACCTGGCCTTGAACACTGCCAGGGAGCCAGGGGCAGCCACAGCTTCTCTGGGCACCCTGTGCCAGGGCCTCACCACCCCTACAGGGAAGAATTTCTTCCTAATATCTAATCTAAATCTCCCCTTTTTTAAAGTCCCACAGCTACCACAACCCTCCCACCACCATGACTGAAATTGCAATAACATCGGAGGGAGCATCACATTGGATCCCGTCCCTGTAATTAGTTGATATTGCTGGTTCAGCACCCACTGGTGGGTGGTATGAAGAGGGAGTGGGGCAAATCCAGGATGAGATGACCATAGGAGCCAAGCTGCAACGCTCTGCAGTTTGTCTTTCCCCTCCTACTTCAGGATTGTTCTGTCCAATCTATAATCTTATATTCCTTCAGTACAGGTTTAATGCTCATGCTAATGGAGCGGCCACCGATCCCATGGAGAGACAGCAATGCATTCTAGCAGATCTCACCATTAGGACGTTTTCCCCGGATATTCAGCCTAATTTTTCATTCTTTAAATTGATGTCAATTACCCCCCAGCTAAACCTAGTTATGCAGTGGAAGACAGGTTTAAAATACTGTATGATCTCACTAAATTGGAGAAATGGACAGAAATCAATACAATGAGAGGCAATAAGAACGCCCATAAAGGTTAAGTGGTTGATGGAGGAAGGATTAATGAAATGCACTAGGTCAAATTGCAAATATCCTTACTTCACTCTTACTCCGTACCCCACAAATGTGTTCTACTCCAGCAAATCAAATGAGGAAGCACCTTGGAATTTGACTAGCGACTTGGAGAAGTAGGAAGGGAAGAGAAGGTGTGGGGTGGGTTTATTGTACGGAAAATAGGCATCGAAACAAGAATGAGGTATCAATATTAAAAAAATAACAAATAACCTGTGGATAAGAATATGACCTGCAATATACTTGGCGTCAAGAAGTTGGACAGCCTGACCGAGTTTAGAGAAATGCTGGAAATCCTACTTTTGTTGTTAGTTTTTCACGCCTGCCCAGGTGGGTGATGCTAACTGCAGGACCTGGGAGTTACTGACGGCTCCTGCCTTGGAATTAGGTGAAGTTTTTGGGCTAGGGCTCATGGGGCTAGAGATGTTTGCCATCTAGGGTGGCAGGGGTTAACACGTTTGCATGACAGAGAAATACAACAGCTTGTCTTCAAAGTACTAACCTTGGAAAGTTTTGTGTTCAAGTCTCTCGTGCCACGGAGAGGAGAAGAACGGCGAGGGATTGGGATGTGTTCAGAGGAAAGTACCGAGTGCCAGATAGAAGATGTGCCGGGGAAGCGGAGGAGAACTGCATGTACCGGGGCTGGAGGAGCTCTTGGAGCTGGTCTGCTACCAGTCCCAGAAGACGGCAGCTGAATGAAAGCACCGCTCAGTACTGTTGCTCGCACCAACCGTTTCCCAAGCATCCACTTCAGTTTCTGCACAATAAAGGGTTTTTAATATAAAATTAAAGGTTTCTATTACTTATTGTGAAAAGAAATTTATTATGTGGCCTGAAGTAGGACATTACCTAAGTCTGCAGAGAGCCCCAAGTTATGTTTTCTCAAAGTGAGAGAGAACTTGTCGATAACCCTTAATGAGCTGAGAACTCCGCGCCCCTTTCTGCAGTGACTTCAACTCCCACCTCTAAGGAGGCTTTTCAGTGTCAATGTTTTCCGTTTTCTAGTGGTTCAGGGACACAGGGCAGATAGAGAGAAAGGTTTGTAAGTCAGAAGCTAAATGATTAACTCTTTTGCTGCTGATCATTGAGAGGAAATCAGTACAGATTCCCTTGCGGGTATTTTCATTGTTGGGGACAGGTTTACATAAAGATGGACTATTTTCTGTCCATCTGATCCAATTTCTGCTTGTATGGTAGTGCGGATATCCCTGCTTCGGTGATGACGTGAGAGCCTAAGTGGAACAGATCTAGAAGTGGGGAAGAAGCTTCCTCCCATCCACTTTCTGCAGTAAGAAACATATACTCGCGTGAATGATTCAGCAGGTGCAGCAGTAACCTTGAAAAGCCATGGAACTGAAGCTATACAACGTTGTCCTTCAGGCAAGGGCGAGAGAGTGCCAAAAATGAGACAGGGTGGGTGACCTTGGCTCGGGTCAGGAGGACAAGCTGACCTTGGCAAGAGGGACAAGGACCCTGCCAGCCCTTCACCATTCCTGCTGCCGCCACACCAGGGGTGATGATTTAGTAGGAATGAAAGAATTCCCGCGGCGACCCAGGAGCGCCGGTTAGAGGCGTAGTCTTGACTCCTCTGTGTAGGATAATCAGTCATTGCTTGGTCTTGGTGAAACCAAGCTTAACCTTCTGCATTAAGCATTCAAGCTCAAACATGCGACTGATTGCATACGAGTGTCATCTCAGTCAGCTACTGTCATCGGACGCGAGATTTGATAGACGATTTAAGCAGCCCCATTTACAGCACTTCAGGAACATTCCTGTTTTTATATAAATGCTATCCAGAAACCTTGCAGCTCTCATTCCCACAAGTAGTCCTGACGAGTGGTCTTATTGAGGAATGCTAATTCAGTCCCTGAAAATATGAGCGTATACTTACTTCACAGCTCTCAGACGCTAACTCCAAGCACAAATATACCACTAGCTACATACAACTCCTGCCCTTCTTCGCTGCAAAAACCTTTCAGTGGTGGGCTGGTTTGGTTTTTTTGCTTTGTGGTTTTTGTTTTTTGTTTTTTTTTTTTTTGTATGGAATTATCACATTGTTCTTCTATTAGAAATATGTGCTAAAATATTTAAAATAAGCATTAGCTTTACCAAGTGTTATTTCGGTGTCATGCGGCGCTTCCTGATTGTAAGTACTGATGTGATCCACGAAGGCTAGCTTTAGCTGCCGGAGGCTATAATCAGGGTGGGAAAAGAGACACTCCTCCAGCGGAGGATGAATAATGGGAATCATCTCTCACCTTTGATTTTGAAGAGAGCCTATAGAGGCTGGCTGTCCTTGGCTGAAGTTAACCTTCGCGAGCATCCCTCGCGATGCTCTAAGCCAAGGACTTGCTTTCACTGGGAGGGAGCGGGGGAGAACAAATTCCGCACGTGTGAAACGAGCAGTGTTACGCTGAGAAGGTCATATTGGGGGAAATGACATCTCAGTCACCTCAGGATGAAACAGGACCTGAAGCAAACTCTGGAGTATCGGTGCACTCCGTTAATATCAAAATATTGGCTGGATGCTAAACCCGATCCAGGTTCAAAAAGCAGGAAGGAAAAAGCCACGAAAAAAAGATCCATCAGAGGTTATTAAATACGCAAAATTACTGCCTCTGGCTACGGATGTCCCCAGGTGACAGGCTGTCGGGAGCTGCGAGGCTGCTGTCCGGGTGCCTTGCTCGTGTACCCTCCTGCCGCAGCCTCCCTTGGCCTCGGCGAGAACGGAGGGGACCCGCGGCTCCGGCCCATGGCTCCGGCCCGGTGCGGCCATCCTTACGTACGGCGTTTGACCGCGGCCGGGAAATACCCAGCTTACCAAGAGGAGTGCATTTCCCTAGAGGGATGCTGTTGGCTGTTTCTCATGGCTTCCCCGGGCAGCAGTGAAATTCCCCATGATTTCGGTGGTGTGGGAAACTTAGCATCTGGCCAGCCCAAGAGAGTTCTGCGTTAACGATTAGGATGTTGAAAAATGCATTGTCACAGCATGAAGAATCCAGATTTCTGTAGTGGTCCGGTTTATCTGCGATATATTCGACTGCTGCCTGGACCAGGAGATCCCAGGTTTGGCTGAAAATGCTTGTTCTGTTGCTGAAGAAGTGGTTTTCAAATGTAGGGCATGAATTCCCTGATCTCCCAACAGAATTGTGTCCAGGAGCTTTGGATGCTGGGCTGGGATCTCTGGCACCCTGCATCCATAGTTCCCATGAGGACTAAGCTGGCTGCCTCTTGCTTTTTCTCTCCTTGAATTCTTCGTGGGATGTCGTGTTCTTTTCCTCACCTCCTACACTGCTGGGGACAATTACACTGAATTATTAAACACCTGCCCTACTCCACCTTTCAGCAGGAGGTGACATGCGGTGCTATGGTTTGGTGGTCGTGTTTGGGGTGAACGGCATTGTGTCAATGTAAGTTACTATCAGCTTCTTGATTACTGAGTAGACCACCTTTGCAAAGAGGTAGATGATCCCTAAATATGTATACAGGAATGATGTTTCTTACCACCCTCTCTCCTTTGTTTTGCTTGATATGAAGAACAAAATAGGTCAATGAGAGGGGGTTTTTTTTTAAGTACTGAAGTACTGAAGATAAATGCGGTAGGATTTAACCTCTGTGTGCAAAGCTGGAAGTTGTTTGGCTGAAGGTACTGAGAAAAAATCCAGGCTGGATGTAAGTCTGCTGCTGATGCCAAGATAGAATTAAAATGTGTTTGCTCTAAGGCAGAGACTAAGGGTCTTAGCAGCCATTTGTTTTTCTTGATAATAATCAGTGATCGTGGAGGGTTTGGAGATTAATGCGACAACCGTAGATCTCCTCTGGCCCAGGGCAGCCCTGACCTGCGTGAACTTAGCACCGGAGGCGCGTATATCTCAGAAGCCAGATCGCACTTGCACCTGTACGGCTGGCAAGAGGAGGATGGCTCAGGAGGCGTCTCTGGCTGCTCAGCTCCAAAAGTGTTGTCAAGCAAATAAAACGTGCCTTGCCCCCGCGTCAGTCACGTGTGCCTTAGCATCTGATTGCAAAATAACCAACAAGCAACTGAGGATATAGTTTTGACACAGAAAAGTCGTGAGGTCACGTAATTCCTCTATCCATTGTAGCGAACGGGTCGTATGACTGGCTGGCTCAGGACCAAATGCGGGTTTAAGCTCTTGCCCAAGTCTACAGCAAATCGCTCCCGGTGAATCCCAACTAAACGGCCAGATATACTGGAGATATTTGCGGAAAGAAGGACCTGCTTGCAAATGTGGCTTTAGTTGGGTAAACGCGTTGCTCTGCTCACCCTCTGACGCAGGACGCGGCGCGGTGCGACAGGCAGGACCGTTCCCCGGTGCCCAGCAGAGCCAGCCGAGCCTGGCAACGGCTCCGCGGTCGGTCAGGGCTAGGCTGTGCCCCTCGATGCACCGTGCCGGGAACGGCCCCGGGCAGCCACCCTGCCCTGCGGTACCCCGGCCCCTTCTTGCAGCTTCTCTGGCGAGCGAACGGCATCGGTGGTTGCTGGGCGATGCCCGTGCTGAACGGCAGGACAAACACATGCTTGTGTCGCTGGGCTGGGCCGGGCAGGGGCCGGCAGGGCGTAAATCTCTGCCTGTTTTTCTCCTTCCTTGTAAGAACTTCAGTCCCACGTCTTACTCTCGGATCCTGGCCTCTGCTGAGCCACAGTGAAACCAGAGGGTTGAGAGCTGCACGTGAGTGCCAGGAGGGTGACAAAGAGAACCCCAAATCCCAGGTGCCGTCTCGACAGGGGCTGCTCCGTTCCCTGGAAATATTCTTTATGATTTCTGTTGCAGTGCTGCGGAGAAATACATGCCAAGTCCTCAAAGAAAGGTTTGTTCGGGAGGCAGTAATAGGAATACGTTGCAGGGAACAGCAGAGCAGGTCACCGGATCCTTACGTAGGTACGGAATTGCCAAGTGGGAACTGAATCCCTCGGGTTCCCGCCCTAGCAGGGCAGGCACGTCCCTACTGACGCCTCCTAAAATCTCCGTCCGGTTCCACTAGACACGTAGGAGGGAGGGAGTGTCTCCTAACAACTTCGGTGATGGTGCTGGGCAGATGAGGTCTAACAAAATCCATCACCTTACCGAGAGAGCTGGGAAAGCCTTGTCTGAAGAAAATCGTAACCTGTGCAAATCTCAGATGTCCGAGATCCTTCTCCAGACCGTGTTTTACATTTCCTCTTTCCTTCCTGCTATGTTTTGTCTCCAGGTTTTCTCTCCTTCTCTCCTAACTCCCTTCCCTCATTTCATTCCACGCCGTTATTCCCAGGTTTGTTTTCCGGCTTAAATTTCTGCTCTCGTTTAGAGAGCTTTGGGGATAGCTGGGAAGGCGTCTGTCACGGATAGACAATCTCCACTCCCAGTAACTATTCCAGCTCTCGCTACGCAGTGACACAGGGTGCCGTCGCTGCCCGTTAAACAAAAACCCTCCTGTGGGAGCACGTCCTTGCTATCTAGGAAGCTTTTATCTTCCAAATACCTTTAAGCCCACACTTGAGCCCGAGTTTGCCTGCCTCAAGACAAAACTCGGTAGCTGTTGTCAGCGACGCCAAGGCGAGATGACGTGAGCGTGGGTGCCGGTGCCCGGCTCTGGTTCTGCTCGCCGTCTGAAGGTGGTTAGACGCGGTTTATTTGCACAAGGCTGGGCGCTGCGGGAATCGCATTCGCGTGATTTCAGGGCAAACCCCGGCAGAGGGACGCGTCCCCCTGCGCCGTGTCCGAGTGGGAAATTCTGGTGGAAATGGCGTTTATTTGGGGCAACTTCGTCACGCCTCCCCCCGGGACCCCCCCCCCCCCGCCAGGGCGAGAGCCTGAAAAGCGCCTTTCCCCGTGTGTGACACTGAGGTGGGACCAGCTCTGGGGAGCAGCAGGCGCCCAAACCCCCCGCTTTGGGGTTCCCAAGGAGCCCGTCCTCTGGGGCAGCCCGGTGCAACGAGGTGAAGAGCTGCGGGTTTGCGGCACGCTGACCGTGTTCCCGTGGCCGTGGCGTTTCAGGATCTGCAGCGCGCGGCCCCGGTTCCCTCGGCAGGAGGTTTCCCTGTCGCCGTCCCGGCGGCAGCGGCGGTGGCCCTGGGTGGGTGCCGCGGAAGAGCAGAGCGGCCGTTTCCTACCGGCACAGAGCGACCGAGGCGTCTCCGGTCTTTGCAGTGCCTTTGCTGGTACGCGCAGGTTCGCTGCTCCCCCGCGGTGGGACAGTCCTGCCCTGGGTCGCTCGGCTGTGCTGGGAGAAGGCAGCCGAAGGGGTAGGAGTTGTCTGAAACGCCCACTCGTCTGCCTGGTACGTTGCTTCTCTTGCAGAATATTTAGCTTTCAGGCCATGGAGACGGCATCGAGCTTCATCAGCCGACGTTGAACGTTTTTGAAGTTTCAATTGCTTCCTTGCCTGAGATGGAGCTATCGTTTTTATTGCTTCGGTTGCTTAGGCAGGGAAAGGGAAAGATGAACAAATCAGTGCGGCCCTCTTGAATTAGGATTGATTTTCATGAATTCTTCTTGTTGATTTTGAAACACAATTGTTTCTAAAACATTTAATTGATTGAGGCGTTTTTTTTTTTCCCCCTCCTCCTTTTTTTTTTTTCAGCAGCATTTGTCCTCAGCCATTTGCCACTGCTGGGAGAGGAAAACAAAACAAAACAAAAAACAAAAAAAAGAAGAAAATAAGCTCTGCGTGAGATCAAGATTTCAACGCATTACACACCGAAACATTTGTTGCTATTTACTTTTAAAAGTGCCCTTCTGAGGCAGCACGGCTAGAGCTGCCATCTGTTCGGGATTACGCTTCGGAACCCCTGGTTTCCCTTCAAACCTCCCGCCCGGCGCTGCTCCGTCTGCCGCGGGAAGGGGCGGCGGGAAGGGGCCCGGCTCGGCTCCGAGGAGCGATGGCGAGCATAACCACGCCGTCGCTCAGGCGGGTGCGAGCATCGCCCCGGGCTGGGAATCCCTCGTACATCGGCTGAGCGAGGGCTTCTTCGGGAGCCAGCGCCGGCTGTGGTTAGCTCTGTGCTCTGGGAGCAAAGTGCTTTTCAGCGCCAGATGCGCGAGGTTTTCGTTGCGAGGTGGTCGTCTTCTCGCTTTTCCGGAATGGGTTTGTGCAAAAGGGCTAAGCGACGTCTCGTTTGGCCAGAAAGGGGATCAGCTCCCGTGGGATCAGACCCTGCCCTAAACACACAATTTTCACTGTCCCCAAGAGGCTGCGCCGGTTCCTGCGGGCGCTGGGGAGCGTCTCGGTGACCGGCCCCGAACCCGCTGGAGATGCTGGCTCGGTGCACAGCGTTTTCACCCCTGCTCGGATCTGCCTTCCAGGCTCCGATGGCAACAGATGCTAATTATTAACGTGGCAATCGTCGCCTTTGTGGCTGTAACTCTCCTCTGCCGGTCTCTCTCGTACCCTTAGCCCATCCCAGCTCCGACATCGCCGCTCTGACAAATGGTTAAGCCGCGCGGGAGCTCTGCAAGCCTGGAGGTGAGTATTTACCTGCTTTACAAATCAACAGACCCAGGTGCCGAGAAAATAGAGGCTGGAGCCAGCCCTGCCGGCGGCTGCTTGAGGGAACCTGAGCACACGTTTCTGCTTGGGTCCAAGGGTCCCGGTTTCTCCGACACCACCTTCTGGGGCCAAATTCATGAAATCGCTCAGAGACGTGAAAAACGAGCGGTGTTTTTTTTTTTTTACAAGTGTTCAGCAAACAAGAGCTCTCGTTGTGCCCGTGCGGTGCCGGCGAAGGAAACTCGTTTCTCTGGGCCTGATTTTGGATGCTTTTTTTACATTTTTTGGACATCTGGGCTCGGTGACCTGAGGGAGCTCCGAATTGTGGCAAACGCAGTAGCACGGTTGCCCTGGCTCTCCCCTGTACGCTGTGAATCCCCAACGCTCTTCCGCTACGGAGGCTAAATGGATCTGCTTTTCTAGATGGTCTTGTACCTGGAGTTGGAAATACAGCCAGAAATAATAAACCTTTTAGAGACTGACAGAGTTTAAGCTCCCGAGTGCTTGAGCAGTTTTTAAAAATTGCCCCGATGCTTCTCAGCAACTTCAATAAATCGGAGAAATGCGTTCTCTTACATGCTTCTCACCTACGCGCTTACACTTCGGCTGCACGGAAATCATTTGCGCAGTTAGCAAAGAGGCAAGCCCAGGTCTGTTAATGGCACCATCGCTGTTAGCAGCGGCGCTGCCGTTTGGGGGATCTGTTCTTGCTTTGGATAACCCAGACGGTGCAATCCTCACTCCCCCCGCCCCGTCCCGGAGCAGCACGGACGCGCTCAGCGCCGGCGCCGGGTGTTTGGCAGCGAGGCCCGGGGGAGAGGGTTTGGTTTCAAACGCTGGGACGGGGAGAAATCAATGTGATTCTCTGGTTTGCTGCTCGGCTCTGGGTGGTGGGGAGCTGCTCCCCGTTTGGCGTGTGCGGTACAGCCCTGCGATGGGCTCATCCAGCTATTTCACCCACACGTGGGATTTTTATCGGTTTATCACTAATCACTTTATATAAGCGTGGTGGAAACATATGCAAGGTTGGATGCGTAGAGGTTTCGTACTAGTTTAACCGTGTTGACTCAGAAAAGAGTTTGTATTAACCCGGTGCGGGGTTTGTGAGAAGCTGGGGACGGGGACGAAGTACTTTGCTCTTCTAGCGGCCGGTGCTGGGAGGTGCAATCATTTGGCAGAGCTATTCGGGAACTAAAAGGCATGTTAGACCTTCTCTCCTCCTCTAGGAAGATATTTTCCCCTCTGCGTGTCGATAAGATCTGGCCTGAAAGCGTGCCGGTGCTCTTCCAGATAATATCGCCAAATGCAGAGGAAGGAAATAATCTTCTCCCCGCGTGGCTCCGCGGGGGCTCGCGCGGCTCCCGGTGACTGCAAGGGTGCCGGCTGCGGGCAGAGCGGGAGTCGAGACCCACCTTGGCAGCGCCGCTCTGGGAAGGCACCGGCCCATTTTTTTTCTCGGACTAATCACATCGGGCAACGGAGCCAGCGGCAAAGCGTGTCACGAAGAATGTCAAATATTGGCAGCGCCCCAGGCCTTTCCGTTAGGGCTGGATTTCCCGTCTTCTCTCCCTCCTTCCTCAGGCCCGTGTTGCTGCTGCTGTTTCTGGAAGAATTAAAGCACGTCGGAATCTGGCTTCTGTCGGGTCCCGGTGGTGTCAAACCTGGTGGCCTGGCGAGATGCCGCGCCGCAGCCCGGGAGAGTCTCAGGGAATTTGCTTTCTAAGGTTATGAAATCAAGGCTTGGACTGGAATAGAGAATTAATCTGTTCAAATTCCCCTTTAGCCTGTGCAGTTCTGACCATCTCCGCATTAATATTTTAAGTGGGTTTTATAAGCTTGCTTGAAAAAGCGAGGCTGAAGGAGGCGGGCTAGATCACCCTCTCCTTGCCGAAAAATGACATTATTTAGCCCTTTGGGTCCGGTGCACGTGGCTGGAGGGAGTGGGATTTGCTTTTTGCAAATGAGGTTAAATTTAGGAGGGACGCGGGAGATGAGACACGCATCTGACCTTTCCCGCACCAGGTTCCCCGATCAGCATCGTGGCTTGCAGCCGCGTGAACATTTTCCGTCGAAGGCTGGGCCGGCAGACCCTACGCAGAGGTTTTCACGGAGCCGCGCGCAGCACCCAGTCCTCGCTCCACCAGCACCAGCAGCGTGGCCAGATTCAGCCCTGCTTTTCCGATGCGGCTGCTAGCTTGGGCTCAGGATGCGGCGGCTCTTCGGGCAGAGATCAAAGGCTTCGTCAGAGATTGCGCTTGGTCTCTAATCAAAAAGACGCAACCCGTCAGCAAGTCTCGCTGACGGGACGCGCAGGGTGGTGAATCCCTTCTTGTTTCTTGCTGCCAGCGCTTAGGAGGTGGTTTTGATTTTCGGATGCGTGATTGTGTTCCTCAGTTGTCAGGCTGTGTTTAATTATTTGATTAGTCATGCAAATTTCGCTGGAATTTTAGTACGTCGTTACAAGTCGTTACTCTAGCAATTAAAAGGCTGCTTTGATGAGCTCCTCTTGCGGTGCGTGGCGCAGCGGAGCCTGCTCGCCAAGGTTTGGATGGGGTGGGTGGTGGGTTGACTAAGGAGCTTTGCTTTCTGGCCCGTTGAGGGAGCATCAAGGGTTTGGAGAGGAGGGGTCTCATCCCGGCACTGGAAGACCCCACACGAATTTGTACGCTGGGGATTTACCAGCACTCGGGAAGCTGAAGATAACGAGCAATAGGTAGTTTCCATCAGAGTAAGAAGTTGGCCTGCGGCACTGCACGAACTCATTACTTGCAACGTTATTGATGCCGGTGGGAGGCCCAGGGAGTTCCTCACAGGATGCATCATCAACCATCCAACTAGGCAGAAACCTCCCAGTTTCCCCACTCAGATAGGCTCACTGGGAATCAACAGGAGGAGATTTGTCATGGGTGACAATGAGCTTCTCTGAAAGAGAAAGATCCAGGACCGTTTTCAATGGTGCCTTCAGACCAAATTGTGCATATCTCCTGGTGTAAAGTGGCAAAAAACTGGTCAGGGTAACTGGAAGAGCAGCACTCCTCAGGCTTATACGATGGGGGCAATTATTCTCTTGGGAGTACGTGTATGAGGGTGCTGAGGCCCTGGCACAGGCTGCCCAGAGAAGCTGTGGCTGCCCCTGGCTCCCTGGCAGTGTTCAAGGCCAGGTTGGACGGGGCTTTGGGCAACCTGGGCTGGTGGAGGGTGTCCCTGCCCGTGGCAGGGGTGGCACTGGGTGGGCTGGGAGGTCCCTTCCCACCCAACCCAGTCTGGGATTCTGTGGTTCTATGTGTATAGATATGTGTCCAGGCTAAGCAGCAACATGCGTGGGTACCTATCCTGCCAGAGGAACCGGTGGTGAACAGGAGTAGTTTCCAGTGGCCCATGAGGGCAAAAAGAAGAGGGCAGTTGTATCCTCACCGCTTTTGACTCTGGAGCTGGTGGCTGTGGGACGGGAGGTTGATGGTGGTACTCAACGTTGTGGACGTGGCTCATTACATGGAGTGCAAGCCGCTTCTGTGGATGGGTCTGAGTTTCATGGGCCTACAGAGCCTTGAGGTCAGAAACACGCTTGGGTGGTTCTTGAACGGCAGGACAGAGGACCTTCTGGACAGAGGGTGCTCAAAGGGCACAGCCTGGTGAAGTGCTGGGCACCTCAATTCAAGCCGGCGTCAGTGGGCCTGAAGTGAACTCCAAAGCTTTGATTCTTGGTTCTTTGGAAACCCATTTATCCTGCCTATCACCCCCCTAAAATTAGGTTTTGTTTCTCAGCCCTTAATTACTTTACTTTGTCAAATATTGTTTTATGGGAAATCAATCTCAGCGGTTTTGCTACCGCTTTCCCAAGGAAGCCTCCCCTTTCTCCAACTTATTCCATTAATATTTATTGCACTGGCAGGTAGGATCCTGAATTAAAGTTTCTGTTATTTCCCCATCTCCCTGATGCTTTCTCCGTACTTTTGATCAATGTTCAAGCTGCTTTCACTCTATAAAATGACTGCCCTACATTTTCTGTTGCAGCCTCTAAGCCGCAGCTGCATTTTGCTGGCAGGTCTCCTGAATCCGCATCTCCTTAGCGCTGTCTTCTTCCAGCCTCGTCTGTCTCTGACCCTTTTAGATCCACCGTAAAGAAGGAGCTGCTTAGGACCTTGTCACCCGCCGCTTTCACCGACGCTGTATTATTTGAGCCGCGCGTCTGTCAGTGTTGGGGGCTGGCTGGGGACAGATTTCGTGGTGGAAGGTGGTGGGGGGAGGCATTAGCTCCAGACACCGTCCTGCCCCAAACAGAAACGCGGCATGGGGCGCACGATGATTTTGGCATTAACGACTGAACTGCAAATTCCTGCCTTTCCTGGCCCGCTGGGACTGAGTTTTAAGAGCTAAACCTGGCCCTGAGCTGGGCTCTGCTTTTTTTTCGGAGAGCGACAGCTTCTGTCTGTGGACGTGGGCGAATCGGCCCGTCGTTGCTGGTTTTGCAGTAACTCCCTGCAAAATCACGGCCGTCGTGTCTGCGTGGGGGCCTGGCGTGTTGTGCCGAAGCCCTGGAGACGGGCGATGGGTGCGTGGCCGGGGGCGGGGGGAGCAGGGGAGGCACCTCTGCTCCGTGGAGCTGCTGCGATGCTCCGGGCGTGTGAACGGCCGCTTCGTGCCTTTGCCGGTGAGATGCTTGATGACTCTCTCCGGGAATGAGACTTCCTTCCTCCTGGAAATCCTGGCATCGGGCTGGGAAAGCAAAGCAATCAGTCGGATGAATCCACCGGGAAAATTCACAGAATGGAAAAACGCTGTTTGTGCCTTGTGGAGCTGCGCAGCTCAGGGGCTGGCGCTGGGCATCTGAGCGGGCTCAGCAGGACAGGCTCTGCCCCGTGACCGCAGCCCTGGACGAGAGGGGCCGGGTGAAGCTCCCCGAAGGAGCCTTAATCTCCCGCAATCTGGAAAAGGGGGGTGTGGGGGGGAACGGATGGGCCGGGCTGTCAGCATTAACACAGCAAATGGCTTTTGTAAGCCACCTGAGAGAGGAGAGAGGGTGCTGGCTGGTGGCACACGAGCTTGGCGGGTTTTTCCCTCCCCGGCAAGCTGTCGGAGGCCGTGTGCTCGTGCACTGCAGCAGCCGGGCACCGCGCAACGGCAGCAGCTGAGCGACGTGAGCTGGCTTTGCCCCCATCTCCTCTCCTCCTCCCACGCTCCGAACCCCCCCCCGCCGTCCCCGCGACGCCCGCTCCAGCAGCACGCAGGGGTGCTCCGGCCACCCAGCACCCCGGGGACACTGCAGGGCTCTCGCAGGGGGACCGGCACTCGGGGTGATACGTTGCACTGGAGTAGCATCTTAAATAGTCAATAAAAATCAGAGTGATGACCGGTTTGTTACATGAGGCCACCTATGGTCCAAGGACCACCGGGTCACTTAGCAACTGAGCTTGGAACAAGCAGAAGAAGAGAAGAAAAAGACGTTATTTAGTAATAATTTTTTAATAATTTATTATTTACTTATGTTCCTGGTTGGTTCCCACGTCAGCGCGTGGGTCAGCGTGGGCTGCGTGCGCTGCGTGCTGTGTTTCGCTGAGCTAAACCCCCGACGTGTAGGGCACGATGTGCTCTTGCTCCATGGCTGAGGGTGGGACCTGCGCCCTCGGGGTGCTGTCGCAGAACCTTTTTGCTCACGTGCCGGATGCGTGGGCACGTCTCCCACGAGGAAGGTGGATGGGGTGCACGGTGACTGAGCCCCCCAACCCAGCCCAGCATCACCACGAGGGGAACCGCGGGCTGCAGCCCCCCGAGGCCGCTGCCTTGGCTGGCGGGAGCTTCCTCTCCAGTCGATGTTTGCTGAGTCAGGTCCTCGCTTTTGGTCAGGGGCGGCCACCGACGCTTCCTGCGGCTCATTGTTCGGCCACGCTTCCTTCCTGCCCGGTCCCGCACCGGGATCCACCGGCTGTGGGATGAGGGGTTCAGCTCCCAGGTGCCGCTTCACCCCCTTTTCGGCGAACCCCTCTCCATCCTGCCACGGCAGCCGTTTATGAGGAACAGGCAGGCTGCAGAGGAGGGGAGAGATGCTCCCTCCCTGCTCACTCCTCTACCTGTCCTTAGATCCGTTGGGCACCCAAAGTCCACCGCTACCTTCTGAACCTAATCCCCCAGATGTTGTGGCAACATCTGGGCAAAGCGTGCTTGGATGTCCTGACTGAAGTGTCTCGCTTTGACAGCTCCCTGCTTTTGGGCTCTGATTCTGTAGAAATGGGTGCTTTGGAGAAGATGTTCCTCAAAGGCTTTTGCGTCTTACGGAAAAGGAGAGATAAGCACAAATGACTCAAAAAGTGCTGGGTGAATGATGGGTGACGCCAGGCTGGTTTACCAACTGGGAGAGGTTGTATGCAGAGCTCAGTCTGGCTCATCGTTTGGCACTTAAGCTTTGCTTAACCTCAGGCTTACAGAAAATAGTTTTAGTCCCTTTCAAATACATCCAAAAAGTCATTCAGTCCCATCTGTAACAGGAATTGTACCTTCCTCAAGGCCACGTGGATCTCATTCGTGCTCTGTTCGGCCAATTTTCTCTTTCTTCTTTGTGTCGCTTCCTTTCAGCCCTCTTTGACTAAACCAGAGCTGAATTACACCCTGAAAAGAGAACGCGATAGGTCAATGGAAGTGATGAGCAGAAGCAGATTCTTTGGGGAAGTATTCACTTCTAGAGGCTTGTGGAGGTAGCAGAGCTCCCCGGGGAACCTTGTGGTCTCGTGTAGGACGTGGCCATGACCGGAGCGGAGCAAGGCTTGGGATAAACCCTCCGGCCAGGGCAGAGCCGCATCCCTCCTGCTCCGCCTGCTCCCCGCAGGGCTGCCAAATCGCTTGGCAGTCGCTCGCCGTTGCTGTACCTGCCGCAGCAACCTGGTGCACGGCGCAGGGGTGCTCGGGGAGGTTCGGCTCCTCCTGCTGTTGTTGCTCACCTGGCAGAAAATTCTCCAGCAAGCCAAGTTTTCTCATGGCTTTCTGGTTTACGGGACCCCGGCAGTATTTTTCAGCATTTTAATATCATCCTTCTTAATAAAAAGAAAAAAACCAAGAAGCTTTTGTCCGTCTCACCTTGGGTTTATTTTGCTGTGTTGTCTCTTTTTCCCTTCCCTCTCCTCGCACTGCACTGCAGCTTTCCTCAGATCGCCCAGCTGGCCTTTCCAGACTGAGAAAAAGCCCTTTTCAGAAAATAAAGGGAGAGATTTTACTGTACATCCATTCTAAAAATAAAACTGCTCTGTATTTCTGGAGCATCTTTCAGCTGCTGATTTCAAAGATCCTTGAAATTCTCCATTAATGAAGCCTCCCAGCTCCCTGGGGAAGGAAGCGCTGGGGATCATTACCGGTACGCCCTGCGGAGCACGGATCGTTGCTTGCTCTGGGTTTTGTACAGCCCCTGACACCGCGAGGTCCTGTGGGGCAAGGGGGGATACGAGGGGATCTGAGCCCTGGCTTGCCGTCTGCCACATCCCAGCTGGCTCAAAAACTCTGTTTCTTGCCCTAAATGTGGAGGTTTGGTCCCGTGCTGCCCCTGCCTGTGTCCTCCCCCCGGCTCCCCTCTTGTATTTCAATTGCGAGAGCCAAGCTCACCTTCTTTCCTTAATTTTGTACAGCGCTGGGCACAGCCCGGGCTTAATCCAGAATCCCACAAAAATGAGAATATGTTAAAATTAGTGGGTTTTTTTTTCCCCAGAGCAGGTTGCATTTCCGTGGAAGAGGGGATGATTCCCACGTCCGATCTGGCAGAACAGCGATACAACAACCCGGCGTGCAGGCTGGGTGCGGACGCGCAGACCCCTCTCAGGCTCTCCAGCTGTCCTTGCGGCACTGCATCCATGCAGAACCAGGAGGAGAGGATTGAGCGTCTGCGTAAAAGCCTCCAACACAACCCCCGTGCTGAGCAGGCTTTCAAAGGGTTTGTGGGTTTTTTTTGTTGGGGTTTTTTTTTTTTGCATGAAGGGTCCTTGAAGTACACCATTCCTCATACCAGATGATGCTTTTTAAAAGCTTTGAAGGAGCAGGATGGGAGCGCCCCGAGCCCCTGCCTGGCTCTCGGAGCAACCAGGAGCATCTCCTCCCCACCTCCTCTGGCGGACCCAAGGCGAGGAAGAGCGGGGATGGGAGAGAGCAAACCAGAGCCCTTGGGAGCTCTTCCAAGCCTCGGGGAGGGACGGGATGGAGGAGGTTTATTTTAAGAGCTGTGGCTGCTCGGGCAGTGGCCGTCGGACGGCCACGGGTCTGGTGTTGGGGGTTGTGTTGGGCTTGGGATGGGCTGAAAACGTCTGCAGAAAAGGGTCTGCCTTGCTAGGGGGGGAAATGTGGCATTTTCTTTTTCTCAACCAATTAAATGCATGGAGAATGAGAATTTTTTTTTTTCCCCTCTAAGCTCACCCCTTCCCAGACCAGCCAAACAGTGCTGGAGTTCATCACACTGGTGGGTTGAAACTTCTCGGTCTTTCTTAATAGGATGCCTTGCACTGCTTTGGCTCTGTGGGCATCACTCCCTGCCCCTGACTCCCAGCGAGGGACATCTCCCCCTCGGGGTGGGAGGAGGGATGGGTATCCCCGGGGAAAGCAGGAGAGGGGACAAAAACGGATGCTGAAGCTTTTTGCGTGGTGCACAAGATCCCTAAACCCTGAGACCCCTGAGCGTTCCAGGGGCCGGAGCCCTGCCGAGGTTTTCCCGTGGTTACAAACCCACGCCGCCACCTTCCCGGCCACCGTGCCTGCTGATCTCCAGGGGAGCCTGCACGGCCCCGCGGGACTCGTGGCAGCCACGTTTCGCTGGCCCGCCGAAGCGTGCGCGATCCCCGCAGCTGCGATCCCCTCGCTCCCGCTTGCAGCTTTTTTATCTTTCCAAGAGTCGCTCTTTTTCCAATCCCGTTTTACCACCCCTGTAGCAAAGCTTTCATGTGCCAAGGCATCAAAAGCTTTTCTGAAGTCCAGGGTGAATCATGCCCACCCCTTCCACCTTCCCGTGTCTTTGATCGCCTCCGGAGCAGATGCTGGCCCTGCGGCACGTGGTCTCTCCCGGCCGGTAGCCCGAGCTCAGCCAGACCCTGCCCTGGCACAGGGCACCTCAAAACCCTCCCGTCTTCCTGCTGCCTGGCTCTAAATCAAGAACCGTCCCACAGCCAACTCCGGAGTCGGGAATTGTTCAGGTGGGGGAAAAAAGGGGAGGAAAATAAAAGCAAATTTATTTTTTTTTTTTCAAACACAATTTTCAGAATTATTTGTAGAGCCTGATGCTTGAATGTGACTCACGGGTTTAGCCGTACGAAACCTCCTTTTCATCTTTTCACCTTATCGTTATCCCAGCACGCTCAGTTTTATCTGCGGTTTGACATCTTTTATACCCGGCCTTGCAGACAGCAGAAATAAGGGCAGATCGGCTCCCCGGCAGTTGAAGCGCTGCGTATGCAGGGCACGCCGATTTGAAATTATAATCCTCTTTTTGGTTGTATTTTCGCACTGTTTATTGCTTCTGTATATACCGCTTGTTGTTTCAGTTTTCCATTTCATGCAAAATACATCAAAAAAAAAAAAAAGCCACGAATGCCTGAGGTCTCTTTGTTATTCTCTGTGTTCAAAACTATTTCTTAAAAAACTATCGCCTTAAAAACTAACTTTCCCGGACTGTCTGCGTTTGCCCTTCGCTTGCCATCCCTCTGACCCCGCTTGCATTAGCACAAACCTCAGGACCCTCCGAGCCGACTGCAGCAAACTCTTTGTTTGCGAGGGTTTGGAGGAAAGACTGAGGGTATCTTCCCAGAAACGGGGCGCTCGTCCCTTCGCTGTGATTTGCTGGTCGGCTGATTTAATTTGGTACTGTTTATGTTTCTTTGATGTGGCTGGTGCTGTGGGTCTGTGATGTTCATACGGCCTTTCGGCGCTGCTGGGTAGTCATTACCCTGTCGCTAATTGTCATGCTGCCTACGGCTTTTTTTACGTGGCCTTTTTAGTTTAAGACTGAACAAAAATACATCAAATGGCATTTCGTCCTTTGTCTTTAATTCGGCCCCAGCCTGCAGTTTTGGCAGCGGGGAGAGGGTTTCCGTCTGCACCGGGGTGCAAAGCCTTCCTCTGCCGTCCTGCCGAGGGAGCTGTCAAAAAATAACACCCATGACCTGCGGATTTACGCCCTTGAGCTGTGTTTTGGGCTTGCCCCAACACCTCCGCCCCCGCACGCGGCAGTAAGCGTGGGGGCTGCTCCTCTCGGCTTGTCGGGAGGTGATGCTGCGGCTGGAGGCAGGCGGTACCGCTGCCCTGCCTGGAAACGGAAACCCCAGGAAAAGAGTCCGGGAAAGAGAGGACATGGCTCCTCGGCAGAGAAGATGGAGCCAGACCCATCAGAGATGCTCAAAGGAGGGAACCGGAGGACGCAAGCGGCACGCAGGGAGACCGAGGGTCTTTTCCCTGATCCGGGGTAGGGAGCCACCGATGGCCCCGGGCAGAAGTGCAAACCTGACGCTCCTGCTCACCGACGTTATACAACCCGGCGCAAAGGGATCTCATTTATTTCCTCCTGTCAGCCTAATGTGATGATTTGGGAGAGGGGGGAAGAGGCCGGGCAGCGATCTCCCCAGCAGTTGGGCTGGGATTACACTTTTTCTATTGAGCTCATCACCGTAATAGCCAGGCGCTCTCTTTACCATCCCACCAGCCATGCCCATTTAGGAGATTACCATTTTTCCAATCTCATTTCTCATAAAAGAGGATTGCTGCCTGTCCCAAGCCCCTTGCTTATGAGTGTTTATCTGCTCAGGGTGTTTATGAAGCCCCGAACAGGAAACTTCTATTTATCCTCTGCGTCATCAAGCGCCGGCAACTCGATGGGATAATTACTCTTTCAGGAACACGCGTCCAGCAGCCCGTCAGTAGACTTTGGCATCTTGCTGGTGTCAATAATAGAGATATATATTTGCGCTGCGGAGAGATATCGTGCTTATTTGTTTCTCTTTCCTGTCCCTTTAACTTGGCGTGAGGTTGGGGGGTTCTGGCTTCCGGGCCGTCTTGTAGAAGCGCGGCTTTTCGGGGAAGATGAAGGAGAGGTGCCGGCTGCCCCTCGGAGCCGGCGGCACTGGGGGGGTCCCCAGCAGCGGGGACGACGCCTCGCCCATGCAGCGCCAGCCCCGAGGCACTGCTCGCCCTGGCAGGGCCTCACCGGCCGCTCTCCCCGTGCGATTAGAGAAGCCGCGCGTGGAGACGGCTTCTTAAGATGCTACCATGAGCAGCTAGCCTGGGAGCGGGCTGCGTCGTGAATCGTTTATTCGGCAGAGCTCTTCCCTTTTCTCTCTCTGCAGGTTGCAGGGAAGACATTACGATTCCCTTCACCCTTCAGCAGACAATTTTTGAACTACGGAAAATGCAGAAGTAAGTTCATTAGCGATATCCACCAGATGAAATTCAAGACGTGAAGTGTTTTGACTAGCGCTGTTCAAACAGAGGAATCACTCAGGAGTATATTGCAATCAGTGCATTAAGATAAGATCCCAGAGCACCGGGTTTCCGGAGCATTGATTATAGATTAGCATCCCACTGCTTCAGAAACGGAGCCCGCGGTCCCCATACAGACCGGGAGAGCCGACGGATAGGGATGGACTCGCGATGGAGAAGCGGGGAGCACCAGAAAACACCGGGGTGCAGCGCGATGCCCGGTGCCACAGCCGGCCGAGCGTCGCCAAGCGTTTTGCACGCTCCAGAACATCATGGCACCTACTTTTTTCTCCCGGGGCTGAGCCTTCCCCGTGGCGCTGGGGCTTCCCCCGCTGCCCCCCAGGACTTCACCGCGCACGGAGCAGGTTTTTTTTTGGCGAGGCCGCAGATGTGGGAACCTCGTGCGGTCGGTCAAAGCAAATTCATTCAAAGGGAATGAGTGCTTGCCAAGTTGGGTTTTGGGTTTTTGTTTTTTTTTTTTTTTAATTCTTTTTGGCTGTATTCACAGAACGCAAATCTGCACGCCGGAGCGGGAGCCGTGTTTCTAATTTGGTATGAAACTTTTATTCCCGCTTGGCGCAGAGCAGTTGCGAATGATGGAGGCTGTTCCCAATCCTCTGCCCTGGGCACTGAAAATGTGCTCCGGCCGGCCGGCACTCTCAGAAATGGAGTAATTTGCATTGCATAGCAATTTTGGGGAGATAAATACAAGGTTCGGTGCTTGTGGGGACAAGGACGTGGCATCCTTACTGCGGAGTATGCAATCAGAAAGCAAAGACAGCAGTGAAACAACACGAAAACTCTGGATTTCAGGAGCTTGTAAGTTCAAGGCTGCATTAAAAAAATGAAAATCTACTTTTGCCTTAGTAAACAGAGTATTTTCAAGATCCTGTTGGAGGAAGTAAGCACTTGGCTGTGTGCTTAACAAGGGGACTTGCCCAGGTTTAGTTCCCATCAGTAGCCTTACCCCCGTGTTTAGGGATAAACACCTGCTTAAACAGCGCGGTGCCGGGGATTCGCGAGCAGCCGTACCCGAACAGGGCGAGTCCCGCTGACCCCGGCGGGTGCCAGGCGGTGCCGGTCATCCGTCAGGACGTGGCGTGGGAACGCACAGGGGTACGAAACGTCGTGTGTCGGGAGCAGAGGTCGTCTCCGAATTCAGTCACCAGTCAAGAAACCAGCGGTGGCGAACCACATGGAAACAAGGTGCCTTCTACGACGAGGGAATATGTTCCTACTTCAGCCACGAGCATCGCTTTCCTGCGTCCCCCACCACAACCTCCCAATTTCAATTCAGCGTGGAACCAGCCCCACAGCTGGACACAGCTGGAAACACTATCTCCTTTCCAAAAGTTTGAGGGTCGTTTTTTTTTTTCGTGCCCTTTCTTGAATTCTGATGTTTTCCTTAGAGATAACCCTTACCCGGGGGATACCCGCAGGATTTGCAAGAGGGTTTAAAAATCCTTATTGGCATTGATAGGGATCGCTGCGGCTCCGCGTGGCAGCTGGCTGCTCTTCTTTCCTGCTTTTCCTGGGGCTGCCGTTACGGGCAGAGCTCTCGTCTTCTCGCTCCGCTGGTGGGAATTGGTTAAACGGGTCCCGCTAACCGTGAGCAGCGTTTGCATCGCTGCTAGTGAGGGGCGAGGGCAAGAATTGGTATTTTTGTGGTATTCAGTGGTAGTTTTTGTCTGGCGGGTGTCGTAGCCCAGGGAAGGCGGCAGATGCTCCGTCTGCATTTGCAGAAGTGTTTGTGATTTAATAGTGGGGAAGGTGCGGAGGAGAGCGACCAGAGTGATGTGTCTGGAAACATGGGGGGAGAGCGATTAGTTTGATTAACTGCATAACTGTCAGAATTCCTGTTTCATAAAGGGTTCAATAGCATAGGGGAACCACGGAGCTTCCAGGTCCCGGAGGAGAGAAGCGGGAAAGCGGTAAGAAGAGCTCTGCGTGCCGCCCGCCAGCCTGCCACAGTGGGAACGAGCTCTTGGTCCTTCACCAGCCCGGCTCCACGGAGCAAATCCATCCTTTCTGCAGCGCTGGCCGGAGGAGAGCCGGCGCAGCATCTCCCCCGAGCAGCACGTGTCGCTCCTTACGCGGCCGAGACGCTGGCGTGACGCCGTTGAGTAACAGCCTGGGAGAAGGAGCAGGGAGCTGAGCTGCAAGGAGCTGTACGTAGGAGAGAGAAGCGTCGGGCTGCGATTATTTGCCAGAAATCTGTCTGGGGTCCAGGGGCAGCAAGCTGCAATAAGAAAAAGCCTTGCGTGTGGGTCTTTCCTCACCTAAACCCTATTCCTCTGATGGGAATGAATCCCTTGCATCGCTCTGCACCAGCCCGGGCTGGGAGCCGGGCGTTTCCAAAGTGCCACCTGCACGGCGCGGAGAGCAGGGCATGCCAACGGGCACGTGCTGTGTGCCCGCAGGATCCTCCGAATTACCGAGCAGATGGGTTTGCTCCCTGCCCCGCCGCGCTTCGCCGCTGCTGCCAGCCAGAAAATAGCGCGAGGAGCGACGGGCTCGGGGCGACGCAAGAGCTGGGGCGGGAGGGAAAGGCGCCCGTGGTGATGCAGGGTCTGACGTGGGACATCTCCTGGGGGCGGGAGCCGCCCCGCCTGGCTGGCACGTGCACGATGCCGGTTTCCATGGAAACACAGCAAAAAGATGTGCTTCCACCAAAGAGCCGCCCGCGAGGCAGGGCGGACGGCAGGGTGGCCTCTGGTCCTCACATCGGTGGCATGGCGGGGGCTGTAGGGCAGAGGGGGACGTGGGGACCTGCTTTGGGATGAGCCGCGCCGTGCTGCCTTTGGGGGTGCTGCCTTTGGGGTGCTGCTGCGTGCCGTGCTGCCTTTGGGGGTGCTGCCCCGCAGGGAGGGGGATGTCGCTGTGATTTATTCCCCACCTGGGGCGTGCTGGGGATTTGGGGGGGGTCCCACAGGGTTTCAGAGGGGTGGCAGGGGCACCCCAGGATGCGGAGGGAAGCCCCGGCAGGTCCCTGGCTGAGATCAGGGTGGAGCTGAGATGGGCTCCCCGGGCTGTCCCGGAGGAGAAGCCAGGCTGCTTCGTGGGGTTTTCAGGGTGTCTCTGTTTTCCCTTCCTCTAATGGCTGCTCCGATTTTAATATTTCATCAAATTGCATTGCAATTGTCTCTCCAAGGCCAATGGAGAGAGCTCAGCAATTCATCCCGTCCGGAGGCAGGCAGCGAGAGCCACGTCTCGGATGTCTTCATCAGCGCCGGTGCAGGAGAGACGTCCACCTCGTGGGGATGCAACGACCCGAGCCCGATGGCTTTGAGCTGCCCGTGACGACGTGGCCCAGGAGATGTAGGAACTGATGCACCGCTCCACCCCGAGCAGGGCGCGGGGGATTTCTCCTGCCTCATTTCTGCTGCAAGGCATCGCGGCTGAACTGCTCTCGTAGGAGGCAGCTCAGGTTAGCGGAGGAGGGAGGGAGGCAGGATTCGGCCCACAGGGTCCATGTCCCCGCACGCCGGCAGCTGGAAGCCGACGGCCACAGCTGGGACCAGTCACTCCGGGCTCATTTCACCGTCCGGGGAGGAAAGCGGAGTGACTGTGAAGGCAGAGGTGTGCTGGGGGCTCTCTCTGGGCTCTGCAAGGCACCGCCGGGCTCAGGGTGGAAATCCAGCTTATAGCCACCGAGAGTCAGAGGAGCCGAGCCTGCGGCCACCCTGCACGGCCGGAGCGCAGCGCCCAGCCGCACCGCCAATGGGCGCGTCTCGTCCTAAAGCCAGAGAGCGCACTGCCAAGGGGGAAGACCTGGGCGTCGTGACACCCAGCCTACGGTGGGGAACCTTGCTGCTTCCCCACCCTTCTCACAGACCTGGGCTCCTCCGGGCCCCACGTGCTGCGCATCCCCCTCTCTCTGTTTCCTGGGGCTTGATTCTCCCTTTGCCCAGGATTGCTGGTTCCCAGGGGAAAACCTGCCTGCGGGGAGCGGTACCTGCTCCGACACCCTCCAGTGCCCGCAAGGAAGGAGAGCACCTAACGAGGAGGATGCTCTTCAAGGTCGTAATACGGAGCAGCCGCGCCGTGCTAGTGTTAAATTACATGTCGGTGCAGAGGCAGCACTTCCAGCGGCGTCGCATACTGGGGCGTGCGGGGATGGAGGAGCCGTGCCCACGCCCGTGCGCCTGGCTCTTGTGCTGGCACCAGGAACCAGACCCAGCGCAGCAGCGCGTTTGTCTGCCGAGAGCCTCAGCTGCGCGGCGGGGCTCGTCCTCGCCCTCCGCTCCCTCATCCGGAAGCTCCTCAGCACCGTTTCCCCCTATCAGAGGATCTCAGAAGCACTGAGGTTGGAAGAGACCTTTAAGGTCATCGAGTCCAACAGGCAACCTCGCACTGCCACGTGCACCGCCGAGCCGTGTCCCTAAGTGCCACATCTGCGCGGCTCTTAAATACCCGCCCTAGCTGCCAGGCTGTTCGCTGGGCTGGAAGGGGCTTTGCCTGTTCCCTGAAAGATGACCACGATGCCGCTGTCATATTCAACGGAATTTTTTTCATGAGTATTTTCTGGGTGGGATGGGATCTCTTCGCCAACTCCAGCGGAACTTCTTCCTTCCTCCCGCTCTCCACCCGAGGATGCTGGGGGGGGTTTCCACCATCCCTCGCCCTTCGCTGGCGTAACTCCTGGCACGCCGCTGCTCGTGGGCGTTAGTTTTGGAGCCCAGGTTTCCATCAGCCGCGACCGCAGGCTTAGGTGTCTGACAGCGGGATAGGGGAGGGTTTTGAGGAAAATAACGCTGATTTAGGTGAATGCAGGTGATGGCCAGCTCTGCCCATCCTAGCTCCTGGTGGTTTTCCTTCAAGGATGGAAAATTGCTCGAGGGCAGGCACAGCTGGTGGGGGGGCAACACCGGCAACCTCCAGTGAGTCTCCTGGTCGAATGAACGACCCTGCTCGGAGCAGGCGAGGCGTAATGAAATGGGCTGTGGGAGACGCGCTTAGCTCAAACGAGCGTGAGCAACGCGTGGTGCCCAGCAGTCTCCTTGGCATCGCTTGTGCAGTTTGACTTTGGAGGTAAAACAGAGCCGGGTGGCTAATTAAATGGAAACACAATCTCCCAACCGTTTTTGGGTTTCTCAGCTAATCCCGCTGCAGCCCTCGTAACGCCTTTCAGGTCCGAGGCAAGGGCACGGCTCCCCGCGGAAAACCGAGCCCTGGGGAGCAGAAAGGCGGCTCGGCCTGGGATGCTGCCCGTGGCCTTCCCCGCGTTTTGGGGTCGGCCCTTCCCCAACAAGGACGGACCCAGGAGGGCCCGTGGGGCCGGAGCCGCGGTGCTGGGCTGGGGAGGGGGCCGGCACCCCCCCGAACCCCCCCGCACCCCCTCCCCGCAGCCTCGGCTGTCCCCAGAGGGCATTGCCGAGGAGGGAAGGAGGTGACGGAGAGACTCGGATTACCAATGTGCAAGCATAGGAAGCGGGGGTATATGTTCCCTGGATATTAATTGCCTCTAAAATGCCGCCTGATTTCCGGTGAGCGCGTACTTCAGGCAACTGGATATGTGACGGGCAGGAGACCGCGTCAGCCGGTGGGAGGACGGACGCGGCGAGAGGTGGCTGGCGGAGGGCCGGGGGCTGCGCGTGGCTGGGGGCCAGCCCGTCGCCAGAGCATCCTCGGACGTGCTTGTCACCCACCCCTTCCCCACGGGGATGTGGCCCTCAGGCCCTGCTGGGATCGCAAAGACCCCAGCTCCGGCACAAACCCCTGCTTGGTTTCTTTTAAAGAGGGCTGGGGCTGGGTGTACACCTAGGGTTTGATTTCCCCGGGAGCGCGCCGCTTCTCCTGCTCGCTCTCCTCGCCGTGCTATGATTAAGGAAGGGCAAAAGAGGGTGCGCAGTGCGGCTGTGTCCTCTCTCGGGGAACGAGCAGGCTTTATTCTGAGCTCTCCATCGAGCAGCTCTGCTGAGGGTCCTGCTGCGCACGCTGGCTTTCAGAGCTTCATTCAGAAGGAAACCTCCGCCAAGCTTTCGAACCCTTGGGTTTAAACGAGACTTTTTTTAAAAAGTATATGGCAAAAAAAGTGCCCTCTAGCATCGCGGTCTGTTCTGAGCTGGGGAAGGGGCACCGTCCACCCCGGCGCGTGGGGACAAGGGGACAGCAGGATGTGCTGGGAGTCAGCGGAGATGTCCGTCACGTCGCCAGCCTGTGACACCTCCGTACAGGAGTTGTGGGAAGGTATTTTGGGGGCCACGCTGAAAATAAGGGCTAAGAGTTGGTTTCCCTGTGGTTTGGAGCGATGCCTCTGTGTGGACGTCGCTGCAGGGCTCAGATACGCTTGCCTGGGCTCTGGGGATCAAAGCTGTGTTGGGGGGGCTTGAAATGGGACAAAATCGCTTCTGCATGAGGGCCAACGTGCACCTCTGCCGGGAGCTGCCTCGGCTGCTCCTGCCGTGAGGAGGGCGAGGACGAGGAGGAGGAGGAGGCGGCAGCAGACCCCGGCGTGGGGGGGGGGACTCTCACACGAATGCTTTAGCACAGAGCAGCAGGAAAACCACCAACGCACCTTCCCAAATTGCCAAAGCTTTTGGTTTCACCATTTTGTAAGCAAAACGCTGCAAATGTTGGCCTTGAACTGACCTTTGGTCACAAAATTACCTCGCCTCGATTAAATATTAAAAAAAAACCCCAAAAAAGTCCTGAGTGTGGAATGAATTATTTCGCTCCGCCTACGGGGATTTATTTTTTTTTTTTCACTTCAGTGGCAAACCTGAAAACCCCAGTGTCACATTGGCTCACCCTGAAATGAATTTTTATTCTGGCTTCCCATCAGTAAACGTCAGAAAATAAAGCAAAGCAATTATTTGAAGAGCATTTTTATGACATGAAAACGCATCTCCCCATCACCACCTCTGCTGGGATTTAGGTGGTTATTTCTATTTGCTGGGGCTAGGGAAGACCAGTGCATGATGCTGGGCTGTAGTTGGACCGGCAGACCTGGCTGGGCTGATGTGCCGGGGTCTCCCAGCGTGCAGAGACCCTCAGCAGGGTCCCCATGGGTGCCGGTCTCTTGGCGGTGGGAACTGTGATCCTTGTGAAAGTGGGAGTGGGGTTGGTTGGTTTTTTTTTTTCCCCTGAAGCTTTTGCTCCTGGAGTCCGGTGATTTATGACATGATCTTATCTTATTCATCTTCTTTTCTTAATGGTTTTAGGGTGTGTAGTTTTACGGTCAAGCAAAGGACACAAAAAAAACCAAACCCCAAAAAACAAAAAAATGAAGAAGAAATAGCATAAGATCAGCAAACAAATAGAAAAATTAACTAGTGTTAAAGCTGAGACACCAATGCACGGCAAATGAAACGAAGGAAGAGATTCCGAGAAATTTTGGCTAGTGATGCGTTGCTTCTCGCTGCCCCAAAGCACGTGGTGACCCCGAGCAGCGTGTAGCACCACTTCGGGCTCCGTCGTGCCCTGGCCTCTGCCCGGGCTGCTGCCCAGAGCCGTTACTGCTCGGGTCGTGCCCCTCTCCTCCGGCCCCCACGGTGAAATCGGTGTGCCCACCGCTAACCCCACCTCTTGGGACCTTAAAAAGTGCCGTGCCCTCCCCTGCGTGCTCCCCCCGCATCCTCCGTGCTCTGCGAGCCTCCGGGTGCCTTTCGCAGCTTCCCCTGCCCGAGACTTAAACTTTTCCACTTGGGACAATGCTAGTGGGAAGTTTAAGCGCCCCGGCATTTTGCACGGGTCGTTATTGGCGTGCTCAGGCGCTTTTTGTGCCTGGTAAGCCAGGCTGGCTTACGGCTGTAGCGGCCGAGGTGGCCCCGCGGCCACTGCAAGGTCCGGAGCCAAACCCCTGCTGCTCCCTGGTCTTCGCCTACGTTGGCGCATTTATTGTTTTATCGTATTATGCATTCTGCATCGCTGCTTTATTGGTTCTCCCTTTGGGACGCTGAAAAATTGGCACAGTTAAATACCCATGATTAACGTGGCGTTTGAAGCGGCTGCCGGCCTTCCCATCGCTCTGACAGGAAACATTTCCGTGACTCAGCTCCGCGACCGCCGCCCCGGTACCTTGTGATGTTCATCGGGCAGGTTTCACAGCAGGTCCTTCCCTTCCCGTCAGTCCCTTTGCTTTTTGGGATGGCCGGGATAGATGGGACGGCCTCATCCACACCTGAGACACGGATCGCATGCTCCAGCCTGGGTCATCCCGGGTTAAACCTCACGGAGCGAGCTGGCCCGGAGGGAGATTTACAGCACCAAATCCCATCCTGACCCTGACGATGGATATTCATATTTCACTCAACAGGGATATTTACCTACTTAGGAAAAAAAAAAAAATAGAAATAATACAACACTAAGTGCTTTCTTCCCCGGGCATGTTTTTGCCCGACAGTGTGTGTAATCCTAATCCCCCGGCGGGGCTGAGCCAGTGCCGGAGCGGGCAGGTGCCTGGCACGGGGACGGGGGCACCGGCACCCAAGAAGGGCTGGAGGCATCAAACGAGGCGGCTGTGGCAGGAGGAGGGGAGGAAGGGTTGGTGGAGCTCAGAGGGGTCTGGGTGGCTCACGCTGCCGATGCCAAAGGCCACCCACGGAGCGTGAATTTTGGGGTAGAGGCTGTGATGTGGGAAAGCTCAGGTCCTGTTCGGAGGAAGAGCACGGTGGGTGGAAAGGGCTGGAGGATGCCAGTGCACCGGGTCTCCGTCTAGAACCTGGACAGGGGGCCCTCCCCAGCACCGTCCCGCCCAAAGGCTGAACTCAGCCAGCTCCCAGTTTCGCAAGGAGCTGGTTTATATTGTCCCGAGAAGAGCCAGCCCGTTGCACTCTGCCCCCGGCCGGGCAGGATTACGTCGCAGCTCTGGATGTGTACAAACATCCCCTTGTTTTCCCAGCGCTGAGCTGGTCTAGGGGGCTTGCAGGTCATCGCTGAAGTTTGGGTTGGTTTGGTAGCAAAGGGGCGACTCAGAGAACAAGTTCAGGTTATGTTGTCATAGGATTATGTGGAGTTTTAGATGGAAATCTTCTTTAAAGCCCTTGGGTCTTAGCCAGATGTCAGATCCCCCTCCGAGCATCCACATGACGGGGCTCAGCTGCGATAAGGCACCTCTCAAACAAAATGGCTTTTACCGTGGGCAGATAAAGTGGAGCCCCGAATGCCGTGGAAATAGAAAAGACGCCCGTGGCTCGGCATAGCCCGTGGCTCAGCATAGCCCGTGGCTCAGCATAGCCCGTGGCTCTGCTCGAGAGCTTGCAGGGATTCAGCAGCCTGAGCCAGCCCGCCCATTACACGCCTCCAGTCTGAGGGGTTTGCATTTGGCCCTTAAATTGGTCAGAGTCGCGGCAGGCTGGGCGGCAGCCGGTGGGCTGCTCCCGGGGGTTTCTCGGCACACGTTTAACGCAGCAGCCGGGAGCCCAGGAGCCGGGCTGGGTGCGCCGTCGCGCTGGTTTTGTAGCAAAGAGCATCCTTCCCATCCCGAGGCGAGGTCTGCTCTGCTTCAGCAGGGCTCCTCTTCCAAAATCAACCCGCTCAGCCTCCAGCTCGCACAGCCGTCCTCTTTCTCCGCCCGCTGTGAAATCCTGCCCGTCTCCCGGAGCTGAAGCCTCCCGTGCCTCCTCCGGAGCCAATAACCCCGGGGATAAATGTCTTCTCTCTGCATTAAACCAGAGCACCTGAAATGTCAGCCTTTTGCCTGGGTGAGGGTGAGCAGAATCTCAGCACTGCCTGTTGCCAGCATCCCCCATGCCATCAAATTCCGTAAAATCTGGGAAATGCTGCAATCTCTCGGCTGACTTCACACAGAGAGAGATCCAGGTGGCATTTTGCAGCGCCAGCAACAATCGCGTTCTCCCGGCCGCGTGTTTTAAACTCCCTCCAGTTTGACGTCCCCCGAAAAGATGAGGCCAGCAGCTCTGCAACCGGCGGTGCTAAAGAAATAGGAAGTTGTAGAAAATCAAACTCTCTGCGGGGAAGAGGGGAAAAAAGCAATGCACCAGCGAGTCCGTAAGGTCTGAGACGCGTTAGCCCAGGCACAGGGCAGCACCAGGGAGTCCCCTTTCCCCGGCTCCTCAGGGATCCCGATGGGAAGTAACCTGAAAAGAAACGGTGACTCCATGTAAAATTGCGGCTGTTGTGGTGGGCAGAAAACGAGCTAGCGCCTCAGCCCGCTGGGGAGATGAAAATAGCATCCTCTGGGGCTTTGCTTTGGAAAATATTTGGAATATTTTCAGGGGAAAAAAAAATAGGAAACTTTAGAGTTATGTTTAGTAACAGAAGCCGGTCGGCTCCCGAGCTGGAAGACAACGTGGTAAGAGTTGTTTCAGTGCCCCTAGAGCCTGTACGGCCGCTCACCGGGACTCAGGTTGGAGGCCGCGAGGAAGAGCAGCCTGCGGAGGACGGGGATCTCTGCTTTGCAGACGGACTGGGGCTGGGGCCGGGGGGGGCCGCGCTGGGCACACACGGAGCTCCCGGCCCCGGCAGCAACCCTGGGACGTGGGGGGTCACCGGTTGGGCGATGAAGCTTACTCCTCCCCATCAGCCTGGAGGGCCCTTAGCCTTGTGTTTCTCATTGGCATCATTCATATTTCATACCTTTCTCAAGCCTAATGATACAGGAATACTGGAGGCTCATAAATAATGTCCGCTGGTGCGAGACCCCATTAAAGCTTAACGAACTTTCTTCTGGGCTGAGCGAGTGGCCGTAACTGCGGCCCTCGGTCATTCCTGACTCAACTCTGCACCCCCCAATGAGTTGCTCTCCATCCTCCATCACCTCCTTCTCCATCTTCCATTGCTGCCCTCTCCATCCTCCATCACTGTCCTCTCCATCCTCCTTCACTGTCCTCTCCATCCTCCTTCATTGCCCTCTCCATCCTCTATCATCACCCTCTCCATCCTCCGTCACTGTCCTCTCCATCCTCCGTCACTGCCCTTCCTGTCCTCCATCGCTGCCCTCTCCATCCTCCATCCTCCTGCTCTCCACCCTCCAGCGCATCGTTGCACCCGGGGTGCAGGAGCAGCCCTTGGCTCCACCAAATACCGACGTCCCGGAGGAGCCGTGCGGAAACTCGGGAGCTGCCGGCCAAGCGCCTCTTTGCAGATGACCTGAAATTCAGGGATTTCTCTTGGACTCCTTTAGGGAAAAAGGAGCTGAGCGCTCGCTTCTGGTTCCCTAGCAACACCGCTGCTTCTAATTCCGGATTTATTTTTTTTTTCTTTCGGGGGGATCCTTCACATGTTGTGCTCTGAGCCACAGAAACGCACCGTCCCCGGAGCGAGGGAGAACCCGGGCAGGCGGCCGGCCCCGGCGTGTCCGTGTCACGGCGTGGAGACAAACATCAATGCGATGGGTACCGAGACACGCCGCCCTCCTTTTGCAACCCAAACCGCCTGGGTTTCAAACCAAATGGCACTCGCGAGAGCGTGTAACCGTGGGGAAAGGCACCCCAGTGCCCTCCCCAGCCCCGCGGTGCTGGGGGATGACGTCGAGTCAAAACGTGGGCAAAACGATGATGCTCAATGCGGCGCCGAGCTCTCCTCGACTAACGGGTGATTTTCCATGCACGCAGGAGGATTTATTCAATAACCCGGCCATGAACATCTCAGAGAAGATTCCTGCAAGTAAAAACAATAATGCACTTAAACAAGGAGGGGAAGAACTTTAAATGCATATTTAAAGTTAGTTAAAAGCGTGCCGCTGCTCGGGGGAAGAGTTTTGCTCCCGGTGGTGGGGCAAAAATGTGTGTCGTTACTGGTTTGGGCGGCTCTTTGCTGGAAATGGTGCTCACAGGGTTTGCGGGTTTGGGTCACGCGGGGTGAATGCTTTCCGTGGGGAAAATAAATAAAGCTCGGATGAGGACAAATGTTTTTGGGGTCCTTTAGGTCAAACATGAGGAAAACTCTCCCAATATTGTTTAGAAGGGAAAACCACAAGAAAACAAATATTTTAGGACTTTTCAGTGTGGCATCCACCCAAAAAAACCCAGGGGTGCGCCCCGCTCGCCGGGCAGAGAGAGATGGACCCAGCTCTGCCCCATTTCTGCCAAGAGGTTTTGGGGGCCCCCAACCCCAAATAAACCCAAAAGCCGGGGGCAAATAAATCCTGCACAGGCTGCTGAAACCAATCCGCAAATGTCGATTTGGAACCGTTTTTCCGGAGGGGATTGAACATTCCCAGGTCCCACCGGTGCAGCTGGACGATGGGACACACCGTAGGGAAGAGCCCGGCTGTGTTTCACAGATCCTCTTCGTTTTTCATATTATTTTTGTTAAGCAACATAATGGAATTTCATACAAAGCCATATCCGCACTGGAAATTTCTTTTGAAAGTAAAAGCCTGCCAAAAAATGTATGGTTTAGCTCTTTCAAATTTCTAAATATACATTTGCATGCAGATTTGTAACGTAAAATTATAAATTTAGTTGTGCGTTTCCCCTTCGCCGATGTTAGGAGTGTTTTCCTTAAGCCAGGAACATTATCCTCATTATTTGACTGAAATGTGTAAGAATTTCATTGCCTATAGAATAAATGTTCTGGCTATTTAAGGCATATTGGGGGGGAAAAAAAAAAAAAAAAGCTCTCTATACTACTCTCCTGGCTTCATTTCACAACAAATGCATCATTTCCGATGACTGGCATGGAGCAGGAGCTGAATTTCAAGTGTGTCTAAACCCAGATGGTTTATTCCCCGCATGGGTGCGGACATGGCCGGGAAAGCCGAGCCGAGCCGGCTGCTCCTCGTGCTGGGGGCAGAGCCCAGCTGCGGGACGGATCCTGGCTTTGCTCAGGTTTTGCTCCTTTTCTTTGCATTTTAGACCAAAAGGGATGAGGATGTCCGGCCCTTGATTCCCTGCGGGGAGCGGCACGGCTTGGCACCCGCCTGTGCCCGAGCGCACGTGATGGCGGCGCGACCCTTGGTGCCCGCGTGCATTGCTATGCAGTTTTAAAGGCAATAAGCCCCCCCCCCCCCAAAAAACCTTCTCCTTTTGGATTTAGCATACCAGAAGCTCCCACCGCCCCTTTTTCACAAGCAGGGGTGTCCCTGCCCGCATGGCCCCCCATCCCCACGCCGTTTCGGGTGCCCACAGGCGATGCTCCAGCTCCCGGGCTGCCACACGCCGGGTCCCTGCCCCACGAGCATCCCGGCGTCGTGGTTTGCCGTACAGCCCTGTCCGCCCTAAAATTTCTCACCGCCCTTTAGAAAACCGTACATCCCCCGGGGGGGCAGATCACGTGAACCCACCTACTCATTCCCCAGCCAGGATCAATCCCTTGGGAATGGAAAAATCCGCCGCCCCCCCCCCTCCCTGGGGCATCGTTTTGCTGGTCCTAAGGGTGGTAGCTGGGTTTGCAGCGGCAGCGCTAACTCCCACCTGGAGCCCTGCCAGGCAGCAAACACCAAAAGATGCTCCAGGTGTTAAGCACAGGACTATTTTGATCCCTTCGTTGCAGGAAAATTGCTTCAACATTTTAATTTTTTTTTTTTTTTTTTTGGTGTAAGCAAAGCTAGAGTAATTACCAGGGGAAAAAAAAATTTAAAAAAACCCTCAAATATTAACATTTATATGAAAAAGGTCTCATGAAGATTAAATATTTCAATGGGTTGCTCTTTAGTAATGCAAAACTAATCAACTTCCAGATGATATTTAAAAAGCGGAGAACGGTGTATGGTTTAATATCATAATTTCAATAGGCCAGGGTTTAGAAGACAGCTAATTATAAAATAATCCTTTTATGTTGTGTAAAACATCATTTTAAAGCAGATACTCGCTACAAACACGGGGTTTCCTTCTTGCTGGAGGTAATTAGCTGGGTGCTGACGTCAAATGTGACTGCAAGTGCGGAGCAGCTCCCGGGACGCGCTGAGCTGATGGAGCTGCTTTTGGGGTGAGAGCTCCCCTCTTTGGGCAGCGTGGAGTCTCACCGAGCTGGGTGGGAAGAGGGATGGAGCCCGAGCCGGGTGCCGGAGCGCAGCTTGGTGAGAAAAGGGGTGCGAAAGGACACCGGCGGGGTAACGCAGGCCGGCGTAGCTGGCGGGGGGGCCGTGTCCGCACCCTCGCCCCAGGCGGCAGCCTCCCGCCCCCGGGTTGCAAAACCCACCCGTGGCCACAGTGTCCCACCAAAAACATCCCACGGGGAGCGGGCTGGAGCCGGGCGCTTCGCTTCGCACCCCTGCGTGGGATGCTGTGGCACAGGACGCTGCCCAGGCCCCTGCCTGTCCCCGCAGGCAGCTCCGCGGTGCGGGCAGAACAGGCAGCACCGTCTCATGGCAAGGAGCGCGGGTGGGCAGCGCCTCGCGGACCCCGCAGCACCCTGCAGCACCCCGCAGCACCCCGCAGCACCCCGCTTTCGGGGCAGGAGCCGGCTGGGTGACAGGGTGCTCCGCTTCTGCGGACTCACGGCCGAGGTCTCGCCCCTGCAGAGCCACCGACAATTAATTGGAGCCATAATTAAGGTCCACTCTGGAGCATCCCCACCCTTCCGAGGGCCTTCCACCAGCGGGAAGTTTTCAGCAGGTCTTTCAGCTTCGCAGCTCCATTTTTGCCCTCCTGAGAGCGACAGAAAGCGATGAGAACCGGGGGCAGGAGCGGCAGTGAGCAAAAATTAATTAACCTGGAATTTCCCCCCCCCCGGCGCTGGTGGGAAAACATCCCCAGAGGACCCCAACATCAACAGGTCGAGAAGGGGGTTTACAGGGCTGGATGGGAGCGACACGAGGGAAGGAACGCAAAGGGCGTCGTACACGGTGAGCGCAGAGGCAGCGCGGCTTCGACTCGTTCCTTGAATGATAAATACTCCCGAGTATATTCAGGCGCGCTCTGCTTCCGCCAGCTCGATAAGCGCTGCAGCGCGGCGTGTCGGCGTGGGGCTGCTCCCCGCGAGCACGGGCACGGACTCGTTCTGCGCCCTGGCACATAAAGCGGGGAGCTGCTGAGCTGCCCGCGCTGCCCATCACCCTGCCCGCAGCGGGCTGAGGATGCTCGGCCGGGGGTGGGTGGCTGCCGGGGGGGTCTGTGACCCGCGCCCTTCCCCTGCAGTTACAGCACATGCATATTGCATGGCCAGTAATGGGATTTTGCTGTCGATACCGCTCCCAGATTTCTTTCCACCCTGCTAGGTTTTCAGGTTAAATAAATGTAAGACTTTGGGATCCCTCCAGCTCTGGGGAAGGAGCTTTCCCGGGGGAGCCGGCCGTGTCCCACGGTCGGTGGCCGGCACTGGCCGTGTTGCGGGCGTGTAGGGGCTCGGGCTCGCCCAGTGCAAATCCCAACCCCGGCACATCGTGTCCGTGAGCCCATCCACTGCTGGCTGCAGCCTGACCGGCTGTCTTCACCCCGCGGTTGTCCCCGTCTCTGCCGGTGGCCTTTGGCTGAGAGGGACGGGGACAGGGACGGGGAGCGCAGCCCTGGCATCGCCCGTGGCTCTGCGTGTGGGAGGGCACCCACCGGCGACTGCGAGCATCCCTTCCCGATGGGCGGGAGAGCAAATGTCTCCAACCATCCTCCCCCCGGTCCCAATCCGCTAACAGCCCAGTAATCCTCTTACGGGGGTCAGCCTGGGCTGCCCGTGGGAGCCTTTGTGTAACGCGGGGGAGGAGAAATGCATTTTCACTGCGGCGGCGAAATGCCGGCACTTGCCGGCTGCCGCTGCCCCGGCACGGGGACGGGATGGGGCCCGATGCTGCCCCGTGCCCACGGCTGCTCCCGGCACATCCCGGTTCCAGCCGTGCCAGGCCCTGCCCTCGCCGCCGTTTTGGGGAGCTCCCTCGCACGGGCAGCGCACGGGCAGCCCCCGCGCAGGCATCCCCTCGCCTCGGCAGCCTATTTCGGGACCCGTAAGCGGTGCGCTCCGCCTCGGCTCTATTAATAACGCCGCTATCCTGTACAGCTTCTCCGGGCGGTTAAGCTCCCGTTTAATGCTGGGCTGGAGCCAAGCGAGCCTCTGGGAGCATGAGGATGAGGATGAGGATGAGGATGAGGATGGTTTGGCAGCTGGTCGAGGTTGCCAGCCCCGATGAAGCCTCAGCATGTGTCTGACCCCCCCCAGCCCCCCGCGGGTCCGTGAGCCCTCTGCTCCTCATCTCTCACCATCAGCGGTACAGCATCCCGCGGGACTGGGATTGATGATCTGGCGTGAGAGGGCTGTATGTTTATATATCTGTAATTTCTTCCTAAAGCAGGTACTTTTCTCTGCAGGTAGAGGAAAATAAAGTGCAAATTCCGAAGCAACCTGGATTTTATGGCAGCATCAGGCAGCAGTTTGGCGCTGAGTGCCGGCAGCTGGAAAAGAGCCATTTCCCACCGTATCCCAAACGCCGGGGGATCGGTGACTTTGCCGCTGGGAATCGGTGATGTCACTGATGAGGTGCAGGGTGACGTTTCCCCAGCGGTGCCACCGCAGCCACGGCCGTGCCCTGAGGCACGACCCAGCACGTGGACACCCGGCCCCGAAGCCCA
The DNA here is from genome assembly GCF_028858705.1 of Grus americana. Taxonomy (NCBI): domain Eukaryota; kingdom Metazoa; phylum Chordata; class Aves; order Gruiformes; family Gruidae; genus Grus; species Grus americana. Next base: position 20,552,521 of record NC_072864.1, on the reverse strand, counting down.
AACCGAGCCCGGGGGGCGGGAATTTGCCCTTTTTTTATCTGCAAGACCTTGCAAGCGCCAGCCTGGGGCCTTCCTGATGTGTTTTGCAGGAGCCGTGCTGGTTGCACAGCCCTCCTCGGCCGAACGGTCCAGCCGCGGGCCCCGGGGCCGGCACGGGGGATGTTGGAGCCCGGGAGAAGGTTTGGGGGGTGCCAGGCCCCCAGGCGCGAATTGGGGTTGTCACCAGCTTTAACATCCCCAGCGAGTGAGCTACTTCACGTCAACATATTTATTTACTTTTTGTAATGAGGCAACTTCATTTCTGCGGGTCCCTTGAACAGTGCGCAGCATCTGATTATTAAAAACGCTGCTGGCAGCCAGCCCGCAACCTACTTAGGCATTAATCTTCCCTGACAGATGCTGACGAGGAATCGCTCCAGCAGCCGGGACCGGTTCCTCCGCCCAAGGCGCTTCATCCCTTAAAAGCCGGGTATTATCCCCATTACGGCGGGCGGGAGCCGGTGGCTGATGCCACGTCGCCAGGTGATGCTGAGCCGGGCGAGCGGCAGGACAGACATCCCGCGTGGGAGATGCCGGCCCGACCGACGGGCGATGCTCGGCACGGCGCGGAGCCGGGAGCGCCGGCAGCGAGCGGCGCGGGAGCCGCTGCCGGGACCAGGCGGTGGTTTTGAGTCACAGCGTCGTGGGTTTTCTGTTTTTTTTTTTTTCTTGCACAGAAATAGGCAGAGTCATGTCAAGCCGTTTCATGAGTTCCTGTTTTGTTCGTCACATTTTTTTAGGAAGAAAAAAAAAAAAAAATCCCTTTTTTTTCCCCCCAAGTCAGACTCTTTCACACCAGTCATCTCAGAAGGATTTGACGCTTTTTCTGTGCTGACATTTCCTCACCAAATGTACCCCAGCACAATTTAAAGAAGTAATTCAGGTTCTGAAATGAAACATTTCACCCTATCCGGTTGCCCTTTTCTCATACCAAGCCCAACTGAATGTTTTATATCTCACTCCTTTCCTGGTGGTTTTTCTTGGCTCGTGCTCTGGAGAAACCTGTTCTGGTCGCTGCTCCCCCGTCAGCTCCCCGGGGCACGTATTCAGGGTGCAAATATAAGACACGAGCAGGTGAGTAATCACCCAGAGAGGACAAAAATACGTATTTCCGGTGCTCGCTGGGACTTTTTGGATATTTGAGACCTCTCCGCAGTGTCCATCAGCCGCCGTCAGAGATAGAGGCAAACCAGAGGAATATTGTCCCGGCGTGTCAGCGGAGCTGTGACACCTCCTGGAGCGGGAGCCGGCGGGGAGCTCGCCGGCGTGCGGGCGGGCGTGAGCTGCGCACCCAGATTGTGGGTGCTCGCACGAAGGCACGAGCGTGGGGTCACCCTCCTCCCCCTCCCGCCTGCCGCCCGAGCCCTGATAAAAGGCCAAAAAACCCACCAAAAAAAATCCCCGAAGGAAACCACGCAGGCGGCAAGGGTGGCGCTTGCAGCGCTCTCCGTCTTTCGGTGTGAGCCGAGGGGTGTCCTGGCTCCCGGGGACGCGGCGGGGCGCAGGGATGTGACCAAGGCCATCAGGGGAGTCGGTGGCAGGATCAGCCGTGAGCGGATTCCCATCGCCGGGCAAGCAGATGGGAGGAAACCAGCCCGGGTCTGGCACCTCGGTGGAGCTTTCCTAGCCCTAACTGGGGGTGGCTGGGGACAGGCAGATTGTCCCCCCCGGCTCCCAGAGCCCCTCGGGATGACAGCGCGGCCACTTCAGCTCAGCCAGCCCCATCTGCCAAAACGAAAAAGCGACGTGAAGCAAAGCCGGGAAGGCTCGGGTACTCGTCGCCTCCTCTTTGCTGCCTCCGGATTATTTTTAGCAGCCCGATACTGGGAGAGTGGCAAGAAGCCAAGGCAACGCGCGGCCAGGGCGCGTCCGTCTCCAGCCCGAGGGCTGCCGGCACTGCCGGGCACCCATGGGTGCTGCAGAAAACCTTCCGGGGACTTGGGGGCTGCCGGTGCTGGCAGGGGCGGGTGGCCTTGCTGGGGCGCAGCAGGCGCCGGCCGGCCCCAGTTTATCGGTTGGGCAGATAGAGCGGGACCGCCGCGTTCCCGGGGCTTATCAGACCTTGGGAAACTCCCCCTCCCTCCGGCCGGCCGCTTGCTGGCTGCGGTTTTTCCGCCCAGCCCCTTCACCCAACGCCCACAGAACACCGCAGGTCACTGCAACCCCTTGGTTTAACCTTCCCACAGGTGAGAGCAAACGAAACCTGTTTTCCTGCTTCACTCCAAATCGCTACCACGTCCTCGCAGCCTCGGCATCATCTGCGCGCAACTGTTCTTGGGATGAGATGAGACAAAACCAAGCGTCCCGTTGGGAGAGGGCCCAGTCCAGCCCCCCCACCTCATCCCCGCAGCCGGCAGCTCCTCCAGGATATCCTGCGGCCCCGGCCGGATCCGGGGAACAATGCGCGGGCATGCCCTGTCCGGCCGGGGCGAGAGGTGCCGGTTCCTTCCCGTCTCACCCCTCGCCTCCGGCTCTGGCTCCTTCCCCAGGGTCTGGCGGCACCTGAGCCCGAGCTGCAGCTCCTTCAGCACCCGAATTTCCATCCAGAGGCTCTTGCTTCCCACCTCAGGGGGCAGAGGATGCTCTCCCTCCCTCCTGCTTTGTCCAAAACCAACTGCAATTAATTAGAGGATGGCTTCATCCTCCGTCACTCAGTGTCAGGGAAATTAGCGGCTGCCTTGGATTTCTTTCCCTGTTTTCCCTGTTTGTCATGAGCCGGGGGGTGCTGAGCAGCCCAGGACCACAGCGGATGCTCCGGTCTCCCCAGGGCACCCCGGGGTGTTTCTGTGGTGCCCTCGGACCGTGCCTCTCCTTCCCGCTGCAGCCCCGGCCCTTCGCAGGAAGCCACTGATCTGCTTCCAGTTTCCTTAGCCTGGCTCCCTCCCTGTCTCCATCGCTGGGTGCCGCACAGTCGCCGAGGGCGGTCATAGCACCAAATAAATGCCTGATGCCTGCCCTGGGTCGGGGGGGAAGGAGCATTTCCTGATAAAGGGCCAGGCTGAGAAGTGGCAGCTCCAATGCCTTTTTCCCGATGAACCAGACGATTTTGGGCTGAATGTGGAGCTGCCCTTAAATCTGCTTTCGGGTCCCCTCGGCGAAGTACCGGGGATTTCTGAAGCAGGCGGTGGCTGCGAGGCCATGCCGGGGGTTGCACAGCCCACGGAGGAGAGCGGTGCCTTCCACGGCAAAACTGCTTCCCCCTCCAAAAAAAAAAAAAAAGACAAGCAGGTGGATAAACAAACAAAAAAAAAAATAGTAAAGCCGTCTTTATTTTTGCTAGGGTGAGTGAATGCAGAGGCGCAGGCAGGACCCACCTTCCCCAGCCTTGGCCATGGCCATGGCCATCCCCTCTGCGCTGCCGGGGCTCACACCGGTCATCAGCTCTGATGGAACATTTGGGTAATTAAGAGCCATTTTGTCCACCGGCTCTCGTTAGGTGATGGCTCTCCCTGCTGCAGAGCCCTGGTTTTACAGAACCCAGATTTTTGCATCCTCATGGTCCGTCGTGGTTTTGCATCTTCAGGCCCGAGAAAGCATCCTCGCCTGCGACAGCTCGCAATAAATCAGTGCTGTGAATCGCCAGATCGGCTTTCTGTAGGGAAAATCGCCGCTTTTACAGTAGCCCCGCGTGCTCCTGCCACCCAATCCCTGCTACGCACCGAATCCACCCTGCGCCTCGGCCACCGCGCGTGCGAAAGGCAGGGGACAGCTTTGCTGGCCACCGAGTCCCCGGCTCCCGGGGAAAGCCAGGCTGAAGGGTTTTAATGACCTCGTGAAGCCCAGGCGTTCGGGATCGCCCCGCGACTGCCGCTTCGCTAGTCAGAGATGGCTTCCGCGTGGCTTTCAGTCCTTCCCCTCAATCCGTGCTCTCTGGATTACACCCGGATTTTAGGGGGAGGTTTTGTTGGCTGGTGTTTAATCTCTCGGGGGGGTCAAACCCTGCGAGCACCCCCGCTCCTTGCTGCCGCATGTGGTGGTCGCAAGGTCTCCCGAGTCCCCGGAGCCCCAGGGCTGCCGCGGTCGGGATATTCGGGGATTTTCCAGCGCTCGGAAGAGCCGGGATTCGGGCACGCGCCCACCGGGACACGCTGCCTGCCTCCCTCGCACGTTTTGAGCGATGCTCGTTTGATTTTCCCCACGTTCTGATGAGCTATAGAGCTGTGCCGCTGCTGCCGTCGGGGTGCTGGGGGGCTCCTGTTCCTGAGACTCGGAGGACTTTATCAATGGGGAGAGCGCTTTGTTCTGGGAACAACAGAAAGAAAATGAATGTGTCGGCTCTGGTGCGTTATTCATTTGTAAATAAGTTTCTGGGGTGACTATTTTTTTTTTTCTTCATTTCTTCTCTCCAAGATGCTTTAATTTCTGCTCTTTTTTTCCCCTTTAAAAAGAAAAACTCCAAACATGACTTTAAACAGCTCGGAAATTAAACCGATGATTTCCAAAATGAAACACTTCCCATCTGACAAAGCAAATCTCCAGGGTTTCAACTTGCACTGTGGGGAGAAGAAAAAAAAAAAAAAAAAGAAAAGAAAAGCAAGCCAGTTCCAAGCCCCAGCCATATCCTCCATCAATTTTGCAGCATGGCCTGGCCTGGCAGGTGCGACAGCAATGCTGCTCATTATGTCCCTAATTGCCTCCCCGATTGCTTTGCGGGCCAGGAGCATCCCTTCTCGTTTCCCTCTGCTCACCGGGCACAGTCCCCGGCGGCGTTGGTTCTGCGGCTGTCTGTCGGCCAGTGGGATGGAGGGCGCTTTCCCCGGGTCTCCGGGTTTGGAACACAATGGTTTGCAAGCTTTGCGGTTTATTTATTTTTTGCTCCTGGCCTATAGCAAGAAAAATCTGTAACCTCATGAGTTTTTTTTCTGGCAGAGGTTTGCTGCCAGCCGGGTTGCTTTTGCCGGTACATGCTGCCATCTTCAGCATCTCACAGGAGGAGTCAGCTCTGCCGTAACCCAGCCGGCCTCATCACTTCTCTCCTCCAGCTGTAGGAACAGGCTCTCCAGCTTCTTCCCACTATTACTCAGCAATAAAATATATATATATAAATATATATATATAAAAAAATCCAAAGCAGATTATTTTGACATTACTGGAGTATTAGATATTATATGGAGCATCTTTTACACTAACCAAGCATCGTAATGTCTATCTAGGGAACCGAACCAGGTGGTGTTTATAGTAAGAGGGGACAGACGATGGTGTGGTACAGACACGCGGTGTCCCTCCCCGTAAACCCAACAGCCCTGGGCCCAAAGCTGCCGTACCCCCAGCATCGCTCCCTGGGCTCTCCTGCCCAAAGAGGTGGCGGACGCCCCATCCCTGGAAACATTCAAGGTCAGGTCGGACGGGGCCCTGAGCAACCAGAGCTGGTTGAAGATGTCCCTGCTCATTGCAGAGGGGTTGGACGAGGTGGCCTTTCGAGGTGCCTTCCAACGCAGACCAGTCTGTGATTCCATGGCTCTACGGCCTTGAGACCAACCCGCGGGGCTCTGCGGCTCCTTCTCCCAGTGCAGATTTGAGCTTTGGGAGGCTACTTGCTTTTCGGAGGTACCTGTTTTGTGGAGGTACCTGTTTTGTGGAGCAGGTAATGGCTGGAAATTAATTGCAATCCCCTTTTCAGGCACTGAGAGCAGCTCCAGGAGGGGGGGCGATGGCCGGTGGGATCCTGCAGCCATCCTCCCTGGCAATGCTCCACGCCGCTGCCGCCGCCGCCGCTGCTGTTAATCACGGCTGCAGTAATGAAATTAATGGTCTGGGATCTCTTCTAATTATGTCTTCCCCAAACACGGGTCTGCCTCTGCCTTCGCTGAGGGGAATTCAAGCTCGGATTTCTAAACTGGCTTTGGTTTACAGGATGGTCTCAGCCGAACTCCCGCGTTTCCCCCAAGCAGGCTGAGCGGGCAGCAGGACGCCCTTAGTCACGGAGCGCTTCCAGGGACACTTGTATTTGTGTCAAATTTTTAATAGACTGGCTTGCAAAAAATAATTCCGTCCAAACTAGGGTATCTGATTAAAACCTGCAGCCCCTTGCAGCCCTGGCCCCAGGGAGCGCAGAGCCACCCTGGTACAGGGAAGATTTGGGGTCGCGTCGCTCAAGCAACCTACTCCGGTTCAATAGCCCGGAGCTTGGCTGTGGGGTGGGCGTGCTTTGCTAACAGCTGGCGTTCAGGTTTCTGAAAGAAAGCCAAATAGGCTTCGGGTTTTTTCTTTAGACACCAGCCCTGGGACTTCTTTACAAGGGATGTTTAGTTTTTGTAGCCATAGGGTATGAAAGGTGGTCACAGTCTGTAGCATCCCCCCAGCAAGAGCACCTCTCCCAGCATCTCAAACACACAATTTTTAGAAAACAGCAGGAAGGCTGCAAAAGTTTCTAAGGGTGATGCCAGCCCACACTTGCAGAAGCTCATCGGGTGCCTCAGATGATAAAAACATCATTAAAACTGTCGTGGGGAAAAGCTGAATGGCGTCATCCGGAACGATGCTTTAATTTTCTTTGTCTTCGCCAGCATTTTACAAAGCAGCGTTGAGCTGCTCAGACGTTTAAAGACTCCACAAGAGGTGACTCTTAATAGAGACTTGGGGACTTTGTTTCTGGTTTGCCGAAACCAGACTAATTGCAGCCCCGAATGGGCACCGGGAGGAACGCTGCTTGCTTCTTGGGGTAAAAGCAGCGTGTTTGCACAAAGCGCCTTTATAAGCTCATGAGGGTTTGAGGTTTGTTTGGTGTTATTTTCCTCCCTTTCCCCTATTCTTCATATTCGAGCACTAAATCAACACCATATGATGTCTGGTTCATTTTCTCATTAGAGCAGCTCCGTTGACTGTATAATTTCCCAGCATCACGTTGCAGCCCTGCTCCTTCCCCAACGCCACTCCGGCAGCCGGGGTTTGCGTGTCTGAGCTCTGCTTTCCACAGGAGAAACCCCACTTTGCCTCCTGGGGGTTTCTCTGGATCCCAGGAGGCCAGGGGAGCGTGTCCTTTCCCACCGTCCCCTCCCGCTCCAGCCGTGTCCCCGCCAGCCACCCGATGCGGCAACTCCAGGGCTTGCTCATCGAAGGGTCTGCTTTTGGGAATGCTGTGCCCCCCCGCCGAGCCCCGGCTTGGCTGCGGGCTCTGCTCGTCCCTTGGGTGTCACAAAAGCATGTTGTGGCACCCAGCAGCCACCCAGCGGGGTCCAGCCCTGAGCCCCAGCTCCCTTTTCTCCACCATGCTGTGCATTTCTGGTGTGTGCAACCATGTCCGCCAGCTTCTGCATGGTCTCCAGCACGGGGATAATTTTACGTATACATTGTGCTACGCACTCAAAACCAGTCCTTTGCTGACACCATTCTCTCCTGGAAAGCAGGAACTCGATACTTTCCCGTCCTCCCGACAGTACCAGGGGTGTTTTGGACAGGGTCTCACAGGTCCTTTGGTGGCCACGAGCATCGCTGAGCCCTGCCCTGTGATCCAGCTGCTTACCTGCCCCACGTACGGAGCACCCCAGCGATGCTTTCAAAGAGCGAGGGCAAGGATTTAGGGGTGGCGTACCAGGGTCTAACCCCCACCCCAGGGTGATGCCTCTCTCTAGCTGCTCTAACTTGACCCCGCGCCGGCACCTGCCCTCTCTGCGATTGCTTTCTACGCAAATGAGCATCCGCTGGCGTTGCGGCACCGCCGGAGCCGCTCGGTGCTGCGAAGGCATCCAACACGCCGGCACCACTTGTAGTCAAACAGAAAAGGCGCAGAGCCGAAATAGGGAACCGAGAGAGGAACTCGCCTTGGCACCGCTGACGGGCTTAGTCACGTCGCTGCGCGGGCGGGCGGTGACACGGGTCCCCAGGTCCCCACGTAGCCCAGCGCTTCCTCGGCAGCATGTCAGACAGCTGGCTTGAGGGACGAGGATGTGATACCCGGGCAGTCGCAGGTGAGGTTTTAGCCCAGAAATGTGGGTGAGGACACCTCGGGTGCATGGTGCAGCGCTTCTCCCAGCTCCGACAGCAGCCGCGGGTCAAGCGCCCGAAAAGCCGGCAGCGCTACGTGCGCCACGGGCTGGCGTGTCCCGTGCCTGTGCTGCTGCACCCGGCCATTTTCCAACGCCAAAGCGAGAAGTAGTCAGCGAAAAGCTCCCTGCGTGGCGTGTGTGTGTCCCCCCGCCCCGAGAGGCGTTTTATTTCCGTTCCTGACTCCGGGGCTGGCACAAGCAGGGTGCTTTCAATAACAGAGCCAAGGCCCCATGCAGAAATCACTGGTGGGAGGAAAAGGTTTGGGCTGGAGTCTGTGAGTGTGGTGCCAGGTCCTACGGTGGTTTTCTCTGGAGGGGCCTGGCCGGGGCGGCTCCACGTCCCGCGTTTCCAGATGAAATCCGTGGGCCAAGCCCTCTGCTGTTATCGCTCTCCTGAGGTGGCTGGAGGCATCCCAGCAGACACACTCAGGTGTAATAGTGTAAATATTAAGACATTGTAGTGCACGCATTAAATCCATATTCGAATCCCTGGTCAGCTAGGTTAAGGATTGGTACAGGGAATTGGGATAGAATATAGGAAAACAGTGAATAACGCGTTGAGACAGAGGGGAGACAATGGGGTTTTTTTTCCAAACTGCATAAAGTTTCACTCCGAATTTTGCAAATAAGCTTCAAAGGGCATTTTGATCAGGCCCACTGCACGCAGCCCAGAGCCCCGACTGAGCTATTCGCCGCTGGTTTCCAAGCCGCATCCCCTCTTTGGAAAATAAGGCCTCAAAAAAAAAAAAAAAAAATTAAAAAAAAAAATTAGTAAACAATTTTCAGTGCTGGAAAAAATTATTTACAACTCAGCAGGGAGTAACCCAGACATTAAATAGCTTTTATGTGCTGCGGGATTTAACAGAAGACGGCACCTTCTGAAAGGCGGCAGGGTGCGAAGCGGTGAGGGGGTGCTCAGGCAGCGCGGCTGCCGCTGGCCGCAGTGCGGGGAACACACCTCGCGGGGGGCTGCGGGGGCTCCTGCACCGTGGGGCCACCTGAGCTACCCCAGCAAATTTCGCAGGGCTTTCTCCTGCCCAAATATCCTTCTTCGCCTTATGATTTCACGCGATCCCCCCCGCGGTCGGGCTGCAAACCCGCCCCCCCTCCCCAGCGCTCGGGCTGCGGCACTCGGCAGCAGCAGCCGCGGTCCCGCCTCTCCGCGGTCGTGCGTGGGGCGAAGCTTTACAAACCCCGCGGTGCCATAAGGCTTTCCCCCAGCCCGGGGGGACGCGGGGGGTGTGTGTGTGTGTGTGGGGGGGGTGTCCCCGTGTGTGTGTGTGTCCCCGCGTGCGTGTGTGTCCCCTCGTGTGTGTCCGCCCCCCCCCTCCGCCCCGACACCGCCCCGACACCGCCCCGGTACCGCCGCGGCCGCTGCCCCGCGCAGCCGCCAGGGGGCGCCATGGTGCAGGCCACGCCGCGCAGGGCAGCGCAAGTGGGGGGGGGGCGGGGACACGCGAGACCTGCAGCCCCCGCGGGGGAAGGGAGGGAGGTGAGGGGGGCAGAGGGGTTTTAATGGCTTTTGTGTTGGTTTAATTAATCCCCTCCACCCCCCACCCCCCCCCCAGGGTTGTGTTGTGCCCGGCGGGCGCAGAGTGGGACCCAGACGGGGGGGGCCGTGGGGTGAGCCTGCCTCTGTCCCGCGGGTATTTTTTCCCATTGCCAGGCAAGAAATGATGCTCTTGATTTTTTGAAACTGAGTTCTGCTGCTCTTCCACCTCAAACAGATTTCAGTGCTGGAGGTAAACGACTGCCTGCAAGTGCCCGAGGAGCGCTTCTCCGAGTGCCTGCAGTAAAAGCAGGCAGCGCTGCCTGCAGCCTCTCTGAAACTCTCCTGGCTCTTTATCGACCTCCTCGCTGGGACTTCTTGATGTGCAGACCTTCGAAACCAACCTCCGCCTTTGGACAGAAATGGGTTTGCCCCCTTAATAGGGCTCAGCAGCCTGTTGTCCTCGGAAACTCGGCCAGGCTGGAGGAGCGCTTTCCTACCTGAAGTAACGCTCTCCCCATCAACCTGCTGTCACCTCCAGGTCACGGCCGTAGCTGCCCCATCGTATCGCGGTGGCTGTCCCCACTGGACGGGGTCACCTCTCATCCTGGGCACAGATTCTGCTCCTGATGCAGTTTCCAGGCAGAAGCACCAGTGGTGCCCAGGAAAACCAGGTACCCACAGCGGCCTTATGTGATGGATAGGGGCGCAAGTTCACAAATCCTTCCTCAGATGAGAAGGATACGTGGCTTATAAATTCCCCATCAGGGTGAAATCCCAAAGCGAAGTCAAAAGGAGAACTTTAGTTTATTTCATTATTATCATTTTTAATTCCTGGATACGTTTTTATTAGCTCCCTCCCTTGGCTGCTTTTATTCTCTCACATCTCTGACGGGATTTCCTGCCTTGTCCCTTTGAACCTGTTTTCGGGCTCTCTTCCTGTGCTAGCAGACTCGGCACACCTGGGGTATAATCACTGCCGTGGGATCATATGCCGGGTTAATCCTCCTGGGAGACGTTTCCCTTCCCTTCTCCAGCCCATTGATAACGGTCTCTGACTCCTTGGCCGCTGTTCACAAGTGCAGATGTTCATTTTCCCCCACCCACAATGAAACCCCAGCTCGCAGCCCACCAGCCTGCATTCCAGTGCCACCCATCACGGGCTGGCACCTTCAGCGGAGACCCGCATTAACCTCCGGCGCAGCCCGGCCCGCCGCCGTCAGCGTCACTTGGCAGAGAAGTTGCGACTGCCGCAGATTTATTCACGGGGATAAGTGCTAGCGCAGCTGAAATCATCTTTTCTGGCCTTAAATGAGGTGGGAGCAGCTGCAGGGTTTGGTCCTGGTGGGGGTCGATGGGGAGCGAGCCCGTGGGATGCAGCCGGGGGGGGTTAAACCCCAGGAGAAGCTGCCCACCGGTGGGGGGTGGTGATGGGGAGAGGCTGCTGCTGCAGAGCAGAGGGTTTGCAGGCATGACCACCCCAAATCTCATCTCCCTCTTATATGCCGGTGCCGCTGGTGAGAGTCACGGTGGTTGTTAGCCATGACGGCCATCCCGGACAGGTACCAGCTCCTTCCAGAGATGGGGATGTTTAACAGCAATGAACGGTGCTGCCCGAGAAACCAAAGGAGAGAAAATTAGGCTGGGGGAGAGGACGGGCAAGGGGACAAGCTTCCCCTTGGGGACGCACAGGGGCCAGCTCTCCTTCACACCTCTTATATTTATGGCATGGCTCTGCCACCTCTGAGCCGTAAATTTTGGTGGTGACTGTCCCTCGGTGCCTCCAGGAGAGGCCGGGATTTATGCTCAACTTTGCAACGCAGAAATACGGCGCTGGCCACAACTCACGGCGATGTACCCGCCACCCCAGCTCTCCTCTCCTGCGGGAGCTCAGCCTCGGGCAGCATCGCTTTTTATTTAAAACCTTGTTTATCGCTTTGTCCCGGTGCCGCAGGTCAGGATCTCTTGCACCGATATGTCTTTGAGCAAAGCAAGAAAACGGGTGCTCCGCAGGCGAGGGGGGTCTGTCCTCGGGGGCCGCGGGCAAACGCTGCGGGCGAAGGAGCGTGATCATATCGCGTGTTGCTGTTGGGTTTCATGTGCTGCGTGCAGGCTCAAGCTTCCTGTCCCCTTTGATATCTCAGAGCCCATTAAAGTCTCACATCTCTTGTTGTGAAATATGGCACACGTCAGGGTTTTTTTTTCCTTTTTTCCCTTCCCGGGCTCCTCTCAGTGTTCAGCTCGCCACCTGCAAGAGCCAGCGGCCCTTCCGCCCAGCATCCCTCCTCCAGCATCATCCCGGAGGGGCTGGTACCCACCACATCACTCCCTGCTGATGGTCTCCCGGGAGCTGGCAGTCCTCTACGTCCCTTCTGCCCCTTCCAGAGCGAAGGGACGCCGCTGAGCCTGGCTGCCCTCCCCAGCAGCTGAGGCCAAACCCTCTCGCTACATGAGTGGCCACCCCATCTGCATCACCGCTCCCCCTTTCCTCCCGCACTTAATCCGAGACGATTTTGCCCATGGAGCGATCCACCCTCGGGGTTTTATGGGATCAGCCTGGCCCTCCGCCACCCTGAGCAGGGCAGGAGGGAGTTTCCCAGCTTCTCCCTGGGAACAGGGCAGCCCCGGTGCCGGGGCAGCAGGCACAGCGGGAGACAGGGTGCTCCCACGGCACGCACGGCCCGGCGCTATCGGCCCCGGCATCTCCAGCCGCGCCTTCCGGGGGCATTTATCTCTGCCAAATCTGCAAATCGGAGCATGTAATTTTCCCTCTTTCTAGTCCGGGGGAGGGTTTGTGGCAGGAGCGGAGCAGACAGATATTTGAGGCTGGGAGCGGGGAGCCTGCTGCGCCGTGTTCGCAGCTGACCCCACGGGGCAGCCTCGCCAGCGCCGGCCACGGCGAGATCAAAGATGCTGCGTTTGCCGCCAGGATCCGTCCTGGGCAGCCGCTGGCTTCCCACGGCGAGCGGGGTATCTCGTCTGGGCGAGAGGAGCCTTTCGATGTCTGGACGGAGGGGACAGACGGACGCTGTGTTTCACCGTGCCCGCTGCATCAGTGCCGTAATTTCGGGGCTGGGCCCTTGCTGGCCTCCCGCAGGCCCGGGGTTCCACGCTGACATCCTTATTTTTCGGCAAAGCCTCAGCTCTCTGCCGGCAGCGGACGAGGCTGTTTCCAGCTGCCCAACGTGATGCACAGAGACTGTCTCCACACTGGTGGTTTTTACTGATTTTCCCCTTTTTCATGAAATGGCAGGTTCCGAAGGAGATTTTAATGACTTGCATCCCGATTCTGCTAGGCACGGAAAATAACCTTAAGCCAGATGGGGGTAAAATACCTTCAATACAAACAAAAATGTGAGTATCTGGCCCAAAACCTGCTTTGGGGAAGGGAATAAAGGCAAAGGAGAAGCCCCTGGGGATGAGTTCCCTCTGCTCTGAGCAGAGAGCCGGCTCCGGGGAAGGAGGAGGAGGAGGAGGAGGAGGAGACCCCGTATCTGCTGACCTCCCTGCTCCCCGCTTAGCGCGGCTCGGCAGCGGCGAGGCCAATTAGCGCAGATATAAATTGTCATCCCCTTCCTCCTCCAGCGAGGGTGGGCAGAGCACGCACGGCGGGCAGCGCGCTCGCCGCACCCCCAGCCTCCCGCGCCCCAACTCCCCGCGGGATGATGCCGGCGGTGGTTAATGAGAGCCCCCGGCGGAGGGGGGGGGCGCTGAGACTCTAATTGACGCCGCCGGCCGGGGGGTCACCAATTAAGCGGCGAGGTGCCGGCGGTGCTGCATGGCCGAGCACCCCGCTGCCGTGCCACGATGAGACAGCGAGGTGCCCAGGGCTGCTCCCGCCTGGCCGGCGCTTTCAACAAGTGCTTTTGTCTCTTTGCCCCAGGCTTGCATGCTTGCACGCACGCACGCACGCTGCCGCGGCTTTCGGGGGCTTCGTTAGCGCCACGAGCACGGGAAGATGCGTTCCCCCTCCAAAGGCCGAGGCTGCTCGCTCAGCGCCTTGTGATGGGAACGGCGATATCAGCCGCGGCGATGGCAGGGAGCATCTTCCCCTCTGCAGCGGCCACGTGGCGATGCTCGATTGAATAACGCTCTCCCGGTATAAATAAATGCCCCCAGCCCTGAGCCAGCGGCGTGATGCCTCGCTGCCTGCCCGCGGACGGGGCAGCGGGAGCGTGCTCGGCCAAACCAGAGGCATCCATCATCCCTCGGCTGGTGCACTGCCATTGCTCCTGCGTGCCCACTCCCTCTGATGTGGATTCTCTGGTGTATACTAAGGGTTGGGTCCCCGCTGCAGCCCTCTCCCCAGCACCCTGCTCCCCGTGAGGAGGAGGAGGAGGCACACAGGGTGCAAAGGGGGACAAGCAGACACAGCCATAACAAACCGCGGCTGCTCAGCCAGGAAGGCTCCGTGGTCACAGCCGAGCTGCCGTTCATTAAACCGCCCGGCTAATTAAAGCAGAGCGCGGTGTCTGGCAGGCGGGCGGCAGCCCCAGGTGCGGCTGGGTGGGCCGGGGCCACCCAAAGCCGCCGCGGTGGGTGCCAAAGCCGCCGGCACCCCGGGGAGCAGAGCTGCAATGCCGCCTCCCTGCCTGCCTCCCGCCGGCAACCGCCCCGCCACGAAGGCAGGGGGTCCGGGGAGGGCCCCCCAAATCCGCCCTCAGCAGGGGAAGGCTGGGGCTGGCCCCCGGGGACACGCGGGTGGGCCGTCTCTGGCCCCGCGGGCTCGGGGCGGTGTGACCCTGCACTGGGGCGGATGGGGAGCGAGCGTGCTGCCGCTGTGCGGGGTGGGGGTCTGCAGCCCCTTAGGGACCTGCCCGCGGGGCGGCTGAGGGTGCTGATGGAGGCTGCGGGGAGCCGGCCCAGCTCTCTGAAGCTCCGGTCCTGCACCGCTTTGGCCAAGGCTTTCAATTTCTCACCGCCCCAGCGCCGCGCCATTCGGTGAGGATGTAGCCCAGCCCGGCGTGCCCACCTCCTCCAGCACCGGCAGCGTCTCCCCTCGCAGGAGGAGGCTTCGCCTCGCCTGCAGCCCCCGCGGTGCGGACGTTGAGGCTGAGAGGGGATGGCTGGCGCGGTCCTTAAACCCCCGCTTCCAGCAAACCCTACGGATTACACCAGGGCGGAGGCGCAGGGCTGCGGCACGCCGGTATGTGGGCACCCATGGGTGCTCCCCGCTGGCCGTGCTGACCCGGCGAGCATCAGCAGCGGATAAGCCCCTGGGTGCTTCCCAGGGCTCGCAGCTTCTTGCCGCCACGGGCCAGAGCGTGGCCGTGCTTCGGTGAGCGATGCTGTCGGAGGCTGGTGCGAGGGCCAGCATCGCCAGCCGGTGACTTTGCCATTGCCCAAAATAAAACCCAGGGGGGGAAAAGAAAAAAAAAGAAAAACAAAAAGAAAGAAGCCCGGCCTGATTAATAATTCAGGCTGGCAAGAGAACAAACCCCTCCAGAATCCACCTTCCATTACGTGCCCACAAACCACATAAAATGGAAAAAGAAAGAACAACAAAAACGCCCGATGACCTTGAGCCTCGGAGGCAGCCCCAGATGTGCAGGGCCACAGGGCGGAGGGGACAGGGTGCGGGGACGGTCCCTCGGAGGGGGAATCCGGCGCACGCCCGCTGCCGGGGGCCAGGCGGGATGGGTGCCGGGGTGCCTCCGGTGAGGTGGGGTGCGGGATGCCATGCTCGGGGGTGGCCAGACCACACAAAACGCAGCCCGGACGGCCCCGAGCCCTCCCTGCGAAAAACGGTGCGGCAAAAATGTGCTAAATCCTCAAACTCAAACAAGGTTTGCCCACCGCAAATTGCAGGGGAGATTTGGAAAGGAATTCACTACCAGAAAAGCGGTCAGGGGCTGGATGTTAAATATTTGGGATGGAGACCTCCAGGCACTCGGTAGCCCATGCCCGGGGGTGGGTAGGGGGGATGCTTTCTTTAGCACCGAGCTAAAGGGCTGCGAGGGACGGTAGGAAATATTTATAACCATAAGCAGGTAATTACAGCCCCCTTTCCAAAAGAAACCCCTTTGAAGGCTCTTTTCTCTCCATGGGGAGCACAGCCGCTCGCTGTCCTGCTCGGCATCCCCCGGGACCTCGCCGGCTGCCGAAGGAAAATGCCCAGCATCGCCGGGGGGGCTCGGGGGGGACCCAGCCCCATCCTTCCCTGCCGCCTCTCCAGCCTCCAGCCTGCCCCGACCGGGACACCCTCGTGCTGGCGAAGCGAACAAAGCGGTGCATCCCCTTTCTCTCCCCCTTGCTTCTTTTCTGTTGTTGTTGCAATGAGGAATTGTTCAAAAGAAGCCCTCTGCTATCAGAAGTCTGCCTGGGCAGTGCAGGAAACAAGGGAAGGGGATAAATCCTGCTGCTGGGGACTCCCTGATGCCTCCCCCCGCGGAGGAAGGGAAATATTTCAAGTCATTGCCCCGGGGAGCTGTGGCAGAGCATCCCACAGAAGACCCCCAGGTTTGGGGTCTCTCGCTGGGTTCTGTCCGGGCCCCAGCTCAGGGAACAGTGCCGCCTCTAAAGCCTTGCCCGGTCCCCAAAACCAGAGCACCTCTGCTAGCCAAACAGCCAAGAAATGCAATTTAAGCATGAAATGTGCTGCTTACACCGAGCCTCCGAGCAATGTTTCCTTGGCCTCTCCAAACAGACGAGAAGCATCGCTAGAACAGTCCCCTTCTCCCTCGCTCCATTTTGTGTATGTAACATTCTTCTCTTTTTTTTTTTTTTTGTTATACAAACTGTCAACGCAGCATGGCTCCACGCACCGCTTCAGCCGCTGCTGTGCCAATTTAAACTTCTGATTTTCTATTAAAAGCTCCCAGCATCCTCCTCCCCACAGAGGTGTTTTCCGCGGAGGTGGGAAGGGGCAGGGAACGGGGACGGAGGGCTGTGGGACAGGAGCCCTGCCCAGCCGCCGTAGGCAGGGGCTCAGTTAGATCTCCTTTTATCTGAATTCCACCCTGGAAAATCTCTCCCGCCTGCCCAGTTTCCATCTCTCGTGGTTCCAGCAGCAGCACGGGGAGGGGCTCGCCCCGCAAAATAGGGTGGTGGTTGTGGGGCGACCGACCCCGAGTCCTTCGCTCAACCAGGACGCGTGTTTAAGTGCGCTCCATAGGCACGAGGCAAAGCCAGGCTGAAGGTTAGGTGTCCCTGTTTCCCCGTCCCGTCCTTCTGCAGCGGAGTTGCTCCAGTGACCCACAATAAATCCCCCCCTCCTCAGGGCAGAAAGGGGAAAATCTCCATAAAACCGCGTTTAACCCCAAACAGGGGTGACGGCCTGGCTCTCTAGGACGGCGTACGCAGCGGAGCGGGGCTCCAGCGACTTGGCCCACCCTGGCGAGGAGGGACTGGAAATCCAATACCTTTGGACAGCAAGGGAGTAAGCATTAATTGAGCCGTATTAATGAGCCAGCAGCCGGAAGGCAAAAGCTTTTAGCGTGGGAGCGGGGCGGCCCCGGGATGCTGAGCAGCATCGGGACGGGGACCCGACCAAACCCGCAGGCTGGGAAAGCAGCAAACACCCCCGTCCCCTGAAAAAAAAAAAAAAAAAATATATATATATATATAAAGAAAAAGCATAGGCGTTGTAATGAAAAAGCTATATGTGGTTTGAAATCCCCGGCTCGGCTCATGCCAAAGGAATTTCCAGGCCTGGTTTAGATCTGATTCAGCAAAGCTTTTATAACAGCGCGGGGCGTGCGGTGGGGCTGCGGGGGTGCGACAGCCCCTGCCCAGGCCAGGCTCTCCATTGGGAGCCCCTGGGTAGGAGAAGCTGGCACAGGAGCTCGGGGCTGCCTCTCGAGCCTTTATTTTTTTTTGTCCAGCCTCAATCCTGCAGAAAACAAGGCTGGCGCCTGCCTGGGGAAGGATGTTGTGCAGCGTTTGTGGGGCTTGCACCGACTTCCGCACCGGGTGCCGGCCCAGCGGGGTACAGGATCAGGCCCCGGGGTGATTGTGCTCCTGCAGGTTTCACGAAATCACTGGCTGGGGCAAGGGAGGGACTTTCACCGTGAGCACAACCCCTCCTAGACACCGGAGAGTCCCCACAGCGGGGCGGCTCCTCCAGGGACCAGGCACATCCCCAGCCCTGCTCTGCTGCTGGGGGCTCTGGCAGTGGGAGAACCCCACCCCCCGAGGGAATAACTCAAATAAACCAAAGGGAAACGGCGAAGTCGTGGTGTCCCAGTGCCGGGCGCTGGAGATGATGGTTTCTTTAGGCAGGAGGAGGAAGAAAAATAAGAGTTGTGTTCAATTATCTCCCCTGTGAGTCACTCAGAGGGCTGGGGATTTTTTTTTCGACGGCTAAGAGTTCCCAGAAATGGGTCAGCCGTCTGTCCGGGGGGGTGTCTGTCCAGGGGGTGTCTGTCTGGGCACGGGTGAAGCAAAGCCAGCCGTGGCCCTGGGGCTCCGTGGGTCTCCCCGGGCAGCGAAAGCTCTAAAGGCGGGAGGGGGGGTCTGGGGGTGTTCCCTGCACCCATCCCCAGGGATCTGGAGCCCACGGACACCCCTTCATCCCTCAGCCCCCGACACCGGCTGCACTTAATCATCGGTTTGAATAAACCTTTTGCCTGCAGGGCTACGAGCAGAGGGACCACACGGATTGTCAGGGGCTGCAGAGCCGGTGCCGGGAGGCAAATTCTCCGTTGGGCAATGGTATACACTTCCACCCGTACGGACTGGCTGCGAGGAGCATCCCTCTCCATCCCTGCATCCTGGACTCGGGTGCCTCCGGCTGGGAGCGGTTATCCGGGGGCGACAGCACAGCTCCATAACCTGGGGGGTGTTTGCACGTGGAGATGCCGCTTGCTTTGATCAGGCCCCTTAGAAGCTCGATTTAAATGGGAGTCTCTTCGGAAACACTTTTCAGCCTAATTATTTTTTCAAGATAAAAGGGAAAATAACCCCCAAACTTTCCTCTTTACTCCTCATTTTGAAGGTAACGGCTCCAACCGGCTCTGTGGGCAGAGGATGCCCCATGGCCGACGGCCCTGGCCAGGGGCTGGGTCCAGCCTCCCCGCAGCGCTGGCACAGCCCACGCGTTACAGCTCCCCACCATGATTACGCGCTCTTCCCCCCCCCCTTTCTTAATTATATTCCATTTCAAGATTATTGTGGAATAATTGCATTACAAAAGACAGCTCCGATCTGGCATTAAGGAGCACTTCGCCCCCACTGCACAGCACCGAAGGTACGGAGCCCCGGCGCGCGGCGCGGCGGCGGTAATGGACCCTACCGCAAGCACTCAGGAAAAGAGCTCTCATCACTCGGGCTAATACGTTTATTTGCTTCGAGCACATCCTCAATTTCTGCATCTCTTCCCTCCTTTCAAAGGCACGCGTTTGCCAAGGGCGCACCCGGGACGGTGCGGGGTGACGGCGAAGGGGAGGCTGAGCTGCACGGGCATCACACAGGCAACGGGGCGGCATCTAAAGCATCCGTGCCCCGAAATTACAGGCCCTCGTTCCCCCTCTCCCCTTGCATTCCCCTCCTCTGAAGAGCATCCCCATCCCACCCGAGCGGGAGCCGGCCCCCTCGGCGTAGCCGCCGAGATCCTTTTGATTCGGAGCCAGGTCTTTCTTCACTACCTTGATCCCCGATGCCTTTCAGCCGCCGCTGCCGTCTGCCTTGTGGTTCTTTTATCAAAGGCTGTCTTGAAACCCAGATAAACGGTGGCATATGCAGCGAGGCTCCCAACCTTGCACATAACCGCTCAGACATGCTGGAGAGATTAGCTGGAGCCCAGCTCTCCTCTGCTTGCCCAGCTCTGCCAGGAGTCCCACCTACCTAAGCTAGTGATAACAGCAAGCGCGTCTCCCCGAGACTGAACGCTTGCTCGCGCATTAGCAAATGACGCGCGCAACCGTGTCACGCAGGCATTACCCCTGGTAACGCGCCGCGTATAGGAACAACGCGTCTGTCTGAGACGTACGGTCCTCAGAGACGGGGTCAAGCACGCGGTATTCGGAGCCGAATCTGGGATACATTTTGGCTAGCGGCCAGGCTTGTCAGCATAGCAGATGGATGAGCTGTTGTCACAAGCCTGCTGACAAATGCTCGCGTGAGTCTGAATGTGAAAATCTGCACAGGATCCAAGAACAAGCCCACCTTCCAGCTCAGATGAGGATCTGGCATCGTCCCTCCCGTTCCCGTGTAAAGGGCCACTGCGTCCTCGGGGGCTCTGCACCGAGTGGAATGCTGCCGCAGGGAAAAGCTCCTCCAGGCAGAGCAGAGGCAAATCCAGACTTAATATCCCCTGTTCGGAGACGGGAGAGGCTGGGGGACCCGGGGACGGCCACAACAGTGAGAGCCGAGCTCAGGCTGCAGCTCTCCACCCCAAAGACGTGGTGATGCTGGGTGGACAACGGACCATTTCAGTCCTGGCAGAGAAGGACAGACGGAAATGCATTACGATTCGATAGCGGTACCCAGCCAAGCGGCCACGGCGCTCTCCGCAGAGCCAGGTATCGCTGCCCGGCTTTGCAGCTGGGGAAACTGAGGCAAGAGCAGGCAGGGACTTGTCCCGGATCACCCTGCAAACCCACCTCTTCCCGCTGATGCTCATGCCTACCGCTTGCCATTTTAACTCTACCGGAGCCGTTTCGCACCCTTGGGTCCCACTACAGCCAGCACTGCCAAGCGATAATGATTTATTATTATTATTATTACTCCTGCTATTATTATTGCTGCCTAGATAATCCCCTGTCAGAATATAAATGTGCCTTCCCCTTCCAGCACGAAAGTGTCCTGCTTAATGATGTTGTTTTCCTCTCGCTGGTACCTTCAGCTCTGACATATCGAACGTTAATGGCACCGGGAGAGCTTCGGTTGCTCTGCTTCTTCAGAAGACGGGTCATTATACCATCAGCCATCCCGGTACGAGTACTGCTCTTCCCTCCTCCTTTATTAAGATTTGCCTCTCCTCAATTAAATTAGCCGCACGTTGAACACCTCGCTTCCGCGGGAGGGATGGATGCGTCCATTATTGCCTCTTCCCTCTGAAAAGGGATGGGGGAGAAAAAAAACACGGCACGGCCCGGGATAATTGAATGAAAATTTAATGAGCACTTGCGAGAATACGTTAAGAGAAACGCCAATCGATAGAAAACTGATTTCCCGTTTTTAACACCAAATGGAGTCGCTCCGCAGAAGTCATTCCCCTCCGCCCGCGGCAGAAGTAACAGGAAAGGCTGAAGCGGCCACCCTGCCCCGCTGGCAAACGTGCGGCTCGGAGGCAGAATTAAATTATTAACGCATTGTTAATCATTTTGCAAATGAATACCCTGCCCGTGCTTAACTGCCCTCTCACTCCGGGCAGAGCGGGGCGGCTATTGTACGAGAAATAATAGCCATGGACCGCAGAAGAGCGCAGGTGGAGGCTCGGCTGCCCGTACCACCCACCTTGACTCCCAAGCTCGCAAAGAGCACCGTGCGTCCCAGCCGGGTTTTCCCCAGGCACCTCGGCTCCGCCAGCCCGGATTTTCCTGGGAGCTCAGCCCAGCACCTTCCCCGGCTCGAAGCCTCGGCAGCGCGGCTGAGTCCTGGATGAAAACGTGATTGCTTTTGCTCCTGGGACCAAGGGCATCTGCGGGTGGTGCTCCCGTGGAGGTCACTGGAGCTCCTCCAGATTCGGTCCTGCGAGTAAACTCTCGGTAAAACGGGTCAATAAAAGAAACCTACCCAGAAAGAGCAGGGGTTGCAGAGCATTGCCCGCTGCCGCGGGGAAGTGCTGTTCATCCTCTCGAGGAAAAAGCGGGAGGCTGCACAAAACCTGCCCTTCGTTACCCGGCCCGGCCCCGTGCGCGGGCGGCAGGGGCATCTCCCCACCTGCAGCAGGGAAACTCCGCAGCTGCTTCTTCCTGCACATCGAGATCCTCGGGACGCTTTTCCCCTTTTTTATTACCATCTTTCCAAAAAGAAAGGGTTTGACCGGCCGTGCTGGCAGAAGCAGTGGCCAGGCTGCCCTACGAGGGGCACGAGGACTGTCCCCATGGCCCCAGATGGCCCCGGAGCAGCGCGGGGGGCGGGGGTGTGGGGGGGGTCCTTTTGGACACTCTGATGCTCTCGTGTGCACGTCCGACCATGCCCAGCTCGCGTCTGAGGCCCACCGTGCCCTGGGAAGCCTGGTTTCACCCCAGATACCACAAGCAGACAGGACAGTGGTGAGGGGGGGGGACACCCCCACGCCCCTCCGGGCACCCCCACCCTCCCGCAGCCTCCCCGCACAAAGCAGCTCATTCTCGGCAGCTTCCAGCGCCGTTCTGCAGCAGTAAATATTGCATTAGCTGCGGTGGGCCGGGGCTCCGGGCCCTCCTCCAGCTTGGCAGGCTCCTCTCGGCCGGCCGGCCGGCAGAAGAAGCACGGATTATGTGAGCTGGGCGCAGAGCGGCAAAGACGAGAAAGCAGCCCCGGGGGGAGCGGGGAACGCGGGAGTGCAGCACTGGCCGGGGCAGCGATGGCTTGTCTCCATCCCGCTTTCTAAGCCGCGACGGTCGACAAAACCCACGTGCGACACGCGGCTTCGGTGGAGTTAAAATTTTCCTCTTGGAGGTGGGGGAGAAAAATGGAAAAATAAAGTGAATTTTTGGAGCGAAGCATTTAGGAATCGGAGCCGAAAAGCTTCCAGCGTCGATCCGAAAAGGGCTTTTCCGCTCCCAGGCGATGCTCTGGGGTTTTGCCGTCATGATTTTGAAACTTTCTGGAATTTGTCGGGTTTTGTTTCTGCTTGCTGGGAAAGG
This sequence comes from Grus americana, assembly GCF_028858705.1. Lineage (NCBI taxonomy): Eukaryota > Metazoa > Chordata > Aves > Gruiformes > Gruidae > Grus > Grus americana. The sequence continues at coordinate 20,530,274 of NC_072864.1, read as the reverse complement.
TCACGTCTTCCCGGGCAGGGAGGGAGAGCTCTGCTTTCCGACACAGCCCTCTGCTCCCAGCCTGCCCTGTCATTTGGGAGCCCGGCTGCCCGAGCTCGCCCGCCGCGGAGGCGTGGGGCAGGGGGAACCCGAGAAGACGAGACGGAGGCATTAATAGATCGCTCCACGAGCAAAACCTGCGTGCGAAGGCCAAGAATAGTGGGATAAAATAAATCCAAGGTGGTCCTTCCAAAACTGCCTGGCTAAGCGAGTTCCCAGTCCTGACTCCGGCGTTTCCCCTCCGTTCCGCGCACAACAGGCCTTTTGTTAAATTTCACATCCTGAAAGAATTTAATAGCGTTTTTATTTTTAATCCATCACATGTGTTTTGTTTGGACCGATCCGACGGGGCTGCGCTCACAAGCAGCTCTTTTCCAACATCACTAAATTTCTCATGACTTAACCTGCTGACAAGGACGGGACGTGTTCGGCTCTCGTTATACAAGCATCATTAGGTGCGCAAGGATCCCGCAGCCCGGTGAGCAGATGACGTGGCCAGGGTTTTTCGCCGAGGACGGGAGGAGGAGCGCAGCCCCGCTTTGGGGGTGAAGCTGTCCCCCCCTTTCTTTTGGAGGGGACTCCGGGGCTGCTCAGCAGCCCGTACTGGTTGCGCGTAGACCTGGGCTTCCGTAAACCGGACCGCCCTGCCCATAAAATGGGGTTTTGCTGGGGAGGAACCGACATTCCCATCGCCCAGTCTAAGTCCCGAGCTTGGGACTATCTGGGAGCACTAACGTCTCTTAATTACCGTAATTCAATTAAGCCCTGCAGAGGGGTGCAGCCGGGCAATGAATCAACCCATCCGCCACTGGCCAAGGGCCGGTACGTGGCCACCTCGCGTTCAGGCACGGGCTTAACTTTAAGCCTGGTTCGAAGACTGTGTCCGCTCAAAAAAGCGTTTGCTCCTCAGGTCCCGTCGCCTCTCCCCGGGGCTCAGGCAGGAGGACGGCCGGGCGCTGGGCTGCGCGGCAGGCGCGAATTGCATCGGCGGGGTTATAAAAGGGCTCGGGAGCCTCTGCGGGCGCCCAGCCTGCCTTCAGGCTTACGCGCACTGCGGGTGCGCCTTTGAGCACATCTGGATCCTCTAATAATTTGGGCCGTGAAGAAAACGCGCCGACGCGAGCTAACACCCCTGCGAAGCGCCTTTGTGTGATCCCTCAGAAGTGCCCGATCCCCAATCTGCGGCTTGCCGCTCTAATGAACTCCAGACTTTGTTTTGAACATCAGATACATTTCAGTTTGCTGCTCCAGGAGACATCCCTCTCTCCTCCCTCATCCCCGAGCGGGAAGCAGGCAGGGCTCGTCTGGCAGGGCTTTGAGATCCCTGCCTGTGGGGGGGCAAGGGCTGCCCCCCATCGCCGCGGCCAGGCAGCGTCCCCGGACTGAGGCTGGATGGCGGCTTGCAGGGGACGATAGCACGGCGAGACATCCCGCTTCGGACACTCCTCGCTCAAGATAAACCCGGCCAAGAAGCCGACGGCAAGGCACGTTTTATAGCTGCGGGGCTCAGCCGTCAGCCTCCGGCACGGCCGCGGCGGGACGTGCGGCTGCCCCGTGGGCCACTTCTGCGTGCCGGGCTCTCCTGGGCTGTGATCTTACCTGGGGGTTTTTAAGGGACATCAGATTGTCCCGGGATCCTTATTTCTACACGCAGGTGATGACTTGGCTGAAATCCTAGCTAGCAAAGGCGGCGATAATCATTACAGCACGTCATCTCCCGGGTGGGCAGCTGGCTGCTGATGGAGGCTGCGAATGGAGTGGGTGCGCTTCATTAAAATCCATTTTTTTTTGAGCTGCTCGGTGACAAAACCTCAAATTTTCCTCCTCTCCGTCGCTGACGGCAGCCCGGGGCGCTGGGGGCAGGGGTGCCCTGGCCATGGAGGACACGGCTCTGCGGGAGCTCGCTGGGCTCGGTGGCCGGTTGGGGTTTGGAGCGTTGCGGTGAGCTGCCACCTCCCGCTACCAGGGTCTGGAGGTCTCTGAAGCTTTGGTTTGGTCAAAATATGAACCCAAAGGCAGAATAAGCTCCCAGCTGCTCGACTTTGGGCTGTAACCGGAGGCAGGCTCTGGGACACCTTCTTTCTCAAAGACATCAGACCCGTTGAGGGCAAACCAGGACATCAGTGCTCCTGGGAACGTGCCTGCCGAAAGGGGCAGGGGGATGTGTCCCCACCGGCAGCAAGGGACAAGGGACGGGGGCTTTTTACATTCACCAGCCATTAAACGGAGCAGCTCCGTGGGCCTTTTGGGAGGTCTGGAAGGATGCCTTCACCCGGAGGTCCTGCTGCGGTCACCTGGGGACAGCCCACGGGTGCCCTGCATTTATTTATCCCCCTCCACAAAATGCCCAAGCAACTCGCGCCAAACCACCGCGGCCCCCTCATTAAATCAACGTCTGCCCCGCCGTGGCGAGGCCTCGAGACCGCCCGGTAGATCAGCTCAGGGGTGGGTTCTGGGTTTAGGTTTGGGTTCGGTTTTTTTTTTTTTTTTATATTGGAGTAAAAACTAATCGTTTGCCAAATCCAGGCTTTGTCACAGATTTGCAATAAAGCCCCAAACCGGAGGAAAATTCTGCACTGGGTGGAGTCCAAGGGTGCCGCGTTGCACACGGATCGTGTTCAGCTAATGGATTCATTTTGTCGCCGGGAACTAGATCCCTTCGACAGCACAAACCCCAGCCACTCCCTGAGAATAAACCCGGCTGGATAAACTGCGAAGAACCAGGAGACAAACATCCCATTCAGCGGCTCTCCTGGAAAAGTCATCGGGATAAAAGTCCTTGCCAAAGCCACTGCAACAACGGCATCTCTCTCCGGCACACCGGAGCGGGCAAGGATGAGCGCGGGGGTCGGTGCTGAGCCGGGCAGGAGATGGGAGCGGTACGGCTCAGCAGGGCTGTCGCTTGCTGCGTGGCCGTGGGAAAGCTCTTAGCACGGTGCCGATCTCAACGCGGCGCTTTGGCCCCTTGCCCTTAGGAAAGGACAGCAGCGCTGCCGCGCCGGGGGGTTTTGAGGACAAACCGAGGCTTTGTGTGTAAAAGCTGACTTCAGTGTGGGGAGAAAAGGGAATGACGAATTGCTGGTGGGAAACAGAGAGGGGACTGAGGCTCGCCCGGATCGCGCTGGGGACGTAACGCTGGAACACGCTGCGAGATGAGTTGTGCCGGCTGGCTTGTTGTGGGACAAAACCCCGCTCAGCCCTCTTCCTGCTTTGCGAAGGAGAGCTCCCAGCCACGCACGCACCCCTGCACCCATCCGCTCCCCTGCACCCGTCTGCACCCACGTGCACCCCAGGGCCCACCTCTCACCAACGCGGTGACACCGTCCCTGCTTTTTGCAGGGTGATTTTCCCCTTAAACCACTTAGCCCAGATCCCAAACTACCGCGGCCCCAGACCTAGCCTAACCTGCTCCAGCTAATCCATCTCAGCCCGTCTAATGTAACAGCACTCGTTTTTAGAAGGAAAGAGTCACTTGCTGTCGTGCGTACGAGTCTGGAGCTGCCCCGGTCCGTCCACCCTGGGTGGGAAGGTCCACGCGGGGCAGGACGGGATGCGGTCTGGAGCAGGACGGGATGCGGTCCGGAGCAGGATGCTGCCAGGGATGCCGCACTCCATCGCCCACTGGCTCTGCTCTCTGTTGTATCCGAAATAATAACTTCCTGACCCCAAAGGCATCCGATCTGCCGCTGCCTTTCCTACCAGAAAATCCCTGTCCCGCAAGCGGAGCCCGCTCAGGTGCGGCCACGGCGGCGGAGCATCCCGCGGAGGAAGTATGGGATCCAGATGCCAGGAGCAGGGTTTGGTTTGCTTTAAATATAAGGCATACGGAAAAGTCCAAGCAGAGACTATTTATTGATTTTAATGAAAATAGTATGTTGCCTCGAACGAGGATGTTAATTAAAAGGCACCCGCTGCTGTTTATCGCTGGTTGAGTCTCTGGCAGCAGTAGAGAGAAACGAGTCGGGTTGCTCATGCCAAAACCTCCCCGCGGGGAAGGTGGATGGTGCCGGGAGCGGGATGCGGGGCTGGAGCATTCCCGCTCCTCTCTGCTCGGAGGGAGCAGCTCCAAAAATAAACTCGCGTGAAAGCCGGGCCTGGCAAGTGGCGTTGCTGGAAAAGGGGCACTAGAGCTCACGGTGCAGCCCACCCCAGCTCGGTCACCGGCACCGCGCGGGTGTGGGCAAATCCCACCCCAGCTCCCCTGCTTACTTAATAATTTCACACAATAGCATCCTTTATATAGATATTTTGTTTTGTTTTTCCTCTCCTTGTTATGCATGAGAGCAGTACACAGACAAAGAGGCACCATGCGCATAAAAACTTGCTACATCTTGCCTAGAGGCAGCAAATTTAAAAGCAAAATTGAATTCTTAAGGCCCCATGGAAAGTCACTAAACCTGCCATGCAAGGTCTGCTGGCACACAGGCAGGGACGCTAAATAAAAACCCCTGGGTGAATGCTATATTTTTCTGATACAGATCCAGCACGCAAAAGCACCGGGCTCAGAAGCAAGGTAGAGCTTCTGAGGTGGTGGGGGTTTTTTTTGTTTTTGTTTTTTTTTTTTTGTCTGGAAAAGAAAGATGATTTTGGCTCGTGAAGCATCCCGCTGGCTTGCTGGTAGTTTCTCTGGTGCGCTGGCTCGCTGGGGCTCCTGCTCGTCCCCCATTTCTGGTCCTGCACGGCACCTCCTCCCTCCGCAACACCCTTGGGCGGGTTTGGAGGGTTTGGACAATGATTTTTTCCCCCCCCCAGTCCTCAGCAACCCTTGAGCATCTCCCTCGCCTTTCTCCTACAAAAGTCGCTTTCTGATGAACGGTGGCGGGTCACGCACCGCTCCCCGGGGCAAGACGCAGACTCCGCTCCCATCCCTCCAAGAGCTTTGTTTTCCTTTCAGCCCTCCTTTTCCCCCACCTCGTACAACCCCCTTAGTCCCCCCAAAAAAAACCCCAATTCCACTGCGGGAAGGGGGCGTTTGAGCGCAGAACCGGGCTCGCAGCCCCGCGCACGCCCCAGCTCTCTCCAGGAACGGGGGCTGAAGCTGAGGACACCGAAACCTATAGAGAAAATACAGTGGGTTGCTTTATTAAGCAATAATCTATTAAGAGCGCTTCTGTGGGCTTTGGCCTACTTAATACGGAGCTTGGGGCTAAAAGCAATGTCAAAGCCAAGATCAACCCATTACTGGAGGTAATTCCTATAATTTTCTATTAGATTACTGGTATGAGATGTTCAGAAGCCTTCCAGAGGCTTTTGAAGCATCCGAGCTTTTTTCTGCTCCCCCTTCCTGCGTTAACTCTTGCGCAGCCCATCCGCGGCCGCTCTTTTCCGGGGGTACCCTGTGTGCGTGTCCCGTTCCCCCCCCCGCCCCACGCATGGAGGAGACAGGGACAGGCGGGGACGCGCCCGACGTGCCCGTGCAGAGGTAGAGCCCGGGGTCCGCGCCGTCTCGGCGTAAACGGTGCTCGGGGGACTTTGCAGCCAACGGTTAGACATGTTTACTCATGTATTCGCCAAAGGTGCCTCCTCGAGCTCCCGGTAAACAACAGCAAGATCCACCCCTCCTCGGCAGAGACCTCCCGGGGCTGATCCCGACCCCCCCCGGGCTCGCGGCGGGGACGGCCACGTTACCCAGGTCGGTGGCAGCGGGATGCCCAGGTCTCGCCCATCAGATGGTGGCAAGTTCGCGTAGGTGGGGAAGAAAGAGAGAGCGCAGCCGTTCACCTGTATCGACCCCGGTCCTCGCCAGGCTCAACCACATCAAACGGCCCGCGCGGATTACTCAAAATTCGAGTCAGGCTGCGTGCGGCGGCGGGCGGGCAGGCAGGCTTCGCAGGGCTGGTCTCGCAGCCTGCCCACGGGCACGCCGAAAACAAATGCATTGAAACATTTGGTTAGAAAATGGTTTGGTGTTGCGTTTTTGGGGTTTTTTCTTGCTTTTTTCTTGCCTTTTTTTTTTTTTTTCCCCCGGGTCTGCAAGCTGAGGGTGAGTCATCTCCCAGCTTTCCTCAATGAGAGATCTAAAGCGCTTTTAAAAAGAAAAAAAAAAAAAAAGACAAACCAAAACACGTCTGTTGTTTTAATCACGGCTCGGTTTCACAAGACATAGCTGGTCTGGGCTGTGATGCAACCGGGTCTCTTCTTCCAAGTCACACAGGCGGATTTTTTCGGTTTCTTCTGAGATCCTCTAGCAGGCCAGCAAAGCTGCTCTGCATGCACCCCCAGACCCCCCCGGGACCTCCCGTCCCGTACCCCCAGGAGCACGTAACGCCACGACGTGATAAGCGGGACCTCTTGCCTTGTTCTGCTCCTCTCCAGCATGGAAGAAAGCAGTCGTTATTTTTATTTAAACATCCGCCATTGCCACCGGCTGCCCGGCAAGGCGATGGTGTCGCTGTGCGTTAGCACCCGAAGTGCCAAGCGCTTTTGGAGCCGACGCGCCGCGGACACGCACATCGGTGACCAAACGCATCTCGCGCTCTCCTCTGCCTTGGTCCCCGCTGCGCAAATGCATCCGCGCGCGTGCGAGGAAGGACAAGGCGTGATTTGTTTCGCCCGTGGGAAGGTGGCGAGCTGCAGCCGCGGCGATTTCTGATATAAAATAACAATCGATCTTTATCTGGGGCTAAAACCCAGCCAGAGACCTGGGCACGCCACGGACTACGGGCAGAGCCAGCACGGTTTGCCCGCTCCGCGAGTGCTCCGGTGCAAAATGCAACAGCGATGGGCTCCGGGGCTTCCCGCTGAGCCTGCAAAGGCAGGCAGCCGCGAGGAGCCTGGCACGAGGACGCCGGAGCGAAGGGCAGAGCTGTTTTCTCCTGCAGCAGCTAAGCCCAGGCAGCTCCCTGCGCAGACCTGGGGTTTTCTGCCCCCCCCGCCTTTGCGCTCAACGCAAAAAGAGAGCTCACGACCCCAGTCTGCTGCATCTTTCCCCCTCCTCTCCAAAGAAAAATGCCCCCCCACCCCAAATTGTGGAGCGAGCGGGTGTATTTATGAACTGAGAACATCAACCACAATGTTATTTATAAGTTTGTTTTCTGACGGGCACCTCTGGCTTTTCCACGATATAAATCAGCCGCTGGGTTGCGTTCCGCCGCGAGTTCGGTTTTTTGATCTGAAGGAGATATTTCCATCGCTGGGAAACACCCGGAGAAGCCTTGCGTCCCGCAGAAAATCGTGCTGGGCTCTTCCCATCTGCTGTCGGGATCGTTTGCCACGTGTTATCATTTAGAAACGAGCTCTTCTCATTTGGCCTGGCAGGAAAAGCGGTTAGAAAACATCGCAGGCAGGAGTGACCCGTGGAGCCGTTTCCCTCCTGCCTCGCATCCCGCGTCTCCTGGGGGAAACAGGGCACCCGGCTAACGTAGGCTCCTCCGATACGTTCCTGGTGTCAGACAGCCCGGGTCTGGCCCGTCAGCGTTCGGAGAGCCGACGCTGGTCATCCCTAAGGAGCGTGAGCTGCCCAGTCAGCTCCAGCGGGCACCAGCTCCGAGAGCTGCTGGGAAGCGTGGGGAGGACCTCGCCAGCCCCATCCCCATCCCTGCGGTGGGCTCCGACTCTTACACCGCAGAAATTCCCACCTTCTCTCGAGAGGCATACGTTTTCGGTGTCTGCAAGCATCAGCTCTCTGCAATGCATGGTAAACGTAGCCCTGGATTTATTACAAAAAATGTACGTTATAAAAATATTAAACCATTGTATTACACGTATTTTCCAGACAACGGCTTTCCTTCAAACACGAGGCTAACCCTGCTCACGTGAGCACCCGTTTCCCTTGTACCAAAGCCGGAGCTTCCCACCCCTTGAATGGTCCCCGGGGGACGCGCAGCCCCCAGGAGCATCCCCTGGGGGGGTCCTGCCCTCCCGACCAGCTGTGCAGCGGGCTGGGGCGCAGGGTCCCTTTGGGAACAGGGAGGTGGGCAGCGGGAGGGTGGCCCGAGGCTCTGGTTTCAGAGGGGCAGGCGTGGGGCAGGGCTTCCCCCAGGCACCCGTGGAGCCCCACACCTGAGGAGCATCGGGCAGGTGCCCACAGGAGTACAAAAGGCTGCAGCCAGGCTCAGAACGTGTTCACAGGGGTGTTTGTGATGCTCCCGTAGAGAGAGAGGGCTTGTGCACCTGACTTCAGGCTGAGGAGCTGCCTGAGCCCCTGCAGAAAGGGAAGAAATGCTGCAAAACCGGTAAATATGAAGCAGCGTGGGGTGGTGCAGCTTCCTGTGGGGCGTTCTGCTCTGCGGGGCTGTGATGTGGGTCCGGGTGTTGAAGCAGGGAGATGTTAAAACAGGAGTGTCTCCTGGGGAAAAAGGAGTCGGGGCTCTCAGCAACGGCAGGAGTCATTTGTGGATCTCAGAGGGAGGATTTTCTTTCTGGTCCAGAAGCCTGGACGTAGTGACGGAGCAGTCTGAGGAGCCCGTGGGGTCTGTGCGTGGAGGCTTTGCTAGGCGTTAACGTACCTCCACCCTGTGGTATCTCAGAAGCGAGCTGTTTGGTGGCGGGGGTGAGCAGGGCCTGGCAGCGTGAATGCAGGAGTGTGTCCGTGTGTGTACGGAGAGGTTCTGGAACCGGAGGGCAGCTCTTCCCAGGGCGGTGTCAGCCGGGGCTGAATCAGGGGCTCAGAGAGAAGCTTTGGTGGAAAGCACACAAGAAGTTGCGTGAAAGGGGTAGAAGCTTTTGGTCTTGAGCCCAGCACTGGAGCAAATGCACTGGCAGACCCTCAGCTGAGAGTCGCAGACCCTGTGGGTTATCAAACACCTCTCCAAACTGCCCTTCTGCCATGGAGGAGGACCGGGCACGCGTCTTCCTCTTCGTGCGGCGAGCCGCGCGTGCCGCAGCGCCGTGAGCTCACCAGCGGCGCCGAGTCGAGTGACCGTGGCCTTGCAGGAAGGCTGTGGTGTGTTTTACAGCAAGGCGGGACGTGCCGTACACCTACGTATACGCCTCTGTGCTCTCTCCTACTAAACGTCGTAGGCGTCGCAGAGGGTCTCCCCGTGCGCGCTGCTGGGTGCTTTGGGACAGGGGGATGGAGCAGCCACTGCTACAGGAGGGCTTGTCGGCGGGGGTTGAGGGCAAGCAGATTGACTGTTCCCTTGCCAGGCTGTTTGGGAGTTAGAACAAATAGCCCTTCGCATGCTGGAAAGGGAAGAGGAAAGGCTGAGCGAGGCTCTGGCTGACCCCAGCACAGCTGCACGCGGAGAGGGTCCTTGCTTAGACCCTAATCCGGTGGGTGTCTGGGGGGATGCGGTCACTTCTGGCTGAAACAAACCCGCCCAAAGGGCCGAGGAGGACCAAGCGGCATCAGCCGTGGTTATTTTTGTTGCCAGGCTTTGATTTGAATACAGCGGCAGGAAGGCAAGGAGCGGCTCTGCATTCTCTCGAGGCGAGATCTAGAGAGCGATCGCTGCTACCCGCATCGTTTCTCACGCCTGCTGCCCGCCGGGAGCCTGGGTTTCCTCTGCCTGGTCCTTGCAGTGCACTGCACCCCCCCGAAGGGTCCTGGTCCCATCCGGACACAGTCCCTGCCATGAGATCTGCAGGGCTAGGTGCTGATGCCTGGGCTCGGTTAGTCCTCGCCCTGCCAAGAGCCGTGCCGGCACCCTCCTAGAAAGCGTGAGGTTTTCCAGCTCGGAATAAGCTGTTTCCAGCATAAATCCTGTGCAGAGCTGGCACGGGAACTGAGCGCGCACAGAGGGAGCGCTGTGGCCCTGAGGGAAGAGAGCTGAGAGCTGGGCAGCTCGTGACTCGAGTGTGGGGCTGCCCTCCCGTTTGTCCCTGTGTGCCCCGAAAGCAGGCGGGGGAGCGCCGGGAGGAACGGCCTCTGCGCCTCCACGCTGTGCCCCAGCCGAGCCCTCCTCCTAATTTAAAGCAGGCCAAAATGATGCAAACGGTGATGGCGTGCCAGTCGTGGAGGGCAGGAGCTGTTGGGGGGGGGGGGTGTGAAGCAATGCAGGACCCGGTTCCTTGGCCAGATCCCACCAGAGCATCCTCCTCAGCCGGCTTTGTCCCAGCCAGGGGTCCAGCCACGAGGAATCACGGTGGCCGTCATCACGCGCGCCCCTCCCTGCTGCCGGCCCAGCCGGGCGCGAAGGCGGCCAGTTTGAGGCAGAGGAGGAAGCAGGAGGGTATTTGCATGCCGAGGCTACACCCTGCCTCAACCAAATTACCAGGAGATGAGCCGAGGCGCACCTCCTGCCCGCTCCGGGTCTGCGGCAGCAGAAGCAGGGAGGGGAAGGTGAGGGGGAGTAGGGGAGGGAGCAGCAAACGTGGCCATTATACATGCAAATACAGCGCTTTCTGGCTCTCCAGCGCTTTCCCTCTGAGCGCCCCCGTTTATTTTCCCACCGCCGCCGAACCGGTCGTTATTCTGCACGTTTCGGGGCGCAGAGGGCTTGGCGGGGGAGCAGGGCAGCTCGTGCCGTCCCGTCCCGTCGGTTGGCGGGTGCCAGGGTGTCTCCATCCCTGTGCCTGCCCGGCCGGGCACCCGGGGCTGCGTGCGGGCAGAGCCGCTGCCCACACCTGCCTGCACGGCCGCCCGGGAACCCCGGGGCTCGCTCGAGGCCACGCACCGCATCTGGGACGGAGAACAAAGCCGGCGCTTCACCTCCCTGCCGACCCGAGCAGACTTCCTCCTCGGAGTATTTACCATTTATCCAAGGCGGCTTCCCACGGGGACAAGCCAAGCAGAAACACCCGTGGGGCTGGCCGTGGGCGCTGGGGAGGAGGCGTCCTCCTCATCTGCCTGGTGGAGCTGCTGCCGGTGAGGAGCCCAGCTATGAAACGGGGGATGCGCTGAGCCCCCCCCCGCTCCTTGCTCTGGAGCCCTTTTGGGAGGCACACCTCACCCTCGGTACCTCTGGCTTTAGGTCAATCCTCTTGCAGAGGCTGAGGTTTGCCTGTCCTTGCAAATCGGGAGCAAACCTGCTGAGCAACTTTGGTTTTAAAACAGCTAGTCCGGGACGAAGCCGCGGGAGAGCAGGATCAGGCCGTCTGCAGCTCCTCCAGAAAGGCTCTGTAATGAAGCGGTCCTTTGTGCATAGCAGGAATGGAAACAACAGCCCTCAAGTCTGACCCCAGACAATTGTTTTCAGCGAAGAGCGCTGGGGAGGCAATTAATAATGTTTAAACGAAAGAAATAAAAAAAGCAATACTGTATCTAGAAATTCTTCTGAGGGCCAGAGCCGTGACAGGAAGATATATGCTTTAGCATTTCTGTCAGAATAAATGACCCTCCTGAGAGAAGGAGTTTTTGAGGCTTTCTGCCCCACTGGACATAATTTAAGAAATGCATTACCGCTAAAAATCACTAATTTTAGCCAGTAGATGAGTTGCAAAGGGTCATGTTTTTCCTCATACGCTGGAAAGACAGGGGATATGTTATTAGAGAGCCATAATGCAAACAGTAGTTTCTGATTAGAAGAGAACACCGTCAGCGTTTCTCCAACGAGCCGCGGGCTCCGAGTTCCCCGGCACGCGGAGGGGCTGTTAGCAAACCCTCGTCTCTGCCGGGAGCGGAGCGCTGGGCTGCGAGGACGCGGCCCATCTCTTCAGAGCCGCGGTGAAGTTTCGCAGCAAGAGCCAACTTTTCGGCTCCAGCCCCGCCGCGAAGGGACCCCTCCAAGACCGAGAAAAGAGGGTGTTCTTCATGTCTGCTTCCCCAGCCCTTGCAGAGGAGCTGAGCAGCGCCGGGTTTTCCATGGTATGGACGCTGCTCCCCTGAGACGTGAACCCAGACCACCAAATTCATTTTGCAGAGACCACCAAACGGCCATCTGAGATCAATTAGCTTCTCATTACTCATCCCCATCAGATCTGAACTGCTGACCTACAAGTGAAAGTCCATATATTTGTCTCCCAGCAATGTGCAGACCCGTCCAGCTATCTAATGAGAAGAGCTTTCTCCGCAAACAAAGCCGAGAAGGTCGTGCTCCGGCCGGCCGTTGCCTGCCCCGATTAGCTTGAGCCTAAGGGCCAGGTTAAGCCTGGCTTGACGCAGAGGTAGGAGTCTCTGGGGCACCCAGCCCTGCGACAACAGGCTGCTGACTGGAGGAGAACGGCTCCTGTTAGTAACGATTTCAATCCGTTTTAGAACTTGAAATGCCATTTTAACTTTGCATTTGAATGGTTGCTTTGTTATTTTAAACTGCTATTCATAACTAGTTAGTAGTTGAAATTATAGCCTTATTTATTGGAGATACTAAATATGTAATCTGGAGGCAGTATTTATTGGGTTGTGTGTATTGAAAGTTTATTATTTAGACGAGGATATTTAACATGGAAGGAGACAGAGCCCTTTTAATTAAAGGAGCGTGAACTTGACTGAAGCATTTGCTGCCTGCAAAGGCTGTAATTACCACACGCGATTCAATTCTTCTTTAAATCTAAAAGATTCACAACCCCTTTCCTCATTTAAATGTACGTGTTCTTGCATATCTGTTTGCTGGTAGTGTATGGGGATACATACATTAGTCCAAACAGAGCCTTAGTCTGAAATTTGAGTTACTTCATGATGGCTGGCAGGCACCGGTGGGTTCGACACCCTTCGGGGGAGTTACTCCAAGTTTCCAGAGGTCCGGCACGTGCGGATGCTGCGGGGTGGTGGTTGGGCATCTCGTCGTGCGGGCTTGGGAAGAGGCTGGAGCATCATCGGAGGCAGTGGCTCTCTGCCCCCGTGGAGGGTGGCAGCTCCCTTGTCTCAGCCCCCCCGCCCACAGAGGGTCTCCAGCAGCCAGCCCTAAACCAGCTCAGGCTGCAAATCACCCCCTCCCTGCGACCGAACGCGTGGCTCCAGCTGGGTCAGCACCGCCGAGGAGCAAGGCGCTGTCAGCGTCGCCGGGGCTGCTGCCCGTGCGTTTCTGGTGGTGGAAATGTGGTCGTGGGTACCAGCCTGCTCGGGGACGTCTTCGTGACCCTGGCCAGCACAGGCAGCCCGCTGGCGTGACCCTTCATCCCTGGCTGTGTTCCTCTCAGCACAACTGTCAGGCTTGCTTATAAGTCACTCATGCTTAATTTTTCATCCTAAATCTAGACCGATTGGTTTTCTTAGAGTGATGGAGAATTTCATCATAAGCTGCACTTTCCACAACCTTCTCGAGAGGGTAACGGCTATCAGGGAAGGAAGCGCTTGTTCCAGCAGGTAACTCTGTGTTCATCCTCAGCTTCCACACTTTGGTGTGGGTGGGGTCCAATGTTGGCCCCCTCGTGATTATTTTAATTAGAAATGCCCAAAGGCAAATGGCAGCAGAACATGACCCATGTTTGGTGTTAGTGCTGCATGGTAGAAGCCCAAAAAGTGCCCTTCTGGTTTTTGGAAACAACGTGCCTCAACGTAAACCGTTGATATAAAGAGAAAGCTTTTTGGAAATTGCCACGGCTTGGAAAATAATTGGCCCTTTTTTTAAAAAAAATCCTAGAGTTAATGAAAACTATACTCTTTATGATTAAGACCCTGGGTGTTTTCTTTACTGTACCTTTAAATTCCAAATAAATCAATTCCTCTATGGAATTATTCAATCGACACAAATTTGTTCCACCTAAAATGAATAGTAAGCCTCAGAAAGCGATAGGAAACTGTTAATTCATCACTGCCTGCCTTCCTCCGGTATATATTTCTCCTAATCAAAATGCAACCTGATATTCAATCCAAGGAAAACATTTGAAAGAGTCCATCATACGCCACAAGCTTCCAAAACTTTTCTAAATCTGATAGCAAGAAAACATCGTGCACCTTAGTCACTAATGTACGCTGTGGAAAGATAAATGTAAGGTTTGGGTTTTACCACGGTTGCAGCAACCTGTAACTGATGGCCTTTCCACAAGATTCATGAGCTGACGGAACAGCGGCGGAGGGACGTTTCAATACACTGCGTTGCAGTCTTAGGTTTCAGCGTTTAAATGAGCAGGAAAAAAAAATATCCTGTCTTTCAGGCCCTGATGCAGAACAAATCTGAAGCTCAGGCTTGAGTCTCGTTGAGGTCAATGGCTTTTAGGCATGTGCTGAATAAATGTCTTCCTGAGCCGGGGCCGTACTCGCGAGCGGCGGTCATTGGAAACGTATTGGCAATGTAAAGGAAGCCGCTGCTCTTCACGCAGTGTTTCTGCCTTTACAAGCGGGGATAAAGCCGTGCTTGACAAGCCAACCCCTCAGGGCTAGGACAGTGCATCTTGCAAGAAAATCCCGGGAGAGCAATGAAACTTTGGAAGAAAAATCAGGCTGAAGCTTATGTTTTGCTGCTGTTAAAGTAGGCCTGAGCCACGTGCTAGGTGTGCGCGTCTCGCTTGCACCGGGAGTGCCAGAAATGGAGAAGTGGTCCTTTCTTCAGCCCCAAGCCGTCAGCAGCTGGAGCACCTTCTGCCCCAGAGGACTGTCTCAAGAGCTGCTGCTGGCCCCAGGCCCCAAGGAACCGTAATTGTCTTTTTTGTGAACGCGCGTCTCTCGCAGGTGCTTGGCACTATATTTAAGTCAGAGGTTCACCAGCAGAGAAGCGGGCGTACTGCTGGGGAACGCTTGTTGCAGCAGAAGCTTCACATGCTTAAAATGAAAATTAGGAAATCAAAACAGATAATGAAGGTATTTAAATAGTTTCTGAGTAGATTAATGGAAAATGCAGGGTTTTGAGAGAAAAAAAAAGAGAGGGGGAACATGGTCTCTGCAAGGGTGCAAGAGTTTCTGAAACGCTTGGTGAACTAAGGAGAGGACAGGGCAAGGATGCGTTCATTAGGAGAGCTCAACGCTGGGCAGCTTTCACAAACCTATAAGCAAATAGTCGGTGGGAATATAATTAGCCGCTGCAGGAGGCAGAGGCTGTGACTGGAGGTCTTTGAATTGCGGTTGCTCCTTTGCTCTAGCCCATTTTATGCCGCTGAGCAGGAACATGAACTACACCTCAGTCTCCCTCCCTCTGCTCTCAGGGTTTGGGGTATTTTTTTAACCATCTCTAATATGTTTTCTGGTCTTTGAAGAGAAAGCAGGATGAAAAAAAGCGACTGCTTTGTGGAACTGCTAATGAAGACAAAGTGCTGAATTTTAGTCTCCTTTTAAGCTCTCGGCAGTCATGTGTTCCCTGGCTACATATGTTTTCTTACAGAGCAAAGCATAATCAGCTTTGCATCCTGCATTGCCACGAGCACTTCCTCTTCAGTTCAAAGGCGGCGCAGTGGAATCGAGATGGAGAGACCCGGCTTTATGTCCATATTCATGCACACCTCTGCTTTGACTGTACTTTAAACGTAGCTTCTTGCGCTTAATAACTTGGGGTTCGCGATCCTGTTTTCTCCCTTCTGCATTTTGGCAATATCGCTTTCCTTGGAGAAAAGCTCGTTTGTCATTAAATACCGGTGTTTGAGAAACAAAGCGGAGGAGGATGGTGCTTTCAAACCCAGGGCAGCGGCGTGTTTAGCAGCCTGCCTCCGTGCTTGGGACTGCGGCTAGGCATCCGAGGTACTCGCTTTTGCCTACGTAAGCATTAAAAAAAAAAAAAAAAAAAAAGGTGGATTACAGGCAGCTTCAGAGAAAAATGTGCAGACCTGACTTTCAAAGCGCTTTGCACACTCTTCTCGTGAAGCGGTGTGAAAGCCGGTGTGCAGGCAGCAGCCGCAGCAGCAAGAAGCTCCTGGGCAGCGAGTTCAATCACTGCACGGTGCTCCCGGGCTTTTGTTAGATGTTTGTTGACAATCCCATTATTTCTAAATGTAGTGTTAGTGATAAATGCTGGGAAACGGACCCACGGGAGAGCGCTGCTAGGACTTTCTGTACTCCTGTGCCTGGGTGGGGACGTGGTGGTGTGTGGCTTTGACATTGAGCTCCGGTTACCTAAAGACCAGACTGACTCAACCAGCTTTAATTTCATCATGCTCAAAGGTAATTCAGGGACTGTAACTAATTGAGTTTAAAATGACAAGGGATATATATATTTTTTTTCTTTCAGTGGACAGAAAGTGGAGGCTTTTCCCAGCTGCGTGGTTCTCAGGGGGAATTTGCTTCCTGGAGATGCTTTCAGGAATCTATGGCCACTTCTATGGGAGATAAAACTCCAGCCATGTATATACAGCTTCGGGGAGAAAACCCACTGAAATTCAGCCTTTCGCAACCAAGACGTACAGTGCAGAGGGTGACACACCTTGAAACAGGGAGAGCTCTGCTCTGAAATGCTTTCGCGGCAGCTCTTGCACGAAAGTTAAAGTGCTTGAATTCATCTCTTGTGCAAAGAACAATTTCCCTGGTTGTCATCTCATCCCCTCTCAGCCGAGCGGTGCGCAGGCTACGGCTCTCCTTTGGCAGGAACAAACAGGTGACAACTTACTAACTGGGAAGGAGCTGCAAAATAACGGTTAGTTAAGCTCGCTTACCCCTTCATAGCAATCTGCAAGCTTTACCTCGGAGGTGATGAAGGACTACGCTGCCTGCAGGTAGATCTGTCAGGAAGGTAATCCTTGAGTGCCATTGCTGGTTCTCCTCGGCACGCTGTCATCCAGCCTGGTTACTAGCCAAGGTGTGAGTCCCCTGAGTCCGTACTTGGCTTTTACTGGAGGCAGAAGCCTAAACTGGGTGGCCAAACGTACCCTAAACCGGTAGCATGAGGAGCGCACCTGGCTTTCATCTTTGGAGCTGAATGTTGCTTCAGGTTCCTGCTGGCTAAAGACATATTAAAGGGCAAAACTCTGAAATGGCAGTAGACTCCTTACGAGAGCAGAAAAGAGCCATTAAGATACCGCGGTGGAAAATGAGTATGTTGCCAAACTGAGTGAGAGCAGATGTGATAGAGGCCGGGATCCAACACTGTGGGAAATCAGTCTGCAGAGTGCAAAACGAGAACAGATCCTGAATTAATTGTAGCTGTTTCCCATCTAGAGGCAAACCAAAGAAAAACAGGTGAACAATTTGGTGCTACTGAGAAAACGACCATAAATATGAAGGATGTGAAAATCAAGTCTAAAAGACAATGGGGTGGAAGAAACCAAAAACCTCTGGATCTCAAAAGATCCGTGAAGCTCAACTCATAGATTTGTTGGTACATGATAACATCGAGGAAGCTGCTGGTAAGAGCAAAAGAGAAGTGGCGAGGAAACAAGCCGTTCCCAGGGTCATGAGCTGCCCACCAGACATCCTTGGCCGGGCAGCGGTGGGACGTTCTCTGTTGAATCTTCTGACGCTCTCAAGTGGCTTCCTCTAATTCCTAAAGGATTCCTCTTTGACTTTGTACAACTAAAATGGAGCCTTGACACAGAAGGAACAGGAACAGCAAATAAACAGGAATCCCCATTTTATGAAGTTGTTAGACATATAGTGAAGAGCTGCCAGGTTGGAAGTGAAGGGAAGGAGTTGAAAAGTAGATGATGAAAATGGGGAGGGAAAGCTCCCATCCAGGATCTTTCCTCAGAAAGACAAAGCACAGCAGACTGCTAGATAAAAGGCACATATGCAACCTTGGATCTGACAACAGAGGAAATCCCCTGGCTGGAGAAAAGAAGAAAGAGAGGATGAGGTAGCTGTAAGGAGATCCTAGGGTATGGGGCTCAAATAAACCCTAGAGCAGAAGCAGCAGCAGCCAAAAAAAGGAACTCCATCAATCAGTGGCCATGAAAATGTGTGTGTGAACTTTTCTGAAATTCCCAGGGAGAAGAACGATTTGGGTTGAGAAGCGATGAATGCAGAACTCTAAATACTGGTGTCATCAGCCCTACCTGAACTACCTTCTGTGAGCACAGACGAGTCGCACAACCTCCATGTGCCTCTGCTTCATCACTTCTGTCGGATGGGGGCAGAGGTATCGTCTTGGTTAAAGCAGGGATGGTTGCACTCCATCTGCTTCTGACAGCCTCCCGTGATGGAAGCTCATTTCTCCTGGGAAATCTATCCCAGGACTCAAGTTATCTTTACAGTTAAATGTTCTCCTGTTACCTAATCTTGATCTTGCTGCTGCCATTTGAACCCATTCATTACTGCTCACCCTATCTGCTGTGGAGCACGGGTTTTTGGGGTGTCTGTGTTTCTACGAGTGGGTATGCATGGATCAAGTGTGCCCGGTGGTTTTCATTGTAAGAAGCAGTCTGACTGCCTCCAGCTTTGCCAAAGCTCAGCTATTTAGGCTAAAGCTTTTCCATGCCAGGCGTTTCCCTCAAGCTGTTTTCCACCCTCTTCATATTTTATTTTTTCCCCTCCTCTTTGCCTTTTTGTTTTAAAATGCAGCCAAAAATCTCAGCTGGTTCTTAGAACGAGGTTAGGGAATGATACCGCTGCGTTATGGCTGAACGGGAGAACTTCAGTGATGGGATTATTTTTGGAAACTTTGAGTGCTCTGATCTGAAATCTGGGAGCGGGGCTGTGACTTGAAGATATGCCACCCAGGTGCTAACCCTCCCAAAATGTCAGCTCTCCATGGCAGACACAGGTCAGTGGGTCCGGCTCCAGCCTGGGATTCTCAGTTGATACCGAGACGTTTCCTGCAAGAGGTTCAGGAGTCCCTCTCCTTGTCCTGAGAGGACTTTCTGTCCAAAAAAGTCTCACCCTGCGCAAACTCGGTTTGACACTGGACTCGTAGAAAAGCAAGGTGTGGGAGATCGCTACACCTGTGTGCTTTTTTTTCTTCTTTTCTGCTCTCCTACACCACAGATTGTTGAGTCTGCAGGTCCAGTTCAAGCAAATTTGAGAGTGGGAGGGAAAGCGGGTTTCAGAAATTCCTTTGCAAGCCTTTAAATTAGGTGGTATGGGTGAAAGGGGAGAATGGAGGGGCAAATCCTGAGGAAACCAGCCTACCTTTGGTTTAATGCTCCCCAGAGCAGCCTATGTTTGTGTAGAACATTGTCATTTGTTAAGTCCCTGTGACAGGATCCAACTTTGTATTTGAGCCATATCTTTCCTCCTCCAGCTTTCAAGGATGGTTTGTTGATATCCTTTTTCTTTTTTTTTTTTCCCCCCAAACAGTTAAGACTGTTCAAAGTCTAGGATCTCTGATGAAACCAGATCTGCCTTCGATACACATAAATCACGGCTGGATTATGGGGTTGGAGTAGCCACTGGAATTTCTTTCTGGTGAAACTGGAAGTGACCTTTGTTTCTCCTTGTTCTGTGGGTCAGTCTCGAGCTTAACTGGACGTCTACAAACGCTGCAGCTGCTAACGGAGACCACAGAGGTGACGGAGAGGTGAAGAGCAACTTCTGCCGCTCTTGTGCATTGCTCCTGCTGCTGCTGCTGCAGCGTTGGCTCGTAGATGTCTTGCTGGGCTCCTTGCTGTTGGCAAGCACAGGCCGGGGCGGGAGGAGCAAAGCACAAAAATGCAGCAAATTTACAACGTTCGAGACTCGAGGAGGGGGAAGATCCACATCTAATAGGAAAATCCTATGGCAGAGTGTGCTGAGGAATCTGTCTCGGGACGTAAAGAAGGCAAAGGGGCAGCGGTAAATACACCCTGCAACCTGGAACGTGCAATCAAATCTGCACGGGCAGATTCTTGTGCTCTTACGAAGTGAAGGGAAAGTCTACGAGATTTCATCCTGACCCAGGGCGCGCCTGTTTGGATCAAGGTGGAGGATTGGGGCCATCCTAATTCCTAGGCAGTAAAAACAAATAGCTCTAGCAACAGAGGAAAAGCACGAAAACAAAGTTACTATCAACACCCTGCCTCTTTGAAATCCCTTCCAAATTCTCAGAGGATAAGATCAATGCGAACAAACGCAGTAACAGCACTGGATTAAAAGAAGGTGAAAAGGCAGCTCACTCCGCAGTACACACCCAAGAAATGGGCTTTGCTTTCTCGGAGCTGACGTGAGGCAGGCAGAGTTTGGTAGAGTCCCAAAGCAGCAGCCAGGTTGTTGGGGTTTTTTTTTTTTTTTTTTTTTTAAATTTGCAAGCTCCATAATGAAAGCAGTGGTCGGCACCCCCTGTGCCAGAGCGCTCCAAACCTGCCCGCGCTGGAATGTGCTGATAAAGAGGAATATTTCCTTGCGGATTCGGTTTGAGACGCAAATTTAAATATTGCTAATTTCCAGTATCGGCCTCGGCAAGAGATTTCACCTCTGCGATCCATCTGTAAATGGCGGCAGCTCTTCCTAGCCTGGAATGTCTAATTAGGCAACACGCTTCACGACTTTGTCTCCCAGTCTCTGCGTTCACCTAAGCGGAGCACTGATTTCTCCGAAAGTGCAGTAAAACAGTCGACAATCCGTTTGTTGGGCTGCGACGTGGCAGCCTGGCGTGTTAGGTGTATGGAAATGTAAGGTTTTGGTGCGTTTAGTGCGGAACGAGACAGCAGAACTCTGCTCAGTCCTGAAATGCGACTTTCACCTTGAAAATGAAATGAATTCTTTAAGTAAGAACAAGATTTTTAGAGTAATCTGATGGCTTGAAAGTCAACGTTTTTCTGCCTTTTATGAGGCAAATTTAAAGTTGGGTGCGTGTCGTAAAGGTGGGTAAAGTGTGAGTGACCAAGAGAACTGAATGGCAGTAGAAAACTTTAA